>NC_140582.1:74238805-75532305 GCF_964204655.1 Triturus cristatus | reverse complement strand
GTGCTTAAAATGGTATCACTGGGCTGCAATGAGGAGAACAGTGGGGAACCTGATGGCAGGATGATCACTGGGTCTTTCCTTATCTGAATTCCATCTGCAGGAAAAGGAAAACGTGATTCTTGCGCTGTTATAACGCGTCAACTTATTTTAGCTATGCTCATTTTAAGACTTCCTCAGGTTTTTTTTTTATTTTAACATCTGAATGGACTGGGGAAGGTTATACATCACACATAAATATACACTATATACACCTCTATATCATAGCCCGTCCCATATCAGATAGATTTCAGACTCTGGCTGTCCACCCTGGCTTAAATCTACATTGAATTATATAACACCAAAACCGGTGGTTCTAAGCAAATATGGGAATTTGAAGAGGGATTTCCATATCCTGAAATCTTTTTTTGTTATTTTGTTTAAGATCTACACATTAGGAATGTGCTTGTCCAACTGGCTGAACATTTAATGGATCTAGGTAATTTCCCTTTGGTGGTGTGAAGGACAGAAGAAGGAAAAGCTTTTGAGTATAAGAGGGCTCTATTATTTTTTGTGGATACCCTGTAGGATGGAATACCTATTCAGGTTAGGAAATGGTATGCATAAAGCGCCACTCTGTTGATTCTAAAGAGTTTCAGTAGGGCTCAAAGATTTCTCAATATAGTAGATTTAAAAATTCAACAATTTATGCTGATTCACTGTTTACGCAACACACATTGAGAACTTCACAAATGAGGGTCAGGATGGATGTACAGAGAAACCGCTGAAGGGAGGAGGATGCCAAAATGATGTATATGTTTGTGAGATGCCAGAATTTGTTGGTATTCTGGGAGGTGGGTTTGTAGAACTTAAGGCCCTATCTAAAGGGCTAAGGGATTCCATCCTGGGAGTTGCTTATTTTGGAGTCAGGGGGAGATGGTATGGGAACATGCCGCAAGAGGTGCACCAGGAAACCGGGCTTGGGTCCAGTTTGTTGGGACATAGAGGCATTGATAGTCATGTGACTGACGGATAATACTGTAGTACTGTTTGGGACATGATCACTGTTGATTGTATGGTAATACGATGAATGTATTATGTTTCAAAATAAAATGTTTTGTATGATTAATGACAATAAAAAAAGTACATGTTCATATTTTTAGATACCATTAGAACACTGATGAATTAACGATCATTCACTCTGTAACAGCAAAAATTGAACAGGAAACAAAACAGACTTGGGAGGGGAAAAAAAAAATGCTACCCTTCATCAACATCCAGCACTGTAACCATTTGGCAGTGCTTACAGAAAGCATTAGAGCTACCACTGGAGTCTTCAAGTCCACAGTCCTGCCATTTAGAAAGTGAGAAGACATGCAGTACCTGGCGGGGGCACAGTGCTTGGTTCTACTGCGGCTGTACCAGAAAAATTCAACGCCCTTACATCTGACCTGCCTTCTTTTCTCAAACACAAGTCTGTATTAAGAAAGGGAAAGTCTGCAGAACAAGATAAAACAGATCAATGTTTCAGTAAATTAACTCAATGTCAGGTACAAACATTCAAAATACTTTTCACAACTCATGATTCCACACAGAATATAACAAAGAGATTGAGAACTTTTCAGTCACTCATTTTTGAATTTTTTCAAATCGGTTTGTTGATTTTTCAAAGTTATCAACAGTATGTCATACAATTGAGTTTGCATAAATTACATGCCCTATTGGAATAAAACATTTTGAACACAACAATTTATTTGCTGTAGTGCAGTAGTAAGACCGATCTACAGTCTGCAGTGATAGTATATTTTGTCATAGTCTTGGGTGTTAAGAGCGTGTCGTCAACAGATTTGTTTAAGAAAAACCAGAAACAACAAGAACAAAATAATGGTGGTGTGCACAGGTTCCAAATGTGGTAAACAATAATGTAGGCGTTCAGTCAGGTGGGGGTGGTTAATTAATAAGATTGAAATTTTAGAGATGGGGAGCATCAGTAACAGACCTTCAGAGTTCCTATCCATGATGGCATCAGAGTTCTCAAAACTACATACAATTTTGTACCAGAGCAAGCTTTCGTTGGTCTAGTCCAGTCTTTTCTCTTTTCTTCAACATTATAGGCTGAGCTTTTTAGAGGTCACCTACTTAAACAAGTTAGTGTGCTACCTTGGCAAAAGAGGAGCTGATCCAGATCTCCAATGCATAGCACTATTATCTAGTCAACACTATGGCCAAATCCAGTAATCTATTACCAGGAAGTCTAGCCTTAAGACAAAAAATTAAGCCTAGTAACAACCATCGGGGGAGTGGAGACCATCCCTACTCAAAAGATTCTCCATTGTTTCAGTTTTCTCCCTCCAGTAATGCCAAAGTACATGGCAAGACCAGATCATGAGGAAAAAATCTGCCTCATATAGATTACATCTACAGCAGCCCGTTGCATACCATAACCGACACATTTCAGCCTCCTATGGGTCATAGAGATCAAGTGAACATAATTAAACTGCATGTACGTGAATCTAATACTCTTAGAGCACTTCTTGGCATGATTCAAGGGGTCATCCCTTTTTTAATAGCCAGTTCCCTGACTAGGTCTAATTCCCACTTGGACTTACTATGCAATTGGGTGGTTTTTGTCATGTCAACGAATGATCTGTAAAACCATGTCACTAATTAGCAAGTGTCACCAGTTGGAAGCGTAATTGTAGCACCTTGTGTCACCAGTTTGGTAGTCCTGTGCCCCCAACCACATCTCTTAGCGTATGCTAGAGAAGCATAAGTCAAAATCTGCGTGGTGGTGATGACACTCTCTTCACTCTCTTCACTCGTTAAGGAAAGGTGAGAAGTCACCTTTACTAAAGAAAACACCCATGGCCTGATTCTCAAATTGGACTTTTGCAGTAACTCACATTTTTGTAGTAAGTCCAGGAAAACACATGGCTAACCAGTGGTACTGCAACAACTTCCAATAGAACATAATGGAGTAGGGACTTAAATTAAAACCTCATAGGAAATAATGTAAAATTACATTATTTAAAATCGTTAAAAAAAATATATATAAATTAATGTTAATAAATATATAAATAGTATAAATCTATTATTCAATTATAAAATACAGAATAACCTAGTTTGAATTTCTGAAATAATGTAATAAATGTTATAGTTACTCCCCCCGCCTCCTACCCCACATATAGGAAATGCAATGGTTATTTTTATTATTATGGCTGTAATTTCACCCTCGCACGCTGGGGGAACATGATAGCGGTGAAGCTGTACTGTTTGTACTTCATTGTTACCTGTCTTCATTTGCTTCTATGGGCATGGGCTGATGTGACAGACTATCCCTTTGAAAGGATCCTGTTTCTATGTGTCAAATTTCTGTCTTTGTCAAATCATATAAGATCTCTATTATATTGGAAATTTAATAAACAAAGTTTCAAAAACAATGTTATTGTAACATGTTTTAATAACCTATTTTGAATTTATAAAATGAATGTTACTATAACATTTGTTACATTAATTTTTTTAATTAAAAATCATTTATTAAATATTGTATCATTACATAATAAATCTGTACTATTTTATATATGTTTGACATCAGTTTATATTGTTTAAATTTGAACCATTTTGAATAATTTTATTTAACATTATTTTGTATGGGGTTTCATTTTAAGTCACCACCTCCCTTATTTTCAATGGGAGGGTGTTGCAGTACCAGTGGCTGGATCTATAGGGCTGGACTTTCTACAAAAGTGCAGTTAATGAATAGCAAAAAAACGTAAACTTACTCAAAGGTGTATGTTGCTTTTGTGAATAAGGCCCCCTATGAGAATAAGTCATGCTCAGTCCAAGTGGACACAGTGCGGACATAAAAAATAAACTGATTCTGCCCAAGAAATGGATAGATATCTGGAGCAAGTGGAATAACTACAGTGGCAATATTTGTGACCCTTCAGCTGTTCTTTCATTGGAAGATCCTGTAACTCCATAGTGATCGTTATATTGTTGTATTACTGTTCATTGTATAACAGTGATGAATGTGCACACAATCATGTAAATGTGAATTACTCTGCCGAAATTGTGATTGGGATGTCGTTTTGTTGTTTAATAAAAAGATTTTTTTTAAAATTAAAAAAAAAATATTCTTATCTCAAGAACTCCGCCAGTTGCTCTATCCCAAGAGCAAAAAGATTGGGGTACCGCCCTGTCTGGCTCTTCCTAGTGGAATAGGAGGGTAATATCAGTCAGCCTGACTTAACTCTGGCAGTGGAACTGTGATACAGCAATTTAATACACTGGTTATAAACTTCCCCCATGCCAAATCATCTGAGTGACTCTGATAGAAAACACCTGACCAAGGCCTTTTTCCAGGTCAGCTGCCATAAGTATGACCGGTCACCGCAGAGCTCTGGGGTTTCTTACAGCACCTTAGGAAAATACGGTCTTACTTGGTGGAATAAACGATGTGCACCGCCCCTCTGAGACAACGTGAAGCAGGAACCACGAGGAGAAAGAGGTAAGGGGTATTGGGCATGGGGTGGGGGTTACTTTTTTAGGGTTTAGGGGGGTCAGGGAGGGTCGGAGGTTGTACTGGGTGTAGTGTTTTAGGTTTTAGGGTAGTGTAGTGGTGTTTGTGTAGTGCAGGGGGTTGTGCTGTGGGTAGTGTTTTAGGGTTTAGGGTAGTGTAGTGGTGTTTGTGTAGTGTAGGGGGTCGTGCTGGGGGTAGTGTTTTAGGGTAGTGTAGTGGTGTTTGTGTAGTGTAGGGGGTCATGCTGGGGGTAGTGTTTTAGGGTTTAGGGAAGTGCAGTGGTGTTTGTGTGTTGTAGGGGGTCGTGCTGGGGTAGTGTTTTAGGGTAGTGTTGTCGTGTATGTGTAGGGTAGTGTTTTAGGGTAGTGTAGGGGGGTCGTGCTGGGTAGTGTAAATGGAGTGAGAGGACTGTCACTTACCTTAGAAACTTTTACCACGACTATACCTTTACCACGCATGCGTGTTTTTGCGTTGTAATGGCATGCGTGGTAAAGGCATAGTCGGGGTAAAAGTTTGCGTTGTAATGGTATTTCGTTGGAATTGACAACGCGTACTAATACCCGCGTTGTAATGGTACGCGATGTATTGGTACGCGTTGTAACGAGTGCTATTCCTTTTTCTCATTTCTGTGCTTTTGTGGCCTTCTGGCTGAATACAAATTATTTTGATTGATTGACGAATCAACTGTCATTCACATTTTGCTTCCACCTACCACAGAATATAGCATGGGGCAATGGTTGTGCCCACCTCAGTCATTTGCTGTCTTGCACAGTAAGTGGTGCCATTTTTCCTTATCACATGCACATCCTCCTAAAGATATGCACGGCAGTGCAAGTGCTGGTGGGCCAATACTTTAATTTACCCCCAGAAATATTCTCATCCTTAACCTTTTTTGTTGTTGTTATCCTTGTGCATTTATGTCTTCCGTTTACAATAATTCAAAGCAAAAAGTACCTGTGCTTTGTACTCTTTCCATTCTTGTAATGTACATTAAAGCTATAAATTGTGTCTATACCTGTTCTAAGTACATCTGCCTGTTAGGAAACATCTGTACTTCTCTATTAAAATCATATGTGATGGTTTTATTTCTATTTAAAATTGTATTGCAAGAATATGGCCCTGACAGTGGCTCATTTTTTTCTCCTTTTGTTGTTGTGTCATGTCATGTTCATGCATTAATAAAATGCAAAATACCAGCTTGTCGTGTCCAGATATATTGGTAAATACTTATTTCGTTTCGCATCTGGAAACGGAACTCTTAAGCAGACTGTCCCAGTCTGTTCTGGTGTATTTGCTCTCCATTACTGTATGCAGAAGTGTACTACAAGTCCAGTTTACATAAACCCAACCTGGAACTGTAAGCCTGAGAGCTGCAATTGGCTCTTTTTTGCTATCACGATTAATATTTCAATTTCTTCTATAAATATCAAGAAGGATCCCATGGTGAAGAAGGAAAATATTACTTACTTGTGATCCTAGTTCTTAACTATGGGTGTTCTTACTGAATTAATAAAAGCTCTACCCACATCCTGGGTCTCAGCTCCTTAGTTCTGAATGTGAGTCTTGGTGATCCTTATCTCTGCAGTGCTGCGAAAATGGACTGCCTATCTGACTCCATACAGGGTATGAAGGGATAGACAGCCACAAGATTCTTAAAGGGGCATTTTTTATAGTTTTTCATAGTGCTTGTATTATTAGCATTTTCCGCATTTATATCAAAATATTAAATAGCATTAGCGTTTTCAGTCAAATGCACTGAAATGGTTATGTTTGTCTAAATTGTTTTAAAAAAAGACAGAACACTACTTAATTAAGTAGGTTTTCTAGTTGTAAGTATTTATAGTTGAAAACTATGTTTATAAACACATCTGTTTCGGGATGCTCTTTTGCATGAAAATAGTCTAGTATTTTTGAATTCCAAGGCAATCCCACGGTGAAGAACTGGTTTCCTACTTTTGCCTTTCAACAAGATTTTTGTCTCAGCACAAATGAGTTCCCTCCTTGTCCTGGTAGTGCACTGAAGGATGTGGGACTGCTGGTCCAAGAGAGAAAAAATATTAATCCATAGAGGCCAAAAAATAATTGAAACAAAATTTACTTTTTCCAGATAGAGATAGCTTAGAGGGTTAGTGAACTGATGGCCGAAAGGCACTTGAGCCCGAGGAAAACGGGTGCAAAGCCACTGCCCAATAAATACACCTCTACTCTTTAGGTACACATATTTAACTTATGCTTTCTAGTTCTGCATCAGGTAATAGCTGTATATTTGCTTTCAGCAAGTGCCACTAGAAGGATCAAGGCTTCAATTACAGTGCAGGAACTCCTCTCAGCACCATGTTAAATTGGGGGAGGCGGGCTAACAGAGTATCTCTCATCATCAGTGTGCTCAAGCCCCGACAGTCAAAGAAAATAGAGTGGATCGAGAGTACTGTTATTAGGAGTCATGGAACTTGTCTAAAAACCAGGCTCAGTTTATGCTGTGCCCTAAGGCAAACATCAGACCAAGGCCTCTGAAGCACAGTAAAAGATGTAAATTGTGTTGTTAGCTAAATAGTCTGTATTGTCACCATCCTGTCCTTAACCTTAAGCAGAAAATGGAGTGGAAATAAGTTAATTTATGGAGATTTAGGGTTCAATGTCAACCTTTCAGTATCACAGATGTTTACGCCTTAGTCAGATCACAGGGCCAGAGACCTTCTAAAATGTAGTAATATATGTGTGCATGCAATTCAAGGATTCTGAGAATAATCCACATATTTTCTTAAATTAGAAATGTCTGCCAAAAATTGTCAATGTTGGTGCTAATTACTCATTTTTTGTAGTATTTATTAACCTTAATCTCTAGGATGTGGATAGAGAATGACACACTCATTTCTCAGAAGCCACCAAACTGTTGCCACGTGGGGATGATATTTTGTCACTACCAACCAGGGAACTTCTTGGTTCTTTGGTCTAGATCTTAAGTGCTCTCTTTGGGTGCCGATAGAAGAGTAGGTAGCACACTTCCTCTTCTATTGTGGTAAGAAGCAAAAGACACAAACAAATAATTCATGTATAGCTGATGTCTCAGGGAACAGGATGAAGCTGTTCTCTGAATGTACAACTCTGAGGCATGCATCCCCTGCAATTCAAACAGCTGAAAGGACATGGCTTAAAATCTATAGAGCGCCATGGGACCCACAGGTTGGATAACTTCATAAAGCCATTAAAACCATGAAATCTGAATGCTGCCAGTTCCGGGAGTACAAAGACAAAGCTGTAGTCTGATGCACAAAATTGCAGCCAAACTACTCTGGAACGCACACTAGCTCAGCCAGGCGTTTGAACAGGTTTGTTCTGGGAATGATTTTATGATAGATGCTTGCATGGGTCAGCAACAGTGCCACTAACGTGCAACTACACTTTCACCGCATGTCTATGTAGCCTCAGAAGACATACTTGAAAAGGTGAAAACAATGTAAAGTAAATAATCCTCAGTGATGGAACTGCAGCCAACTGTATCAGCATTTATTTAAAATAAATAGGAATTTATTTCTACTCACAATGAACACACACAAACATGCACATGCATTTCTGCAGTTAGGGTAAATGAAAAGGCCCTATATTATTTTTCGGATAGCCTATCCATACCAGCCAGCAAGTGATATGAGCGATGGGTTGGCAATAGCTAAGAGGTGGAAATGTTTCACCTACCAGCTACGCATGATACATCTTTGTTTAAGGCAGCTCTCCACCAAAAGAAGGAAGGGAGGTCATAAAGTTAAGCAACTTTGTATGAATCCAATTACGTATGAATCGGACTCTTAACAACTGGGATCGCTTAAACTCTCAGAAGATTCAATTTACATTGGATCGATGATTACTATGATAATCAATCAACATGTATGTGAAATGACCAACCTGTTGCTGTAGAACATAACAGTGCATTCTATTGGACTTTAGTTTAATTTGTATAACACTTCATATGACTGAAAAGAGCCCTGTTTGCAGTAAGTAGAACAGTGCTCTCAAGTTGGGTCATTTGTTGAGGCAGGTGCATTTGGTAACTTGGTACACTTAAGGGGCAAGTGATAGGCTGGAATTCAACATTTTGCCTGCATTTCTTACTTCAGTTGATCTATGGGGAGGACCAAGATGCAGGGAAAAATGGTTACGGACTGGTATATCTCCACCTTTATACAGGTGAGGATCTCGGTTTGAAGGAGCGGAGCTTCAGTTGGTATCTATTGGTCCGTGATCTGGAACCAATGAGTGTTGAAGTTTGAGGCAGATCTAGCTGCTGTCAGTTTAGTAGTAATAGTTTGAGACGAAAAACTAGATGAAGTGCGGTAATGAGTTTTGAGTGTAAACAGGAATGGAGAAAGGAGAGCCTGGAGGCACTCCAAAGTAATTGCAGAATATATGTGTGGAGTATGGGGGGGGGCTAGGTGGTACCAGATCTGCTGGGACATGCAGGATGAAAACCAACACTATCTAGTTTCAGAGGAAGGGAGTTGCCATGACATCACCTCTACAACAAAGGTGGCAGACAAGTGCAGAAGTAAAATGGTGGCAACTCCATTTTTATCGACTGTGGACTTCAGTTTGCCCCATTGAGATCAGGATAGTAGGTCCGGTGGTTGTAGAGATTCTTTTCTTCAATGAGTTTGCAGTGAGTAAAAGCAGCATATTCAAACTGTTTTGTAAGGAAGCGGTTGCAGCTTACTCAGTCTGAGAGATTCTACTTCTTCATATTCTTTAAGATTTTAGGAGGTTTTTATGTCGTTGAAATAGATGCTTGAGCTTAGAGAATTGTTATTGAGGGGATTATGGCATTGGAGGGGAAATGTCCTTGAGGCAGGCAAAGGTCCAACAGGGAGACAACAGGCCTTCAGACCGGCAACAGGTACTTTAATTCATCTGGGAAGAGTTGCTTAAAGGAGTACAGGACCTGTTATTTGTCAGCGGATATTGTAATCTTCTTAATGTTAAGAGGAGGGACGTTGCTGCGGTAGTGTTCAAGATTCTTAGCTGTGTGACCAGGTGGTCTCCAAGGGGTCTCGGAAGCCTCGAGATGAGGGATCCGTGTGGCAGGGCATTGGCAGCGATTGTAATATGCAGGCTTTGGAAGCTGAACACTCAGTGAATCCCAGTATTTTAGTAACTGAAAATCTTTTGTATTACTTCTAAGTTAGAAACAGTATGACTTGTTAACCAATCACAGAACTGTTACAAATCACAAGAAATTGCTTAATACATTACCTGAGCTGGGGCTAACGCAGCATTCTCCCACTTCTGCACCTGGGTTACCTGTCAAACTGGTGCTTAACTCTTCTTTCCTTAAACAAATGTTGGGATTGTGAAAAGGATAGCCTGTAGGAAATGTTAGAAATGCTTTTGTAAAACAAATCATTTTGCAAACAAACTATATTAAGCAGATAAGACGGAAGGGATTGTAAACATTTTTAAACTTCCCGATTGTGACACATTACTACTATAAAGCATACACAGTGTAGTCTTTCAGATTTGCTTGGGACTATACATTTCCTGCAACTCACAGAGTGATTTTCACATTCAAATGATGCATTTAGATACAGGATTTTGAAAATTCGGACACGTTTTTAAAAAGGCCCTTACGTTTATTCGTTAGAGGCTAAACAATAATCCTTGTACAAATAAATCAAAATAAAGACTAATATAGTAAATTACTCTTCTTGCTCCGGTCTGTTTACTGTTGGTTTCATTTATGTATGTATGTATTTGGTATTTGCATAGCACAAACTAAGCTGCGAGGCAGTGTAGTGCTACACATGGTCAACATGCTCCTATCATTCTAGTTTTCTTAAAATAGAAAGTGATTGAGCAGGGAGAGGGGGTTGTAAGATCTATACTCATACACAGAAAAGTTACCATATTTTTATCAAGCAAATGTGGGACTGCCTGCGACTGAATAAGTGAGCGTAGCCCACTCAACGGGCTTAACCCATCTGGGCATTCAGTGGAGTGCTACTGGAAAATTCCCTGTCACTCTGGGGGGCGGGAAGGTCTACAGCTGTGCGCTGCACCTAACAACTCCAAATTCTTTGAATGACAGGAACAACAAACAAAAAAACATTTGTGTGATGGCGTGATGGAGGGGGTGGTGTACTAACCCTTCATTGGAGAGCTGGGTCTTGAAATTGCAGCTTGTAGCTCACAGGAATTGTTCTGTTCTTCCGGGTTCTGGTAGGTCTTGTGCGCTCACTTACAGCATGATTAACAGTGACGGGTCGGTCACCTAGGCAAACATTGTGCAGTCCAACCTGCAATGTGATTAGCTATACTGCTGGCCATGCACTGTTATTCCAAAGGAGATGATGTATGGAGTGTTTGAGCAAATCAAACACTCACCCCTAGTCAACTGATCTGGGTTTAATCCATCATCATTCTTTAGCTCACTCCACCACCCCAGTTCAGACATGGCCATATGCAAATCAGTCTGAACCTTGTGCCTCATGGGAACAGTCCAGCCCGAACTGCCAAGCCATGTCTTCCCTGGACAGGAAACAAGCATCCTGGGACTGGTTTCATGTTCATAACCCTCATCAGCCAGGCTATCTTGAATCCAGTGGCAAAGTGAGCAAGGGACCCACATCTAGGCATACCCTGCCAACTTAGGGCGAACAAAGCAATACCAAAGGGGATGATGGACGAAGCGTTTGAGCAAATCAGTCAGTATTCCGTCCATCATTTGTTTGCTGTAACACTTTTCGCCCTAAGTGGGATGGGTATGCCCAGACGTGGGTCCCTTGCTCACTGTGCCACTGGATTCAAGCTAGACTGGCTGAAGAAGGGTGACATAACCTGGAACCGGTCCCAGGATGCTTGTTTCCGGTCCAGGGAGGACCTGGCCTGGCAGTGCTGTCTGGACTGTTCCCATGGGGCAGAGGGTCAAGACTGATTTGCATATGGCTGGGTCCAAACTGGGGTGGCGTAGTGGGCAAAAGAATGATGGATTTAACCCAGATCTTTTGACTGGGGGAGAATGTTTGCATTGTCAGCATTCCGTCCATCACCTGTTTGCTGTAACACTTTTTGCCCTAAGGTGGATGGGTATGCCCAGATGTGGGTCCCTTGCTCACTGCGCCACTGGATTCAAGCTAGATTGGCTGAAGAAGGGTGACATACCCTGAAACCGGTCCCAGGATGATTTTTTCCGGTCCAGGGAGGACCTGGCCTGGCAGTGCTGTCTGGACTGTTCCCATGGGGCACAGGGTCAAGACTGATTTGCATATGGCTGGGTCCAAACTGGGGTGGCGTAGTGGGCAAAAGAACGATGGATTTAACCCAGATCTTTTGACTGGGGGAGAATGTTTGCATTGTCAGCATTCCGTCCATCATTTGTTTGTTGTAGCACTTTTCGCCCTAAGTGGGATGGGTATGCCCGGACATGGGTCCCTTGCTCACTGCGACACTGGATTCAAGCTAGACTGGCTGAAGAAGGGTGACATACCCTGAAACCGGTCCCAGGATGCTTGTTTCCGGTCCAGGGAGGACCTGGCCTGGCAGTGCTGTCTGGACTGTTCCCATGGGGCATAGGTTCAAGATTTGCATATGGCTGGGTCCAAACTGGGGTGGCATAGAGGGCAAAAGAACAATGGATTTAAGTCAGATCTTTTGACTGGGGGAGAATGTTTGCATTGTCAGCATTCCGTCCATCATTTGTTTGCTGTAACACATGCACTGTTATTTACACTGCATAGAA
This sequence comes from Triturus cristatus, assembly GCF_964204655.1. Taxonomy (NCBI): domain Eukaryota; kingdom Metazoa; phylum Chordata; class Amphibia; order Caudata; family Salamandridae; genus Triturus; species Triturus cristatus. The sequence goes on along the minus strand of NC_140582.1, from coordinate 75,520,084 downwards.
GAGTCCATTCCTGCCTTCATACCCAACCCTCAACAGTCACCTGTGCTTTCTGGTGTCCTCCCCCTCGCACATCTGACATAATGGGTCCCATTCCTAGTATAATGATGTTTCTGACATAATGGTGGTAGTTCCTGGCATATCGTGGATATTCATGGCATGATACTCCTTACTATTGTACTTTAATGGTGACCCAGGTATAATGGTGGTATCTCTTGGCTAAGTCTGGGCGTAGTTTGCGGAGTTTTGCTACTCGGAACTCCGCGAACTTACAAATAAAACTCCGCGAAGTTCTGCGAGCGGCGGAGTGCAGTGCGAACTGCAGTTTGTGCTGGTATTTCTGCAGCTCTGGTAGAAATTCTACCCGAGCGGCAGCTCGTGCTCGCAAAATAACTGTTCGCGATCGCGAACTTACTGTTCATGATCGCGAGCAGGGAAAAAAACCTGCTGCACATCGCGAAGCGCAGTTTACTGCACTCTGCGAGCTCCGCGGAGTGCAGAAAACTCTGCAAACTCCGCGAATAGAGCAAAGTTCACCGACCAGGCCTACTCTCGGCACACTGTGGGCATCGAAGACATGACTGTGGCCAGTTCTGGTATAATGCTGGCCCTAGCATAATGACAGCACTACTTACCATACACTGCTATCCTTGGTGTGCAGCACCCCACTTCGTACGTAATAGTGCAATGCCTGGCCTATCATAAGCATTGCTATCATGTGATGGTGAGACATGAGCATGCAAGGCGGTATTTGCCCATGTTTTAGAGCTGTACTTGTGAAAACTTGAAGACAATGACAAGCTGTTGTGTAAACACCTTCCTTCATGTTTATCAAAACGAATAAGATGCTATTTATAGAGATTTTTTTTTTCATGAGAATGCAAATCTAGGGTTTTGCAGAACTATATAATTTCATACACGGTCAGTCCGATATATGGTGACAAAATGACTGGCTATAAAAATATATAAATACGAAGCGAAATTTGAGCAACAATTCATGCAGAGTTAGGGAAATACATTGTTAATGGTTTTTTTTCTGGTGCTAGAGGGCATGTGCTCTTGTTTGATGACTAGAGCAGGGGCTTTGCATCATCTGTACTGATAAAGCATTAGCCTCACAGCTATCTGGGACCTGGTTCAGTAATATTGGTGTAACCTGTCCTCATTGGGAACCTGTAAAATCTCTCTGTCCTAACCAATAGTACTGTTAAATACATGAGATTTGTGCATATTTTTGAGTTGTCTGCCTTGTCCTGTTCAGGATGATTCTCAGTCCCAAGATATGACACAGAATGTACTTGGAATGAGTATAAAAATCAAGGGAGGAGTAAAAAAAAAAAACCACAAAGGTACCCAAGTATATCTAAGGTTGATTTGGGCATGAACACAACGTAAATACCCAAGTATATCTAAGGTTGATTTGGGTATGAACACAACGTAAATGACTGTTTTCTGGACTCATTCAAAAAAGTGCTACAAGTTTTAGGTGTGGGTAAAAACTTAACACGTATGCATTCAATATAGGCAAAATCCATAAAATTAATACATTTAAAGCAAAATCATAAAGGTGGGGGTAGAGAGACAAATGAAAACTTAACTTTATTACAAATGATTTATATGGGTGTCGAAAGTGAAAATGTAGGCGATGTAGTGAGAAAAGTGCATAACAGTGCAAAATTGATACAAATCGAATAAAATAACACTAACGAACAGTAAAATCAACCATATCTTCTTTTTCCACAGTCGGCGACTCAACAGCCGATGATTCAACCTCTCCAGCGTTTCCTAAACGGTGGTTGTGAGATAATTTTTGGAATGTCCGGAAAGTCCGAGCAATAAATGAAGATGCCTTTAAATTCTGTGTTTAACTTGTCACATTTGCCGGTGCTACAAAGACAGAGTTAAATGTCAGGCTATGTCTTCTGACAAATTGCTGTTGGTGTTTACTTTTCTTTCTCTGACTGCAAAGTGAGATGAGTTTTAAAAAAAAGTGAATTGTGTGACAATCTTTCTGGGATAGAAGGAATATGAAAGGAAAAGCCACAGGGTGTTTTGTTGCAACACACAACAAATTATAAGTACCTGCAAATAAAGTGTATGTATTCAGCAGTTAGGAAAGCAAAAATGAAGCACCCGCCGATTGCACATGACATGCCACTACGGGTGATTGAGGCCTTACAAAACATAAAATGTCAGTAACCAGTTGACGGGAGGGTGAGATCTAAGACGATAGGTGACTTGTATCTCCAAAAGAATGTTGCTCACCTTTAGAAAAGGAGAGGAAACATTCGGGGTGGAACACGGTCATGTTCAGGTTAGACAGCATGCTAAAGCTGGAATGCACAGCAAGAAAGGTATGGACAACATTCCTAGACGATCCCCCACAATGATCACAAAAACATAATACTAAGCCTAGTGGGGAGAAGGAGATTAGGTACAAACTTATACTCAGCAAGTAAGGGCAGACAGGGAAGGGCAGACAGGGAAAGGCCTCCAGGGTGCGGGAAAATGGTCATAAGCTTGCCTAGGCCAGATATCGTATGGGGAATGGAAGAAGGTCTGTGTGCAGGTGAAATGTTTCCACCAATGCCAGGTCCAAGGTCCAAGCTGATTAATGCTGAAGATGAAGTTAATGTCTCAACCAATGCCAGGTTCAAGCAGACTGATGCTGAAGACGAAGTTTTGAGGTCATGCAAGCTCTCAAAAGCAAAATTGCTAACATCAAAATCTTCCATGGCAACCGCGAATCAGGCTCTTTTTTTAGTACCTTCATAAAACCCACCTCACACCACAGACATGATGCATCCTGCTAGATCACCGGTATGACCCATGTGGCTTCCTACATGAGGCATGGCTGTGCCCCCACATTCAGGAATGCTAGAATATAGTCATGCAATAACTGCACCAGGCCACAGGGTAGTTATCCGAGAAAACCATCAAACACTGTCTGCAATGGTATTCCCAAAGAAAACAGGCATTTGCAATGCAATAGGTCTCGCATTTATGCAAGTTTAAGCTACTGAAATTGTAAATGGTAATGCCTTTTAGTAATGTTTTTTGTTTTATAACATAATTAAAAGGCATTGTTATTTACAATAGTAATAGCTTAATTTTTTGCAAAAACAGTCCCCTGAAAATAGCCTTGAAACTGAGGTTAAACTGCAGAATTAGGTAGTTTAGGGTCCACGCATTCCTCTTGTAAACCATCTCCAACCTTTCTCTCTTATCGGGCATAGCGCTTAGATCTCAACCTTGCAATGAGCGCTCTGTTGCGTGCGCAGGGGTCATACCGTATAAGTTGCAAGTCACACGCCTGCCACTGGGATTCGGTGGGAGTGATGGAGAAACTTTTGTTCTTTGTATCCCTCTAGTACCTAAGCCATGTATGCATCTCAGCGAGCTGAGCAACAAAAGGAAGTGTTTGTATATGGGTGCGTGTGTGTGTTTATGTATGTGTGTGAGTATCTATATGTGTGGGTGTATGTATGTGTGCGCGTGTGTTTGTGTGTGTACGTATCTGTTTATGTGTTTGTGTGTGTGTGCGTATGTAACACAGTCCCCTGAATGATTCTATACTATAAATAGCCTTTAAATCAATCAGTGTCCCTCGAGCTAAAACAGCAGCATTAGGTAGTTTAGGGTCCACGCCTTCCTCTCGTAAACCATCTCGAACCTTCCTCTCCTGTCGTGCATAGTGCTTAGATCTTAACCTTGCAATAAGCGCTCTGTTGCAGCACGAACTGGTGGGCGCAACAGATATACAGAAAATATTTTTACATGTAGTGTGTGGAGACGGGCAGTCCCGCCAAAGAACATTAGAAGTTAATCAGGGTAAAGTTTGACCCCAGATAAAAGGAGGTTTCTAACACGACTCGGAACATTTGTGTCATATTTTCATATATTAGTAGGGGTCAGGGTGACATATGCCATTTTTTATTTGCGTGGCTAACACCAGAGCGAGCAGCGCATGCGACCTGAAACGCTAGGCGACACCTAAAAAGGGCCTTGACACCATGGGAGGCGTCACCAGTAGCCGCTAAAAGCCCTACAGCCAAACCCCATCTATTTTATACTCACGTAAGACTTGCAGAAAATAAAAAAAAACAAAAAAACTTGTACAAAGAAACAAAGACGGAGATCTAACATTTACAGACCCTAGACAACAAGCGCACCTCCTTTCCTTCTGTGTGTGTGTGTGTGTGTGACCACCAATGTACAAAGCAGTCTGGATGGGCCGTACGAAAAAAATACAAGGTGGTAACAAAAAAGCACAAAATCCAATCAGAAAATAGTAAACAAGCTACCAACACACCCTCCTACATCACGGGAAACAAAGATGGCGTGGCCCAGTCCAGATGGGCCATCCCAAAAAGCGACAGGGCGGTAACCAAAAAGCAAGATTCCCAATCACAAGCCAGCGTTTACCCTAAACTAGGATGCCAGCCAATTGAAAACTTGTCCTTCTAAAATATCGATTACTATAGCTCTTGCAGAGTGAGCAGCGCATGCGCGCTGCAACGCTAGGCGAGACCTAAAATGGCCACAAAATGAGACACAGGTTCGCAGCACTACGGTGCTGGAGTGGGTGTTGGCAACGGAACAGCACATTAGAATCAGAAGGAAAGAGAAAAGGATTGTCGAAAAACTTGCAGAAGGGCTCGAAATAATAAGGGTGCCGACAGATTCTCCTGATGCCAGGCTACCGTGAGAAAGAATAAAGAGAGAAATAGCACTGGTGGTGATGGCATCGCATTTAATGAAAATGTATAACGGATCAATATGAGACCTTGCAGCTATCTTGAGTATGATTGACAGTTTGGCAGACGGAGTAAAGGCAGTCAGATTGGCAGAGGACTTTACGCCTGCCATCCTGCCTTTACTCTTCTTTGATGGTCCTGTGGTAAAGTCTTTGGGTTTGTATGAACCTCTGTCACGGACCCTTACACCAAACTTTTAAACACTTTTCTTTTCTGTAAACAAACTACTTAGTGGGAGTTTATTTATGTAAAAGAAAACACTAGCAGCCTTGACATTCCGTAAGTTTTTTTCCATGGTGTGGGTCATTTGTTTGATGTTTACGATTCCTCACCACCCGGATATTCCTGGCGTTGAATGCATTAGAAAAAAAAATCCAGAGGACCACCCACCCACTCTAAATAGGGCAGACAGTCGGATGGCTTATCTCCGGCCATCAGAGAAGGGTTTACGCTGACTGAGGAAAGTTTTTGCCGGTGGAATAAACCTGGGGGTGAGGTGCCATTTTTATAGGATTTCCTAGTCATTGGGTGGGGGTGAAACGTTAGCCTCCGTTTGTCTTTAATGAAATCAAGATTCTCCCTGCATAATAATTGGAGAATCGTCATTCCTGGACACTTCCTAACCGATGAGCAGAAAGTCCTCAGGAGCAACCCTTTGCCCTTTTGCACCACAACCTATTTGTCTTACTGCAAATATACCACAGTGCACTATTCTTAGTGAAAACCAACATAGTAGAACTCTTCTGTCCTCGCGGCTGTCCCAATTGTGTGTATGTCTAGGAAAATGAGCATGTAGTGTAGTTCCTATATCCCTGATAGGCTCTGCGCATTGGAATAATATACACTATAGTTTTGACATAGGACTGAGGTCAGTATGTCTCTATCAAGTACATTAAACTTAATTACTTGTGTGTGCCAGCTAACTCAGAGGTCACTAGAGACTTCTCGAATATACAAGAAGGGATTAGTTTCTGACAACCGCATAAAATTGACAATTTTGTTTCCCTTAGAGTCGGAACAATCTCAGAACCGTGGAAACAATAGATAACAGTTTCACTCAGTCAATCGTGCATGCTTCGTTTCTACAGAGTTGCAAAGAAATAGAGAGACAGGCGTTTCAATAAAAAGGGTTTATTGAACAGTCTTATTTCTCATGCAAGAGATATGAACTGCTACAATCGTAAGACAGGATGCGAAGTACAATACGTACAGGTTTAGCAGTAAGATAAAATAATACTGCAATAGCATGGTTTGTAGCTATGACATATCTTCGTAAAAATACATACATAAATAACACAGGCTAAAATGTGAATACTCATCTGATGCTTCTAAATAGTTCTACCCCAGTGTACCTTACCTAAGTGTAGTAAAAGGATGATTCGTTCCTTCCAAAAAAGATTATTTTGACAGACAGCAGTCACACTACACTTGTAGTTCCAGAGCTACGTCTGATTTTGGGGGCCTTGTCATCCTAGTGGATTGCATAATACTACTGCAATCCATAGGTGAAATTTACCTTTCCATGCCACTGGTGTGTTTTCCTACACCATATACTATTCCCTGACTGAGAAGTTAAATATGCCAATTGGGCATTAGACAATTTTACCATGTTTTAGAGGACATGGAACATACACCAAGGACTGGACAGCACTACCCCCAGTGTGCAGAGTTAAAACAGCAATGCCAGATAGAAGAAAACTGTGAGTGATTACACACAAAGAGGGATTTTCTCTCTAGTGCTGTGCTACTCTCTTAGCACTGTTGGCTTTTATGAGCCGATCATCTAGATACAGAAAAATCACAGGTGGGCTGCCTCTACTGCCTTGCATTTTGAATGTCCAAGGAGCAGACTTTTGGGCAAAGGGATGAATTGCATTGTGGTAGTGTGATGTTCTTGCTACAAATCTCAGTAATTTTCGGTGTCGTTTTGCTAGTGGAATGTGGAAGTAGGAATCTTGCAGATCTGCATTACACATACAGTACCCATGTCAGATGCGGAAATATTTTATGGGGTACTAATAAATTGAGTATTTTCACGTGCTGCCCAGCAAAAAAATTAACACCAGTCTGATTTACTTATTTGGACCTTTTTCTAAAACAGAAATTATCTTGAGTAAAGCCACACCCCATGTGGGGAAGGATCAGGTTACATAGCACATTTCTTCAGCAATATAGAGTACTCCTTCCGCAGGTCGGCGAGGTAGAATTGCTATGCCAGCTTTGGTGAAACAAGCAAAGGAGCTGCTTGAAATATATTGAATATTTATTTCTGACAAGCAGAGGAGGTGTTTGAAATATATCGAAAATATCTGACAATAGTCAGTACCCATTTGTCATTTAAATTTTTTCCCCACTCTTTCTCCTCCTTCCACCCTGCTCTATATTGGAGCGGATAGCAGGGTCAGAGGAATAGTTAGTGAATAAGAATGTGGCCTAACGGCTAGAGTGGTCGACCTCGAAGCTGGGAAACTGGGTTAGAGTCTCAGCACAGACGCTCAACATCCTGTGACTATGGGCAAATCACTTAATCACCCTGGGCCTACCAAAAATGAATGTGTCCGTTTGTAACGTAACTGGTGCTTAAGTAAAGCACTCTGATACCTTCAGGTCGAGTTCGCACTATATAAAACTAAAAAAAAAAGACATATATTATTTTTTAAACGTGGTCACCCTGAACAGTTGGCCGGTTGGGACTGGCCAGACTTGTTCTTGAATTCTCTAGTCTGATGGTAAGGTTACCTTTAGCTGCTGATTTTGTTACTTCTGTTGCTTCAGATAGGGCCAAAGAGGGTACTAAACTTTCAGGAAAGTATAAAAGTGGTGGCTTCTCTGTCTCTACTGGTGTTTGAAGAACTTCTCTCCAGAGATCCAAGTTCAGAGTCTCTGCCTCATTTTTCATACTTCATCTCCTCTCTTTACCCTGGTGTCTGGGTGTTTTCTGAATAATGAAGCGCCAGAAAATGATAGGTTGAGTCTTAAGCTGAGCATCAGCCTTAACAGAAGAGATAAGGTCATCTTCCCAAACCATTTCTTCAAAATCCTGCCTGCTATGCTTAAGCATTTTTTGGAAAATTATTTAAGTCCATCCCAGACTTTCCAGCCTAAACAATCAGTAGCAGTAGCTGCCTTCAGTGCTGTGGCAACAGTTCCACACATCTTGTCTGTAACGTCCATCCTCTCAGTTTCCCTGTTTCCCTACTGGGAGGTGCCACATTTTCAGGGGCTGAATGATGTCTCCTTACTGCAGAGATTATGGAGACTGGCTTAGGGTCTGTTTTTAAGACGTCAGATGTCTGTGGAGGTGGCTTGTACTTCTTGAGCAGGCAAGGAGTTGAGGCTTTTACGGAGGGTGGAGTGCGGAATTCTTATTTAGACATCTCTAGTTAATCTGGTACCAGAGGTAACACGAGATCTTGGTGATTCTCAGTTCTGGAGAGTTTGACTGATGAATGGCAACTATGTTGGTAAAGACTCCACTGGTATGTTCCATTTGGAGGTTTCTGGCACTAGAACATCATGGAAAGTGGAAATGTCCACTAAGTGGACTCTCAAAAGTGAACCAGCAGAAGATGTAGCAGTGCAGGAGATCTCATGTCCTGATCGCCAGAGTAAGAAAGACATTGATGGCATAAGAGATCTGGCATGCCCACACTTTTTTAGCATATGGGGTGAACCTAAATCCATGAAAGAGGCCATTTAATTGGGATACTGCCAACCAGAGATGGTCTGGGTGGCCAAATTAGTTTCCTCATAGGCGGTATGAAAGTCTACCTTGACACCACCTTTACCTTGGTGCTCATGAAATTTTTTGGATTGGCTCATAGAAGGTAATAGTCTTATTCTCTTCTGAGAAGTAAAATCCTTCTCTAGTGTGAAAGTTAAAATTGAAAACCTCAGCTTTGAATTGGGCAACATCAAACAGTGTCCTGGCGGCATTGGCACTGATGGCGATTGGTGTAGTGACATTGAGTTAAATGGGTCAGTGTATGACTAGAGTGCTTAGTCATTGAAGACTTGCTAAATTGATGCTGAAGGTGTTTTGAGGTCATTTCAGTTCTTAACACTGAACATGTCAGGCTGAGACTTTAGCTGATGTCAAAGTCTTTCACGCCAACCAGGAACCACACTCATGGGAATGAGGATGTCTGGGTCTCCTTTTTCTGACCTAGGATCTGCCGCTCTGAGTGTCCTTAGGGGTTGTAGGCACAAGTGTTGTGAAACCTGGACGTTCTCTCCAGGGCCCATTGGCTCTTATTCCCTCTCTTTTTCCCTTGTGTATTCTAACTTCCCATTAAGTCGGATGCCCTCCCTGTCTTTGAGGGTCCTTTACTACATCTTGTTTTGCAGAACCTGCATTCCTTTAAGGAAAAGGGAAGATGGTAAGCAAACCACACAAAAAGGTGTTTGTCTGTGGCAGCCTTCTTTTAACAGTATGGGTTTGCAAGTATATTGGGTTATTAGTCGAGGGGAGTAAGTACCTACCTCAAGTAATAATCACAATCCTTACCAGGGTGACCCACTAAAGTCACTAAATAAACTTGAGCACAAGCCCCTGGTAGTTTTGGCACAGAGACGACAGGCTTAGGTTAGAGGCAATCTGTAAAGTATACATTCAATACTAAAACAGTAGTAATGTTGAAAAACAAAATAATAACAATCCCAACACCAAATTGACAAAAATCAAATAAATGGAACCACAGACATGAATTGTTAAAGTTTTAGGTAGAAATAGCACCAAGAACCGCAAAGTGCCAATGATAGTTAATGGTCGCAGTAGAACAGCGTTAAGGCGCAACTAACACTGACCGCAATGGAGCAAGGGTTGTGTTCAACAATAAGGTTTGTTCTGGTCAAACTCTTCTGACTTAGTCTGTTAAGTCCCAATCAACCACCGGAGTACACTTATAAAGCCCCAGGCCCTTTGGGAGGTACATAGAGACTTACACAGTGTCAGTATAAGCCAACAGTAGGGTCCAGTCAAGGGCCACTTGCAACTAGTCAGCTAGGTACTTCCAGGAAAAGGCCTCTTGCAACTTGTTGTCTCCCTGTAGCCACACAGGAGATCAGTCAGCTGACAGAGTCCACTTTTTTTTCCTGGGTAGAAGAAGGAGTAGGTCCAATTCTTTGGGGCTCCTCTCAGGTCTCAGATAGGATGGTTAGACCTATTCTGATCTTCAGCATGTCCAGAAAGTGTTCTGAAGTGGGTGATTAAAGGAGCCCCATTTATGTCTGGCACCAGCTAAAGGCTGGGTGTGACTCCATGGGTATGCCCTAACCAATGGGCTAAATGTTCACTGGGACAATCTTACCCCACTATTTCAGTAGGCGTGTTTATCTTCCTGCAAGCAGGCCCAAAATGCAATGTGTCAGGGCATTTTCTAGAAGGTGAAAGTCTTCAGATATTTTGGGCTTTGAGTGCTGGGGGTGAGAATGGGGAGTGTACTATGGTAATTCTAGTGTCTTCCCGCATCTAACACTAAAATCCAGTTTGAGGCAGGCTCTGTAACCACAAAAAACCCAAAAGCAGAAGTCTGTTAGAATAAAAGCAGGGCCCTTCAGCAACCACACAGAGGATCCACAAAAAATGTCTAGGCAATCTGTTTGCTCTCTTTCAAGTATGCCTCAAGTGTTACATGTGGCTCAACAGACCAGTCAAGCAGGATTTCACAGTGCGGTGTCACAGGATACCCACAGCCCCCACTCTGAATATTCTGCTGAGCTCAGAGAAGTAATTTCTGCCCAGTCAGGTCGGGTTATCGTTTGCTCCTGGGAGGCATTTCACACCTCTTTCACACCTACTGAAGGCCGAGCACAGTCTGAGGGCTGGCAGAGCTTTCTGTCAGTTCAGGCAGGTGAAGGGTAACGTTCTAACAGTTACTTTTCCTTAATATATATTTAACAATCTGACTTCATTATTAAATTGGTGTTTTAATAAATAGTAAAAAATTGAGTTTTAAATAATTTTCTAGCTGGTTCCTTTTCCAAGTTAGCAGAATTAGTATTTTAAGCTATACTCTGGTTTACTTCATATGATAGCTAGGCATGGCCCACTTTTAAATATCATGCACCCTACCTTGCTGGGAATTAAGGCTTAGACAGGGTGACTTAATAATATTGAAAAGGGAAGTTTTAACCTGTCAAAAATTATTATAACAGGTTATACTGAAGATTTTACACTGTAGCAGGTATGCAATACAGGGTAGGCCTGAAGTGAGGTTTACCAGGTCACCGTAGTGGGTAATGGATTGCACAATAGGTGCTGCAGTCCACTAGTGGTATTAAACTTTCAGGCCCTGGGTGCACTTTCTACACCACATACTAGGCACTTATAGGGAATTTGAATAAGCTACTTCAACCGTGTTTAAAGGGGAAGTACAGGCACTTTTACTTCAGGTTAACAGGGGTAAAGGGCACAGAGCTCCAAAGCCAGCAAAGAAGATCGGGCAAAATTCTGGGGTGACCACACAGAAGGTAGATTTCTTACAGCGTTCTAAAAGGACTCCTGTGGCGCTGATAACCTTGGACTTGACTGGGTAGAGTGGTATTCCCTCCGCAACTGAACTGCTGTCTCTGAAACGTTTTCAGGATTGTAGCTTTAATAGCAGCCATAGATTTAGATGTCTGAGTATCTTTCATGATTTTCTCTAGCATCTCATCGACCTGAGGGCCGAAGAGATGTTCTACATCAAATGAAAGATTGAGAAGGTGCTGTTGCCCCTCTGGCCTGAACCCCACGGTCTGTAGCTACACATCGTGCCGCAGGAAGATACTTATGCTGATGAGCCACAAAGCAATAGCTGCTGCATTTAGGGCATAGCGGATGTTAGCTTAGAGATAACCTCTGGCCCACAAACTCTTGTATCCCTTGCCTATGGGCTTCTGGGAGGTGCTTTACCAGTTCCTCCATCTCCTCTCAATGGAATCTATATCGGGGTAGGAGGCCCATAGAATTAGCGATGCGCTAATGAGTTCCAGCTGCATCAATACACGCGTGCTTCTAATCCGACAGAGGGATTTCACCTAGCACCTGTGCTGAAGCAGGTTTCCTTGCTGTTTACACAGCAAGTGAGCCTAGGGTAACCTAACTGCGAATGTAGGGCCAGAGGATGAGGCCTTGAATTTTTTGTTCAATCTAGGTATGACAATCTTAGCCTTAACTGGCTCCTGAAGTTGTCTGTGGTGATCTTCAACATGCCTTTCAGTATGGAAAGGAATTACACCATTCTCTCAGTTTTGGAAAGCGTCTCTACAGAGAAGTAACCCTCATCTTAAGGGATGTGCATGTCCATTTTGTGGTGTTGGGCATCCCTCTGAACGAATTGGTAGTGTCTGACATCGGCAATGAAGATGGTTTCTGCATCAGTTTTGCAGCTGCTTTTGAGGTTTTTGGCATCGATCTCAACTCAGGAGGATACTCACTGCCTTGGATCGATGCAGAGTTACCAGCTGGTGTGGCTTGATGCTTTTGGACGCAGGCTCAGAAGGTGTTAATCCCGGTCTCGAGGTCAACCAGCTGTTGAAGCTGAACCAGAAGGTTTTGCCTTTTATGGCTTGGCTCAGGGTTCGATGCCCGACTCCCATGGGAGCGGCGCTGTGCTTTGGCCTGGGCACACTTTTGGGGGTTGAGGCTTTGTTAGCTAGCCTTTGGGCAATGAGCTGCAAACCTGGTTGTGGATCTGGTTTAAAGGCAGTAAGGTTTAAGAATTGGAGATGTGGCTTTGTCTGGATTATCTTTGGAGGAGTTGGAGAAGCCCAGCCTTTTTCTCTGTGGTAACTGTCTTCTTACAGCCGATGGCAAGGCAGAAGTTGCAGGAGGTGTCCTCATAGTTGGTGGGAAAAAAAGATTGCAAACTACGTACTGGTCGGACCACAGACTTATGTTCCATATCCTCCCCTGGAATTTCTGATGACAATAGCCATATTTGTTGAAGTTTGTGCTCGGTGATCAGTGCCAGAGTTTGGGAAGCTGAAGGTTTCGACCTGGAATCACTGAGGAAGTTATTGTGCAGAGGTTTGCAGCTGTCTTCTGAAAAGTAGCGGGAACGTATTGGTCTCAGAGCTATTACTCGAAACATCCAAACCCAATGGCAGAAGAAAACAAACTGAAGTGGAGCCTGACTCCTTATGTATTGTGGACTATGGGAAGAGTCACAACAGGTCTTGTGATTCTGAGTTCTTTGAACAAAAACGTCTGTGCACAACACCAAATGGCAGCAGCATGCAGAGCATGTGTATCTACAGCCACACATTCTACGAATATATATATATATATATATATATATATATATATATATATATATATATATATATATATATATATATATATATATATAGATGTAGATAGAGATGTGAGGTGTTCCGGGGTTCCCACACACACAGTGGAATTATTTTAGTGTTTATCACATTAAAAAAAACAGTATTTCTGCATTCATTCATATTTATGGCGTGAAGATAATACCATGACTTTGCTGGTGCTAACAAGTATTGATTTCCTTTACAGTACAGGGGTATAACCGTTATTTCTTGATTCATTGAATACAAATGTTTTCAGTCTGCCAATTTGTAAATTAGTTGTCTATTGGGCTCTCACAGCAACTTGCATCAATTACTATATGTTTTTAAATACTGATGCACATTCAACAACTCAAGCACATCATATAATAACACCTACTCGATTAACTGCTTCATCTCAACCATATCAACCCTAAGGAAGTTACAACCCATTCTGTTACCAATTAAGAGGGATATGGAAACTCTGGTGGCCGATTCTTTCCTCTTAAGCCTCCATCCCCTTATTCACAGCCATTCACATGGAGTCAGAAAAGGGCTACTGCCCCATACATATTATTAATGCAGGAGGTGCTTTTGCTACTCCGTGTGAATGGTAATTTTCTGCTGCAATGCTTTCAACATTAGTAGTCTGTAAAAACACATTTTTATATATTTTTCGTCTACATGTCAATTCAACAACCATACATATAATAAACACCATCTACCTTAAAATTCTGTACCATCCATGATAACCAGTATTGATCTACATATATTAGGTCTATAAACATTAGACCTTTATCAGGGAGAGACAAAAGTTACAAACATGTGCTGGTTCAACTGCCGGTATTTGATGTTGCACCCAGGGTGATGTTGCATATTGTTCATTCCATATTCTCCCCTAAGCATTTTCTGACTACAGCACCCATATTTCATAAAGGATTGAGCCTGGAGGTCAGTGCCAAAGTTCGAGTTGCGGGACGCTGAAGGTCCACAACCATGATTTGCTGAGAAAGCACTTGTTCTGAGGTTTGCCGGTTGTCTTCTGAATAATTTGTCTTGAAGTGCTGAAGAGCTAGGCCCGAATAGTAAGGACAAAGTACTCAATACATTCAAACCTAATGACAGAAGCAAAAAATGTATGTGGATCCTGTGTCCTCGTGCATTGTGGACTGTAGGAGGAGCCACAACAAGTCTCGTGATTCTGAGTTCTTCGAAAAAACTAGCTCCAAACCCAACACTACATCGCAAGAGTATGTACATCTTTTTTAAATGTAGAGGTCTAGGGGATTGTTCTGATTTCTGGCAGGAGAGCATTCCATATCATCGGAGCAAGACCGGAGGAGGTGCGGTTGTAGGTTCCCTTCTTTTTGAACTTAGGTGGTTTCAGCAGTAAAGTGTTTGAACTTCTTGGGGTGCGATTCCCACTTGATAGTTCAAGTTTATTTGCCAGGTAAATGGGCGTGTTCTGATGCAGTGCTTTGTGCGTCCTGGTATTGAGGGAAAGCCAGTTTGGTTGGATTAGATCAGGTATGAAGTGGTCACGCTTTCTTGAGCTGGTGATGACTCTGGCAGCAGAGTTCAGAGTGGCCCTTAAAGGGGGTAATTTAGCTTTGGGCAGCTTAGCCAGGGTCGCAATTCTGTATTCTAAACGGGAGATAACAAGGGATTTGACAGCTTGTTGCAGGTCAGTGGGCAACAAGAACGGTTTGATTTTCCTTAATGTGCAGAGTTGGTGATTGGCTCCTCTTGTTGTCACACTGTTGTGATCCTGCATATTCAGGCATTTGTCCAGGATTTGGCCAAGTGATCTAGTGGAGGGTGCAGTTGAGGGCTGTTAGTTGTTTGAGCCAGTACTGAAAGGGTGCATAATGAGTGTGGAGGGCAAACAAAAGGAATTCAATTTTGAGTGTATTAATCAAAAGTTGGTTGTGAGATAACCATTGTTAGGTTTTTAAAAGAGCATAGTTTAGAGTACTGATGTCGTCCGGTGAAGGAATTTTCATATACAATTGAGTATCATACGCCTACATAGGATATTGTAAGCTAGTCCGTTTCGGAATTTCGGTAAGAGGTTCCAGATATAGGTTGGAAAGAGTTGGTGAGAGTGCGGATCCTTGTGGAACTCCAATTGAGACCGGCTTACTGTTGGAAAGGTTGTGGTTGACTTTGATTCTTTGGTTTACCTCGTTATTTCAAAGTAGAACTCAATTTAAGACTATGCAGATCTGAAGTGGTCCAGGCTCCCCACACACCGGGGAATTATTCTAAGTCTAATTCTAAACCTGATGTTTATGGATCCAGTCTATTTTTATGAACTTCTGCATACAATAGAAAATAAAACATACAACCACGCCTACAACCCGGACGCTGGCATCATGGAAGTAAAATAGAACAAATAACCCCACTTGACGTTCTCACCACTCATTCCCCACACTCATACGGTGACAAGAGGGATTTCTAACTCTTAGCCCCACAATGATTTCAGAGAATTTGTTTCTCAACCCTGATTCTTGATGCTTCCGTGCTCCTACCTTGCACAGATTTAATTCAATATAAATAGGTTCAAGCTGTAGGCTGTGATACATAAGACTTTTAAGTATTCAGAGCACATTAATTCAGTGAGTTCTGTCGACTAAAGCGTTATAAAGAGTGACCACACTTCTTGGAAGACTTCTTTACAGTGCAGTGGTACTTGAGTTATTTAACACAAATGCTTTTTATTCTGACAATCTGATGTTCTCAGTGTTTCATTAGTCCATGGCACCTTTGTCTCTCATGATTGTGTTGAACAGAGATCGGGCTAGCACATATGTGTTTTGATCTTTCTGCTGTGACAGGCTTGGGTCTAAGCCAAAGCCAGATCAGAGAGAGAATGTGGAGAAAAGCCAACAGGGAGAGTGAGAAATGGACTGAAGCACATTGAAGAGGATTATGAGCGTACAATATAGGTCCTGACAAACGTGAAAAATGTATTAAAAAGTTATAAATCTCACAAGCACATCATGCTCCTCTCAAGACTTCAAGGATGAACCAACAGTCAATGACACATGCTAATAGAGAGTTAACTTTTAGAAATCAGGTGCACAAGAGAAAGCTGAGTGAGGTCAGAATTACATAGCCACTTTCCTTGATAACTATACGTTTTTAAATACCAATGCATGTTCCACAACTAAAGCACTGCAAATAATAACACTTACTTAACTAAATGCTTCACCTCATCCATATCTCATATGCAGATCAACCCTCGGGAAATCAAAAGCAATCCTAATAGCACACAATAAACACAAGAAAAAATTGAAAGCCGATTCTTCCTTCACATGCCTACATCCATGTATTAAGAGCCATTTACAGGGAGTCATAAAAGGACTTCAGCTCCATAAATATTAATGCAGCAGGTACTTTTGCCACTCCCTGTGATTTTCTGCTGCAATGTTCACCTTTGTAAAAGCACATTTGTTAATTTCCGGTATACAGGTCACTTTAACAACCACACATATAATAAACACCTTCTAGCTAAATTCAGTACCTTTTATAATAGCTAGCTTTGATCTACTACTCCATAAACATTTAAGATTTGTGTCCTGCTGAAACACATATCACAGTTGTTATATATGGTGTAATGAGCGTGTAGAGATGATTATTTTAAGTAATGGGTTAAAACAGTAAACATATGAATTAACACATACTCTCTTTATCACCTGTGCTTAAGGAATCATTTCGGACTCTTCCTTTGTCTCTAGCATTATTCTGGTGTTGGGTTTCTTCTATTTTTGTTCTGAATAACACTTCTGTATTGATAATCGCCTCACCTGTCATAAAAAGAGCAAGCTATGATTTAGAATTTCTCAAGTGTATTGATTCGTATTAGGATTTCAGTCTTTATCTTTAATAATAGTTTTACACACAATAAGTTAGTTAGATATAGAAGACTTGCATATAAGACTGATAATAAACTAAATAATCAACAATTGATATAAAAACACATAATAATGCCAATTAAAATAGTATATACCCTATTAGGTATTTATTTGCATTTCTTTTTCCGCTGTTTTCAATAACAATATACTGTTACCATTACAGAACCCTGAATAACCCATCAGAAGGATGACAGAACTACTGCATATCTATAGAGGTATCTGATTTTCAGATAACCTTAATAAATCAGAAATTCTGGTAGTGGGTCTCCAAATAGAGGCATAAGAACGAATAGATACAATATCACCTTTTCTGATGGGCAAAAGGGAAACATGCGATACTTTGGAATAATTGTACTTCTAACACCACGCATTCAGGGCTTAAGTAGGGAACATTATCCTAAATGAATAGATATTAAAAGTGAGCTGAGGTGTTTGGTGTATGTATTGATTAGTGAGACTGAGCAGCAAAGCCTGCCAATTCCTGTTCCTGCAGGCTCCCTCAGCCTGCCAAATCCTGCAGCCTCACCCACTAGTGATAGGAGAGGCAATATACTGTCACACGACCATAAACATGTGCAATAGGTCAAACACTCGCATACCAGTCACTAGAACAATCTCATGCTCAGCAGTTTTATTCCTTGCTCGGTGCAAACAGCAGTGCTTCCCCACTTGCTACAGACAGCAAGGCTATTTCAAAATTGTGAAATATATCAGAGCTATCCCTCACCCAGCTGACTGATACCTCATTATTCTGTTGAGATAACAAAGCAATCCTTCAATTGTTGGACAGCAGAGCTAACTCTTGCTTGCCACAGACAGTAGTGATATTCCTCGCATACATCAGATAGGAAACCTATTGATTACATTGTGCCAGCAAAGCTATCCCTTGCTCCTCTGACAGATAACTCACACACTGTAGATGGTAGGCCTATCCTTAACCTGCCAGAGACAGTAGGACTATGCTTCGCTCCACTGATTTATTCCTAGCATGGTGCATACTTTTATTCATGTATCTTTTCATTTGATATTTTATCTACATCTATCAATCCAAATGAGCTCTCTTTGACAAGGATGCCTGAGCAACAGTGTAAGGGAGCAAAGAGCCTTGTGGACAAAAAAGAAACAAAAGACTCAAGTCAGGAGGAGCCAAGATGGCGATCGGGACGGCAGCGTAGGCTCCCGGCTCCGTGAACCTCCACATCCCGCACAGATATCCTGCATAAGATCCTTAGCCTGCGCTATATGCCCGTGTTGGTGGCTGAGAGCGGCAACCGATCGTGTGATTCTGAAGTTTCTGGCGGCGGTACCGCCGGAGAAATGTCCATTTGAAGTTTGCGGCCTGTGCAACCCTGGAACCGGGACCTCGGGTGGACAACATGGCCGGGCGGCAGTTCAACAACAGCGGCCATTGGTGACTGGGTGGAGTCGGAGTACCGGAGCGGTGCAAATATTGGCCTGAATTTCGCTGTGGTCATTCCTACCACTGAGCGTAGCGGAACGAGTGCATGCCCGGGGTGGCAATTCCAGGATTCTCCGGTAATTGCCTGAGCCTTCGCCGGTGAGCTGCCCGGACGCTGCCCGTAACGCGTCCCGATTTCCGCGGGCTGCTCCCGGATTTTCGCGGGCGCTGGTCCGTGGTGGGGATGACTGTCACCTGTGGCCACACACTGGATATATATTTTTGTCTGCCCCCGGAACCCTGTTTCCAGTGACATGGAACTTGATGCGCCTGTGCCTGAGTCCCGGTCCCAATCTGGGATGAACCTACCCGGCGGCCATCTTGCTAGGATGGAGTCTATCATCCTGTACACTGGGTCTCAGCAAGATTGGGAGTGTGTGCCTAAGAGGAGCGTAGCGGAGCGGGCGCCGGAGTACGGTGACCTTCTCGAAGCTCTCGGTGCCCTTCATTCCACCCTGGTTCACGGCGCCTCGGTATTGGGGAGAAAGCTTGATAGTGTTGCTTCAGCGTCGGAACAGTTGCGATCTGCCTGTCCCCAGGCACACAGGGACTTGTCACACTTCACACAGGAGGACAGTGTCGTGGCCGCCCCTGTGAATAGGGGAAAGCTGGAAACTTCGGACAATGTGCCAACGTGTGATCGGCTGGCTGTGGGTCCGGTCTGTTCCGGAGGTTTTGGATTTGAGCGGGGGGTGGTGGCTTTGTCCCACGCGCAACCTCCGGCGACCCAGGCAATATTCCAGCAACAGTCGCCTGCTCTGGCTGATTCCGCCTTCCTGGACCTTGTGTGCATTACAGATCCTGGGGCAGTACTGGGAAAGATGGTCCTCCATAATGTTGACTGTGTTGGTGTTCAGAGACGTCCACCCTACATGTGTGTGTCGCTTCCTGGTCTTTTTTGGACGCTCCTCTTCCTTGTAACATTGGACATGGCACTGGGTCGATGGGTATGCATGGGTGGATTCGCAAAGAGTGGCCAAGGATAAGGCTGATCCTTCAGAGGTTGTCATCTAACAGGCGGGCGGGCACAGGGGTTGCGTGCTCTCACGACATAACTAATATTGTAATAGGTGCATAATGCTCCCCATTTTTTCTTTGACATGGTCGATTTTGTGTTTGTTTACTGTTTGCTTAGGGGAGGAACATATTGTGCGGGAGGGAGAAGCCGGGGGCATGTTTTGAAGGCCCTCCTCCAGTTTATTAATACTCTCTTTACTCCCCCGTCTGGTGGGGTTTCCTTTCTTACTCCATTTTCTCTGTTTCTTCTATATTTCGGGTCTGGTTCCGGGGCGACAGGCACACTGCTGGGGGGGGGGGGGCCGTACTCATCTGCAGAGGTGCAGGGTGGGGGGTTGGGGGAGGGGATTCTTTAGTTTTTTACTTTGTTTCTATGGCCTCCTTTTTCTTCTCTTATTCTTCTTTGTCTTCTTTTCTGGGGTCAGCACGGTAGGTCTCCTTTGCTGCCAATCACTGCTTTTTTATGTGTGCCTCAATTTCCGTGGTGATTTCTGGGTCTTAGGGCAGGGGACTGCAGGCGCAAATGGCCGTGATATTCCTCCACATCCTGAACCTCCTGTTTTAGCGCCATTGCCTGGATAGATTGCTGTTTATTGTTGGCGTTTACTATTCTGCCTGCCATTTTTTGCTGCTGGGAAATTGTTTGGCACCTGATCCTTCTATCCCTTATTATAAAATGAAAACCTTTTGTATCCTGGTCCCTATTTGGGCTGTTCAGTGACCAAGAGTATGCTAGCATGGAGAATCTGCTCCCCGAGGTGCTGCCTGTGATTAAAATTTGCTTCTGTTACTCTGACTGCTTAGCGGCCGGCCCCGGGGGTTGTAGGCCCATACTTGTCTTTTGTTGAAATGTCAATAAAGGTTTTTACAAAAAAAAAAAAAAAAAAAAAAAAGACTCAAGTCAGGTGGGGCATGGAAAATAAGAGGAGAACATGGGGCACAGGAGACAGTGGAAGCTTCTAACAGAGTGACATGAGGGCAGGAAACGACAATCACCAGGACAACAGACCCGAGAACAAGAATAGGGCAAGAAGACAACAGATCTCTCGTGAGACAGGAAGACAAGATACTAAGCGAAGCAGACCTCCAACACATCGACGGGGCAAATCTTTCACGGATGGGCTACCAGATCATAGGTTTCTGATGGCAGAGACAGCGAAGTCATTGGAAAGCTTATGCCCCCCTTCATCTCTAAATAAGGAGATGGAACCACAGATTTGGCTGGGAGTGAGTAGGCTTGGACATGAAATTTCGCTCCACTTGCGGAGTTTTTCCCGCTCTGCGCATCATGTGGAGTTCCGCAAGGAGCAGAGTTTTTTCCTCGCTCATGCTCACCAACTTTAAGTTGGCGAGAAAGGAGTATCTTACTCCAGACCACCTCCCAGCAAGATTTCACAATGCCGAATGGTTGCAGATGACCACTACCGCTCTCGTTGAGAAGCCTTCCATTTGCTTTGAGGAAGCTGCTGCTCGGGTAGAATATCTATTCAATTGGCAGAAAGAAGTAGTGTCTTCCGCGCTGATTTTCTAGTGCGGGACAAACACCTGGCACTAAAAATGTGTTTGAACGGTGTGACCTAACCGAACGCACTCCGCTTGTGGAACTCCGCATAGTGCGGCATACTTTCTTGGGCACTTTGCGGAGTATCAACACTGCTAAGGCCTAGGTTTGAGGCCCACTCATTTACAGCGAAGCTGCTGCTCTTCCCTTAATCTGAAATAATGCAACCCAGACATGACAAAAGTGTCACAAATACTACATTAGAACGACTCTACCATGTGCAGGTCATCTGGAAGGGCACACAATATATTGTACATACAAGATAACACTGCCAAAGCTGACACAGGTTAGGCAGAGTCTGCAAGATTCAAATCCCCCTAACAGAATAGACTGCAGTGTTAACAAACGACCGTGTGACTCTAAAACACAAAGAAGTGAAAGAGTTAGCAAACACTATTCTATTTTGTATGTTGGAGAGACCTCTATTGCACAGGCCTTGCCTTCTGTATGGCTTTGGAGCACTGTCACATTTTGAGTACCTTCACAAAAATACATAAAGCACATCCTGATGTCCATGCCCCAGGCACAGTGCTGTTCTGTGCACAACACCTTTTGTTTTAGTTGCTCCTGTCACAGTCAAAATGTTCACTGCAAAGTGTTCTGCTGCTCTTTGGAGCCAGGTTTGAAAAACCTCTAAAAAAATGAATAGATATGTATCTCTGACACCCTCCATGAAAAAATGCTTTTATTTCATCCCTAATTAGAAAATACATTATTTCCCACTGTGGACAGTTCTGAGATGGTTCAACTTTCATGCGTGATTTCCATACATTTCCTCATACTTTGTTTCAATGCAACTCGTAATGATCATTGTAGGCATTCATGGGGCAATACGTTTCCTCACTATTTGCTTCCATGCAGCTTCTGTAGGGATAGGAAGATTTCAGTTCATTAGAGGAGTGTGGCTATGCCAATAAACAGTTAGTGTTCAATAAGTGGTTTTAGGCTAGAGCAATTTTGCTTCCAATTTCACAGGCCTGTTGTCAGGAGCTGGGTGCCTTTTCCAGCATGCCATCTGATAGTCCACTCAAACAAGGATACCAACAAGATCACCTGGGCGGTTTTGGCAGTCAGCAGCATGGCACCCCTTTGTCAGTACTCAATGTGTTGCAGTGTTCCAGTCCATGCGGTCTGACATGGAGTAGGGCAGCTCAGTACTGCAGAAATAAATGATGCCTTCAGAGATTACCAAGTATGGGTATAGTCGTACAGGATGTGCAAAAACCGGGAGAGGCCTGGCAGAGGTTATGCAAGGAAGTTGGACTGCATACAAGAGGAGTCCGCACAAGCAGCCCTGTGGAACACAACTATCTACAGATGGTGCCCTTGAACACGGGAGGCTCCCCTGTTGGTCCATTTGTAACAGTGAGCATTATGGGGGGTGGGGGCACTTGAGTCTTTATTGTACTATTTTTCATATGCAGAACTAGTATTGTTCTGGACTTTGCTTTGCGAGGGTTATATGGAGAGCTCTATTTAGGTTTTTGGATGGGATTTTGAGATTGTACTGGTGATCCTGGATAGGACAAGGGGGTTTTCCTTCTAGAAAACATTAGGTTAGATTTTTCATCTTTATGGCACTTAATATGGATTTAAAGGATTTCTTGTTCCTACTTGATACTTGTTTGGATTACTTCAATAGATGTGGAGATTTAGGCCCTTTGGATAGTTGCAATCTGTATTCCAGGTGTCGATAATTCTGAGGTACTTTTTATCCATCTTGTGGGTAAGAGAAGTGGGTATTTCAGGAGAAAATTCAACATATTCTTTTACATGTTTCCACCCTTGGGTTCATGCTGTTGATCACATTTCTCAGTCCTTCTGATGCTATATACCTAGGTATCAGAACCCCTTTCAGAGGGCCATCGGGCACACAGGTGTTACAGGGTCCAACCCTGAGGGTCCAGACCTTTTACCACTAATGTCTCGAGTCAGACCTACTATGGACCCTGAGCAACTTGGCCAAGTACCCCTTCTGCACGTGACTCTTAGTGTTAGATGTAAATGAGCAGTCTAAGGCTCCCTCAGGGAGGAGGTGTGGATACAGATTAGCGAACACGGCTCATAACTTAAAAAGGGCGCAGCAGCAGCAATAAATCGATGTCCAGCCAAATACTTACTTTTATTACCAAAATAAGTATTTTATTTACAACTCATTCAAAGGTCGGTTACAGTATTCACAGACACCAACACATTACCCCCTTGAGTTTGGTGCTTTAGTGTTTAATTGGCAAGTCCCTGTCTCACACAACATGCCGGTCCCGCCGGAAGTCCCGCCTCCCACCCTCTGCCGGCCGACGATAAACATCCGCTTACGAGTCCACACGGAAGCAGTCCGGTCCGGTAGAGGGAAGGAGTAGGAATACGGATGGTTATTGTCTCAAGAATCAACACTTTATTCTAGTGCATTCCTCTACTGTTGTCCGATGCTACTCACCACAAACCCAATGAGGGTTGTGATGTTAATCAACTGGTACTACACATTTTTTTAGGGTGGTGTACGTGTGGTCAACTCTGATACCTCCATGAGGTCGTGATCACCACCAAAAAAAGTGTAGGTAGAAATTATCCTGTTCCTGACGAATTGCCAATTAATAGATAAACAGGCAAGAAACATGTTGACCTTTCCAGCACATACCCTCACAAACCTTAGAGTGAGAATGTGCGTTTCACTTTGGTTTTAATCAGGGTAGTGACCACAACTCATTAAAATTGTTCAGAGTGGATCACTATCTCCTGTTTTATATATTTCACTTATTTCACACATCACTGTCACCTACACTAGTTACTATAGGGCCCTCACACGCACCACACCCATCGGCATTGGAAAAAAGATCTCCGCGAAGAAGGCCCCTTTCGGGTGCCTGATCGGGTATTGCACCGCCGACCCGATAAGGAGCTAGACCCGATGATGAAGCAAGACACCCGCTTGTTGGGTGTGTGAGGGTCTCCATTCCATAAGGAGGAATTCTCTCTCCTGCTGTCGCCCTCACCCATACCCCGGTACCACTGATTTTATATGTGCATCGAAACTTTATTATCGGGCTCCCAGCCCCACTCTTTATGATTCCTTTATCAATCCCATCTCCTTCTTGAGATGTGTCAAGGCCCCTTCTTTGTGATCTCTCACTGAATCAAAGAGCAACCTTTGAAGTCTACAGGGGGGGTGTTGCTCTCCTTTCTCCAGTGTGCCTCACAGGAATGCAGTAATGCATGAATCTGTCTGGGAGGATTCCTCTATGTTCTCACCTCTTCACCAGGCAGGCCACAATATAACATACCTTTACAGGCACACTTGCACTCAATGTATGCACGCAGAACACAAACACAGTCAAACACTGTTACCTGCCACCACGGGAAGACATACACCCAACACACATTCACTTTGCGCACATTGCTCAGTACTTTAGCATTTCTGTATGGTGCCACTTGCAGGCACACCTACAGCCAGTGCAGTCATTCACCGCATGCATTCTGCATAACACTCCACCCTTTATGTACTATTCTTCTTGCAGGTGCATTCACTCACAATGCATGCACTGCACAGCATTGCTTATACCTGTACTGTAACCTTCCTAGGCACACATACAATTAGTGCAGAGTGCCCACTCCTTTACTGCACAGTACTTCACAGTTACCTAATGTAGGCCAAAAGTGAGTTAAGCACACAGCAGGGGAACTTTAAAAAGTGATTACGCATGTAGCCCTCCACCCAGTGACACAGGGTAACAAGCATTGGTATAGCCAATAGGTCTCGCCTTTGGGACCTTATAAGTGTTTAGCCATGCAACAGTTGATGTTGTTGCATCAAGGATATTGTGCTCCATAACTAAATACTTATAAGGTCCCAAAAGCTAGACCTATTGGCTATGCCAATGCTGGTTTTATTTTGAGAGGGAGAGTACCAGCACTTCTCAAGAGAGACGTAATACTTTTAATTGGAGAGTGACGGTACTTATCAAAAACAAGCAGGTACTCTGGTACAGAGTACCTGCACTTCTATTTTTCCATTTCCAGCACTGGTTGTAACCCAGACGACCGCCCTCTACCAAAATATGATTGTGGCTACATTTTACAGTGCACACATGCAGCGTACAACGCAAGCATTTCAGGACATGCCGGTTGTTGCTCGTGCTACAGTAATGAAATGTTCTCTGTAAAGCACGGCTCCTTTGAGTGTAAAGTGCGCTGCATGTGCGTCTCCCACCCCATGTCATTCTTTGGCCTCTCTGTCTCTATACCTTAGGAGTTCGCTGCTCTCACCAAGGAGCTGAACCTGTGCCGCGACCAGTTTAACTGCTTGTAAAATTTACCAAATATTACACTAAACGCTACCAAGGTTCTTTCGCCACAGTTGGTTAATGGCAATAAATGATTGTAAAATGAAGGCCCTGTGAAAGCTCCAAGACATGTGCCTGCCTAACCCAGTCCTCATCCCACGGCAGAAACCGTCTCATGTCCCCCGCTGTGCCCCAAGTACAACCACTGGATGTCCTCACATTAGGGCCCGGCAACCCCATGAATCAGACTTATGCCGAACCCAACCAGGGACACTAAAGCATTGCCACCGAGCTCAGCCCCCGCTCAGCAGAAGAGCCCCTTACTAATCTCCACATGCGGAGGTGCTTGAACCTCCATCGGTGACCAGCCATACAGCCTCTGAGCCACATCTCCACCTCAGAACGCAAAACAATACCCACAAGTCCCATCCACTCGAGAACACGGTGACCATGCGACATATCGGACACCACGCAACATATGGTATACAGGGGCAACCAGACTGCTGATGCCAGACCACTATCTCTGGAAGGTCCGGGAACTTGAACGGCCCCGTGGTGAGCTGCCGGGGCAAGCATGGGGCCTCCACGAGGCACTGCCCAGGGGCCCAGGATGTGAGCAGCAGCCCGGTTCAGCACTCCACTGTGCTCAAAATTAAATGCCGCTTAGCAGCCGCCAGTGTGCACATATTTCACCAGCCCCTCCCAAACTGAGGGACAGGTGGGATGCCGCCCTTAATGCAACCACAAGTGCTTTCTTGCGTACTGGTTGCCCCCCGGCAGGGTGCAGGCAGACTTGCTCCCCGCCGGTGATGCATGGGATGCAGGACGGGAGGGCCGGGCATTACGAGTTGTAAGTCTGGATGCTCCCGCTCTGACCCGCGCAACTGTATGAGGAAGGAAGGGGGAAGTCGGGGACCCGACCATAGACCAGACCGCCCAGCAGGGGCCGATTCAAACCAGGGGATAACTTCCTGGGAGGAGTCCGTGTGGTAGTGAGAACACAGTAAAGCCCCCTGACATTGCGGCCGCTCAGTATGCCCACAGAGGGAGGAATCTGGCCAGACGGGAACAACACAAGGGTGAGTCACAAGGAGATCACAGGGCTGGCTGATGAGGAGCACGCTGCGCTGCTCAGAGATCACAGGCCCCCGCACCGGGGGAGAGTGCCTGCCTGGGAGGCCGTACTGCTGGGAGATCAAGGGGCTTCTGTGAGAAGGAAAGAGGTTCAACAAGGACAGGGTCAGTGCTACATTTGTGAAAACAAAAAAACAAGCCCACAAGTGGTGCGCGCGCGTGTGCTGCAAGGAATGTAAGGAATGCAGCTGCCACTCTGCGTACCGATGCTCGCTCGCGCAAGCAAAACGCTGTGGGAGTGAACATTTGCAAAAGAGGTGTGACATGCACCCGTCTATACCCATTTGCAGCCTCCCATTTCAAATTGGCATAGCAAACAGCAAACCAATTGCGTGAGGGGAGTCAGACCCACACAGAAAAGTTTAGAGTGATAACATGAAGCCTCCCATAGAGCAAAGCATGCGCGCTGCGCTAAGCTCGACCTAAAAAGGACCTGTCTACTCCTACTGAACGTTACATGGTTTGTTGCCACCACCGCGCTTGTGCTGCTTAACTCCTGGTGAAGTTTTACAAAGTAACAATGTCTCAGCCGGGAATCATTGAGTAAGTAAAAAAGACAATTAAATGTCGACGAGAGGGTAGTGAGGGAGAACACAAAAGCTTGAGAGAAGAAAATAGGGTATATTTTTTAATGAAAGTAGTTATATCAGCACTACATTACATTATATGCAAAAGTAACCAAATTGTAAAATATTAACATACGTGCTCGTGAAGCAAGTGAACGGCGCAAGTGACACGTGACAAAATAGTGAAGTAAAAGCGGGACAAGGCGCAAAAACAAATTGATTTATGGTCACGAAAACAGTCAGTAAGTAATTCTGCAAAAAGATTCAGCTGTTTAAGGAAACCACACAATAGCGCCCACGATTGCGCTAGAAGGTTGATGGCGTTTCAACCTAAATCCAGGTCATCATCAGGACCGGGTTACATAGATTACAAGAGTGCTGTATAGGGGGTGAAACAAGGGGAAAGATAAGAACCAGGAGGTACTTATACATGGCGTAATAGGGTAAAAAGGGGTAAAAGGAGAACATAGAGGACTACCTGTTGAAGTTGCAAGGTACCCGTGGGGAGTGGGGTCAATCAATGCAAGGGAAGAGCTTCTTAGGCCAGTCTGAGGGGGGAAAAAGGAATAATTACGGAGAGCATGAGAGGATAATAAGCCTAGGAAAAATGGTCATAGATGAAGGAACGTAAAGGCTTACCACGGTTATTGGAAGTATTCTCAAGGAGCTAGAGACAATCAAGTAAGAGTGAGGCCTGAGGTCACTAAATGACGTGTTTCGGGGAATGGAACAAACACGTAATGAGTCCAAGCTCGATTGTGGGTAAACGGGATTCCGGGAACCAGCTGGGGAGAGAAGGTAAAAGGTAAGGGTGTGAGTCATGGAGTTTCTGCAAAACTGTATTGAGACGGGTGATGTTGCAGAGGGTCGGATGCTGGAAAGAGGTTATCTGTAATTTGGCTGACCCGGGAAGGTATCTGCAAGAATGCAAGACCTGCGGAGGCTCAGGGCAAATTAAATCCGGAGTCGGTAAACCAGCATGCGTCAGGCGTAAATCAAGCAGGGTGCCGTGAAGACGGTCGGAGTGTGCGAGTGTGAGCGAGCGTCCTTATGACGTGATCACGTTGGAAGGTGGACACAAGGTCCGGAGTGAGATGAGAAAAAAACCAGAACGGCCGGATCGGGCAAGAGAAGGCAATGAATGGGACCCCCAGGGGGAGGGAAAGAGTAGAAAAGAAGCAGGGAAGACATTTCTCCTATTAGGACAGAGCGTTTGAGAGGGAACCGATAGTACCGGCATTATCTAGACAAAGGAGTTATTAAGGATATAAAGTAAAACAAATAAATTAACATGAATCTAACAATTGTGTTCTGAATCAATTAATAATAGGTAATGAGGGAGATGACCAGTACATACCGGCCCCCGGCAGCGTATGGGTAGGTCTTCCGACATCACCGCGGTTGATGCCACGACACTGGAACCACTATGTGTCTTTACCTGCCGGGAGTTGATGGTGCCAGTCACCAAAAGATCTTGGGTTGGCCACCGCCTCTACAGGTACTACATTTAGGGTGCTTTGTGTGGTATATCATGTTTAGTCAACCAGAACACCATGAATAGTGTAGTTTTACAGTCCTTTTAGGTCCTGATGAATTGCCGCTAGATCAATCTGACACATAGGCATGAAACATGTCGACCACATTAAGTTGAACGCGACATCCTGAGGCATTACATCAGGTAGACACCACTTTCTACTTTTTAACCAGGTTGGGAGCCAAATTCATTAAAGTGATTTTCTTTGGACTTCCATTTCCTGTTTTACTCTTGCACGGTCATTTGACCTTCAGTTAGTACACCTACACTTTTAGGTCCGTCAAACCCACTGCACCAAACAGTAAGGAATAAAAGATCTCTGCCAAAGAGCCGCTCATGAGGAGCCCGTCAGGTATTTCAGCGCCGACCTGACGAGGAGCAAGCCCTATGATGAAGCATGACATCCACCTGGCTGGGTGTGGGAGGGCCCTAATTCCGAAAGGAGGGATCCCCCTTTCCCTCCTCTCCTAGGGACAACCTTTTTCTTCTCAACTGACCTCGTTCCTTTTGCCTTACCAGGAACTGCATACCCGTTTGTGTTTAACTTTTTTGGGCACATATGCTGGACCTTGAAAAGCCCTAGTCCCCCTTCTTTGGTTCAATATAGCAAATACCCAACGTGCCTTCAACAGCAGTAAAAATAATGAAATAATCTTTCAGCTTATTAACAATTCCAGACTACCCTCTGAGACTTCTGGTCAACTTGAAAACTCAATTAAAATGAAAGCTTGGATGAATACAATAATTAGTATTCCTTTAATATTACTCTTTTGAATGTTTAGGGTGGAAGTTTGTTGTATGTTCAATCAATCAATCAGGGTCTTCTATAGCGCGCTACTCACCCTTGAGGGTCTCAAGGAGCTGGGGGAGTGGGGGTGGGCAGCTCCAGATCAGTTGAAGAGCCAGGTCTTGAGGTCTGTCCTGAACGTGTGAAGGGTCGGGGAGCGTCTGATGTTCACAGGGAGCTCGTTCCAGGTCTTGGTTGCGATGTGGGAGAAGGCTCTCCCGCCTGTTCCGTTTCTGCGGATGCGGGGGACCTCTGCCAGGGCGAGATCGGCGGATCGGGGGTTCCTCTTGGGTGCGTGGAAGGATAATCTCTCATTGAGGTATTTGGGTCCGATGTTGTTGAGTGATTTGTAGGCGTGGGTGAGAAGTTTGTAGGTAACCCTCTTCTCGATGGGGAGCCAGTGGAGGTCTCGTAGGTGTTGGGTCATGTGTTCGTGATGTGGTGCCCCGAGGATGAGTCTGGCTGCGGCGTTCTGGATGGTTTGGAGTTTGTGTATAAGGGTTCTGTTGATACCGGAGTATAGGGCGTTGCCATAGTCTAGTCTGCTGGTTATGAGTGCGTGGGTGACGGTTCTTCTGCAGTCTGGGATTATCCATTTGAAAATCTGGCGGAGGATGCATAGGCAGTTGAAACTGGTGGAGGCGATGGCGTTGATCTGGCGGTTCATGGAGAGGGAGGAGTCGAGGATGATGCCGAGGTTTCATGTGTGGTCTGCGTGGGTGGGGCAAACGGGGGGGAAAGCGGAAAAAAAATGTGTGCTCAAATGAGGCTCTTTAACTGAGTGTTTACTCATATACATGTATCCTAGTTGTGTCAAGAAAGTGGCAAATCCACATAATTCCTGCAAGGGGAGGGAAATGAACTATGCCGGATAGCCCAGTGGACACTGTCTAGCATGCACATGGGTGGGGACTCCCCATCTGGAGACTTGGAATGATACGCTGATTCCTGTCCTTCACAGATTGCACAGCAGCAAGGTCTCTCTTTTCCACCCCCATCCCTCCCCTCCCTGAGGGCCCACCTACTTGCTGTTCATTGCCAGCTACACTTCGTGACACCATCTCAACAAGCACACCAACCTATGTTTACTTATTCCTCTCAACAGTTTCGGCCTGCTGTCGCCATCTCTATTACATGCCCTCTTTCTTCCCCAGTTTCTGGACTCCCGCAGTTCACGACATTGCAGCAAGGTGCAGGTAGTACTCACTAGCCCATAACAATAAATTCTTCATGATTTTTGTTGGCATTCGTATGCTATGTAGGTACCACTGTACAATCTTGCTGCATCAATGTATGTTTCCATGGTATGCTCATTAGTAATTGAAATTCGGAAGGCACGCCTGGTCATAAATGTTGTACATAGTGTAAAACCCAATAAATACGTTTAAAAAGAAAGGGAGGTGGTGAATCCACACAATCAGATTCTCAACAAACACATCTGTTCTATATACTCACTTGGAGAATGGTTATTGCTGTGCTGTCTCTCTGGACTCCTATAGTCCATATGACAAACATCATCCTTCTCTTTTGTGCTCAACGAAAAGACAGAGGCAGCAATAAGAGGACCTACAATTAGAAGAAAACAGAAAATAAAAGTTAATCAAAAGCTCCTTATGCCCTCACACAGTATTCAGTATGGTATACCAATGCATTATGTGGAGCTTAGGGGAATGAACCCCATAGCATCTTGGGCAGTGACAATAATTAATAAGGGTCATATTACAGAAATGGTAAAAACCGCCGCAGCTCCTCCTTTGCCCCATAAAGACAAATTTGCCTAAAGGGCATTCATCAAATAACAAAGGGCGTGGCACACACTATGTGATACCATGCCTATTCTCATGCAAGTCATCTAATGAATTAGCTATTTACATTTTAGCATAATAAATCTATCAATTTTTCCCATCCGGCATTTGATCAGGAAAGAATGTGCTGTATGTGTGGTGCATCATGCCCATTACTTTGTTCGTTTGGTGCTCGCATTCAGTAATCTTCCTGTGGCGGTGTCAACGGCATGAAGAATTACGTACCTCGCAGGGCGCTGGCTAACAGATCAGAGATAGTTTGTCTTTCTGTTGGTTTGGAGGTGTTAAGAGCTCAGCTTCAGACACAAGAAGCAGGAGACTATGCTGCTCAGTGATAAACAAATACACAAAAACAAATGGTAGAGCCCCCAACGTCACACAGTGTGACTGACATCAAGGGGCTTGAAGCATAACCAGTCATAATAGGACAAAAATGCATGGTGAATGGAATTGTTGAAGCTACACCCCCCCCCCAAGCCCTTCTGCTGTCAGTCACAATGTGTGTGTGAGGACGTGGCAAGTAAAGTTACAGATATTTCTTCGGGCCTAGAGGGGACTTGCTGCGCTATCTGCTATTGCATTACTGATGCACCGGTATTTCATATTGATAAAGCTTTTATGACAATACTGATCGTCACCTTACCTGATGCGCAGGAGTGGTTAATATTGGTAATCCGACCTAGGGGGGGCAGTAATGTAATTTTGCATAATGTGGTCAATATTACAAAGCCTATAGTACTTGTTATGACCGAGGTCCAAGTGAGGCCCTCCAATATGTTTTAATGTGGTTTTCTAATATCAAGCAACAAGTGGAGCACCAAATAACAATCACATAGCGGTGTCAATTATATTGTGACCTTTACAATTGGACCCGTAACTATCTACTCTGCCCTGCAGAGATCCAACATGGTCACATCAGCCGTTATGAACATGAGTTTCAGGGAGCAGAGGGGGGTGACTCTCCTATGACAAACTACACCACTGAAAGATCAGACGTCCAGAGGTGTAGAAGCGAAGCAAAGCGGTGATAAATGTCACTGAAGCTGAATGCCAGCCCGGCGAGCTACAGATGAGCTGTGGAGGACGAAATCCCAAAATGCCACTGAGGGAGGGAGAGAGAGAGAGAGGCTAATTAATCGATCCTCAACATTGCTGTCAAGTGTCCACAATGTGCCTTGAAGACAGGTGGGAGTGAGCAGGACTCTAGAAGAGCTTTAAAGAGAATTGAGTCAGGGAAATGAATTCAATATGCGCCTGAGGATTGCACCTGGATATAACAGTGATTGGCCTACACTGTATTTTAATTGTGTAAATTGAGCTTACTATGCCTGATGAGACAATATAGTACTTTATGTCTAGCATCATGCTGCTCCAGAACCCAAAGTTAGTGGTTAGTCCAGAGTTATTGTTGGTTACTTGTATTAGTCTTGGGCTCTCAAGCAGACACAAATTAACTCCAGTACCTTGGTGTTAGGTTACATTAATAGGAGTTGGGTGTGATCATTAGCGGAGGGAGGTGTGTGCTAGTGCATGCAGATGGTTGGTGGGGTTAATAGATGAGATAGCTGAGATTAGCTGACGTTAAGTTGCAGGGGTAAGACTTTAAAAGAAGTAGCAGTTGTGATCTTTGAAAGAAGCTGTACGCAATTTGTACAAAACAATAAGGGAATTACCGGAACATGCATGTGACTTATTGTAGGTTGAGCTCAAAGAGAGGAGCATGAAGAAAATGGAAGAAAAGGAGAGGCTCATTCAAAGGAACAAAGAAGATGCAACAAACAGAAGCTTTAAGGAAAGGTCAGTATTTCATACAGGATTTTAGGACTAAAAAGAGGATGCTTTTTGAGAAATTTGAAAATGCAAAACTGGAGAAAGAATTGTATTGTTCACTTGTGAGATAGTGCTATATTAGGTACTTTTGATAGGTGCTATAACCAGGTTACAGCTACACCACAACTTCAGCAAAGTCAGCTGATCAGCATAAAGGTGCACATACGAGAGCTTTAGACTGCTCTCAAAGGAAGCAGAAATCTCAAAATCATAGCAATGTAAGAAAACATATGGGTAACAAAGGCAAACATTGAAAACGCTGGAGTGGGTGTCTTGTCAAATTCATCCTCATGTAAGACTCCCAGTAGTAATTATAAGTAGTTTGGATGCCACTGGTTTGGCATGGAACAAGATAGAGGATGAGGGGGGCGTGGCCAAGCGGCGCAGAGAGATGGCCGTGTAAGCCTAGTGCTCCGTCCTCGTTTTCTCCCCAAAGTCTATCCGCCTCATAGATTCAGAAACCCAAACGCCAGATTTGTTTACCGGAGGGGGTGCGGACTCCCCCCAGGGCACTCCGGTGTCCATCAGAAAGAGGGGGCCAGAGTTACATCCCTCGCTGTTGTGGGGCCTGCACGTCCTCAAGAGCCGGGACCTGCAGTGCTGACTGCGGCCGGTGTGGAAACAAGGAGGCGCGGCTGGCTGGCGACGCAACTCCCGGGCGGCCCTCATAACAAAAATTGCCGCCGCCTGGTGCTGATCGTCAGAGCCCCCCCGCGTTTCGGAGGGGGGCGTGCACTACCGGTATAACACCCTCCGGAAGCCAGGTGGCGATTTGTGTGCCTGGAAGCCGGTGCGGTGGTTCCTGCTCTCCGGTTGAAGGTGAGGGGGTGAGGAGGTCCCTGGGGACGAAGACGGAGGCTGGGGGATAATTCCTGGTGCCAGTGCTGAGTCTGGCCTCCCCACCCAAGGCCCCCCCTCTATGAGAGCTGATGCGACTGTGTGCTCATGGTTGCCCCTCCCCACACAGAGACACTGTCGCAACTCGACCTGAAGGCGGACAAGGGTGCTCCTCGCATAGATGGACTCTGGGAGGGGTTGAAGTAGTGCCCAGTGTACCCCATCTTCAGTGAGGGACCTCAACTGGGACTGTCGCTCCCACATTGGCGGTGCTGCTCTCTTGGACTGATTTACAGGGCGGAAGAAGACTAAATCCTTGGCCATCCCACGCAGCTCCCTTCAATTTGCGAGGCAAACGGGCGCAAGAAGAGTAACTGGGCCTAACTGCTGCGGCCTCCAACAGGAAAATGGCGACCTCTGAAAAACTGAAAATTACTGGCCCGAGAGGCCACAAGTCAGTTCAATCAAACAAACTGGACCGCTACACGGTCCCTAGAGATTCGCCTCCAGACTCGCGTCCTGTGACTCGCCTGATCCCTGAAGCGGGAGGAGAAAGCCGAGAACTGACACTCAAAGATGTCATGGAGGCCATAGCTGGAATCAGAACCTCGCTGGAGCACAAAATGGACTCGCTCTCCAGTGAAATGAATCTCATCTGGGCGGATCTGACCAAAGCCACTGAGAAGATCAAACAAGTTGAACTTACGACGGCGAGTCTGGTAGAAGATGTAGCGCACCTTCAAGAAAATGTTCATGACCTGTGCGCGTTCCATAAACTCACAGAACACAAGCTGGATGACTATGAAGGGCGCCTTAGACGAAACAACCTGCGCATACTAGGTGTCCCTGAGAAGGCGGAGGGACAGACACCGGACCTTTTAGTTGAAGAACTTATCCTAAAGCACCTACAGCCTAAAGGGCTCAGCAAATTCTTCGTCATAGAAAGGGCCCATAGACTACCGGGTGGATGTCCGAAACCCGGGGCCGCTCCACGTCTCCTGCTGGCGAGGGTGTTGAACTTTAGGGATCGAGATGTCATCCTACAAAACGCAAGGACAACTGCCCCTCTCCGATACGAAAATGCCAACATAACCTTCTTTCCAGACTTCACTCAGATGGTTCAAAAACAGAGAATATCCTTCCTGGCAGTAAAGAAACGACTTCGGGAGCGAGGATTCAAATACGCCATGCTGTTTCCTGCTAAACTCAGAGTGGAGGCGGAGGGTCGAGTGTGGTTCTTTGATCAACCGGAGATAGCCTCGGAATGGCTAGACAATCAAATGGACCGTGATCCTGGACAGTCCAGTCGTGGTGACCGCTCTGCAGCCTGGCAAGAAGATTGACGCTGACTTTACATGTTAGCGATCGCAACTGCTAAGTGGCCGGATCCTCGCCGACGTCCTCTACCTATATGAGGCAGAGGAAGACCTTTCTCTGACTGGAGCCCATCCCGGTCAGTCGACTGAGATGCCAGTAGGCAATGACTTGCGTGAGGGGGTAAGGGTTTCATAAACGTAATGCATGGGGAAGGGCAACGGGGCTGGTAGTATACCCCCCTTTTTTCTACTTTTAGTTTACTAGTTGGGGTGACAGGCGCTCTGCATGTTTACATGGGCAGTTGGGCGCCCAGAGTGCAGGGAAGCAGGCTGGGGGGATGTTGGATTGGGGGTTTGTTCGGGGTGGTGGGATTTCGTTTGATTGATTGGTTTCAATTTTTCTCTTTATGGACAGTACAGGCCGATTGGAATGCGAAAGACCTAGCATACCGTTTATATTTGCCCAGACTGCAGGGATAAGGGGGAGCTGGGAGGGGTTCAAGTATTGTTAAATGTTTTTAAGGAATTGTCAAGGCATCGCAATCCGGCAACACAGACACATAGGTGACACGTGAATGTCAATGAGTACGCAATGGGACAAAGGGTTCAAATTGATGAGCTGGAATGTTAATGGTCTGGGGGACAAAGTTAAAAGAACAGTGGTGCTACAATATGTGAAGAGACATGCCCCTGACGTAGTACTGCTACAGGAGACACATCTGGTGGGTAACTCGTGTAAAGCCCTCAACAGGTGGGGTTACAACCTGGTGGCGCACTCAGGCTTTACCTCAGGGTCGAGAGGAACAGGCATATTGCGGAGGAACTCCTTTCCCCTGACGATTAAATCTACATGGGTGGATGCCGGGGGGAGATACGTGGGTATCACGGGACAATGGGAGGGGAAGGTGTTGACCCTCATGTCGGTGTATGTCCCGCCAGCTCTCCAAGAATTAGCCTTTAAAGACCTGGGATCTATTCTGTTGACGATCCCAGAGGGACTCTTAATAGTGGGAGGGGACCTCAATGCAGTGCTGGACGGCACACAAGACAGACGCCCGCCGAGACAGCTTCGCCCATCCAACAGCTGGTTACTGAATTTTCTGGGGGCTTTGGGGTTGCAGGACACATGGCATTCATTTCATCCTGACACTACCCAATACACCTTCCACTCGGGGGCCCACAACACCCAATCCAGGATAGACTACTTACTAGTTCCCCCAGACCACCTGCAATACATACAGGATGTCAGGCACATGGCGAGGGGCATATCTGATCATTCCCCGTTGTGGATGCACCTGGTAGTGGGCCATCATAGAGTGGGAAGGGTGGCCCCCAACAACCCTTGGCATCTCCGCAATCCGGTAGTCCACAAAGCACTTCATACCACGATCGAACAATACTTCCAAGAAAATGAGGGATCGGTGAGCTCGTATCAGACACTATGGGAGGCATTTAAGATGGTGGTTAGGGGCCAAGCCCTCTCCCAAATAGCGGGGGTGAGAAAGGAGAAGCTTAAGGAGGAGGAAGCGCTAGAGACGGAGATCCTCCGACTGGAAGAGGAAACGAAGGAGCAACCTCATCCAGACACCTTACACATTTTACAGTTAAAACAAGTTA
The DNA here is from genome assembly GCF_964204655.1 of Triturus cristatus. Taxonomy (NCBI): domain Eukaryota; kingdom Metazoa; phylum Chordata; class Amphibia; order Caudata; family Salamandridae; genus Triturus; species Triturus cristatus. The sequence continues at coordinate 75,483,399 of NC_140582.1, read as the reverse complement.
GTTATAGGGCCTTAGTGACAGACAGGGCCAAGGAACTGGGAAGAGAAACGCTAGGTAGAATATACGATCAAGGGGATAAAGCAGGGAAACTAATCGCATGGTTAGACAAACAAAAACTAGCAAGTAGACTGGTGCCGGAACTAACTGACAAAGACGCACACATAATCACGGACCCCCAGGGCATCGCAAATGCATTCGCCGCCCACTTTAAACAGATCTATACCTCCCAGAACCCCTACACGCTACATGACTCCATCGACCTCTTACAAGATATAACGCTGTCTAAACTCTCAGAGTCAGAGTTAGAATACCTGGAGGGGGCGCTCACACCGGACGCGGTGGCACTGGCAGTTAGGGGGCTTAATTCGGGGAAGGCATCGAGACCCAATGGTCTACCGATTGAGCTTTAGAAACTCGGGATAGACACTCTTGCCCCCCACTTGTATAAAATGTTTGAGGAGAGTAAGGAGCTTGGGGAGCTGCCTCAAGACCAAAGAATCGCAACCCTAGTGATGATCTACAAAGAAGGTAAATGCCGGACAGATTGTTCCTCCTATAGGCCCATCTCCCTGTTGAATGCAGAGCCAAAGATCTTAACTAAACTCCTCGCCAATCGACTGATCAAAGTCATTAATAACCTGGTACACCCAGATCAATCCGGTTTTATGCCTCAGCGCCACACAGCGTTAAACCTGTGCAGCGTGCACGGGGTGATGGGGAGGGCAGACACCATACAGGAGGAGGTGGTGTTGGTGTCTCTGGACGCCTTTATGGCATTTGATATGCTCGAATGGCCATACCTATTTGCAGTTCTCGAGAAAATGGGTTTTGGGCCCCAATTTATCCAGTGGGTGCTACTCCTCTATTCGAAACCACTAGCCCAGATTGTCGTAAACAACAAAAAATCTGAGGTGTTCGAACTGGATAGAGGCACTAGGCAGGGATGCCCGCTCTCTTCTCTCTTAATCGCCTTGGCCCTGGAACCCTTGGCATCCTGGGTCCGGAGGGATCCGGTGATTCGTGGCTTTAAGTGGGCTGAAACCTGGGAGGACTGCATCTCATTGTATGCGGACGGCATATTGTTGTTTCTGACATCCCCGAAGACCTTGCTCACAGCGGTATTCAATATCTTCGCCATCTTTGGCAGATATTCAGGGTATTCCATTAATTGGCTCAAATCAGTATTGTATGGCCTAAAGGGACCTCTCACCGGACTTCCCAGGAACTGCCCGATACAGATCACTGCACAGGGCTTCAAATATCTCGGTATCTATTTCACTTTTAACCCCACAGATAGATTCGCTCAGAACCTACTCCCTCCCTTGCAAAGATTGAAGAAAGACTTGGAGCGTTGGATGAAGCTTCCGCTCTCGCTGCTGGGCAGAGCTTCCCTTTTCAAGATGATGTCCTTGCCCCGGTTCCTCTACGTCCTACAAAACTCATTAGACCTCGTTCCCGCAAGCTATTTCAAAGAGATCGAGACTCTACAACGCCGTTTACTATAGAATGGGAAGCCACGTATTGCACTGAACCTCACCTGGTATGATTGGGGGGAAATCGCCCTCCCCGATCTTAAAAAATATTATTGGGCAGCTCATCTGACAGCCATTAACCATGGCACTTACAGGCAGGCGGGCGACCCGGGCTATGCAATGGATCACTGGGTACTATCAGGAGGGAACTGTAACCGTGCACTCTATTCGAACGCCGGGAAACACCACCTGACCGGACCAACCAAGCAATCGGTGCAGGTCTGGAAGGCAGCCACCAGAAGTATGGGGTGGGACCATAGGATAACCCTGGCTACGCCACTATGGGATTCAGAGCGGCTTGGGAACCTGTGGTCAACTAAAGGTTTCGACAAGTGGGACCTCATAGGTATATCAAAAATAGGCGACCAATGGGTAAAAGGTGAGGTCAAGTCTTTTTCCGCCCTGCAACAATATGATCTTGCTCCCACAGAGTACTATAGATACCTGCCAGCCTTACAATCCTGCCTCCAAAAGGGAGAGACCCCCCTGAGTCCACGCCTCTTGAGGACAGACTCCTCAATGGCTATTTACCAACGAAGACCATTTTGCTCACATACAAGAATTTTTTTTTTTTTTTTTTGTATTTCAAAAACCTTTATTCAGCATGATTACACATTACACAGCCCCATGCCTACAACCAACAAGTGGCCGGCGGCCTGGTACGAAGGTGGAGTTTAGAGTTGAACACAGCTGCCTGCCTACAACCCTCTAGGGGCCGGCTGCGGCATATAAACAGTGATAATAGGAGGCAAACTCGAAGAACAGGTCATATCTACCATGGAAGACTTCGCAGTCAGTAATCGTTTCATAGTAGCATACCCCGGGCGTGTAAAGGCGACTTTCAGTACTGTGTAATGTTACTCCCTCCCCCCCCTTCCAACACCCAGCGCAACATAGCAGTACCATGAGATACATCCATGCCGGAGAACAAGAGAGGTAGAGGGGGACTAAGGTCTCGTTGCTTGGCGACATCCCAATAATTCCCGCCTCCTCAGTTGGGGTGTAGCCTCACAATGAACTGCATGAAAATCTAATGTTGACGGGGTGGAAAGAGTGAGTTATATCTGCGGGTGTGACAACAGATACGTTTGAAGGGGACCCCAAATGTCAATTGGCCGGGATGCGGAAGGGAGGAGTTCTGCGTATAGAAGCACATTGTCCTGACAATGAAGCATGTCTTTGATCCAATCCTTAAATTTGGGAGCTCTACCCCTCCCCCATCTACAGGCTACGAGTCTCTTAGCCATGAGAAGGGCGATAATGACAAATCTACGAACCGGCTTCTTAATAGTTTTGGTGTAGCCCAATAGTGCCTGCGTCGGAGAGGGTACAAGAGGGACATCAATCATTTCTGAAATGCCGGAATACACATGTTGCCAGTAAGTGGCTAATTCACGGCATCCCCATGCCGTATGAAGGAAATCTGCCGCGGGAGCATGGCAGCGCCAGCAGAGATCTTCCTCTCGGAGACCCACCCTGTGCATGTGCGCCGGAGTACAATACAGCCGATGTAGGAATTTATAGTGAATCACCCTAAACCTACTGCGGAGGAGATTTGGTCGGTTTGCAAGCAACAATAGCTCCAAAGCTCGTCATCTATGGGCTGACCCAATTCCTCCTCCCATTTGGCCCGTGCCCTACAAGGCAGGGAATCTGGTGAAGTGCGTAATGAGTGGTATAGGGTGGAGACCGCGTGTGAAGGAGTGACAGCCTTGAGTAGTTGATGGAGGGGCTCTAAAATAGGTGGTTCGCTAGGGAAGTCCCCCGTCAGTGCTCGGATACCACTACGAAGCCTGATATAAAGGAATGTGTCCATGGAGGTTGGGGCAGTGTCATTGAATAAATGTGTCAGGGAGCGGAAGAGGCCATCATGATAGAGATCCCCCCACGTCTTGATATGGAATTTGGCCATAAAGTTTTTAAACAATTGTTCTTGTAAGAGGGGCAGTAGGGGGTGATATGCCAGGGGAAGCAATGGAGAATAGAGCAAAGTCGTGTCGGTGAGTTTCGCTATGTATCGCCACGCTAGAATGGAGCTGGAAATAGTGGTGCGATATGTCGATCGTGTCTCTGGCGCACTAAATATCGCCCCTGTCAGTGGGATAGGATCCGCCAGCCAATGTTCCACAGCTGTCTGTGGTAAGAAGGGAGTGGGGTGGATCCAGTGGTGAACGAAGTGGGCTTGTGCGCTGTAATAGTACAGCTCAAAGTTCGGCAGGTCCAACCCCCCCTGCACGAAAGGACGAGTCAATGTCTCCCAACTGAGACGTGGCCTCTTTCCTCCCCAGACCAGTCGAATAAGCTCAGAGCGCAGGAGTTGAAAAAAGGACCGGCCAGGGTAATAGGGGATATTTAGGAAGAGGTAGAGGAGCTTAGGAAGGACCACCATCTTGATGAGGGAGGCTCGGCCTGCGAGGGAGAGAGGCAGCGTGATCCACCTGGCCACGCAGGTCTGAATGTGGTCAAAGGTGCGACCATAGTTCAGCCGCATCAACTCCTCCCGATCACGAGAGAGAAGTATGCCTAGGTATCTGACTTCATCCTCCTCCCAGCGTAAGGGGTATTCCAGCTGGAACGGCTGAGCAGACGCGGTAAGCGGAAAGACAGTGGACTTGCCCCAGTTAATATGAACCCCAGACAAACCCGCGAAGCGAATAAACTCCCGAAGGATGGGATTTAGGTTAGTGGCGGGATCCCGGATGTATAGTGTGATGTCATCCGCATACAAGGAGATTAGCACCTCTCTCTGGAGACAACGCAACGCCTTGTCTCGGTGATGTTGTCAGAGCCGGGCAGCCAGCGGTTCCATCGCCACCGCGAACAATAACGGGGATAGTGGGCACCCCTGACGGGTGCCCCGCGAGATCGCGAAAGCCTCCGATATCCGCCCATTTATCCCCACCCTAGCGATCGGCCGGTCATACAGGATATCGATCCAGCGTGTGAAACCCAGCGGGAATCCCATATTGCGTAGGATACAGTGCAGATAGTCCCATTCCAGGGAGTCAAAGGCCTTGGTGGCGTCCAGGAAGACCGCCACCAATGGCAATTCAGGGTCTACATTGTGCATAATGGAGAAAAGCAAAACACACAAAATGATGGACGGAATGTTGCACAATGGCAAAACATTCACCCCCAGTCACAGATCTGGGTTTAATCCATCGTTATTTTGCTCACCACACCACCCCAGTTCAGACATGGCCATATGCAAATCAGTCTTGACCCTGTGCCTCATGGGAACAGTCCAGCCCGAACTGCCAAGCCATGTCTTCCCTGGACCGGAATCAAGCATCCTAGGACCGGTTTCTGGCTATCAGCCATCATCAGCCAGGATAGCTTGACTCCAGTGGCATAGTGAGCACGGGACCCACGTCTGGGCATACCCTTCCCACATAGGGTGAACAGCAAAACACACAAAATGATGGACGGAATGTTGCACAATGGCAAAACATTCACCCCCAGTCACAGATCTGGGTTTAATCCATCGTTATTTTGCTCACCACACCACCCCAGTTCAGACATGGCCATATGCAAATCAGTCTTGACCCTGTGCCTCATGGGAACAGTCCAGCCCGAACTGCCAAGCCATGTCTTCCCTGGACCGGAATCAAGCATCCTAGGACCGGTTTCTGGCTATCAGCCATCATCAGCCAGGATAGCTTGACTCCAGTGGCATAGTGAGCACGGGACCCACGTCTGGGCATACCCTTCCCACATAGGGTGAACAGCAAAACACACAAAATGATGGACGGAATGTTGCACAATGGCAAAACATTCACCCCCAGTCACAGATCTGGGTTTAATCCATCGTTATTTTGCTCACCACACCACCCCAGTTCAGACATGGCCATATGCAAATCAGTCTTGACCCTGTGCCTCATGGGAACAGTCCAGCCCGAACTGCCAAGCCATGTCTTCCCTGGACCGGAATCAAGCATCCTAGGACCGGTTTCTGGCTATCAGCCATCATCAGCCAGGATAGCTTGACTCCAGTGGCATAGTGAGCACGGGACCCACGTCTGGGCATACCCTTCCCACATAGGGTGAACAGCAAAACACACAAAATGATGGACGGAATGTTGCACAATGGCAAAACATTCACCCCCAGTCACAGATCTGGGTTTAATCCATCGTTATTTTGCTCACCACACCACCCCAGTTCAGACATGGCCATATACAAATCAGTCTTGACCCTGTGCCTCATGGGAACAGTCCAGCCCGAACTGCCAAGCCATGTCTTCCCTGGACCGGAATCAAGCATCCTAGGACCGGTTTCTGGCTATCAGCCATCATCAGCCAGGATAGCTTGACTCCAGTGGCATAGTGAGCACGGGACCCACGTCTGGGCATACCCTTCCCACATAGGGTGAACAGCAAAACACACAAAATGATGGACGGAATGTTGCACAATGGCAAAACATTCACCCCCAGTCACAGATCTGGGTTTAATCCATCGTTATTTTGCTCACCACACCACCCCAGTTCAGACATGGCCATATGCAAATCAGTCTTGACCCTGTGCCTCATGGGAACAGTCCAGCCCGAACTGCCAAGCCATGTCTTCCCTGGACCGGAATCAAGCATCCTAGGACCGGTTTCTGGCTATCAGCCATCATCAGCCAGGATAGCTTGACTCCAGTGGCATAGTGAGCACGGGACCCACGTCTGGGCATACCCTTCCCACATAGGGTGAACAGCAAAACACACAAAATGATGGACGGAATGTTGCACAATGGCAAAACATTCACCCCCAGTCACAGATCTGGGTTTAATCCATCGTTATTTTGCTCACCACACCACCCCAGTTCAGACATGGCCATATGCAAATCAGTCTTGACCCTGTGCCTCATGGGAACAGTCCAGCCCGAACTGCCAAGCCATGTCTTCCCTGGACCGGAATCAAGCATCCTAGGACCGGTTTCTGGCTATCAGCCATCATCAGCCAGGATAGCTTGACTCCAGTGGCATAGTGAGCACGGGACCCACGTCTGGGCATACCCTTCCCACATAGGGTGAACAGCAAAACACACAAAATGATGGACGGAATGTTGCACAATGGCAAAACATTCACCCCCAGTCACAGATCTGGGTTTAATCCATCGTTATTTTGCTCACCACACCACCCCAGTTCAGACATGGCCATATACAAATCAGTCTTGACCCTGTGCCTCATGGGAACAGTCCAGCCCGAACTGCCAAGCCATGTCTTCCCTGGACCGGAATCAAGCATCCTAGGACCGGTTTCTGGCTATCAGCCATCATCAGCCAGGATAGCTTGACTCCAGTGGCATAGTGAGCACGGGACCCACGTCTGGGCATACCCTTCCCACATAGGGTGAACAGCAAAACACACAAAATGATGGACGGAATGTTGCACAATGGCAAAACATTCACCCCCAGTCACAGATCTGGGTTTAATCCATCGTTATTTTGCTCACCACACCACCCCAGTTCAGACATGGCCATATGCAAATCAGTCTTGACCCTGTGCCTCATGGGAACAGTCCAGCCCGAACTGCCAAGCCATGTCTTCCCTGGACCGGAATCAAGCATCCTAGGACCGGTTTCTGGCTATCAGCCATCATCAGCCAGGATAGCTTGACTCCAGTGGCATAGTGAGCACGGGACCCACGTCTGGGCATACCCTTCCCACATAGGGTGAACAGCAAAACACACAAAATGATGGACGGAATGTTGCACAATGGCAAAACATTCACCCCCAGTCACAGATCTGGGTTTAATCCATCGTTATTTTGCTCACCACACCACCCCAGTTCAGACATGGCCATATGCAAATCAGTCTTGACCCTGTGCCTCATGGGAACAGTCCAGCCCGAACTGCCAAGCCATGTCTTCCCTGGACCGGAATCAAGCATCCTAGGACCGGTTTCTGGCTATCAGCCATCATCAGCCAGGATAGCTTGACTCCAGTGGCATAGTGAGCACGGGACCCACGTCTGGGCATACCCTTCCCACATAGGGTGAACAGCAAAACACACAAAATGATGGACGGAATGTTGCACAATGGCAAAACATTCACCCCCAGTCACAGATCTGGGTTTAATCCATCGTTATTTTGCTCACCACACCACCCCAGTTCAGACATGGCCATATGCAAATCAGTCTTGACCCTGTGCCTCATGGGAACAGTCCAGCCCGAACTGCCAAGCCATGTCTTCCCTGGACCGGAATCAAGCATCCTAGGACCGGTTTCTGGCTATCAGCCATCATCAGCCAGACATCAGACGTGAGTCCCTTGCTCTCCATGCCACTGGAATCAGGCTATCCTGGCTGACGAGGGCTGAAAGCCCGAAACCGGTCCTAGGATGCTTGTTTCCAGTCCAGGGAGGACCTGGCTTGGCAGTTCGGGCTGGACTGTTCCCATGGGGCACAGGGTCAAGACTGATTTGCATATGGCTGGGTTCAAACTGGAATGGCATGGTGAGCAAAAAAACGATGGATTTAGGCCCAGATCTCTGTACTGGGGTGAATGTATGACATTGTTCTGCATTCTGTCCATCAATTGTTGTTTTTGCATTTGTCACCCCGAGTGGGAAGGGTTTGCTCAGACGTGAGTCCCTTGTTCTCCATGCCACTGGAATCAGGCTATCCTGGCTGACGAGGGCTGAAAGCCCGAAACCGGTCCTAGGATGCTTGTTTCCAGTCCAGGGAGGACCTGGCTTGGCAGTTCGGGCTGGACTGTTCCCATGGGGCACAGGGTCAAGACTGATTTGCATATGGCTGGGTTCAAACTGGAATGGCATGGTGAGCAAAAAAACGATGGATTTAGGCCCAGATCTCTGTACTGGGGTGAATGTATGACATTGTTCTGCATTCTGTCCATCAATTGTTGTTTTTGCATTTGTCACCCCGAGTGGGAAGGGTATGCTCAGACGTGAGTCCCTTGCTCTCCATGCCACTGGAATCAGGCTATCCTGGCTGACGAGGGCTGAAAGCCCGAAACCGGTCCTAGGATGCTTGTTTCCAGTCCAGGGAGGACCTGGCTTGGCAGTTCGGGCTGGACTGTTCCCATGGGGCACAGGGTCAAGACTGATTTGCATATGGCTGGGTTCAAACTGGAATGGCATGGTGAGCAAAAAAACGATGGATTTAGGCCCAGATCTCTGTACTGGGGTGAATGTATGACATTGTTCTGCATTCTGTCCATCAATTGTTGTTTTTGCATTTGTCACCCCGAGTGGGAAGGGTATGCTCAGACGTGAGTCCCTTGCTCTCCATGCCACTGGAATCAGGCTATCCTGGCTGACGAGGGCTGAAAGCCCGAAACCGGTCCTAGGATGCTTGTTTCCAGTCCAGGGAGGACCTGGCTTGGCAGTTCGGGCTGGACTGTTCCCATGGGGCACAGGGTCAAGACTGATTTGCATATGGCTGGGTTCAAACTGGAATGGCATGGTGAGCAAAAAAACGATGGATTTAGGCCCAGATCTCTGTACTGGGGTGAATGTATGACATTGTTCTGCATTCTGTCCATCAATTGTTGTTTTTGCATTTGTCACCCCGAGTGGGAAGGGTATGCTCGGACGTGAGTCCCTTGCTCTCCATGCCACTGGAATCAGGCTATCCTGGCTGACGAGGGCTGAAAGCCCGAAACCGGTCCTAGGATGCTTGTTTCCAGTCCAGGGAGGACCTGGCTTGGCAGTTCGGGCTGGACTGTTCCCATGGGGCACAGGGTCAAGACTGATTTGCATATGGCTGGGTTCAAACTGGAATGGCATGGTGAGCAAAAAAACGATGGATTTAGGCCCAGATCTCTGTACTGGGGTGAATGTATGACATTGTTCTGCATTCTGTCCATCAATTGTTGTTTTTGCATAATGGAGAAAAGCGTCTGAAGATTATTGGAAGTGGCTCTGCCAGGAACGAACCCAGCCTGATCAGACAGCACCAGACCGCCCAGTAACAACTGTAAACGGTTGGCTAGAACCTTGGCCAGAATTTTTGCGTCGCAGTTAATTAAAGAAAGAGGGCGGTAAGAGTCTCAAGAATGAGGCGGTTTACCCGGTTTCAGTAGAGAAGTAATCAGCGCTTCCTGCATTGATGGGGGGAGCGCACCAGACTCATGTGCCTCCAGAAAAACTTCACGGAGCACCGGAGCTAGGATATCTATATAGGCCTTGTAGAAATCCATGGGCAACCCGTCCAGACCGGGGGCCTTTCCAGGTGCCATCTGATTGATTGCATCTCTGATCTCGTCCAGGCCTATGGGTTCCGCCAAGAACTCACGCTGGCGATCCGAGAGCCAGCCCAGGGTGAGCTCTCTCAGGTAGTCGTCCATGTCCAGCGCGCCAACTCTGGTGGAAGAGTAAAGTGTAGAATAGTGTGTAGTGAAAGCCACCAAGAGCGACTGTGTGTCGCGTATGGGAACCCCCTCTTCCCCCTTAAGTTCTAACACAAAATTGGAGCCACGCATCGGCCGCACCGCGCTCGCAAGGGATCTACCGGGACGTTCACCCTCCCCGTATGCCCGAGCCCTGAAGTATTTGCCCCGGAAGCGTACCTCTCTGTCAGCAGTGGAAGTGTATTCTGACATCGCCGTGCGGTACTGCGCTTGCGCATCCGTGTTGTCGGCAAAGTCTGGACTAGTTTCCAGGGTATGTAGCGTGGATTCTAAGTTATGTAGTGTGGCGCGTAGGGTCTTTAACACCCCGGAACTCTTAGAGATGCAGACTCCCCGAATCGTGACTTTCAGTGCTTCCCAGAGGGTGGCCACGTGGTCTACCGATCCCTTGTTACCGGAAAGAAAGTCTTCTAGTTCTTGACATAGTTCGGATCGGAACAGTTCATCGAGTAAGATATTGGGCTGAAGTCGCCATGTCGGGGATCTACCCATTATGTCTGGTAGGCGGAACTTGGCGAGCACTGGAGAATGGTCGGAGAATGTGCGGCCTGTGTGTTGTACAGTAACCAGGGAGGGGGCCAGTGCCCTATTTACCATGATGTAATCTAGTCTGGCCCATGTGGCATAAGCATTATTCCAGTGCGTGCCCTCCATGGAGGTCGGGTGTAAGTGGCGCCAGGTATCCACGACATCCTGAGTGTCGCATATGTCCCTCAGGTATTTGTGTGTGTTATCATAGTGGCAAGCAGAGGGGTTGGACCTATCCATGGCAGGGTCTAAAACAGCGTTGAAGTCACCTCCCCAAATGAGGTGCGTGGAGCCTACCTCACAGATCTTGTTCCACAGAGCAATGAAACTGCGTGGGTCATCGGAATTAGGACCGTAAGAGCAGGCCAGGGTAATAGTCTCGATGCCTATCCTGCCCCACGCTATACAATATCGGCCCTCAGTGTCCTTGGCTGTACCCAGGGGAACATAAGGAACCCCGCGTTTTAAGAGAATAGCAGTGCCTCTTGCATAGGATGAGTATGATGCAAAGATCGAGTGAGCAGCCCACCTAGCAGCAAAGGATCCCCTACGGAGAGGGTCCATATGTGTCTCCTGTAGGAAGACGACCTGAACATGCAGTCTATCCAAAGCACCCAAGATTCGCCGCCTCTTCCTCGGGTCTCCCAGTCCCCTGACATTCCAAGAAATAGCGGTGAGCAGTCCCCCCCCACCTGGCTCAGTGTGTGTGGCGTGCGCTAGGTTCTTGGACATGGGAACCCCAGGTCACTAAATCCAACCGGCGGCTGTCCCAGACATGCAGCCAGATAGTAAGGGCGGCATACTGTGCTATATCAACAAATATGCGTGCAATGTTCATGCTGAAAAAAAAACAACAAACTTGTAACGAATCCCTGAGAACCCACCCACCCTCCCACTCCGACATCCCAATCATGCCGGGCATCTTCCCAACCCCTCACAAACCTACAATGTTTTGTCATTCACTCATTGGAGAACACCCAAGTGGGGGACACCAGGGGTCCAGACCCGCCATCCCACTCCCCCGATATCGCACCCGCTATCCCCCGGAGCCTAGACCCAGTGGAGAAACACGGGAGGGGGAGGTTGGTGCCAGGGCGCAATCAAGTTAAAACATCGTCAAGGAACCATCAAAAAACAATAAGGGAGGGCAAGGACTGATAGGTGGTAGCTCCACCATAACGGCGAGCGCACAGAGTCACATATGGAGCAGCAATTTAACTTCACAGAAAAACTGGCAGAGGCAAAACAAGTGTACATCAAAAGAGTAACATAAGCGGAGCTTAATGGCAGCTGGAGATCCCCAGTCAGTCAAGGGCAGAAGTGGGTGATCGGGATCGCGCACTCCCGGAAGGGGAGTGAGCCAGTTCAGTTTTGTGGTCTTTCAGAAACAGTTCAACCTGGGCAGGATCCTGAAATATGTGGGGCTTGCCATGATGGACAACCCGTAGCCGGGCCGGGTATAACATGGAGTATTGAAGTCCATGTTGATGCAGTAGTTTCTTGACCTGTACAAATTTGCGACGTGCATCCTGTACAGATTGTGTAAAGTCTGGAAAGAAGGAGAGCGTGGTATTTTCGAAGAGGACTGGTTGTTTTTCTCTGGCGAGTCGTAGAAGGGTGTCCCGATCCCTGTAATTCAAAAAACGGATTACTATAGGTCTTGGGGGCGCTCCGGGCACGGGGCGAGGGCCCAAGGTGCGGTGAGCCCGTTCCACCACCAGCTGGGGAGAGAAGGCGTCCGTGCCGAAAAGGTCGGAGAGAAGCTTCTCGATGAAAAGTTCCATCTTGCCCACAGAGGTAGTCTCTGCCAGACCAATAAGGCGTACATTGTTTCGTCGCGATCTCGCCTCTAAATCCTCATTTTTGTCAGCGATTACCTTCAGCAATCGCTCCATCTGCGATACCTTGGACGTGGTGACCGTTGCGCCATCTTCCAACCCGGAGACCCGCTGTTCCGCCTCCTTAAACCGCTCCTCGTGCTGGTCCAGTCTATGCACCACTGAGTCCAGGCGGCGCGACATACCATCGATCTTGGCGTCAATGGAGGTGAGGCTGGTCTGCATGTTCAGGAGGAGCGCTTTCCAATCCACCTCCTCTGTGCCGCCTCCCGCAGAATCATCGTCTCCCGGCGGAGGGGCGTGGGATTTTTTTGTTGGAGCCTCGAATGGAAGCCGGGATTGTTTGGCGTGTTTGGCATCCGTCTTCCCCATAGTGTCGGTCGGCCCCCCGGCCTCGGAGCCCGATCCCCAACACGGAGCAGCCCCACCAATATATTTAGGGCCTGGACGTGTATGGCAGGGAGAGAGCCGGGCTGCACCCTGGTTACCGCCGACAGCGACCCGCCTGCGAATCCTGCGAAGTTGGTAAGTCGGAGGGTCCAAAGACAGCCACCATGCGTCAGAGGCAGTAGTTCTTGCCAGGAGAAGGGCCACGAGCCCAGGGGGCAGTCTCAATCAGGCGCCTCCTGCACTGATATTATAGCGGAGAGCCAGGACAAGCAGCGGAGTCCTCGTGTCGCGCCCTGTGGGGGGGGGCATCAACAGCAGAGATAACGCACCCCCCGCCGCACCCAGGGCCGTCCGGAGCTAGATGGGGCACTCCTCGCCAGCCCCGCAAGGCATGCTCCGGCCCCCGAAGGCAGCCCCGCAGCTCCGCGTCCCCCTCCGAGCTTCAGCTCACCCTCGCCTCACCGGTATGTCTGGAGGTCGGCGATGGGCAGGGGGAAGCCACCGCAGGAGCGTCCGGCGCCGGTATCTGCTCTCAGCCTTGGCCGCGCTCTGCGGCCCAGCGCGCCCGTCAGATCCCCGCTGCAGCGTGTGCGCGGCAGCCGGCCTCCTCGCATCAGCCGAGCAGTCACAGCGGCCGCGGGGGACGTCGGCGGTCTTTGCTGGCGAACCACCGGCCAGAATGTTCTTTAAGTCGGTGAACCTGTTCCGCGCCCACTGCCCATCAAATAGGGCTGGTCAGAGTCGTGTCCCTTAGACGTAGGATGGGCTAATGGAGATTCAAAGCGCCCGGCGGGCGAGAGCCTCACGGATGTGCGGCCATGTTGGTCTGGCGCCCTCTAGCGCCCCCCACATACAAGAAGTTAGTGAATCACTCCGGAGACCCCCTTGTGAAATTGCGGGAATAGTGGGAAAGGGATGGTATAATACTTGACGACGAAGACTGGGTTACAGCGGTAGCTTCACCACGGGAGGTAGCCATTGCAGCGAGGCTGAGGCTAGTACAGCTCAAACTTTTGCACCGGATCTATATCACGGGACCCGGTATGGTGCAGATGGGAAGAGCAGTAGATGGCAAATGTAGAAGAGGCTGTGGAAGTGAGGGTACATTCCTCCACATACTTTGGGAATGCGCATTTGTCCAGAAGTACTGGAAGAAGATACATGAGGTGGTGAGTGAAGTGTTAGAGCATGCACTCCCTCTGGAGGCTAAGAGATGTCTCCTGAACGTATGGGAGCCCACGGATCTAAACAATACATGTATCACTTTGGTCACGTTGGGGTTTATGATAGCGAAACGTAACATCGCTCAGAAATGTGGGACATCACGGGCACCTGCGATCTCCGCATGGAAGAGGGACATGGACTGGTGCATGTTTCGTGAAAAATCTTTATATGTAGCTAGGGGTTGTCCCAAAAAATGGTCCCGCATTTGTAACGACTGGAATGAATATAGAGGAAATGTTTGCATATAGTTTAGCAATGTGATTCAAAATGAAAAAATTCTATATTGATTGACGTTTCCCTTTTATCTTTTCTTCACCATAAATGAGAAGCAACATTCAGTCCAACACAGGGAAGAAGCCATGAAAATCTTGAATTTGACCAATTCTGAAACATTTGAGGCCCAGATAGTCAAACTAAAGTTGAAAATGGTAGCGACAGCGCTCCAACAGAGAGAAGAAAGAGGATTGATAACTAAGGAGGCTTTGTGAAAGAGAGCTACTTGAGACCTCCAGAGAATGGGCGAGACTTCATTATCTGACCGGTCTCAAAATGTCTACGATTTAGAGTGTTGATATCATTATTGCTCAGATACTAATTGACTTGAGCCAACCGGAGTATTACAATACACAAATGTTTCTATATTCCAATTGGTAAAGATGCTCCTTATGGGTAGTGATCGGACTGCTCATGATGCAAATGTCTTTTGAAGGAGTGCCGACCCAACACCTGTACCATTCTGCTTCCTGCGCCTATAAATAGGCTAATGCACGGGCTTGCGGCACCATCTTACCACCTCATCGCTGTGGGAGCAGTGTGGGTATACCCCAGTTGTACATGCCTCCCACCATGGAATTGATGCACTCTGGGCTTGGACGGTTGGCTGGCCAGGCTACATGTGTCAATTGCTGGTGTGAGATCTCCTGTTTCGGCGACTTCACGTCAATACCTTTCTGACCTCTTGGCTGTTCCGATAATAATGGAGATGTGGCTAACAGGTGGCAGGCGGATGCTCGGCTTTGTTGAGCCTGGAGGTTTGGTGCCACAAGGGATGCCCACTCTGGCCAATACGTCCCTCTACCACCTACTTGATTCAGTAGTGGGGCTCAGCTACCAGTGCTGCTTCAACGCTACAGCGGTTTGCTCTCCTGAGCCCAATGTACCCTCTATACAGAGTGGCAGTGCAACATCCGGGTGAGCTGCCATTTGCCCTCCTCCCTTAATTGTCCCTACACACCCCTGGGTGATGTGAAGCTTGTCAGCTGCTTGAGTCTCCTTCCTCAGGGTAGATATGATCTGCCTCAGCCAGGGGCAAGCCTTGCCACAAATAGGGGGTCTAAAATTGATTAACTGCCACTCAACTAGTGGTGGGGCCCTCCACCCCTCGCTCCAGGAGCTCAGCTATTGACCAACACATCAGCAGACCTGGAGCACAGGCACTTCATTCGGCCAGATATTGATATACTGCTCAGCTTACGGATCAATACCCAAACTTACTACAATGCAGGATAACAAATTAAGAGACTTACATTGTTTTATACTGCGCTCACCCCAGGAGTGGAGATACCATTCACCTGACTTTTCCAGAGAAACCTACCACAATAAGTATGTTAAACTGATGACAAATGACACACAGGCTTCTTCTAGATCCCTTCTACTATTAACCATTGAGTTTCATGATGCTGTAACAGAAGGGCTCACCCAGCCTTGGGGCATCCAGCACTCAATTTACTTTCACAGCGCAGGCCATGCTAGGTTAGAAAGTGCTCTCCTGCAGTCTCCTCACTTTGGGTTGGATTCTTCGATGGTTGACTGAAGTGCTGTGGAAATGAGCCTTTTTAGGGGCCCACCGGTGCAGGGTTTCACCCTTATCTGTCCACTGGTTCTTAAACCAACAAAGTAGAGATTGGCACGGAAGCTGGAATATCAAAGAACAAGTTTATTAGTCACTCATGAGTGGGACTACATCAATACAGTACCCTCAGGCCACTGTAGGAGGTAGTACATGGAATACAGAAAACATGGGCCTTTTATACAGGCTTTGTTGCTGAGTAAGCATGGGGACTCAAATGGGAGGTACAGGCATACACAAGAATAGCTATTGACTAACATGGACAGATAGAAATCACTTAGTCAGCAGGGTGGGAGGAGAAACAGAACTGCTTACATCAGTTGGAATATCCTGACAGTTACACTCTAAGACAGGTGCATTCTAGCAGCTACAGGCCTTTCTGAGCATATACATAGCTCTGGCTCAGTACTGAAAGAGTTAACTACAGTTGATGACTCAAGCAGAATAGAAAAGCAAGCAACAGTGAAGACGGTAGAATCACGTGGCTTAACAAAAATGGCTGCCACAACTAAGATGGATTCAGCTCATGCTAAAGGCAATTTCTGTCGATTATTACAGGCGCCCCTTTTAGCATTAGCTGAAGGCATTCGCTATGCAATAGAAGAAACATGAAAATTATCACTAACATCAAATAGCATCAGTTTTCTTATTTCTTGGTCAGTTACTAGTCGGGTATTTACATTTTTGGTACTTTGTTTGATTGGGATACATGAGGTACAGGTAGCAGCACAAAGGGAACAAAGCATCGGTCCACATTGTATACATAAGCAGCAGAAAAAAAGGCTGACAATAGCTTCCAACCCCAGGTAGTGGTCATTGTCCAGTAAAAGTGCAAGTTCCTGAATTCGGATGGATTTCAGAGGCTATTTTATGCAACTTCGAAATTTCATCTGAAGGGGCGTGGTCAGGGATATACACGCAGCAACTGCTCCCAATGATGCGGCATGCTCCACCACGGTCCGCTAGAACCACGTAGAGGATCATCCTGTTTTGGAGCGCACAATTCTCGCAATTTGTAGCTCTTCCGTGATGTTTCCAAGTGCCATAGCGGTCTGATTGGTTACAGCCTCTACAACATGTGTCAAGCGTCTGATCTTCCGTCTGTTTAAGGAAGCACCAACAAAGAAGAACAGTCCCAAATCAAAGTCAACATATTGCTGCAGTGCAGTATCAGTCTGATCCACCTCATCATGATTTATTGTTCTCTTTGATCGGCTCTTAGAAATGTCTTTGTACAGTTTAGTCTTTATGGTAGAATGCAGGAGCCAAAAACACATGTGGTAGCGAAAAGGACACATAACAGGTTCCTGACCAACCAATGGGTAAATGCTAATATCCTTTATTTCCACAAATAAAATAGGTGTTGTGTGATGACATAAAACTGCTATTGTTTACTCCAGTAATATTCAACACCAGAGTACAGTAACTTTTCCCCACAGGAATACTTCCAATACAGTTCACACACAGGTCTGCTCGTGCTCTAGACACAGCTATAACAGGAGGTCCATTACCCTTGACAGTTCGAGTGTTAGGGAAAACATAGCGCATGGAAGAGTTTCCTTGGCGATACTCCTCCATTTCCCATACAGTTCCTTTAGCTTGTGGCTCTCCTTCCTCATCAGGGTAGCAAACTCTGTTCAACCAGGCATTCAATACACCTACATCAGCATAAGTAATGTTAGCAACTTCAGATGCCCATAGAAGCGCAAACCAGGCCCTACAAGAACCATTGTATGAAAACGGCAGAGGAATGAAAGGAGTTCCTCCCTTTTTCTGATGAGCTGGCATCATTCCACACACCCAACAGTTGGTGATGTTCGTAGCATTATGGGTGTGATGCAACATTTGAACAAACGTATTGTTGAGGTAGGACATCCTGTGTTGCTGCTCATGATAAGGGAGAGTAAAGTACTTATGCTCAATGGGAACAGGAGTAGTGACAGTCAGTAGATTTCGAGCAGGAGTTACTCCCTCTACAACCCATATTATCGTAGCAATGATGATAACCATGGAAGTAAGTCCAATAATAAACACAGTCTTTCGATCACAGACTCTCGTAGCAGTTGATTTCTTTTCCGCAGGCATGTTCATCTCGACATTGATCAACAAGGCAGATGGGGCCCTGAAATCCTGGGCAGCCGTTGGTTTCTTCACTGTGGTTGAGACGGGTATCACTACAAGGGTCCCCCCTTTGCTACTCAGGTTTTCACTAACCCAGGACAGTGGCTCAAACGGTCTCCTTTTTTTGCAACAACGTGTCTCTCTTCCGGGGTCGCAGCTGATATCGAGATGCACCAGGGATCGTGTGGTCCAGGAAGACTTCCTCAGGTTCTTCAGGTGACGTGGCTTGTCCTTTCTCTGTGTCCAGGATGTCCTGGTGATCTGCCAACACAGCTGGGCTCACTAAGTCATGGGGAACCTTCCGACAATGGGCTGCATGCACCCAGTTCATCCAATTGATCACTCGCACCGCAGTCCTGGTAGCCAAGAGCACCTGCTCAGGGCCACGGCTCCTCGGGGCTAGGGAGCTGGCTCTCTGGAAGGACTTTGTCACCACAAAGTCCCCGGGCCATAGATCATGACCCTCACCCTGCGACCTGTCTGGAAATGTCTCCCGAACCTGTTGATGAATAGAAAGCAAGCTGTCAGTCAACTGAGACAAGTAGTCACTCATCAACACACAAAGTACATCATGCTTAGAGCATGGCTTATGAATCTCTCAAATATTCATTGGCCGCTCGAAAACCACCTCATGCGGTGTGAGGCCAGATCGTGTATGTGGTACCGATCTAATGGATAGCAATGCCAAGGGCAGTGAATCAGGCCATTTCAGAGATGTGGAAGCCTGTATTTTGGCCAACTTAAGCTTAAAGGTAGAATTGTATTGTTCCACTAGCCCTACTGATTGTGGGTGGAAAGCAGCATGGAACTTCTGCTTGATTCCCAATCCTTTCAAGACATACTCAACAACTTGCCCAATGAAATGGGGTACGTTGTCACTCCACAAAACTCGGCAAACGCCGAATCTGGGGATAAACTCCTTTAGGAGCACTTTTGCTATAGTAAGAACTGTATTATCTTTCGTAGCGTATGCCTCTATCCATTTACTAAAGGCACATACCACTACTAGGACATATTTCAGGTTATCACAGCATTCAAGCTGGATATAATCCATTTGCAGTACCTCAAAAGGTGCAGTTGGTGTTGCAAATCCTCCTGTGAGAGTTTGTGTTCACTTTCCAGGATTATACTGAAGACAAATCAGACAAGACTGGACTATTTTTTTTAGCTGTGCCGGCAATATCTGGATGATCCCAAACTTGCTATTGAGGATGCTCCAACATGTGCCGGCCCATTTGCCATGTGAATCATGGGGTGTAATTAGGCTGTGGGTAATCTCCATTTGGTCATTTCTTTATTCCTCCAACAGCCCTCATCATCCAATGTTCCCTCCTTAGACCATTGGTCTAATTCATCAGCAGAAGCAGATCGCTGCATGTCCAGCACTTCTTGCCCGGCATCATGCCAACGTTCAGCCTGTGACTTAACCACATACACAGATGTAGTACTCCGCTGCATTGCAGTCTCACAGGCTGTGTGATCCGCAAAGGCATTGCGCTGTCCTATTTAATCAGTCACTTTCTTGTGTGCGCTACACTTAACAATCGCTACTTTCTTAGGATATGTCAAGGCAGTAAGGAGATTATGTACTAATTCCCCATGCTCTATTTGTGTCCCATGTGATGTAAGGAAGCGTCTTTCCTTCCAGAGTAGCCCAAAATCCGTGAGCCACTCCAAAAGCATATCGGCTATCAGTGTAGATGTTAACGAGCAGATCATTGCTAAGCTCACATGCTCTTGTTAGCGCTATCAACTCAGCTGCCTGAGCTGACTTCTGTGGGATGCGGGCTGTCTCAACTACTGTCTGAAGTGTTGTAATTGCGTACGCAGCTGATGTTGTGCCATCAGGCAATTTCAAGCAGGACCCATCAACCCACAATTCCCCATCGACACTAGAAAGGGGAGTATCTTGTAGGTCAACACGACCCTTTGTTTGTTCTTCAGTAAGGGATATACAGTCATGCAACTCATGTGACTGGGACTGAGTAGCTGGGAATGGCAATAGTGTAGTGGGGTTTAAAGTCAAACATCTTTTCAATGTAATATGAGGGGCCAAAAGTGTCAATTCATAGCCTGTCATGCGAGCACTAGTCAAATGCTGTGTTTTCGTCTGGTTTAACAGGGAGTCAACTGCATGGGGTACTAACACAAGCAATCTATGTGACAAGACTATTCCCTCACTCTGACGTATGGACACAGCTGTCGCCGCTACCGCTCGAAAACACCCAGGCAACGCGCGAGCAACTGGATCAAGTACAGCTGAAAAACATGCACAAGGATGCTGCTTATCACTGTGTTTCTGGGTTAAAACCGAGAGGGCACAACTGTCCCTCTCATGTACATAGAGTGTGAAGGCCTTAGTGTAGTCTGGAGTTCCTAATACTGGTGCAGAACAAAGAGCTTGACGTAACTGTGGGAAAGCATTCTGACATTCAATAGTCCATGGGAGGGGCATCGGAGAGTCTTTAGTCAAAAGGGCCAACAAGGGCTTGATATTGTAGGAAAAGTTAGGGATCCATTGCCTACAGAAAGAAGTAAGGCCAATCAGTGCACGAACATCCTTCTGAGTACAGGGCACAGGCGTGTCTAAAATAGCTTGAATGCGGTCTGGTGTGAGTGCACTTCCCTCCTTAGACAGGAGGTGACCTAAGTAGGTAACCTGCTGTCTACAATATTGCAATTTCTTCCAAGAGACCTTGTGATGATGAGATGCAAGAAATGAGAGCAATAACAGTGGTCCTTCTTCGCACTGGTCAAGGGTATCAGCAGCCAACAAGATGTCATCGACATATTGAATAAGAGCCACCCCTTTTGGCACAGGGAAAGAATCAAGCTGCCTTTTCAATGCCTGGCTATAGATGCCAGGACTCTCTGTATACCCTTGTGGAGCTCTACAAAATCTGAAGGATCAATTGTTCAAAGTGAAGCCGAACTAATAACGGCTATCAGGATGAATAGGTATCAGGAAAAATGCGTTTTTCAAATCAATTACTCTAAATGTAGTTGAAGTAGGCGGAATCATAGTAAGAAGTGTTGTGATGTCAGAGACTACCGGGTATTGGGGCACTACTATCTTTTTGACCTCTCGTAAGTGAATGATAAATCTATAGACTTTAGAACCAGTGTCCTTTTTCAAAATAGGAAGAATAGGGCTATTAGAGGTATTGTAGGGGACTTCTTTCACAACCCCCACTCTGATTAAATCCTGAACAATGTGTATTAATGCTTCTTCACCTTCCCGAGATATTTTATATTGGAGCAATCGAGGCAATGAAGCACCTTCCTTCACTTGAATATGGACTGGCGGGATAACCATTTGTCCCACATCAGTATCTGATGTAGCCCACAAGGTACTAGGTAGCGATGCCAGAGCAATATCCTCTTTAATAAGGCAAGAACTCTCAACCATTGGATAGTTGTCATTTAAAATAACATGCACACCTTCTGGGAAACAACGTATTGTAGCATGAAAATGTTTAAGCATATCGATACCCACAATGTTGTCCGGTGTGTTAGGAGAAAGCAAAAATGGATATGATGCAGTGAATTTATCAAGACTAAAATGCAAGTGGTTGTGACAGTGGGCTACGGGAAGGTGTCCCATCGAATCCTATTGACGTTATCGTTGTGCCGAACAGGGGAGCCCAAGGAACCAATTGTTTAGACAGAGCACTACGAGTAGCTCCTGTATCTACTAAAAACTGATCAGTAGAACCCAAGACGTGTGCATCGACATAGGGACCCCTCTGATCTACTGGGACCTCAACCGGTTCCTTACCCCATCCTAGGCATTCCTATGCATAATCAGAATCCTAAGGACTATCAGTCGGATAATCAGACATTTGATATTGGTTGCGCCTATCAAAAGTATTTAAAAAAATTTGATTGTGCTCAACTGCCTCAAATCTAGTATGATTATCCAGGCCTCCCCTATTTCCTATGTTCCCGGGGCGGCCTCTCATGTTTCCTCTACCCCGCTGATACTGCTGACCTTGCAAAAGAGGGCACGCAAAACGTCAATGTCCAGTCTCCTTACAATAAGCACACTGATCAGAAGACAAAGGTGCTCAAGGGAAAGGGGGTGCACCAGGGCGATACATCGCACGTCCGCCTCTACCACCACCTCTAAATGGTGGACCATAGACCTGAGCCAAAATAATTTTTGCTTTAAAACTTTAACCTTTTTATCCTCTTTGCCTTTTGCTTCTAATTCCTGGCGCTCATAATACTGAGCCATAGTCAAAAGGGAGATGGGGAGGACGTAGTCCATGAACTCTCGCTGGCCTTTAGGCGATAAGCTATTTCTGGTAACATGATAGCGACAAATTTGTCTACAAACAGATGCTTACCCGTGTCATCTGTCAATGACTGCCCACTAAAGTCATGGAATGTCTCCTCGAATCATGTAAAGAAATCAGAAACTGACTCATCTGCTTTCTGCTTACAAGACGCTAATGTAGTCCAATCTATTTTCTTAGCGGGTATAAGTTTTCAACTTAGTTACAATAGCTTTAGGAAGATTTCATATCACCTGTTTTGGTTTCTGCGCAGGCTCTCTATCGGCATCTGTTTTCTCTAAATGCACCCAAGTATCACCATAAGCTACATTATCATCTACCTTCCGAATTGATCTCCACATATCAGGGGGTAAAATAAGTCCAAAGAACATGTCAATATCAGGCAATGTCATAGTGCAAGAACTAATAGCTCCTTCCACTTCCTCATAAAAAGCGGCTGGATTTTTGCGTGGATCAGGCAAAGCAGTTTTAAGAGCCATAACATCTGCTTTACTCCCAGGGGTATAGACCCAATTATAAATAAAATATCCTATCTGAAGTTTTATCGTCACTTGTCCCCGTTCCCTTTGGGGGAACATACAAAGGTGCAGCTTCACGCATTGGTTTTATAGTAACTACAGGATTACTAGTGTTTTTATCTGTCCCTGTAGCTCCTTCTTGTTGCGCTGGGATCTGAACTGTTTGTTCAGCTGTAGCTTTACCAGCTGCCTTTTTTTCGTCTCGCAGACAGATTGCAGCAATTCGTAATTTAACCACTCTCCTAATTAGATCGGAAATTTGTAAAGAGGGAAAGGTGCCATCACTTAACTGTTTATAATCAGAATTTATATCAGCAGGCTCTAGATCACCAGAATGTTTTCTAAAACTCGTTATTACTTCACAAGTTAACGTCTCTAAAAAATATAACTGCTCTAGATCGGACCATTGCTGAACTATTGCTAGAATTTCTGGAGCGGAGGCATTCCCATACGCTGCCTTTCGGGCAGCGGATCTAAGAGTGGCCTTATTCTCAGTGGATAAATTAGAGCGAGTTGTTCGCCCAGTTTGCTTATCGTCATCTTTTTCATATAAAGAAAAATGCCCTTCATCAGAACCTTCATTCTCAGGGGCACTAGGGAATTTATATGGGGGCGGAGGTCTATAACAAAATAGAATCATTTTGAGGTCTATTAAGGATGGGATAAATAGGGCGCCTAACAGGGTACTGGCTAGTTACCTCTAAATGATGCTCCCTATCTTCTCTCTCTTATTTCCTTCATTTCTTTATTTTTCAATTCTAACGCTTTTGCATAAATAGTTTTGCACTGTTCTTTTTCTGCTATAGCTTCTTCTCTCCTCACTCTCTCATTCACCTCTTTCTCCCACATTCGTACACAAACAAACATATCTTGCCGACTCTTTCACTTAAACAAACACTGCTCAACATACTGAATCTTCTTAACATCAAATGACCCATTTACTGGCCATCGTAGATTAGGATCCTTTTTCGTATATTTGTTCCACAGTGTACTATATATTATGGAAGAAATACCATATTTAATATACATAAACCTATTAGGTGTCCCCTCTAAGGGAAACGGGTGACTACTTTCCAGATCCATATTGGCACCTCCAAGACAGCAATACATTCCACGAAGTGTGCTTAGAGCAGGCATGCCAAAAATATTATAGTAAATATAACATTATAGTTAAAGTAGTACTTATCCCAAATATAGTACCTATCACAAATATTTCAAAAAGAGAAAAATCTCCTCATTACCTGCCTTTACTTATTGCAACAAGTAAATAAAACAAACAAAACCAGAATCTTGGCCAAGCAAATCCAAAACAAGAGTGTCGCATCAGCGACCTTACCAAACCAAAGTCTCCAACCTCCACCTGACAATCTCTGGGTCGACCTAATGGTCACTGAAAAAATTTACAACAAGGGAGATCTCATTTGGGACCGGCCACCACCTGGAGGGTCAGATCGGGAAAAACAGGAAAAACACGACGGTCTGCAAAGACAAAGGGTCTCCTCGTGCAGGGTACCTCCTCAGTAGATTCCTGTCCTCCGTCAAGACCACTCCCTCGGATAGCCGCGTCTCCGATGAGCCCCACGAGTTGGAAGCCAATTTTGTGGAAATGAGCCTTTTTAGGGGCCCACCGGTGTAGGGGTTCACACTTATCTGTCCACTGGTTCTTAAACCAACAAAGTAGAGATTGGCACGGAAGCTGGAATATCAAAGAAAAAGTTTATTAATCACTCATGAGTGGGACTACATCAATACAGTACCCTCGGGCCACTGTAGGAGGTAGTACATGGAATACAGAAACCATGGGCCTTTTATACAGGCTTTGTTGCTGAGTAAGCATGGGGACTCAAATGGAAAGTACAGTGATACACAGGAATAGCTATTGACTAACATGGACAAATCACTTAGTCAGCAGGGTGGGAGGAGAAACAGAACTGCTTACATCAGTTGGAATAGCCTGACAGTTACACTCTAAGACAGGTGCATTCTAGCAGCTACAGGCCTTTCTGAGCATATACATAGGTCTGGCTCAGTACTGAAGGAGTTAACTACAGTTGATGACTCAAGCAGAATAGAAAAGCAAGCAACAGTGAAGACGGTAGAATCACGTGGCTTAACAAAAATGTCTGCCACAACTAAGATGGATTCAGCTCATGCTAAAGGCAATTTCTGTCGATTTCCACAGTACTACTCACACACACCCATGTTAATCCACAGTAAGGACTGTCCAGTTCACCACATTGATTTGCTTTGTCATCATTGCTTTCACTAAACTGTATACTTACCCAAATCCACAAGCCCAGTTTGTAGCTACTTTGAACCGAGCTCGTGACCACTCCTGTTTACAAAGCTATTGCTACAATGCCAACAGCCAAGCCAGCCTCTATGTCCGCAACCACACCGCCAAACTCAAAGCTCTCCACCAAGAAAAAAACTTCTTTCAATACCCCCAAAGTGGCCTACGCATGGATGTAAGAGGTCTAACCTTAGGCAGCATCCTGAAACTCCACAAGACTCACGTTAACGCCAAGGACTTTCTGAAGCTGGTGGGAGAAGTGGGTGATAAAAATGAAAGAGACACCCCTTTCGACTGAACCTTGAAGGCGGTGCCACAGCATAACCAGCAAAGCGGAACCTTGGACTCTCTTCGTTGACCTCAAAGTGAAGCTGAACAATCTTTAAAACTGCTGAACCGACAGACCCTCCTCACTCTCTTTTAATATATTTTCAGAAAACATTCGATTCTTTAGGCTGGAAATACCTATTTAAGGTTCTCTAAAGCACAGGTACTACCTCCTGCTTCATTACTATGTTCACCTCTTACAAATTCACCCCAGAGCAAAATTATGGGACAATGACGTTTTGTCTTAACCATTCCACAATCAGAGGGGGACCTGACAAGCTATTAAGCCCATTGCAAGACTTTGGTGAACTGATACAACTATACAGGGATTGCGCTGGGCAGCGAGAATACAGGACGGTGTCTTCTTTTTTGTCGATTGCCTCCTAATCTATCTGGTTACCGCTGCTGTCTGACCCATGTGTAATACCGATCCTTGTACATTGCAAATGCTTCTCAGAGTTGCACTCCAACTAGCCTATTTTAACCTTATTCCTGGTACAAGGCTCCAAAGACACTTCACTTTTGTGTCCAGAATTAAAGGTGGTCTCAGTGGGCTTCAGAGGCTTGGGAGTCTACCTAGTATCCCTGTGTGGAATCTCTACACAGGAACTCCGAGTAGTGGTCACCTCACCCATTAACTATTCTTGGTTGAGTTACAATCAATCAAATAAGCTTATTACGAATTGTGCAACGCCTTCATAAAAGCCGGCACATATAAAGTATATTAAAAAAAACCATTAAAAACCGATAAAAACCATGTGTTTAAAAAGATATGCCTGTTAAATCTTTAACGAATGCAGACATAACCTGAGTAAGTTAGTTCATAAGTTAACAGAATCTTGACAAATACACAATGATTAAATACTACCCATAAAAAAGAAGACCTAATGCAGGGTGCAATCATCCAGAACCATTTCCGGCCATTTGCAGAGCTACAAAAGAAGTTCTCCTTCAATAATATCATATTTCCACTATTTTCAGCTACAAGATGCTAGCACCCTCTACTTGGAAGATGCTGGTGTCATGGCTAATTTTAACCTATAATAAGTCAAACTTACAATGGGCCACCTCAAGAACAAGAAAAGTATCCCTTTATACCACTCCCTATTTAATATCTACTCTCACAAACTACGAGAGGTTTGAGAGGAGGAGATAGGAATCCTGAAAGGCAAAGATTGGCGAGGCACCCTTGAGTCCCAAGATAAGTCACTCTATCTCGTCACTATCAACTTATGCTGCAGAAATATTTGCACAGGGTTTGTTGTTCAGGGTCAAGCTATGATGCATAGTTGGAGATTACACTCTGACATGCCTCTGATGGAAATTCAAGGTAGAAACGGTTTTTCCATATGATATGGGGTTGCCCATTCATTCAAATATTTTGGGGCAAAGTTGTTTCATTTACTATCGAAAGTCCTGGGTGGGTCCATTCCGCCCTCTCCTACATCCGCTTTCTTGCACATCCTAGAAGAGACTGCAGGGATGCGGAATTCTTATAGGCCGACGCCCAGGACACATTGTTTGGGGTCAAGGGCAACAGATTTTTATGTGTATTTTGTCTTTGGGACAAGTAGGCCCAGCACCCTGAAGCACAAACCCTTTGGCTGCCAGTGTGAAGTACCACAATTATGGATCAGGGAAGGGCACTGTCTGCAGTTAAAGTAATATTTTTGTCCATATGTGAATGATGTTCAAACTTTTATATATGGTTCATTAATTGAAAGCCTATACTAGGGTTAAAAAAACAGAATACCTCTGACTCCATAAATCAAAAATCACTTTTATCCGCAAAAGGATTTTTTAATTATCCCTGGGTTATAGTCATATATATATTTTTTTTTTTGTACACTTGTTTTACAAAACATGAAATCCCGTCACGAAACAAGCTAGAACAAAACCTGCTTGCCTTCTTTTATATACATCAAAATCATAAAAGGTTGTAATCAAAAACGTGCATTAACAAAACGTAAACATTCGTGCTTTTTCAAACATGGACCTTATCGTGCATAGAATCCAATTTACATGTAGCATCCTGGAAAATACATCAGGCGAAGAATAGTCCTACTAATTTTTACAAATGAAAAAAAAGCAAGGACTGATTTTACTTTTCTGTCCTCATCATTCACTACTATCTAAGCCAGCGAGAGGTCAGAATAATGTTCAGAACTCGATGATAGAGCCCTTCTCAGTGGGCTCTATTTGGTCCAATTTTGGGACCTAGCCTATACTCGGTTCTTTAAGGAGCCTCTCTATTGTTAAAGCCAACACGTTTCGACCTTCTAGATGGCGTGTCTTGATAGGAAGGTCTTCATCAGGGAAAGGTATTTTCAAAGAGGACTTATGTATCGTGTATATGTTCGCATCTTGTAAGGCGGAACCGGGGAAATACTTTGTCGTTTTTCGTTCACACCAAGTAATGTATGCTTGTCTCTTTCTGAGCTGGGAAGGCTGTGTTCTGTTCTACCTTCACCAGCGTTCCCGGTCCGGTGGAGAAAGTCCTGTTATTCCGGGTTTCTTCAGTAGTGGCAAGCGTGTTTCCTATTACTCGCGGGTTCCTTGGCGGGCGAAGTTGTGAACTCTAAGTATGTGAACGAAAAAAGACAAACAATAGAGAAGCTCCTTTAAGAACAGAGTATAAGCTAGGTCCCAAAATCGGACACAATAGAGCCCACTGAGAAGGTCCTTGCATTTTTTTCATTTGTAAAAATTAGTAGGACTATTCTTCGCCTGATGTATTTTCCAGGATGCTACATGTAAATTGGATTCTATGCACAATAAGGTCCATGTTTGAAAAAGCACAAATGTTTATGTTTTGTTAATGCACTATCAATGTTTTTGATTACAACCTTTATGATTTTGATGTATATAAAAGAAGGCAAGCAGGTTTTGTTCTAGCTTGTTTCGTGACGGGATTTCATGTTTTGTAAAACAAGTGTACAAATATATATATATATATATATCACTATAACCCAGGAATAATTAAAAAATCTTTTTGGGAAAAAAGTGATTTTTGATTTATGGTGTCAGAGGTATTCTGTTTTATTCACATGTATTAGGATTCCCACCTCTGTTCTTCCTGAATTGAATAATTCCCCTGTTATTTACCCTTTAATATTAGGGTGAGAGCTCTACGTAAATGTTGTAAGCTTGACTGCACTACTGACAATGGTTCCAGTATAAAAATGTGTACACATGTTTTCAAAGTTTAGCAATATGAGGGTATAGCTAATGCTCCCAGAATGCTCTCTGATTGGATGCAAATATTTGCACAAGCTTGAAAGCAAGATTGATGAATCATTGCTTTCAAAATAAAATGTTGCTAAAAAAAATGAAAGCAGGAAAAAAAAACATTTAGCTAAACTACTGTAAACTTTCAGGTACTATTTCTTTGCAGCATCATTTATTAATATGTATTGGTGCATGCTAGTATTTCCCAAACAATTCATAATGGAAGATCAGTGTAACCAGTTTCAATAAGATTATGGGAAACAAAAATAAACAAGCATTGGCCAAGTCAGTAGGTCTGAATTCAGTGGTCAGCTTTTTAGTTTTGTCAATGTGTGACTTGTTTTGGCATAGTTTTTGCAAAACCTTATTGGTGTGGGAGCTGCCGTGCCTTCACAATTATAACAAATATTGGCAAAAGCAAAAATTGTTCTTGGTCTCAAAAAGCACACACTGCCACAGTAGTTACTGGCACTGAACAAACCTACTTTGTGTGCCGATATGCTCCTTGTAAAAGAGCAGAACGCTGTCACTCACAGTGAAGCCAGCTGATACAGGGAGAGTGACAGGATTTTAATAAGCGCAAAAGGTCATGGCCAGACTAAATTAGAGGCCCAATTAAAGAAAGTCTCAAAAGTGCACCCATGGTATTTGTCCTTGCATTAAGTGCAGCTATACAGCTTTTGTGAATTCCCAATAATATACAAAAGTAGAACAAGAAATAGTACTCCTAGAAAATATTTGTGAACTGCATTTTAGCATGAGCAGATATGCATGTGTAGATTTTCTCATGTGAAAATCTGAGTGTTTGCAAATTCACTTTCCATTTAACCACTTTTTTCTCGACTCTCGATGAAGGCTTACATCTGCCATTATCAGGACTCAATTTCCAACATTTTTTCAGTATGGGAAAACATGAAAATTAGTAGGTTTGCACAGACTCAAAAGGGCATTATAACCCTGGAACTATTGCCTACCACTACCTTCAGCCCCAGTATGTAGATCTGTGGAAACGTGGCAACATAAGGACATTGCAAGTAATCAAACACTACTATGGTATGAGCCCTGGCATAATCAGAGAAGCTATATCAGAGCTCTTATATAATGGGATTACTGACATAATTTGTCACCGCACTGCATGGCACCAAAGGGACAAGTGGATTTTGTTCCAGGACAAGTAGATTTATGAAGCAACCTGCCCCATGGACAAGTAGATATTATAATAAATTCCACCCCCCCGAGAGACTGAAGCTAACCAATATCTCAAGACCCTAGTTAACCTTGGTCTGGCCAGAGGTCAAAGAGACACTGCAGAATAGTGGAAAACAAGTAATGTCCTTAGCCTTAAAGAATGGATCCAGAGAATGAACAAATGCATGTTCCTAAAAAAAAGAAACTCATTCAGATGGCCTGAGCAGCATCAGAAATTCTGGGAACCACTGCAAGGACATTTTGAAATGTGCCCTGTAACCTAACAACTCCATGTGGGAAAGGTGTGAAAATGTATATTTAACAAACTTCTCCTACCTCACTCAGTCTTACTGTTCTGTATAACTTTTAAATGTCAATTAAAACATGCATTTAAAAAGATGCCTGTGTTTATATGATATGAAAATTCAAATTAAATTATTCATCTTTGTTTTATTACTGATGCCTCTTGTATCTTAGCTGAGACCCTGCTTGCTAACCTCACTTTCCTCTTCATCCTTACTGAGACACATGGATGAGTTTTCATGGTAATTCTGTTCTTATAGAAAACTCTTTTTGGTTTAAGAGAATCCAAAGCCCCAGTATCTTTAATCTTGTTGGCCGATGTGATCACCACTAAGAAAGCGGTCTTCCTGGACAGAATCTTTAAAGATGCTTCATGAATCAGTTCGATACAGGGCCTATGAATTTACTAAAGACAGTGATGCACTTCTGTACCCTAAGAGAACTGGTAACTTAGCAATGCCAAAGTTATGTACAAGAGGTATCAACAAGGTGAACAACTACTACATCTAAGATAGGTTCCAGACTTGTATGCTGCTTATTTATTCACATATTCAGGAGATGTAGTAACTAATGAATGAAAAAAGCGAGACCTCATTAACATGTTCCAAGACCTGTTATAGGGATACTGAAAAAGGAGGTTTGTGAAGGACACTTTCTGCATGCAGTTATTGTTGGAAAAGGTATCTAGAGGGAAGAGAATTACCTGATTTTGCCAAAATAAGTAGGTACGGGAAGCATGCTTCTTCTTAGCATTCATTTGCATTGTGGAGTGGCTTTACTCCTTTCTGAGGAAGGTTTTGCCCATTATGTCACGCATGTGACTACTCCGCCTGCCTTAACGACGCGGTCATAACCATGACCGCGTCTTTACCAAGCATGCCTTTATGACAAATTTCGATGGAAAAGCATGATTGATAAAGTAAATGAGTGGTAAAGTTTACATCCAAGCCCCCCGCCCTGGCCCCTAAAACCCAGCCCCAGCCCTTAAAACGCCCCCGACCCCAGCCCTTAAAACGCCCCCGACCCCAGCCCTAAAAACGACCCCAACCCGAGCCCTAAAAACACCCCAGCCCCACGCCCTGTGCCCTAAAACCCGGCCTCCAGCCCTAAAAACTACCCGACCTCCTGCCCTGAGCCCTACAACATAGCCCCAGCCCTGAAAAATATCCGACCCCCCCTGAGCCCTAAAACTCAGCCTCAGCCCTGTTAAATACCCTGTCCCCAACCCAAACTAAAAATCTCAAAAACTACTCAGCAAGCTGCCGTTTCTCCCATTGTCATCTGTAGGAAGTCTCCAACACCTTCCATACCCCGCCCACTCGCTCCAATGTTAGACTGCTGACTGCCTTTACCACGTATATGCCTTTATCACCTTTACAACGGCAATCGTTGTAAAGGAATATGCATGGTAAAGGCATAAGCGTTACAAAGGCATAGGCGTGGCATAGGCAATTGCGTGGCATAGGCAATTGCGTGGCATAGGCAATTGCGTGGCAAAGGCAAGCGTGGAAAAGGCAAGCGTGGCAAAGGCAAGCGTGGCAAAGGCAAGCGTGGCAAAGGCAAGCGTGGCAAAGGCAAGAGTGGCAAAGGCAAGAGTGGTAAAGGCAAGAGTGGTAACCCTTGCTTGAAATAGCACGCGTGGTTTACACTGCTTTGTTAATGCAGTCTCCCCTGTGTCATGTGATACAGTATTATAAAACATGGGGGTATAAGTGTCTTACTTATTAGTGTATAGCAAGTAACAACTCACCTACCATATCAACTAGCCATGAAAATGGATCGTCAGGCCAATACCCGGCCCTCGCTGAAAGCCAGGGGGACTGCTGTGGTAAGCATGAAAGCCCAGATCGAGGGCCCAGGTGGAGCTTCCTTAGGTGCAAATCTTGGAGGTAAGAGCAAATATTCAAACAATAACTTGGAAAGCCAAAGTGGGTAGGGATTCTGCATGATCAGCAGTTGAATAGGAGTTAGTCATTCCAAAGAGTTGGGCAAGTACTGTTCAGAGGGGCAAAGGATAGCCTTCGTTTCCCTCAGCTGATCAAAAAAAGAGTGTGGTTCAGATCCTAAAATCCAGAGTGGCAGAGACGGACGCCATCACAGCATCCAGTGCAGTACTGCAAACAATCCCAGAGAATCTTGCAGGTACCCCAGGTAGAGTGTTCTTTTCTTTGTGAAGAGCAGGAAAGCTTTGCTGTTCCAGCGGTGTCTGGGGAGCTCTCGCTGCTCCTTGAAAATCCAGTGTAAATCTCACCCCATGCCATACCCATATAAGCAGTAGGTCTCCAAGCTTAACATCCTCTGTCAGATACCTAACTTCAGAATAGGTATTGTCTCTAAGTGCTGGGTTATAAAGTAGGCTGTGCATGCTCCGTGGCTGGATGAGGTGTCGCCCACTGGGGTGGTGGGGACTCTAGATAAGAGCAGAGATCGTCAATTCTCCCCATTAAGATGGTAAAAGGAGGTGGTGTCTTTCCCACAAATCATTACCCTCCTCAAAGATTCGGTGAACCTTACACCCCACTCCTTTAACACAATTAACAATAAAATGAATCACAATATAATTGCCATATTCACCCTCTGTATTACTTGAAAATGAGGAAGTCATTGATCTCAGTGAAAGTCTTACATTTGTAGCCTCATCAATTGAAGTGACAAGCACATTGAACCTTGAAAAACTGCCAGACGTCTATGATGTTGCAAACAAACCTAATGAGAATAAAGGCTGACTTCATTAAGAAAAGTCACCTAGTGGAAATACCCTCACGTTGCAATCTATGCATAGGCATAATGGGAAACTTCTAAGAACTTAAAAAGTAAGTTTCTAATAAGCACAAAGTATTCTGGTTAAAAACATATTGCTTGAAATGTGACAAAGAATTTGAGTTCCACCACACTGCATGTCACTATGCCGGATGAAATGGTAAAAAAACAAAAGAGCTACAATGCCTATCTACCTTAAGTACCTTAAGGTTTGCAATGGAAATTTGAGTCTCTCAACATGCAAGACATGAACACTCAAGAGCGCAAGCGCTAGACTTTCAGCGCTTTCTATCAAAATGACAACAAAAAAACCTATGGTCACAAGAACAAATATCGCTGCTGACAGACCTAAAACACATATGGGATTAAAAGTAGCATCAATGTGCTAATGACTCCACATTTTCGATAACAAAAGCAACAAATAGATTGCAGAAAAAAGGTGCGATCTGAGAGGAAAGAACGAGAAGTGAGACTTAATATTCATCCTGCATCTACTATCGAAATAGATTTGAATGATGAAAACAAAATAACAATAAAGACGGCCAAACTTTATAAGCCAAAACAAATGCCAAAAATCAGAAATCTACCTAGGCTAAAAGACAGACTAAGGAAAGTGTAAACATAGTCTAACAAGCATTGGCATAACCAATAGGTCTCGCTTTTGGGACCTTATAAGTATTTAGTTTTGCAGCACAATATCCTTGGTGCAACAACATCAGCTGTTGCATGGCTAAACCTTGTACCTTATAAGTGTTTAGCCATGCAACAGTTGATGTTGCACCAAGGATATTGACCTGAAGTTATCCAGCACAATATCAAAGTGACAGAAAGAGCGGTAAACAGAAAGGAGCATATGTGGAGAGAGGGGACCCGATAAAAGTCAGAAGGTGAGATAGTCGCTGATGGGGAGAGGGTACAGGGGAAAGGTGCAGGGAGAAAGAAAATAGATTGAAGGAAAGGCGACTGGGGCAGGCAGAGCAAAAACAGTGTGGCTCTCAAGAAGAAGGTGAGAGGAGAGAGAGGAAGGAATGCGAGACAGGAATGGAGGGATGAGACAGGCGGGGCAAGGGGTGAAAGATTGAGATAAAGGAGCAAAATAGAGAAAGATTGAGGCAGAGTAAAAATGAAAGGTAAACGGAGTGGGAAGGGAGCAGGCCAGTGAGAAAAAGAGTGAAGTGAAATTCGAAGGCAGTAGAGGAAAAAAGGGAGTGTTTATGAAGGAAGCAGAACGAGTGAGGGATGAGAGTGAGCGAGACAGAGACACTATTCTGTGTGCACCATCTGACTTAATAGAGGGAAGGATATGTGGCATGTGTTTTTACACATTTCCTAAATACACAGGCAATATGCCTAGGTGAGAAGATTGCTGAACTGTAAGCAATAGGTATCGCATTAAAAGGTACAGCAAAGCCCAAGCAAATCTTTATGATTTGATAGCCTAGGCTCTGTGTAGTCATAGGGGGGTTTAAGAAGCTGTGGTGTTTGCTGTGACTGGCAGTTGTTAGGGACACTGTGTTATCTTTGGCTGAGAAAGACAGATGGCTTAACAAAGTGACTTACGAATGCGGGCATTGCGGTGTGAATATATTACATTACAATGTAAAAACAAACCACGCATTTCACCTGAATTCTGAACACCTGCAGCAGTGAAAGATAAACCGGTCCTTACCTTGTGTTGTGCCCCATACAAGCAGGCAGCAACCAGGGGCGTTCCTTTACTGCATGACACTCTTCATTAGGCTCGAAAGCAGCTGACATAAGCAAAGATCTACGTTTAGATTCCACCCTGACAAGCACATTTATCAAGTTATTTGGACTTCATACAGTGCGAGCCAGTGTTTAAGTGCCACCAATTATGAAACGCGTAACTTAGATTTAGTGAAGGATTCATTACTTGCAAATGCAAACTCTAAGATGTGCGTGACTAGCGGGCGCCATGTTAATAACTAAGTATTCGGCAGCTGTGTACATTAAAGGTATTGAGTGGCTGTGGATGAAGCGGGCACCATGTTAATAGGTAAGCACCACGGGTATGAGGAACATTGCGGTGGAAGCGGGCTTATGGGGGTTACAGCGAAACCAATTGTGAGATGCTAGCTTGGTGAAGACAAGGAAAGCACAGGCTTCAAATGCGCTTCGACGCCTCGACATTCCTCTACAATGATAAAGTATTGATAGCTTGTTTTTAAACAGAGCTTTATACATGTGCGCATGTCATGTCAGACGTATGCAATAATTGCCTATTTAACAAACATTGGCCACGCGGCTGTGAAAGTGAACGATGCGCTTAATGAGCATGACGAGGAAAGCCAGATGGCGCCTCTGCTCGTAAACGCGTGTAACCGCAAGCTTGAGGCCAGCAAAAGCGTGTGGTAGCATTTTCTGAAGCCCACTCACTAAATGTCTCGCCAGACCAGCGCATGCGCTGGCTCAGGCGAGACCTAAAAATCCAAGATATGAAGATATGAAGAAACTTTTGTGGAATTCATAGAAGAAACTGTGATATATATCACAGAAAACGCCAGTGACATTCTTCCATGGCTCAATAACAATAATCAAACTGAAACACCCAAGGAAAGAGGTAACAAGCCTTTGAACACTGTTCAAGATAAAAATCTTAATCTCCAAACCAAAGCAGCAATGTATTTGTATTCACCGATACATGGGAAAGCATGAGCACTAACTTGAAGATCACTGTATAAATCAAGAAGGCTATTTTGCTGCCGGTATGCATCTCCATTACCCTCCTCTGTGATGCTCTTGTGTGCTTATGCCCCAAGTGATGCTTTTTCACCCATGTGATTCCCCCCAGCTCCATGTTATGCTCTCTATCATCTGTTTGCCCAGGGAGAAGGTTTTGCAGGACAGTAGAGGCTTTCCCTGAATGGTACCCCGGTGAGTTTAGGCAGACCATGTGAGGGACCCTGAACCTAGGCTCCATTCACCATGCCTACCATATCCTTTAAGTGGGAACCCTGGCATGAGCCTAAAGGGCATGAGAATGTTGGCTGTGAGCACTGCGTCATAACCATATAAAGCAACTAATACAGCCTATTTTTTTTTTTTAATTATTAAAATGTATAAAGCACGCAAATGCCGGAGCGAGCTGGGACCTCTATTTGATGAATAGCCAAGTTTTGAGAGCCTTCCTGAAGGCTGTCAGAGAAGGGAGAGATCTGATGGAAATGGGGAGGCTGTTCCAGAGCTTCAAAGCCCCCGCTGTGAAGCTCCTGCCGCCCCAGTTGGATTCACAAAATCTGGGAGGGAGCATCAGTTTTGCCCCTTCAGAACGAAGGCATCTGTTTGGAGAATACCAATGCAGTGACCGCCTAAAAAACTGAGGGCCGGTACCATGCAGTGCCTTATATGTAATGCATAAGGCCTTAAAATTAATGCGACTCCTAACTGGAAGCCAGTGCAGCTTCTGAAGATGCTTTCCTACTGATTGAAACTTGGGGATCCCTAGAAGAAGCCTTTCAGCGGCATTCTAAACCATCTGAAGCTTATGTAACTGCTTCTCGGGCATGCAGAGATAGAGCCCATTGCAATAGTCCAGTTGTGCAAGAACTAGAGATGTAACCACAGTTTTCCTACTATCTGCTGGAATAAAAGGTAGGATTTTCTTATTCACCTTAAGTAAAAAGAAGCTAGATAAGGCGACAGCATTGACCTGTGCCTCAAAGTTCAATTTCTCATCAATAATCACTCCTAGATTTTTTTGCTTTGGGAGCTGGGATATGTATTGCCCCCAATTCGTCCGGCCACCAGATCTGTGACCATCTTGGGCAATAGTTGACAAAAAGGACAATCTCTGTTTTTCCTGAGTTCAGCTTGAGGCAGTGTGAACTCAGGAAAAGACAGGTAAGAGCAGTTCCTCTAAATGGCCAATTTGGAAAAAATAGTAATGATTAATCTGATCTGAGAAGGGAAAGTTCAATTTCAGATCTTGTTGCCCTCACACACCTGTTAGGGTGTCATGCTTCATCATTGGGCGTGCTCCTCGTCGGACCGGCGCTGCAATGTCCGACGGGCCTGGTGGCATCTTTATCGGAGATCTTTTGATCTGAGAACGCCGTTTTGTGTGAAGACCATGTAAATGATTGTGGAGGGTAATAGCTCCTAAGAATGTGGGGATTCGAAAGGATTAAAATAGGCCCTGGCCCCTCAGTAGTTTTAATAAGGTTAGGTAGGGCCAAAACAGGAATATATATATTCAGGTGAGGAGCAGACACGTCCTGTTTTGGCCTGCCCCCCGCCAGCGTTTGGTGGGACCGTTCCAGTGGTCCGGTTGCTACTCCTTTACCTATGAAGCTCTGAACCCCTCACTCTGAGGCGGAGCCATTTATTCTGTACCATACTTAGGTTTAGCTTTACATGTGGTTGACCTCCAATACCCCGAAACTGAGGTATATGTACTTATTATTGGTCCCACGGTCCTGAAGAAGTGTCGCTCGAACTTGAGCATCTGTGACACGAAACATGTTGACCCCTGTCAACTATAGGCTACCCTGATACCTAGAATCACCTGAGTAGCCTCCCTGGTTTTACCTAGTCCCAGCCCTACCTAACCTTATTAAAACTACTGAGGGGCCAGGGCCTATTTTAATCCTTTCGAATCCCCACATTCTTAGGAGCTATTACCCTCCACAATCATTTACATGGTCTTCACACAAAACGGCGTTCTCAGATCAAAAGATCTCCGATAAAGATGCCACCAGGCCCGTCGGACATTGCAGCGCCGGTCCGACGAGGAGCACGCCCAATGATGAAGCATGACACCCTAACAGGTGTGTGAGGGCAACAAGATCTGAAATTGAACTTTCCCTTCTCAGATCAGATTAATCATTACTATTTTTTCCAAATTGGCCATTTAGAGGAACTGCTCTTACCTGTCTTTTCCTACGTAGACCCCTGGGAGCATTAGAACAGGACCTCTTTAAACAACCAGCTCTCGTGTCCCCCCTTCCTGATTACATGCAGTGTGAACTCATTCATGATACAATCCCTGAATCTTTTAACTCGTGGCATGCTGTTTTTTAAAGACTGACAAGACAATTGGAGTGTTGTCTGCATAAGATGTTAATGCCAAGCCAAAGGATCTGATTAGCGCTGCTAATTCTGACATGTACATATTAAAAAGAGTAGGGTTCATTGAGAAGCCCTGTGGGACCCCACAAGGGAGAACAAAGGACGTGGATTCGTAGCTGCCCAAGGCAACCAATTGTGTTCCGCCAGATAGAAAAGAAGAAACCAATGCTAGTGCATTATCTGTGATGCCAAGAGTATTCAGACGGTTGAGTAACAGATTGTGGTTGAGCATGTCAAACGCTGCCGACAGGTCGAGCAAGATAAGGGCCGCAGCAACTCCTACATCTAGAACTGCTCTGATTTCATCTGTAGATTTTATTAAGGCTGTTTCGGTGCTATGATCTGCCCTAAAACCAAACTGGGACTCATCTAGAAAATTATGTTCATGAAGATAGAGTGTAAGCTGGTCATTCATGACTATTTCCACCAGTTTAGTCAAGAGTGGAAGATGCGAGATAGGCCTGGTAGTTGTTCGGTTCAAAACGTTTTTTTTTTCAGAAGGGGTAGAATTGATGCCCTCTTCCAAACTGAAGGAAAAACCCCTTCTGTAAACATAGAATTGAAGATGGTGGTTAGACTAGGGCCGAAAATCTCAGGGACCTGTTTGAATATCCTGGGGGGCAATAGGGTCATAGGGAGAGCCCGATTTGGCCTGTAGGATAAGAGTTGTTATCTCATTGTTGGTTACTGGTCTAAATTCGAATACTGGAGCACTCGGGGATCGCGGAATTACCGAAGCATGTGTATCAGATCTGATCCTGTTGTCAAAAGTGACATAGATTTGCTCCACTTTGTTTTGAAAATGCTGGGCTAGTAAATTACAAAAGGCTTGGGACTGTTCATTCACATTGTTTTCTGGGAGTACGGACAATTTGGTTGCCACCTGGAAAAGTTCCTTAGTGGAGTTTTTTGCCTCCTTGATTTGTTTAGCGCAGTAGGAACGCTTTTCCATCAAGATCAGATTTTTATATTAAGATAGTGAAGTCTTATACCGGGAGAGCTCATTTCCATAATAGTTTGATCTCCAACTTCTCTCATGCCTTCTACAATCTTGTTTTTTAGATCTAAGGGCTTCTGAAAACCAAGGAGCTGACAGAACTTTCCTGTTACTTGAGGCTTTTTTGTGGGGAGCTATATTATCAGCTACCGACATGAGCCAATGATTGAACTGAATGGAGGCATGTTCCGCATTCTCAGGCAGTCTAGTTAGTTTTCAAACTATACATACCCTATATTAACAACTACTACTCAAGTGTGTGATTCATGAACAGCTTTCAAGCTGAGATCCTGTGAAAACTGTTTACAGTAATTGATGGCTATGCAACCTTATTCAGCAATAAAGTCTAGTCATGGGTTATCAGCCATGCTCATCCAGCACCAGAATGCCATCCACCCGTACACAGCAACTGGCTGCGGTGCCATCGCTGCCAGGCAACCACCGTATTCAGGAATAAAGCTACATAACCTGGTCTCTTCCATGAGAGGGGAAAAAGCATCTGTACTCACTGTAGCCATGCTGACCACGGTCAATAAACCAGTGGTCCAGTCATGTAGGGTTTAGCACAGTATGCTGGGAGGGTTTTAGGTACCCTGGCAGAGCTGGAAATAAAAGTAGACTAGTATTCTCACTAATAAACAATGATGATAATGTTTTTATATTATTCTCTCTGTATCTTTTGCTACTATCGTTATGATTATCACTATTTATTTATGTCCATTCACATTAGCATCCGTTTAGTTACTTTGCAATTAACAGTAACCATACATTTAAGTTTTTTTTTTTAACTCACTAGTAACGTTTTAGCGCTTTTGACAGGAAAGTCAAACATAACGGTAGTATACAAGCTCAGTATGAACAATCAGGAGGTGATGTAAGAGGGTTGGAGGAGCAAGAAGGCAAAAGGGAAGTAGTGAAAGGTTTTATTCAAGTAAGAGACAAAATAAATGTGTTTTGGGTGTTTTCTGTATAAGAACACGCTGAGTTCTGATAGTTGTTGGAGGAAGTAGTAACTCCAGAGAAGGATCTAATCTGATAAAAGACATTTTCCATTTGGGGATTTTTATTCTCAGGTCATTCTAGTAACAGATATTATTTTGCCTATAGAGATGAAAGGAAGGGCCAGAAGGTAAAATAGAGTATATGAACTTAATAAATTGTAAGTTAGGCAGCATAATATGAAAATGATCTTTGCTGACAATGGTTGCTTAATATTGTTCACATAGTATTGGCAAGGTGTGGCTTTACATTCTGGACAATGTCACTAGCCTGGGTGCAGAATGTAAATCTGACTTTAAAGGAGGTAGATGCGATTGAGGGACACCATTTAAGACAGAATTACCATAATACAGTCTAAAGCTCACCAGGACATGTACTGCAGTTGCTATAGGAGTATAAATAAGACTGGTTTAAAGCATAAAGACATTTTCCCCACTAGTTGATCAAAAGGTCATTCCTCTTCCTTCTTCATTGGTAGATTATGAATACATGTACAAATCTGGTAGCTGAACTGCGGTTAACTTGCAGATTTGCAATTAGCCATCCCTAGATGGATTGGGCCCTTTAAAGAGATGGATCTCAATCTTGGGCGACAAAGTTTCAGAATAAGTGCAAAATGTGATATTGGAAACTCCACAGATGCCCCCCTTCCTCCTTTCCTTTCCAAGTTTGAGGGAGGCTTATCTTGTGTCCTTGAATGTGGCTAGAGATCATACTCAATGCATGGATCTTACCTGTAGCACGGAGTTTCAGGATAGAGTTCTACAAATCTCATGCACAGTCACGATGGCCAACTCATAAGCTTTTTCTTGGAAGAAAAGAAGTTGGTGCATTTGAAAAACGCAGTTTACGCAGCAGGGGAAGGTCGGAGATTTCAGTCTACCATTAGGCCTGTCTTCAGTCTCCAGAAACCTATGATGGTCCAACTCATGGTCCAGGAAGTGAGAATGATCATTTATTAAGACAACATAATATTTTACCACTCAGGAAAGGAACACTCGGATCTGCCACCTCCAAGTGGGGAAACTTCACCTGCAGGACTTGTGATGCACTAGCAACACAACAAAACCTGATCTGGTCCCTAACAAAATTAAGGTTCATGGATTCAGTGAAAGTTATGCTTTTGCTTCTGAGGAAGAAGGTTTTATATTAAGAAGAGATCAATGTATCATAGGAGGCCAAAACTAGGGATTGTGTGGTGGCTGGATCACATGGATGTCTGTAATGGCTAAGCCGTTTATGGGTCCATTCTGGACATGGTGATCAACAGATCAAGTAGACACCAGCAGATTTGGCTTGGGTGTCCGCTATCAATAATTGGTCACCAGAGGAAAATGGGCAGGAGATCAAGTTGTAACTACATATACTAATCGTCTCTTTTGTGATCACCATGTATTTCAAACAACAAGTTCCACAGTTCAATTCTCTTGACGATGGGCAACGCATAGGCAGTGAGGCACGTTATGTACTTGGAGCCACTAAGTCCAGGATGGGGGAGATCTGACCAAAGACATCTGCCAATGTAAGCCTGGGCTGGGAAATCCAATAACTGTGAAGTATTTCTGGGGCAAAACCAAACCCATCGCTTCAGCTTCCTGATGGATTCCATTGATTGAAGAATGGGCCTGACAGTCTTAGAAGCAGTTGCAGAAAGGTGGGGGTCTGTGTTTCAGGGACCTCATTGTATCGAGGCTGACCAGTTTCAAATTCAGTGTACTTCAGCTGCAGATCAAGACTTATGGATGCAGCACTCTCTTTAGGTACTGTTGTAGTCCTTTGCAGTTGATGTTAGACTTCTGGGTCATGATGAAAAGAGTAAACTTTGATTCATATTCAATGAAACAGAAGACCTTGATTTATATAACTGTAACAGATGGCGTGTTTCACCCAGGCAAATTAGTCTAGAAAGCTTTGTCAGGCAATATACAGACAACCTTCACACTGCAACTGAAGAACCCAAGGAGAGACCTATCACTTCTCCTTACTGCCCAATAGGACATAAATTCACCCTTGTTTACAAAGACTATAAATTACAGTATACCGGGGAGAGGATTATCATCCCGAAAACTACAAAATACTTTAGGATTGCTACCGACCCAATGTATAACAAAACTAAATCTGAATTAATCTTCATAATTAGGAATGCTGCTATTAGCATAGCCTAAAGTACATGTTTCAATTTTCCCAGGTTCTATGGAAAAGCACGGATAAAGACAGAAAATATGAGATGACAGATCCAGACTGATAGATGCCAGTGAAAGAACACACGAATGGACTTCAATCTAGGGATTTTCTGCGGCTCATGGTCAATTCAGTGGCAACAAGCCACATGTTGTTATGTAGTTAATTTCCTGAGTGATCTAGGAAATGTGGTCTGTTTGAAGTTTTTTTGTTTAATGTTTTTTGTTTGGTGTTTATACTGTGCAGTAAAAGAAAAGTTGAGCCTACCCCCTTCTCCTGGACACTTCCTTGTCCTTAATAGAACTCTTAATGTTCTTTTGTGTTAGCTAGAAAATTTAACATATTTAGAATAGTCTACGAGTGTCTCTTTCAGAACTTTCAATAAAAACAGTTTAGCCCAATATTTTTAAAACATGTTCCCATTTTTGCGCATTGTTTTAAATAGCAATCCTTCTCTGAGTGACTCAAATGCTTTGCTGACCCACTTGGCGCAGTTTGGGCCATGGATTACAATGAAGCAAATTGAATGTTCACCTGCTAACACAGTTCCTCCAGTGCCATAAAGGAACCGACTGTAAAACATTTTTTTAACCTAAAAATACAATTATTGATTTATACTGATAAACCTAGTTGTTTTTTACAGCCCTTTGATACCCCAAACACATGCTTTTGTAATTTTGTCATCAAAAGATCTTTCAGTACCTGGCTACCACTTAATCAAAAATACAGCACAGTGAGTGAAGTCGGCCCAATTGCAATTGTCTCTTGTTTCATGTAACAAAAACTTCCACCTCATCAGGCCTCTTCCTAAATTGCTAGAACACAGTTCTGACAAGGCATTTGGCTTTTTCTCAACTGGCATGATTTTAGTCTTTATATTGTCAACCTTTTGTGCATAGTCTGTCCAGTGACGCCATGAGCGTCTTCTCACACGTGGACATATCTGGAAACCTTCATCAGTGGAGACATCAAGATCATCAGACTCTTCTTTAAGCTGAGAACTTGAATAAACGTAGTTCCACATCAGTGCAGTGCTTCTGGACATCTTTTCAACTGCGGCCATGGTCCAGGCGGGTGGAGGATAGTTCACTCTTAGCAGTTTTCCCTAAACATAATAACTCACTTGGAAAGGAATGTACGCTAACTCTTCCATGGAGGGGGGGAGGGTTTACAAGTTTACAGGGGCTATTTAAACATCACAATGCCTTTCCTTTACAGTGTTAGCTAAGGCAAATTGAGTAAACTTGCATGTCCGAAATGCATTGTGGACTATAATAATTATTCTTTTTGTGACTTCATTTACTTGCCATCATCAGAAACAACACTATTGAATAATTGTGAATGCTGATGCTTTATGGACACTTTACAATCTTGATAAATGAACATTACACAGAACTCAAAAAGAACTGAATGCGGAAAATAATTCCTGAACTCTGCAAAGCTCTGTGTGTGTTTACAGACTGCACACTTGATATAGAGACGTGTTTTTATCAGATGAATTATGCCAAATGACGGGAAATCTCGCGAGTGGGTATCACCCAAATGTCTTTTCCTGTTCTTCGGAAATGCATTTTTACTTTATAAATAAAGGATGTAAATGGTTCAAGACT
This sequence comes from Triturus cristatus, assembly GCF_964204655.1. Lineage (NCBI taxonomy): Eukaryota > Metazoa > Chordata > Amphibia > Caudata > Salamandridae > Triturus > Triturus cristatus. Next base: position 75,439,768 of record NC_140582.1, on the reverse strand, counting down.
ATTATCACAACGGGTCTGACAAGATTTTGGATCTAAATGGAAGGGCAACAATTTCCACCAGGGCATTTGTGTTGTGTGCCTAGTGAGACCCTCTATTTAAGTGGGTTGCATACTACCTATATATTGATCTTTGTTGATAAACGAAGATATCTGGCAGTGCACTAAGTACTGATAAAGTTGTTATGTACATCTTTTGGACAGAGAGAGAAAGGTCTTCATTTAGAGACTATGGGGCAGATTTATTGTAGCTGTTTGCGAGTCCTTAATAGTGATTTTTAGTTCTAAGTACTTATAGACCCAGGGCGGCAATCCCCACCTGGTGGTTGGCGACCGAGTCCCTTACCGATCCGCCATTTGCAGGGAAGCTGCAGGAAGAGATAGTGAATTATTTAGCAACAAATTGGGGCTCGGCATCTTCAAGGGGAGTAGAATGGGAGGCAATTAATGTGGTTATCAGAGTTTCTGTCTTAGTACGACTTATCAGGTTCGACAGCAACTTGAGAGGGACAATAAGTTTCTAGAAGAGAACTTTGCTACGGTGGAGGCGACCCTGCCCGCAAACCAGGACAGATTAAATGAGTGGAAGGAGATATGGGAAGAGCTGTTGGCGGTGCTCTGTCGACTTGAGAAGTTCAATTACACCGCATATCTACAGCGATTGCATGTGGAGGGTGACAGGTCCGGGGCACTGCTTGCTAAACTAATTAGAAATGAGAAACCAACGTCTCTCATTGAGCAAATGAGATCTGCCGATGGAAGCTTGGTGTACAGTCAGTAGAAGATCTTAGATACCCTAGCTGATCACCTGGCAGGGGTACACGCAGGGCGCCCTACGTCTGATGTGGAACACATAAAGGAAGTCCTTACCACACTGAACCTACCCAGTCTAGACAATGAGGTTAATGAATTATTGGATGAACCAATCTCGAGGGAGGAAGAATTAGAAGGTATAAAGTCTTTGAAATCCGCAAAGAGCCCGGGAAGTGATGGCCTACTGGCCCAGTTCTATAAGAGATTTGCACCCCTGATAGTGGATTGCCTGTTGGAGGTGTATATTGAGGCGCTCCAGAATCGTACGCTTCCGCCTTCTATGAATGAGGCATTAGTGGTCATGATCCCCAAAGCGGATAAGGATACTCAACTGCCGGGATCATACAGGCCTATCTCTTTGTTAAATATTGATGTAAAAGTCCTTAGTGGGATCATGGCGGCCCGACTGCAATCACATATGCAATATTTGATCCATTCTGATCAAGCGGGCTTCATCCCCAAACGCAGCACAGCGCACAATTTGCAGCGGTTAGCCCATGTGTGGCACTCCCCTCTATTGCGACAGGAAGAGTGTGCCTTGGCACTGTTAGATGTTGAACAGGCATTCAACTCAGTTGGGTGGATGTATCTTTGGGAGGTCTTTAGGGTGCTGGGTGTGGGCCCATGTTTCCTGAGCTGGATGCGGCTCCTGTAGTCGGAACCTCATGCTCAGATAAGGATGGGGAGGCTAGTGTCGCAAGCTTTTAGACGACACCAGGGTACCAGACAAGGGTGCCCATTGTCGCAATTACTTTACGCCATGGCAATGGAACCTTTAGCGGTGAGACAACGAGGAGAGATGGTGACCTTTGGGATCCAGCTAGGGGAGACTAACCATGTGGTGTCTATGTATACAGATGACACCTTGGTGTACTTTCGAAACCCCGGCGAGGCGATACCGGTACTCCTTACCGTCCTCGACAGGTTTGGGCAAATATCAGGATTACGGATTAATGCAGGGAAGTCGAAATTAATCCCACTGGGGGGGTTGGCCTCGCTCCCGGAGGGAGAACTACCAAGGGTGGAGCTCCCATGGGTGAGAACTGGGCCTAAATATCTAGGAGTTAGATTGGCAGAAACGGGCGAACAATATTTGAAGCTTAATATCGGGTAGGTAATTGAGGGACTACGAGGCTCTGTACGCTTTTGGCGAGATTTACCTTTGTCGCTTATGGGGAGAATAGCCCTGTCTAAAATGGTCGTCCTGCCCAGATGCCTTTATACAATGCAACACTCTTTTTTAAAGATACCCCGACACTATTTTATCACTTTAGATAGACTTCTGACTGACTTGCTGTGGGGGCCCAAGCGTAAGTGGGTAAGACTGGTCACTCTCCAAAGGATCTTGCAGAATGGTGGACTAGAGGTTACATGCTTGATATTTTACTATGCAGTTTCTCAGTTGCAACACGCGGTACATTGGTTGGACAATGAGGGGAACTGGGAGAAGGCCCTGCTGGCGGGGACCTACGGAAATAAAACACTCCCTGAATTGTTAATGATGGGGACACAGATACCCTCAACGAGCACGTATATCATACAACATGTGGTGGAGATTTGGAAGCTTGTCGTTCGGAGAGTGCTGCAAAAGGCCCCATATGCCCCGGATATGCCCCTATAGGCTGTTCGCCCCTTTCTCCAGATCTCCACATCTGTCTGTGCGTAGATGGCGGGAGGGGAATGCCTCACCATGGGTGACTTGTACATTAATAAGCAATATATCACACACAAACAGGCAGTTGAGGCCTTTACGTTGGGCCCAGGACAGTTCTTACAAAATGCAAAGATTGCCCAGGTAGCTGGAGAGGTCTGGACCATGTTTCCCGAAGAGCCCCCCGTGTCCAGGGTGTTACAGACCCTGATAACGATGGCTAAAGGATGCAGATTGATATCCCACCTATATCAATCCATCAGAGATGTCAAGACGGTCCAGGCACTGCAGATACGAGACATTGACAGAGGGAGCTATAACAGAGACAGACTGGACTAAAATACATGAAGTGGTTAAGCAGGTGAGCTCCAATGCACGGTTCAAGCTGATCCAATTTAATTGTATACACCAGACATACCTCACACCAAAGATGCTACAGAAGTGGGGAAGCAGAGTCTGTATTCATTCATAAGGTCTGGTACTGCCCAGAGCTCTAAATATTTTGGGATGGTGTCTTGGTTGCGTTGCGAGCCGCAACGGAGTGGGTACTACCACAGGAGATACAGGTGGTCCTGCTGGGTTTATTACCCCGACCCAAAAACAACAAGCATTGGCATAGCCAATAGGTCCCGCCTTTGGGACCTTATAAGTGTTTAGCCATGCAACAGTTGCATAACTAAATACTTATAAGGTCCCTAAAGCGAGACCTATTGGCTATGCCAAGCGGCCGTGCGGCCGCGAAAGTGAAAGTGATCGCGATCAAACATCAAAGCGGCCGTGCTGCCGCGAAAGTGAAAGTAATCGCGGTCAAGCACAGCGCCCGCGCCCACGTACATGTACTGTAGCTCTAGGCTGGACTGGTAGCACTTTTTGGAACCCTCTCAAAAAGTCTCGCCAGACCAGCGCATGCGCTGTGTCAGGCGAGACCTAAAAATCTTAGTAGGAAGTTTGCCATGCTGGGACTAGTGTTAGCCAAACGTCGGATAGTCATCTCCTGGCTAAGTCGCAAACCACCTCAAAAAGCACAATGGGTGGGGGATGTGAAGGAGTAAGCAACGGCGGAGGTAATTCGAATGAAACAGGTCAGGCATGATGAAAAGCTGGAAGATGATCTGGGGGCATGGATGGTGATGATAGAAGATCTTAACAGTGATGAAGGGGATGAGGAATCACGGGAGAAGGCTACTAGAATTGTAAGATTGGGTAGTGAGTCGGGAGACCACTGAGAGACAGAGGAGAACATACATAATTGATGTGCTGGATAACGCAGTGAACTGTACAATTGGCGGACACCCAGTTTTATATTATATAGAGTATACCAAACAAGGGGGGTGGGGAGGGATAAAGTTGTGGGTTGGGAGGGGGGGGGGGTTGCGGTATTTGTTACAGAAGTACTTTTGGATATAATGAAAAGCTGGATCAGGCACTTCAGTTTTATAGACAGGAGGATCGATATCAAGGGGCCCACGTCGTTGGGGCTAAAGTGTTCGTTATGGAACTAATACAAAGCTGTGGAACGTAATTAATCCAGGTATACTTGTGCCTATGATTATACAACACCATTTAATGTGTAACTCCGAGAATGTACGTATGTCTTGTCACAAGTGTCTTAAATGTTAATAAAGATAATTTTTTTTAAAGTAGTTAAAATGTCAGAATGCATCTCTGTAAATAGGTATACACGTGTTGTTACAGGTCTTTTTCTATATGTACGTTCTTTCCTGTCTTTCTTTTTGTCCTGAGGAGGGCAGAACTTTACATGGCTGAACTGTGTCGACTTTCATTACAGAGGAATCTTTTGTTTAAATAATTTTTTGTGACGACTGAATTGATTGACAAGGTGTAAGGAAATAAATTGAGTCCTCTCCAGTTAACTCCTTGTTTAAATCATGTCCGATTAAATCAGGTGTCTAACGACAATTGATTGTTTCATTGTGAAGAACTCATATTGTTTTTAATTGAACCCCACTACATACCGCCTATATATATTTTTTTTTATCACATAGCAAACCGGGACAGTGGTCCAGCATACCTTCAGATACAGACACCTCACTACACCCTACCAGAGACCTTTGCTGAAAAACCTTCAAGACTAAGTACCTGGGCGACCAAGACTCTGTAACACCCTTAACAACACCTTACAAGTGGAATATCAAGTTTAGGAAACTCCTGAAATTGAAGTCTTCATCCTTGCTTTTAACTGAGATCAACATAAAAAAATGGTGTGTGGGTAAGAAAAATGGGTGAATAATTACTTTCCATCTCCAATTGGACGTTAACTTCCATTTCCAAGCAGCAGACACCATTTCCTTAACTTCAGTGCTCTGAAGTTACAGAAAGGCAACACATTGCTTTAGAAAACTCAGAAATAAATGAACTGTTGAGTGAAATGGTTCATACTATGAAATGGTGAGCTAGTCTTAAGCATCTCTGGTCAAAATGCTCACTTCATAGAGATTGTAGTGGTTTAGGTTCTGAAAGCTTTGTTTACTAACCAATCCGGTCAAGGGAGGTGGTCTGTGTATCTCCAGATATCATTTCACACTTTGAATTATCTTATAAATATCATGGGGGAGTTGCCATGCCTCCCAGACAGGGCGCTGGCTACAAAGACCTTTTCCCTCAATTCAGCAGTGACACTTACTGTTTTGCCTGGGACACTTGGATAACAATCCATGACCTGATCTTTACTCTATGAGGCAGACACCCTCTGATTGCATCAAAGGCTGAGAACAGATACCCACTGCCTCTTACTTTGAGGTTCGATGCTCTGAGTCCCTTTAATTTAGCAACCACAAGAATGCAGCATTATTTTTTTATGTTTCCTGATACACCTCCCAGATATCCAGTTTGCTATAGGCAGGGCAATACGTTTTCTAATGTTCCCTTTTTCCGGAGGGATTGATTTTAATCCTTGGACAACATAAAGTGCTTGCAATTGTTACTTAGATTACCTCGATCAAATAGAGAAAGATCACCTCCTCATCAAGAGAGAGAGGATATTTACAGTCAGCAGACTAGAGACACCAAGTATCCAGAGGAGAAGAAACAACACCAATATCACTGTCTTGACATCTTCAGACTCCCATGAGTCCTCTATTTCTGGCAACCACTGAAGATGACGCTCAGGGTTTTATTTACTAGGCCTAAGTTGCAAATTAGCTCAACAAGATCAACATTATAAGTAGGACCAAGTGACATTGTAATATAGACATGGTGGTGACTAACACGAGCAGTCCAAAAGGTAGTCTGATAAACATATGCCTTTTTGTCTGGCTATAAAAGGAGATCTTTGATAAATACAAAAAGATGTCTGTTGAAGCTGTAACTTTGTGGCAGATGCCCACTCCTGTACTGAAGATGTGACGGATAATGGTCTTCAATGACTCCTTGTTTTCTGAATCTCACTTGAAGGCGGTCTTGTTACAAGTTCTGGCATTATTGCTTTTCGTATGAGGTTTCCTGCTTTGGAAACTTCACATTTTCTTTTTAAATTTCTTCTAATGAGAGTGTGAAGGATGGAATTGCCTCTACTGGTGAGCTTTTTCTTTTAACCATGCACATGCTTATTTAATTTGAAATATTTTTTATTGGGGGGGGGGGGGGTTTGATGTAATGTGCCTCGCCTCACTATGTAGCAGACACAGAGCACTTACCAGACTGATACCAGAGTGTAGGCAGAAAGGCAAGGTAGATGGACAACCAGATTCTGAAGTCCTAGAGGCTTGGCTATGTTTAGTTTAGAGTAAGTGCTTGCTGGGGCCCTAGAAGTTAATAGTGTAGAGGTCAAAGTTTGAAGAAACCCACAGCTTAAAATGGCTTTCAATTGGCAAATCATTAACCCTTCATGACGCAGGAGATCTTAGAGCAGCAACTGACTGAAATAAATGATCTGCTCGGAAGGTACTGTGTAGATCTTGCTTATGGAGGGCATTGGTAGGTGGAGGGATTTAATCACGTTGCTTGACCAGAGCAAAGACAAGTTCAAATGGATGAGGTACACTTTGACCAGGTTTCATCAGGTAATACAAAGTAGGCTGCTGTTCGCAATAGCAGATTGCTCTTACTGCTATGGAAAAAGTCCACAACTACAGGAGTGAATATTCAGTAATTTGCTAACTAAATAAATATTTGTGAAGAGTGGTCGACCAAGGCACATGGTGAAAGCCTGTGTGAGTCAAGTGAGTCAACTGATGTAAACTGTTAATGTCAAAAACTGCATTCTTTTAAATTGAGCCTTTATGATATACAGCAGATACTGAGGCATGGTAACCAGAAATGAGACACAGCATAAAAGCACAAGCTTTGTCAAAACACATATGGGCACAATTCTGCTGTATAGAGAGCAAACTAAACAGAGGTGGAAGGCACAAGATATTGCATGCAGGATCAGAGCACGATAAAGAGGCATAATTACATTCACTGGACCTATTGTAAAATAGATTAGGCCCAATATCAGGTCGCAAGGCAACACAATTCCACTGAATGTATGTTTGGAGAAATGTTTGAAGAATATTAGTGAGTTCAGCACTACTGTATTACAATTATTGGAGATAGAACTGTGGTAAAAAAGCATACTGATTTGTACCCCATTAAAATATATTGAAGCCCACTGAAGCTTGAGTGGGTGGGCTCTCTTGCATTATATATCATATAAACACTGGCCAGTCCAAAACAATCCTGCAGCTCAGGGCAGCTCGGATGGCTGCAACCCCAATAAAAGATCAACATGGATCCCCACCTTCATGAAGGCTTCACTGGCTGACAAATGATGAATAAATAACATTCACCATGCACTATGCACAAGGCACACTGCATGTGTATGGCTACCATTGTCCATTATCTCCACCGGTCCTAAGCCCACTTGATCTTTGCAAAATAAGGCTCAAAAGATAGACACAGGGAGGAAGGTTCCTCACTATGCTGTGGCCAAAACATTCAAATAGCTTGGAATGTAGTTTCTAACCCGGAACACAACAGTCATAGAATAATGTAAAGCTGTGCCAAGCCTTTATACCATCAGTAAGACTCCCCAGTACTCCCTGAAAGGGATTGGGCCTCATAGATAATTACATCACATATCCCCACCTAGGATATCACACTCTCTACCAGCATATTTCCCATGAAAGCCAGAGGGCTGAGTTCCAAGTTAATAGGTACCAGGGATGTCTGTACACATAGTAGAGCACCTATGTTTTAACATGATCCAACAAAACAATTGAAAAACACTGGCCCAAGGGGCTCACTGAACCAAATGCTAATCTTCAGGTCATGCTGTATAACAATCCTAAAATAAATGCCAAAATAAACACATGCAAACTATTATCTGACAATAGTGTCAGTTTCTTTCAATCAAAACCCTTCCAATAAAGAAAAACTGTAAACTTCACCCAGTGACGCCAAGGCCTGGTGAATTTCCTTCATCACATTGGTGTAAAGCTCTTTCTGCCACTCATGTAAAAGCTTCCACTCTTCTTCAGAGAAACAGGCAGCAACATCCTGGAATGTAACCTGTAACCAAGTCAATACATGTTACATCACATAATCAGCAGTTTCTAGCAGTGGGGTCAACAGTGAAATGACAATATAGTCACATAAATGGGATAGACTTTCATAAGACTACAGGGTCATGCAGGTCCTAGCTTAAAACATGTTAGCAGGCGGCACTGTTTTTCCTTAGATACGGGGTTTTAAAAGCACTACATTTCTGAATAGACAAAAATAAATCCTATCACTACTTCAACAAAAGCAACTTATGAAATTAATATTAACATACATTTCAGAAAAACATTTCTTAAGGATTAAGTATACCACAATTTCCTTTAACTTGTTAACATAATAAATAGAAGCTTTGACAAAGTCAACATACCAGGCTTGTTGTAGGGCTAAATGTTCTTGTTTTGTAATGATTGTATGTTGTTGTGTGACATGTTTGAATGCACAAACAGAAAACGTACATATAAACACCCATATGCGCACTAGCAATACCCAGATATATGTGTTCTCTCTCTCTCTCTCTCTCTCTCTCTCTATGTTGCATGGATGGTGTGGTGGCTGTGTTGCTGTATACAAGGTTGAATAGATGGCTGAATGGATGAGACTGCATACAATTGGATAGTTGTATGTGGCTGCATAGCGAAATAGACGTAAGCATCAGTTAATGGATCAATCATTGGGTCTAGGTGGTTGGTATGTGCTTAGGAGCTGGTAGATGATGGATGAGTGGGGATGTATGCAAAGTCGGTAGGTGTGTGTTAAAGGATGGATGAATGTCTATGGATTGAATGATAACTACATGAATATATGGATGGATATGTGAGAACACCAGGGTGGAATACACAGGTGCTTGTAGAAACAATCATGCATGTAGCGGCACAGAAAAAGTAATTTCAAATTACAATTTTCTGCTAGTGAAGAAGGAGATTTTGTTAAAATGAATTCTAAATCTGCTCAGACATGTTCCGATGCAGGTTTTGACTAAGGGTGGCCCAGCGTAGTCGCGGTGGCAGCCTGACAAACGCTGCACTGCACGACTGCTCGCAGCAATACAACTGCGGTCCCGCTGCAGTCTGAGGACCGCATTTTGCTTGGAGGTGCCCTGAGGCTCAGCCAAGCATATTTCGACTTTCCTCACTGCCTGCGGTGTCATGGAGGTTCTTCCTCCATGTTACTGCTGCCCGTGAGGAAAGAAAGGGGGCCCTACAGGGACCCCTCTTGTCCAGGTACACAGAGGTGCATGCAAGGGGGCACCTGTCTTCCTGCACCACTAAATCTAGGACGGCATGGACTTTACAGTTCATGCCATTCTAGAACACGCTGTGGCTGGCCCACGGCGCTTCCTTTCTAAGACTCTCCAATGAGCCTTTGAAAGGCAGCGCCATGGGCCAGCTGCCGCAGGACCACCCGTCGGATTTTAACTCGCAATCCGGCAGGCGGGGTGTGGACAGCTTGGGCGGTCCTGGAGTGAGGAAGCGAGGCATCGGTACGATGTCCTGCTCCAGGACTGCGGAAGTTGTAATCAGGCCCTTAGTGTGCACCCAAAAGGAACCCCCCAGGTGTTACTTCTATGTTCGGGCATGGGGTAATAAGACCAGCAACAAACCTCCCACTCAATCTGTATTTCTTCTGTTTAGTGAAACATCTATAGGATATATGACATATCACACTACAAACTGAAGTTATTCAGTTTCATTTCATATAAAAATATTATGGCAATGTATTTATACAAAATTATTCTAAAATGCATTATACATTTAACACTTAAACAGTTAATTGTTTATAAAGTAATGTATTTCATTCTTTTTAAATCAATTTACTCAAAATATTTTAACCCTGTACCGACAGCATTCATTCACACTCTATCATTCTCTAAATTAACAATGGTTACCAGACATCTCACACTGTGCCCACAACAGGTACTGGTGTGCTGTGTAGACATATATATATATATATATTGCACACTATTGGACCCAAGATGATGCACCTAAAAAGAGGCAGCCAATGAGCGTTTCGGTGGCAACTATTCCTTTATTGCCACCTTCTTCAAGACCAGCATTCATTCAAAAAGTATGAATTCACTATGGAGTTCAGGACTCCTTTTATTTCATATAGAAATTAATCATATGAAAATTTCCACACAACACTTACCTTGTTAAGAGTCTCAAGAGTGAGATTCTATGAGATACTAACACATTGATGCCTTCTAGAGCCCAACATAAGGCTTCTGATGCATATCCACTCCTATGCTCGTACACATATAACTCAAAAAAAATCCCATGGTCTTTCATATAGCCCACTGCTATAACATGCCTACCCTACTTTGGAATAACTTTGTGTTTGAGTAACTTGATGTTATTCCCACATACAGGAGGCATGCTAGAACAGTGGGCCGTAGATAAGACCGTGGGAAAGTTTTATCATAATGTTGTAATACTACACGCAGAAATAATGAACTATAGGGATTTCTGTTCAGAAACTATTCAGGTTTAAAGTGGGCTCAGGTGAAGGCTGACTAAAGAATACATGAGCAGCCTTCCTGGTTCTGTGACCAGTAGGTCAGTGTTTACATATGTCCCAGCACTGAGTTGTTAAAGTTATGGCATTGCCCCAACCCACTTTAGTTCAATACATGAGGCATACATGGAAGTTCAATTGTTCCTTACCTGGATACTGATGCTGGAATACAATGAATGTATGTCCAGGGTTTTTGAGTTAGATGAAGGCCAGATTTTCTCAGGATGTAAGAACGCTTCAATCTGCCCAGGAACTCTGCTAGCATGTGAGAGAGTGTCAAGTGTAGACTGTGTCAATCCGCAGAGTCAGCACAAGTCACTTCAGCACTTAGCAATTGTGTTGTTTGGGTGACCGGGGCAATCCTTCCTAGCTTTTGGTGTTTTAGGTCACGGAAACTCATCGCTGTACGTAATTCAAGTCACAGTGGCTTGCAGTAGCCGAGCAATTGGGCAGATCGTCATAGAAGGGGTTCTGCCGGGTACAGCTTGGTTCCATTGACACAGTGTACACGGGGCCCACGTGTGGGTACACCCGTCCCTCTTACGGCAACATACTAAAGCATACAAAAGGTGATGGATGGAATGCTTGAATTAATCTCAGCCACATGTAATTACTCTGGCCGCATCCCAGTCCACTATTATTTTGCACACCATGCCACCTCAGTTTGGACCTGGTCATATGCAAATCAGTCTTGATCCTGCTCCAATGGGAACAGTCCAGGCCGAACTGCCAAGTCTGGTCCGCTCTGAACCGTAACACAAGCAACACACGACCAGTTTTGCCCTAGTTATGGGCTCCTCATCGGGTACAAGCATTCCATCCATCACATTTTGTATGCTTTAATATGGCGAGCTAAGTGGGACGGGTTGCACAGACGTGGGTCACGTGCACATTGCATCACTGGAACCAAGCTGTATCCACCTGATGAGACAATGTCAGCTAGTGGAAGTAGAGCCCTGCGGAGCCCCACACTTCAGGGGGAGGATGTCTGAATAGGATGAGTATTCGCAGATTTGGAAAGAACTATCTTTTAGAAACGAAGTGAGCCAATTAAGAGAGAGGTTCTTTATTTCGGCTTCACTCATCCTTTGTATAATGGTTTCATGGTCCACCGTATCAAACGCCACACTCAAGTCAGGAGGATATTGGCAGCAGCTCCTCCCTGGTCCAGCAGCATTTTTAACTCCTCTGTTATTGTAGCAGTGCGGTTTCCGTACCGTATTTTGGTCGGAATCCTGTCTGTGTGGGGTAAGGGAGAGAGATGTCTTCCAGTAATAAGGAGAGACTTTGGTTAACATGTTTTTCCAGCACCTTCCCTATGGCTGGAAGCAGGGAGATCGGTCTATAGTTCCCCGGACATGAGGGGTTAATTCTTTTTTTTTTTTTTTTTTAATTAGAGTTTGGAACACCGCATGTTTCTAGGTTGGGGGGACCAGTCCAGTAGTAAGAGATAGATTGAGGAGGTCCAATTGTGTGGGGAAGATCACTTGTGCTCCTTGTAGGAGTATATGGGGTGGTGCCGGGTCCAGAGGGGAGCTCAATTTCACCTTGCTAAATAGTACTGGGTGTGCTTCCCTGGAGATGGGGGAAAGTTTGTAAGCCACAGCCCAGTTGATGACTTTAGTTATTTGGGGCCATATGTAGGTAACATACCATTTACCGATTCATAAATACCGAATTTTACCGAATCGGTATTTATGAATCGGTAAATAGTATGTAGGTAAACATTCGGTAAAAATTACCGATTCGGTAAAATTCAGTAAATGGATACCGAATCCACAATACCGGCCGGAATCATGAATCGGTATTTACCGAATCGGTAAATACCGAGGTGGTATTTACCGAATCGGTAAATACCGAATCGGAGTTTACCGAATCGGTAATTCAAATATACATCACTTGATGAATCAGCCAATCCTGTGCAAGGCCAACCCCACCCAATCAGGAAGTGGCCACACCCAGGCAGGTGCACACAATCAACAGACTCTGGAGAGGCTGGTAGTGCAGAGCAGAGCAAGGGAGCCAGTGCCTGATTGTGAACCTCAAACTGACAATGTCCAGCCAGGAGACAGAGAGATGGAGGGGAAAGGAGGAGAAAACAAAAATTCAGCCCAAAGGAACTGCAGGTACTAGTGGAGGAGGTGGTCAAGCAGCACCAGAAGCTGTTCGGGAAGCAGTCCCTGCAAGTGCCTGAGTCCGAGAAAAGGAAGATCTGGCTGGGAATCCAGGCGCAGGTCAATGCAATAGGAGTGACCCCCCGGGACATCGACGTGCTGAAGAAGCGGTGGTACGACCTCCGTATCGTCACAAAGAGGAAGTTGGGGAAACTGCAGAAAGAGGCCAGCCGGACAGGAGGGGGAAGGAACAGGGCACCTGCCCTGACAGAACTTGAGGAGATGGTGGAGACAACAATTGAGCCCGAGAGTGTCGTGGGCATTGGGGATGCAGACAGCTCTGCCAGAGGCGCCACCAAACAAGGTAAGACGCATGCACAGCAATGGGCCCCCCCCTACCCCTATCCCAACTCCCCAAATGGGCAATGAGAATCCCACTCCAGTACAGGTGTTAGTGCATACTAGCAATGCATTATGGGAGATGTAGTCCCTGAAACCCCAAACATGAGACGAATAGCACAGAACAACAAGGCATGTTACACACATTAGCAAGAAGCAGGCAGAGGACAATGAGAGAGTGTTTCAGAAATGTATTGTGATGCTAGCAATGCTGTGCTTCAGGTACACTTAGCTGATGTTGCATTTCTGTCCACAGGCGATACTTTGCGCAGAACTGCACATGAGAAGGGAGAGAGGGCACACCGGAAGGACAGCTCTGAGAAGGCCACCACAAGTTCTGGGCAGGGATCAGCACCACAGCCAGCCTCACCACCACAGCCAGGCCACCACAAGTTCTGGGCAGGGATCAGCACCACAGCCAGCATCACCACCACAGCCAGCCTCACCACCACAGCCAGCCTCGCCACTCCTGCTGGAGTCACCGGCATCATCACCACCTGCATTGCTCAGGTCAAGGAGGCGTGCTGCTGCCAGGTTGAATGTATCGGAGTCCTCATCTGAAGACTCGAGGGGGGCGGAAACGTCCACTGTGCCCCTGGATGTTAGCCATGCCAGTGTGCCCTCCGCCTCTGAGGGAGCACACACAGGTGCCAGACATCGCCGCAGGGCTCGGGTGCAAAGTCCACCTCCACAAGGTGAGAGCCATGGAGTCTTCTCAGGGCTTGAGGCCACCATGGTAAAAATACAGCGCCTCCAAGCAAAGGCAATGATGTCGGTACAGCGCCAAATGCGGGGCCTCAATGATACTTTTGTAAATATAGACAGGGGCATCAGCGCTATGGCTGAGGGAATGGTTGAGATGGCTGCGGGCATGCGGGACATGTCCCAGTCCGTCATGCTGCTGTGCTCGAAGATTGATGAGGACAGGGCAGCACGGCGCCGGGAACGTCAGAGGAAAGACCACCACACAAGGGCAGTGAACGGGCTGGCAACTGCCACTTCGCTGCTCTGCAGGCGCTCGGTGGCAATGCAGGAGGGCCTTGCGCACTGCAGCACTGACGTGTCAAGGGGGATGGTGAGGGTCACCAGTGCACTAGAAGTGCTGCTCACCAGCCAGTCTGCCACAACTGGTGCTGTGGATGCTGGGGACAGCGAAGAAACCACCAGCAGGAGCAGCGTTACCCCCCCTGTCCCAGACACACGGAGGAGCAGCAGGCGGCATGGGGCTGCCACTGGTCCCACAACCAGTGAGGACGCACACTCAATGGCATCCCGCACTGGAGTGCGTGGGCGCAGACACTAATGCTGCACACAATAGCATGAGACAATTGGGTGCAGTAACCCTTGACTCACAAATAGTGATTGCACAATATTGATGGGACAGGTTTTCCTTTGTGTTGTGGCGTAGTGCCGCATGATTAAACTACGTCATGGCATCCAACTACTGGCTGTGTTCCCTTACTTACTCAGAAATAGTTGCATGTGATCTCTGCCCGTCTCTCTCTCCCATCTGTTGCTGTTGCCACTCCTGCTGCGTTGGCCTCTGGCTATGCAGACTCATCATCATTGTCCTCGCAATCAGTTATTTCCACCTCTGTACCTCTCTTCGTGGCAAGGTTGTGCAGCATTGCACAAGTGGCAATGATCTTGCAGCAGATGATGGGTGTGTACTGGCGTGCGCCTCCGCTTTTGTGGAGGCAGCGGAACCTGCTTTTCAATAGTCCAAACGTGCGCTCCACAACGTTGCGTGTAGATTTGTGTGCCACATTATATCGTCTTTCACTCAGGGTTGAGGTGTAGGTAGGGAGTGAGGATGAATGACCGCACGGCATATGCACTATCGCCTAGGTGAGTAAGAGAGTAGCGTTAGTCACATGCCTCAATACACAATCATATGCAATCAGTATTAGGGAGCGTCACAATGTATTACCTAGCAGGTATCCTTCTCCAAATTCTCCGGCAACCAGGCGTGTGTAGATCCCACTGTTCTGGAAGATGTAGGAGTCGTGGGTGCTCCCAGGAAACTTAGCCACGATATCAGTGATTATGTTGCCTGCCTCGCAGATTACCTGCACATTTATGGAGTGGGTGGACTTTCTGTTCCTGTAGATGTGCTCAGTGGCTGCTGGTGGGCAGATTGGAATGTGTGTGCCATCAATACAGCCTATGACATGCGGGAACTGTGCCATCTGGTAAAAGTTTGTCTTGGTTTTGTGCAGTTCAGCCTGTGTGTTTGGGAAGCTGATGTAGTGTTGCATTCTCTGCATCATAGCATCCAGGAACTTCCTGAAGAAACGGGACAGGCAACTCTGGGATACCCCGCCTACCGCAGCTATCACCCCCTGGTAACTGCCAGATGCAAGTAGATGTAGGCTACAGAGAACCTGCACATGTGGTGGTATGGCATGCGCCCTTCTTGTTGGCTGGTCCAGGAGTGGGTGCAGGTCCCTTATCAGGTCCATGATGGTTTGGGGGTGTAGCCTGTACCTTTCATGTATCTCAGCCTCAGTCTGTTGAAAGAGTGTGATGCGCTGTCTGTAAATGCGTTCCTCCCGTCTCCAAATCCTCAGACCTGCTGCCTGTAGACGTAGCCGCCTTGCAATCACATACAGAGCGGCCATGGTGTCAACGCTGTTGCATTTTGGGATTGCTTATATGCACTGTTGCTGATTACCACCTGCTTTCAATCTGTGTTAATTACCGACTCTTAAATACTGAATTTCCTGGATTTCTTAAATACCGAATTTACCCACATCTCTTTTCTCGTTTTACCACTTCATATTTACCGAATCGGAAAATATGTATTCGGTAAATATGAATCGGTAATTTAGAATTCGGTAAATATGAATCGGTATTTACCGATTCATATTTACCGAAACCTTCTTTTTGGCCTCCTACATCTCACTTGACTAAATACCGGTCGGTAACGGGGTATTTACCGAATTTCGGACGTTACCGACCGGTATTTAGCTACCTACATATGGCCCTTGGTGTTTTTCGCCAACTGACAAACACTGTATATTGCTCATACCAAGAAATGTCTGAGGGACATAACGGCATATTACTTTCGTAAATCATTCTTCAATGCAAAAAATACAGATGAAAATATTGCCATCTGTTTCTATTTTTTCATATATGTAATTTCACTATTTTTTTCTTTATTTCAACAATTAACTTCTTTGGGAAAATCATGAGCAATCTACACAAATGAGCTCATGCAGAATTCAGACATTTGCCAGCTTTTCAGAAATGTATCGCCTTCCAGGTTCTACCATGGGTTTCAAACCTCTTTCCGCCACAAGCTGCGAGTAGGTAGAAACTGTAAAAAATAGGGAATATTGACCACCTACTGGTTAATTGCAAAAACTGTGTGAAAAACTGTAGGAAGGAAGCCTTAACAGAACTGCTTGGGGTTGAAAATTAACCGTACCTGTTCCATACAGGGAAATTCCTTGAGGAAGACAAGGCCACCAGCCACCCAGTAGTATACAGTTCTCGGTACAGAAGATGTATTGTTCTTACATGGAATTAACATCAAGGGTTAGAATGACATTTGGTAGGTTTAAGTAAGGGAAGCTGTATTGGCTTAAGATGAGACTGAAAGTGTTAATTTTAAATGCCTTCTAAAAATGGGATGGGTTTGTTTCATTATGTCAAAAAGATTTGGAGTTCCAGGTAGCGTGGTTCCAGTGAAGGAGAAGTTCTTAATGGCAAAAAAAGCTTTCAATCTAATTAATTTCATTTGTAAGGAGTTTTGATGTCCGAAGCCTCTTTGGCCACTTCAAATGGAAAGCAGATCATATTTGTCAGGTGAACAGAACTTGACATGTATCCTTACATGTATTGAAAGTCAATGGAGATCAAGAGGTATGTGGTGACATGGTCAAATTTTCTTTTGACTGAGATTAATTTGGGAGCCAAATTTTGTACTGTTTTGAGTGGCGCAAGTTCACCTTCCCAACAGCAAGCACATGTTTAGTTGTACCACATCACTGCTTCTTCTGAGACAAAAGGTGTCATAGCAATAAGTAGAAAAAGAATCCCATCACTACTGAATATCACTAAAAAGATAACAAACAATCCACAAGGAATGAATACTAAAAAAACATTTCAGAAACCACTTAATAGCTCACAATCTTCACAGCAAAATCACCAACATGCACCACAGTTCCACAACAAATTCAAAAGCAGCAAATACATTATATTTCACAGATCTTCAAATAGCCCATTATAAGGATCAAAAAGCATAAAAAGAAACTGTCATGTCATTCGCATTCACCACAGTAGCAGTTCCATAGCATTCAGATGGCCGTCTTAGGAGCAAGCGGTAAATGATTATATCAGACGAAGATTGCTCAGTCATGCAAATGGATATAAGGCAGCAGCTTTGGTAAGGCCACGAAGATCGAGAAAGACATCGCCCAAAACGAACTGACCCTCACACATCTTTGGTACAGTAGAAAAGGCCACTTTATTTAGAACAGATAAACTCTCAAATAAACTCGGCAATTTATTATTTCTCTTTACAATTTAGAATACTGAGCCAAAACCAATTCTAAAATCACATTTCCCCATTTCAAAACTTTAAACCAAGCTTCAAACTTCTCTGTGTTACCTTTACGTTGTCATTCTTTTCTTCCCCTTTTTCCTACCCGTCTTCCTGGGATGCCGGGTAAGACCGCTCCTGCCTCACCCACCCCAAACCTTGCTTTACCAACGAACATTGCCCAAGAGTAACCTGTCTAATAGTGGCTTTTCTTTTTTATTATTATTTATATATATATATATATATATATATATTTTTTTTTTTTTTTTTTGGGTTGGGACGGTGGGACTTCGTTGCTTAATCTCCCTCACGCTCGCGCTTCCCTATTCAAAACGCGCACCTGACTAAAACTATCTATGCGCGCGCGCGCCCCTCGCTACGTCCCTACGTGGCCCGTTCCATTCGGGCGAAAAGCCCAGGGGGAGACTGTTTCTCCGCTCCCCCTGGGGCCCCATTGTTATATTAGATTTTAAATTGTTTCTTTCACAATTGGCGGAACGTTTTACCACATGAAACTCAGTCTACAGAGCAGCAATGTGTGGACAAGGCAAACTCCACTGGCTGTTTTGTGCACCATTTCAGAGATTTAGCACTTTTGAGTAATGTGTTCACACTCTTCGGCTATGTAGATATGTAGATGAAAACTCCATACGCCCAGCCTAACCGAGCGGGATAAGAACGTATCCTCTACTCCTGAAACCAGGGAAAGTACCGGCACTTCTCAAGAGAAATACTATACTTTTAATTGGAGAGTACCGGCACTACTCATAAACAAGCAGGTAGTCTGCTAGACAGAACCCGCAATTGGGATATTTTCGGTCTGAAAGAGACAGATTAATAAACAGATAAGGGTGTGGCTTCAATTAGTGAGATTTATGTCATCTGTTCTTTAAAATATATGCCTGTAAAAAGAGGATTTTCCTCGAAACACGTTGGCTGTCACTTGCTAAATGTTGCGTACATGAAGCATTGAAATCTGTATAAGGTTTCCTAATAAAGAACATTTTGAAGACTAAAGGAAATCTGGTGGGACTGGTGTTTTAATTGGATTTCCTCTGTCACACTTTGACGCCCAATTTATGGGTTCTCGGCTTAATTTGTTTCCAATTCCAGCACCGACCACATTGGACAACTGGCTGCAGTTTTAAAGGAGGACGGAGCTATCTGTTACAATTTACGTCAGCACAGGCCCATCATATTCAAGCACGCGCTCACACAAATATAATATCTGCCGTTGATCGCACTGTTTTACCCTATCAAGGCAGACAGCGACACTGAAACGAAGACAAAAAGAGACGGGGTCACCACACGAAAAAGGAAAGACTGACGAAGATTCTTGGATGGATGATAAATGCGTCCTATGATTAAAAATAATCAACTTTATACACATTGTGGAAAAAAATATTACAAAAGCGCCAAGACACCACAGGAATGTCAAATCCTGCGCTTAACAAATAGTAACTGACGACAACCAGTATAGTAACTTAGTTAACAGCAATCTTGTTATTCGTGGAAACACACTTGACAGGGGATTTCTCACCTTATCTGAATTCAGAGGGGGCATTTTCTTCTAAAATTCTTAGAATAATGTCCACGTGAATGGTCAACGTCTGAGCTGTAACTATGGAGAGTATGAAGAAGAAGAATTAGTCCAGAGGCCCCCTGCCTCTCCTCCTCCCTGTAAACAGTCCAGCACTGCCACTGGGACGGCGGTGCAGATACACAGCTTCCGCCTTCCTCCTTTCTGTAACTCAGGTAGGAGAGCTCTGATTGGTTCAGACCCGGACTGTGCACGCTCGGTGGAACGATACTAACTTTCGGAGCATGCCCAGTCGTAGAGCCCAACAACAGCTGACTGGACACGCTCAATAGAAGCGTTACTGCTCCGGGAGGGATATGTGTTGTTGGGGGGTGGGTTTAGGGACTGTACTTCCATTGTTGCTTTTCTAAAAGACCCTTCCCGGTGATCATCAGTCTTACTCCTTACGCCGGTCACGGCAAGCATCAAGCATGAATGAATAAGATTAACATTAAATGTAATTGCTATGTTGGCTCACACAGGTGAGAGCGCTACAGCGTTGAAAAGTATCCTTCCAGTGCGCATGCTCTCTGGGGTTGTGTGGTGGACTGCTGTAGGTTGAAGTCTAGCTGACTGTGTTGTAGCTGCTAAAGTTTCACTTTTCATATGTAGTGTATTGTAATTCCATTTATATAGCACTACCTCTGACTAGGCGTCGAAGCGCTTTTCGGCGAATAGCACGCTACTCCGGAACCCATAAAGGATTAGTGTTGAATTAGTATAGTGAAATATGAAAGTATTTTGAGTGGTGGATAAGTTAGTCAGTTATTTGGATTTAGAAGGATAGTGCAGGGATAGAAGAGGGATGAAGGTTTGCATTTATATAGCGCTTGCTACCCCTGATGGGGTGTTGATGCGTTTTTTTTGGCGAGTAGCACGCTACTCCGGAACCCGTAAAGGATTAGTGGTGAGTTGGTATAGTGAAATATGAAAGTAATTTGAGTGGCAGATATCAGTCCATTATTTGGAGTGAGAAGGATAGCGGAGGGATAACATTGTGGCCTACAGCATACAGAAATATGGTTAGGGAAAGGATGTAAACACTGGCCCGATTTTAATACAAAGAATTAAAAGTTAATAGGTTGATGTTGGGTTCTTCTAGGATGTAGGAGCAAGAGGTTGTAGGAGAAGGGAAAACAATGAGAGAATGGCAAATGAGCCATGCATAAAGGTGAATAAATAATAACATCTATGTAGGGCATTGTACCGCTTTACCGATGGCTCCAAGCGAAGTTCGAAAAAGATGGTACCATTACCCAATTTATAGCACTCAATTTACCAACCTGAGGAAGGATGGAGGGCTAAGTTGACCTCTGTAGGAATCAAAATCAAGAACTGTAGTGGCTATGGCTCAAATCACGGAGACTTCCTATTGGCTAAAAGTAAAATGTGAGGAGTGTAAGGCCCTTAAGTTGCTCTTTTCAGAATTGCAAGAGGGCAGGAATGATCCTGATGTTGAGTGAGATGAGCACACAGTCTGGAAGTGTACACCAAGGATAACCTCGCCTGGTTCTCTTTTGCTTGTCGGAAACAGGGGGTGTTGAAATCTGCTCGCGATGGTGATCTCTCCCAGGTGTGCATCATTACTGCGATGCAGCTTGCACTGTTCCATCAGTATGAGAAAGCAGTGCTTGAATGTATTTTGGCAGCTTCCTGCATCAGATGGGACTGAGGGCTTTGGCAGGGTGCTGGTGTGGGATTTGTAGGATGTTTCAATTTTTAATGTGCCTGTTGATGACGCTACATGCCTTATGCATGGCGTTTTATTCATACTGGTCCACACTCCAAATTTATGGGGATGCCCTTTTTTAATTTGATAATACATAAGTACATTAACAAATGCGAGCATCTCACACAATGAGTTTGAATTCAACCGGTAACTGAGTCGTATAGGCTGCCATCTTAAATCATATATAAATTACTGGGTTAAACATTCAATATGATGCATTCAGTCTAAACCGCACATAGATACATGTCATTAGATCCGATTAGGAGGGAAGACTCCACATTTTTGTTGCCAAAATGGCTTTATTTTAGGTGTTTCCCGCCCATAATTGATTTTGTTTCAATATAATACTTTGGGGAAGATACATTACCCCAATTTGTTTTCAGAATCTCCCACAACTCCGTTCTTGAAAATGTTGGCATGCTTGCATATACATTAGCAATATAGTTCAGTGGGCCACTTGCATTAATTTCTTCCACCGTGTAGTCGGATATCTAATCAATTGTAACTTATGCATTGACAGGTAACCCACCTGAGGCCCTACCAATCCCAGTGCCGCCTGTAGCATCCTCCCCAGCCCTGGGAGCATGCAAAGGAATACACCACACACAGAGTACTGGATTGTACGTCTTTATTCCTCAGCATACAATCAAACACACTGCCTCTCATTATGTCATAACAGTTAATAACCACACCTTAACACCTCCCAGCAAGTTCCGTAATTTCTTGTTGAGTCTGCCCAGAACCGCAAGGGTCCTAGCGCACATAGTCTCATGACACCACGTCTCCCCCTTGCTAAATAAAAAGTACAAACAATGATCACATCACATTTCTTCAATAAGGCGTTGAGGCGCTCGCACTAGTCAACCAGATCGAGTGATATACAATGGATGAAGTGCACTCAGATTGTGCACAGGATGGCACAGGTTCTGATGGTTTATCTGGACTGTCATACTGGGTCGCTTCATTCATGATTTCAGGAGCTGATGACCATTGAGGTAGGTGCTTAAAGTGTGACAATTCCCGTGTGATGGACTTTCCTGAACGATGCTCTGTTACCATATGTCTTTTGCATGTCACAACCCTCAGAGGATCGACAGCAAATGAAGTGTTTGTTTTTCACTTTCATTTCTGCTTGACCAGGACCCAGTCACCTTCATCGAAGGCTGTTTCCTGAGCTTGTGGATGACGATCAGCATATGTTTTCATCTGGCATTTCCGAGAAGTGTCCGTGACACAAACTGTATCTGTATTCAAGGATTGGTCTACTGTCCACTGTGGCAGTTTGGTTCAGATGGCTTTCCCAAATAGCAAGGTGGCAGGACTCTCACCAGTTCAGAAGTGAGGAGTTGAATGATTGGCACAGGGGGCTTGACACAGGGCCTGGTTTAACTTGATTCCCTCCATCAATGCTCGTTAAATTGCACATTTGAGGGTTCCCATAAATCGTTCCACAAAAACTTTAGCTTGGCGCTACAGAGGTGTGCTCTTTTGATGCCTGACATTTAGCCACACCAGAAATTCCTTGAACTCTTTGCTATTGAACAGCAGACCATTGTCAGATTTGAGATTGGCGGGGATACCCCATGCTGCAAAAATGTCAACCAGCCGCTCGATAACCCTGTCATGGGTAGTTGACGAGAACTCCTCTACTAAAGAAAAATGTGAATACTCATCGATAACTACCATGAGACGATGTTCATTATCTAAAGGTCCAAAGAAATCAACGACCAGTCTTTCCCATGCATGTGCAGGAAGGTCAAACATTGTCAGTGGGTGCTGCGCCACATTGAGAGAAAGGCAGTTGCAAAGATGGCACTCCTTTAGTTCCTCCTCCACTCGCTCATTCAGGCGCAGGAACCACACTCAATCTCTTAGAGCTCTTTTGGTGGCTACAATGCCACAATGTCCTTCATGCGCTAGTTCAATGACTTGTTGTCTTAGGCTCTCAAGTAAGACGATTCATGAGTCTCTCAATACAACACCTTCCTTGGTAACGGACATTTTATCCTCTACATTTTCAAATTTTTGAAATTCAACTTCGTCAGCAAAAGGTTGAGCATGTTTCTTCCACAACTGAGTTGAAATGATGTCTTTGAGAGTAAGCATGTTCTTCTCATCATTAGTAGCAGCAGTGATCTGTTAAATGGATAGGGATGCCGACGTGCTGGACCTCACAATGAAGTTAATGTACTCCTCAGCTGTTTTGGATGTCGAGCTGTGCCGCTGTAACGGTACTCGTGAAAAGTAATCAGCAAGGTTCTGATTTTTACCCGGCTTGTGTATACTTGCACAGTCATACTCTTGCAAGTGCAACCCCCCCCCACCCCTCAATGCTTAGGGGCATCTTGGCTTTTGGGTGTCTAAAAATAGTGAGCAGCATTTGGTGGTCTGTAATTATAGTAAAACATTTCCATATAGATACACATGAAAATGTTCGCAGTCCCACCCTACAGCCAGACATTCCTCCTATGGCAGAGAATAGGCAAGTTGGGTGTCAGACAGGCTTCGAGCAGCATGGACCACAATGTGTCGAATGACCATTATGCTGAGCAAAGATTGCTCCTAACCCCACCCGGCTTCCATCGACTGTGATCTCAGTATGTCATTTTGGGTCAAAATAGGCCATCTCAGTTGCATTTTCAATCGCATGTTTTATTCTTTTGAAGCTTTGATCACATTTGGCAGACCACTGGAAAGGAGCATCTTGTTATGTCAAGTCTCTTAAAGGAACACTCCAAGTAGCAAAGCCTGAAATGTACCTTGAGCAATAACTGGCCATGCCTAAGAAGAATCTCAGCATAGTGACAACTTGTGGGGGCAGGTAGCTGATAGTGCATGCACTTTATCTGGATCAGGAATCATTGCCCATCAGTGAATATGTGCCCCAAGAATTTGAGTTTGACCTTGTGAAAGTCACACTTTGCTGCATTTAAAGCGAGACCTGCATAAGCAAGTAACTGGCACACTTGCGTAAGAACCTTATCATGCTCCTTTTCATGGCCCCAAATACCAATATGTCATCACTGTAATTGAAAGCATGGCTTGCTGGTTGAATTATTCAACGTATAACATCCTGAAATATTTCTGCAGCTGACAACACTCCAAAAATCAATCTATTGTATCTAAACAAGCCAACATGAGTAGAAAAGGTAGTGATTTACCTGCAGTTTTCTTCCAATTCAAGTTGATGGTATCCCTTGTTCAGGTCAAAATGGGAGAAGACTTTGGCACTATTCAGTTGCAAGATCATGTCTGCTATGTAGGACCAGGATGTCTTTCTTTCCCAATTGCTTTGTTGGCCTGGCGCATATCAACACAGATAGGCACTACTCTTCCACTATGATTTTCTGACACCACCACTATGGGCGAAATCCAGGACGTAGGACTGCTGGAGCTCTAAATGATGTCATTCTTCAATAGTGTTTCAGGTTTTTTTTCAACAGCTACTTGCAAGTGGAAAGCGACTCTGCAATGTTCCTGGGCAACAGGGCGAATGTCCTCATTGATGTGCACTCACTCTTTCATTGTCTTGAACTTGCCTAGTTCTCTTGAAAAAATGAGAGGGACCCTTTTTAAACCAAAGGACTAGGGTTCAATCTAGAAAAGTACCAGTATATCCTTTGGTTGGCAAATAGTAAGAAAACTCTTACCCTTCACTTGATAGGGCCTAAACAAAGAACATCTTACATATGTTCAGGGCAGGACTGCAATACTAAGGGGGATAGTCCTATCTAGACATACTAATCTAGACGTGCTTCTATACACCCCACAAATTAAACTTCCATTTACTATTAAATGGCCACTCTATAGTGCATTAAAAAACATTTTTTACTCAAAGAAAAGGTTACTGGGAACACTTTCGTACATCAGGGTCCAGCCCCAACGTTACTTTACACGGATATGGTCCCTTTATGACAAAGTTTAGTGTCTTTCAATACTCTCATCTGAATTGTCTTTGTTATAGAGTTTGTTCATTTGTTTATTTGTTTATCTATAGTGTGATGTTTTTCGATTTTGAACAAAATATACTATGTATGATTATCTGTTTTTTTAAAACTTGCTACAGTTGTTTTATATCTTTTTGATAAATTGATATATAACATTTCTAATATTTCTCTTGTGTACTGGCACACTGCTTTTTTAATTGTTACTGTATCCCCCTTGAACTTGCTTAGGCCATACAATAAAGACGGGAACTGACTCACAACTTAGGATTGAGTGTGGAGGTTGTAATTGAGAGATATCAGTCCCATGTCATCAGCAGTGGCGAAACTGAATAGGCCTGCACTTGGCGAGGCTCCTTGAAGAAGGTGAAATTGCGCTTGGACTAATACTGTTTTGTGTCTCATTATCCTTCTCCTCCTTCTGTTTTTCCAGCTCTTGCCAGTTTCCGGCTGATCTCCCACCTCCCTGACTGCCCCTCCCACCTCCTAGGATTACTTATGGAGGCCACTTTGAGGCCGCACGCAGCAGGCACGCCAAAAGCAAGCCCGCTTGCATCCATCTATGCCTCGACCTAGCCCAGCACCCAGTTCCCTAGCTCTTCCATCCCGCACAGCTACACCCTAGCCGAGCCCTGGACCCTGGACGCACCAACAACCACTGCTGCATCACATCCCTACGGACTACCAGAAGACCGTTCTCCGTCCAACACTGCCACCTCACCTTCAGCACCGATGCAACTAATGACACCAGAGATACTGCTAATGCAACTGCATCCACTACGTCGATCGCGACTACCATGTAATAACTCCTGTGCATCCTGCTCAACGCATGTTCACTAAAAAAACACGCCACAGAGATTTGGGACACGATCTCTTCCCTCAGCCCGAACATCATCTTCCTCACAGAAACCTGGCTAAACCCCGCCTCCGCTCTAGACATCGCCATCCTCAAAGGGTACAAGATAAAACACCGGGACAGAACAAACAATCACAGAGGTGGAATCGCCATCATCCACAAAGACACCACCTGCTGCACAACTTCACCTAATGACCCGACACCGGTAATGGAACACTTAAAATTCCAACTCCACAAGGACGAAAATAGCATCATCATTGGCACCCCTGCCTACAGACCACCAGCACCTCAACCCAGCTTCTTCAACCCCATCCTCGAACTCATCACCCCACTGGCAATTGACTCAGAGAACTACATCTTCATAGGGGACCTCAACTTTTACCTCGATCACCCCAGAGACGCCAAGGGCACCGACCTCCTGGAGAGCACGGGCCACATCGGCCTCAAGCAACTCGTCACTGACCCTACCCACATCGCAGGACACACACTCAACCCCATTTTCACCTCAGCAACAGAGTCAGGAACAACCACACAACTCACCTGGTCCGATCACCACAGTATACATTTCACCATCTCAGGACCCACCTACTCTGGCACCGTGCCCCCCAGATCAACACAAAGAAACTGGAGAAAGCTATCAGAAGACCAATGGAACAACACTCTCTGCTCTCACCTGCAGACCTCACACACGACCCAGAGAAAGTAGCAAATAACTTTTCCCAATGGATCATAGAATTCGCCTACGCCATCGCCCCCACCAAGACAGCCAAGGCCAAAGACCCAAGCAATAGAGCAAGCTGGTTCACAGAGGAACAGCACTCCACCAAATGCAACTTCTGTCTCTTTGAAAGGAAGTGGCGCATCAGCAAAAAAACGGAAGACCACACCGCCTTCAGGACTGCTCTCAACCAGTACCACCAACTCCTGAAAGAAACCAAGAATGCCCTAGAAGACTGCATCAAAGCCAGCACAAGCCACAGCAGGGAACTCTTCACCATTGGGAAGGAATTCATCATTTCCACAACCAGCGAAAACGACATCCCTTCCTCCCAGGAACTGTGCGACAACCTAGCTAACTTCTTCCACGACAAGATCGCAGCCATTCACGAAAACCTCGAACTTCAACCATCCACCACTGACCACATTAACCAGCTCACACCTACAAACACAAACCCTGAGCACCTCACCGACTGGAGCCCCTCACCATGCAAGACACCATTGCCATCATGAACTCCGTGCACTCGGTGGCACCCACAGACCCATGCCCCCACCACGTATTCAACCTCGGGTGCAAGACTATCACAGACAAACTCAGGAATGTCCTCAACACCTCAATCACTGCAGCCTCCCTCCCTGAGGACTGGAAACATGTTGAAGTGAGGCCCCTCCTGAAAAAGTAATCTGCTAACCCAGCCAAACTAAAGGACTACCAGCCCATCCCTCTTCCTCCTATTCGGCAAAATTCCTTTGAGAAAGTGATCAACCAGAAACTCACCTACCCCTAAAAGATCACAAACTCCTCGACCCATCTCAATACAGATTTTGAGCCAACTACAGCACTGAGACAGCCCTGATCGCAGCCACCAGTGACATCAGAGCCCTCCGTGACTATGGGGAAGAACAGCTCATATCCTCCTGGACCTGTTCGCTGCATTTGACACAGTCTTCTACCACATCCTTATCAACAGAGTTCACCACATCGGGCTCCAAGGAAACAGCCTCAAATGGATCGCCTCGTACCTCGCCGGCAGAACTCAAAGGATCCATCTCCCACTATTTACCTCAAAGCCCAAGAAGGTCATCTGCAGAGTGGCCCATGGATCGCCCCTCAGCCAAACCCTCTTTAACACCTACATGACCCGCTTGGCTGACATCCTTAGATCACACAGACTCAACATCATCTCCTACACCGACAACACACAGCTCATTCTCTCACTATCCAAAGATCCCTTCGCTACAAAAGGCAACTTGCACAGATGCATGATGAACGTCACAGAAATGATAAAGGACAAGTGTCTCAAGCGCAACACGGACAAGACAGAAGTCCTAATTTCTGGGAACAATACCTCGCCATGGAATGACACATGGTGGTCTGCAGAACTCGGCACCCCCACCCCCCCAACAGACCACGCCTGCAACCATAGCATCATCCTGGACAGCAAGCTATCCATGAAAAACAAGTCAATGCAGTCTCATCCGCCTGCTTCCACACCCTTCTGATGCCCTGCAGATTTTTACGTGGCTCCCTGTAAACGCCAGATAGACCTTCATGCAGGCTCTCATCACCAGCAGACTGACAACGGAAACAAACTCTTTGTAGGAATCATGGCACACCTCATGAAGAGACTACAGACAATATTGAACTTAATGGCAAGACTCATAGTCAACCTCCTGAAGGATCTACATCACACCCCATCTCAAGAAACTACAATGGCTCCAGATTCAGAAGAGATGCCAGTTCAAGATGCTGACTCACGCCTACATGGCATTGCATAATGAAGAACCAGCATACATCAATAAACAGTTGACCTTCCACTAACCAACCAGACACCTTTGATTAGCTTCCCTTTCCCTCGCAGACATCCCACGGATCCACCAAGCCAACAGCGGAGCACGCTGCTTCTCGCACCTGGCTGCCAAAGCTTGGAACGACCTCCCTCTGCACTCCAGGACTGCACCATTGCTTCAGCAATTCAGAAGAGAACTAAAGACCTGGATGTTTTAATGCTCAAACCTCCATGCAGCAGCAAACAGCTCCAGTGCCTCAAGACCCCCAGGGGTGATTTATCGCAACCAACATATGTCTGATTGATTGTGTCACTATGAATGATCCTTGAGTCTGCAACAGCTTTTTCACTGGCGCTCGATAATAATGTTGAAGAGCCTTAGTAGGATAAACTTGATGACGATCTACTTTTTCTGATTTCTACTTGTCATACCTGATCTTGCTTTCTGGCTTTGTGGGTGTTGCAGGAATGCTTCTGGAACCTTCCGACTTTCATTTTCTCTTTTCGCAGTGACTTCGTTAATTTCTGTTTCGCTTTGCAAACCGTTATGAAGTCTTTTTCTGTACCGCAACCTTTGCACGTCTGTCCCGCGGCTTGACAGTTGCCTTCATGGGGAAATGAAAACCCACATCAGAAACAAAACTTTTTCTTCTTTGTGGAAATCGATGTGCATGCATCTACCTTGTACTTGTGTTTGCTTTTCATGACAACGCTGAAATCATTTTTCACCGCTCTAGCTTCCATATCTGCTCTTTCCTCTGCCCTTGCAACCATTACTACTTTTTCCAAGCTGAGTGTCTTTCCCCACATGCATCTTCTAAAAGAGTCTGAAAGAACGCCATTGGTGACTCAAAGACGATGGCTTCTTAATGGTAAGCACATCAAGTCTTTCAACAAACTCCTCCATCATTTCACCAGCTTGCTGCCTCGCTTGATCGAAAATGTTCCTTTCATAGTCAACATTGAGCATTAGATTGAACTTGGCTCCCAATGCTTCTTTGATTTGATGATATGATATAGCCTCAATTTGTGAAATGTTCTTTATCACTTATTTCACCCCGTCACTGGCAAGCTTCTTTAAATTTTTAATGATTTTCTTATCATCCGCTTCTTCTAGGTCATCTATAAAGTCATGAAACTTCTCAATCCATGCAGTCCACCTCGTGCCAATATTTAGCTTTTTGACGGTGTCGAATGGCGGTGGTAGTTTCAGAAACACAGCTGCATCGTACTTCACACTATTTTCTACTGCTGTTGAGAGTATATGCTGTTCAGATGATGGCAGCAGTTCTTCTGGGCTGGTACCTTCTGTAAGCACCGTCAGTGTGCTTGTACTTGGGTCATCACGCCCTATCAGAAAGGTGGCACTTTCTTTCTTGATAGTCAGTAATGATTTAATCTCTCGTACTTGTTCATCACTGTCTTTAGCTTTCTGAAT
The DNA here is from genome assembly GCF_964204655.1 of Triturus cristatus. NCBI lineage: Eukaryota > Metazoa > Chordata > Amphibia > Caudata > Salamandridae > Triturus > Triturus cristatus. The sequence goes on along the minus strand of NC_140582.1, from coordinate 75,410,182 downwards.
CATACCTGATTTTGGCTGCCTTTAGTGTTTTGTTTTGTATTGATGATGGCTCTGTGTTATGATGTGGTGCAATATCTCTTCTTTTGGCTTCACCAGGGGTTTTGTGGCGGGCTTTTCGAATGCGCTCTTCCGCAGTGCCTTCACCTTCTTTGAGGGCCATGTATGGGCTGCAGCAGGGCTTCAACTCCACACACACCAATGTCAAGCCACTTCTCATTGACTTGGGTGCATTTGGTATGTACACGCAGTTTGATGTAGTGCTGCAAACTGTCCGGAAAGAGCAGTCTTATTTCTTCGGAGCACAGATCCCATCCACGTCACCAGTTGTAGCGTCCTCCCGAGCCCCGGAAGCATGCGAAAAAGTACGCCACATATGGAGCTCTGCAGTGTACATCTTTACTCCTCAGCATACAATCAGAAACTGCCTCTCAATATGTCATGGCAATTAATAAACAAACCTTTAACACTTCCTAACAAGTTACGTAATTCCTTGTTGAGTCCGCCCAGAAATGCAAGGTTCCTAGTGCACATAGTCTCACAACACTACACTGTCTCCCTCCTCATGTAGGTACTTTGCCAGCTTGTCTTGCCAAATACTGTCTGGGGGAATCCCATTTGTCTCTCGGTCTAGTCTGCTGTACATGCAGCTCCGCAAATGCCTCTGCAATGTCAATGCTATATACTGCATCTCTTAATCAGTGTCACTTTTAGGGCAATTTTCTTTCATCCATGAACATACTAACCCGCACTTTGCTAACAATATTAGTACTGCAGTTAATCTCCAAATAGACTCAGGAGTGGTTTAATACATCCCGATAGCAGCATCAAGGTTGTACTGTTAGTACACGTACCAACTATCTCCTATATTAGCAGAATTATATCTGTCCAAAATTACCGTATCAGCAATCAGTCACATGCTAGATGGAAAAAGCCAGCTGAGTCCTGGGGGAATCTCATACAGTATGGTAGCATAATATTATCAATTTTGTGTAGAAAACTAGGGGTACAATACAATCTATTTATTAATTTAAAATTTAGCAATATATGCCTATTAATCCATGGAGACCAATTCTATTTGAGCTCAACAATATACCTACATTATCTCCACTTTAAGTGCATCCAAGTCTCTTGTAGCTTGTGCTCCTGTAGCTTTAACAAGAGGTAAACGTTTTGACCTTTGAAGTTTACTTCTTTTTTGGGGGGGGATTCTTTTTATTGAAAATGTTATCCGTTATAAACCAACAAAAACAATATACAGGAGAAATCAAATTATGAAGTTTACTTCTTTGTCCTAGGTACAAGAGAGAGCAGGTACAGTCCTCCATGGCTTTTCACAGGTCGCAGATGCCAGCTTCATTACTTTTCTGATCCAGGAGTGTTCTGAAATGGGTGCCTGGAGATACCACATTTGTGATACATAACTAGGCACCAGGTCTTTGGCGATGGATACTCTTTTAGCTCACCTGGCACCTCATTGTCGCTGGCACTCTTTTTTCTCACATAGGCACCTCACTGTCATTGCCACCATCATCACTGGACTCAGGACCTCTTGGCCTTCAGGTCCAGCTCTTTCTGGCTTCTCTCATGGGCCAGCAGACTCTTCTTTTCCTCCAGAGGCAACCTTTTCTCTTCCAGGGCCATGTTTGCTGCTGCCTATTTCCTCTCCTTCATGGTCAAGGTAGCCATTTTAAACTTCATTGCCCTCTCTGCCTGCCTGTCTTTTAACTCTGATTGGGCCAACCTGCAAGAAGACACACTGCTCTGGACAATGCACATGATCTAGCACCTACAGGCACACCATCCCCTGGCACTGGAATCGCTGCAATGTCATTTTTTTCTTTCTTAGTCACTTCCTGCAACTGCTCAGCCCCTTCATCTTCTTCCTCCTGAGTCATGGACTGCAGCATGTGGACTTCCTCCTTTGCTCTGAGACACTTAGAAACTCACAGATTGACAGGCAAGGGTCACGTCCAGGTCCAATTGACACTTGTCAGCTGGGCAATTGAAGGAAAAGGCCTCTTGTAGCGTGTCGTGTCCCCGTAGCTTTAACAGGAGGTCAGCCTTATGACCTCTGGAGTCCACTGGTACAAAAGAGAGCAGTCCCAATCCTTAAGGGTTCTTCTCAGGCCCCAGACATCAGGTTCAGTACTCTTCTCATATTCCACAGGCCTAGGAGGGTTCTGAAGTGCATGCCTGGAGAGGCCACATTTAATCATGGCACGCACTAGGGGATGGAAATGTCTCCTGGGCACACCCTAACCAATGTTGTAAACATTCCTAAGGCTAATCCTACCAACTTTGGGCATTTTTCAAGATGACATAAGTCTTTGTTTATATTAAACTTGGACTCTGTGGGTTATGTGGGTGTGGGAGGGAGTGTACTATGGTAATCCTTGTGTCCTCCCACATCTAACACTGCAATCCAGTTTGGAGCAGCCACTGTACCCACAATAAACTCAGAGACAGAAGTGTGGTAGAATAAAGCATAGTTTTCCAGCAACCAGACAAGTGGATACACAAGAATTGTTTTGGCATCCTGTTCTCACCATTTGTAGTGTGCCCCAAGTGTTATATCTAAGACCCCAGCAGACATGTCAAGCATGATTTGTAATTTGTAATGTCAAAAAGGATGCTCACAGACCCACCCTACATATTCTATCAGGTTCAGAGGGGCCATCTCTACTACTCTAGAGAGGGGAATCTGACATGTATAAATAGTTGTCCCAATTGCTTTAGGACTGCTTTACCAAAACTATTTATCACTCATTTGTCTAATGTTTGCAACAATGCTGGATTATTAGCAAGTTTGATAGACAGGGTATATATATATATGTGTGTCAAAATGGCTACCCAGGCCATAGTTCAAAACAACCAGTTAGTGCAATGGACTGTTTGTATGTATTGAGTAGGTTTGCGCAACTATATCGCAATAGCCATTTTCAGATTGCCTGTCACTGATCCCTTTCAATGGGAAAATGTGGTGCACGCTTATGTGGATCAAACCAATAGACAGCAAAATGAAGATTGTGCAGCATAGTAATACCTCTCAAGATCTAGGACCACAAAACCTCCCTTCCCAAATAGCAACACGAGTGTTTCCCATGTCATCCTAAAGTTGCAGCCTTCCCAGATCAGTCTAGTAAACTGTGTTCTAACCTTAGCAAATACATGTTTACTCAGAGGAATGGGGATGTTAGTGAAGAGATAAAGTAATTGCGGCAGCACTATCATTTTAATTAATGCTATTCTCCCCATCATTGCCAATGGTAGCAATATCCATCTATCAATTTGTTCTGCAAACGTATCCATTAGCAGGCCTTAATCATCTCTAATCATTGTTTAAATATATCTATTAATGTAGATGCCCCAGTATTTGTCTGATTAAACTCGCCAGTGAATCGGGCACTCACACAATGGTCGGTTTGTCACATCTGTTACAGAAAACATTTCAGATTTCTCCCCCCTTTTTTAAAAGCTTAAATATCTTTTGTTTAGACCCCCTCTCACCAGATTTCTTCCACTTTAATGCAAGTCAATTGCTAAATTACATTCCTTTTGTTTTTTTATAAACCTCCCTCATATGTTCTCAAATGTTAGATTGTGTTTTATCGCAGGGCACATGGAAACTGGTGAAAGTGTTTTTACTTTCCATTAAGTGCACATATGTGCCATTTTTGGGATTATAATAAAAACTTGAAAAGTACAAGTCATCGAATATATCTGAAAAGGAACGGTGAACTACTGATGCCTGATATGTACAACTAGACAGGGCATTCTGAGTAGTCCCACATCAGGTTCCAGCCTACTTTATATGGGTTATCGGGGACTTTGGACACGCCCACCACTTTTGGTTGGTTAGTTGGGCTGCTTTTTAAAAATCCTTTTCTCGGTTTGGTTAATATTGTGCCTCTGTCCCGCCTTTCAGTGCTCTGTTCAGTTGACATCACCAATTGATTCTTTTGGTTGGCCAGCGCTGGCCACCTCTTGCCTCCAACCTGGCACACCCTCCTCCCCTCCCCTCCCATCATGCGAAATGCAGTGTCTATCTGTGTCGTTATTTAGAGAGGCAACATTTAGGCCCTTTTCTACAGGCCACTGGGCTGCTGAAGAAGGTCATGGGATCCCGGAGGTAAGATCAAGATTTAAACACGCATTTGCAATGCAATAGGTCTCCATTACTGAAAGTTTTACCTATTGGCATTGCAAATAATAATGCAACACCAATAGCTCAAACTTTCAGTAATGCGAGACCTATTGCATTGCAAATGCTTGTTTGATATTAGAGCACATGCATTTATTTATCGGTTACAGTGAAAAGAGCGTGCTTAAAGCAAGAGCTTATGCTTTGTTTTACAATGTAAATAAAGTGAATACAGAGATCTCAACATGCTCAATTGCAGATAAGAGTAGCTCATCCGAGTCTGTTTTTTTAAAGGGAAGACGGATGATCATAGAGTGATTTCTGCATGTTTGCAAGTGTTATATTTCTGGAATTATATGTAAACAATATTTCTAAGATTGTGGTGCTCTTTGGCAGACCATCAATTTACTCACATTGTTTTCTATTGAACCGTTACACTTATACGTAAATAAATGAGCTTTTTCGGATTTTGTTTTACATGCACTTTCACACTACAACAAATTATTTACATGTTTTTCAGCTAAATATGCAAGGAAAATACACTGCATAGTTTGGTGGAAAATAAGAATGTGCTCTTTTTCAAGGGTGTCCACAAACAAACAAATATGGTACACGTTACGACTATTTTAACTGAAACATTCACTTTTAAAGCAAGTTACAATATACTTGCTAACAGCAACTTTCCGAAATAACCTATTTTATTTGCAACTCCCATAAATATTGCATGTTCCAGTGGAGCAAATATCTCTAACTTGATCTTTGAGGCTGTCCATTTAAAATAATAGCTTGAGCAGAGAAACTCTGAAGTTTAGAATATACATGAAACACAGAAGAAAACCACAATTTTGGGAACGGCATTCGGTAACAGCTTTAAGCTGCCATCTAGCATATTTATTGGATCTTGTCGATTTCAAAGATGAAAAAAGCTTTTAAAGCATTAGTCTTAGAGGATCAGTCCACTTTCTGGTGGTGTCACGTGCAATATGTGACACATGCCAAATCTGTGTAAGTCAGCATCTCTGTGTATCTGCACTGCACACACTGTGTGTCCCTGAAGCACCAAGCATGGCATCTCCAGCTAACGTAGATGCATTCCTTTACTCAGGATGGAGTTTGAAGTAAAACTCTATTGTGAGCAATGCACCTGTGTTAATGTTTGCTAGTCTGTGCTACCTGCATCCTGTAACTATTGTCACATTCTAAGCAAGGCCCTGCCACAGGTGAATTTGCTTCTGGTGGGAGGTCCTATTAAGTGTAATGCTGTATGTCTAACAATACATGAACCAGACTTTATCAAAAGAATAACATTGCCCACTCTCAACCACGTGAAGATCTACGATTTTTTTAGATCACGGTCAGCAGAATTCCTCCAAACTTTCAGCACGGTTTGCAGTAAAACAGAGTTTAAATATTAGTGTAACAAAAAGGTGGGGCAGGAAAATAGAGATTAGACTTACAAGTAGGATATCCAAACAAGTTGTGAAAAAATGCATAGTTTAGCGATGGAGTTTGGAAATAGTTTCTGGTTAGGTTGATGTTATGTTTAGAAGCTGGGGCTCCGTTGCTGAGGCCCTATTAGAGCATGTTTTAGTGGACAATTCTGCTCGGAAAATGACAATTCTTACCGCTTGATCCAGTAGGAATGAGGTGCTTGAACCAGATCGGGTCGAGAGGAGGAGATCGGCTGCAGATGGTGGCAGATTCCTCGAGGGCCGGGAGGAACTAGGCCCGGGCCAAGACACAACCTGCGGCCGAGGCCGAACCCGACGAGCGTGGCGAGGATGCCAAGGCGTGGTCCCGCACCGCCCCGCTGACTGTCCAGGACGCTGACACCACACAGAGCACCCTAGAGAAGTTGGACATCGCCGGGGATGGTGCCGGTGAGTGGAGAGCGCGGGACCTGAAGTGCGAATTAAAGGAAGGCACCGGCCCCCAGTCTAGATATCGTGCTCCCAGCGATAAAGTTTGCCTGAAGTCCCGGTGCTGCTGCGTCTACGACAGGGACAACAACGAGCCTGGGGGTCGGTGGAGGCCCATTGATGGGGGCTCTGAGGCGGCAAGGAGCACTTGGAGCTGGGTGCCTGACTCTAAAATGGGGCCCGGCGGAGACCCTCCATAAGTAAAAAGGCAGCAGCACCCACCTCGAGGACTCCAGACCAATATGCACCAGTAAAGGTCCCTGCACCAAACTCGTGCCCCCGCCCAAAGCGCTCGCCTTTGGTCCCAGCCCTGCTCCATTCTGTCAGGATCCAGAGGGAGCTTGCACTGGATCCATTAAGTGCAACAAGAGGAGCTAGAATAATTTGAACACGGCCATGTTGAGTCCAAATAGAAAATGCTTTATGACCCAAAGCAGTTACAGCACACAAGTAAAGAAGCTCCTTTAAGACTGAGCTTCTTGGGCGTCAAGCGGCGGCTTCGGGACATGAACTTAAAATACGCCATGCTCTTCCCGGCCAGGCTGCGGGTGGAGGTGGATGGTCGCACTCACTTTTTTGACCGTCCTGAAATGGCCGGGGACTGGCTGGACACTTTGTCTGGGGGTCGAGATCGGGATGGCGGGGGGGGGCTGCGGGAGGAGAAGGCCCACTGGACCGGGACTGAGGTGCTGATACTGGGACTCACTCTGGACGAAGATGCTGCCGCTTTCGGCCAAGCTTAGGGTCTCTCGTTTTTTGTACTCGTTCTCCCTCCTTTGTAGGTGGTGCGGGGTCTCGAAGGGGTACTCTTTCCTCCTCTAGGGGGTTTACCTAGTTTCAACTATATAGGGGCGACAGGCACACTGCAAGTTGGGGGGGCTGTTTGGGCTCATGCAGGGGTGCAGGGAGGGGGGAGTTTTGTTGGGGCGGTTGGGTTGGGGTGGGGTGTTGTTCATTTGTACCACAAGGCAAAAGTATCGTCGTGCTATTCCCAAAGTGCTCTCGGGGGGACGAGTGATTGCTTTCGTTTATGATGGGGGGTAGGGGACTGAGTCTTTTGTCCTGGAACGTTAATGGACTGGGGGACAGGATAAAACGAGGTGTGGTCCTGCAGTTCCTGAAACGAATTTCACCTGACATAGTTTTTCTGCAGGAGACGCACCTCATTGGCAACTCCTTTTGTGCTATGAACCGACGGGGCTACCGCCTTCTGGCCCATTCGGGCTTCACGTCGGGTTCAAGGGGTGTGGGCATCATGGCCAAGACCTCGCTCCCGTTGGAAGTTGATGAGGTGCTCCATGATGACAGGGGACGTTACACGGTTCTGGTGGGTAGAATGGAGGGCAGAGTGATTATTTTTGTTTCTGTCTATGTCCCGCCAGGGTTGCAGACGACCACCTTTGCGGATCTGGGGCGCCTCCTCCTTGGCCTTCCGGAGGGGATTCTGGTGGTTGGGGGGGATTTTAACGCTGTGGTTTCCGGAACTGAGGACCGTCACCCCCCTAGGGATCTCCCCCGTGCCCAAGCGTGGTTGTCTGGCCTATTGGATGCCTTGGGGCTGGTGGATTGTTGGCGTTTGAAACATCCTACGCAGAAACAGTACACTTTTCATTCCGGGGCCCATGGCAGTCTATCAAGGCTAGACTATGTCCTGGTGCCGGCGGCGCATGCGGGGAGGATCGGGGAGGTGCGCCATTTGGCGCGGGGTATTTCAGACCACTCCCCGCTCTTATTGCACTTCGATATTCTCCCGAGGGGAGAGGGTAGGGTGGCCCCGATTAATCCCTGGTACCTGCGTGACCCCACCATTCGCGGAGAGTTGGTTAAGTCCCTTAAGCGATATTTTGATGAGAATGTGGGGTCGGTGTCATCTGCGGTCTCGCTATGGGAGGCATTTAAGACGGTGATTCGGGGGGATGCCCTGTCCCTTATTTCCCATTCCCGGAGGCACGAGCGGGAGGAGGTGACCCGTGTTGAAACTGAAATAACTGAGTTGGAGGGCGACCTCGAATGTGGGGTGACGGATGACAAGTTACATGTTCTCCGACTCAAGCAGGCGGCCTATAAGGCCCTCATCACGGAGGCGGCCAGGGGCCTCAGTAGAGAGCAACAGGGGAGACTGTATGATGTGGGTGATAAGGCTGGGAAATTGATTGCGTGGCTGGATAAAAAGGAGAGAGCGAGTCGAGTTGTCCCGTCGATTGAGAAACTGGATGGTGTGTGTGTCACGGAACCGGAAGAAATAGTCGATTGCTTTGCAGAATATTTCCGTGGGGTGTATTCCCCGGTGTCCTCCCGCTCGGAAGAGGATTCCCATGCCCTGCTTATGGATATCGCGCTGCCTTCCCTTTCGGAGGAGGACAGAGTGTTGTTGGACGCCGCCCCAACCTCTGAAGAAATTGCCCTCGCCATACGCTCGGTCGCTTCCGGCAAGGCCATGGGTCCTAATGGTCTTCCCATCGAATTGTACAAGCTGCGACCGGATACGCTGGCGCCGCATCTCCGTGCGATGTTCCTCGCGGCCCGTTCGGCGGGTTCCCTCCCGCTAGACCAGCGTCTGGCTACTATCGTGGTCATTCACAAGGAGGGGAGGCCGCGGGACCGGGTCACGTCCTACCGGCCTATTTCGCTGCTGAATGCGGAGCCCAAAATTCTCGCCAAGGTGTTGGCCAATCGGCTGGTTGGCGTGGTGTGCGATTTGATTCACCAGGATCAGTCCGGCTTTATCCCTCATCGCAACACTGCGCTTAACCTGCGGCGCTTGCATGGGGTGCTCGAGCGTGCCCCGTTTATACGGGAACCGGCCATTTTGGCATCCCTGGACGCCACTATGGCGTTTGACACACTTGAGTGGCCATATATTTGGGCGACACTGGCGAAGTTTGGGTTTGGCCCGGGATTCATCGGTTGGGTGAAATTGTTGTACTCGGGACCGCTGGCGCAGGTGGTTGTGAACGGTAGAGTGTCGGCTCCGTTTGAGCTGGGCAGGGGCACGCGGCAGGGCTGCCCATTATCACCGCTCCTCTTCGCGCTTGCCCTGGAGCCCCTGGCGGAGTGGCTGCGGTGGGATCCTTCTATTCGTGGTCTCCGATGGACCCCCGAGTATGAGGACCGCGTATCTCTTTACGCTGATGATATTCTTCTGTACCTGGCTTCCCCACGTAAATCACTGATAGTACTGGTTGATGTATTGCACTCATTTGGCCTCAACTCCGGCCTGATCATCAACTGGGCTAAATCGTGTGTGTATGTCCTCTCTGGGGAGGATCCTATCCTTCCGCGGGGTTGTCCTATCCAGATCGCCCCGCGGGGATTTAGGTACCTGGGTGTCTTCATTACCCTGGACGCGGAGGCCCGATATAACCAGAACTTGCTTCCCCCCCTCCAGCGCCTGAAGGAGGACGTCGCGCGTTGGAGGCGCTTGCCGCTCTCGCCGCTCGGCCGGGCGGCATTGTTTAAGATGATGTCGCTGCCACGTTTCCTGTATGCTTTGCAGAATACAATGGATGTTGTCCCGGCGCGCTACTTTCGCGAGGTGGAGAGTTTGCAGCGCCGACTGTTCTGGGAGGGTAGGCCGCGTATCGCCCTGGCGAAGCTGACGCTCCCGTGGTACGACGGGGGGGGTTGCCCTCCCAGATATCAAGCGATATTACTGGGCCTCCCAGCTGGCTGCGATCAATCACGGCCTTTACGGGCCCGCCCTAAACCCGGCCTTTGAGATGGATAAAATGTTACTGCCGGGTGGTGACTATAATCGGGCGCTTTATTCTAGCTCGCATGACGCGCGGCTGACGGGCCCCACGAGGGTCATGGTACGGGTGTGGCACACGGCTAACGTGGCGATGGGGTGGAAGGATCGCTTGACCCGGGCGATGCCACTATACGCATCTGAGCGGCTGGGCTCCCTGTGGACCTCGAAGGGCTTTGAGAAGTGGGACATGATAGGCATCAGCAGGGTGGGCGATCTCTGGATGAGGGGGGGATTCAAAACGTTCGATGTGCTGCAGACAGAATTCCAGCTGCAGGACAGGGAGTACTTTCGTTATATGCAGATCCGTCATGCGTTGTGCTCCGTATTTCCGGACGTGGCCTCCATCCCGGAGTACTCCCCTCTGGAGGATAGAGTGCTAGATGGGCATGTCCCGGACGGCACGATTTCATTAATTTACAAAAAGCTCATCAATGACCGTTCGGGACTGCTGACCGGCCTTCGTGAGGCGTGGGGGGCTGATGGATTGGAGCTGGATGACGAGGACTGGGTGTCTGCGGTGGCCTCCCCGAAAGAGGTGGCCATACCGGCCCACCTTCGCTTCGTCCAGCTCAAGATACTCCATAGGGTCTATGTTACGGGGCCGAGGCTGATGCGTATGGGCTATGCTGTGGACGGGTTGTGTAAGCGTGGGTGTGGTTCTTTAGGGACCTTTCTCCATATTCTGTGGGAATGCCCGGAGGTGATGCGATTCTGGCGTGGTGTGCATGAGGTTTTGCAGGTAGTTACGCATGTGCCGCTGTTGCCTGAGGCGAGGAGATGTCTTTTGAATGTATGGGAGCCAACCGACTACTCAGTGCCACAGACGTGGTGGGCGACTCTGGGATATATGGTGGCCAAACGTGACATTGCGCAACTGTGGGGTTCCCAGAGGTCGCCGACTGTCTCGGCGTGGAAGGACAACATGGATTGGTGTATGTTTCGGGAAAAGGTGGTGTATGTTGCTAGAGGTAAGCCTGGGACATGGGTGAAAGTATGGGGCCCCTGGAACGCTTACCGTGGGGGAATCTGTACCCCGCCGCTACTGCCTGATCCGTCACCGGCCCCGTCTCCTTAGCCTGTTTGTCTTCCCGGTTCTGGGCAATGAGTTTACTTAGTCCCCGTCCTGACCTATTCCCCCCCTCGATATTCCTATGAATCGGTGGGGTCCCCCCCCTAGGGGAGCACATGCTGTTGTTTCCGACTGTGGGTTGCCTTGTGGACTTGTTTTTTGTTGTTATTTATATAAAAATGAAACCGTCGTGTGGGGTCCGGATGGTGTGGCTGCCAACGTCTCTTTCAACTCCTGTGAATTCCCTTTTGCCGCAGCGTGCGTTCTATTGTCTGTATTACATGCTCCTTCTGTTTGCTAGCGGCCGGCCTGAAGGTTGTAGGCCCATCTTTGTATATTTTTTGGATTCTGTAATAAACGGTTTCAAAAAAAAAAAAAAAAAGAAGCTCCTATAAGCGCACCAATGATCGCCTAAAGCGTCACACAGTCCCTACTAAAATGTCAGTGAGGTACTAAAACTAAGGCTGAGACGGCAGTGGCAGCTCCTCCAGAAAACACATTGTGGTGTCTTGCTGACGCCTCTGGAATCTGGAACACCTGATGTGCTCGAGATTCCGGAGGAGACAGTTAGACCCGGGCTCGTAGAAAGGATTTGTTATTCATCTCTCCCGAGAATAAATCATCTTACCTTTCATCAAACGTGCAGTTCTCTCTCGTTATTACACTGGCGACAATCGGAAAACTCAAGGAAGCGAGCCTGGAGTCCCGTCATCAGCGGATCAAGGACTGTCATCCTCGTAAGCGTGGCTGTCATCCTCGTAAGCGTTGTGTTACTGTCGAGTGACACACGCGTTCAGGACTGCTATTTACTGAAAGGCGGACTTTTAAAAAGTATCCGGTGAGGCATTTAGACTATTTAAAAAAAAATCCTATTCAGCTCTGTCTTTCTATACGCGCATGCGCACTTTCTGTGCCCCACGTCATCGCGTAGATGAAGATCGGTGGCCATACTTTGGGATATCGGCACGCAACGTGACCGACATTTTAAGGTCAATTTAGCGTGTTAAGTTCTACGCGAGCCGTGTGAACTGGACAAAACGTTTATTTGCTGTCATTTCTGTCTACATATATATAAATTGTGCATCACTGATGCGCACAGCAATTAATTTAATTCAATTGATGTCAAAGGTGCAATAAAGAACACATTACTTTCTGGGAGAAAGCATCTTTTAAGTCAGAGTTTTAAACCAATTTAGCAATGAACTGCCAAATTCACAGCAGTGCAACCTTTTGAGCTGCATTTTCTACATTTAACATACCAGCTGATATCCCACAACTGGAAACTTTATAAACTAGTGAAATGCATTTTCTACTGAAAGCATATAAGGCATAAGACTTATTTGTCATATCTAATTTTTTTTTTTTTTTTTTTTTGTGTTTTTGATTTCAATGCACATGTACTTGACATGGCATTGAGGGGCACAATATAGAAAAGGAGCAATAAGGAAAAAAAAAAAAAGATTAATTATCATCAGTATTTTTTTTAAATATAGTTTGTTTTTTTTACGAAATTTGCCGTTTAGTCAAATGGAAGGTTTCAATGCCCCTACTCCATTCCTGCCATCACCAGGTGAACCAGTGTTAGAGTGGAAACGCTGGAAAGAAGGGTTTGAAGCCTACATTGAAGCAATAGGCGGAGAAGATTATACTGAAAAAAGGAAACTTGCAATGCTAAAACATTGTCTTGGTGCTGAGGGGAGACATATATGAAGTCATCTACCACCCAGTGCAGATCACTTATCTTCGTCCGAAGATGACACTGATGTGTTTGAAGAAGCGATAAAAAAAAATGGATAAACGGTACATTAAAAAAGTCAACGAAGTAGTGTCACGTCAGAAATTTCTTAGCAGAGGTCAACTAGTGAATGAATCAACAGATACATTTGTTAATGATTTAAGAATATTAGCATCAAAATGTAATTACTCCACTTTTCACGATCAAATGATCCGAGATCAAATGGTACACAAAGTTGCCAATGTTAGACTTCAAGAAAAACTACTGGCTGCAGAAGATTTAACCTTGGATAAAGCTCTCGACATAGCTCATTGCTTTGAAGATATGGACCTGGGTCTAAAAGAACTTGCTGAGCAAAAAGCATCCAAAGTCAACACTGTCAACAAATCTAATCCTATGGAATTTTCTTCTGGTAAAGCGAAAATTAAAACTCAGGTCATTCAAGAAAAAAAGGAGTACATTTGTTTTAAATGTAGTATTCCTGGTCATTTGGCCAACGACAAAAGGTGTCCTGCAATTGGTCAAGTGTGCAGATATTGTAAATTAAAAGGACATTATACAAGGATGTGTAGAAATAAGAACAGGATAAGAAACAAAAATGTCGAGCATAGGAGCCATAATGATGAAAATGATAAAGAAGTTAAAGATGACATCAATGATGATGAATTTCTTTTAGCTGTGTATGAGGTTAATAGTACCATGAAGGATGCTCCGTTTTGCACCATTACTATTGGAAATAAGGATGTGAGGGTCATGGCTGACTCTGGTGCTAGACACACCCTTTCTGAGGCCAATCTAAAGCCATAGCTGCACTGGTTTCTCCCTTCAAATGTTTTTCTCTTTCTACACCCCAAACTGCCTTCTCTCCTTTTCCCTCAGGTATCTTTCTTTGCATCTTAATTCTCCTCTCTTCCACCATGTCCAAAAAGGTATTTTCTTCCTTCTTTAAACTACAAGTAAGATTATTCTTAAATACTGCCTCTAAAGTCAATTCTTTAGTTTCTAAGAAATATTCACCTAAAACTTTACCAGGTTTTATCTTATTCAATTCAGGGACTACAGGTACTTGTGAAAAAATATTATCTACATCGGAGCAATAATATTCTAATTTCCCTGTTTTGTAAAACAGACCTCCTAACACACTACATGTTATTCCATAAGTCACAGGAAGGTGGTGATATGTAACACCCTCTGACACTGATGCAGGTAACTGAATACAGACATAACAGTCTCCAACGTCCATAGTTTTGACATATTCATACAATAATTTCGAAAGAACGTTGTTAGAAAAATCAGTTATGGACCTATCCTTATGTAAATCAGTTCTATCTATCAATCTGGTTGTGTGAGTATCATGAATCTTTTCTTTATTAGTCTTATTCTCGGTATAATCCTCTATCGTTTCAAACGTTACTTTTAATGAAATTATTAAAGCTAATACACTCCATAGAAGCATTAGTAATCCTGTACAACAACAACAACACTCTTTGCACCATCTTCGAAGGAACACACATGTAGATTTTCTACTTTCTGTGTTTGCCATTTCGGAAATGATTAGTGTCTTTTGACTTGGCCTCGTCCACTCACAACTAGTTTTGTCTAAACCCAAGGCTCTGAGCGCCTACTTGGTTCTTTCAGTCATATGTCTTTATCCGGTAATTCAATCTCTCCGCAGCCTTTTCTTATAGTTTCAATCTGGCATTTGATCGTCTTTCACTTTGTTTTCACAATCTTGATTCATAATTTCCTGAACATCCGCTTCTTCTCTCATATCCGAAAAGATAACTCTCAGGATTTCCGAATCCTCTTCCTCTTCAACCCCTTCCGGTACAGTCGCTCCTAGACCTTCCTGGCTATCTGCTTCCTCTGGTACTTCAGGAAGTGCCACATATGTCCATTCCGGCGACTTATACCTCTGGTTGGGTTTCTTAATTTGTTTTCCCTTTTCCAGGTGTGTCTGATCAGTGTCTTTTGAGTTTTCTTGGCTAGACACCTCATTCACTTGTTCTGCTTTAGATGACTTTACTCGTGTCAGTCGATACCTCTATCTTTTTACCTTTTTTGGCCAAATTTCCTCCTTCGCTGGCCTTTTCAACTTATTTCCCTTTTAACCTCTTTCGGTTTTCCAAGCTCTCTTTCTCAGGACTCTTCCTTCTTGTACTTCTCCTTCACTATCCTCAGATTCAGTCTCAACTTGACTTTTACCTTCTGTATAATCCCCTTCCACAACTTCCTGTTTTCTATCTAAATTTGTCCTTCCTCGTGTTTCTTCCACGCAATGAAATGAAATGAAATGAAAAAAGTATTTAATAAAGCGCACTGCGGCCAAGCGGCTTCCTGGCGCTGGGGACCTGGTCAGAGCTCACAGAGGGAATCTTCCTGCTGACTAACTGTCCCTTCTTCTACCTGGATGTGTGGTTTCCCTACACCTCCTTGGGGTTCTTCCGCAATAATCTTACCCTTACTCTCTGTATCTATTTCCTCACCTTCTACTTCTACGATCTCAGGTGGAATTTCTCATGTACTTGCACTTGGAGCTTCCTTTTCAAGAATTTCCTTAACAGTTTCTTCAATATTCTCCTTTACGCTTTTTGATATTTTCTCTTGTTCAGGATCTGACTCTGAACTGGTATCAGAAATCTCCAATCGCCTTCTTAATGGTAAATTCTTTGGACTTGGTTCCAACTCTTCCCTTGTTGGGGTTGGTCTTGCTCTGGCTTCTTCTGAGTCCGACTCGGAACTGGTATCGGATTCTCCAAAATATTCTTCTTCAGGTCTATTTACTGGACTAGGAATTCGCAGAGTATGACTTGCATGAATCCAATTCTTTACTCTGGCACATTTCATAGCCATAGTCATGGTCAGAATCACCTGACGTGGCTTCCCCCAGCGTGGGACCAGACAATTTCTTCTTCTATGTACTTTAATCCTTACCCAGTCTCCTGGACTTAAATCATGAGCTGGCTTCTTTTCAAGGGTGGTGGCATCCGATCCAACCTGATGAAACACAGAATGAATGGAATCAGCCAACCCCTTGCAATAATCCAACACGAAGTCATCAGTTATAGGCAGTAGTTTGTTGACAGGAATGAAAACATGTCTCATCGCCCTACCCATGACAATTTCGTGAGGACTCAGTCCCGTGTTCCTATCAGGGATAGATCCAATAGTCATGAGCACTAGAAGCAAGACATCAGGCCATTTTAATCCTGTGGCCAAACTCATTTTTCCCAATCTATTCTTAATGGTGCCATTCACTTGTTCCACCACTCCAGAAGCCTCTGGACGGTAAGCACAATGCAGTTTTTGTTGTACATTCAATACTTCACAAATCAATTTTATAATTTCATTTTTAAAATGCTTTCCTCTATCTGACTCGATCGTAACTGGGAAACCGAATCTAGGAATGAATTCTCTCAATAGGAGCTTGGCTACTGTAGCCCCATCACTCCTTCTGGTTGGGTACACTTCTACCCATCGTGAAAACAGACAAACCACTACTAAGACATATCTTAGTCTATTACATGGGGGCATTTCAATGAAATCAATCTGCATTCTGGTGAAAGGACCTCCTTCCCGTCCTATTGTTCCCAGACTTACCACTGTCTTTCTTCCTGGATTGTATTGTTGACATGAGAGACATCTTTGACAAAGGATCTCCGCTACAAGCCGAAACTTAGCATTGTACCATGTCTGTTTGAAAAGTCTGATCATAGCATCCCTTCCTACATGTGCTTGCCCGTGGTACATCTGTGCCATGGTAGAGACCATGCTGTCAGGCATGACTGGTCTTCCATCCCGATAAACCCAAACTCTGTCTGACTCTCTGGGTGCGCATCCTGATTTTATCCACTGTCTCTTTTCCTCATCTCCTGCCTCATCCTGCAATTGTCTCACTTCGTCCCACGTATTTACGGTGTTAGTAAAAAGTAAGGGACATGAGTTCATTTCCTTTTACCTATTTCTGTTTACCGAATTCTGATTACGCGCACAATACTGCGCTATGTCATTTGCAAACTCGTTTCCCGCTGACACATAGTCAGCGGTCTTCGAGTGGGCAGCACACTTTACCACTGCTAATTGCTTAGGCCGCTGTATCGCCTCAAGCAACTTTCCAACCACTTCGGCATTCCTTATAGGAGTCCCACTTGATGTCAAGAACCCCCTTTGGGACCATATCTGCCCAAAGTCGTGCACAACTCTGAAGCTGTACTGGCTATCGGTAATCACAGTGACTCTCAGATTCTTTCCCAACTTGCACGCTCTTGTTAACGCAAACAGTTCAGCAACTTGAGCTGATTTCACAACTTTCAAACAAGACGCTTCCAATACAGCTGCCACAGTACACACTGCATATGCTGCACTCAAAATCCCTTCATCTGTTCGCAAACATGACCCATCCACAAACATCACATGGTCACTTTCTTTCAGAGGCACATCCTTTATGTCCGGACGTGGCTTGGTGCAATAGTCAAGCACTTCCAAATAATCATGATCCATGTCCTCTTTCACTTCCACATTTTCAGCATCGGGGAACAACGTTGAGGGGTTTACATTGAGACACCTCACCAGGCTCACATTCGTTGCTCCCAAAATGACTTTCTCATATTTAGTTAGACGACTATGCGTCATAAATTGTGTGCGGCTCCTGGTTAAAAGGATTGCCACATCATGTGGTACAAACACTCTTACAATATATCCCATCACAATTCCTTCACTCTGTTCCAAGCTCTTACAGGTAGTAGACACTGCTTTCAAACAACCAGGCAATGCCACTGCTACAGGATCCAACACAGCTGAAAAATATGCAATCGGTCGTCTTAATTTTCCATGTTTCTGAACTAACACAGAAAGTGCACATCCATCTCTCTCACTGCAATAAAGCTCGAACTCCTTCTCATAGTCAGGCATTCCAAGGGCTGGGGCTTCACACAAACTGTCTCTTAATTGTTTAAAAGTCTTTAACTCTTCTTTGTTCAACTCAAGAGGGTCTTTCACATCACTTTTCGTCAATCGCACCAAGGGTTTTGCAATCAGCGAAAAGTTGCTGAGCCACTGACGACAATATCCAACCATTCCAAGAAACATTCTCACTTCTCTTTGTGTCATTGGTGCTCTCATTCCTTTTATTATTCTGATCCTGTCTGTAGTCACCTTCCTCAAGCCCTTTTCGATTTTATGGCCTAAGTACTGTACTTCCTTTTTTACAAAACTGTAATTTTGATGGGGATACTTTAAGTCCTCCATCTGCCAAATGATTTAAAATGCAACTGTATCTACTACACAGGCTTCTCGGGATTTCGATGCCACCAGTAGGTCATCGATGTACTGAACTAGCACTGAGTTTTCGGGCATTTTTAGATCTTCCAGGGATTTCTTTAGAATCTGATTAAATATTGATGGACTTTCTGTATACCCCTGTGGGATTCGGCACCATGCCGAACCGGAACGCAAAAATCTGTTGGCTGTCAGGGTGCAATGGGATGGAAAAGAAAGCATGACACAGGTCGATGACCGTGTACCATTCTGCATCGTGAGGAATCTAATATAGTATCACTGAAGGATTCGGTACTATGGGACAACATGCTACAACAATTTTATTCACTTTTCTCAGATCTTGCACTATTCCGAAGGTTCTGTTAGGTTTCTTCAGACCCATGATTGGTGAATTACATGGACTACTCATTATTTCTCTCAAAATACCCTGTTCAATCATTTTGTCTATTATAGGAATAACTCCTGCAATTATTTCGGGTGTCAATTTATGCTGAGGCATATTTGGATAACTTATGCCTTCCTTTATAGTAATCTTTACAGGGTCTACATTTCTCACTAACCTCATATCTTCTCCTCTCCTCTGCACCGTCAATAACTCTCTTCTGACTCACTCTCATCGCGGTTCAGCCAATACTGCGAAACAGCACTAGAGCACAGTAGCTTTGTTACCTGTTCTTCGGTGTAGAATCCTGTCTCATTACTGTATCTTTGAGGGTTTACGCTCTGTGGAAAAGGTGGCTTTGGCACCTGACACTATTGGGCAACAAGCTGCTGCTGTCGCTGTGGTTGACAACTCACCTCATTCTGCACCTGTGGATTCAATGAGGCATTATCGCCATTAGCACTTGGGGGTAATTTACACTCGAATTTCCAATGCCCTACCTTTCCGCAATTATGACATGGCCACTTCTTCTTGGCTTCTTCTAAACTAATCTGTCCCTTTCCTTTTCCAATATTTGGTTTTAATTTTACATTGCCCATCCCATTTGCTTGTTCAATCAGTTGGGCTTCTTGTCTTTCCGCTACTTTAACCTGAGCCCACATGGCCTTCTCTTTTAACATGCGTTGCTTTGCTTAAATGTTGTCGCTAAAATATTTTGCATGTCTCAGTACTTCATCTATCTTTTTATTTTGCCAATCCACTGTATGTTGCTTAATCATCTCACTTACCTCAGGCCTTAACCCATACACAAACCGATATACAAAATGACTTAAATCCTTCTCACTTAGTTTTTCCTCACCACTGTATTGTTTAAATGCCAACAGTAATCTCTCATAATAGGCATGTACAGATTCCTTTGCTTCCTGATGGGTTCTATCAATCTTTACCCAATCCGTTTCTCTCTGAGGCACTTTATTTTTCAGAAAGGTGATAACCTGTTCATACTTTCTCATTATTTCGGGGTCAGGGGCACCTGTTTTAGGGTCCCTAGGATACTCCTGAGTGGGCCAACCAATTGTAATTTTACATTCTGCCCATAGATCTGCTGGTACAATTATATCGAACAGACCATTTAAATCTATCCACAGTACTTTTGATAATTTTACAAACCTTTCTACCTGTCGGTACCACTCCATGGGTTTCTCGCGAAGTCGGGGGAAATCATTTGTAAATGACAAAATGTCCTGTCTAGTCCAAGGAACATGCACATACCCTCCACCTGGGATCTCCCTCATGGGGCATTCTGTTACCACCGTTTCCTTTTCTCTTACTGGAAACGCTGAAAAAGTCTTATCTGTATTCTCATCTCTTTTCCGAAACCATCTACTTTTTCACCTATCCACATCACCCCATTTCCTTAGTAAGGCAATCAGTTCTTTTATTTGAGTTAGTCTTCCTGCAGTATTTACATTTTCGATATCTTTTCTGGAGAAATCTACTCTATATGGTTTCTGTAAGGTTCTTATTTTTTCAAAATCAATACCCATTTCGCTTGCTGTCTCTTCTAATTTCTCATGCAAATTTCTAGCTCTTCAAGTTATACTTTTACATAGAAACATTAACTCTTCGTCCTGATATGCTTTTAATTTTTCAGTTGGAATCGTCCCTACTATCAATTCTTCCAGTGTTATTTTTAGTTTTGCCACATCTAAAGGTTGAGGTTCTGTATCTTTTCGCTGTAAGCTTCTTAACCAATCACTTTATTCTTCAGACGTGGGACCTACAGGAATCGTTTCATTCCTTATTCGCTCTACGCTTCTCTCTGGGGTCTCTGGGGCTGATTCTGTAGTCATTAGCGTTTTACTTGCTGGGCTTTGATTCAGTGTCAGATTTTTAGGAGTACTTAATCCTGACGTTCCTACTAATTTTCCCAATGGATTTTCTCCCGAACGTCTTGCTTCTGTCTCAATTGGTTTATTACTATGGTATGGAATGGTCAAACAATGCTCGCTATCTTTCTGTTTATCAAAGACAGGCATCACTGGTCCTATAGTTACAGGCACAGTTACAGCTTCCATGTTTTTAGTCAATTCCCTAATTTTCTCAGTCAGTTCCAAAGTAGTCCTAGCCAATTCTGCTGAATTCTGATTTAGCATCCTAACGGGTTGTGATATTTCAGACTCTCTAAAGGGATTATTTTTCCTACATCAGGGGGTGTTTGTTCAAAAGGTTTACTTCGTGGAACTTCTTTTACTGGTGCACTCAGCATCAGCAACGTTGAATTTGGTTGGTACGGGGGAGGATTTTTATAAAACATGTCTTCAAGCACATCATCCTCCGACTCAGTCACACCATACTTGTAGCTTTCTGACCCTGTATTGTTTTTCTTCTCTGTACATTTTTTACCACTGGTCTCTTATGCATTTCTTAACGGAAACATCCCATCAGCCATATTCGCACTCCGCCATCTCCTCATCCTATCATCATGATTTTCCTGTCCATACGGTCTACCAAACATATAACTATACCTTCCGCCACTCCGCTGTCGTTCTCTTTCGTACATCTCATCTTCCCATTCCGTTAAAGCTTCAAACTGAGTAGGTCTAGGTCTCGGTTCTAATCTCATCATTTTTCTCTTAAGTTCTTTAATACAGCTAAATTAAAAGAACGATTTTCTGGAAAGGCTAAAACTCTATCATCTTTTGTGTACTTTGCCCAATTATCTAGCCAGATACAAGTGTGGTACCCATATTTTGCAATCATGAAGGATGCTGGTGATTTCGGTGGAGGAAGCAACTGTCCCTCTCTAGTCACAATCGGCTTATCATTTTTAAATAAATTCTTGATCTTCCCAAACCATGACTTTTTCTCCCTCTCGGGTGGATCATAATACATCATTTTCTCTTAAATCTGTAGTCTCGATTTACTAGGCTTCTGGAATCGGTCTATTACAACTGTTCTGGTTGCTGTCCAGTCACAGCGTGACATACACTAACACACCAATCGGGAGCGTTCCCTTTGCTCTGAAATTCTCCGACTGCAGCGCGACTCACACTAACGCACCAATCGAGAGCGTTCACGTCACACTGGAAATTCTCCACCCCTAGCGCGCCACTCACCAGCGCACCAATCCTGTGCGTCTACGTCACTCCACAGCTGGCCATCCCAGCGCGGTCTTACTGACATCAGCTTTTCCTTGCTACTCCGGCTTCTGCTGACCCCTCCTTTACAAGATTTATCGGCAACATTTTTCCTTACTTTCTCTTCATTCAAACATCTGTTAGTAACGACATAAAAACACCACCATTGCCTGTTTCGCTAAACCAAAGTGAGAGTTTTGTTCAATTACACAAGAATTCCGTATTTCTCGAGAGCAGCGCTTACCTCTGCCCTTCCACGAAATTATTCCGTTTCGTCGATAAAGTAGCACTTCCCTCTACCTTACCCTTCTAACAAGCAAAAAGGCTAACTGTTTCTCTGGGGATAAAACACATGTGGAGACTACACTGCTCCTGAGAATTAAGGCCAGAGTTTCACGAGAGAACCTGATGCTATTTCACCCACGCACTTACACACAGAAATGTCCCTAACGATAACACACGACGATGTTACCAATTCGAACCCAGACAATGCGTTGTGCGACTCCAATCGTCACACGTTTTCCCCGTGTACCTACAGGGTAACAAGACAATACACCGTACGACTTCACTTGCCACACGTTTTCCCCGTGTACCTACAGGGCATCCAAATTCCTACATCCCGGAAGTCTTCAAGACAACATAGAACGCAACGCGACTCAACATAGAATGTTAGAAAATAAATCAATAATCAACAAAACATCCGCAATCAGTAATCAATAATCACCAAACCAATACAATAAAACAATAACTCTGCTACCAGAAAAAATGCTCCAGCACGGAAAGGGCACATTTACGTATCCTCCCTGCGTCACAGACCCGTCATCACTCTTACTCATTCACACATACATTCATTGGTGGGGCCCATAACACCAACACTCATATGTCTCACTCGAATCTGCACACAGGAGGAAGAGGAGCGCTGGACATGTGGGGGTACCTTATTACCTATAAGAAAAGAAATTCATTACAGTATGTACATATTTACATCAATACCTATAGAATCCTAACCTTAGCATCAAGGCACTCCACCACTTGGTCGACGGACCAATTAGTTGGACTGGTTGATGGTGATTTAGAACCAGCTAAAACACATTAAAGCATCTGAATCTTTAATCAATACCTTACCTAAAGAATCACAAACTCATTTTCTGTTAATCAATGTTTAGTTTATCTAATTAATTTGCTTTCATTGGTATAATCAGCATTTTGGTCAACACAGAGTTCAAATTTGATTATTCAGCACAATTTAGCATGGCAATTATATTTACCTAAATCTGGATTTCAGCGACCATTAGCCCTGCATAAATCAAAGCTCTTCCGATATAACCCTCCAATCGAATGCAGGCTAAGACCCAATTAGTCCGGAGAAAAGTTATTTTGCCCCGCACAACACAGTCCTAAAGATCTCCGGGGACCTGACCCTCGTGCAAGCAAATCAATTAACGGGATTCGGATCACACTCCTGGAACGCAGCTACAACACCCATCTACTAACCCCCCTTTTATAATAACTTTGGATAATCCTACTACATTTACTACTTTGGAGACGGCTCCGATTGGTCGAGCCATCAAATTAGCAAATTCTGATGACTTTTCGAAAAATTCCTTGGTTCCCATACTCTACTGAAGAAGTCATTCTATGACTGGGACAGTTCTCATGTGAAAGGGTCCGAAGTATCCATATCACGGCTATTGGGAATAGGTGTCCTTTGTTTCTCTTACAGTCACACTAGTTGAACTTTGGCAGTCCTCCACGTTCCTATCCTTGACGAGGAACACTGTGATTTGGTCAAAAGGATGCCTGGAGATCTTCAGTGCCATCTGATTCTGCGCAGTAGACATCGCGCTCACACGACGGTGGCCACTTCAGAACTCCATTTTGGATATTGCGGCCTAGTAGGCCCGAATGCCAACTTAAGCGAAACAAACATAAAGAATAATGAATATACGGAAATTACGATTCTACTGTTTAAACCCACACTAATCCCTTTTTATATTAGTATTTTCCTAGCTTATAGCAACATTTAAAGCAATATTACTCACCATTTCGTCCTAGCAGGAACGCAAAACATCACAAAAGCAATATAACCATGCAATTATCTATATCAACACAATCTACCGTTAATATGCGTACCACAATTATTCATTAGGGTTATTTGCCATGCAGTTTGCATTTAGTCCCACGTGTAATTTGTGTTTATTAAGTTGTAAGGTTGGTTAATTAAACCACGGCACACAATTAATATACTTTAGTAATTAGAAATTTACATAATTAGTATTTTCATGCAAAATAGAGAAGGTATACAAAATGTTGTTTTACCTGCTCCACCAGAACACTCTGTATGTATATAAGTGATGTCATGGAATGTTGGTGCCAATTAGCCATCTACTTTGCCTGTAAACCACGCTCTTATGCTGGCTGCCTGCTGGCCTTTTTATCAATAATGTTTTATTGATTAATTCTAAGCATCGACCTTCATTTGCCACTACAAATTAGCGATGAGTTCCTGGCAAGAACTGTTCGATTAAAACAAAGAGGCCTGCAACAGCGTAATTAATTTTTGAAGAAAACGTCACAGCAAGATTTCTACAATCTGAAGAAAAGTTTATTTGAGGTCAGTTCGTTTGAAATAAGTGAAACTGTTGTTGGAAGGTGGAATATATTTTAAAGGATGTAAAAGGGGTCGAAAAATTCCAGGACAATATACTTATACATGCAAGCACAGTTGAAGAACACAAAATAATTTTTTACACAGTTCTTCATAATCTAAAAAAAAGAAGTATGACAGTTTCAAGGAGTAAATGAAACATTTTTAAGCAGGAGACATGTTTTAAGGTCAGATGGTATTTTACCAAAGCTTGATATAGTCAAAGCAATTGCAGAGGCACCAAATCCAGAGGATAAAGATTCTCTTAGATCTTTCTTAGGTCTTAGTGAATATTATTCTTGGTTCATTGAAAATTATGCTGATAAGGTAAAACCTTTACGTGTCTTATTAAGAAAAGGTGACAAATATTTATGGACAGAAGAACAGGATTATGCATCCAGAGATATCAATAAAGCAATTGTGGAAGCAGCTTCATTGAATCCTTATAGTCCTGAAGGAAGTAATATTGTTACAGTTGATGCAAGTGCAGTTTGTATTGGTGCAATTTTCACTCAAAGGGTTAAAGGAAATGTGCAAACTGTTGCATTTATATCTAGAAGCTTACATAATGTGGTACTCTATTACAGCAATATAGAGAGAGAGAGAGAGAGAGACATTAGCTTGCGCGTGGGCTGTTGAGAAGATCAAAATGTATCTCTGGGGAAAACATTTTCAACTGGTAACGGACCATAAGCCTTTAACTTACATGATGGATGAATGTGGGAGAGGCAATGGCAAGGCATCTTCAAAACTTGTAAGATGATTGGCTAAATTACAGGAATTTAATTTTTCAATCAAGCATATTTCAGGAAAACATAATATTCGTGCAGATTGTCTTTCAAGACTTCCAATCTCAGATTCAGAATCAAATGTAGATAAAGATACAGAGTGTGTCGATATTTTTAAAGATACTGATTGCACTTGTTCTGAAACTGAATGGTTTGACTTAAGTAATAATGATCCAGTGCTTATAAAAGTCAAAGAGCATATCACTGGTAAATGGCCACCCGTTAGGAACTTATCTAGTGAATTGAAACCATATCAACAGGTTGCAGATGAGTTAAGTATTGAAAATGGTTTGTTATTAAGAGGAGATTTGTTCATTCCACCTACAAAACTTAGGAAACTGTTAATTAATTTGGCATACAGTAGTCACCCAGGGACTACTTCTACAAAAGGCTTCTGAAAATGTATTGTTGGTGGCCAGGTTTGGACACCAATGTAAATCTCCATGTAGATAAATGTTCAGTTTGTTTCAAATCTGACAAACACTGAACACCATGAGTAAACGAAATGCAATTAGTAAGCATACCAACGTTGTCATGGAGAAAAATCGACATTGATTTTGCAGGCTCCTTCAATGTTTTGGAGCGCAATTCCAGATTTATTGTTGTTGTAAGCAACTATTACAGTACATGGATTTATTTTGAATTCTTGGCTGAAATTAACACAGAATGTGTAATTACATTTTAGAATTTCTTTTTTCTAATGAGGATCTACCACATGTAATTGTTTCAGACAATGGAAAACAATTTATATCAGACAAAATGAATTCATTCTTGAAAAAGAATGAAAATCATACAGGAGAAAACACCCTTTTATTCACCTAAATCTAATGGGCAGGTTGAAAGAGTCAACAGATTCATTAAAGAAGGAATTCAACTTGCATTAGCATCAAATGTATCTGTAAATGAATTTATTCAAGAAAAAGTTCATTGTTACAATAACACGACCAATGAAATAACCGGATAGACTCCTTTTTTTCTTGATGAGGGGCAGAAGGGGTAATACTTTACTTTCTCCAAAGTTTGGTGCAAATGTTAACAAGACTAAGCAATTTGCTGCCATTGATGATGATAAACTTTAAGTCCAAAATAGAATTCAGAAAATAAAAACTTTTGTCAAAAATGTTTCATGACAAGGTACAAAGAGAAACTATTTGAAAAAAGGAGATTGGGTAATTGTGAGAAAACCTATTAAAGTTCAAAAAGGAGAATCTGTGTATTCAGAACCTTGTAGGATAATTGAAGTTGCAGGAGGGTCAGTTCTTTTAACTAACAATGGGTGGAGAAACAAAAGTCATGCCATTAAACTCAAACATGGACAACATGAACTTATAGACAAATCTAAAAAAATGTTATCAGAAGAAGGAGAATGGTGTGTATGACCTCCCCTTCCAGTTCAGCACCAGAGAGGGATACCGACGGAGAGAGCGGTGCCTCCTAGCCTGAGCGGTTGCCAGGTGAGGCGAGGTGCACACCCACAACAAATCGGGTAAACCTTCCAGAGCCACTCTCTATAGATCATCCTGGACTAACAGCAGGGTTCAGGTTGTATTGTTACTGATTCTTTTTTGTTATGTTTGCACAACAACACTAATTTTTGCAGTAGCTGTTCTTTGGTCCTGACGAAAGCCTGGATGGAAATATCCGTTGGCTGAAACATGTAGACCAGTTTTCTATTACAGTTATTTGTTCAAACTGTTAAAGCACTGTTTTTATTTTTTGGCATCAGGGCTGCGCCTTAATACTTAATAAACTACTTTTTTGTGCCTTGTTAGTCAATTTTAAACAGCACATATTTCTCCTTTATCACTTGCACTGCAAACATCACCCTAAACCATCACTTATTTTGTCTCCTTCACTATAAGAATAACATACTGTTATATGCATCTGGGACATACAATGAACCAATATCTACATCATTGTAGTAGAGGATGGTTCTCTGTTAGTTCCGGGTTCCCAGATGATGAAGCGAGCCACTTCTAGTGGGTGATGGGAATCCTTTTTCTACATATGCATATATATATACATATTGATATATATACGTTAGCAGCCAGACTCTACTGAGTACTCATTTTCAGTTTTGTAGTAGCGTAAAGGTCACACATAATATTTGACTCACAGTTTTTATTATTTATATTATGAACTTGAGAGCGCCAAGGGCAGAAACAGAGAACTTGTTATATATCCACATTGTAAAAATAATGCTGAGGCATGGTGTACTAGTAATTTGGACAACCGTATATCTAACTCAAGTAATGCCGTACAACATGATGAATCTATTGAAACTTCTGATTCACCTATTGTAAATAGGCAGGCATATTATACCTCCAGCACAAATTCTAATAGATGCAATTTGAACAATAACAGCAGGATTCTAGTAACATTTGTTTACAAAATGTTTTTCATGGTACTTCAACAATTTCTGGAATAGTTTCTAGAATGCCAACTAAGTATCATGATTTTGTTTTGTTTTGTTTTAACCCCTTTGTTTAAAGGGAGATGTAGTGCATCCTACTTTTATTATCTATAAAGTTGTTTTTTATTATAGTTTGTCTTCACAACATTCAGCACCTTAACACTTGCTTGTTGCATTGTTATGTCATTATGGAACACTCTATATGTATATAAGTGATGTCATGGAATGTTGGTGTCAGATTAGCCATCTTCTTTGCCTGTAAACCACGCTCTTATGCTGGCTGCCTGCAGGCCTTTTTATCAATAACATTTTATTGATTAATTCTAAGCTTCGACGTTCAGAAACCCCAAGTATGTACTACCGCGACAGCCCTCTCATTCACCGACAAACATCTTTCGATGTCTCGGCGCATGGTGTCCTGCGAAGTAATAGGAAATTGTCCACCCCAGTAGACGTGCAGAGCAACCGGAAGTGCAATTATACCATACGGGAATATTTCCTGTGCGGAACTCGAAGCAAAGGAAGGATGTAGCGAGAAACTAATATTGTATCCATTGGGCTGGACTTTATTTGTGAATACGCATATCTGCCTGAATAAATCTAATTACCACCGAGCTTGTACAGCGTGTAACCGAAGCCACCAGAATGTCTCTCAAGGAGCAAGCCCGCAAGAGCTGTGCAGTTTCTCGGAGCATGCGCACTGACTACCAGCAACTGTCACAATAGACAGGCTCTGCCAACTGTGTGGACTCGTATATTTTTGGCACTGCAGAACACAATGTATGCCTGTCTCGGTTATTTGTTCGTTCTGACCAGTTCGCAGTAGAAAGGCGAATTGCTTTATAGTTGTTGTTCCTCCTGGGTCATTCACTTAAAAGAAGCGGTAGGAACCTGGTAGTTCCTCCTCACATTCAAAGGGCCCAATTCCACCTTAAACTCAACGTTTTCCCCTTACAAAAGTATAGTAAAGATGAAAGGAGAAAAGGTCCATTCGGGTGCGGATAAGGTAAGTAATTATTTGAAAGGAATGTTTGTTAGCAGGAGTTCAATCACTGTGCTAAAAGTACCCTCTTCGTATAATACCGTAATTAGCGAATACAGACAGTATATTACGTCCTCAGCTCTGTAATTTGTGAATTAGTTTCATCTGTATTTCGCATGACGTCAGTAGCACCGACTACTGAACATCAGATGTATATTTTATAAATGTATTCGTGTAACAATGTTATAGTAGGGTAACCGAACTATGAAGATGGTTTGTACTGTCGTACTAGCGTTTCCAGTCAGGCTGACGTGTCCCTGTCTTTCATTTATTTTGCTTCAAACATGTTAAATCCGAAAATATACAAACTCGTTTTAGCTTCGAAACATGCCTCCTGTTTCATAATAATATTTATGGAGTAGCTCTCTGAAACCAGTGGAAAGGATGTTCAATTATACATGTAAATACAGTATGTTTCACTTGACTTTGCTAAATATGTTTACATATTGTTCTTCAAGGCACCAATGACATTCCGTGATGTAGCTGCGTGTTTTTCTAAAGAGGAATGGAAACTTTTAGACGAGTGGCAGAAGGAACTTTACAGAAATGTGATGAAGGAAATTCAACAAGTCTTGACCTCTCTTGGTAATGTCGCACTTTTTAAGAGTTGTGTAGCCTAGGAATAATCCTGCTTGAATTCGGCTCAGGATTCTAACTGTATTTTACCTTTATATTTTTGAAACTACATTCATGTTTTTTAAAGTCACTCTACTGTTTAATGACTCTGGTGCTAGAGATCCACTTAAAGTTTATTATAACTGTTTGCAGTGCTAACTAAACGAAAATCAAACACACCACATTGTCCCTAGAGCCATACTTTTGAACTCTTCATTTACCTCTGCAGCCTAGTGTTGTCTTCTCCTAACCCTGTCCCAGTGTGCGCCGAGCAGAACTTGTTCACTGGAACTGCATGTTAACATCAGTGCGTCCAAAATTCAGTGACAGTGACAACACCACTTCTCGCCCCCACTATGGCTAGCAACTACCCAGAGTTGGTCCTTGACTCTCATGGTGACTTTCAGGACAAGTGAGTAGCGGACTGGTAAATGGAGAACCTTGAGGTATGGAATATGAATTGCAACAGGGACTCAGGTCCTTGAATGATAGGATATTTGTGTGGAGTCCTGATGTCGAGACAACAGTAGGAGTACCTTCATCAAGTGGGCACTCTGGTTCTGATTTTTAGGTCTCGCATAGACAGCACATGTGCTGTCTTTTTGAGACATTGTTCAATCAATCAATCAATCAGGGATCTTTCAAGCATACTACTCACCTGTGAGGGTCTCAAGGCACATGGGGGAGAGGGGGGTGTTAGTGGACTGCAGCCCGCCCACAGGCTTACCATTTGTTATCTGCAACGTCAGTCTAATATACTTCATTACAGCTTGCAATATCATGCATGGGTCCTGCCTCTTCTTGTGTTTGGCCCTCCTCTTAGAGCATGGACCAAGTTCTTGTGTCTATCCACTGCTCCTGTTTTTTTTAGCTCATTTTTAAATTGTGTTTACGCACTTTATACGAGTGCTTGTGTTTCCACTCGTTCCTTTCCCCATTTGTGTTACTTCTTTTTTTGTCTCACCCCGTCTGTTTTTTTCTTTACATCCCCCACCCTGCCACACTATAATTGTGTTTACGCACTGTATACAAGTGCTTGTTACTTAGGTTCTGGTCCTTTTTCTTTTACAATAACAAACAATTAAATGCCACTGACTCAGTATTCCATGTTCTTTCCTCCAACCCCCTTCGATTGGCAATTTTCAAACATACTGCCGGTGTGGCTAAAGACTATTAAAAGATGGATGCAGCTTAAATCGGCAGTTAGAGCCCATAGCATTATGGGCATGCAAATTAACCATGGAAAGCTTTCTCGACATTGCAGTTACGGACTAGTGAGAAATGAAGCTGACATGCAGTGAAATAGAATTTGTCAATATTGCACTTGTTCGCCTGGAGCAGCACAAATTTTATGCAAAGATAACAAATTACACAAAATGAATGTTTTTTTATTATCAAAATACCTACATTTACCCCACTCCAGTCCACCCCACTAATATCTACATCACTTCAATCTACACCACTACAGTTTACTCCAATCTACCCCACTCCAATCTACCTCAACCTACCCCACTCCAATCTACCCCAATCTATCCCACTGTAATCTACCCAACTCCATTCTACCCTATTCTAATCTTCCTCACTCCAATCTGCCTCATCTACCCCACTCCAATGTCTCCTAATCTACCACCACTCCAATTTACCTCACTCTACCCCACTCCAATGTACCCCACTGCAATGTACCCCAATCTACTCCACTCCAAGTCACCACAATCCACTCCACTATACTCTACCCCACTCCAATCTGACCCTCTCTACCCACACCAATCTACCCCAATCCAGTCCGCCCCAAATCTACCCCACTCCAATCTACCTCAGACTACCCCACCCGAGTCTATTGCAATCTTCCCCAATCTTACTTACTCCATTCCACCCCAATCTACTCTGCTCCAATTTACCTCAAACTACCCCACTCCAATCTATCGCAATCTGCCCCAATACACCCCACTACAATCTACCCCACGCCAATCAACCCTAATTTACCCCACTGCAATGTACCTCACTCCAATGTACTCCACCTATCATACCTCAATCTACCCCACCCCAGTCTACCCCAATCTACCCTACCTCCATCTATCCCAATCTATCACACCCAAGTCTACTGCAATCTACCACAACCAATCTACCCCACCCCAATATGCCACACTCCAATCTACCCCAACAAACCCCACCCAATCTACCCCAACCTACCCCACTCCAATCTACAATCAACTCTACCCCAGTCCACCCTAATGTACCTCACCCCAACCTACCCCACCTCAATCTACCACACCCAACCTACCTCATCTACCCAACTCCAATCTAACACACTACTGCTCCTCCATCTTCAGGTCACTGCTTCTCCCCTTTCCTCCACTTGCTGCAGCTCCCCTTCTTCATCTCATCGCACTCCACCCCACTGCAATCTACCCTACCCAACCTACCCCAATCTTCCCCACCCACCCTAACCTAGTCTACCCTACTCGACGACAATCTACACCACTACAATCTCCCCAATTTACCCCACTCCAATCCACCCCAGTTTACCCCACTAATGTCTACATCACTTCAATCTACACAA
Organism: Triturus cristatus; assembly: GCF_964204655.1. NCBI lineage: Eukaryota > Metazoa > Chordata > Amphibia > Caudata > Salamandridae > Triturus > Triturus cristatus. The sequence goes on along the minus strand of NC_140582.1, from coordinate 75,378,703 downwards.
CTCCAGTTTGCTCAAATCTACTCCACTCCAATCTACCTCAACCTACCCCACTCCAATCTACCCCAATCTATCCCACTTCAATCTACCCCACTCCATTCTATCTTACTCAAATCTTCCTCACTCCAATCTGCCCCACCCAACCTACCCCAAGCTACTCCATTCCACTCTACCCCACCCAATCTAACCCACTCCAGTCTATCCCATTTACCCTACACTAATGTCCCCATATCTACCACCAGTCCAATTTACCCCACTCTACCTCACTCCAATCTACCCCGCTCCAATCCACCACAGTCTACCCCACTCCAGACTACCCCAATCTACCACTCCATACCTCACTCCAATCTGACCTTCTCTACTCCACTCCAATCTACCTCAAACTACCCCACTCCAGTTTACCTCAAACTACCCCACTCCAATCTATCACAATCTGCCCTACTCCAATCTAACCCACTCCAATCTATCACAATCTGCCCTACTCCAATCTACCCCACTCCAGTCTACTCCACCTATCCTATCCCAGTCTACCCCACCCTAATCTACTCCAATCTACCCAGCTCTATCTACTCCAATCTACCACACCCAAGTCTACCCCAACCAATCTGCCCCACCCCGATATGCTACACTCCAATCCACCCACCCCACCCCAATCTACCCCAACCTACCCCACTCCAATCTACAATCAATCCCACCCCAGTCTACACTAATCTACCTCGCCACAACCTACCCCACCTCAATCTACCACACCCAACCTACCTCAGTCTACCCAACTACAATCAAACACTCTACTGCTCCTCCATCTTCAAGGCACTGCTTCTCGCCTTTCCTCCACTTGCTGCAGCTTCCCTTTTTCAGTGCATCGCACTCCACCCCAGTCCAATCTACCCCACCCAAACTACCCCATCCTACCCCATTCTACCCCACCCAACCTACCCCATTCCAATCTACCCACCCCATCTACCCATTCCAGTCAAAGTCAGTCTTCCCCACTTCAATATACCCCAATCTACCCAACTCCAATCTATCCCACCCCACCACAATGTACCCCACCTCACCCCAATGTACCCCACCCAACCTATCCCATTCCAATCTACCCCACTCCAATCTGCCTCATTCCAATTTACCCCAACCAACCTACCCCACTCTAACTACTCCAATCTACCCCACTACAATCTACCTCAAACTACCCCACTCCCTTCCACCCCACTACAATCTATCCCAATCCAATCTACCACGCACCAGTGTACACCACCCCTATGTACAACACTCCAATCTACTCCACCCAAACTTCCCCAATCTACACCACTACAATCTACCCACTTCCTCATGGGTAGACCATTTTTTCACAGCATAATTATTCAGCCTTTCACACCTGTGGTGAGATAAGGGAGAGGGTTGCAGGATAAACATTTTTATGTGGATGTTTGTAGGAAGATCCCACAGAAGTTGCCCAGCATCATGTCTCCTAGTCATATACTAATGTTCTCACTTTTTTCTTTTGGTTAACACATACTCCTATTTGCCTTTTTCTGTGCTCTACAGAAGTATGTCCTCCCTATCCGAAGGCTTGTCATGTGACACCAGAGACATAAGGGTGCCAGTCCTCCTCACAAACAGCATTTCCGTAGAGAATTTCTGAATAGTGCGGTGTCGTGTGTCTTAAGAGTGCCCCCCGATTAGACAGAGACTCCTGTGCACTTCTTAACCTTGCAATTTGGAACACCTTTTTTTCCCGTGGACATGAAGAGTTCCACCATGCAGTTTGCTTGTTGCCTCAAAGGAGTGCTTTTACAATGGTAGAACCCACGAAGGTGGCACAATGAGCAGCGTGTTTCTCAATGAAGCCCATTAACTAATTTGAGGGTGCAAGGTATGCTACTATTACTGCAGTTGGCAGATGTATTCGGTAGAGGTGCATCTTCAGTAAATGTGCAATATTCGTCCCTAACTAGCAACAGGTGTTCACCAGCATTATTGGGCCCCAGAAGTCCACTGCAGCTTTCTCCAAGGGATCAATTGCCAGGGAGCACATTTTAATAGGTTCAGGGACACTGTCCTTCCCTGATTCAGATGATATGTGCTTAACACTTTTTTTACAATGTGCTCCAGCAAACCCCCCCCACACATTTTGTCATTGATGTCCCTTAATGACTAGGCCACATGCCACAATTTACTTCATGCACCACTTTCATTATGATGGCCATAATATCTTCTAGTTCGCTGGACTTGTGCAATCTGCAGGGGTGGCTCCTCTGCTATGGCGTTGGCCCACTGCTTTTAAGCAGCGCACTGCAAAGTAAAGGAAACATAAAATAATAAGAACTTTGTGTTATTATCATTTTATGTTTCCTTTGCGGGCGGGTAGGTGGGCGGGCTCTGCTCTACGTTTGGAGCAGGGCAGGGGAGGAGTGGTTTGCACTCCTAAGTACGCAATGACTGTTTGGTCGGCCCTCTCGGGCCGCCCAAATTAGTCATGCGCATTTTCCCCGTTCTCCATGCCGTCTGCATTACATTGCAGCGTTGTGATTGGTCAGGGAAGCCTGGCTGTGCTACCTGTGTCTTAGTCCCACAAGGAGAGCAGGAGCAGAGACGCGGTCCCCAGCATGGCAAGGTAAGTGTTTTTTTTACATTGTGCACCATTTCCTTATCGTGGCGCTCCACCCATGCGCCCACACCTACCTCACCACCCGCGAGCCATGCCGGCCGCCACTGGAAATCTGAAGGGTGATTATTAGCATCCAGCAATTATTTGGGACTTCAGTGGTTCCTCTAAATTGTAGGTGTCCAGTCACAGACCTTAATACCAAACTTTGAACATATGAGAAAAATAATCAATTTTATCCCAGGACTTCTACAGAAAAGGATATCTAATAATAATAAATAATCAGGTATTTGTAAAACGCAAACTAATCACCCCTAAGGGTCTCAAGGAGCTGGGAGGCATCGGGGAAATTAAGTGAGCTATTGCCTAGAGTCACATGATGCTGAGCTGAGCTATCCCCGGCGATCAAACCGTGAGCCCCGTGTTCCAGAGTCAGCCACTCTGACCGCTGCACGACACCTAACTCTCCAAGACTGTGTTCCAGTACTGTGTTCCAGCCTGGGTCTGATGAGCACTTACTTACTCACACTTTACACCAATATTTTCAGTTGGCATAAAAAGAGTGGGGAAGAAGCAATATTGCCTGTATTCATTAGTTAATGATTTGCCAGAACTCGTAAGCTGATAGTCCCTACTGTTGCATTTAGGTCAGCTTCTTAAAAATAAGGAGCTCAAGGACCCATTGAAAGTGCCCATGGTCAGGGAGCAACAGCGTGAACAATGACAATTTGTATCGAATTACTCATTGCATGCTGCTAATAGCACAATCATTTATTCATTTAGTTATGCAACTGTTCTGTATGGTGCTTGCAGTAAGAGGTATCAGAGCACTTTACATAGAAAACAATGACACAGTACACAATGAGCACAACCTAAAAAAGAATGTGATAACGTGTCAACCATCAGCTACAGAATAGCTAAAGCAGCAGCAATAGGGCGAAGGGGCAGGTCGGATAGGCAGGAACAGCTGGGACTTTTTTTTTAAAGTGACAGATATAATCGAAGAAATGTGTTTTCAGGTGTAACACCATGATGTGTTGTGAATACCCTTGGACTGCCTTTGGGAGGTCTCATGACATGCATTTTTCCATGTCGGTTTGTCCAGCACCTTAATTTGTTTCTGACTGACAATATGCACCTATTTATATTTGCATATAACTGCATTATGTTGTGAATGCGATTTTAGTGTTTATGTATTTCACTGTATGCGGCACATTTTACAGGTGTATCTCTATGCTAATGTATATTTTATAGGTTTCTACAGTACTGCATGCATTGCTTCTTTGAGTCTTTTGTACTGATGCATGCATGTCTTTCTGCCCCTCTATATCTCTCTTTCCCTCTGTCTTTTTCTCTCTTTTGCTGTCTCACTTTCTCTTTCTTTCCCTCACACGATGTCATCTCTCTCATTCCGTCTCCCTCATGCTGTACATTGCAGTTTGTATTGCCTTCTCTTGGTTAAGGCACGCTGTTGTAAATTTAACTGTTTACTGTTACTTTGGGTGTGCAATGAGTAAAGATTGCAATGCATGCTGTGCCACACCATATGTTAGGTGTGCATTACCATGTAAAGATCATCTTGGATGTGTGCTGTTGGACCTTTATAACGCAATGCAGGGTGCATACTTTCCAGGTGCTCAAATAAAAAAAATAGTGTATGAGCACATTTGGTAAAGCCCTAAAATAAAGTTGGTAGGGGAAACAGAGGTCTAGGGGAATCCAAGGCCAAAAGAAAGGGAGCTGCAGAAGGTAAATTAAGCATCAACATTCCATGTGAAAAAACAGGTTTTAAGAGCTTTCCAGAATTGAAAGTGATTAAATACAAACTGTATGAATTCTCTGGAATGCCATAAGATTGAATGAGGAGAAGCACAGAGAACACTTTGTGAATTGCATACATTGGCTGTCCAGTAAGAAGGGCGAACCAATGTGAAATTTGGTCGAGTGGCACATACACATGCATTTGAACAGAATAATTTGAAGTAGAGGCAGACAGTGATGCCTGGCTAGATGAGAAGAGACATAATCCATGTGTGTGAGGCCTTGCATCAGACAAGCTGCTGATTTCTGAATTAGTTGAAGTTTAGATAACATATAGGTTGAGGATCTAAATACAAGATGGTCCCAAAATCCACACAAGTCATGGTTGCCTGAAAGACCATTATGCAGCCGTGTTCTGGATGACCTGCAATTTCCTTAATAGGGAAGAGCCGAGTTGGGCCAGCATCGCGTTGCCATAATCCAGCCGGCAAATCACCATGGCCTGTACTAGCGTTCTACTGTGCTTGGTGGGAAGATACGGAAGCATCTTTCTCAACAGTCGCAGGCTATAGTAGCAGGAGCTAGTGATAGTGGCGATATGATCTTTCATGGAAAGTGCCTTGTCAAGTGTGAACCCTAAGTTCTTCACGCTTTCCTTCGGGATTGGGGCCAAGCCCAGGTCCTTAGGCCACCATTCTGTAGACCAGGAAAGAGAGGCTTTGCCTACTAATAGGATCTCCGTCTTACTAGGGTTCAACTGGAGGAGATTCTCTGTCATCCAATTGGAGATTGCAGACATTCCTGATGCGAAACGTAGGTTTTCCGCCGATGCATTGGGGTTGATTTTAAAAATAAGTTGGGTATCGTCCGCATATGATATAATCTCGAAACCCCAGGATTCAGCAATTTTGGCAAGAGGAGACATATGAAGATTGAACAGGATAGGACTTAGGCACGAACCCTGAGGGACCCCTTTATCAAGCCCATGTTTGCTTGATCTAAATGGCCCTAGCATGGTTGTTTGGTTTCTTTCTACGAAGAAGTTTTGGAGCCATTTCAAGGCTTGCCCTTGAATGCCACAATATCTCAATCTTTCTATTAGTTTGGAATGAGATATCGTGTCGAATGCCGCAGAGAGGTCTAGGAGGACCAGAATAGCTGATCCTCCGGCATCCATTTCTAACCTCAGGGAATCTGTGACCACAAGAATTGCAGTTTCCGTGCTGAATCCCGGTCTGAAGCCTGATTGCGAAGGGTCTAGGTGTTCGTTCACTTCGAGATAATGGCTCAGCTGTTTATTTATAGCTGCTTCTAAAGATTTTGCCAGCAGCGGGAGTCGTGAAACAGGTCTGTAGTTTGCGAACGTAAGGGGGTCTGCTGTTAGTTTTTTCAGTATAGGGCGGACGAAGGCTTCCTTCCAACTCGGAGGGATAGAGCCTGATTATATGGAGCTATTAAAAATCCTTCGGACTTCCGAGACACAGCATGGTGCAATGAGAGCCATAACCCTAGGAGGGAAAAGGTCACTAGGTGACCCCGACTTTGCTAATGCGAGTAGGGAGTGTACATCCGAATCAGTTAGCGGTACGAAATGAGTGAGCTTACTCACAGGCTGAAACTCTGATTCGGTGTGACTTGTAGGAAAGGTTTTAGTGTGTGTTTGTGTGGGCGCAAGATGCGTTGCTAACGAGTCGCATAAGAATTGAGACTCTAATTGAGGCAATCTGCACGCCTGAGGATTAACAAAGTCTTTGACTATGGTGAACAGTGTTTTTGCGGAGTTGGACGCAAGGTCGATTTGTTTTAGAATAAATGCTTTTCTAGCTGATTTTATTTTCTGGTGGTAGATAGACAGAGAACGTTTGTACGTCCTACGGTCTGAGGGAGTGTGGCTTGTTCGCCAGGACCTCTCCAAACCTTTGCACTTCGCTTTTTCTAGCCTGAGTTCCTCTGTGTACCATGGGTCAGATTTTCGTTGTTTGGCTGAACCCAACTTTTTTATAGGAATTAGCGAGTCAAATATTGTGAAAAGTTTGGTGGAAAAAGAATCCAACAGCTCTGACGGGTCAGCGTCTGGAGTAGGGGAGGCCGGAGGTAGGGCGTTATAGGCAGTCGTAAAGGCTTCTAGCGATAAATTGTTCCATGGTCTTCGACACTGAGAGGGGCGAGGTTCAGGTTTAAATGGATTGGTGGGGCTCTGTTGGTGCTGAGTAAAAGGGACCAAGAAATGGTCGGACCAAGTTAGAGGAAGGGGGGGGGGGGGGGTAGGCAGTGAGATTTGCCATAGAAGAGAAGATCAAATCAAGAGCATGACCTGCTCTATGTGTGGGGGCGTTTGAGAGGAGGGAGAGACCAATTTGCTTTAGACTCGTTAGAAGATTGTCAGTGTCGGGATTGTCTGGGGCCTCTCCATGAAAGTTGAAATCTCCAAGCAAGATGAAATTGCTGGATGCTATTGTTTGGAGCGCGATCAGCTCTACTAGTTCATTTACGAAATTTGTCCTAGGGCCTGGAGGGCGATAGATCAGGGCTTCATTCCAGGTCTCTGTAGGGGATAGGCTCAGCTTGAAGAAGCCGGCTTCTAACGTGGGCGAAAGGTGGGTAGCTGTCCACTGGACTTATAAATGTTCTTTGAACCCAATTGCGATTCCTCCCCCCGTTTTCCCCTGCCTGTCTAGATGGATAAATTTATATCCCTCTGGGATCGCTAAACTAATCTGAGGGTGATTTGATGGATTTAGCCAGGTTTCCGTGAGGAAACACAGGTTAGGAGAGTGTGAGTTAATCATATCCCAGATTTCAATAGGGTGTTTCGCTAAGGACCTGGTATTGCATAACATAAACATTGGCTTTAGGCCACTCGTGGTTAGCGAGGTATCAGATTTTGGGCTAGTTGTGATATTTGTTAAACTGCTATAGGAACACGCTCTACATGATACTGGTCCCTCAAGGTAATGAGGGAGGGATTCCATGCAGCCGGCTTTGTATGACGGCAGTGACATGTATGTGTGTCTATATTCCTTTAGAACCTTAGCGGGGTAGCTCCGATGAGGGGGTATGAGGGGGGAAGCTTTAGATTGAGCAGGGGGTTCGGGCCTGGGGCTGGACGAGGTGCGGACGGGCGCAGACGGGCTTGCCTTGGGCGCGCCCGCTGCGCGTGCGCAGCAGGATCGGCATTTTATACAGGTTGTCTGACCACTAGACCGCCTCCTCCTCGTAGCCCCAAGATGGCGGCTGTCCCAAGGAGGAGTCCGGCCAGCCCTGGGATCCCAAGAGTAGCAGGTCCCCCTACGGAGCTTCAGATGATGCGGTGAGTAGTATGATAGCCCCAATACTTTTAAAAACACAACAAATATCACGCAGTATAGCAGCAAAATGAGTTAAAACGACGTTTAAAACACTCGCATACCAGCATTAACGTGAACAGTTCCCGGCTTCCGCCTCAGGAACGAAAGCTACGTGTACGCAGCTGGGTCGGCCTTTATATAGGTTGTCTGACCACTAGACCGCCTCCTCCTCGTAGCCCCAAGATGGCGGCTGTCCCAAGGAGGAGTCCGGTCAGCCCCGGGATCCCAAGAGTAGCGGGTCCCCCTACGGAGCTTCAGATGATGCGGTGAGTAGTATGATAGCCCCACTACGAAAACACAACAAATATCACGCAGTGTAGCAGCAAAATGAGTTAAAACGACGTTTAAAACACTCGCATACCAGCATTAACGTGAACAGTTCCCGGCTTCCGCCTCAGGAACGAAAGCTACGTGTACGCAGCTGGGTCGGCCTTTATACAGGTTGTCTGACCACTAGACCGCCTCCTCCTCGTAGCCCCAAGATGGTGGCTGTCCCAAGGAGGAGTCCGGTAAGCCCCGGGATCCCAAGAGTAGCGGGTCCCCCTATGGAGCTTCAGATGATGCGGTGAGTAGTATGATAGCCCCAATACTTTTAAAAAGACAACAAATATCACGCAGTATAGCAGCAAAATGAGTTAAAACGACGTTTAGAACACTCGCATACCAGCATTAACGTGAATAGTTACCGGCTTCCGCCTCAGGAACGAAAGCTACGTGTACGCAGCTGGGTCGGCCTTTATACAGGTTGTCTGACCACTAGACCGCCTCCTCCTCGTAGCCCCAAGATGGCGGCTGTCCCAAGGAGGAGTCCGGTCAGCCCCGGGATCCCAAGAGTAGCGGGTCCCCCTACGGAGCTTCAGATGATGCGGTGAGTAGTATGATAGCCCCAATACTTTTAAAAACACAACAAATATCACGCAGTATAGCAACAAAATGAGTTAAAACGACGTTTAAAACACTCACATACCAGCATTAACGTGAACAGTTCCCGGCTTCCGCCTCAGGAACGAAAGCAACGTGTACGCAGCTGGGTCGGCCTTTATACAGGTTGTCTGACCACTAGACCGCCTCCTCCTCGTAGCCCCAAGATGGCGGCTGTCCCAAGGAGGAGTCCGGTCAGCCCCGGGATCCCAAGAGTAGCGGGTCCCCCTACGGAGCTTCAGATGATGCGGTGAGTAGTATGATAGCCCCAATACTTTTAAAAACACAACAAATATCACGCAGTATAGCAACAAAATGAGTTAAAACGACGTTTAAAACACTTGCATACCAGCATTAACGTGAACAGTTCCCGGCTTCCGCCTCAGGAACGAAAGCTACGTGTACGCAGCTGGGTCGGCCTTTATACAGGTTGTCTGACCACTAGACCGCCTCCTCCTCGTAACCCCAAGATGGCGGCTGTCCCAAGGAGGAGTCCGGTCAGCCCCGGGATCCCAAGAGTAGCGGGTCCCCCTACGGAGCTTCAGATGATGCGGTGAGTAGTATGATAGCCTCAATACTTTTAAAAACACAACAAATATCACGCAGTATAGCAGCAAAATGAGTTAAAACGACGTTTAAAACACTCGCATACCAGCATTAACGTGAACAGTTCCCGGCTTCCGCCTCAGGAACGAAAGCTACGTGTACGCAGCTGGGTCGGCCTTTATACAGATTGTCTGACCACTAGACCGCCTCCTCTTCGTAGCCCCAAGATGGCGGCTGTCGCAAGGAGGAGTCCGATCAGCCCCGGGATCCCAAGAGTAGCGGGTCCCCCTACGGAGCTTCAGGTGATGCGGTGAGTAGTATGATAGCCCCAATACTTTTAAAAACACAACAAATATCACGCAGTATAGCAGCAAAATGAGTTAAAACGACGTTTAAAACACTCGCATACCAGCATTAACGTGAACAGTTCCCGGCTTCCGCCTCAGGAACGAAAGCTACGTGTACGCAGCTGGGTCGGCCTTTATACAGGTTGTCTGACCACTAGACCGCCTCCTCCTCGTAGCCCCAAGATGGCGGCTGTCCCATGTATGTGCTACATGAGTGGGCTGGTTCCTTGGAGGACCACTGCCTAAAACGTCCTACCCGGAAAGCATTCTCTTTGGACTGGTGCTCACTTCAGGGAATCCAAGCCCTGGGCGTCACAACTTGTAATGTTCTTACCAGTTCTGGCGTGTTGGAGAGGTTCTCGACTTCGGTTCTTGAGGGTTCTGGTCTGTCGGAGGTAAGGGCGACCCTTTCTGGTAGCCACAGTGATGCCCACAATGAAAAGCTAGATCAGACTGTGCCATGAGGAAAAAACCCCGTAGGGAAAATCTCTGTAGAGAGTGGAGACTCCAGAAACGGAAAGGAAGGAAATAACCCACAAATATGAGCAAAATTAAGCAAGGAGTGAGGAATAAAAGGCAAGAAATTCCAATTAGGAGAAGAAGGCTTCAAAGAATCCAAACAGGAAGCACCAATCGGAAACAAATGTGCGCCAACAGGAAGCAAAAATACGCCAAACAGGAGCAAAGGTCACCAACAAGAGCGAGGACACACCAGAATGAGCAAGGAGTGTTGCAACGCAAGAAAATGAAGGATTCAGCCCCTTTAAAACCCATAGGCAGGAAGTGATGTAACAGGAAATAAGCAGTTGCCATCTTGGGAAAAGGAAATGTAAGGAATAGAAAAGGTTGCCATCTTGGAAAGGGTAAAACAAAGACCCTTCCCAAGGCTCTCTGGAAAACAGGACTGAGGACTCATAGGAAGAAGAAGTAACAAGATGTCAGGAGGAGAGTATACTGGAAGCCACAGTGATGTGTGCAAAACAAAAGGTGAGCTAAAATATGCCCCATAGAAGTATTGGAAGCCACAGCTCCAAAACCGGAGCTGCAGTGTTCCTACTGTGTATTAATGAGCATTAACGGGCCACCGCGTGGTGCTGCAGTGTGCCTGACTAGACACAAGCGTCGCAGAGTGTAACCGCGATGCTGGAACTGCGGGCTGCTGTGCAGCACCGCAACGTGCTCGAGAAGAAGGAGGCGCCACAGGGGGAATTGCAGACCTCACCGTGACCCGCGGTGATGAAGTGGGCAGGCACCTTAACGTGTGGTTGATAATTTCACTTAGCATTGAAAGGGAATACTTTATTAAGTTTAAATGTCTGTAGATCAGGGCATGTTGATTCTCATGGTGTTTCTGTATGCAACATTAGTTTTGCATCCCACATTTTCATGATCGCTACACCTCTGTTGTTTGAGAACTAAATATGAAACATACTGAAATGTTGGCCATTTCACAAGGATTTAAAGACTAATTATGTTCTATTAACTTTTAATGACAGGTCCTCTTATTGCTGCCTCTGTATTTTCATTAAGCGCAAGAGAAGATGGCGAGCTGTACTCCGTAGACCAAGAGGAACAAGGGACCAGACACAATGTTAATCATTCTCCAAGTGGGTGTAAACTGCAGACTCCACATTGCTGTCTGAAACTAAAACTTCCACACATTCACTCCACCCTAGCCCACATAATTTAAGATTTTCCATTACAGTCACTTTATAGAAGACACCTTAATTCACTTTGATGATGTTTATCATGTGTATATGTATTCATATTCAAGAGATGGAGCTTTCGGGAATTATCTAAGGAGGCAATAACCTTTGCTGACGGTTCTGCTGTTTCATAATTTTTCCTCGATGCAGGCTTACATTAATATACGTTAGTAATGCTGTATAATAAAGTGCCGGCAACACTTTCACATTTAAATGTTTTTAAACCTTTGAAATAAATCTCTGCCCCTCATCCAACCTACCCCTTCCTTCTTGAAAGGACTTCAGTACATTTATAATCACTATGTAAAACATGTGAGCCATTTTAGCCCTAATTGAACACAAAGTGAAAAAAACATTTTTGCTTTCAATAGAGAGTGTGATGTTGATTGCCCAGATGCATGTTCTGAAAGCATCCCTGGGCCTTTAAAGTTAATTACCTCCAACATGGCATCTAGAGTCTTTTGTTGTATTCTAATGCGCACTTGAAGCTGCATGCAAGCATTCAGAAGCCTTAAAGCACTGTGGAACTTATTACAACTACTCTTAAAAAGTTTAGGCTGTGTGCTCCAATTTTCTCCCAAAACAACATCATTGCACACATGCTGTTTGCTTATGCACAAATTGTTTACTGCATGCAAGTTTCCTCCATGTTTATGTCAGGTAAAATCTGGTGTGGATTTTGTTGGTCATCAGCGAGAAATTCCAGATGGTAACACACAGAAAGAAGAAGAAAAAACAAGTTAACTACATGTTGTATTAATCCTTTTTCACACTAATGGACTTTAGGTTATTCAAAGAATGTTTGGCTGTATTGGCATACGTTGGCAGAATTCAAATACATTTATAGTTTGCTCCTGATTTGCAGAACATTAAGGAAGTGTATGAAACCAACTGGCTGTTTCAGCCTTCTGCTTTCACTTTGTGACAAATCAGAATCCCTTATGGGTTAAGTGGTTCTTTATGAGCCCCTCAGAGGAATAATAGGCTTATCTATTTAAGTTCAGGTGGTGTTAGAATATGGCATAAGGGTTCCTTCCTAGTGGTGTGGCAATTTATTTGAATTGAGTAATGAATGTCAGTAAATCTACTTTACCGAGAGCACACTGTCCAACAAATTAGATTTGGATATGCACAATTATACATTTAAAATCTTTCTTTGTTCTTCATCTGTTTGAAAACAGCACAAACAAGACTGCCAACGCGTTGCTTTCCCTGCACTTAAAGAACTTCTTCAGGGCTGAAAATAAGTTAAAACAGTAAACGTTTTACACAAATCCCTGGTCTTCATCAAATTGCCACAGCTGTTCTAATTACTGTTAGTAATTGGAGCAATTTCTGAGAGCACATGCATGCAAATAGCATACAACATAAACATCACCTAGATACCGACTCCTTCACCTCTATACCCATTCCTTGGTAAGACACAGATTACAATTGTTATTAGAACAACACAGCTGCCACCATTATTCCACCTAGGTTGTAGCCAGAAAATACCCAGAAACCTTTATTAAGTAAAATATATACACTGTGCATGAAGTAAAATGTAGGAAAGGTATTTCAGTATCATGGGAAAACTGCAGTTTTCTACCATGTCGGGGGCCAAAAGGATTACGACAACTCGTGTTTCTTCTACCATATTTTGTTCTTAGGGTGAAGGAAATTCAGCAGATTCTCCTCTAGATTGATCACTTTCTCCAGATGTCAGAGGATTTTCCATTAGCCCCCCATGCTAAATAAGTCAAGAACTGACTCTCTTGTGACACAGCTTATAAATGTTTACTTGCTGCCATAGAAATTGTGACAAATCCTTCATTTTTGAGCAAGGCCCCAATTCCAAGTTTGGAGATAAATTCCGATCCTGCTACACACTTTTGTTGATGAGGGGGCTGGAATTCTGAGCGCTGTGATGATAATCACACTAAACTGTTTCCCCTCTGACAGATTTCAGCAAGTTAAACCTGCCTAAATTTATTGAGGAGGAAAATGTGCTGTAAAAAAATTGAGATTCTAGTGCAATAGATTCCAAATGTGCATAGTGTTCTTATTTTACAATGCAAAACTCTGAATAAAAGGTATTTCCAACACCTAGTAAACACTTTTCCCAGGGCTATCGGTATTTACTGGATGCCACAGATCCCACCCCATATTCTACATACTTAGAATCAGAGACTATAGATCTACACTTATTATGCTCATTGCAATATAAACCAACCATTTTAATTGTTAGAAGTAGGAGAACGCATAGCTTACAAACTTTTCAATAAAAACTCTGACAGAAGGCCAGGATTTAAATAACTGTATTTCCAAATACATTTAATTGCACACCGTTACATGTATTTATCATGATATTTCATGCTCCTTTTCGCTGGGTTGAACAAAATATTGCTGGTTCTTGCATTCCACATCAATTCAGGTCGTATAAGGTTATTTGGTTTGAGTTATAGATTTTTAGGGTAAATTAACATGGGTATGATGAGCTCACGAGGTAGCATAAGTGCGCCGTTGTATAAAAAGTGGGGACAAGAATTGCCTAGCAACTACCGAATGATAACCCTTTCAGATATTTCTGCCAAAATATATGCAAACTATGAGTTTAAATATCTAAAGGATGAGTCAGAAAATGTGACTGTGCTACCAAAAACACAACTAAGATTTCGGAATGGCTACTCAACTTCAAATTTGTATTTTATACTAAAATTGCCTGTGGAAATAATATGCTATAAGAAACGGACATCTGCTTTATGTGGCTTATATAGGCTTACTCACAGCATTTGACAAAATAAATAGAACAAGATGGTGTCTTGGGGTATTCCTTTAGGTTTATTCAACCTGGTGATTCAACTACATATTGTCCCTTGGACTCAAATTCAACTTGGCAGCAACAGAGCTTTATCAAGGAGGACTGATACCCCAAATGGTGTGAGGCAAGGTTGTATCCTGGCTTCCCTTTCATTTTCCATTTATATAGCAGATGCTCATAAAATGTTGAACTCTGTACGCTCGCCCCCTGAAACTAAGTAAAGAATGTATTCCAAATCTGTTCAATAGGGACAATTCTGTTTGAAGGGATCTCACACCAACAGGCAATGAGAAACAATTGAATTAATTTGCTAAATACTGCAGAATGATCAAACTGATTATACATGCAACTAAAACAAAAAACATGGTGTTTACCCAAAAAAAAGCTGGTCATTGAATGGCAAACAATAGAGAGTAATTTTTAGAAGTAATTCAAATGTTAAGAGACATATTGAGGCCCTGGGACAGAGAACAAAAGCAGTAACAGTAGTCTTGAAAATAATTCACATGGAACTGGGTTTTAAATAGTTAGGAGTTTTGAAGTAAACATACAATATGATAATTGTAATTTGTTGCTCTGTAGGGAGATTCTGGATGAAAAGATGATTATGTGAATCCGAGCAGTTAAAATGAGTATATGGAAGAACTGGTTAGGCCTCCCAAGGTTACAGTACATGATGCATTAAGGTTGGAATCAGGTCTGACAAATATTGCATTTAAGTATTAGCAAAGACAAATAAACTATTGGTATGATAATTATGGAGCAGTTGAAGACTCCTAAAGGTGGTCTAACAGATGCATACACCAACAAGACCAAAACTTCGACAATCGCATCTATTTCCTTAATGATTGGTTTCTCTTTAGAAAGTGTTTTCTGTTGTGTTCAGACTCACTGTTCTATTTATGTATTTGTGTTTGGCATAGATGTTTGCATTAATGACTCTGAGGTACTAATAGCACACAATCCTTTTTAGTAAGCCTCGGTCATTACTGTGTTGCTTTAATCTTTTGTACCCTCTATATTCATATTGTATAAGTTTGAATCATGAAGAACTTACACCCGTTTGATCAGTATCTTTTATAGATCTTTTGGGAAGAAATTAAAAACTGAATTGTAGATTGTTTAACTATAGGTTACCGGCTGGAACCTTGATACATTATTGTATGAACTGTTTAACTGAGTGCCCCTAAATGAATCCCTTGTAGGCACATTTACCTGTAAATACTTAAACTTCCCAAGCCTCCAAGGGTCAATTGGGTTTCACACTTTCTTTTCTTCTGTATCTTGCTTATTCTATGGCACTTTAATGTATTTTAGAATTATGTACTTTAATTGACCAGTAATGTTATATAATGTATGTGGAGAATAAACTAATTTGTGTTTTGCACATTAACATATTGCAGTTTAATGCATTTTTGCACATGATTTTCAGTTGTTCCTGGAGGCCTTTCATGACTACAGCAGTTGGAAAGGGAATACTGTAATAGTTTAGATATTGGACTCAATGCATAAAGATGAAGATGTGAAAAGTACTATTTATTAGTGTTTTCATATTAAAAAGTGTTGTATTTTTAAACTTAGTATATTTTTCCTAAATAAGCATAGTACCAAATATAAATAAATAAAATATTAAATAGCTTGTGGCCAAGTAGAATAATTTATAGTAACAACATTAAATACAAACAAATGTCTTTTTTGTAACAGGCGATACAGTTACCATTCCTGATATGTTACACAGGATAAATGGGGCGGAACTTGAACAGTGGAAAGATCCAAGGAATGAAGAAGTGGCAGAAAGGAATGAGTGCCTTAGCACAGGTGAGGAAAAAATATTGTACAAATGAACATTTCTGAGTCAAATCAGCCTGTGCAAATCCTGTAAGCTATTTCTGTGCATCCTAAGGATGCCAAGGCCCACTGTTTGTTAAGTTAAGATTGACCTTTTTTGCATACCTAAACATTTTTTTGTCAGCTGGGTCCGGTATATAGCTTCTCTTCAGGAGATTGGAGGGCTGAAGGGTATATTAAGAATTCAGATGTATGTTAAAATAATGGAAAGCTAGACATTTCAGGCCTATAAAAATCTACTTGCCCACTTGCTATGGCGAGTCAGATTTTATCAGGTTGAGCTGTATTTACGACCTACTCGCCTGTTGAGTTGACGAAGAACTGGTGATCTCTTCAGTCAGAAATTGAAGGAGCAATAAACATGACTTTAAATTGTTTTTATCTTGTCACCTTTGCTCTGTGTTTAGAGACAAAGGTCAGAAGTCAGTTTACAATTACTTTTGTTTCTCTGACTGCAGATTTCGAGGATTTTATTAAGTGAACTGTTTGTCCTGCTGTACCAAGTGTGAAATGAAAACCTGTAGGGTACCACGTTTTTCCTCACACTCATTTAAAAAGCTTATAAGTCAACTGTACAAACATTTCAAAATATATTTCAGTAGTTGTGAAAGCCCAGTTTTTGTACTTCTATGCGATGACAAAAATATGATACTAGGATGAAAAACAAATCAGAACACTTTACTTGGTGATATGCAATTTATACATTTGTTTTCTGAAACTCAAATTTCACAGATTATTGTTATTATACTCTATAGTGTAATTTGTAAATGACAGTGTGCTACCACATCATGCTTTAGTAATATATTTATTAAACGTGAGTGTTTAAACATGAACTGAGAAACACTCCTACCCTGATGGCAATGCTATTAGTAAACTGAGAGGCAAGTCAGGGATCCCGTGTACTCTAATTGTGGGCTAGATTCTTATTTCACAACGAGCAAACATTCAGTCCATTTAATCAAACAAAAGAGTTTTGTTTTGTACAGTAGAAATGCTGAACTCATACATTTCAAGGTGTACTTTATGCTAAAATGAAGACAAAGGTGACTCTGTAACATAAAATATTTGCCAATGATCACACAGTTTGAGACCAGTTTACGGGTCAAGTACATTACAGTTAGGTCGAGTAGACTATTCAAGTTACTCGATCGGCAGGTCTAGAAACATTTTTATGATTTTTCGATGCCTGCATTTGTAGATTCAAAAAGACAAACTTACCTCAGTGCATGTACATGGAATGTACCCTTACCTTTCTTGATGTGGCCTGACATGTACGAATGAGAGTGCAGGTACATTGCAAAAGCAGAAACAGTTCTAAGTGATAAACAGGCATATTTAGTTGTACAGTGAAGAATATTGCTAACCATTGGGTGAACATGCAATATGGATTCTAGAACTATAGCCCCATAGTCAATGTCTTGACATGAAGATTTGTTAAAAAACTTGATTTGACAGTCTATTAGATGACTGCTGCCTCTATAGTGTTCTATAACAGTCATATTAGGCTTATCAGAGGAAGAGCTCTTTTGAAATTTGTGAATTTTGTGGTGGGAAAATCTGCAGTATTTGGTCTTTGTTCAGGATGCCAGCTCCTCTTACCTATCAAATACAGCAGTATCGGACCACAAAAAATTATTCATTCTCTCTTAATCCATGTATTTGATCAGGACAAGAGAGCTGCTTCTGCTTACACTACCTCAGACAGTTGTGTTAAGCTCCGGTTTAGAAATTCTGCAATGCCTGCGGTATTAGACCTGTGCTTTAATATGTTAGTATATTTATAGATTTAAAATACAGTGTATGGTTGGAGCTGTAATACAGTAATGCTGTGCTTGGCCATCTTTAGCCACAAAGACTTGCACTTGTGTGCAATGTAAATGCGTGGGTGTTGTCCTATTGATCAGAACTTCCCCACTCCCATAAGTAAAGTAGACTTGGTCCCCTTGGATTGGCTGGTATATTTGGAGTGCAGGATGAGTGATTGCCCAACCTATGGTGTCTCAAGAGGATGTAGATATCCACCCATCGCTGAACCTTGCCACTCAATGAGCTCCTGATATAAATCATGTTGCTGAAACAAACATAAAGATGCATTGCCCAAGTGACACGCCATACATCTTGTACCTTGTTTCCGGATGTCAAAGCACAAAGGGGAAATATAATGCAAGTATCAGGCAACATTTCTTATTCCATAAGATTGTTGTTTGTAATCAGCCACCTGGCCAGACAAGTTTTACATGCTGTCATATAGAACTCACCCACAAATACATACATACCAAATGCATGAGATAGGCTCTTCCTTTGTGAAAATGCCTTTTTCTGACAAAAGTCAAAAATATACATTGTTTTCCTCATAGACACCCGACCTCTATCCTCTCACCTTACCCATATACACTTACACGTACAACCAGAGAAATCTAACAAAAAAATATTGTTGTATTCTAATAACTGATAAAGGTATTTAAAACCACCCTTTTCTGCAGGTTCCGAATGTGATGGTGTAACAACTCACTGAGATCAGTTATCCTCCCTATATTTAAGTCTCCTCCTAAAGATAGTTTAGCTGTCTCGCCAGACAAATGTTTAAAAAGAAAATCCTAATGAAAATTGATACTGTATACTTACATACAGCGACGTTTAATAAAATTAATTCAAATCTTTTTAAAGCATGTGTCCTCACTTGTATGTTATTTTCTGATTTTAAATTGTCTCATTCCAGCATATCCCAAAGATACACCATAAATGCACTTTGTAAAAGACAATGCATTTTCATAGTATCAAAATAGCAGGAGCCCAAAATCCAACAGCAACGAGTTGCCAATCTGGCAGCATTAGCTGGACCTGTTTCCTCTGTCACTGACTCTGCACTCCAAAGCTTCCTCTATAATTTGTTGAGTTGTGCTGTTTTGTGTAACCTTTCCTTCACATATCACACAGAATTTTGGTAACCATGTTGAGTGTCATTGGTGGTATACCAATTCTCTGTGTGAATAAATATTTAATGCCTACTAACTCCTAAAAAATATGTATCCGTTCTAACCATACCTACAGAATACCATTTCCTCAGTCCTGATATTTGTTTGAGGAAGGAAGGAGAGTCAGGTGCACGTTTGAACCATCATCTTCATGCAGAAGGAGAAGCCACCAAGGACCCAACCCCAAGTAAGTTACCAATTCTCATCTTTTTTTGCACACGGAGTGGTGCAGTGAATAACATGTCTGTCTCCCAGTGCAATTTATTTATTGTCATAATGGAGGATAGTGTGAATTGATTGTTCTTCAATTTTCAGTGCATTTTTGAAAAATTCTAATCTATATTTTTCATGTTTATTTTTTTCATGTAATCTTTTTTCTGCCATTATTATTTTTCTCATATTTTGATACTTACCATATTTATTTTTTACTTCATAAAACATTGGCCCTACTGCTAGAAAGGGCTCCGATTTATTTGAGTATTTGTTGAATAGAGGTGACTACCTACAGTAATGCACATTTGTCATGATAGCAGAAAAAAATCAAACCTACTTGGTCTGTGAAATGTCACTTGTACAATGCATATACAATGTACAAACGTATAATAAAGCTGTTTCTGCTCCTTTTGCATATATCAGAATCAATTGACTCAGGCATGCACACCTAAATAGAGCCCTTGGTTGAAATGAGAGCTTGAATCCCAAGAAACAAATATGTTGTTATTGAAAGTAAAACATGGGCTGGTTACATACAGCCAATATTCTTAATGGAATCGAGTATGTATCATCATTAAAAGCCTCATTGGAAGTGACCACTTTGAGTGTTGGGTGTCCTCTCCTATGACATGCTCATGCTTTAAGATAATAATCGGAAACTGTTGAAGTTGAAAAGAAACTGCGACTCCAAAACAGGTAAGTCAAGAGTCTTTATTCTGATCATCTGCTCTCACAGCAATGACAACAGAAGCACCAACATTCTAAGTTGAACTCCCCTGGGTTATACCACTTGCAGGACAGGGAGGGGGAAGTGGAACATACCAAAACAGGACAACTGTACTAAGATTGCAACACATCTCCCCCTGTAGGGAATACAAACAGAAACATTACTTCAAGCAGTGTTCACAACTCTGTCCTTACTCCATGTTTGTCCATTTTCCAAATGGACTACGCTTCTCCCTGCTTTGTCCACCCTTAGGGGTACACCATACTTGCTCAATCCTGGTTGCTCTTTACCAGGTTTTTTGATCCAAACAGGAGAATTCGCTGTTAACTCCACATCATTTGCTCCATTTTTTTCATCATACCATAACTTGTATTTTTGTTGATGTAATTCAACTCTCTCTTCACTTTGGCTTAAGTCAGGTACCACACTTTTACCCCCACCCAACCATCTCGGATTCATTTTGGTACTGGGTTCCCTCCCTCTGAGAAATACAAAAGGGGATATCCCCGTGACCCCATTGGGAGTGGTGTGATACGCCCAAATGGACTCTCTCAATGAATCCTCCACGTTGAATCCATGGGTGATGGCTAGCTGTTTGTGTTCCTTGATCATACGATTCACCCTTTCTACCAACCCATTAGCCTTGGGACAATAGAGAGCAGTTCTTTCATGCTTTATGTCGTGTTCCTCCAAGAATTCTCTCATTGTCTCAGAAACAAACTGCACTCCATTGTCCGTTACAAGGGTGGCAGGGATGCCTTCATACACAAAAATGTTCTTAAGAAATTAGATAAGGCTGTTCGGTGTGGTGGAAGACGTAAACTTAAAGTTTACCCAATGGGAGGTGTAGTCCACCAGAACGAATATGAATCTCTTCTGTGGCCCCAGAATCTCCATAGGACCAACGATGTCCATGGCCAGTTTAGTCCACGGAATCATTGGCACACTGACAGGAGCCAACGGAGCTTTGTGGATAACTTTGCTTTTGTCGCTTCTCGCACAACTGACACACTCTTTAACTTTCAATTCTACCTTGGAATCCATTTTAGGGAACCAAAAACAGCTTCGCACCTTGTTTTTAGTGAGGCTCCTACCCAAATGTCCTTCATGGGCCAAATCTATAATCTTGTTCCTCAACCCCTCGGAACGATTTTGTCCCCTCGATGCACGCGACCAGACATGAAAGAAAGTTCAAATCTCACCTCCCAAAAGTCTCTAACCTGGTCGGGAACTTCCGAAATCTTCTCTGGCCACCCTTTGACAATGAGGTCTTTTAATATATCCATGTCCCTATCTTCCTTCATGCCCCTGTCCCATTCTACATCCGTTAGAGAGGGTAGATGTACTGACAAAATGGGAACATCTAATGCTTCCTCACATTGGGTATCTTTGAGTGGTAATCTTGATAGGCAATCCGCGATGACATTTTCTGGGCCTGGTAAGTACTCAACTCTGAAGCAGAAGTTTTCTAGACCTAAAACCCACTTGCTTATCCTGACATGTTTTGTGCATGTCTAGACGAAAACATGAAGGTTAGGGGTTTGTGGTCCGTATGAATAGTAAACTTTGTTCCCCATACATTTTTTTTTAAATGATGCACCGCCCAAAAGCAAGCCA
Source organism: Triturus cristatus (assembly GCF_964204655.1). Classification (NCBI taxonomy): domain Eukaryota; kingdom Metazoa; phylum Chordata; class Amphibia; order Caudata; family Salamandridae; genus Triturus; species Triturus cristatus. Next base: position 75,357,293 of record NC_140582.1, on the reverse strand, counting down.
ACGCCTCCCTTTCAATGACGGAGTAGTTGCGTTCTGACTCACTCAAGGTACGGGATGCAAAAGCTATGACACTTTCTTCCCCTTCTCCTTTTTGGGATAACATAGCCCCCAATCCCTTGCTTGATGCATCCGTGGTTAAAATGGTTTTTCTTTTAGGATCAAACGACCCCAGTGCTGGTGAATCCAAAATGCGTTGTTTTATCACTTCAACCATTTCGCTGTGTTTCTTCTCCCAAACAACTGCAGTGCTTTTCTTTAGAAGGTCACGTAAACCAACACACAAATCAGCAAAATTCCTGACAAATTTGGACATGTATTCCACCAACCCAAGGAACGATTTTAGCTCCTCCTTGTTCGATGGATGCGGGGCATCCCTGACTACCTGAATTAAGCTGTGCTTGGGTCTAATCCCTTCTTTGGAGATAGTGTGCTCCAAATAGTCGACGGATGTGACCTTAATCTTACACTTGTCTAGCTGTACCGTTAACCCTGCATCAGATAGTCTCCGACACACTGTATTGAGTTAACATTATGTTCTTCCTCTGTCTCCCCATACATTAGAATGTCGTCCTGGAAACAGAGAGTGTTCTTAATACCCTTAAGCACTTGCTGCATTATTTTTTGAAAAACTGATGCCGCTGAGGCGAGCCCAAACGGCATCCTTACAAACATAAATGCCCCAAAAGGCGAAGTGAATGCCGTCAAAGGTCTCGACTCAGGATGCAGCTCCACCTGATGGTAGGCCATGGACAGATCGATTACTGAAAAAAAACAAGCCTTGCCCATGGTACTTATCATCTCATTTATATTGGGGAGAGGAAATCTCTCTACCCAAATATTTTCATTTAAGGAACGAAGGTCCACACATAGACGAATACCTTTACCATTACCCTTAGATACCAAAACCAAAGGCGCAAGCCATTCTGTTGCTTCAATGGGTTGTATGACTCCTATCTCACACAGATTATCCAACTCCATCTTAAGTGTCTCTCTAAGGTGGAAAGGTACTGACCGTGTTTTGTGAACCACGGGTTTGGCACCCTGTCTGATTTTAATTTTATGCTGGAAGTCACGTAACTTGCCCAGATTCTCAGTGAAGAGTTCAGGAAACGTAACCTGTAGGTCTTTCCCACTGTTGGATCTATCAACCATAATGACCTGGTTCTCCTTGTTGGGATCTAAAATAATTCCCAGCTCTCTCTGATTTTGCCATCCAAGAAGATTGGCACCACTCTCTACGATGTACACATTCCCCACCGTGGATCTTCCTCTGAAATCAATTTGGCTACTTAACATGCCAACCAGGGGAATTGGGTCTCTTGTGTATCCTTCTGGTGAGATATCAGGAGACTCTAATACTTCTCTACACCCACCCAGTGACTCCTCAAAATCATTTACATTTACTAACGTGAAAGGTGAACAAGAATCTGCAAAAACTTCAAGCGGTTTGCTATTGAACAGAACAACACACTTAGGATAGGTTTGTTTCCCACACACAGCGTTATTTCTTACTTGAAAAACATACTTCGCATGAGATTCCTCGCAAGTACTAACCACACTGACAGTGTTGCTTACCCCTTCTCTGCACACCCTTGCTAGATGCCCCCTCCTATTACATTTTTTACACAAGACACTTCGGGCTGTACACATTGCGTTATTCGCAAGATGGTTGCTACTGCCACATCTAAAACATTTTAAATTATGCATTTCCTTGTTAGATTTAGAGACTTGAACATCTTTATTGCTCCATTTGTCTTATAACTTAAGCACTTCACTACTCTGCTCCTCCACTTGTACTGATGCCACAACTTCATCTCTAACTTTCATCTCTTTTACACATTTCGCGGTATGTTCAATGGATTGAGCAATCGCCACTGCATCCTTCAAGGTAGGATTTTTTGCCAGAAGTTTTTCTTGTACCCTGCTATTGTTTGTACACCTAACTAATTGGTCTCGTATGAGTGAGTCATTTAGATCCCTAAACTCACATAGCTGTGTAAGACCCCTTAGAGCTGCAATGTAGTTACTGATCGACTCACACTTCCCTTGTAACTCTGCTGAAAACTTATGTTGTTCCAGAACTACATTGACCTTATCTCCAAAATGTGTTTCAAGTTTCATCAGTGTGACATCAAACACATCACACTCATCCTCATCTTCCATTTCAGGTTCCGGTAGAGTTTCGTATACTTTGCGCCCATGAACGCCCAAATTATGCAGAAGAATGTGCTGTTTCCGCAATGCTGAGAACTTTTCACCACCCATAGCAATTAAATATGATTCGAAAAGCTTAGCCCAATCTTTCCAGTGAATTTCTGGATCCCCACAGTCATTTAAAAAGGACGGGGGTTGACTCATGCCTGGCGTGCCCATCGTAAAATGACTTCGTAAAAGTTTCACCGTAAAAGGAAGCACTCTACAGAATAACCCACACTGCACAGGCGCAGAAATACGGAACCCTCCTAGGACTACCCCAGATAGCACACCGACATGTAACCAGTCTTCACGTGGAAGCCCCCGGATTTCACTCCTTAGAAAACTGCTAAACCACAGATTCGACTCAGATTCAATGGCCCAGAGTGTCCCCCAAAATATAAAATCTTACTTAGGGCTGCAGCAATTCTCGTAAATGCCCCCCAGCATGAATTGGTGACGTTGACTGTCTCCTTCACTGTAGCACCTGAATAGTAGAGTGAACACTCATATGTACACGCGATAACGCTCTGAGGCGGTTGAGATGCCAGGCTTTTCACAGGATTAACTCCGAGGTACACCTCCACAGAACCGCCCACAGCATTCGACGCAATCACTCCTATAATGAAGTTCACGGTTGACGGCCCACACACGGCTGGAGCGCCGGACTTCCAGGATGCACTAAGACCTTCCGCGTAGCAGCACGGCCCTCAGAAGCTGGCACGCCGGCCCCTCTGAGAGGAAATTACCTCACAGGACGTCCGCCGCCGTCTGAAACTCCGGACCTCAGCAGTGAAACTCTGACTGGGACAAGGCTGCGCACCCCAGACTCTCTTCCATCTGTGAAATTGACCTCGTCTGAAGCTCCGGACCTCTGCAGCTAGGCTCTGACTGGGACGTGGCTGCGCACTTCCACACTCCACCGTCAGGGATTACTCGACCTCGTCCGAAACTCCAGACCAAAGCAGGGAAGATCCGACTGCGCACTCTCCTCACTCCGCCGTCCTCCGAAATCAGCTGACTGGAACGTGGCTGATGTACACCCCACACTCCACATGAGCAAGGATGACTCCACTGACGCCGAACATCCGCACTTATTAGGATGTGAGTACAGGATCTCCTTCAAAAATCCGCAACTTCCTAGGAAGACAGTTCCAATGAGCCCCAAATTGCACCAGGCGCTTGCCTAGTAGAAAAGGAGTTGGCTCGCAGCACAGCACCGACAAGATGCGTGATAATCCGAGTATAGATTGAAGAGGAGGAAATTCCCAGAAGTGGTGTCACCATCCGTCCTCAGCCCGGAGAGAATACACAGAGGGGAGATGGCCAGCTGCCCCCTTCACAGCTCGTCGCCAGTGTTGAAGTTGAAAAGAAACTGCGACTCCAAAACAGGTAAGTCAAGAGTCTTTATTCTGACCATCCGCTCTCACAGCAATGACAACAGAAGCACCAACATTCTAAGTTGAACTCCCCTGGGTTATACCACTTGCAGGACAGGGGGGGGAAGTGGAACATACCAAAACAGGACAACTGTACTAAGATTGCAACATAAACGTTTTACAGGGTCCAGAATTTGATAGAATTTCAGTCAGTTTGTCGTGGGTGATGTAGCCCAATACCCTTGAAGGACTGTGTTAGAAAAATAGTGGGCCGATTCACAAGGAAAGTATTCAATCTATTCTACACCCATAGATTTACATCTATGTGTGAGTGTAGATTTAGTACTTTTGGAATTCATGGAAAACACCAGGAATCTGCACTGAAAGCTGCATGAGGCAGAGATTTCCATGTGGATTCCTTTTGAGTTCCAATTTCTGCTGTTTTTAGGCCTGAGTGAAGAACTACGCATGGGGTGAATAGTTCCCTGTGCTAAAATACAATTTTTTCCTCCATGAGGAAAATATATTGCTGTATCACACAAAAAGAAAGGGAAAGGGCACTGGTGGGCTCATGCATACCCTTACTTGCAGAACCAGTGCGGGACACCCTGGTTTTTGCTCCAAACCTATTGGGTCACGAGCAGAAAAGCTCCCTAATGTCTTATTGGCTACCTACTAAATACTAACTCCCAGAGCGAGGGCAATTCCAAGAATTGGACGAGGTGGGCTCACTCACGTAATGTGACATGCTTCATCATCTTCCACCTCATCCCACCCTGGTAAGATGGTACTACCAGGGCAGACTCAACCTCGGGGGGGGGGGGGGTGCTAGCCAGTGTGAGCTCTTGGAAATTATTTATTTTTTTCTTGATAAATTACTTAGATCCAGTTTCTTGGGTTAAAAAAGCCGCAGGATAAACCACAAAAGTATCCTTTATTGAGGTGGTATCCTAGGCGTGTTTAAAAACACCAAAAGGTATTATCAGAAGGCATATACTGGTATAATAACCTATATACGTCTCTGATTTGGTAATTTTTTTTCATGTCAACATGTTTCTGCCTGTAGTTAACCAAACCCTCTTAGGCATTCGTCAGGGCCAAATCTATACACCACACAAAAGTGGTATGGAGAGAGGACCTACCTCTCTAATGAAGTATTCAGGTTATTTAACATAAAGGAGACATAGAGGGATATAGCATGTAGAGACACATTATACAGGTGGTAGCAATTTGAAATTCATTGTGTAGCTCATAGTGATATCTATTCCATTATGAAAGCAAAACTGGGGACTGTGTGCTGACAGCCCCCCTGTAGCTTAAACATAAATTGTAAATATATTGCCTCATAGAAAAACCCCTTCTTCTACTTCCTACCCATGTTTGGGGATGATTCATGCCCCTTCCCACCATGGAAAGGGATTTATGCCAGCACACTGTGGTGGAGTAAAACCATGACTGTTTCTATGTTGGAAAAGGGAATGAGGAGTTTGTTTTCTACCGAAACGTCTAAGGCTAACAACATATTAGAATGCCCAAATCCTTATTACTTGACTGGGATTTTATGGACGCTGATACCTCCTTGAAGCCATTTGTGGTGGTGGAAATCTCCATACACTCCTGTCTAAGGGTGGAGGTGAAAGCTAATTGGCAGGTGGAGGCATTCTTGGACTTTTTCCCTGTGTCAAGGATTACACAACCTTACTTGTTTCGCTGTGTAGGGGAAACGTTCTTCATCAACTCGTCCGATGATGATTCTTCTCAAAGCCTGAGAGAAGTGACAGTAGCCTTACTATAAAATAGTCTGTCATGCCCTCTTCACTACTTGTTGGCCTACAAAAAAAAGAAATGACTGAGTCTGATTGACGCATCACTCTTGCAGAGGATAATCTTGGACCAATTCGATCTCTTACCAGGCAGGGTAATGCGCTTTTGACATTGCTTCCTCAGATGGGAGTGCAACCAAGTTCAGCTCAAATGCATTAGCCTTCAGTGCCCCTGTTAGACTGTTTTTATCTAAAATCATACCCTTTTCAGGCAGGTTTCCATCAATAATCAGCGCCTAAAACCTTAAGTGTAGGCAGAGTTGCTGGTGCTGGTGTCAAAACAACATATTGTCGTCAACGGATGGCTGTGTGGATTAGTCCATTTAACCCCTTGTGTGCCCCGCCCTTTCCCCGCCCTGTGCCGGGCGTTGAATTAGCGGGCGGGGTTCATGACGAGATAGTCTCGTCATGGGCACAGCGCAACCGCGGCCCATGACGAGACTATCTCGTCATGGGCACTCAAGGGGTTAAAGGAACACAGGGAGACGTAATGCAGTTACTGGTCTTGAAACTCTGGGTATGACACAATTTCATGCAGCTACGTAGTATGATCACAGGCACTGCTCTTCTTTACCAGTGCCTGAGGAAACTAATAAATAAACATTACTACTGTCATTTCTATTTTATTCAAGCAATCTTTAATTTCAAACGATCACTGAATTCATTCTAATGAACTTCTGAGCGAAAACATTGAGGTTTCCAAAAAAGATCTTATACTTGGTCTCATTCTAATGTTTTATAAGTAGCTCCTGTGTAGTACTTGGTGATTGTATTTGTACAAAACCTTGTAGAATTAACTTATACAATCGAAAATGTGAACATATCAGAAATAGATGAAGTAATAACTCGGTTTAGCAACTTTTTTTGTTGTTATTTGCCCTACTTGAAGAAATCTGTGTTTACATTGTTCCCTATCAAAGTCATAAATGTGAGAATTAAAATGACATCCAAGGTAGGATGACTTCAGTGAATACAATTCAGTTTCCCTCAATTTGTCCTGATACTTTAGTGGACTTTTATTGTGTGATCTGATCTGCTCATTAATGGCCACTTTGTTTTTTTTCTTCATTTTTCATTTTTATTTATTGAGAAGTTTGTACCGCTTATAACATGGGGTTTGATCGTATTAACATATGATACAAAGAAACTTTTAATTTGGCATTGTTACATGCATGATGAGGTGAAGCAAGATGAGTTTTAGAAGTGAGACACAAACATGAGAATTAAAACAAAAAGCAAAGAAAACATGGTATTACATTTATAAACACAACTACACTATTTGAGGTGGTATGAGGGGTGTAGATTTATTGACTTGGTTTTACAATGTTTTTAGAGCCATCCAATGTTCCAGACCGTGCCAGACCCTTACATGTATTTGTCAACAATATTTAGCTATCCCCACACTCTGTGTTTCTGCATAAATAGAAATTAGTCCTAATTAATATTTGGTTGGATATTGGTGCTCAGTGGCAGATCTATGTTTCTGTTTCCATACTAGGTCGTGAAATTATCTCATCAGCTATTACGTTTCGCATAAAAGAAGAAGGTGTGGCATATCCCTTAGAGCATGAGGACAGCGAGAGGACCGGAGACATTACAAGTAAGTAAATTGAACTACACTTGTTTGAAATTACATACTTCAAATGGCTCTTACCCTCACACCTAGGGAATAACATGATATATAGTCTTTTCTTTTTGAGTTAGATTTGTAGTGGTCAGTCTCCAAAACAAATCCATCTTACTTTGTTAGTCTGACATTCTTATGTCACTCATTAGAGTTACATTGTCCCCCAACAGTGTCATGTGTTCTCAGATGGAGCCTAGGTTTTGTTCTAGGTGTTTTTGTTTTAGGAACAGAGGAATAAATGTACACCATAACATTACTTTGGGGTGAGACACAACATAAAAAAAGTATGCAGTGGAAGTTCAAAATTGTGTTGTGATTTAAAAGTTTTCGTAGCTACATTATTCCCTAGAATTTATTGATTAATAAGATGAAGAAAGTAACGCCTTGCACATAGAAGGTGCCTAATTTGGATCCATCAGAATATGAATTACATGAATTGTTCATATGGACAGTGGAATAATAAGCCCCAGGGCAATACTTGCTCTAGAATTATAGTATATTTTAGCAGTAAATATTTACAAACAGTATAAAAATTTGTGCTGTAGAGTGTGGCTGGTGTAATATTTATGGTGTTTAAATGTGAATCCAGCATGGGTAAGTTCATACAGTAGTGCCACACATAATACATGCAGGTAAGTTTGGCTACTTTTATACAATGATCTGAAATACAACCTGTCTTATTAAAAACATTTGTAAACAACAAAGTGATGGAAAGGAATGTCTGTGTTAATCTCAGACTCTTGTGATTGCATTTCAGTACATCAATGAGGGGAAACAGTTTAAGGACAAAGACCATGGTGATGACTCACAGTTCGAGGAATACCCGGGGCACTGTAGTTGAAACACTAAACAGGGAGAATGCTGAAGCAAGAGTGTACATGGATATTACAGAGGAGTGTTCACAGGGGCATAGCTTCAGGGGGCCTGGGGTATCACACCCTCCAAATAAACGCATTACTGTTGATCATTGGATTCTGGAACTCTATATTTGGTGTGTCAGCATCAGTGTTGAGTTTCCCCTGGGCCCATCATGGAAGTGACTTTTGTCCCTTTAAACCTAGGAGGCACTAATTTAAAGGAGCCTCTCTCTCTGTCCCACATATTACATGGAGAATACTGCCTTTCTGTTACAGGCATTATCTTGCAATGCCTTTACCATGCATAATTTGCTATGCATTGCCTTTACAAAGAAATGCCTTTACCATACGCATACCTTTACCACGCTGCCTTTACGCAAGGCAAGTGTATTTAAGGTACATATGTATGTGTGTGTGTCTGTGTGTGTATATATATATACACACACACAGAAAAAAACAAAATCTGCAGGGACGTTATAGCGGGGCTCAGATTTCACTTGTACCAAACCAGTGAAGTTCAGCAGTTATAGTTACCTGAGCCTTAACTATAACTTACGCCCGCAATGTCATGAGTGATGTAATATGTGAGTTCTTGAGCAGTGCATTGCGGGGCGTAAGTTATAGTTATAGCTCAGTTAACTATAACTGCTAAATTCCACTGGTTTTGTATGAGTGAAATCTGAGCTTAAGTATAACGTCCCTGTAACCTTTGTTTTTTTTCAGTGAATTTTTCAGTTTAAATAAAAAATTCTATTAGCTAACTATAACGCTCCTATAACCTTTGTTCTTTTAAAGTGAATTTCGGTGTTTTTTTTAACTAGTAGTCGCGTTTGCAGACAGGTGAAGAAAGGGGACAGGCCCTCCGATCAGCTATCAGGAATCCTGCTATGTTGAACTTACTGGAGGTAACAGGAGGGCTTCTGGGTCAGGAAGAACCCTTAGCATCCAAGAGGACTACATTCCCAAACTAGCAATGCCCCAGGAGGCACGTTTGCTGAATGGTGGAGAGACGGGGCGTGGCCGCCAAACACCCCTCAGCCATTCTGCTGTATGGGACTTACTGCAGGTAACAGGAGGGCTTTTTGCCCCCAAGGACACTCTAGAGCCAAGCGGACTTAATCCCCCAACCAGCAGTACGCCAGGAGGCTTGTTTGCATAGTGGTGGAGAAAGGTGGCCTGGCCTCCGAAGTCCCCTAAGAAATCATGCTATGTTGGACTTACTGGAGGTAACAGGAGGGCTTGTTGGTCCCCAAGGACCCTCCAGAGTCAAAGTAAAGAAAGGGAGCATGGCCTCGGAGGGGTTCGGGACTAAAGTGGACTTCTTCCCCAACCAATATTGCACCAGGAAGCGCGTTTGCAGAGTGGTGGAGAAAGGGAGTGTGGCCACCAACAACTTCTCCGCAATCCCACTGTCTGGGACTTACTGGAGGTAACAGAAGGGGTTTCTGGCCCCCAAGAACCCTAAGCATTCCAGGGGACTTCATCCCACAACAAGCAGTGCCCCAAAAGGTGCGTTTGCAGAGTAGTGGAGAAAGGGGGCTAGGCCTCCGGCGACTAGCCGGTCTAGCATGTTTTTTTTTTACGGGTGGGGGGCCACTTGGCTGCCGTTCCCTGGGTTGGTTTGGACCCAGGGGACTGCCTCTCCCATCCCCCGGACCCAGGACTTTTTTCAATAAGGCCCTGTGATCCCACTCCCTGGGGACCCCATTCCTTAGGGCTCTGTCTTTTCTTTTTTATTTTATTTTATATCTTAAAGGGAGGGGGCCGAGTGCCCCCCCGGGCTGATTTCGTCCCCGGGGTCCCTATCCCCCAGCGCTCAGTCTTTTTTTTCATTTAAACAAAACAAAAAATAATAGGAGGGGGGACTGCATGACCCCCATCCCGGGCTGATTTTGGACGCGGGGACCCCAACCCCTCGGGGCTCGGCCTCTAGTGTGGGTGCCCTGGTCCCACCCTGGGCTCCCACTTGTCACTAATTGGAACCACGGGGGGCTGCAAGGCCCCCAGCGGTCCCTGCTGGCTCCCTACCTCCTGCGAGAGCCGGCATTGCTTTGACAGAGAGGGAGCTGCTAACATGCAGCTCCCTTTCTGTCAAAGCATTGGTGCTCTGCTTTGTGCATGTGAAAGCAAAATGCCCCCGCTTTCTCACAGACCAGCACAGTTTGCTATGGCTTGGTGGAAGCGGTAAAGCTCCCGCCATGCCATTGGAAACAGCTATGTCCCGGGGGTGAGCACTCTGGGACATAGGAGGAGCCGGCCCTGGTGGTGGTGGTCCCCAGGGCCATGTATAACTGCAGGAGGGGACCCCGCAGTCCCCCTCCTGTCTTTTTATTTTCCCTGGGCATGTGGTGGTCCCTGGTGCTTTACGAGTCTAAGCTGTTCATTGTGACTTCACTCCACAGTGATGGCTGAGTATAGTTCTGTTTTATGACACACTGACCAGTTTCCTTACACTTCTCTCCTTTGTGATGAATGAGTGTTGTAGTAGATTGCTATAAATTCATCTGTTCACTTAGACCTTTCTCTAGGGTGATGGCTCAGTGTAGTAGACATTTACAACAGACTGACCTCTCTACTTACCCCTTTCTCCAGGATGAAGAATAATTTTACTAGAGGTTTGCGACACAGTGGCTTTTGTGCTAAGACCTCTCTACTGGTTGTCTATTGCAGTGGTTTGTGTAAATCAGACATTTGCATTAAAATTTCTTTCCAGGTTTGCGAATGGTGTTGTTGTGATTATTAGTAGACTAGCTTATGCGAATAGACGTTTTATGTTAGTGATGTCATCAGTGATATCACTGACCATGTCATGAGTGATGTAATATGTAAGGTCATAGGCAGTGCATTGCGGGGGCGTGAGTTATAGTTAGCTGAGCTAACTATAACTGCTGGATTTCACTGGTTTTGTACGGGTGAAACCTGAGCCTAACTATAATGTCCCTGTAAGTTTTGTTTTTTCAATGATTTTCTTTGGTTATTTTTATTCCATTTCATGAACAATAACGTCCCTGTAACCTTAGTTTTTTGCAACTTATTTCTAAGGTTTTTTAAATGCTAATTTCTAATTTTAACATCCCTGTAACCTTTGTTTTTTGCAGTGAATTTCTATGTTTTTTTTAAGTAGTAGCCACGCTTGCAGAGTGTTGGAGAAAGGGGGCGGGCCTCTGACTAGCTCTCAGGAATTCCTCTGTGTAGGACGTACAGGAGGTACCAGGCGGGCTTCTTGACCCCCAAGGTCCCTTATGAGTAGAGTGGACTTCATCCCCCAACCAGTAGTGCGCCAGGAGGCTTGTTTGCAGAGTGGTGGAGAAAGGGGGCGTGGCCACGAAAACCTCTTAGCAATCCCGCTGTGTGGGACTTACTGGAGTAACAGGAGGGGTAGTTGGCCCCCAAGAACATCATTGGGGATCAACTACACCTCCTGTAACCTCCATAAGTCCCAAGCAGCAGGATTGCTGAGAGGTTGTTGGAAGCCATGCCCTCTTTCTCCACCACTCTACAAATGCGCCTCCTGGTGCACTACTCGTTCGGGGATGAAGTCTCCTTGGCTCTTGAGGGTCCTTGGAGCCAACTACCCCTCCTGTTAGCTCCTATAAGTCCGTCACAACAGGATGCTGAGAGGTTTTTGTAGCCACGCCCCTTTCTCCACAACTCTGCAAACGCACCTCCTGGCGCACTAGTGGTTAGGGGAAGAAGTCCACTTTAATTCTGAGGCCCTAATAAGTATTGTGGAATTAACTCCTCAATCAGCAGTGCGCCCGGAGGCCCATTTGCAGAGTGGTGGAGAAAGGGGGTGGGGCCTCCGGTGAATTGGTTTTTTTGAATTTCTTTTTTTCTATTTTTTAGGAAAGTGGGGTCACGTGGCCTCCCATCCCCGAGCTGTTTGGGGCCTGTAAACCCCATCCCTAGGGGCCCGGCCTTTGCAAGATTTAATAAAAAAAATATACTAAGGGGAAGGGGCTGCGCATGGCCTTTTCTTTTTTTAACATAAAAGTGTGGGGGCCGACCAGCCCCCCTACCGGGCCATTTTTGTTCTCAGGGACCCCAACCCCTAGGACCGTCCCCTTTTTAAAATTTTATTTTTTGTAAAAAAAGGGAGGGGGCCACGCAGTTCCCCTCCCGGGCCAAATGTGGCCCTAGGACCCCATCCTCCGGGGCCAGGCCTCTACTCTGGGTGCTCTGGTCCCACCAAGGACACCAACTCTTATCTGTTGGGGGCCGCCGGGGGAGCCTCAAGGCCTCCACGGTCCCTGCCAGCTGCCCCGGTTTGCGAGACCCGGCAATTCCGCTCGGCTTTCAGCAAGCTAGAGCATTTTTAATCGCCGCTTCTGCCAAGCCATAGCTAAACCCAATGTCCGATGCCTTGCTGGAGCCAACCTGGGGAGTGACGGTCTCCCGGGCTGTCTACGGTTCCACGAGTGGGGCCACGCAGCTCCCCTCTTTCAAGTATTAACTCCGGGGAGGTTGTGGTCCCCGTGGCCAGTGTTCCGCAACAGACCCCCTTAATTATTCTGTTTGTGCCACGGGAGGTGGTGGTCCCTGGGGCTGTGGGGACCGTGCGGGCCCTTGCATTCTATTAAGAATAGCCCCAGGTAGGTGGTGTTCCCCCTGGGCAGCGGGGATGCTGTACGGCCACCCCGCATTTTGAAAAAGGACAAGCCCTGGGGAGGAGGTAGTCCCCAGGCCATTTGGATGCCCTAAGAGGGGGGCCATGCAACCCCCCCCCCCCCCATTGATGTGACCTGGCCCACCTGTGGTCGAACTACTAAAGAAGCGCGGGAGACTGCGCTTCGTTTTAAAAAATAATTTAGGTGGGAGTTGCAAATCCAGAGCAATTCTTGCAGAAATGTTTTAAAAAAATGCTTTTTTGCCCCAGGAGGTCAGGGTGTTTCTATCCTCGCGCCTTTTCTTTAAAAAAAAATAATCTTTTTCTGTGACTTGGTTCAACCAAGTCACAAGATGGCTGCCTACACTTCCTGGTTTGAAGTGTTGTCAACCAATCATCAGATCTCAGCACGAGATCGGGAGGGGTCACGGATCCTCCGCGTCCTTATATATACAGTTGGAAATTCCCTTAAATAGCTCCCAAAACTACTGAATGGATTTACACCAAATGCCAAAAAGGCACAACCCTGAACCAACATCGACTTTCCTGACAAATTTGGGGTAATTCCGTTCAGTAGTTCGGGCTATAGCCAATGTCGAAAAAGTCCTATAGGAATTAACATGGAGAAAACACGCTTTTAAGCACCCCCTGATTCTCGGCCCCGCTTGACAGATCACCCAGTATCTTTCAAGACAGTAGCTGAAGTGACCGTCATATCAGTTTTGAACCTTTTGTGAAGATTCGTCAAACGGCGCCAAATTTATTGGCAAATGAAAAAACGTACACACAAATATATATATATTTTTGTTACCTACTGGCAGATGGCAGTATGTAGTTATATTTACAAACTAGTTTCCATAGGAAGAGTGTGTTTACATTTGCCAATAACACTCTTTATATATATATATATATATATATATATTACCTACTGGCGGTCGCCAGTAGGTAGTTATAGTTAGGACCTATTTTCTATAGGAAATCCGCAACATTCTATTCCCAATAAGTCTGGCACCGGTTGACGAATCTTCGCAAAATTTTCCAAACTTTTGCCCAGCTCCGGTCCGCTCCCATCCTGAAAGTTTCGTGGTGATTCGTCAAGCGGGGGCTGAGAAAAAAGGGGAGTCCCAAAACGCTTTTTCCCCATGCAATTTCCCATAGGACCTGTGGACGCAGCTACAGCCCGAACTGCTGAACGGAATGACACCAAATTTGACAGAAAGGTAGACCTTGGTTCAAAGTCGTGCCTTTTGCTTAAATGGTGTAAATCCGTTCAGTAGTTCCTGAGTAAATCAAAAGTAAAATCACATATATATCTGGGCGGAGCCTAACCACACATCTCATCGTGAGATCTGATTGGCTGTCAGCACTTCATCCAAGAAGTGTTGGCAGCCATCTTGGGACCAATATACCTGATAGCACCTCATTAAAAAGCATTGCAGTTAATAGAAGGTTTTAAGACTTTAGTTACATTATAAATCATTTGTTGATGGTACCATACTCATTTTAGGAATTGTGGTATGTTCTAAGGTGATTTTACCATGTGAAAAAGCCTTCTGCTGGGATATCATGAATCATGTTTGAGAGAAAACTATTTTCACATGCTTTTTCCACAGAGGTTTGGAAGGTGATCTATAAGCTAAATTGAGAGCATATTTTCTGTAAATTCACATTATCTTTCTTAGTCATGTGAGAATGAAGTCTGACATTCTCAGTAAAACATGTACATCCAACAAGGGCAGAGACTATCACTTGATTCCTTTGTGTTCTACTGCAGCTTCCCAGAGTGTTCCAAAGAACAACTAGAGCGCTAACACTCCTACTTATGATAAACGTATGGCACACCTGAAGCCATCTTGAATGGAATAAAGTGGTAACTCCTAAAACATTTAATTTAAAAAGGAACAAAATGAGGGGGTTCATTTTGCCATAGAATGTATGATTAGTGCTGCAGAAAGAAAAATTAGGGCACCCATTTTGACTTCTCAAATCCTCTTCCATTTCATTAAAAAATTCTGACATGCAGACTGAAACATGCACTTTGAATACCAGCAGCAGACTTCCCTGGTGAGCAGTAGCTTTACTACTGTGATCTAATGAGCAACCAGAGTGCTACCATTCAGAATTTATGGAAAATGTGTGACAGATCTGAATGCCTTCTTGATGGAATCAAAGTAAACAAGCATTGAAAATGCAATAGGTCTCGCCCTCGTTTAAGTTAAAGCAATTCTGTTTGTAATTAGGTGGCTTTTTAGCTTTGCTTGTATTAGAGTTTTTCAAACTTTCATGCACATACCATGCATATGTATGCATATATGTACATGTATATGTTTGCATGCATTTACATTTATATAGATATGCAGATTATATTCATATGTTTATATATGTATATATATATACATACATATATATAAATGCATATGCATATATATGTGCATATGTGTGCATGTACAGAGAGGTAGAGAGGTAGAGGTGTATAGGTAGAGGTGTAGAGGTAGAGAGGTAGAGTTAGAGAGGTAGAGAGTAGTAGAGAGAGAGGTAGAGAGTAGAGAGCGAGTAATAGAGAGTAGAGAGTGAGTAGTAGAGAGTAGTAGAGAAAGTATCAGATAGTGAGTAGTAGAGAGTAGTAGAGTGAGTAGTAGAGAGTGAGTAGTAGAGAGTGAGTAGTAGAGAGTAGTAGAGAGTGAGTAGTAGAGTGAGTAGTAGAGAGTAGTAGAGAGAGTAGTAGAGAGTGAGTAGTAGAGAGTAGTAGAGAGTGAGTAGCAGACAGAGGAGTATTAGAGAGTAGTAGAGAGTGAGTAGCAGAGTGAGTAGTAGAGAGTAGTAGAGAGAGAGTAGTAGAGAGTGAGTAGTAGAGAGTAGTAGAGAGAGTAGTAGAGAGTGAGTAGTAGAGAGTAGTAGACAGTGAGTAGTAGAGAGTAGTAGAGTAGTAGAGAGTGAGTAGTAGAGAGTAGTGGAGTAGTAGAGAGTGAGTAGTAGAGAGTAGTAGAGTGAGTACTAGCGAGTAGTAGAGAGTGAGTAGCAGAGAGCAAGTAGTAGAGAGTGTGTAGTAGAGAGAGAGTAGTAGAGAGTGAGTAGTAGAGAGTGAGAAGTAGAGATACTAGTAGTGTAGTAGAGAGTGAGTAGTAGAGAGTGAGTAGTAGAGTGAGTAGTAGAGAGTAGTTGAGAGCGAGTAGTAGAGAATGAGTAGTGGAGTGTGAGCAGTAGAGAGTAGTAGTGAGTGAGTAGTAGAGAGTGAGTAGTACAGAGTGAGTAGTAGAGAGTGAGTAGTAGAGAGTAGTAGAGTGAGTAGTAGAGTAGTAGAGAGTGAGTGGTATAGATTAGGCGAGAGTAGTAGAGTGAGTAGTAGAGAATAGTAGAGAGTGAGTATTAGAGCGAGTAGTAGAGAGTGAGTAGTAGCAGAGAGAGTAGTAGAGAGTAGTAGAGAGTGAGTAGTAGAGAGTATTAGAGAGCGAGTAGTAGAGTGAGTAGTGGAGAGTGAGTAGTGGAGAGTGAGTAGTAGAGAGCGTGTAGTAGAGAGTGAGTAGTAGAGAGTGAATAGTAGAGAGTGAGTAGTAGAGATAGAGTAGTAGAGAGGAGTAGAGTGAGTAGTAGAGAGTGAGTAGTAGAGAGTCGTAGAGAGAGAGTAGTAGAGAGTGAGTAGTAGAGAGAGAGTAGTAGAGAGGGAGTGGTAGAGTGCAGCAGAGAGTAGTAGAGTGAGTAGTAGAGAGTGAGTAGTAGAGAGTGAGTAGTAGAGAGTGAATAGTAGAGAGTAGTAGAGAGAGTAGTAGAGAGTGAGTAGTAGAGAGTAGTAGCGAGTGAGTAGTAGAGAGTAGTAGAGAGTGAGTAGTAGAGTAGTAGAGATTGAGTGGTAGAGAGTAGTAGAAAGTAGTAGAGTGAGTAGTAGAGAGTGAATAGTAGAGAGTAGTAGAGAGAGTAGTAGTAGACAGTGAGTAGTAGAGAGTAGTAGAGCGTGAGTAGTAGAGAGTGAGTAGTAGAGAGTAGTAGCAAGTGAGTAGTAGAGAGTGAGTAGTAGAGTAGTAGAGAGTGAGTAGTAGAGTAGTAGAGAGTGAGTAGTTGAGAGTGAGTAGTAGAGAGTAGTAGAGAGTGAGTAGTAGAGTGAGTAGTAGAGAGTAGTAGAGAGTGAGTAGTAGAGAGAGAGTAGTAGAGAGTGAGTAGTAGAGAGAGTAGTAGTAGACAGTGAGTAGTAGAGAGTAGTAGAGCGTGAGTAGTAGAGAGTAGTAGCAAGTGAGTAGTAGAGAGTGAGTAGTAGAGTAGTAGAGAGTGAGTAGCTGAGAGTGAGTAGTAGAGAGTAGTAGAGAGTGAGTAGTAGAGAGAGTAGTAGAGAGTCAGTAGTAGAGTAGTAGAGAGTAGTCAGTCAGTGTCAGTCAGTCAGTCAGTCAGTGTCAGTCAATCAGTGTCAGTCAGTCAGTGTCAGTCAATCAGTGTCAGTCAGTGTCAGTAAATCTTTGTCAGTCAGTGTCAATCAGTCAGTGTCAGTCAGTCAGTGTCAGCTAGAGCAGCTCTGCTGACCTGGTTCTCTGGCTCTAAAGCAGCTCTGCTAACCTGGTTCTCTCTCTCTAAAGCAGATCTGCTGACCTGGTTTCTCAGGCTCTACAGCAGGTCTGCTAACCTGGTTCTCTGGCTCTAAAGCAGCCCTGCTGACCTAGTTCATATGCTACAGAGCAGCTCTGCTGATCTAGTTCTCTGGCTCTACAACAGCTCTGCTAACCTGGTTCTCTGGCTCTAGAGCAGCTCTGCTGACCTGGTTCTATCCCTCTAAAGCAGCTCTACTGACCTGGTTTCTATGGCTCTGCAGCAGCTCTGCAGACCTGGTTCTCTGGCTCTAGAGCAGCTCTGTTGACCTGGTTCTTAGGCTCTAGAGCAGCTCTACTGACCTGGTTCTCTGGCTCTAAAGCAGCTCTGCTGACCTGGTTCTATGGCTCTAAAGCAGCCCTGCTGATTTGGTTCTCTGGCTCTAGAGTAGCTCTGCTGACCTGGTTCTCTGGCTCTAAAGCAGCTCTGCTAACCTGGTTCTTGGCTCTAAAGCAGCTCTGCTGACCTGGTTCTCTCCCTCTAAAGCAGCTCTACTGACCTGGTTTCTCTGGCTCTACAGCAGCTCTGCTGACCTGGTTCTCTGGCTCTAGAGCAGCTCTGCTGACCTAGTTCTTAGGCTCTAGAGCAGCTCTGCTGACCTGGTTCTCTGGCTCTACAGCAGCTCTGCTGACCTGGTTTCCTGCACTCATGATGTACGCACCCGACTTCGCGAAAATATATTTAAAAATAATATACGTTTATTATAAGTACAAATATATTATTTTGATGAATATCTTACATAATCTCTTGCCTTAATATGTATATTAAAGACACATACATATCATTTTGGAACATTAATTTTTTTTGCGGGAGTCGCGCACCCAGTGCGCCCCAGCACGTATATGATGTCACGCGGGTCCCGCAACCGCGCAAACATCTCGTACCGTAATGCGCATGTGTCGCAAATGCGCGGGAGCAGGAGTCGCAGACTGGTCGCATACCAATCGCGCATATCACGTGATATTAAATGTATATGATGTAACTGAAAAACACGCAGCCGTCGCACACCATACGCGGATCCTTCATGACTTTTCTAAAATGGCGGCTAGAATGCGCGCACCCACCGTGATGTGTACACTTTGAGTGCGCGACTCCGAAAAAAATTGGATTTTTTTTAAAGAAAATAATATAAATATATTACAATAAAAAATGAAAGCAAGAAAATTAATCAATATTTCAGTTTTAATTAAAAAAAAGAATTTGTTGCAATTTTCAGAAAAATATATAATGTTATTTAATGAATAAAATATTTATAAATAGACAGTTAAAAAACTGTAGAAAATCAGTACAAAAAATAGATATAACTACTATCACACTTAAAAATTAGCATTTAAAAAACCTTAGAAATTCACAGAAAAAAACATAGGTTTCAGGGGTGTTATAGTTAGCTGCCCATTTCACTCATACAAAACCATAGAAATTCCTCCGTTATAGTTAGTTCTGCTAATTATAACTCACGCGCCCGCAATGCACTGCTGATGATGTCACATATTGCATCATTCATGACATGGTCAGTGACATCACTGATGACATCACTGATGACATCTCAAATGACATCACTGATGACATCATCCACTTGACAATCTGATACACCTCATAATACACTAGTATAACCTTTCATCACTCACTGTAAAATACAGAGTACCATATTTGAAACCATTGACACACCAATACCAGTTACTACATACCCAATCAATGATTCCTAAGTCTACACACACAACTACCCATTCAACAACAGAATCATCTATACATGCAGTCATTAGAACACTATCAAATGCACTTATACACATATATAGACATTGACACATCAGCAGTCATCTTAGTCGGTTATACAGTCATCCTACGCACTCATGAAAAAAATGTATGGCACTTAAATTTACTCACTTACACAATTATCCAACAACACCTTATTTATTCAAACACATAGTAACTCATCGTTAATATGTTAAAAATGCACCATTACAATTATACACTCATTCATATAGTTACTCTCACAACCACTGACTCTTACACATACTTATTTAAATACACCAACTCTCACATACAATGCCTTTTATTTTTTTACTTTGATAAAGATGTACAACTAAAACATATATTCGCTCACCAACACACAAATAAATACACTCAGTCACCCAAACAACTGTTTCCATATGCACTCTTAAACCCATACACCTAGTCAATCAACCATTCACACATCTATGCATAGAGTTACACACACCCCATCCAACCACACACAAACTCAGTGTCCCATACAAATACTCACCCAACTAATCAATAACTAATATACACACTCATGTAGTTAGTGACCAACTGATGCAGCATGTTATACAACAACAGAGACAGTGCTGCACACATTCACATAGTTTAGTTACTAATCCATGTATTAAGTGGGACACTTTTAATTACTCACTTAAAAAGACAGTCAGACAGCTACTAAATCCTCCATCCAGACAGTTATATATCCACTCAATCTTCAATACAGATTGGTATATATATATATAATACATATTTAAATTTCAAACTAAACCACATTCAGTGGATGATGTCATCAGTGATGTCATCAGTGATGTCATTTGAGATGTCATCAGTGATGTCACTGACCATGTCATGAATGATGCAATATGTGACATCATCAGCAGTGCATTGCGGGCGCGTGAGTTATAGTTAGCAGAACTAACTATAACGGAGGAATTTCTATGGTTTTGTATGAGTGAAATGGGCAGCTAACTATAACACCCCTGAAACCTATGGTTTTTTCTGTGAATATATATATATATTACCTACTGGCGGTCGCCAGTAGGTAGTTATAGTTAGGACCTATTTTCCATAGGCAATCCGCAACATTCTATTCCCAATAAGTCTGGCGCCGGTTGACGAATCTTCGCAAAATTTTCCAAACTTATGGCCAGCTCCGGTACGCTTCTATCCTGAAAGTTTCGTGGTGATTCGTCAAGCAGGGGCTGAGAAAAAAGGGGAGTCCCAAAACGTTCAAGAAGTGTTGGCAGCCATCTTGGGACCAATATACATGATAGCACCTCATTAAAAAGCATTGCAGTTAATAGAAGGTTTTAAGACTTTAGTTACATTATAAATCATTTGTTGATGGTACCATACTCATTTTAGGAATTGTGGTATGTTCTAAGGTGATTTTACCATGTGAAAAAGCCTTCTGCTGGGATATCATGAATCATGTTTGAGAGAAAACTATTTTCACATGCTTTTCCCACAGAGGTTTGGAAGGTGATCTATAAGCTAAACTGAGAGCATATTTTCCGTAAATTCACATTATCTTTCTTAGTCATGTGAGAATGAAGTCTGACATTCTCAGTAAAACATGTACATCCAACAAGGGCAGAGACTGTCAGTTGATTCCTTTGTGTTCTACTGCAGCTTCCCAGAGTGTTCCAAAGAACAACTAGAGCGCTAACACTCCTACTTATGATAAACGTATGGCACACCTGAAGCCATCTTGAATGGAATAAAGTGGTAACTCCTAAAACATTTAATTTAAAAAGGAACAAAATGAGGGGGTTCATTTTGCCATAGAATGTATGATTAGTGCTGCAGAAAGAAAAATTAGGGCACCCATTTTGACTTCTCAAATCCTCTTCCATTTCATTAAAAAATTCTGACATGCAGACTGAAACATGCACTTTGAATACCAGCAGCAGACTTCCCTGGTGAGCAGTAGCTTTACTACTGTGATCTAATGAGCAACTAGAGTGCTACCATTCAGAATTTATGGCAAATGTGTCACATCTGAATTCCTTCTTGATGGAAACAAAGTAAACAAGCATTGAAAATGCAATAGGTCTCGCCCTCGTTTAAGTTAAAGCAATTCTGTTTGTAATTAGGTGGCTTTTTAGCTTTGCTTTTATTAGTGTTTTCAAAATTTCATGTACATAACATGCATATATGTATATGTGTGCATGCATTTATATTTGTATTTATATAGATATGCAGATTATATATATGTTTATATATGTATGTATATATATATATACTCATACATATATATAAATGCATATGCATATATGTGCATATGTGTGCGTGTAGAGAGAGGTAGAGAGATAGAGGTGTAGATGTATAGACGTAGAGGTAGAGAGGTAGATGTAGAGAGGTAGAGAGTAGTAGAGAGAGAGGTAGAGAGAGGTAGAGAGGTAGAGAGTAGAGGATGAGTAATATAGAGTAAAGAGAGCGAGTAGTAGAGAGAGTAGCAGAGAGTGAGTAGGAGAGAGTAGTAGAGTGAGTAGTAGAGAGTGAGTAGTAGAGAGTGAGAAGTAGAGAGTAGTAGAGTGTAGTAAAGAGTGAGTAGTAGAGTGAGTAGTAGAGAGTAGTAGAGAGTGAGTAGTAGAGAGTAGTAGAGAGTGAGTAGTAGAGAGTGAGTATTAGAGAGTGAATAGTAGAGAGTGAGTAGTGGAGACTGAGTAGCAGAGAGAGAGTAGTAGAGAATGATTAGTAGAGAATGAGTAGTAGAGTGAGTAGTAGAGAGTAGTAGAGAGAGAGTAGTAGAGAGTAGTAGAGAGTGAGTAGTAGAGAGTGAGTAGTAGAGAGTGAGTAGTAGACAGTAGTACAGAGTGAGTAGTAGAGAGTGATTAGTAGAGAGTAGTGGAGTAGTAGAGAGTAGTAGAGAGTGAGTAGTAGAGTGAGTAGTAGGGAGTAGTAGAGAGTGAGTAGTAGAGAGCAGGTAATAGAGAGTGTGTAGTAGAGAGAGAGTAGTAGAGAGTGAGTAGTAGAGAGAGTAGTAGAGAGTAGTAGAGTAGTAGAGAGTGAGTAGTAGAGAGTGAGTAATAGAGAGTAGTAGAGAGTGAGTAGCAGAGAGAGTAGTAGAGAGTGGTAGAGTAGTAGAGAGTGAGTAGTAGAGAGTAGTAGAGAGCGAGTAGTAGAGAGTGAGTAGTGGAGAGTGAGTAGTAGAGTAGTAGAGAGTGAGTAGTAGAAAGTAGTAGAGTGAGTAGTAGAGAGTGAGTAGTAGAGGGAGAGTAGTAGAGAGTAGTAGAGTGGTAGAGAGTGAGTGGTAGAGAGTAGTAGAGAGTAGTTGAGAGTGAGTAGTAGAGTGAGTAGTAGAGAGTGAGTAGTAGAGAGTAGTAGAGAGGGAGTAGTAGAGAGGGAGTAGTAGAGAGAGAGTAGTAGAGAGTGAGTAGTAGAGTAGTAAAGAGTGAGTGGTAGAGAGTAGTAGAGAGCAGTAGAGTGAGTAGTAGAGAGTGAGTAGTAGAGAGTGAGTAGTAGAGAGTGAGTAGTAGAGAGTAGTAGTAGAGAGTAGTAGAGAGAGAGTAGTAGTGAGTGAGTAGTAGAAAGTAGTAGCGAGTGAGTAGTAGAGAGTGAGTAGTTTAATTTAAAAGGAACACAATGAGGAGGTTCATTTTGCCATAGAAATTATGATTAGTGCGGAAAAAAGAAAATTAGGGCACATTTTGAGCGACTTCTCAAATCCTCTTCTATTTCATTAAAAAATTCTGACATGCAGACTGAAACATGCACTTTCAATACCAGCAGCAGACTTCCCTGGTGAGCAATAGCTTTACTACAGTGATCTAACAAGCAACTAGAGTGCTAACATTCCGAATTTATGGCAAATGTGTGACACATCTGAATGCCTTCTTGATGCAATGAAAGTAAAAAACCTGAAAGTATTTCCTACTGAGGAGACTGTTGTAAATGAGGAAATTAGGAAACTTCAAAACAAATAAGTCTCCCAAGATGGCCACCAGAGACAAAAGAGCCCAAATGTAGCACAAATATCACGAGATGTAGCCCAAGTATAGCCCAATGATAGAATGTCCCAGAGTGTTTTAAAGAACAACTAGAGTAGTGGAGAGTGAGCAGTAGAAAGTAGTAGAGAGTGAGTAGTAGAGAGTGCGTAGTAGAGAGTGAGCAGTAGAGAGTGAGTAGTACAGAGTGAGTAGTACAGAGTGAGTAGTAGAGAGTAGTAGAGAGTGAGTAGTAGAGTATGAGTGGTAGAGAGTAGTAGAGTGAGTAGTAGAGAATAGTAGGGAGTGAGTAGTAGAGAGTAGTATAGTAGTAGAGAGTGAGTAGCAGAGAGAGTAGTAGAGAGTGAGTAGTAGAGAGAAGTAGAGAGTGAGTAGTGGAGAGTGAGTAGTGGAGAGGGAGTAGTGGAGTGAGTAGTAGAGAGTAGTAGAGAGAGAGTAGTAGAGAGTGCGTAGTAGAGAGAGAGTAGTAGAGTAGTAGAGAGTGAGTGGTAGAGAGCAGCAGAGAGTAGTAGAGAGTGAATAGTAGAGAGTAGTAGTAGAGAGTAGTAGCGAGTGAGTAGTATGGAGTAGTAGAGGGTGAGTAGTAGAGTAGTAGAGAGTGAGTGGTAGAGAGTAGTAGAAAGTAGTAGAGTGAGTAGTACAGAGTGAATAGTAGAGAGTAGTAGAGAGTGAGTAGTAGTAGATGGTGAGTAGTAGAGAGTAGTAGAGCGTGAGTAGTAGAGAGTAGTAGCGAGTGAGTAGTAGAGAGTGAGTAGTAGAGTAGTAGAGAGTGAGTAGTAGAGATTGAGTAGTAGTAGTAGAGAAGTAGAGAGTGAGTAGTAGAGAGAGAGTAGTAGACAGTCAGTAGTAGAGTAGTAGAGAGTAGTCAGTCAGTGTCAGTCAGTCAGTGTCAGTCAGTCAGTCAGTGTAATGTACATATAGTAAAAGTAAATTCCTAGGCAGTCTATATATACTGACAAGACCATCTATTGATATTATTGTTGGGAGACAAGAGAAGTACTAAAAACATCAATTTTAAAAGATAATAAATTTTTTTTTTTATTTCATCATCTCATTTATTTTCTTCGTTTCTTTCAAAGTGAAAAAACAGAAAAATATATCACTACATATAATATATACAATATAGATTTAAAATTAAAACAACAGCAATAAAATTGCAGTACAATACAATATAAAATAGGTGGCAATTTCTAATTAATGATCATTAATTAGAAATTGCCACCTATTTTATATTGTATTGTACTGCAATTTTATTGCTGTTGTTTTAATTTTAAATCTATATTGTATATATTATATGTAGTGATATATTTTTCTGTTTTTTCACTTTGAAAGAAACGAAGAAAATAAATGAGATGATGAAATAAAAAAAAAAAAAAATTTATTATCTTTTAAAATTGATGTTTTTAGTACTTCTCTTGTCTCCCAACAATAATATCAATAGATGGTCTTGTCAGTATATATAGACTGCCTAGGAATTTACTTTTACTATATGTACATTACCCTGTCCTAGGAGTTGAACTATTCACTGTTCAGGGGGTCCTTGTTGTTCTTCATCTCAGTCAGTCAGTCAGTGTCAGTCAGTCAGTCAGTGTTAGTCAATCAGTGTCAGTCAATCAGTGTCAGTCAGTGTCAGTCAATCAGTGTCAGTCAGTCAGTGTCAGTCAATCAGTGTCAGTCAGTGTCAATCAGTGTCAGTCAGTGTCAGTCAGTCAGTGTCAGTCAGTCATTGTCAGTCAATTAGTGTCAGTCAGTGTCAGTCAATCTGTGTCAGTCAGTGTCAGTGTCAGTCAATCTGTGTCAGTCAGTGTCAATCAGTCAGTGTCCGTCAGTCAGTGTCAGCTAGAGCAGCTCTGCTGACCTGGTTCTCTGGCTCTAAAGCAGCTCTGCTGACCTGGTTCTCTCTCTCTAAAGCAGCTCTGCTGACCTCGTTTCTCTGGCTCTACAGCAGGTCTGCTGACCTGGTTCTCTGGCTCTACAACAGCTCTGCAGACCTGGTTCTCTGGCTCTAAAGCAGCTCCGCTGACCCAGTTCTATGGCTCTGAAGCAGTTCTGCTGACATGGTTCTCTGGCTCTAGAGCAGCTCTGCTGACCTGGTTCTCTCCCTCTAAAGCAGCTCTACTGACCTGGTTTCTCTGGCTCTGCAGCAGCTCTGCAGACCTGGTTCTCTGGCTCTAGAGCAGCTCTGTTGACCTGGTTCTTAGGCTCTAGAGCAGCTCTACTGACCTGGTTCTCTGGCTCTAAAGCAGCTCTGCTGACCTGGTTCTATGGCTCTAAAGCAGCTCTGCTGATTTGGTTCTCTGGCTCTACAGTAGCTCTGCTGACCTGGTTCTCTGGCTCTAAAGCAGCTCTGCTAACCTGGTTCTCTGGCTCTAAAGCAGCTCTGCTGGCCTGGTTCTCTGGCTCTAAAGCAGCTCTGCTGACCCGGTTCTCTCCCTCTAAAGCAGCTCTGCTGACCTGGTTTCTCTGGCTCTACAGCAGCTCTGCTGACCTGGTTCTCTGGCTCTAGAGCAGCTCTGCTGACCTAGTTCTTAGGCTCTAGAGCAGCTCTGCTGACCTGGTTCTCTGGCTCTACAGCAGCTCTGCTGACCTGGTTTTCTGCACTCACGATGCACGCACCCGACTTCGCGAAAATATATTTAAAAATAATATAAGTTTATTATAAGTACAAATATATTATTTTGATGAATATCTTACATAATCTCTTGCCTTAATATGTATATTAAAGACACATACATATCATTTTGGAACATAATTTTTTTTTACGGGAGTCGCGCACCCAGCGTGCCCCAGCACGTATATGATGACACACGGGACCCGCAACCGCGCAAACATCTCGTACCGTAATGCGCATGTGTCGCGAATGCACGGGAGCAGGAGTCGCAGACTGGTCGCATACTAATCGCGCATATCACATGATATTAAATGTATATGATGTAACTGAAAAACACGCAGCCGTCGCACACCATACGCGGATCCTTCATGACTTTTCTAAAATGGCGGCTAGAATCCGCGTACCCACCGTGATGTGTACACTTTGAGTGCGCGACTCCAAAAAAATTTGGAATTTTTTTTAAAGAAAATAATATAAATATATTAAAATAAAAAATGAAAACAAGAAAAGTAATCAATATTTCAGTTTTAAATGAAAACATTTTTTGTTGTTGCAATTTTCAGAAAAATATATAATGTTATTTAATGAATAAAATATTTATAAATAAACAGTTAAAAGCCTGTAGAAAATCAGTACAAAAAAATTGATATAACTACTTTCACACTTAAAAGTTAGCATTTAAAAAACCTTTGAAATTCACTGAAAAAAAACATAGGTTTCAGAGACGTTATAGTTAGAAATTAGCATTTAAAAAACCTTAGAAATTCACAGAAAAAACCATAGGTTTCAGGGGTGTTATAGTTAGCTGCCCATTTCACTCATACAAAACCATAGAAATTCCTCTGTTATAGTTAGTTCTGCTAACTATAACTCACGCGCCCGCAATGCACTGCTGATGATCTCACATATGCATCATTCATGACATGGCCAGTGACATCACTGATGACATCACTGATGACATCTCAAATGACATCACTGATGACATCATCCACTTGAGAATCTGATACACCTCATCATACACTAGTATAACCTTTCATCACTCACTGTAAAATAGAGTACCATATTTGAAACCATTGACACACCAATACCAGTTACTACATACCCACTCACTGATTCCTAAGTCTACACATACAACTACCCATTCAACAACAGAATCATCTATACATGCGTCATTAATTAATAGAACACTATCAAATGCACTTATACACATATATAGACATTGACACATCAGCAGTCATCTTAGTCGGTTATGCAGTCATCCTACTCACTCATGAAAAAATGTATCGCACTTAAATTTACTCACTTACACTTATCCAACAACACCTCATTTATTGAAACACATAGTAACTCATCGTTAATATGTTAAAAAAGCACCATTACAATTATACACTCATTCATACATTCATATGGTTACTCTCACAATCACTGACTGTTACACATACTTATTTATATACACCAACTCTCACATACAATGCCTTTTATTTTTTGACTTTGTTGAAGATGTACAACTAAAACATATATTTGCTCACCAACACACAAATAAATACACTCAGTCACCCAAATAACTGTTTCCACATGCACTCTTAAACC
The DNA here is from genome assembly GCF_964204655.1 of Triturus cristatus. Classification (NCBI taxonomy): domain Eukaryota; kingdom Metazoa; phylum Chordata; class Amphibia; order Caudata; family Salamandridae; genus Triturus; species Triturus cristatus. Next base: position 75,330,327 of record NC_140582.1, on the reverse strand, counting down.
CATACACCTAATCACTCAACCATTCACACATCTATGCATAGAGGTACACACACCCCATCCAACCACACTCAAACTCAGTGACCCATACAAATACTCACCCAACTAATCAATAACTAATATACACACTCATGTAGTTAGTGACCAACTGATGCAGCATGTTATACAGCAACAGAGACAGTGCTGCACACATTCACATAGTTTAGTTACTAATCCATGAATTAAGTGAGACACTTTTAATTACTCACTTAAAAAGACAGTCAGACAGCTACTAAATCCTCCATCCAGACAGTTATATATCCACTCAATCTTCAATACAGATTGGTATATATATGATATATATTTAAATTTCAAACTAAACCACATTCAGTGGATGATGTCATCAGTGATGTCATCAGTGATGTCATCTGTGATGTCACTGACCATGTCATGAATGATGCAATATGTGACATCATCAGCAGTGCATTGCGGGCGCGTGAGTTATAGGTAGCAGAACTAACTATAATGGAGGAATTTCTATGGTTTTGGATGAGTGAAATGGGCAGCTAACTATAACACCCCTGAAACCTATGTTTTTTTCTGTGAACATATATGTAATTATACCCACTGGCAGTCACCAGTAGGTAGTTATGGTTAGGATGTATTTTTCATAGAAAGAGTGTTTTTTCATTTGCCAATAACTTTGCCGTTGTTGGACGAATCATTGAGACATTTTGGAAACTAGTTTGACACTCACTCCGGGTGCTGTCTTGAAAGTTTTGTGGTGATCTGTCAATTGGGGGCTGAGAAAAAGGAGGGCTCTTTGGTGAACCTTGGCTGATATATACATATATCATATGTATACTAGTTTACAAGTATTAAATCGGCCGGTAGTCTTCGAGCCGCACAGTCGCAGTCTGGAGTAGTTTGCTCTCAGCTGCTCTGCTTGCACCTGTTTTACTTCCATATTTGAACCTTTGATTTGCCCTCCTTCGTCTTTACATAATCGATGCTCTCAATGGTCCCAGAATTTGTCGACTGATTTTCTTTCCATTATCAGGATTTGCCTTACAGTATGGTTTCATTAATTTTTATTTTAGTGCCAGAGTTTTCTCGTCATGTTTACTTTGTTCCAGTGTGAGTTAATTCATTTGCCTCCGGTGTCAGTCCTTTAACTCGTTGCAGTATCGGTTCTTTGATGCGCTCCATTATCAGGAAACTAGGCGTCTGTGACCCCCCTCCACAGCTCTCCCCGATTCATATCACCCTTCCCTTACAAGTTTCACCCTCACCCTTCCGCCCAGACCTGGTCATGCTTCACCTGCAGGTTCCCTTACCTCACGACTTGCACTGCAAGGAATGTCCTGACTGTGCCCAGATTAGCTGGAGGGGGGGGAGGTAAGGGCTCACGAAGAGCTGGAAGTGATACTTTCTAAACAAGAATTTTAGAACTTAGAAACATTTAGCTCCTTCCCCCACTCTGGCGAAAGTAACGTTGATGAACTAAGAGGAAAGCCAGTTGTCACGTGAACCCTGCGTGGCCCACATTATTGTGGATAGAGCAATATTATAGTCTAGTAAATCAAACACTATTCTTTTCTACAACTGGTATTTGGAACATGGGTATTCGAAGGTGCCTTCCTTTCCCATATTGAAGAAAAAAGGAGGATTGGTAGAAGTAAAATCTTTGCTCTATATCACCGTATTTGGTTAAGCAGGGAAGCCGCAATTAATTCAGGTTTTCTTGTTCACTTGCAAAAATCAGCTACACATTATGTATCTATGTGTTTCTCCTTTTTACCTGCAAGGTTAATGCTTTGTTTTTGACTCGTACATAAGGGTAGAACAGCGACGGTGGCAGGCAGAAGCCACATGAAAACTCGGCTCGTCATGGGCTCGAGGTTGCAACAGGAGCTCGAGCTGAACCAGAGCCTGGCCCGAGCCTTCAGAGTTTGCCCACATCTATAGGCAGGTGTTCCAATTTTCTGTTCGGAGTGTTCTTAAAGGGGCTTTGAGCTTGAATGGTGAGGTTCGGAGTGTGCTTGAGCATATGCAACAAATGGGTGTGGCAGGCAGGGCATAATCTGGTTGGGTAGTGTTGGTATTAGGTGTAAAGTGCAGAGGTAGCCTATGTAGATTGTATCTGCAGCGGGCGTGACAGCATGCGTAGCATGTGTGAGGGTGTGCAGAGCATGGTTGAGTGCTTCAGAGTGGTTGCAGTCAGATCCTGGCTTCGTATATACAGAGCATTTTTGAGGGCGAAAAGTGTCGCTCAACCCTAGATAACACTTTCAACCACAGCTCTTCTCGCCCTCAACATTGCTCTGTAAATATGAAGCATATGCTCAAGCACACTCCGCAGGCATACGAAATTAGTCCTGACCCCGTTAACATTTGAAACCCCCCTGCCAACCGTGTACAACGAATCCCCTCTACACTGCATAAACCGAGCGGTTGGCAGGGGGGTTTTCAAATGTTAACGGGTTCAGGACTAATTTTCCAATGCAGTCACAAGTCTATTGTATTAGTTAAGATCGATGTACCACTGGCATCAACTCTTTGATTGGACCTGGCATGAGATGTTTTATTACCTACAATGTCGGCTGATTGTGCAGACATGTTAAGTTCTGTTCCTTAAACCTATGGGATGTGCAGTTTAGCTGACCATGACACAATGGTCATTTAAGCTCAGAAGAAAATAGGTTCAGAAGGTGCATGAACTGTCCCCTGCAGAAGCTATATATATACCGGTACCCTATTCCGACCTATTGCTTCGTGGGCCCTTTTGCCCAAAGCTTTGTTGAAAGCACCCTTGGTTCCATAGACTGTGCCAGGCCTTTCCTGCTAAACAGCCACACTTCTTTGCCCAGTGTGTCCCACAAGACTTCTCAGAGCACTTCATACCTTCATTCCCAAGGGGGAACAAACACAGTTATTAATCCACAGGAGTCTTTAGCACCCTGCCTAGCAGGGACAGGTTCATTGACAGATCTGAGGGGCTGTCTGCTGAGGTGGCAGCTTTTTCAGCAGTGCACTGACCTCTTTTCCAGTTGTGCACTCCCACACGAGTCTCAGCAGGACCAACTTGGCCCTACTGTCACCCTGCTTTAAGGTCTCACAGGAGACCGTCCCCGGGCCTATTTAGCCGTAAACTTTCTAGCAGCAGATTCTGCAAATCACCTTGTACTAGACCTCACACACTTGTTTTATTTTTAGGGTCATTTCTTGGCTTCCATCCATATGATAATTTTACTGGTATCAGCGATACCATTGATGATGTCATCTGTTACTACGTATGCTGTAGTCAGAGAGTTTTAGTTTTTGTTTTGTAGACTTTAAATTTTCCCCATGGCAATTGTAACTAAACAAACTAAAGTTTTAATCACCAAACTCAAGTGTTGTTTCAGATGAGATCGCAACCCCTCTGTTCTAAATGGTTACAATATAGTTGGAGAATCCTCAGGTTACAGGGACATTGCATTGTAAGGAAGTCCCACCGTGAGCAGCATCCTTGCTGCTCAGCTCATGCACTCCAACTGACATTCCCTCATTGAGGCACACATCAGCATTTTAATTAAATCACAGTCACTCTTGCGTAGCAGCAGGGGACAAATCACTAAGGGGAGAATGCATGGCGTGGATGAAGATACTACACAGTCCTCTTATCTAAGCCAATTGCGCATTACCTCTGGTGGTGGCCAGTGGTATCTGCACTGATCATAGCTTAGGGCCAGGAAGTACACCCACACCGTGGACCTCTGAAGTCTCTGTGAAGATAGAAGAGGCAGAAAACAGCTGCAAGAGAGAATATTCTTGGTAGAAAGAAAGGTTTTTGGGGCTTAACTTGGACCGATCGGTTTAGGGAGTTGAGCCTTTTGAAGATTATCAAGGAATTCTCTTGAATGGACTGTCAAACTACCAGGACTGCAAGAGCGGAAGGTTTCGCCGGTGAAACTTGGAGTCTGAGGAAATGTGCTAAACCATGTACTAGTTAAGTCTTTCAGTTTGATTGTGACTGTGGATGAAATCTTAATAACAAGGCTCAGCAAACAAGTCTATCCGTTGAACTTCCCTCCCAGTCCTAAGATCTCCTGTACAGACTAAATTACAACCATCTGAAAGTTGTGGCAAAAATCATGGTAACATTTGATCTGTTAATTGTAGTGTCTCATTTTGTATTTAAATACTGTGGTTTCATGGGCTCGATCCAGATTTAAAACAAGCATTGGCATAGCCAATAGGTCTCGCCTTTGGGACCTTATAAGTGTTTAGCCATGCAACAGTTGATGTTGTTGCACCAAGGATATAAGGTTCCAAAAGCGAGACCTATTGGCTATGCCAATGCTTGTTGTAAATTGGCATAAATCTGTAGTTTTGAAATATTAAGGAAAAAACAAATTTGTATATATAGGGACGTGAAGGCTCTGCGATCTCTCCCGATCCTGTGCAGAGATGTGATTGGCTGCCTACACTTCAAATCAGAAAGTGATGGCAGCCATCTTGGTACTCGTCTTGAGCCAAGTCCCAGAAAAAACGGGGGGAAAAAAGAAAAGCGGGCAGGGTAGGAATACCCTGACCCCCTAGACTTTTGTAGTACCTTGGTATATATGTTTGACACTCACACTCATTGGATGATGTCATCAGTGATGTCATTTGAGATGTCTTCAGTAAAGTCATGAGAGATGTCACTGACCATGTCATGAGTGATGTATTATGTGAGGTCATAAGCAGTGCAGTGCAGTCATAAGTAGGGCGTACGTTTTAGTTAACTCAGGTAACTATAACTGCTGGACTTCTATGGTGTTGTACGAGTGAAATCTGAGCCTAACTATAATGTCCCTGTAACCTCTGTGTATATATATATATATATAAGGCTGAAACGCGTTGATGTTACCTCGTTCATCAAAAATAAAGACCGAGTGCCCATTCTTATTTCGGAGTGCTGGATGTTTGTTTCGCAACAGAAATACACCTATATTTGGATATATATATATATATATATATATATATATATATATATATATATATATATATATATATATATATATATATATATTTATATTATCTACTGGCGGTCGCCAGTAGATAGTTATAGTTAGGACCGTGTTTCCAAGGGAAATCCGCAACATTCTATTTGGAATAACTTTGGCGCCGGTCGACGAATCCTCGTGAAATTTTCAAAACTAATGGGGCGCTACGCTCCGCTCCTACCCTGAAAGTCTCGGGGGGATTCGTCAAGCGGGGGCTGAGAAAAAAGGGGGGTCCCAAAACGCGTTTTCCCCATGCATTTTTCCATAGGACCTTTAAACACAGCTACAGCCCGAACGGCTGAACAGAATTACTTGAAATTTGGCAGAGAGGTAGTCCTCAGGTCAAGGATGTGCCTTTTGTAGGTCTGGTGTAAATCTGTTCAGTAGGTCCTGAGAAAATAGCATTTAAATCAATATATATATCTGTAAGCGCGCTCCGTGCGCTTACCGTAAGCTTACCGTACGCGTACGGTGCCGTGCGCGAGCTCAATTCTGATTGGTGGTTACATGACTGTAAACATTCGAATCGGTCGAAATCAGGAAGTGTCGGCTGCCATTTTCTGTCTCTCGCACTGTGAAACAAAGGTGGGGAACGTGAAACGGGGGCAACGAAGAGAGTTGCAGACCCCCTAGTGTTTATCAGGGGGTCCAAGAAGGACCCAATAGTACGAAAAATAAATTTAATAATTTAAAAAAAAAATCGCGGGGTACGCGTACGGTAAGCTTACCGTACGCGCACGGCAAAAAAAATACAAAAAAAAAAATACAGAAGTAACAATCACATTTATTAAATAAATTAAAGGACCCACAAGGGAGAAAAAAACAAATGTTACTGCGTAAAAAAAGGTGAGGCGTGCACGGCATGGACTGTGCAACGTGGGCGCTCGGTGCGCATAGCGCACCGAGCGCCTACAGCGCGCGCACGGAGCGCGAAGCGCACCGTGCGCGCAGGGTGTGCGCATAGTGAAAAAACAGAAAAAATAAATAAAAAATAAATACATAACTTAGCATTTAAAAAACCGTACAAATTCACTGAAAAAACCATAGGTTTCACACATGTTATAGTTAGGAATTATCATTTACAAAACCTTGCAAATTCACTTAAAAAACCATAGGTTTCACACATGTTATAGTTAGCTGTACATTTCACTCGTAAAAAACCAATGAAATTCCACGTTATAGTTAGATCAGGTAACTATAACTTGCGCGACCGCAATCCACAATGTGTAATTTCAGATGTCATCATTGATGTCATGAGTGATGTCACTGACCATGTCATGAGTGATGTACTATGTGACGTCATCAGCAGTTTATTGTGGGCGCGCAAGTTATAGTTACCTGATCTAACTATAACGTGGAATTTCATTGGTTTTTTACGAGTGAAATGTACAGCTAACTATAACATGTGTGAAACCTATGGTTTTTTTAAGTGAATATATATATATATATATATATATGGGAATGTGGACTCTAAACGGCGCACTGGTGTGTAATTAATACCAATTCTGTTTCCTCCAACGAACTACTTTTGTGACTTCATTGCCAAGAGGCCACCCCAACACAAGGTCAAGAAATAACAAATGAAAAAGAGCGTTCAATTCTAAACAGGATTTTATGACAAGACAAATGCCAATTTGACAGAAGCAATCCATTTGGCCCATCCAGTACGTTTCGTCCCTGTGGGACTTCCTCAGGGCTTGATCAATACCCCAATGCTGTCATCCACCCAGTGTTGGCTCCTGTTATCTCATAAATCCACATAAATACAATTTTGTACCACTAGATGGTGTGTTGCGCTCCTATCTTATCTTCATTCTTATAAGATGAGACTTACCTTACCATCTACTTACCTTGCATTGTAAAGGCATGCGTGGTAAAGGCAATGCATGGTAAAGGCATGCGTTGTATTGGCATACATCCATTACATGGTAGAGATAAACAAAGGCAATTACTCCGTTGAGATGAGACCTGGTGTTTTTCATGTGATGTGATCCAGAGCATCCTTTAAAGGTATAAAAGTGTGCTTCTTTCCTGAAAAGTTCACAATTTTTTTCTCGGGTTCTTAGAGGCTTACAGGCAATGTTGAAACATCTTTGCCATTATGAAAAAGCAGGGAGCAGTGGATCAGTAGATACTAGTGGCCCTTCGCTCAAGTAGTTCTTTTGTGTTTTGGGGAGGCAAGAGCTGTGGAGTGAAATAGTAAGGCAAAAGTACACAACATTCCCTCCTTGTACATTCATATTTTATGGCAGAGATTAGTAAATGTACCATGACTTAGATCCCTTGCCAGTTCTCTTCCCAGTTTTCTTTCTAGCATGGCAATTCTGACTCTCAGGCCTCTAGATGCTAAGGCTCACAAATAAGTGAAAAGGGATGTGATGTGGTGTGTGAAAGAAGTTTTTACAAGAAATAAAAGAGTTTGGTTGTAAAAAGGGTCGACAGTGTTTGCCCTTTGGAGGGAAACGAAGCGCCCGCCCTTCTCCCTGTCTACCGATTTTGCGGTAAGACGACCCCAAATTAATCACACTGCATACCGACTACGCGGTTGTTGACGCCTACTTAGCTGTATAAGGGCTTGATTCCCCTCCTTCTTAATAAGCTTCCAGGCCATCAGAGCCTTTTACCACTCATACGTGTCCTTTTATGACAACACAAATACTACATGCTCACATTTCTGTCCTGTGAAGATCTCTAATAATTGATACGCCGTCGACCCTTTTTACAGCCAAACTACTTTATTTCTTGGAAAAAAATTGTATAAGGAGTTTTGCTCTTGTCAATGCGATGTATGCTTTTAAAACTTCTTTCACTTACCACATCACGTTCCTTTTCACTTATTTGTGAGCACTGAATCTATAATCCACTTGAATATTGTAAAATAAAGTAACTGCCTTACAATGTCCACATGTGTCCCGCTCTATACTTGTTTAGAAAAGTGCCTTATGCCAAAGGATATTTGATTAATTTTCGTTTTCTTGAGATAATTAATCACTATTAGGACCAAATGGCCTTTTATGAACCACTGTTTTTTTCCACAAAACTATTTAATACCCCATGTTCAAAAATTGGGGTCCCCTTGTTATGTAATACATATCTAAATTCTAAAGGGCATATACCTGCAATCTATCAGATGGGACATGTAGAATGCAAATTACCCATTGGTTTCTGTAATGTTGCTACTCTCCACTTGCTCAGCACTTGTTTTGGACTACACATGAAGAATATACTATTTTATGGATGGCACCTCAAGTTTGGTATGCTCCAGCTGAAACAAATATGTTATCTGAAAAACAGTCTACTGCCTCTTGGAGTTAGGTTCATGCTATATATCAAATACTTAAAAATTAAATGATAAAAAGCAGTCTTGATGCTACACACACTTATGCATAATCATACACAAACACACAAAAAGCCACACACACACTCATCACAGATATTTGTTTATCCAGCAGGTGCATTTCCCCACCAAGTTGTCCTACTGGAATTGGAACCTATGGCCTGCAAGGTTTTACTCACAGATCAGTGCAGCATTCAAGTAACCTTGTAAGGTGTCTAATTGCATTGGAGTCTGTAAGATGCAGGTGCCAGTGTCCTAGATACAACAGTTTCCAGTGGCCTGTACCAAGGTTACCAGTCTGTAAAAACTGTTAGCAAGCTCTTCCTATACAATACAATATGCACATATAGATTTGAAGGGCTTTGAGATTAATAATTACATTAAATCTTCCTTTCATCTCATTTAACATGTATGTTACAGATGCTGGTTGTTCTACCACCCAATCCCTGCTGTGAACAATCTTTCTTATGAGGGCACACTGCAGAGATTTTCGAACAATCTCAGACTCACATCCCCAAACCTCACTGACTAAGCTAGTTGTGCCCCTCAGTGTCCGACGTCATGTTTTTTACTCAATTGACGCATACACTTAGTGCCCACTGTCACCACAATAGGTAGAGGAGGCATGTTGTCAGTACACACCCTCTTACCTCTCAACGATTTGGTGATTGACCTATCATGACGAGCCAACCATTCATGAATAATAGCATTTGATATCAGTTTGTGTCATTTGTGGAGGCTAAAAATCAATGATTTGGTGGGCACACAGTGCCCTTTCGATGTTACACATAAAAAAGGACATGTCACTCAGGTGAGTAGGGCTGATGGAGTCCTGTTCACTTCATCTCTCTACGTTATTTAGCTGTTAATAATAAAAGGGAGCAGAAAGTAATCTAAGGCAATCTGAAAAGGACACTGTCTTATCTCCACCTAAGAAGTACAATGATAGCAATGAGGAATTGCTACATAGCTAATTTTGGTACACAGAAATTGTGTACACAAATGAAGGACATACTGCTTGGTAATAACTGTGTAATTTTGTTTTTTGTATGTGCAACACACTCATGTAAGTGATCATTGTTACTGTGTTGATATAGAATTAACAATAATCTGGTAATCTTGTATTAATTCACAAATACTAAAGCCATTATGCTACTAGTTCTTGTCTGCATTTAATCTTCATTATTCCAAAGACATAATAAAATGCAGAAGGAGAGAGGAAAACATGTTTTACCAAATGGATCAGTTGGAGAAAATACATGATTTTTCAAACATAGAATTCAACCTTTAAGCAATAGTCTATCCTTCACATTTGGCAACCATCACTTTTGAGGATAAAGTCTTGTAAAATGCTTTCCTTCTGAGCTAGAAGAACTGCCACCTTCACCTGTCACATGTTCTTTCATGTGCCAAACACTAAGGGCCCGATTCACATAGGACCTCCACAACTGGGGCGGAGGCCAGCAGTCGTGGCGGTACCTCTTTAATGAGAAACTAGTGCGGGCCTCCACCACAACTGCGGTGCCTCCGCTATGTGTGTGGAGGCACTTTGTGAATCAGTCCCTAAGAATGTATACCAATATGCAGTGTATTTATGGGATTACAACACCTAGGATTAGTTCAGAAAAGGAAGACATGACTTGAAGATGCACCTTAAAAATGGCTTCTGATAAAAGAATGCAGAACAGACTGTACTGGTAACCGAAAACATATGGAGCCTCCATTTTTTAAGGTGGAATATAAGCTTTGCTGTGCTGAAATATATATTGTTAATAATGTGATCTGAATGACCTTGGTTCAAGTATACTTAAAGTGATTAAGGCGTAATCTGACATAGACTTCTAGTTGCAGATTCCTTACCTTAGAATTATTCCCAGGCGTCAGACAAAATGCAGAAAGTTTTCTTGAGCAGTACCCCTGCACGCCGATAGGTGACATCGTTCAGCTTCGTGTGGCGTCGTCCACGCCAGAAGTGATGTGTCTGGTACCTATTTAGGCACCACCCGAGCGTCCGGTCTTTTCTTTCCGCACCAGTCAGCGCAGATCCTGGAAGAGCTACCCCTTAGTCAATTTTTTTCTTTTTGTTGAGGTGTTTTAAGGTTTTTTCCTTCTGGTGTGGTAGAAATGTCATTGAAGAAGGCTGGCTTTAAGCCCTGTGGTGCCTGTCACAGCTTTATGTCGGTGACGGACCTGCACCGTGTTTGCCTTTTGGTGCCTCGAGCGCAACTACGACCTGAAGGCCTGCTCTGAGTGTCGCGCCATGCATCTAAAGGCCTTGAGAGAGTGGTCCCTCAAGATCCTGGTGGCTCCACGTGCAACAGTGCGATGATCCAGATCCCGGCCGAGAAGAAGGTCCTGGTAGCGGTTGCAGAGTCCGAGATTCTTGTCGCACTCGAAGTCATCGGGCCATTCGGGTAAGTCCTGCTTCTATGAGAAGAAGAAAAAGTCAAAGAGTGCTTCAACTTCAACTAGTCTGTCAGCCTACAAGACGAGGGAGTGTGGTCACTTGAGGTCTGGCTCCGCGGATGAGCTAGTGCCTGGGGCGTCTCCACACCTCCCTGTGTTTCCGGGAGCCGGAGCGAACCACGCCTAATTAAAAGAACTTTATGAGGCTACTCACCTCATATATGGGGGGGCCCGTTCCCTCCAGCATGTCTTTGGGCGTGCGTGTTCGGGTGGGACCCCTACTGGATCCACACCTGCGGCTCCAGCCCCAGTTGGGCCCCAAGGATCCACAGACAGAACCAGATTGGCGCTGGTTGTTCCATCTTGACCCTTCACAGCACAAGTCCCACGGCCAATGTTCCCAGTGCCACCAGTATGCCAACCCCATTTATATCCCCGACTATTACATGGCGCTGGAGGGGCGTCACCCAACTCTGGCACCGACTGGAGCTATGTCTTCCATGCTGGAGCCTGAGCCCTATTCTTATGGGCTAGGATTCTGGGAGGAATTGGAGGGGTTAATGGACCCTGAGGAATAACAACATTATGACTTCTTGAACTGGTGTGAAGATCTGGGTGAAGCCAGTCGACTGGATACTTCTCCAGATACTGGCATGCTTTCTCTCCCTACCATGGCTACGGAGAAGGGAGCATCCTTCGCAATGGTGGTGAAGAGGGTGGCCGAGGTCCTGGACCTCAGCTTGCCCTTGGTGGCAGCCAAGAAAAATGTCTTGACAGAAGTGCTTCAGGTGGGAGTGTCCCCCATAAGAACCGCTTCTCCCTGCTTGGGACTTGGTACAAGCCCAGCACAGGTGCTCCTGTGAACAGTATGATAGCCTGCTGCCACTACCCCACCTCAGGAGACCCCAAATTCCTCACAGAACATCCTACCGTAGAGAGCTTGGTGGTCCAAGTCCCAACTTTCCAAGTAAATCCTGGTGCATTATCAACTGCATTGCCAAATTGGGAGGTTGGACTACTTTTCTTCCACTAGTCTGGTGTTGCGGTCTATGATCATCACTTGCCTTTTGGGCCCCTATTCCCACACTCTGTAGGATACGGTTACGCAGGTGCTGCCAACTGTTCCGGAGGAGGCCCAGGCCATGCTCTCCCAGGCTGTTGCTGATAGGAAGGGTGCAATATATGTGGACTGGACACCACCGACTCACTGGGCAGATCGGTTTAGTCAGTGGTGGCCCTATGGTGCCATGCCTGGTAAGGACTACTAGTTTTTCTGGGAATGTCCAAACATCACTCAAGAACATGACCTTTGACAGCCTCTTCGAGTACAAGGCGGATTCTGCGCTGGAGTGCTTTAAGGACAGCATGGCTAGGGCCAGGTCCTTGGACCTTTCTATTGGCTCTCATCACCCCCAATCCGCCTTTTGCTCCTTTCGTTGCCACAGAAGGGGCTTACAGCCGTGTCTTTACCCGCCCAGCCACCGCAGTGTGCATGCTTCCTAGCTTTTGCGTGGCAAAGGACATGGTATCCACAGAGCCTGTGGATCAGGCAGCCAGAGTTCAGGCCAGTCCACTACTCCCCCAGCAGCCGCAGTCTCCAAACCCTTATAGTTTGCTGTTTTACCACCATGGGCACCCAATAGGGGACAGGATTCGCCATCACCTGCCCCACTGGCGGTTTATAATATCGGACCAGTAGGTTTTGCAGATCGTTCCAAGGGGCTAAAGACCATATCTCAGGCTGGCTGGATAAAGGGCAATTAAGGTGTTAGAGACAGCCTTTAAATCTTCCTGATGCCGCTCCATCCTCTCAGCTATGGCTGGAATTCGGCCTTAATAAACAATCTTTAATATTAAAGGCTCGATTTTTGTGATATTATAGGAAACTTAGCACGGGGTCTCCAGGGTCATTGAAGGAAATTATACACCGAGGTATCCAGAATAAAGCATTAACATGGGAACCCTATTTGAGGGATGCAATGGAAGCTCTGGTGGTGCCCAACATCGCAACCCTCAGTTTAACCCCAGAGATCGCTGCAAAACTGCTGTTAAAAAAACTCCAGCACTATATCTTCGTAGATAGACACTTTCACTATGATTATCCACACACACTGGTATGAGCCTGAAAATCGATTCCCTTAATGTTAGAGGTTTAAATCATCGGGTTAAGCAGAAGAAAATTGCGATTCTCATATTAACATGACTAGAGAATCTAGATTTCATTAAAGACACGGAGGCTATCATTATGCATTAATCCTTTTAATGCAGATCACAAACAGCCGCTGCATCATAAAGGTAAAACAGTTCTAGAATGCGGTGAGCAGAAGTAACAAAAGGCATGAGAGACAAACAGACTGCCTCTTTTAAATGAAGCGAAACAGCGGAAGTCCAAAGAAGAAATCGAACTTGAACTTGAGACTGAAGAGACGTCTGAACCTGGATAAGAAGTGAAGCAGGACATCATGCAGAGTGGTCTGAAAAGAAAGAGGAAACGTAAATACACTAAAAGGTAGATATAAAGAAATACAAGCACATGTAAATACAAAAAAGCCAAGTACAATAGTTCAAATACAGCTCCGTCCAAGGGAGGGACGGGAGGGATAATGATAGCCTCCGTGTCTTTAATGAAATCTAGATTCTCTAGTCATGTTAATATGAGAATCGCAATTTCATTACAAGACCGGAGGCTACATTATGCATGTTGGTAGCCCTGAAGGACAACATCAGACATGTGCTCGATAGGTTTGCAGTAGTGATTGGCAAAGGTAGAAGCATTCGACCAATCAGCAGCTTTAAGGATATCATTCAACTTACCACCAGACCAGAATGATTTGCTAGCCATGGCACCTCTAAGAGAGTGTGCTTGGAATCTAGAAAGGTCAATACCAGCTAGTTTCATAACCGACTTGACCCATCTAGCAATGGACGAGGAAGAAACAGGTTTAAAAGGCTTAACAAAAGAAATAAGGAGTTGATTAGCATTTAAGGGGCGAAGGTCTTTAAATCTCTGATCATATTCTTTCATACAGTCGACAACACACAATTTTTTGCAGAGATCAAAACGAGGATAAAAAATAGAGTCTGACATAGTTTTAGTTCTTCTAAAAATATCAAACTTAACTCCAAACATATCATATTGTCTATAAGAAATATCTAAGCATTTCACATCAGAAACTCTGCGACAAGAAATTAGACATAAGAGAGTAGCAAGTTTGAGCGAAAGACATTTCCTGTTGAGAAAAACATTATCAGGCCAAGCAGAGAAAAGGTCAAAGATAGCCTTAACATCCCAAATAGTCTGATATTTAGGTCTAGGAGGTCTTTTGAGTCTCATACTTTTCATGACTCTACAAATGATAACATTTTTACCTACCGTTTTATTGTTGACAAGGGAATGTCCAGCGGAAATTGCTGATCTGTAGCAATTGATAGATCTATAGGCTAAACCTCTATCGAATTGTTCGACAAGAAAATTAACTACATTGACGATAGGAGCTTCCACGGGATCCAGGTTCCTCTCCATGCACCAACAAACCCATCTTTTCCAGATGTTATTGTACCTATAGTGCGTTCCAGGTGCCCATGATTCACCGAGGAGAGTGAGAGCTGATGACGAAAGTCCAGACAATTCGTTGGATTGCCTGACACTTTCCAAGCAAGAAGGTTCAAATTCCCTGAAGTGATTAGGTGATGATCTTCTCCGTCTGCGTTGGAAATCAGACCTTGGCTCGCTGGGATGAGGAAGGGGATGTCGCAGGACAGTTCCAGAGATGTCGGGAACCATGCTTGAGAAGGCCAAAAGGGAGTTATCAGAACCAGAGTGCATTGGTCTATTCTGACCTTCTGTAGGACTCTTTGGATCATGGCAAAGGGGGGAAAGGCGTAGCCCTGAAGGTTCGACCAGCATTGGAGGAAGGCATTCACCGCTAGAGCTCCAGGGTCCGGCATCCAGCTGAAATATTTGGGAAGTTGGAAGGTAAGTCTGCTGGCGAACAAGTCCACATCCAGTGGACCCCAAAGGTGAAAGATAAGATTGAAAACATCCACGTTGAGTTTCCAATCGGTAGGGTCTGAAAGGAATCTTGAATTCCAGTCCGCCGAAAGGTTCGACTCTCCAGGAAGGTATTCCGCCCTGAGAGAGATCTTGTGTTCTAAACAGAACATCCAGAGTTTCTTGGCTAAAGCGGAAAGGTCTGCAGATTTGGTACCGCCGAGTCGGTTGATATAGGAAACAGCGGAGATGTTGTCCATCTTCAGAAGGACAGATCTCCCTTGAAGAGAGTGTTTGAAACTCATTAGAGCGTACATACCTGCAGTAAGCTCTAGGAAATTTATGTGACGGGAAGATTCCTCGAGGGACCAAGCGCCACCAGTGTTTTGGTCGAGGAAGCGAGCACCCCAACCGTGAAGGCTGGCGTCCGATTCCAGGATAAATTCCGGTGAAGAACCGAAAATAGCCTTGCCATTCCATGCATCCAAGTTCTCTAGCCACCATGAGAGCTCGGATTTGGCTTCCAGGTCTAAGGTCACTGAATCTCCGTACCAGAGGCCAAGCTTGAGAGCCTTGGCTTTTATTCTCTGAAGAGCACGGTAATTCAGAGGGCCCGGAAAAATAGCCTGGATGGAAGAGGAAAGTAAACCTAGTAGTCTGGCTAATTCCCTGAGTGTTAGAGATTCCTGTTTCAAGACATACCTGATCTCTTTTCGAATTTTCGCAATTTTCTTGGAAGGGAGAAGGAGAAGGCAGTTCGAGGTATCTACAGTGAACCTAGGAATTCTAGGGATTTTGAGGGAGTTAGGATAGATTTTTCCCTGTTTATAATGAAACCAAGACTTTCGATGAGATTCATTGTAGAATTGAGGTCTTTTAAAAGTTGGGAGTGGAGCTGGGACATAATAAGGATATCGTCTAGGTAGATGATGAGACGAATACCCCTTTCTCTCAGAAGAGAGACGATAGTCCTCATGATCTTGGTAAAGCACCAAGGGGCAGAAGAAAGCCCGAAGGGAAGAGCCTTGAATTGAAAGAGGCGATTCTTCCATATAAATTGGAGGTAGGGTTGATGTTCTAAGGCCATAGGGATGGTAAAGTATGCGTCTTTTAAGTCTAGTTTGACTAACCAATCTCCTTTGAGGAGAAGATCCCTGAGAAGGTGGATGCCTTCCATTTTGAAGTGTCTGTAAACTAGGTATTTGTTCACTTCTCGAAGGTTTATAACTGGTCTCCAACCTTTTTCCTTTTTTTGTACAAGGAAAAGAGTGCTGACAAAGGTCTTCAGTGACCATGGGACTTGAACGATAGCTCCTTTTTGAAGCATCGAAGAAATTTCCTCTTGCACAATCTTTTGGTGTTCTTCCGAAAGTGTTAGAGGTTGAGGGGGAATTGTTTGAAGAGGGATATCTATAAAATCTATTTTGAAACCCTGCACGGTCTCGAGAACCCATGGATCTTGAGTTATAGATTCCCATATGTGGTAGAAGTATTTCAGTCTGCCCCCTACTTGGGAAGGAACGAAAGAAAAAGGGAGACTTACTTTGAGGATTGGAGTTGTTGGGGTTTCCTCTGGACCTGAAGCCTCTGTTACGTGGACCTCTGCTTCGTTGTGGGAAGAATTGCTGGTTAGATGGGAAGAACCCTCTTCCGGTACCCCTGAACGATGAGAAGGGCCTTTGGATACCACGGCCGAAAGAACGCCCTCTTCTTCCGGCCTGTCCAAAAAGGTTTGCGTTGAAGACTCTTTTCATATTGGATTGAGCCCTGTCCAGGGCGGTAAAAGTAGCAACGTACTTTCCAATAGATTTAATCATGTCCTCTCCGAAGAGGAGCCCTTTGGGATTCTCAGAGGGTTCTTTTTCCGCCAGATCACCCAGCTTCGGGTTGATCTTGGTGAGGATAGTTCTCCTTCTTTCTATGTTGAGGCTAGAGTTGGCGTTGCCCAGGAGAACTATCGCCCTTTGGCTCCAGCCTCGAATGAGGTTAACATCAAGGGGGATATTGGAGATATGCGATTCCTCGGCAAGGTCGAGGATCCTTGTGAGTGGACCAAGGATGTCGAGTAGGCGGTCTTGGCAACCTTTGAGGGCTCTCTCTAGACCTTTTCTAGGGTCCTTTCCCAATTTAAATAAAAATTTAATAAGGTCAGGGTCGAGGTTGGGGGTTTGGGAAACCTTATCTTGGATAGAGGGTCTAGGGCACTCTGATCTCAGGGTGTTTCGTGTCTCTCTCTCGAGATAGTTTCTCAGCCACCTAGTGATAAATTTAGACACATGTTCTTGTGGAAACCATTTTGAGCTATTAGGGTGTGAAATATTAAGGGGGGAGAACATTTCCTCTCCGAGAGGGTTAAGGATAACGTTTTTTGAGGAAGGGGAATCAAGGTCAGGAGTGTTATTAAATTCAAGGTCTTGGTCATCCAAGTCCAAAACGAATTCATCATAGGGATTATTAAAATTTTCTTCCTCTTCATCAGAGTCGGAGACTGCGTCAGATTGCTTTGAAATATAGTTTGTGCCGCGAGGGACACCCATCAGATTCGTGCCGCTGGAGGCACCCATCACATTTGTGCCGCAAGGGACACCATAGTCATTTGAGGCGCGAAGGCCTCCCATCATAAATGAGGCGCTATGACCTCCCATATCATTTGAGGTGCTTTGACCTCCCAGATTACAATCAGAGGGATAATCGCAGTTTTTAGATTTTTTACTTTTTTTGCGATGAACACTGGGATCGTCTGCAGGGTCAGAATTGGGAAGGGAGAGAGATCTTTTTGAGGACATAACTTCCTTGAAGGTAGAGAGCATACAGGATCTCATTTCTTTTTGAAGAAAGATTTTAAAGGAGTCATCGTCGTGAATAGGAGAGCTTGCGGTAGCCTCATCTGAGTCTAAGTCAGACATAATGGGGAGAAAAGGGGGTAAACCTAAGGCTGATAAAACACTCTCCTTTAAATTATATATATATTTTTTATTATTTTTTATTTTTTTTATTTTGGTAAGTATATAAATTAAGATTAAATATCCCCTCTTTTTTTTTTTTTTTTAAGGTATTTTCTATGTATTATTAGGGTTTCGGACCCTATTTATTGAAAAAGGAAACTGGTAGCGGTTGAGTTGGTCCGGCAGCAGCTGATCGAGAAAGCGAAGTAACTGAAAAGGCTTCGCTCGAGATCAGCTGCTGCCGGTGGAGAGAAAAGGCCGTGGGAGGGAGCCTCACGTTTGCGCGCCGTTGCCAAGGTTCTTTCCTTAGCTCTTAGCGACGCGCTCGCGAGGGGAGAGGCGAGCGCGTCCCGAAAATGCCTGAATATTAGGAATTCAAGGGCGAGGAAGGCGCTGGCCAGAAGAGGTGTCAGGGGGTTGGAGAAACGAGCGCGTTAGCCGAAAGAGCAAGATCGGCAGCCAAAGCGCACACAGGGTCAAAGGAAGAAAGTTAAGGATAAAGGTAGGATTCGATGAGGAGGAAAGCGACGACCTAAATAGGAAGTCGTGTGAGGAGGGGTGACGGGGAAGGGGAGAACATGGTCACCATGGGGGCGAGGGGGAAAAAACAAGCGCCAGAAACGAGAAAGGTTAAGAAAATATCTCTTAATTGGCAAATTAAAGGCAAATAATGGCAAATAATGGTACAATAATTAAGGTATTCAAAAAAATAGATGAGCAAGTAAAGGATAGACTTATCTGCTTGTGAGCCGCATTTAAAAGAGGCAGTCTGTTTGTCTCTCATGCCTTTTGTTACTTCTGCTCACCGCATTCTAGAACTGTTTTACCTTTATGATGCAGCGGCTGTTTGTGATTTGCATTAAAAGGATTAATGCATAATGTAGCCTCCGGTCTTGTAATGAAATTTAAATTTGCCTGAACAAACTCAAAGCAGATGTGTTCCTTCTTCAGGAAACTAAAGTTTCCAACAAGTGTCTTCATTTGGGAGTAGCTGGCTCTCTGACGTCCTTTGCTCACCAGCCATCAATAAAAAGGGTGGGGTTCTTACGCTAATCGCAAAAAAGTCTGGCCTTTCAGTTGACTCTCACGTCACAGATGATAAAGGTAGATGGGTCCTTACAAAATTATCCAGCAATAACGAATGCTTTCACATTCTCAATGTATACGGTCTGAACTATGACGACCCAGACCAAATCCACTCTTACTCTTTCATCATCTTAGGTAGTGACCTCAATCTTACAATGGACCTAACGTTAGATTGGCAATCCAAGTCAGTACTACATTCTCCTAGGTCACATAAAGCATTTCTTAAACTTTGTGATAGATTTAATCTCCTTGATCCTTGGAGATAACAGCACCCAGATACTAGAGACTATACTTTCTTCTCCAACCCCCATGCATTTCACTCTAGGATAGACTACCTGTTGATGTCTAAATCCCACACACACCTTTTAGATCAGACAGACATCTTACCCAGGCAGATCTCAGATCACTCGACTATCACCTTGTCCCTTTTGGGCACTAAGGCAAGAGCTTCTAAAAAATTTGGCGATTCAAAGATCAATCAATTAAGAACTCAGCTTCCAGAGCCTCTATTGAAGCAACAATAACGAACTACCTGAAGGAAAACTTGGTGTCAGAGACCTCCCCTTCTATACACTGGGATGCGCTCAATGACACGGTTAGAGGCTCCTCAATCGAAATCCAAGCTAAGCTAAATAAAGCCCATAGTAAAGAGATAGATACTCTCGAAAATGAGACCAAAGCTCTAGAAGCCATACTCATCTCTCGCCATGATGCACATACATTCTCCACTCTAACGAACAAGAAATACGAATACAATAGATTACTGAGCGAGAGAGCGGTGGTCTGGATTAATAAATACAAGTCTTTAAAACTATGTGAAGCTAACAAGGCGGGGAAAATTCTGGCATCATACTTGAAACACAAATAGAATCATAAGGGTATTTGCGCACTCAACGACAAGAACAACATCCCACACTCCAACCCTGATTAAATAATTGAGATCCTTAAGGATTTCTACACAACTCTCTACAAAGAGGACTTTGTCTTCTCGGCAGAAGAATGTAGATCTTACCTGGAGGAGTCTGCCCTCCCGTCTATCTCAGACCAGGACAAACTACGACTTAGCGCACCAATATCGTTGGAGGAGGTGAAAAGAGCTATTGATTCACTTAAACTTAACAAAGCTCCAGGTCCGGACGGTCTTAATGGTAAGTTCTATAAAACATTCGCCCCTGTGCTTCCCCCATTCTTCTTCTTGCCATATTCCGGCATTTCCCAGACTCAGGCTCCATTACCGGTTCAACTAGCGATGCCACCATTGTGGTTATCCCAAAAGATGGTAAAAACACTAAAGACCAATCTCATTAATTAACTTAGACGCAAAATTCTATGCCAAAATACTGTGTAAAAGACTTGAGCCGTAGTTGCCGTCTTTAGTTAATCACTCTCAGGTGGGCTTCATGAAAAACAGACTCTCAAGTGACAATACTATCCTTCTCTGCCACACTATTGAGAAAGCAAAGCTTGCATTATCAGACACTGTAGCCATCACCCTTGATGCTGATAAGGCTTTTGACAGCGTCTCTTGGTCCTTTCTCCGAGAGCCCTGTTAAAATATATTCTTGGTGACACTTTCACAAAAATGATCATGGCCTTATATAGTGCCCCCCTCCGCTAGAGTACGTTCGGATGCTCTCCTATCCTCAGCCTTCAGTTTAGAGAGGGGTACCTGTCAGGGTTGCCCCCTTTCTCCATCACTCTTCATCTTGATACTAGAACCTTTATTTCTCAGGTTCAAGGCAAATCCCGATATAGCTGGAGTTTCTTTCAATAACACTAAAATAAAAGTGGCCACATATGCGGATGACATACTGATCTTGACCGAAGATGCATCTCACTCAATCCCTACTCTGCTAAAATCAATAGAGGATTATGCCTGCGTGTCTGGATGCAAACTTAATAAAGACAAGTCTGAAATCATGGGTCATGAGTGATCTGTTCAAATCCATGGGTCTAGATTAGCAGCTCCATTTCATTAAATACCTGGCCCTAGAATTCAATGCGGACTTATTAGAATCACTCCACCACAAAAAAAAGCTAACACTAAAAAAAGTTGAAGTGCTGTTGAGGGTTTGAATCCCACATTTATCACTTGGTGGTGACCGCATTGAGACCGTTAAAAATTATGATCACACCGATAGTAAACTATCTGATCAGTGTGTTACCCCTTGTGCTATCGAAGGAATTTCATCACAAATTGGACAAATTAATAACTAAATTCATCTGGCAAAACAAGCGAGTGAGAATATCTCTTAAGAAATTACGCTTACCAGTCCACTTAGGCGGTGTTAACATGGCAGACTTCAAAAAGTACCAATCCGCCTTCCTAGCCAGACAAGGTTCTCTTTGGCTTTCCCTACCCTCTGACTATACTCCCTCCTGGCTATTAGTCGAAAAGGAATTACTCGGTACATTTCACCCTATCACTTTTTTTTTTATCCAGTAAGGTTTTACCCCTTACATCTTCTCCAATACTAAAAGAGCGCTCACAAATATTGTTAAACTCCTAGAGACCCCTTTCACCCATTCTAATAAGATGTCGTTATGGAACAACTCAAAGATCAAAATTAAAGAAAAGGCAATATTCTGGAAATCGTGGGCATCGAAAGGCATCCACTTCTTAAGACAACTGGGCTCCAGGGATTCCCCGCTCTCCTTCAGTGAATTAAAACAGCGATACAAACTTTCAGACATAGATTATTATGACTTCCTTAAACTCAAAGCAAGCCTGTCCAAGTTAAACCTCCTAGACAAAGATCCTTCCATCCTTAATACAATAATAACGTTTAACAAATCAGGCCACCAAGTCTCTAAGTTCTACCACCTCTTATTACCTAAATCCACATCCTCCATGAAATCTGTCTTAAAAAATTGAATAGCCATGGTACCATCCCCCCGGATACCTGGCAACGTATTTGAAAATCAGTCGTATCCCACAAAATATCTCCCGCACTGTCGCAAACAAAGTACTGGCTCCTACACAGATCCATTTGGACTCCGTCTCGGCTCCACAAAATGTCTCTTATGTTGGAACTGTAATGTAGCTACCGGGGACCTCTGTCATGTTCTATTTTACTGCATTAAGGTCTCCTCCTTTTGGGACAGTGTGTTTGACTTTATCCACACTATCTGTGGGGTCCGTCTTGGTAAGAAGTTTCCTTCACTGGTTCAAGGCTTTCTAGATCCCCACATCCATTCCCAGAATGATAGACTCCTAGTGGACATACTACTGACGTAGGTGTGTAAATCAATATTGGCCAACTGGAAAAATACTGCTGCCTCCTCCTTTAATGCCTGGCTCAACTGGATCTCCTTCTTAAGAAGTGCAGATAATATCTCTCTTCACAATTCCCCTTGGAAATTTCAAAACAACAGTGTATGGTCATCCTTAGACACCTACTTCTCTATGACAAAATCTTCCTGATCCCTCATGAATCATGGTCTGCTTTCCCCTTCCTATGCTGGACGGGTGTCATCGCCTGGTCCCAGACATTGGATTAACTTTCTATCATCACACCCCTATATTCTGTGGATCCACTCTGTACCCTTATTGTCACCAAAGTTGGTCTACTCAAACATCCATACATATTTGTCACTTGTAAATGTACTATTTTCTGACCCTAATCTCCCTATACTTGACCATTAGATCCATACACAATTGTCTGCAAGAGGTCCTTCAGTGAACCACTCCATAGTTTCCTTCCCTTTTCTTTTTTTGTGTTTCCATTTTGTAGGTCTGTTTTGTATCACTATTGCAGTGCTATATATATTGGTCTCACATTTTGTTTCTTTCTTATGTATGACATAAGAGATGGCCATCGGATCCTGTTCATGCTGTCTGAACATTATGTATTCAGTTATAATGCCTTGTCACGATCTCTTTTTCCTTTGGTTTTTTTTTTTGCTTTATTCCAAGACAACCCAAGAAAAACTTTTTGAATAAAAAAATGGAGAGGATTCAATCAAGAACCATGGACATTCAAGAACTCTCTTGAAAAGCTCACACCAGTTTATGTGACTCACTGTATCAAGAGCCAGGGAGGGCCACGTATTTAGCTTCCCACATGAAACTAACAGTCAAGAAAGAGCTGTTGAGACTGAGATGTGGCTTAATTTCTATAAAAGCTTATAAATTTGGAAGACTATCAGGATCTACTGAGCGGAAGTGCTGTCTACGTAATTTTAGGAAGGAAAGTCTCGCCCACATATTATGTTTCTGCCCAATTTTTAAAAATCAATGATGCTTCTGGCTGAAACCGCCTGTTTGCAAACTTGGCTTAAGGCAATGCAATAAGGGGATCTTCGCATGTCTGAGTGGTGTGAGCCCGCAGATATCTGCCCAATGTGTGAATTTACTCAAAGAAGCACAAACATTACTGACTTTGGCGCCAGAAAGCTTTTAATCATTAGTGTTATTAAGATGTATTTTTGTTCTTCTTGCTTGACATTTTATATGGGGCACTTTGAATTTTTACATTTTTCCTATATTATTTCCTATTTATGTGCTTACACAGGCTTGGAATATCAGTTACATCTTGGGAGTAAGACTGACAAATGCAGGAAGTATTTTTGTATATTAGGTGCCAATGGAACTGTAATAATGAATGAAGTATTATTGCAGAGACAATGGTTTGGGGTTTTTTAACATGGTTAAAGGGCCAGGCAGTATCTGCTGTTTTTATGTGCTGAATTTGCTTATTGGACCCTTGTTAAAATGTAACATTCCTTAGGGCATTGATTTTCTCATTTAAAAAAAAAAAAAAAACTTGCAGGAAACACGCTATTGTGATTTAGTAAGATCACATAAAGATTGTTGGTGGGGCTTATTTGTCACACCTAGTAACAGTGATTGGCTTAGTAGATATTATAGTGATTCTTGGGACAGTCCACATCTGTTATAATTGTAGACTCGGTTTTCGCTCTTTTTATGTGATTACTATTGTATCTTGCACTTTAGAGAGTTTGGTCCCTAACAAAGTTGCGTGTTTAATCTATTGAATGCTCACGCTATGTATTCTATTTTGACTGTGGTTTTTATAAAGTGATGGTTTTTAATAATTTGACACAATAAAAATCTTATCTATCTTTTTTCCATGGCCTGGTGTTGCCTTTTGGGCCTTTATTCCCACACTCTGTGGGAAACAGTTGTGCAGGTGCTGCAGCTGTTCCGGAGGAGACTCAGGCCGTACTCTCCCAGGCTGTTGCTGACGGGAAGGGTGCAGCTAAGTTTATCATTAGCTGTGGACTGGACATCACTGACTCACTGGGCAGATCAGTTTAGTCAATGGCGGCCCTATGGCGTCATGCCTGGTAAGGACTACGGGCTTTTCTGGGGATGTCTAAACATCACTTATGGATATGACCATTGATGGCTCCAGTCTCTTCGGAGACAAGGCGGATTCTGCGCTGGAGCGCTTTAAGGACAGCAGGGCTATGGCCAGGTCCTTGGGCCTTTCCATGGGCTCTCATCAACCCCAATCTGCCTTTCACTCCTTTCATTGCCAAGGAAGGGGCTTCCAGCCGTGTCTTTACCCGCCCAGCCACCGCAGTGTGCATGCTTCCCAGCTTCTGCATGGCAGAGGTCATGATATCCACAGAGCCTGTGGATTGGGCAGCCAGACATAAGGCCAGTCCACCACTCCCCTTGCAGCCGCAGACTCCAAACCCTTATAGTGTGCTGTCTTACCACCATGAGCACCCAATGGGGGACAGGATTCGCCATTACCTGTCCCACTGGCGATTTATATCAGACCTGTGGGTTTTGCAGATCGTCCCAAGAGGCTACTCCCTCCCCTTTGAAACTACCTCTCCCTCCATGCCACCTAGGTATGACAGGAGACCACCTATCCCTTCTCTGCCAGGAAGTGACGGCTCTCTTCAATAAGGGAACCATAGAGTGAGTGCTGACGCTAGAAGAAGGTCATGGTTGCTATTCCTACTGCTTTCTGGTGCCCAAGAAGGACAGAGGTCTTTGCCCTATCCTCGACCTCTGCTCCCTTAATTTCTTTCTCAAGAAGAAGAAGTTCAAACTTCTCACTCTAGCTCAGGTTCTGTCTGCCCTGGACCCAGGAGACTGGATGGTAATGTTGGATGACTTGCAGGATGCATATTTTCATATCCCCATTCTGCCTGCCCACAGACATTACCTACGGTTCATGGTAGGTCATGAGTAGTTTCAGTTTGCTGTGCTCCCCTTTGGCCTTACCGGCACCCTTCGGGTGTTTACCAAAGTGATGGCAGTGGTTGCTTCTTATCTGCGAAGATAAGGGCTACCAGTCCTCCCCTAGCTCGACTATTGACTGTTGAAGGCAAGCTCGCCCAAGACTGTTGTTTCCCACCTCCAGACAATGGCGCACCTCGTACATTCACTAGGTTTCACTAGCAACATTCCAAAGTCACAACTGACTCCCTTTCAAACAGTCTCTTTCTTCAGAGCTGTTCTGGACACAGTGCAGTTTCCAGCCTATCCTCCCGAATGGCAAGTCAAGGGTATTCAGGCTATAATACAGATGTTTCAGCCTCTATCCTGGATTTTGGTGAGACTGACTCTGAGGCTTCTGGGCATCATGGCCTCCTGCATCCTGCTTTTGACACAACTACTGGCATATTTGGGCTCTGCAGTGGGACCTGAAGTTTCAGTGGGCACAGCATCAGGGTAATCTCTCCGACATGGTCTAGATCTTGGAGGGAACTGCAAGAGATCTGCAGTGGTGGTTAACGAACAGCAATTGGGTTAGCGGCAGATCCCTCTCCCTTCCCCAACCAGATATGATGGTAGTGACAGATGCGTTACTCCTGGAGTGGGGCGGATATCTGGGAGAAGTGGAGATCAGAGGCCTCTGGTCTGTGATAGAATCCAGACTCCACATCATCCTGTTGGGGCTCCAGGTTTAGTTTTAATTTATTGAGCTCTGGGTGCCTTTCTACCATCCATAAAGGGAAGGCTAGTCCAGGTGTTCACGGTCAACACCATGGCCATATGATAGTGCAACAAACAGGGCGGGTGGAGTTGTGGACCCTTTGTCTCTGGACATTGCTGGAACATCAGAGCATATCTCTGGTGGTTCAACATCTGGCAGGCTCTCTGACCGTCAGAGTTGACTTACTCAGCCGATGATGCCTAGCGGATGACGAATGGCGTCTCCTTCTGGAGGTGGTGCAAGGTCTCTTTCAACAGTGGGGATAGCCTTGATTACATCTGTAGTTTCCACGGCGGCTCTTGCTCTGAGACACTTTTCGTCTCAAGTGGAGTTCAGGCCTGTATGCCTCTCTGCCCATACCACTTCTGCCCAGAGTTCTGAAGAAGATCAGGGAGGACTGGGCCCAAGTCATCCTTGTGGCTCCGGACTGGGCATGGAGAGTCTGGTATCCCAAGCATGTTCATCGGTCCTCCAATCAGGCAGCCCCTGAGTATCTTCTGTGATAGCAGCAGGGGAGAATTCTCCAGCGACAGTTGACAGCTTTCGACCTTCCTCCCGAAGTCTGTAATGTTATTCTGGCAGCCAGGCATCCCTCCACCAAACGATATATGCCTGCCATTGGGGCAAATTTGTGCCACGGTGTGCAGAGAAACTAGTTGACCTTCTTTCTGCTCCCCTTGCTCAGGTTCTTCTGTGTCTTTTTTCCCTTTCCCAGTAGGGCTATGCTCTGGGCACTGTTAACGGATACCTTTCTGCTATATCTGCTTTTTTGTGGTTTCCTGAGCAATCTTTCCTCTTCCAATCCCCTATTGTACATAGGTTCGTGAAATGTTTGCAACATATGTTTCCTCCTTCTCCCTTCATTATGCCTCAGTGGAATCTTAATCTGGTGCTGATGTTCTTGATGTGTGCTCCCTTTAAACCATCGCACACCTGTCCTCTCAGGCTCCTCACCATCAAGACAGCCATCCTGGTGGCAATAACATTTGCCCAGAGGGTCAGTGAACTTCAGACCTTGTCATCCAAGCCTCCCTACCTGAACATCTACCCAGACATGCTTCTTAAAAGGGCTTCCTTTCTCCCAACAGTGGTCACTCCCTTTCACGTAGGCCAGTCCATCACTCTGCTTACTTTTTACGCTCCACCTCATCCTTCCAAGGAAGAGGAGAAACGTAACTTTCGGACCCTAATGAGCTTGGTCGTTCTGCCTTGACCGCACATGAGTTTCTCGCTGACTTCCAACTGTTTTGCACGGTATGTCGGAGTAAAGAAAAGACGGACTGTACAGAAGAGGACTTTCTCACGATGGATCCTGCTCTGTACCAAAATCTGCTATGCATTGGCTAAGAAGCAACCCCCTGAGGTTTTGTGTGCTCATTCCACCAGAGCTAAAGCTGCAACCACTACGTTAGCACTCGGAGTTTCGGTCCTGGACATCTGCCAGACAGCAACCCGGGCTTCCATCCTTGTACACGTTTAACAAGCATTACTGCTTGGAAATTCTGGCCCATAGGGATGAGCATTTTGCCAATTCGGTCCTGCAGGACTTTCTCTTGTGAAATTAGTCCGCAGACTCACCTCAGGGAGGTATTGCTTGGGTATCTATTCTAAGGTAAGAAATCTGCGGCCAGAAGTCTCTATCAAATGAACAAGTTACTTAAATGTAAATGTCAAGGTACTTATAGAGCGCACTGTCACCAGACAGCCACCTTGCGGTGTCGCCTTTTGCGGTTTCCTGGCGCTGATACTCATACCGCTGTGGAACCCCTCCTGGCTTTCCCTGTGAAGTGTCCACTCCTGGGCACCCCCAGGGTGAAGCCAGGCATCCTTATCGCTGTTGGGGACGGTGTGGAGGCTAAGCAAGCTATTGCCCAGAGTTGCAGCGTGGGGCCCATGATTAGAATAGGCACGAGGCGAGAATAGACAGGTCCGAGGAAATTGAGCCCGAGCCCCGCCAAGGCGGGAATCGAACCCTGGTCCCTGGCCAGAACTCTGCTTCAGGGTCTGCCGCTCTAACCATTGAGCCACACTCCTCCTTACACCTTCTGTAATGCTTTTTCTGGTAGAGACTATCTAGCTGCAGATTCCTTACCGACCCACCCATCCTCCCCACTCTGCGAACGGATTTCTAGGGACAGGGCTTTCCCCTTTCAGGGCCCTAGTATTCCACACCAGTGGTCAGTGTGATTAATGGCTCCTTGCATCTGCCATGAAAAGTCAAGATAAGAAACTAACGTCAGCGCGCTGGTGTGGCACCTTTATAGGCACCGCTCATGTCACTTTCGGCGCAGACAAGGCCACCGACGCCATGCAGAGCTGAATGATGCCACCTACTGGCGTTTAGGGGTACTGCTCAAGAAACATTTCCGAATCCAGTCTGACGCTTGGGGATAATTATAAGGTAAGGAATCTGCTCCTATATAGAGTCTCCACCAG
This sequence comes from Triturus cristatus, assembly GCF_964204655.1. NCBI lineage: Eukaryota > Metazoa > Chordata > Amphibia > Caudata > Salamandridae > Triturus > Triturus cristatus. Next base: position 75,302,200 of record NC_140582.1, on the reverse strand, counting down.
TTAAGGCGTTACCGAAGGTAAGTAATTTGTTCTCCTGGATAGGAGATGGTGAAGGTTTTGTTCAACCTATTAAAACAACACCAGGAACACACATATTTGAATGTATGTATTAGTAGCTGTATCTAAAGTTTGGAACTGAAGATAGATGCATTTTACTGTTTATCATTGTGACTCACATATAACACTATCCACAGCAATAAAAACAGAAAACGAATTCAGAAGAAGTTAAGATGTTTTGCAGGATAAAATCGCCAGCCTGCTCTCAACTGATCAACAAAAAGATTACTTGGTTCATTCAGCAAGATGAAAAGTGAGTGGTAAGGGGCAGGGGTACTAGGCAGATTTTCATAGCAAGTAACACAACAGCACTTTACTGGTAACCACTTTTTTTTACTGTCTGTGGCAACGACTGTAGGGACTGGGAGCAGTGGTAAAGAGACACAGGAATTAAGAAAAGCCAGTGCTGAATGAACAGTAAAGCAAGGGTTTGTTTCTTTTTGAGATAAAAAAAATTAAACTAGATACTCTTGCAATTGATTGTGGGGGTAACTCACTGAAGCTGTACAGCAAGTGTGAAGTAGTGAGTTGTTTCCCTTGTCAGATAACATGGTGTTTCTTTTATCGCTCTGCTAATTATGAGGTAGCGAGGCAGATGCAGTCTGACTACTTTATAGTAGGTCGGCATTCAAAATAAAGCCTACCTGATGGACCTTGCTGCCTGGCTTGAAAACCGTTGATTTATTGGCAGGAGTCTGTCGTTAGAAAATCGAAAATGTTTTGTGGATGCTTTTGATTGTTCTGTTTCTCATTCTGAAAGAAGAATAGCATGTGAAGATGAATGCCATAAAACTTTCACCACTTGAATCCTTAGAACATCAGCACATGACAGGAACATGTTTATTCTCAATAACTTCTGGTGCCAGGCTTAATGATACAAACAAAGGTCAGACTGGTTTTTGGTCTTTGTTGTCATGATGCTTCTGCACTGAACCCAGGGCTATCCAGAAAACTTCATTGAAACTGATACCATACTGCATCTGATGTACCGATGCGCCTGTGTCCCACCTACCGAGTGGAGCTGACACAGAGGTAGCTGCTGGTCTCTTTGTGGGGCATCTTCCTAGTTGACCTCCCTTAGTTCTCTTAACGCTGTCAAAACCAATCACTTGGAGAATCTTCTAAGCCCACCCTATGCAGGGCATGGTTATCGAATTTGGAACTCAAAGTCCATCCCAACCTGGAAACAGAATGTTACCTTATTCTACAGGGCAGGTCTATGTGAGACCAATTTTCCAATTTGGAGATGGGCGCTTATCCAGTTGGTCAGCTCCCAGTCCCTGAGGGACATTTAGAGACAACTTAATGGGTGCAAAAAAGAACAAATAAAGTGAATGAGTCTAGTGATGGGAGGTCCTGAGGGAAACTGTATTATCTGGCTATGCATACAGAGGTTTGGGAGGTTCTGAGACTGAATCTTGATTACATTTTCCTTAGTACAAGAATGATGGTAGCAACTTTAAAAAAGTAATTACCAAAAATTATCCAAGAGCCTTATGGAGATTAAAGATCACTGTCACTTTTGGACGACTGAGAATTAGAAGTTTGTTATATTGTTTTAAATTGCTCCCTCCTTAGTCTACAGAATCTTATGTTGAAAAAAACAACAAACCCGTTCCTACTTATAGTGGATGCTTCAGCTTCGGGTCTGCTCCTTACTGAAACTTGACATTCCTTGTCCACCATGGGCTCCAGCAAGAGCTCTTTCAGCAGGGGTGTGGGTGTGATTTAAAGTGAAAATCACATGCATCTATTGGAATAGAGCGCGACTGGACTACTCAAGGGAGCAGAGAAATACTTTAATGTCTTGGGATTTAACCCAGAAGGGCAATCCACCATTGCCAAGCGCCCTCTATTGTCCCCAAACCCCCATTATCCACACACTAGTCGTGTTCGCAATGGCTATACTGTGAGCTCAGGTGATGTTACTCTGGCCCCACCAACACGTACCCCCCAAGTTATAGCCCATAAGCAGCCCTCACCAGAATTTCCACCCCAGTGTCAATCTGAAGGGCCACCCCCCAAGGCGATCATTAACCCTCTACCCTGTATAAACTTAACCCCTGAAGCGGCCTCATATGTAATTATACTCACGGGGGTCCCGGAGTTGAAGCCAGATCGTACAGAGTCCTACGATGAACTCAAGAATAAAACCATGTTCTGGCTGAACAAGAATAGGCCGCTAACAGGGAATGATCAGGGGGAAATTCTGTTTGTCCGAAGGGTGAGCTGGTTGGGGAACAGGTCAAAAGATGCTACCGGCGACTGTGTGGTGGTAAATTTTAGGAACCAGCGCGTAGTCGACCATATATTAAGCTGGGAACCGGTTAGCCAATCAAGCAATATCAGATCTTTGCCCCTGAGCTTTTTCTACCCAAGGGGAACTCCGTGTTTTGGTCCAGGCCCCGGATCCCGAAGCAGAAGTGATAGCCCTTTGGCTGGGAAGGGTTTCTGCTGTCCAGTGCCATATGCTTCCTTTAGAAATCAGGGAGCACTTAGCCTGAGGAACAGATTCGACCCCCTTATGTCTTTAGAGGAGCTGGACTGATTAAAGAGCAATAGAACCCTTCCCACGAATCGACTCTGTGAAAAGGGTTGTTCCCCTAATATCTCCCAGACTGTAACTTTATCTCACCACCCCGCATTGAACGTGCCCACCAGCTATGTTGTGGAGTCGGATGGGACTCTTATGGATTGTGTTGCGGCCCCCCCTGTTTCAGGAAATCCCCCTGAATTAGTGGTTAGGTCATCAGGGAGTGAGGCAGTAGCGGGGCTGGATCATATCTTCCTGCACCCTCAGTGACCAGAGAATTTATATAATCTGCCCAGGTCTAATGAGGACTCAAAAGGTGAAAGGATAGAGGACAATAACCTAGCTACACTATATCCAAGAGAGACACAAACACAGGAGGGGCTAAAACTGGTATCATGGAATATAGCGGGACTATCAGCAAAATTTGACAACCAGGAATGGAGGAAGTATATCACCAGGTTTCAGGTAATCTGTTTGCAGGAAACCTGGGTGATAGACTGTAGCCCCTTTCATCTAGCGGGGTACAAGTGTTTTTCTGTGCCTGCACAGAAGTCAACCTCGGGAAGAGCTATGGGAGGACTTTGTATATTTGTAGATCTGCAGCTGGAAGGAGTATGGACCAACCTAAATTGGCCCACAAATAATATTCAGGCCCTTGGGTTCAACACAAATGGGCTAAATGTGATTTTGATTAATTTGTATAACGCAGTGGCAGTCAAGGGGAAGGGAGCTACAATAAGTGAATTAGATAATCGATTAAGCGCAGAGACAGCCTCGAGGAAGGGAGAGGTGGCCCCATTAGTGGTTTTAGCAGGTGATTTTAATTGCCACCTGTGCCCCAACCGGATTCCTGTTAATGAGGACTGGTCTCGTTGCACGTTGGAGGAAGGTCCGCACTTTCAGCACTCCGGTGAGGGGATGGAATTGGATAGGGTCCTGAAAAGTCACGCCCTAGTACACACTATAGACCTTGTGGCTATAGGAAGTGGAGGGGAGGTCATTCCAACAGTGGCGTAGCTAGGGGGGGGCGGTGGGGGCGGTCCGCCCCAGGCGGCACTATTTTGGGGGCGGCGGCCTTTGTAGTTTACTTGGGGACACTCACTGACACTACTGTCAGTCAGTGTAGCTATGCCTCTGGCTTTACTGCAGCTAAACAGGAAATGAATTTGAAATAATAATGAAGGAATGCGGATTAATACATTATTTTCCATCCATGCCTTCCTGCCTCCCCGAGCGCCTGACAATATTGAAAAGACAGGAACTCAGAGATGCGGCGGTCTCTCGGGCGTGCAGGAGGCAGCAACGCTTTAATGCAGCAGCAAACTACACCGCAGTGGAGGCTGCGCAAAAGGCCTGCGCGGGAAAGTGCAGCGGGAGCGGTATTATGTGCAGGAAGGTGGACTTTATTTTACACTGTGCATACTGTAAATGGCGGCAGGAGCGGCATTCGGAAGCATAGCTTCTGGCTTCCTTCCCAGCATGTCGCTGTAGGCACAAGCTTGGTGCGAGTTTTCTGAATCAAATGCGTGTTATTTTTCACAACAGTTCCATGATGTATGCCAGCTCTGCTGCTCCCCGCAGTAAATTAAGATTTAAATATCTGCCCTCTGCGCTGGAGCAGGCTGAGTGTGCTACAATGTAGCAAATATGCCCGGGACCATATTTCCTGCGGCCTGCAGCGCCGCACGGCTTTCAGACGCACTACCACACTGAAACTGACTAGGGGGCCCGGGATTAAATCCGGATGTGACCGCCGTAGTGCCTCTTCAAGACCTGAAGGAAGAGGAAGTGAGGTAGGTCAGATTCGGTGGGGAACTCAAGTGACAGTCCTCGGTGCGCTGCTGACTGCACAATAGAATACATTTATGAAACCCCCCGGCGCTGCCAGAAGGGCGACCAGATCAAGACCAGTGTCAGTGACTGATTCATTTCTGTCACAGAGACACTCACGGCCGCCGCGCATCAGTGGCATCAACATCGTGGTGATGATGATCGCAGGCACAAAGTGGTGCGGCCAGTTGGGGGACGGGTCAGTGACTCAGTCTGGGAGAAGACTGGCGAGTGCATCATGCAGTGTGCTGCAGCTGTGCAGCCACTATTCGAAGCCCTGTGCGGCAAGCAGACAGTCTGAACATTTCAGTAAGTGTGTGTTACATTGGCCAATGCATGCAGAGCCGTTACTGACTTTGCTGTACACAGTTTATTATAACTTGTGTCAGCGCCGCTGCGAGGGGCACGCACAGTGTCTGATCTGGTAACATTGGGCTGGTGCTAGTGACTCGCTCCACGTCTCTTATTTATATGCCATTCTTTGCGGTTTTTATTATATGTTTCACAGACGCATGTTTTAAACATGCTAATTATGTGATTGGCAAATGTCAACCACATGTTCCAGAGACTAGTAACGACATATATAATATATACACAAAAAGCAAGCCCTGCACATGATAGTGATGTACTGAACAGTACAGGTGCCATTAGCATATTGCACTGATGCTAGTGAAGTATTGTGCACTACATGCGTTAGTGATATGCTCTCCAGACACTAGTGCTATACTGCACTCGGCAGATACCAGCATGGTGCTGTGGGGTGTCAGTAACAATTTTAGCTCATTCTAGTTATATACCTTATGGATGCTAGTGACGAACCAGGCCTGGCTTGATTTCACACAGACTACATTGGGCTGGCTGGACTGAGCTCTGCACCAGACACCAATGTTGCAGGCTATCAGCAGTCTGTGCTGCGCACTCTGACGCCTCTGCCCCAGGGTCAAGAGAGCCTCTCCCTGTAGCACCACTGAGGCCACTAACTTGGGAAAAACTTGACTAATGTCTGCCTTGCGGCTGGTCGCCTTGCGACTGCCTTGTGCCCCGAGAGAGAGACCCTCCCGTTGCCCCTGCCTTGCTATTGACGCCAGCAGCACTAAATTGAGAAAACACGGAGAGCAGCACTGGAGCCATTCTGGCACATTCAGCGTTTCCCACTCTCTGGTAAGGATGCTAAATACTGCCATACTGGTCATTTGTTTATGTTGATTTAAAGCTCAAGCATGACAAAATTATTTTAAAAAAACATTCTCTTCATAAAGTTTATACATGTTACTATGGGCTTTGTCTTTATTTGCTTTAATTATGAGACAGTTATGTTTAACTTCGCAGCTTCAAAACACTTAAAAGTATGCACTGATGAGGGAAAAAATCTCGGCTTTTTGTATGACCCCGAGCCAGGACAATACAATACGGATCATGCCAGTAAAAACAACAGATTAGTGGTAACCCAATAGTGACTGGTACAGTAGAACCTACCTGGGATCTACTGCAGTAACAGTGAGCAATAGTGAAGGCAATAATCCAAACAGGCCAGTCCAACCCTGGTCAGGCTCAGGTTCTTCTTAATGGCAGGAGGGTGAATGTGCACACTGAGCAGCATTTGCTGCTGCTTTTGGGCCAGTCCAAGCCTGGTTGGAGCTTCATATTATTGTGGTGGGGAGAAGGCTTTAAATTACATTTTTGTCAGAGGGTGTCTCTGAGTGTCACTTAACACCAAGTACGATAATGTGGCCCATCCATAGCTGCTTCCTGTTGTGTGTTTCATGTGAATTGGAACACTGTGAAACCTGACTTGTTAATCCTAAACACTTTGCATGCTGAGATTAATAGTTTTGTCTTTTCCTATCAGAATGAATGCACATACAATATCCACAGTACAAAATGCACCTAGTTATGGAAAGCAGATGTGCTGTGATCAATAGGAAGTGCACTGCAGCAGTTTAAAGATCTTTTTCGAGTTTCTCACAGCTCAAAAGGGTATAATGTGTATTGTTTATTCATTTCCATGGACTTCATTGCTAGGTTTTGCTCACGAAAAATTGTCACTCATAGTGGTTGAAATGTCACTCATAATTGCACTGCAATTTAAAAAATGTCACACAGCAATCTGAAACCTTAGCTGCTATGCCGGCGTGGCTGCCACGCAGTGACACACTTGCTGGGATAGGGGAGCAGTTGAGACTCAGACCGATGTGTGGGAAGGGGACACATTGCATTGGGTGTGTTGAATGCTGTGGTGAGCAGGATTTGAGCGTGGCTGTGCCCACCTGTGGAATTGTTCTGTGTGGATGGTGGGGTGAGACATAGGCCGTTCGGCACATGGGTCGGGGCGGTGAGAGATGGGCCCAGACTGTGGCGGGATGTGGGAGTCCCTGGCACGGATCTCGATTACCTTGGGCCTATACTGTGGATTCATTGGAGTCAGCTGACTCGCGGACTCCGGCCACCGCGGTGAGTATGTGCGTGATGGCATGGTTGCTGGGCAGGCCTCGGGAGAGCCTGTGGGACGCGGGTGCCACAGTCAGGTAGGCTGACGTATATGTTTGGAGGTATTAGGAAGAATCACACCGGTATGGTTGGGCGAGTGGCCCCGGAGTGCTATGCGCGGCCCTCTGCGGCTGCGAGTTCAGATGGTTGACACTTGCTTGCACTGGTTGGTGGACTAGTGTGGAGCCGGCATTCCGGTGATACATGTGAGAAATATTTGTGCCTGAGGTTTGACAGTGGGGTGAGATTCGAAATTCGAGTCGAGACTTGGCCTCGAACGGTCATGGGGCTGAGGATGCCATGGGCGGCAGTCTGTGGGATGGCCCCGGGCGCCACGGGCTCTAGCTACGCCCCTGCATTCCAACATTCAAGGGCAGAGGGTGTCGCTCTATCATAGACAACGTATTGGTCTCCAGTCTATTTAAGGACTGGATAAGAGGGGCAGAGATCGAATGGAGTATATTCAGCGATCACAACCCCCTAGTGCTGGAGTTAGTAGACCTGTCCCCCAGAAGTGCTAGGAGAGGTATAGGGGCAGCCAGTATTGAGAGGGTAACGGATCAGGGGAGACGACTTAGATGGACCAAAGTGGATGGGGACGCTTTTTACAAATCCCTAATGGAGACAGGGAATGGAGTGATTGGGGCGTGCCTTGACCTCTCGGTGGAGGGACCTGCCGTTGTCGAAGCATTTGAGGAAGTGGCGCATCTAATAGATGGGCTACTAAAGACCCCTAAGCAAGGGAGAGTAAACGCCACCCCCAGATGGTTCGACAAAGATTGTTCCCGGGCACAGAAAGAGCTAAAATCTAGCTTGCAAACTGTACCCCGGGACAAGTTACGCATTGCACTGTGTAGGATCACATACAAAAAGGCGATTAAACGTAGGAAATATTCCCTCCAATCACAAGCCTGGGAAGATTTAAGGGCCGCAGCAGATAGAAGGGACATAACTGCGTTCTGGAAAATAATAAATAACCCATGTTTTCAGGACACTAATGCCCCAGAAATTGGTACTACCATTTTGCCAGAACAATGGTATGATCATTTTAAAAGTTTATATAACCACACCGCTGAGAATAATAAGGATGATGAGAAGGGACCCCGATGGGTTACCACGATTGAATTTTCTTTGGAGGAAGTGATAGCGGGTATCCAGGGCTTAACGCAAAACAAAGCGCCAGGACCAGATGGTATCCCACCAGACCTTTATTTAAGCAAGGTGGAGCTGTGGGCCCCTATTCTCACAAGTGTGATAAATGCGGCGGTCGCAACCGGCCTCCCGTGTTCATGGTCATCGGCAACAATAGTCCCCATCTTTAAAAAAGGGAACAGGGATAACCCCCAGTGCTACCGCCCCATATCTTTGATCGATGTGACAGCCAAAGTGTTGGGACGAGTGGTCCATCAAATTATCACAGATACTCAGTACGGGTTCAGGGCAGGGAGATCAACAACGGACCAGTGCCTGAACCTCTATCTATTGTTGGCAAAATATACTCTAGCTAGCGATGAGGCTATATATCTTGGGTTTATGAACCTCACTGCAGCTTTTGACCACGTTAATAGAGAGAAGCTGTGGGCCTTGATGTTCAGATTAGGGGTCGATCAGGGCTTGGTTAACATCCTGAGAGCATTGCACTGGAACACCACTGCCAAAGTGCGTTTTAATTTGGAAGGGGGCACTACGGCACCTTTTGTTTGCAATAGTGGGGTCAGACAGGGATGTATTTTGGCCCCATTTTCGTTTTCCCTATATAGTAATAATTTAGACCAGGCACTAGGCAAATTAAAAGTAGATTCTCCTCGAGTAGGTTCCCGCCCTGTCCCTGTGTTGTTGTACGCAGATGATGCGGTTCTTTTAGCCCGCACCCCCAAGGGACTTCAGCGCCTGATAGACGGGTTTGTCAGTTTTATGGACACCTTAGACTTGTCGGCAAACCTGACTAAGTCCTATGTCATGTTGGCTGGAACCAAACCCTGTAAGAAGTTCTCATACAAAATAGGCACACACAAATTAGGGCTGGTACAGACCTTCCCCTACCTTGGCTTGTTATTCGATGGGCTTTTACATTTTTAATTTTTAATTGAAGATCGGTGTTTCAAATTAGTGGCCTTGACGGGAGCGATCATGAATTATGGACGCAGGCTGGGCCGGTGGTCGCCAGAACAAGTTATGAACTTGTACAGCTCAATCTGTTGCTCAAAAGTGGTATATGGGTCTGAAGTTTGGGGTTTTGTTAGCACTCAGCAGTTACAGATAGAGGAGAATAAATATTTGAGAAAGGTGCTCAAGACCCCACAAAGTACTTCCGCCTACATTATCCATGAAGAACTAGGAAGGGTATACATTGAGGACCTGATAAAGGTCAGACCTCTTATGGCCTGGCTAAAGATTTGGTCCAACACCGAGGCAGACCTGAGCAGACAAATTATTAGAGACTGTACAGAAAGGGACAAAGAAATGAGTATTCCCTGGCTAAAATACGTGAAGTCCACACTTGAGGGAATTGGTTGTAAGGATCTTTTTACCAATCCAACGGAAATTATCCCCGAAGATACATTGAGAGTAAAAAAAAATGTCCTGGACCTGGTAGCCTCACGTAGAGCGGCTGCGGAAGAAAGTAAAACCTCAGTCTGTGCTCATAGAATGGTGAAAACAGAGGAAGGAATGGAACCTTATCTCGCTCTTATGTATAACGCCCAGGATAGATTTTTAATCACTCGTTTTAGGCTCAACCTTTTACACCACCTACTGGCTGATCCGCCAGGTTTTACTTCAACCGTTGAGCAGAAGGGTTCCTGCGGCTGCGACAATAAGTCTCCGCAGGATACCCTTCATTTTGTACTATTATGCCCATTTTATGTTTTACCTAGGCGTAGCTTTTTAGTAGGAATTTTAAAACAGGCAAAGTTTAAACATGCCAAGGTTGCCTTATTATTCTTGCAAAGGGCTAATGATCCTCATACACTGTTTTGCATTATGAATTTTATTAAGGTTGCTTTAAGGTTAAGGAATTCAAGAGGGCGGTGTTGAATGAATTTTTTTGGGCCAATTGTCTCCAACCACGTGTTATGAACCGTATTCTTCTGATTTTAACTTTATATGTACTTTTATGGTATTTTTTAAGTACAGAATAAAGGACTATTGATTGAACTGAATATTCATAAGACTTGTACATTTAAAAATAGACTTATGTGACTTCTATAGTGAAACTCCAAAATAGTTCAAACTTCACATCCCAACCTAGAAGGGCACTCCCACGAGAAACAAGAATAACGTTCACAGAGTATAAAAACCCACAACAGAAAATACCTTTAGATAATCTGCCTTTTGCATTTCACTCTTTAGGATTCCTGACAGTGCATTTTACCAGTGCCTCATGTCAACCAAAGGCAAATGTCTGATGATCTTGGAAACCCAAGCACCCATGATTGCTGAAAACAAATGTCTGTTCACCCTTGATATCCCAGATATTTCCATTTATCAGCGATTTAATGATCAATTCTGATCTGATGTCTTGCCCACAAAGCTTTATTGGGGAGGTCCCCTGTGCATCTCCGGGACAAACTACGCTATTATTGTCCCTCTCGCACTCTGTGATACAGCAATAAGGCGCTTTTGTCCATCCTCTGCATCCGTGCCGCAAGATATGGGGGCGGAGCATTTTCCTATCCTGCCTCAATGGCTTGAAATCAGCTTCCAGGCTACCTCCACTGCTGTGTGGACTTTGCTCAATTCAAAAGATTGTTAAAAACCTGGCTGTTTTAATGAGTAGATGTGGCTTATGTGGAAGTCGAGCACCAAGATACACCTTTGTGTGTGATTCACTGTGCTCTATTAAAAAGAGCCTCCAGGATTTCGCAATTTCGCGATTTGCCACAAAATCGGCACTTTTGTAAAAATGACGCGATTTTTACAAAAGGAATGTGTCTGGATTAGATTATTATCATATGAAATCCCACAAAAAGACCTGCACAGTTGCTCAAACCTGCGCGCATACCGAAAAACCGTAAAGTCACGGTTGTCTCAGCCTAATATGAACTTATTTTGACTTGTACTTAAGTGGTGGTCTATTTACTTACTTATATACTAACGCGCAACTTCCCCTGATGTGTCTGTAAAACTTACCTTTTGTCCCGAGGTTTTGTCTTGAATTTTGACCCTTTGTCCTGAATTTTGACGCTTACCGTCCTGAATTTGCATTCATGCCAGTTGGTCACCCTACCCCCAACCAGTTAGATTTCTGTATATGCGGTGTCGATTATTAGCTCAATTCTATGGTGGATTTCGTGTACCTAATCGCCTCACCACGTATTACTGAATAAGTTCATACGGTGGCAGTCACTGTGTGTAATTATGGTTCGGGGGCTCTTCAAATTCAGGATGCAAGCAAAGACTCTTCTTCTGGACATGCTTAGAAGACATCTCTTCACCTTCAAGGTGCAGTGACCGACCTGGAGCTATACCAGGTGGCACCCTCCAGGGACAACATAGTTGTCAGGTGGCCACGTGCCATGTGTTCCACCAGCGAGTCCTGGTTGTTTACCCAACAGCCTTGTGGGACTTGTAGTTTAATTTTAACATTGTGAGCAATGGCTCAATGGTGCTGGCTTCCACTGAGCTCTTTTCTGAACAGCTAGAATGCCTGCAGGTGTCAGACACAACATGGGGCCACCTGGCAGTGGGGGCCCCAAGAGGCCGGTGTGACTGGTTCTACTGCGGGTTGCTGAGATGCTGCCACAGATAACAGGTGCTTGTGCATACAGCAGCGGGGCCTCGTCACTCAGCAGGTGCACTCATCAAAACCCGGGAGTTTTGATTCCATCCTATCAGGCAAACAGGCTTGACTGGCCCAAAGCGTCCATGCGTGAACTGAGTGTGAGAAAACAGAGCCACACTGGGGCAACAGTGACAGGGGCTACATATAGTCAGGCCCAATAGAATTGTATGAATTTGCGGTGTGCTGTTTTCCACATAGTTATCGAATTACCGCATTTCCCCATAATCCAATCAGCAGATTGCAACAAAAATAGTTTTTTTTGTAGCTCAAACGGATCAAAAGTTACAAAAAAATGCAGCGAGATACATATGTGCTGCTGCACAGTGGAAGGCCCTTCACAAGGGTGGATTGCTACCTTTCTGTTGCGTATTTCTCTATTTTGGGTGTCAAAGTGGTACTAATGAGGGAAACCTTTGCCCAAATAGTGTGAACAGGAGTAAAAAATCCAAAATAATGAGGTAATGCTGTCACAAAATGTGCAGCATTATGACACATAATTTGCCTTTGTTGCAAATGTTAGTGGAGACTGCCTATAATTTGGTTTTCCTCTGCCGCATAATCCCAGTGACCCTGCATGTAGTAGGTTAGTGTAATACCTTTCATTGCCGTGCTCAGCCCCCTCAGTTCCTTTTTTTAAAACAAGATGACATAATTGTAGACTGAACCATTATTCCACAAGCGTAGGGCAAATCATCCCACCCAATACACCATGGCCCCGAGTATTTGTACAAGTCCAAATACAACATTCCTCCGCAACATGCATCAGAGTTCAAACAAAACCATGACAAACAAGAAAAGCAACTAGTGATTTGCAACAGTCAGCCTCAGGTTGTCACTGTACAAAGTCACAATATCGCTGTGATGACGTGGGATCCAACCTCAAATGATATTGAGGAGGAGTCCTTGATGGGTATCAGTTTGTCGGTCCACTGATGCTTCAGGGGTTCTGAGGACACACAGGGAGGTTACCGAGCCCCGTCTCTGATCTGGCACTCATTGGGCGTCCCTCTATCTCGAGCTGATGGGGGTGAACTACCCACCAAGGTCTCTGAAGCCTCACCACTGCATGCTGGGATTGTTACTTTCACTTTTCCCCTCTGTAAATATGGGCCTAAGTCTAGGCCTACGGTACCAGGATGGTTACTGCAGAGACTGCTCAAGGCCCTCCCCAGTGGTTGGGGTCAGTGGCAGCTTTGAACACTTTGTGTGTAACTGGATACCTTGTGCTTGGCAGGGACTGTGCTTGCCCCCCATTCTGGTTTTGCATCAATACTTTGGAAACCTATCACCCCTCTGTTCATGTGACTCCATCAAACATGGATTTCATAAAAGACCATTAATAATTTCAGGTCTAAGCACCCCTCCCTCCATGAACAGTTTGTGGGATTTACTGTAATCGTGCACACTTTCACAAGTCCATGCTTCTCTTCCCTGAATCCTCACTCCCCTCCCTCTGAGGAGACTTGTGTAAAAAGTGATAAAATCATTATTTGTGTCGTGGCGTCATGTGCTATGGTGGCACACTTCATGATGTCACTTGCAAAACACCTAACTTGGTTAGTCCCCCTCCTTTTTTTTTAGGACTGGTGCCTTGGTGGAGGGGATTCGTGGTAGGCGGGGGCAAGAGGGGGGTCAGTCATTATAATCACATGTGCAACTTGTTGTTTACTGCACAGATTTAAGTGCATGAGCAGCCGGGAGAAAATCGAATTATAGCAAAACATGGTAAGCAGGGTCGGTGGCGGGAGAGTGGAAGGGTTGATGCCACTGGTCAGGGTAGGGGTGCCTGCACCCTGTTCTGGGGCGAGAGTAGACTGGAAGTAGGAAGCAGCATTGGGCACCAAAACATCCCCTCTCTTCTTGTTTCGGGACCCAACAGGGGTGCATTTAGGCTTGCAAGAGTGTCTTAGACTCTCGCGGGCATGCCAATTTAAAAGTAGAGAGTTATAATTGTCCCTGGGATCTTTATTTCCCTTGGGCCATATCGCTCCTGCGGAAGTCAAAGTCCTGCAGGTTCTCTGATTGACTGCCAGCAACATGTGAAAAATTTTGCTGCCAGCCATTACAGGACTCGGGGACTTAGCATAGCAAACAAATACTCTCGGACACTTTAAACATGCCTATTTGAAAGTGGAATACTCTGCTAAAACAGTTTCCATTGATTTAAGACTGAAAATTAATGATTACGAGTAAAATAAAGAGGCACATTAATGGCGCCAAATTTCAATTTTTTGTGCCGTTAAATTTAAATTTTTGTGCCGCTAAATTTGCTTATCTATGCCTCAATATCCTGGGGGTCTGATTAAATGGACATAACATAACAATTTTCCAAATCTGCCTAAAAAGCTGCAGGATAGGCTACATAATTTTAAAGCAGTATGCTTCAAAGAGTTTATTTAGCCAAGTAGTGGTAGATTATGGAGTAAGGTTCTGGATTTTATAACGATTATCTTATATTTGTTCTTATTTATGTTTTTCTGTCATGGTTGCTAGCCACTGCGGACTTTGTGTTTTTATCATTATAAATGAGATGTGCTAATTTTACAAGACTATATTATCCAATTTATTGGATTGTAGAGGCTAATGGTTTGATTGAATCTACTGGAATTAGAATTCATGATTTTGAATTCACACACACAAATATTTGTAAAGGCTTTATTAAACCTTGAGCTAACATACTGTGATTTCTAGCCTCCTGAATGGGAGCAAAACAATGTATCTGCTCTTTTTGCATGTGGGGGTTGTGAAGTTGCACCTGCGTTAAGTGTACTCTGAGTAATGTATTCTAACTTAGGTTACCTATCCTTGATCTCAAATGGTGTACATTTAAATGAAACAGGACCTGCAAGTACCTTTGCACTTTATGCCACCCCCAACAGAGCAAACAACAATGGTTCCAAAATGAATTGATCATCGAACAGACAATTCAGCCGAGGACGATCTGCAGTGAAAAAGTTATAGCACTCTATTGAAGATATGTAAATAGGTTCCATGAATCGCACACATGTTGCACTTTGTTAGACATATGTGGCTTAGTAACCTTCATTTAGGGCCACTAGCACTACCACAGTAATAATTAAAGTACTTTTAGTGGACAAGAAGGCAGAGCCGGTTTAACATTGTGACATTGTACTAACACTTATTGTTGGAACTCCTCACAGGGGAGAAGCTGCAAGTCAGGTCACAAAGCTCCCACTTGCCATGCTAGTATTGGCCAGTACAGAGCTGTGTTTTTGTTCCATATCAATAACAGCCACAAAGCACACATTTTGCTCCCTTCTTTGGTACTCATTTTTCTTTTCTTCCTTACCCACTTGGTCCTCCGCTGCTCGCCTGTGCCACTCATTTGTCAACAAAATAATTAATTTATGATTTTGATGCAGACCTACAAAGTAGGTGTAGCACAGAGGTCACAGGTGTGTTGTCGCAGGGTGATTATTAAGGTGGATTGAGCTTATGGCGGCAAGAAATTGACATATTGAAAGCAGAAGCAAATGAAAAGCTGAAGGAGGGCAGAAGAGACAAGTGGAGCGATGGAGAGGAAGGTGAAGAAGTACTGATGGTGGCCCAGTGCATGGCTGAATGAAGACTCATTTTGGGAAGAAAATGAGCGACAAGCGGGGGAGAATTGAAAATGTCTTATTAGCATTTAACAATACGTTTCACATAGTTCTCTAAGAAGAGAAGTGGTGTGCCATAGCCACTTGCCCCTTTTATCTAATGGGCGTTGTTCAGGGCTTTTTTTTTTTTTGTGGCGCATTGTCATTCAGCGCACACTCCATTTGTTAAGATGTTGTAAATCAATGCATTTACTCTTTCTCATAGCTTAGATATCATAAAATGGTAGTTTTGCATTTGTTATGGTTGTTTGATATAGTACAAAGCCAGCAGTTGCCTATACATCTGGCCACTTGTGTCGCACAAATAAACGTCATGAAGACTCTAATCAATAGTTTTAAAACGCTTCTGCAAGTCTGGAAGTTCAATTCTACGTAACGCTAACAATGTAAGATATCTTGTCTGTACTATGGGTTCCTACAAACTATATTTTTCACAGTCACCCCTTGCAAATTAGTAATTTCTGATATATAAACAGATTTGCATATTCTTTGTCAGGTACTCCATTTCTCCATAATTCTTTTGATTTGCCAAATGAAGAGGAAGAGTATACTGTGAGCTTAACAAACCAAACTGCGGCAGAGGCAGGTGAAAGCAGCACTGCCCCAAGTTCAGGTAAGCATGGACTATGCCTTAGCTCATCCCATGACATATTTGTAATTTGTGATTGAATTGTACTCTGATGAGGCCTTGAATCACTTTACGGCGGCAACACGCGCCTCCGAAACCTAGAGTCAGTGATTAATCCAGTAGTTATTTGTTGTTATTACTTATTGGGATTAGTCTTGTGCTCTGGAAGAGGCCATTCCATGCATTGCATTCATTCTAGTGTCTTTGTGTTGGAGGGATTAAATTAGTAGTCCGGTGTGATCATAAGTGGGGCAAGGTGGGTGTAGGTTCATGCAGTTGGTTGGTGGAATTAGCAGATGAGCAAGAGTAGATTAGGTACCTCCTATTACTCACTTTGTGTGTTAAAGTAGTTGTCAGGTGACAGAAATATCACACTGCCAATCCACATCGCACACCGTATTGCCTTCTTCCTAGTCCCCGTTGACACTCTGCAGCCACCAAGGTGTAGCTTTAGAGCTTTAAAAAGCAAAACATGAGCTAACATGTAGACCTTAATTCTCTCCTATTCCTTTCATCGACACTTCACACCCCCATCAACAGCATTTTCAAGCATCCTCAGCAGCATGCCTGCTACACCGGTGTCATCTCTTTCTCGCACCTTCCCTCGTGTTGTCCTTTCTCTTACTCCCTCTGCAGCGCTTGGAAGTTGCATCGGGGACACACGTTACAGTTGTTGCATTTCATTCACTTGAACACTTGAACTTTCTATCTTCCTTCTTCACTCAGATCAATCCTTATGTTACATGCTGAAATTTAAAATTTACACCTTCTCATCTGATATATTGGTTCCTAAAATAACCTCTCCCACACTGCCCTATACCTTTCTCTTTATCCACTTGATTATTAGATCCTAATAACTTACCAGTATCAGAAATGTTGTTTTCTGTATTTCATCAAATGAGGTTCAGAATTTAAGTTACTACTTAAACCTGGCTTCTCACTTAGTCAAACCGTTTGATAAATCACCATGCACCTCACTACACTTATTTAACAAAATCAGAGCTTTAAGGAATAGGCCGAATTACCAGTCTGTGTATTTTAAGTATAAATAAAATATAAATAACGTTAAAAAAATAACTAGACATTTATAGTTGTTCATTTCTTAATTGGCCCCATTGATAGACGTGCATAAGGACCACAGAGAAAATGTCCCAAAGAACCAATTGATCAATATCTTAAGACACATTTGGTTTCTTGGTCCTGCAAGATCTGGGTAAAACTTTCTGATGGAGTATGGCATAATCTAGATTTCCCAAATCCTACTGGTTTACGATAATGTTTTGAAAATTGCATGTCAGATTAGTTTACGTCTTTTTTTTATAAATAGGGAATGTGGTTAACCCAGACGTTGTTATGGTGCGCATAAAAGAAGAAGGAGATGTCTATTCCTCTGATCCCCAGGACTGTGAGATAATAGAAAGCACCAGCAGCCTGAATGGTGAGTTTTATAAATAAATCTTTATTCGGATGCAAACACAGCCATAAAAGATAAAATCATGCTATAAAATTCATTCATTACAGGTCCATTAACATTTAAAATAAAAGGAAATCCAGATCAGTCAGGTCTTAATTGTCTTGACCTAAAAGCAACCCGCAAGAAGTTTGTGACTCCAAAACCTGTGTGTTCATTGGGCAAGAGCTGTAAGTACATGAGAGCAACTCGGGCTTGCCTAAACTTCAGAGATTTTAAAAGGGGTCAAAGAAACTGACTCCTGGCGTGGCTAAAATATTTACATAAAAGTACAAGGTGTAGGGTATCCTGTGGAGACATGGAGTTGCAGCCACAGGGCATTCTCTCGTTTGAATGAACATGACTAGACCGGGTAGCCAAGTGATGGTGAAGCTGATTAAATCTAAATCGGGTCACCAGAAACCTGTCACTTGCGCTTGTGAGGCTAGAAAGATAGTTCTCCATGCCCTGCACTGATTTCAGCAAGGCCCCCTCACTGTGGGTCTCAAGAGCTCAATCTTTTCACGTGAGCAGCGGCATGCTTAGAGAACAGATCCTTTACTATGTTGAGCTCTTGAGGCCTCACTGAGTCACGTTTGAGGAAGATGTCTGCCCTGCCTAAGGTAGAGAGCGACTCCTTTACATACCGTAACCAATAGATTTTAAAAGCATGATCCATTGACAGACAATCTGAAATGATCAGGTGATTTAACTCGGTGTCCTCCTCGAATCATATCTTCACCCAATACAGCAGGGGCTTCCCTGCCACCAGATCAACTAAATAATCAACTCCAAGTTCTTCATGTACTGAGAAGGAGGGGGTGCTCTGGGGGACCTTCAGTCATACCCCCAAAATTCACTGCCATATAAAACCTTACAAATGCATTTGGACTGATATAACTTTAAAAGCAAGCCTCGCGACCATGAACCTAATCTATGGGCGTAGCTGGCAATGGCCCCTATTGATTTATTCATATTGCCCAACTTTCCCTACAACAGCGGTTTCCAATTAAGTTTTGCATCAAATAAAGTTCCCAACTAGGAAACCGGGATCTTTGCTAGAGTATGGTTCCCAGCCCTAACGTTTTTTGACCGAGTTGACCGAGGGCCAGCTTCCAAAACGTAGGATTTTGTAAAGTTGAATGTCAGGTCCAGTCTGTCCATGAAAGAAAAAAACTCAGTCATTTAAAACCCTCATGCCCAATGCTGTACATGCCATGACCACCACGTTGTCGGCATATAATAGAACTGGCAATAATTTCCTACCAACTCTAGGGCAGTCAGGCTGTAGTGAGGTGTGAGCATGAAGATTCATTAGTAAAGTTACAATGGCAGGGTCAACGTCTAAGGAAATAAGTAGGTCCCACAGTTTCTTGCAGTTCACCTGATCGAAGGCAGACGTGAGGTCTGTAAAAGCTAAAAGCAGGGCAGCAGGTTAAGCCACCGTGTATTTATTAACTAGTAAGTAGAGGTTGAGGCATTGCTCAGTGGTTGATTTACCCAGGCGAAAGCCAAACTGCACCTCGGATAGTATTCAGTTTGTGCCCATGTTGATAATCCAGTCAAAAAAACCTGGCCAAGGACCTTTACTGCTGAGTCAATAAGGGATATTGGGCGGTAGCATTGGAGGTTATCCTTATCCCCCTTCTTAAAGATCAGTATAATAGAAGCCATTGACCAAGAAGGCAGCATCCCCTTCCTTGCTGCTGCGTTTAACACCATGGCCACAACTGGGGACCAAACATCAATATTATCCTGGAAGAGATCCGGAGGGATCCCGTTGTGTCCTGGTGCCTTATTCCGGGACAATGCTTCAATGCCCAGAAAAACTTCCTCCAGGGAAAAAGTTACTTTAGTGTCACCCGGCTGTATATAAACCTCGTTTGGAGTCTCTTCAGTATGACCAAAATTGTACACACCCTCAAAGTGTTCAACCCACTGTTCAGGGGTGATATGATGACATAACGCTGGTTTATTGGCTCAGGAAAACAAGGCCTATTTATTGCCTTCAAAAAAGTGTGCTGTCCCTCATCTCGCTGGCTTTGGTAAACTCATCTTATGCCTGTTTCTGTAACAATTGTCTCTGTTTTTTTAAAGCCCCCTTATTAACGAGACAGCAATTTGCCACCCACTCTCTATCTCGAGTGAACTGCTTCAGGGCTTTCTTCAGGAGGCGGAGAGCCCGGGCACACTCAGTATCAAACCATTTAGGGTAATCAGAACCGGGGCCAACCACAGAAACCGGTAGCAGGCCAGAAACATTCTGAGCAATTGAGACACAAGAGCTTAAAGTCTCTTCGCCCGGCGCTAGAGGGTCCAGGCAGATTAATATCTCATGCTGGCAAGCTTAAAAAAAGTAAGCGGTTAAAGGGCTTGGCATCTATCTGCGACCACCGTAGACGCCTCCCCTGATCAGTTAGGGATAATGTTCCTGGGGGCATGCGAGAGCGCTCCGTTAGGCACCTCACCCCCTCAAGTGTCAGAAACAAAGGGTTGTGGTCACTGAAGGGGCTATCTAAGATGTTGAAAGTAAAAGGGTACCATCCCCAGGAAGCTGAGACGAAAATAAAATCGATAATCGTATAGCTCCCCCCCTTTAAATGTAGGGGGGATTTGAGGCTTAAATGGATTAATCATCTTGTCTAGAGTTAAAACCAAATTGTGAGTGTGTAAAAAACCATTTAGTTCTGCGTCTTCTGGGTTGTGCTCCATGTGCGTGCCCTCTGAGATCATGCAGGTTTTTTTTGCTGTGAGATTGATTTGAGGAATTTAGACACAGGTTACAATTAAAATCCCCAGCAAAAATAAGAATCTCTTGAGCAAGGCCCTCCCCCATTAATGAGTGAGTAGCACCACTTAAAGCTAGGAGGTTTGAGGACCCTCGAAACCTCCTTTTTGCATTATAAAAATTATCAATACCAGGGGAAACGATCTCCCGACAAGCAATTTAAGGCCCTGGAACACAGCAGAGTCCCACTTCAAGTCCTTCACAGAGCCACAGAACTCAAGGCCAACAAAAATAATGGGTCCCCAAATGCTCTTACAGCGCTAGAGCCAACTGCAGGGCAGAAAAAGTCTTTGTACCCCTCCAGGAAAAAAGTATTCTTCACTTCCCATGTCTCTTGAAAACAAATAATGGTGAAGGACTTAATAAACAAGATCCACCTTGCATCTAGGAACTTTGCGGACAAACTTGCCATGTTCCATGAGACAAGTCTCAAGTCCTTCCTTGAACCATGTGTAGGGTTTACGTGGGAAGTTGTGGGCCCAGCTAGGGGGTCAAAGACCCGAAGGAATTTGACCTACAAGGGCGGTGCTCTGTGCTTAAAGGTATAAGATGATAAGTCGGCTTTGGGGGGGACAGAACCACAAGATCTACTGAGCCCTGTGGAGGTGGCTCTAGTTGAGGCCCCAGGGTTTGATGTCATGCTCGGGGAGTCAATCCAGGTCATTAAGATCCGCCAGGGGAGCATATCGATATAAATACGCCTGATGCCCGCCTGGAGCTCTCACTACACCTCCAAGACCTATAGGCTGAAATAAACAGGGGGTGGTTCTATAAAAGAAGTCCAATGCTAGTGGGTTGATGCCAATGTCAGGTGGATAGGTCACCCAATCTCCCTCAAAGGATTTCCGGGAGGGCCCTGTCCATGAAACCCTACGGGCCATCAGAATGTTCAAGTGGTCTGCAGCATTATGTCTAGTGTATTTACCTAACCAGTAACAAACCTTATTAATCAATTGGCCAGTGGTTTCTTGGTTATGGATGACAAGTCCGTGGACCCCAGTAAGGACAACAGGCTGGGGGGGAGGGAGGGGGGGGTTGATTACCGGTAGCAGGGGACCAGTCTCAACAGGACAAGATGACTGAGCGACTGCAGCACGAGTACGCACGGGGAGGCACCGACTAGCAGAGGCTACTTCATTGTTAAAGGGGTTAAAGTCATGGCACCAAGAGTGGGCATTCTGTCTCGTTTCGACAGAGGGCGTGGGGTTACAGGAACGGAGTTTTCTGCTCTTAGGATAATCAGCAGGGGACAAATCAGCAATAGAGACATGAGGTTTCAAGGGTAGGGACAAAGATGCATTATTGAAGGCAGACAACATTTTCTCAGCTCTGATTAGCATTTCCCTAGATTCTGTCACCATTGTTTCAAGTTTATCTCAGAGTGGAGACAATTAACCAGTGAAAGTATCTGTAAGTTTTTGTATCACGGGGGCCCAGAAGTCCTCCATGTCCTCCGGTCAGTTGCTCACATATTCACCCAGGAGACCCTTCTGTGTAGCTGGCAGTTCATCAGTCTTTTTGGCCTTGAGCTTCCGTTTAGAGGCTGGAGGGACCATCAAGTCAGTGCTAGAGGGTGAAACTAAGGAGCCCTACTGCTGGAGGCACCAGGAAGAGGGGCCTCAGGGGCCAGGGTGGACAGGGGGCCAACCGAGTCTGGCAAGGAAACTATTGGCTCAGTCCCCAGCACATTTGATGCAACTGTCTGTGGACCCTTCAAAGGCATTATCGAAGAGGAGCCTCCAGGACCTACTGAGAGTTGCCTTTCAGCCTGGTCAAGTTCTTTTGAAATGGCCCCCATTGATTTCACCAGGAAGGAGTGAATGGTTGCGCGGCTTGTGCCAGTGGGTGTCGTGGTGGGTGCAGTTTTCCTTTTCCTCATGGTTGCTGGAATGGCAGAAACAGCGGGGGGACTTTGCGTTGCCACAGAAACAATGATGGACTATAAAAAGGCAGCTACTTACTGGGATGTCCTCTGGTGTGAGGTATGCCATTGCCACAGCTGCGTGAAAAGTTGATCACAGGGGCCTGACTGGGGGACCGAGGAGTCAAGAGGGCAGGCCTAGCCCAGCCTCTTCCGGCCACTGACGGGCGCAGTCAGGCCCGCTCTTGGCCTGGTTTTTGCCCAGCCTGCCAAAATATGTAGAGCGCCTCTGGTCGCTACGAACTGTTGACAGCAACTTCCTTGCACGAGGAGTCCTTGGACTTGTGGTCTGCCCCCAGTGGTGCGTCAGCTCACGATACCTGCGCTACAGGACCGCCTGCCGAAATATGTAGAGCACCTCCGGTTGCGATCAACTGTTGGCAGCGGCTTCCTGCCGCGAGGTGCCTGGGGCTTGTGGTCTGGCCCCACCGGTGCGTCCACTCACAATGAATGGTGAGATAAAATTCTTATTACATGGGGATGAAAGTAGGAGATATGTGAAGGGGCATTTTGCCATTAAAAAAAGAGAGGCCTTACAGTATGATACAGTATGCTTCTGGGGTAGAAATACTTTTGTACCACATGATACGATTTCAGACTGAGCAAGTCGTGGTTGGGTGGATTTTTCATTTTCTGCATACTATGGCGTACTGGATGGTTACCTGGATGTGGTTTATTTGTCAACCTCTGGACTACCAGTATTGCTGTTTAAAAACGAATAACAACACATTATAAAAACGATGCAATCCTAATGAATGTAAATGGGAAAATCAGTATACATTACAATTTAGTGAGTATATATTCTTGCAAAAACATTCTATTTAATTTGATTTCATTTCATGGCATAATGCCTTAAGTGTTCACATCTCTTGTTTATATACAACCACACCTGTATAAGCTTACATTAGAAATGCCATCTGTGAAGCTCAGCCATTAGCATTTCAATATTTTTTTTAAGATAGAGGTAGATATCTCAAGGTGACATGGCTTCAGCATATGGTCTATTGATGCATATTCTGCTATTTTTCAAAGTCTACTTGAGTGGTAGTATGTCCCGGCTAGATGTCTCTCTCACAGTTGTGCACACTGTATTCAGGAGTTGTGTTGGGGTACTGGTAAAGAGCTAGGGTTTTTACCTTTAGTATATGGAGGAATGTGAACACCCACTGTGAAGCAACCATGAAGGGCAGCAGTCCTAAGCAAGAGGGAGACCAACTCCCAACACTTGAAATATGTGAACACCTACAATGGAGCAACCATGAAGAGCAGAAATCTTAAGCAAGAGGGAGACCAACTCCCAAAAGCTTGAAATGCAGCTCGTCCCATCTGGCTTTAGCTAGATTGAGGAAATGGTCAGTTTGATTCTGACTGCAGACTGCTTCTGGGGCCCTTGCCTTGCTGCATGGCTGCCTAGAAAGGCAGAGCATATCAGGAAACAAATGCCTTAATATTGGCACATGGTGGCACCTACTTGTGCAGTGAGTCAGTCAAAAATATGTTTATTTGAGCCGCAAGTTCTTAAACAATAAATCAGCAATATATGATTTCCATGATAAAAACCATATCTAAAACTATCAATTTCTCTTGGTACAAGCATTATAAAACACAATCAAGGTACAAACTCTCTAAAAGCATTAAATATCTTGCCAGGCCTTAAGTTACGTTCAAAGTATGCATTTGAAATAAAACACTCTTTGCTATCAGTCTAGATCTTATATTTAAAAAACAAAATATGCATTCTCCAGCGAGGCATTAAAAAAATAACGACAATCTAGCAAGACATGTTCTTTATTACAGTGCAGCCTAAATCCGCATCCACACAACCCTCCTGCATTCCTAAATGATGACATTCCTGAGGGGGAGCATAAAGAGGGTGAAGTCCTACTCTAAATTTGATGATATCGTTGCAATTCTGAGAATTCGTGAGCTCATATACAAGAAAGAAATGTTAGCCTCCCAGAAATCATAACAATCTAGCGTAGAGGGCTTGAGGCGCAAATACTGAAGGTCCCTTTCTCTTGATGCCCTCTGACCCTGATTGGTAATTAAGCCCCTTGGAATGTGTAATTACTGTGTGGGATCAGATTTACCAGTCGTTAAACCACACAGGATTCCACACAGAATTTACTACCTGATTTGAGCTTGTGGTAAATGTATGCTTCTGCTCCAGAGTAGGGTGGCAGGAGGGGTTGTAGGGAGTAGGGGAGTATAGGACAAAGTAAATTCTAGTAAGGAGGACCATTGCATGCTCGCCCTTGCCAGAACAAAAAATTAAGCTTGGTTGAAGCTGCACCGAAACCTGATGCAATTTTACTGGGTGTTTGCTTACCAGAAAAATGAGGTCCAGTGTTTCCACATCCCAAAACAATGGGTGCATGAACACCCGCCCACTCTGTATCAGGCAAAGTGGAATTCCATACTGTAATCCTTCTCTGCCTGACACATAATCTAGGCGTAAAGGTCTCTTCTGTCTTGTGCCTCTTCTATCCGTTGTCTGATCAGCAGAGGTGTTACTATAATCGCATTGCAAATGCCAGGGTTGGTTTGAGACTAATTAGAATAGAATGTTTTTAGGGTATACTGGAAAAAAGCCTCTCCCATATGCTTTATGTGCTTTCAGTGATGACTTTCCAGTACTGCCAGTTGACTTGGACAGTGGAAAAGCCTTGTAAGAAAAAGAGTAGGGATAACAGCATTAGGCCTAGAATGCTTAGGTCATTGTATAGTAGAGAGTCAAAAGAAGCATTCATACAGGTAAGAAGTTTGGTTGTGTTCAATAAGTATTATGAGATCAAGATGTTGTAACATATAATTTAGATTTGATCATGAAAAAACAAATACAAATGTGATGGTAAAGTTCATGGACAACATAATAATGCAATAGAAGTGATAACTATTAATAAATGTATTGTCTACTGAAGAACATAGGGCCTGATTATGACTTATGACTTTGGCGGCGTGGGAGCTGGGCGGCATGCCACCCACCAGACTGTGAGTTTTCTCGTGGTCTGGCGGTGCCCATTAGAAAGGCACCGCAATGGGAATGCCAAAGCCCGTTCCTGCACGGAATGGACTGTGCAGTCCATGCCGTGCAGGAAAGGGGTGTATGCAGACAGGTAGGCACACCATGTGCCCCCCTGCATGCATCCTTAGGCCATGAGGGAACAGGGCCCTCTTAGTTTCCTCATGACCGGTTTCTTGGTGGTGAGGAAACTCGTAATATGCTTGGCGGTGCGGCGGTAGCACCACCAGCATAATGCAGCCCTCAGATCGCTGCGCCACCACCAGGGATCACGGATCCTTGACAGTTGCGGCGGTTCTATGGCGGGCCAACTGCCTTAGTTGTAATACGGCGGTCGGACCACTGGTGCAGCGGTCCCCGACCACCACTGCACCTACACCGCACGTTTGGTGGTCCTTTGGACTGCCAAACTCGGAATTAGGCACATACACTTTATCCTGAATCTATGGAACACATTAACAATTAATACATTTCAAATAAAGCATGTTGTGAGGTCAGGCAGTGTGAGTGGACGCTATTTGTATCCCTTCAACCATGCCTTGAATCATTTCTCCTTGCCTGCATCCTCTTTCCTATATTACATGTTCTCTTATGTGCTTTTTTATCACACTGTTGGAAATATATTCTCTATCAGCTCCTTCATTTTCTACTTTCTAACTATAACAGTTGGCACTACATTTGTAAAGGTATTTTGCATCAGCGGTTTTGCGAGCTTGATATGAAGTAGTTGGAATAGACGTATTTGCTTCTTTTTGAAACTATATGATTCTGCATAAAAGCGGTTTCACACCAAGAAACCCAAAATCACCCAGAATAAAATTAAACAGTGTTGTGGTTTGCATTAATGTCATAATAACATTATGGTCAAATATCAAAAACAGATTTGAAATTGCTGTCTGATAAGCTAGGAAATGTCACACACAGCCCATGAAATTGAGTATATAAAAAAAAGCTCTTAAAAATTGTAGATTTGCCAGGACTGAGTTAAGATGTTGTCAGGCCACTACTAGCAGTATGCTGTGCATTGTCCATTCACATTGCTTCCCTTCTTACCTTGCTTCTTACATATACTAAATGCCATAACAGCCCTACCTACATCTATATTGGGATACTAAACTGCAATAATACACTAAATCAGGTATATAAATTCACTTATGTTCAAACACATAGCAGAAAAAACAGGTATCAGTATTTACACTGGAAATATTTAACACAGTGACATCTGTCTTACAGTCGCTTGATACACCATGTGTTCCTTTGCACTCCACTACTAGAGAGATTGTAACGCAGTGTTATCTTTATACATTCCTCTTAAATAAGGTGATAATTGTGAATAAACTGGTTTTCTTACATGTCAAAAGATAATGACTGGCCGATTTGAATCCAACAGGCATTGGAAACTTGAACAAAAGAGCAACCGTTGGAGAATATGTGGAAAATGTGCGAAGGAACAAAAAATATAGAACATCCGTGTGGTCACAAGGCAATTGGAAACAGGGAGCTGAGAAAACTATGCAACACGAAAGAGGTTTTATAAATTTGCAATCTTGCAATTCACAACAGCCAGCCCCCAAACCAGGGAGAATGGATAAATGCAAAGAACATGAAAGTAAACTGAGGAGTTTAGAGTTTTTTAAATCCCTTCCGAGCACACTGCAGAATCCAAGAATTTTCAGATGCACTGTATGTGATAAAAGTTATGGCCTAAAGGGAGAACTTATTAGACATATGATCACACATTCAGGAATTAGGCCATATCCATGTACTGAATGTGGGAAAAGCTTTTTTCAGATGCCACATCTTATAAGACACCATAGGACACATAGTGGTGAAAAACCATATTCATGTTCATTCTGTCACAAAAGGTTTAATAGAAAAGATAATCTTAATGGACATGAAAGGATACACACTGGCGAGAGACCATATCAATGTAGCGAATGTGAAAAAAGATTCATTCGTAAAAGTGATCTTAATGAACATCGACGAAAACATTTTTAGAAGGATCTGAAGTCAAGAACTAACTGGCAAGGGTACTGTGAAATGAAAAGGAGAGCAGTTTTTTCTACTATGCCCTGACTTGAGGATCAGGTTAAATACTATCATCACATTTATTCAAAACTATAATCCAGTAAACAGAGGCTATCACTATGGCATAACATAGTAGGCTGTAGTAGTGACTATCATAAACAAGCAGGTATACCAAAGTCTTGAAGAATATTGGATACGTGAAACAAAACATTTGCCTTAGCCATAGAAGGCTATATTTCACTACATGTAATAAAAATAATGGAATGTATAAGCAGATATTTATACTTGTAAAATGTATGTCGAACAAGTGATGCTTTGGATTGATGATGTTACAGCTGTTGATCTCCTTTTTCGAAAACCTGGGGTTACAATGAAGAGTCTCTCCTGCATCTATTCTGGTACTCAGTACACGCCATCTCTACTGCTTGGATAAGACAAGCATTCTGACACGCATTGTGTCTTGCAACTAAGCTAATAATATCTGCGTGGTTATACTGCTGAATGTGTATGGGTGGACTGACCACCTTCTCTTGTGTAATTCAGCAGATTCAGCTGTAGATCTAGTGTAGCATGGTCTTCACAAACACATTTGAAAATCAGCTATCCCAGGGACTCTAAACGGGGTGATCATTCCATGTAGCTGCCAACAGATTTGACTAATGGTTTATGGACACATGCCTTTGGAAGCCAAGCTAGCATTGTGACTAGAAAAAGTTCTTATGAAATAGGATTTTCTTGACCCTTATTGTAATCACAGATGATTTAATATGCACCAAAAGTTAAGGAAACCTGTGCACTTTAAGATGGACTTCAATTGATCACAACAAACGTTATGAATGTGGCTGTTGATCTGCATTGTGAAGAATTCCTTTGGCAGGATTTAAAATAGGTCTTAATAGTAACACTGTGAAAAACATTGCTAGGCCTGTGTGGATTTAAGGGATCTGCGTGTCTGAGGGGAATCTTTCAATGTGAAGTATTGCCTTTGATTCAGAGATGAAGGGTATATTTTGTTTACGTGCAGCTGTAATGCACACAGTTCGATACTTAATACATAGGATGTTAAATAGTTCAGAGGTTTTCTGGAGCACAGCAAAGTAAATTGTGATCCTATTTAGGGTAAGGCCCCATTAAAAAAGGGAACGTACACCCAAGGCAATATTTAAGAATCTGGCAGCAACCTATACAGTCAAAACGTCAGAATCGTACTCTTGATGGCAACAGTTGGAGTAGTAGTAGGTGACAGGTTTTCCTTTTTTCTTAGTCTACCAGACATCTCTCATGTTAGGTTTTGTGACCATTTGATACATTTCAGTCTTTTCATGTCCTGTGTTACTCAATAGAATGTATAAACTGCTCATGTTCTTAATTGTACAGTAGCCAAAGTGAAAGTATTTAAGAGGCAGTTTAGAAGCACCTCTAGGAATAATGGGACCCTGCACGAGCTTCCTAATGTTGAGAACTTTTATAAACCAGTACATGTCCAAAAATATCAGAGAGAAAGAAAGAGCTTTTGAATTGCCTGGTCTTGACTCTGACCTCCCAATCACAAAGCATCATTCCTCCACAAAGGTGAAAGAGTGTGGGCAACTGAGGCTAATGGCCTATGAAAATCATCAGATATGATGTATGGAACACGCTGTCTTCAGTCCGGTTGCTGTATTCTACGAATTCTACAATGCACTTCTTCTGTACCATTTTTCTACTATGACAATGACTAGCTCTCAGCGGATAACTGAGCTGCTTCAACGAAACTAGTTATGTTAATCTGCTCACACTACATTAGTAGACATGATAAATAATAGTTTAACTTTATTTTGAGGTGCTTTTTGGACTGAAATATGATTGAACAGGTATAAAGCAATGAGCACAATTGAAACATAACTGTTTTCCTGGAAAGTTTTATGGTTGCCTATTTTTTTGGTGTACCTTTCAACGTCTGAAGGAGGAGGTATTCTTTCACTGAATTTGTGGGAAAGTTGTTTTGCATACCCCATCATTGAATTAGAAGTGTATTTCTCAAACTCAAAATGTCACTTTCTTCGGACCTGCTGTAGATTCACTATTATACAGTTGCCTTATTTCTGTTTCTTCTTTTTTCCTTTTATAGGCACATTTGCTGCATAGTGAGATATCCATGTTGTGCCTCTTTTTCTTTTTATTTGAACTGATTGTTTCTTGGTATAACTTATTTTTTTCTGATTGTTTCTTGTTATAACTTTGTTTTTCTACCATGTCAACTGCCCAGTCGGAAGGCTATCTTTTAATGTGGTCTCAATATAGACATATGCTGTCTTGAGGGAATGTAGTCTTCAGAACCCATCCAGGAGCATATTGATGATAAGGTGCACTGCACAAGAGAAAAAACAAACATTGCGGTGTTGTCTGTACACACCAAGACCATCTTCACATCCATTTCACGATTTGTGCTGTTACAACTACTAATCAATGCAAAGCATTTTATTGTAAATTCGAATCTTGTCTATCTTCTGGAGCAAAAACAAAACCATCATTAGAATATGTGAATGCTGCAGCCACACAACAGTTATATTTGAATTGTAAAATGCTGTGCTCTTTTGACCAGAATCCAGACCTTATAGCGTTCGACTGCCTAGTATGATATTTTTGGGACTCTTGAGTTGAAGAAAACTGAGAAAAAACATTGTGAAGTTAATCAAGATGTCTGACAAAATAGTAGGAAAGATCTGCTACTGTTTAGTGTCACTCTGTGTCACAGTGGATATCCCATGAGCACCTTACGCAGAACAGAAGTGACCAAACCACCACCGTATGTCTACTTCCTTCATTCATTCTATCAAGAACACTTCCACATGGCAAGTTAATGAGGGTAGAGATTGCATGCTTACAAGAGAATAGTTGCAGTTATTAAGCGGGCATGAGAAAGCGGGGTGGAGAAGAGTCTTGCCGGTGGCAGTGGCAGGCTCTATCCGCTCGTGCTGTGGTGCATCTTATTTTATGTGCGTCATAATGTTAACGCTGTTTCACAGCGTGATATTTTAAACTGTGCAAGTAGGCTACTTTTTAAAAAGCTTTGTGTGTTTACCTTTGTTCTGACACCCACTTCCTTGTGAACTCCTGCCCCGGTCCGCCGCGTCCATTCTGGGCGATTGTTGCGGAGGGTGAGGAGGAGCCAGCACTTCCGGGCTCGAGCGGCCAGGTTAGCGCTCTAGTGGCCCCTACTGCCTATAAATGTGTGTTGGCCAGCGACCGCGCAGCGGACGCGTGCAGCGGGCGCGCCGGAAGCGCGCCGAAGTCGAGCCAAAGTCAAGCCCGTCTGCGCCCGTCCGCGGTCGGACGGGGCGCGGGGCCATACACCCTGGCTTACCTAACCCCCTCCACTTACGGTACGATAAACAAACGTTGCTGAATCTCCGTCCTGCTATAACACTACCATGTTTACATTCTATGCAGGCCTTATCACTACATAACTGTTCCATGTGCCCTTTTACTCCTGAAACGGGCTCTATAACAGTCCCCTCTAAAAAATTGTTAAAAGCCGCACTGCTTAACTGTAGATCTCTCAGTAAACACTGCATTCAGGTCTACAACCTACTTGAGGATGAAGCACTGGATA
Organism: Triturus cristatus; assembly: GCF_964204655.1. Classification (NCBI taxonomy): domain Eukaryota; kingdom Metazoa; phylum Chordata; class Amphibia; order Caudata; family Salamandridae; genus Triturus; species Triturus cristatus. The sequence goes on along the minus strand of NC_140582.1, from coordinate 75,271,458 downwards.
TACTGATGTTAACTGAGACCTGGCTTGGCGAACACTCTGATCCAGACATCATAGAGGCGCTGCCTCCAGGATATTCTCTCGCTAGGCTTGACAGGCAGGATGGTAGGGGTGGTGGTATAGCTATTGCTGTTAGAGTCCCATTGGAATGCTCCTTACTCCCCCTGACAATTGACCACTGCGAAGCTGCTTCATTCAGTATCTCACTGGGACCTCAACACTCCCTATCAGGTATTCTTATATACAGACCCCCAGGTAGACTATTTGATTTTACAGCTAGTCTAGTAGAGGCGACAGCACATCTCGCCTTGAGGAAATCCAAACTCCTGGTACTTGGCGACATGAACATTCATTTTGATGATGTCCAAGACAAGGATGCCTCCTGTATAAAAGATGAATTACTCTCCCTGCAGCTTACTCTTAAAAACATAGAACCTACTCACAGACAAGGTCATCTGCTCGACCCCATATTTGGTAACTGGAATGGAGTAGAAACGCTTCCTCCAATACCCGTTCCTTGGTCTGACCACTTTGTCATTCCCTTACGAATTTGGGTGTCCGAGCCTGAAAATAGGAATGATAGTACGCAGATTTACCAATGTCGAAAGTGGAAAAACTTCAACTTAGACACCTTTATCGACAATCTTGAAGCGGCTGGACCTCCTGGAGGGTCAGATTGTGAGGCTGCCTATTCATGCCTGAAGAACTGTGTCCTAACTGCCCTAGATAATACTGCTCCTACCCGTAGGTCAGTAATTACCAAGAAAATGAGAAAACCCTCCCCGTGGTTTACCTCTGAACTTCAGGTGGCAAAATCTGCATGCAAAAAACTGGAACGAGAATGGCGCATTAAATTTTGCCCCACAGCCAAAATTCAATATAAAATAGCGCAAGCAGGATATTATAAACTTATTCGTTCCTCTAAAGCACTGTATTATAAGACCCGCATTGGAGAGGCTGAGAACTCCTCAAAGGAGCTCTTTAAAATTTTTAAAGAAATCTCGGTAGTATCTAATGAGAGCAATGCCCAGAGTGACTCTGTTGAATCATGCAATAATATTGCTAAATATTTTGCTAGCAAAATTATTAACATCTATGCAAATTTCTCTAAGGATCTGCCCTCGGGCTCTGACTTCACTGAGAATTTGGAGATCACTCATGATAAGGAATGCCTATACTGCTTTACTGTTCCTTGTACTACAACCTTAAATAATATCTGTAAAAGCATTAAATCGGGTTCCCCTCGAGATCCTGCTCCTCCCAAGATTTTAGCAGCTAGCCTTAAAGTCCTAGAACAACACTTCAGACACATTCTCCAACTCTCCTTTTCTACGGCCACCCTCCCTGTGGAGTGGAAGCAAGCCATTGTACTTCCAATAAAGAAAAAACCTAACATAAGTCAGGATATCCTTGAAAATTTACGGCCTATTTCGCTGCTACCTTATCTGGCGAAGGTGGCCGAAAAAATAGCTAATAGTCAACTCATGGCCCATCTTGAGTCTAATAAGGCCTTCCACAGCTCTCAATCTGGTTTCAGGGCAGGGTATTCCACTGAAACCGCCCTTCTGAGAGCGACCGAAACCTTACGTGCAGGCGTGGATGAGGGCCAGACTATGGCTTTGATTATGCTTGACCTTAGTGCCGCGTTCGACACTGTGGCACATTCCATCTTGCTGCAGTGTCTGAACAAAGCCGGGGTCACCCAGGAAGCACTGGGCTGGCTTAAAGCCTTTCTCACCAACCGCTGCTTCCAGGTTCAGAGAGGCATGCATCGCTCTAATAGCATAGCTTTAGAACAGGGGGTACCTCAGGGCTCCGCCCTGAGCCCCACCCTGTTCAATCTCTACATGGCCCCCTTGGCGGAAGTGGTTGAATCGTTCGGCATTGAATTAGTCTCATATGCCGACGATACCCAACTCCTCCTTTCCCTGTCCCAAGCACCCTCCATTGATGCTAACAATTTTAAAACCTGCATGCAGGCTCTGGCAGGCTGGATGACCCAGCACTGCCTGAAGCTTAATGGCTCAAAAACGGAGGTTCTGGTAATTGGAGGAAGGGATGCGAGCTGGACCAAGGAGTGGTGGCCATCATGTTTGGGACCGCTACCCACTCCCTGCAAAGCAGCTAAGAATCTGGGGATCTGGGTTGATCCCAGACTCTCTTATGACAACCATGTACACAAAGTGGTTGGGAAATGTTTCGGGGTAATGAAGACCTTGAACCGTACCTTAGACCTTCTCCCTCTGGAAGCCAGGCGCACTATGACCCATGCTCTAGTGACCTCGAGGTTAGACTATGGCAATGTGCTCCTGCTCGGAACCACACAAAAAAACTTCAGGAGACTTCAAGTACTCCAAAACACAGCAGCACGCCTAGTCCTTAGACTTCCGAAAAGATCAGCCTCTATGCCAGCCCTAGCCACTCTGCACTGGCTCCCCATAAAAAAGAGAGTCCTATTTAAAGCTCTTTTAATGTGCTATAGGATTATCTCACACAAAGCTCCCCTTTATATGACAGATCTGGCTATCCCCTACGAGCCTACTAGAACTCTCCGCTCTGGGGGAACTGGATTGCTTAAAATTCCCCGCATCAAGAAAGCCAGAATGGGCGGATGTTCTTTTCGTGTTATGGCTGCCAAAGAATGGAATTCTCTCCCTATGAGTATCAGGCTAGCGGACTCAGAGCCCTTGTTTAGAAAACTTTTAAAAACCCATCTGTTTTCTTCTTAATCGCCCTCTCTTGGCCCTGACTTTTCTCCACAGTGCGGGGACACGCCGGGATGGCGTCACCATGCGCTTTACAAGCTCCTTTATTATTATTATTATTAAAGACTCAAACATCATGGAATGCCTGAAAAAACAGTACATGATTGTATGAAATTCAAAATCACTCAGAGCAGATCTACCACTGTGCACTGCTTACCAATGTTGAATATTAGACGAGCACTTAATGTTGCACTAGAGAAGGTGTCAACTGCATAAATGGTACCAGTCCAGTGAAGCCAAGTAGGGACAGCACAATGTCTTGCACAAGGACAGAACATTACAGTGGCTTGCACCAGGATATGGCAGCACAACAGAATCCCTAATTCAATGGGCTAAGTGCCAGAATAGTTATACAGTACTTACAAGCAAATGTCGACCTGCATGTACAATTTCCACCTTTCTTACAAGCAGATCGGCATTTGTCTAAACAAAGAACCAAGAGGAAAACTTCACAGCAAGCAATTCCGGAAAGAATAGGAGTTTTCACAGCAGGGATACATGAAGGCCGTCTTAGTAGTAGGATATAAGAGTATGGCAGATACTGGCCAAGACAGTAGGCAAGGAAACAACAATAATGGCATGAAAGAAAACTGTCTCAAGCTTCCAGGAAGAACAGTTGAAAAGCACTGTGCCTTGCAGTGCTCCAGCTTTATGTGGGGATGACCAAGATGAGACCATACCTGCCAAAACATGTCAATTTACTCCCTACTCGTCTGACGTAGCAAAGATGGTGCCTTTCATGCACACATCTCCTGGGCCAAGTGGCTTCTGTCTGACTTGTCTCCAACACAATTCTCTCAACAAGGAATGCAGTAAAACATGCACTTTGGAAATATGATGAAGTTATACCTTTTTGGAGCATGATACCACAATGGGTGGGTTCCACTCAAGTCAATTAAATTGGCACTTGTGCCAACTAGTGTAACCCTTGTCCGTATTATGTCAACTATTCTTCCTGTTCTTTTGTCATGGCTACTGACGTTCTATGCCAATAAGTCCTGAGAATGTTAATGTGCAAATTCCCGGTCAGTAATACACATTTCTAGAACTGTATTAGATGAGAGATGGAGCAATAGGGGTTGGTAGTTGTCGTGTAATAATATTAAATTCTGGTGTTGGAAGAGTTAACTACGTTCTGTTTGTCAGTGGTTGAAGTAGGAGTCAACTGCAAGTGAGAGGGGTGTTTTCTAGAAGTCATGTAATTCTACTTCCAGCAGTCAGAGAAACAAGTGGAACCAGATAAGATATGCAGTAACCACGTGAGCACTGCAGGTCTTTAGTAATAACTGAGTTGATATATAGTGGCACATTTATTTTGGTAAGCCTCCCATTTGTATGGGAAAGAAATCAGAGGGAATGAAAGCTTATGATCTTGTACTCTAAATAATGAGTAAAGGACATGCACTTCTATATCTATCAGTACAGCGGCCACAAGTTTCTGCTCTATGGCATAGTACATTTTCCTTGAGGATTCCAGTCAATAACTTAACATAGTAAGCCTACTCATAGGAGTGACCTCTGATTAAGGATGCAGGTTAAGGACCACCCTATTACATGTACTAGGGAGTACTGCCAAGAAAAACTGGAGATTAATATATTTAAGTATTTCCCAGTTAGAGAATCCATAAAAATATCTGAATAGTCATATACTTTGCTGTGAGATATTTGCGGTTTGTGAGAAGACCGTGAAGTCTCAGGCCCACAGGATGTCACATTTGCTCTCCAAGCCAGTAACCTATGGTCTAGGGCCACAGTGCCACCTTAAGCAAGCAACTGAAGGATAGCTATTGTTAAACAAAATGAAGAAATGAGACCCATATTACTGTCGTACATTGATTTATGAACTGTTTTCAATTGCTAGATGCCAATCCTAGAGTAGTAAGCAAATATTGTTAGTAGCTTTCAACACTGTTATTATTATTGTACTGTTCACAACTGGACATCCTTTGATCATAGGCACATGTTTAGGGGAATGAGACTTAAACAAGTGACGCAACATGTTGGAAGACCAAAAAGGGAAACTGGTGCTAGAAAACAATACCAATCTCAAACAAAGGGAGAACATCTAAATTAGGAATCATGGAAATCTAACAATGTTTGGGAACTATGTTTACTTTATTAATTAATTAAAGGAAGAGTGAAGCCTTTAATGGCACATGTGTGAGTAGAGTGAGGAACTATTTGGCTTCACTACATGAATTTAGAAAGAAGAGGAGGTTTAATCAATGATTTGATATCCACAGCTTACATTTCTCTCTCTTGCCTATATTTTTTATGAATGACCAGATTTCGGGCCAAATATAGATTTATTGTAATTTATTTTAATAGCGGTAACCATGACATGTGGAAGGTACTCATCTTAATGTTATTGTTTAATGTATAAGTAATACAAGGCATATACATTTGTGAGTGTTACTATGATGTGCATTAATTGAATGGTAGTATTTTGTTATTTTTTAAGCGTTATTGAAATAAACTTTATAAAGAAAGTATTGTGTTTGGTCCTTGTGTCTCTTAATAGTATGTGCAAAAATATAACTCGTCTTGATGACCATCCAACTGTACAGAATGTCTGATACGTTTTCTTATGAAAAAAGTAATCATACAAAATGTTATACAAAAGTGTGGAAAAGATTTGGGGGCATATTATCAAGCCCATTATCGCCGCTTTAGCGGCCGTTTTCGGCCGAAAAGCGGCGATAATTTCATCGCATAATTAACAAGGGCACGCTAGTGCATGTTTCCAAGTCTCAGTGCACGTTTTCATCATGCATCGCATCGCTAATGAGATGTAAAGTAGGCATGCCTGACAAAACTCCACGGGAAAATATCGCTAACGCAGCTTCGCGATATTAACAGCAAGGCCCCGTCTGGCATAGCGATAAACATAATCGCGCTAACGCGCCATTAACACTGGATTCTAACGTCTGTTAAAATCCAGATTTAGGCATACCTAACATGGGAGGTGGATTATTGGGTTACGACCACAAGGTCGTATCAACAAGCTTTTCGTCGTTGTCCAGTAAACATCGCTGATTTTCCAGCGATGTTGGCCCATTAGCCCGCTATCGCTGGAATTTTTTCAGCAAGTGTTGTTAATAGAGCGCTAGCATGGCGATGAATTCCAGCGATAGCCGCGTTAGAGGAAAACGCGCTAAGCGCGTTCAGCGATGATTATCGCTGCTGCTTGATAATATGCCCCTTGGCCTCTTATCATCCAGCCCACATAGTGAGGCTTGGCCAGGGGATAAAATACATTAAGCCTTGGATATCTGTTAAATCGCCAAGGCCACAACCACACACATGGTTCTTCTCTCCCTTGAAGCCAAAAAGGCATTTAACAGGCTAGATTGGCAATTCATGTTCAAAGTCCTGGACAAAACTGTTTCAGACTTTAAGGTCAAGAGATTCATCAGAACGAACTTTGTGACACCCCTCCTCCACAACTAGGATTTAAAATTAATAATGGTACCATGGCCAAGATTAACCTTTGAAGAGGCATGCACCAAGGGTGTCCACTCCCATGTAGCAGCTTTTCCCTGGGGTTGGAAACTCTAGTCCAGAAAATTAAGTCATACCCAGATCACAGGTCTACAAATTGGTGGAGTCTATTATTTGGTACAATTTGCTGATATACTCCGTTTCATCACCAATCCAGAAATGTTGATTCCTTTCCTTATAAGTGAACTAGATCGCTTTTCTAAAGTCTCCAGTTTTAAAATGTACTACAATGGAATTGCCACGTAAGACAGATGCAGGAACATCACTTTTGTCAAACTTCAAATTATATGTAATATGCAGTTCCTCAGATTATTTTAGAGTCACCATAAAAACCACCAGAGATGACTTGTATTCTAACATTATAACCCCTCTTCTTGACATCCTTTTCAAAGATCTCTGTAAGTGGAGGAGGATGGAAACATCATGGTTCAGTAGGATTGCTTACATAGCCATGTACATCTTCCACAGATTACTAAATTTTGTCTAAACCCTGCCAATGTTAAAACCCAAGAGAGTGGTAAAAGACATACAAAATAAAGTATTCTCATTTACTTGGGACCTTATGCCCCTATGCTATGTTATATTATGAGGATTTTCATAACGCACATATCACCCAATTGGGTTGCATTGTCCTGGTTGGTGTCCTGGACGACCCCCACAGATCACGCACACACAGAACACACAGAATGTATGGGGAAAACACCTTCTTTATTTCTCATTTCATACACTCTATCTCCACTTCCTTATCCCCTCCTTGTCCCTTGAGATGACGTGCTGTCTGGTCCGCCTCTTGGTCTTCCGACTGGGTCCTAGTGCACAACCCTGGTGGTGCCTGACCAGGACAGAGTCACAAGTTCAGGCCAATCGCAATGGAGCGCGGGCCGTATACAGGGACCCAGTTAGGTCCACTGAATAGTGTACTTTTAATCCTGGTTGCGGAGTGTTGCATGAATCCAGGTCAAAGATGTGCTACACAGCCAAGGTGATGCGTTTGGTACGGCAAGGCTGCAGTGTGAGGTCATGTTGCGTTATCGAGCATCCCATCGACAGGGCTTGCGATGCAACGTGCAGCTGGCGATACATCGTTTCCGAAGAGCTGTGAGGCTGCGATGGACAGTCCGGCGTCGTCGTCGAGCCTGCCGTTGACAAAAGATGCAGTGACCTGGGTTGTGGATGCGCTTCACCGCCTGGCCGATGCGTCGGTTCTGAGGACTGTGGTGGGCATTGTGGGTCTTTGCAACTGGTCCAACCCACGCAGCTGCAGTGATGCAGCGATTCTGATCGGGGATGCGCTACTGAGCCAAGGAGACGCACCGGTTTTGGTCGGGGATAAATTGCTTAGCCAAGACGATGTGTTTGTTCTGCACGCAAGCACCACATGCCCACTTACAAGGATCCAGGACTCGGGTGGCACCACTTGGCAGTGCAGCCTCACAGATGGCATAGTCCAGGTGCAGGTGCAAGATGGCTGGTAGCCTGTTATGTCCCTGAGGCTTCAGACCAGGAGGCCAGCCAACTAGCCCTTGGAGCCACTCTGGGTTCTGGATTAAAGAGATGTTGGTCCAGTCCTTCTTACCCAGGCAAGAGGGCAGAAGGCAGCAGGTCAGCCCAGCAAAGTAGGAGTCCAGCAGAGTGCAGTCCAGAAAAGTGGTAGTCCTTCAGCAGCACAACAGGCCTTCTTCCTGGCAGCATATCCACAAGTAGAGAAGTGTACTGATTTGGTGGTGTCTGAGGTCCTTTTTTTATACACAGTTGTACCTTTGAAGTTGGGAAAAGCTTCTTGAGGTATACTTTTTAAGTGGACAGATGCTCTGCCTTGCCTGCCTTGGTTCCAGACTAACTACAGGGGGTATGCAGCTCTTTGTGTGGTAACAGGACACAACCTATTGTGGTGTAAGGGAGGCTGGGTCCAGCTCCTCCCTCCCATCCTACAAGTGGTTGTCATGGTCCTAGCCTGCACACAATGTGTTCGCGCTGCCACTCCCAGTACTGCGTGTATGACAGAACGAATGGAGTTAGCGGTACAGCTTTCTTATGTTTCTGGTTTGTATATGGGATCAGCAGCAGAGGTTGGACTTCCTGGTTGCAGGTATTTCAAACCTCGTCTTCCAACCTGACACTGCTTCGTATTTTGACTTGGATTCCTGAAGCTCTGAGTGACCTTTTCTGATGCTTTCCTGGAAACACTTGCCGGAATAATTTCTTGTCAGCTGGTTACATGTGCAGTGAGTAACTCTCTCCTTTTCACTGCCTCGTGGATTGTACATTTCACCTGGAATGCTTTTTAGGCATTTAGTACTTCGCGTTGGAGCGGTTGTAGGTATTTAGCGCTGGAGTGCTTTTCATTTTGTTATATGTTACCTGCGCTGGAGCACCTCTGTTTGTTTTGTGTTGCACACGCTGGAGCACTTCTTCTTTTGTTTTCACAATAAGCGCTGGATTGCTTTTTCAATTGCTTCAATATTGTATGCCCTGGAGTGCTTCTTCTTTGTTTTGCACCCTCAGCACTGGAGTGCTTTTAATTTGTTTTGGGTTATCTGCGCTGGAGCACCTTCATTTGCTTTGTGCTACTCTTGCTGGAGCGCTTTCATATATATTTTGCAGCACACGCTGGAACATATCACAATTGCGTATTCAGTACAAACCTGGAGTACTGATTGGTTTATAGTGATTGTGCAAGAAGGAGATATCCTGGTCTTCTTCACTCAGTGACATCTAACTGAGTAAATTCCAGAAGAGTAATTGTCTGTTTTCCACTACTCATTCCAAGGTAACTATATTATAAGAGCATTCTTCTTATTATGGGGGAGGGTGAGCATGTAAGAGTGTGCCAATGAAAGAATATCTGTATAAAGGTACACATTCTCTTGTCCTTCTAGGAGTTATACCCTTCATCCCTGTCTGGACCTATCATCTCAACATACGTGATACTCTTCCACAGGTAGATATAGCAACCAAGGGTGGGTAGGGGAACACATACATATGTCATAGAATCACTGCCCTAATCCTATGTTGTTTAGGGTGAAATTACAGAGAAAAAGCAGACTTCACATCATTCATCATCCAGGGCCTCCTCTCCCGGACCCCAGCCATATCCCTTGTTTACATTCACACACCTATGCAAGCGGAAGGAGAGGGACAATGAAGTTGGTTCATATCATCTCTTCAGGATGACTTTGTAGGCTTGAAGTTAAGGCTTGTATAAATCTGAGAGTGGTGGCCCACTCAGTCACACCTAAGCTCCCATTGTGTGTGGCTCTCTAGGAGGAATGCACAAAGCCCAACTGCCAACTAAACCTAGTCATGTCACCAGAGACAGGCAGCAGGCACCAAATGGCTAGGGCAAGCATATACCAACTTTCAAAATTGTAATTTAAAATCTGACTTCACCATAAGTTAGGATTTTAAATTGGGATTCCAATGGCACAAAACTTGAGCCAGTTATATCTTCCCATTTGGAAATTGCACTTATAAAATGTAATAAGGTAATCTCAATGCTATCCTTGCAGTAGTGAAAAACAAATTTAATCGTTTTTCACTACCAGGGCATGTAAAACTTAAATGCACATGTTCTGCTTTTTAAATCCACTGCACCCCGCCCTCTAGGTGTCGAGGGCCTACCCGAGGGTGACTTAATTGTATTGAAAAGGAAGTATTGGACCTGGCAAAAGGTTTATTTTGTCAGGTCAAAATGTCATTTTAAACTGCACACCCAGGCTGTGCAATTGCAGACCTGCAATATGTTTAAAGGGCTACTTAAGTGGGTAGCACAATCAGTGCTGCAGCCCACTAGTAGCATTTTACTTACAGGCCCTGGGCACGTGTAGTTTACCTTACTAGGGACTGATAAGTAAATTAAATATTCCAATTGGGTGTTAGCCAATATTACCATGTTTAGGGTAGTGAGCACATGCACTTCAGCACCGGTTAGCAGTGGTAAAGTGCTCAGAGTCCTAAGGCCAGGAAAAACAAGGCCAAACAAAATGGCAAAAAGTTGGGAGGAAAAACCATCCTAAGGCTGACAGGTCTAACAGTCACCACCACTCTGTTTGCAGAGCTTCCAACTTTGCGTTTCATTTAGATGTTTGATCCCTTGTAGGTCGCCATCTTCCTTTGTAGCGTCAGCTACTTGTGCATCTGATAATGTCGGGGTATGCTGGTGTGGACAATAAAGTGCAGATATCCCTCTGCAATGGACATCTTGAATTTTGTGGTTTGCAAAGATTGTCTAGAGAAATAATTAACGGGATCCTGCTCTTTCTCAGGTTTGTGAACAATTGTATAGTCATATCCCTGAAGACGTATGTCCCAGCGCGCCATCCAAGGGGGCATTTTAGCTCTCGGGTTGCCAAAAATTATAAGTAAAACCTGATGGTAAAACGCTTTCCATATAGAAAAATGTGAAAAAGTTACATGCCTAAACAACTGCCAAGCTCTCTTTTTCTGGCTGTGAGTACACCTTCTCTGTTTCATAAAGGCACCTGCTAGCATAGGCCATGGTGTGCTGTCATGATTCAGGGTTGCCTGTATATTGAGCTAGGATGGCCCCCAAACATACAAGACTGGCATCAACAGTAACCTCTGTGTGCAACTTTGGATCGAAGTAGGCAATGACAGCCGCCTGCTGTATTACCTTTTTGATGTTTTGAAAACTTTTCTCGCACTCCGGTGACCATTGAAAATCAACATTTTGTTTTATCAACTCCTGAAGGGGTGAACTAATAGAGACAAAGTCTCTGATGTATCTAGCACTTTAGCTCGCCATGCCTAGAAAGGATTGTACCATGTCCACGTCCTTAGGCGGGCTGGTGTTGGTGAGAGCCGTAACCGTGTCTGGATCTGGCGCCATGCCTTCCCCTGAGAACATGTGCCCAAATAATTTTAGTTTTGTCTTGTGGAACTCACACTTGTCCGAGTTGAGTGTAAGCCCTGCCTCAATGAGTATTTGACACACTTTGTGCCCTGTCACATAACTGGTTCCAAATATTAGGATGTCATCACTGTAATTAAAGGCATTTGTCACTGGATGGAAGATTCTGGAATGACGTCTTGAAATATCTCTGCTGCTGAAAAGATGCCAAAATTTAGCCGTTTATACTTGAACAGGCCTAGATGTGTGGTAAACATTGTTATGTATCTGCATCTCTCACCCATCTCTATTTGATGATATCCTTTGTTTTAATCAAGCTCGGAGAAGACCTTGGCTCCATTTAACTGTGTGTTCACGTCTGCAGTGTGCAGCCCAGGATGTCTCTTTTGCTCTATTGCCTTGTTCGGTGGTCGCAAATTCTCCCTTTTGGGATTTGTTGGGAATCACTACAACCACTATTAGTACACTACTAGTAATTTTAGCATTATCTCTGGGGTGGTTTGCACATGGTAATTTATTGAGATCAGTCCCAGCTATTGCGAAACAGAGGAGGCACACACCGGATGCATTCCTTTGTAGGTCATGTATAACAGCTTCAGCAGCATTTGTTTTATGTTTTAAATGATCCTCAGCTGCATAGAAGTTTGGAAGCCGCCCAGGTGTATTCTTGGATATCAGACTTGTTGAGGTTGGAAGCTGATTTAAGGTCCTTGAACTTGTCCAGTAGCATCACATTGATCGATGCTCCAGTATAGCTGATAAACGGTATCGGATAACCATTGACTCTGAGGTGAACTACCTGACATTTGCAAACACAAGGAGATGATGGACGGAGTGTGGAAACGTTTTAGACACTCACCCCCAGTCACAGATCCGGGTTACATCCATCATCGTTCTTTAGCTCACTTCGCCACCTCAGTTCAGACCCAGCTATATGCAAATCCGTCTTGACCCTGTGCCTCATGAGAAAAGTCCAGCCAGAACTGCCAAGTCAGGTCTTCCCTGGACCAGAAACAAGCACCCTTGGACTGGTTTTGGGGTAACACCCCTCATCAGCCAAGAAAGCTTGAATACAGTGGCAAAGTGAGCAAGGGACCCACATCTGGGCATACCGTGCCAACTTAGGGCAAACAAAGCAAACACAAGGAGATGATGGACGGAGTGCTGAAACTTTTGAGACACTCACCCCCAGTCACAGATCTGGGTTAAATCCATCATCATTCTTTGGCTCACTTCGACACCCCAGTTCAGACCCAGCTATATGCAAATCACACTTGACCACGTGCCTCATGGGAACAGTTCTATCATGCCCCGTGGTCCTGCCCCCAAGATGTTTCTAGTATTTAAGGAGCCTAGATGCACACGAACGCGCTTAGCGTTCTTGCTCCTAGCCCCATTTCCGTCTTTGCTGCTGTTGCCTGACTTCCGTTTGTGTACTTCCTGTTTCTGCTAGCGTCCTCTCAGTAGTTGGAGGTTTTTGCTCGCAGTTGTTTCCTGTATCACCCGGACCTGGTGCTCCGCCCCGCAGCCGACTCTATCCTCGCTGCCGGGCCGGACACTGCCTCTGATCTCCCTGCTCATTCGGGAGAGATTTTCGAAGCCGTTTCCGTTCCTTCTTCCCCAAGCTTCCCTAAACCAGGTGCTACGCCCCGCGGCCGGCTCTATCCCCGCCGCCGGGCCGGGCACTGTCTGTAAGCTCCGTATACATTAGGGAGAGGCTTGAGGCCGTGTTACAGTCTCTCGAGTTCCTCAGCTACTCCTTCCCTTCATTATTCCTCATTACCCTAACCTGGTGCTCCGCCCCGCGGCCGGCTCTGTCCTCGCTGCCGGGCCGGGCACTGCCTGTGTGCTTCGCATCGGGCACTGCCTGGGTGCTCTGCATATTTGCGAGGGTTGTTCCCCTGCCTTCCCTGAGAAGATATTGTCCTGTTATTCTCTTGGGACATTTGCGTGGACCACTGTGCAGTTAAGGCTCATTGCTTCAGAATCACAGTAACAGCACAGTGCGCTGCCTTTTTATATATATATATATATACGGATGTATGATGATACAACGCGTACCATCACAACGCGGTATGTTACATCGCGGTTTTGACAACGCAAGTCGTTACATCGACTTGCGTTGGAAGGCGCTGGATTTAGGAATAGTGTGAATTACTATTCCAACTCCAGTCTACGTACAGTAGGGAAGGTGTTGGAATAGTAATTCACACTATTCCTTAGTCTAGAGCGCCCTCCAGTGCAAGTCAGTGTAACGACTTTCGTTGTAAAAACCACGATGTAACCATACCGCGTTGTAATGGTTGCGTGGTAAAGGATGTTTCCCATATATACTGTGGTATGGTGACTTTGAGGGGGGTACTTAGTTTGCTTTACTCCCTTGGCAGATTATACCATGCACATTAGCAGAACAAGCACGATTCTCATCCTTTGTGGACCTAAGGTGGATTACAATCCTGTGTTCTCACAGTTCTCCAGTAGAATGGTGGGGTGAGTCGCACACATAGCATATGTTTTAGTGCATAGTGGAGGCTCCTCTCTAATCTTTTGTTTTTCTGTTGTATAGGATACTAGGTATTGAACAAAATACGCCTTCCCTCTATACGACTAGATGTAACATAACCGTGGTAGGTGTTGACAGGGGGTTATTCAGACAACTGGGTTGTAATGTGAATGTGAAGACAGGAGATAACACAGTCTTTTCTTACAGCTGGGTATTGCCTCAACTGTCCCTGACGTGGAGCCATCAACGATACCGGAGTTTACCCCCCGCCTTTCCTTGTTTTGTTTCCCTGTTTTCCCCTGGTGTGCCATCTGATACTCTAGAGTCTGATAGAGTCGGAAGGCCGTAGGGGAAGGCTGAGGCATTCTCTCCAATTTCCTGACGCTCCTGCGGAAATATCCTGGCAGTCATAACAAGTTCAGCCCGAACTGCCAAGCCAGGTCTTCCCTGGACTGGAAACAAGCATCCTGGGACCGTCTTCGGGGTAACACCCCTCATCAGCCAGGATAGCTTGAATCCAGTGGCAAAGAGAGCAAGGGTCCCACATCTGGGCATAACCTGCCAACTTAGGGCGAACAAAGCAAACACAAGGAGATGATGGACAGAGTGCTGAAACTTTTCAGACACTCACCCCCAGTCACAGATCTGGGTTGAATCCATCATCGTTATTTAGCTCACTTCGCCACCTCAGGTCAGATACAGCTATATGCAAATCAGTGTTGACCCTGTGCCTCAACAGTCCAGCCTGAACTGCCAAGGCAGCGCTTCCCATTTGCTTACCCCTCTCTGCGGCTTTCCTTGCTGTATTTCTGCTTCCTTACGGCATGTATTGACCACCCTTAGACTTTCATGACATAGGATTAGCCTCCCAGAACATAGACACTGGCAACAGCTTGCCGACCTTAATACACAAACGTTGTTGTGAATTTTCCACTGCATTCCAGGGGCTTCCTATCAGCCTACATCAGCCTACATCTATATGCTCTGTCGGGTTTTCACCAATGTTAGGGGCATATTATCAAGCCAGGCGATAAAATTATCGACGCTTTGGCGGCAGAAAACTGCCGCTAAAACGGCGATAATGGGCTTGATAATATGCTCTATGGAATTCCAATTGAAGCCCATGTTAGATGTCCTTCACATCTAACATGGGCTTCAATTGGAATTCCATAGAGCATATTATCAAGCCCATTATCGCCGTTTTAGCGGCAGTTTTCTGCCGCTAAAGCAGCGATAATTTTATCGCCTGGCTTGATAATATGCCCCTTAGTTTGTGCATTAACGTGCTAGTTCTTATGTGTTCAGTATATTCTTGACGAGCCCCTGTCCACCATAAATTTTACAGCTTGTACCCCTTTTTTGAGGAGTACGACTGCGGGGGGCTTTTAGATTTGTCTGCCGACATCTTCTTATGGATACATCTGCCCGTGGATTCCTCACCTTGTGAATATCCCCTGCACCAGCAACATTCGGAAACTTTTGTAGCAGTCCACGCCGATGAGGTCAAAGACGACGTCACAGAGACACGGCTCCGCTCGCGACTCCGCTGACGTCACCGGCTCCATAAGAAGACCTCGTCGCCGTGATGACGTCAGTTCCCTTTTTTCCGCGCCGTCGACACCAACGGATTTCGGGAATCTCTGTTGGTAGCTTCACTGTTACTTTGTGTTTCTTCTGGATTTCTCTGTTTCTTTTTCGAAAAAGATGTCGACAAAGAAATCGGGCTTCAAGCCCTGTCGTGAATGTGGCAAACACATGTCGATCACGGATCCACATGACGACTGTGTATGGTGTTTATCATCTGACCATGATGTGGATGGTTGTTCTTGCTGTCGCAAGATGAGCTCCAAGGCTCTAAAAGAAAGGGAGGCGAAACTCTTCATCGCTAGGATGAAAAAGGAGAAGAGAGGAAGAAGGAAGTCGAGGACGAGGTCGAGGTCACGATCGAGGTCGGCGTCGAAGTCGACTTCGGGGCATGCTTCACGATCCAAGAAGCACAAGAAGAAGAGGAGACATTCTTCTCGACATCACTCTGACAAGAGTTCGGCTCCGAAGTCCAAGTCACCAACTCGACGCCGAAAGGACTCTGTGTCTCCTTCACCCGTTCCGGATTCGCCTCCTGGTCCTTCTTCTCCAGTGGCTTCACCGGCTCCGGCTCCGGCTACATCTCCGGCTCCGGTTCCATCTCCGACGCCGGTGCCAACTCCGGCTCCGGGTTCATCTCCGGCTCCGTCTCCGGCCCCGGTTGAGGAACTTCAAGCACCGGGTGAGCCTGCGACGCTGCTTATTCCACCGTCGGCGCCGGTTGGCCCGAGTCCGGTGATGCCTGACCAGTACCCTGCGTTCCCTGGACCAGGTCAGGACCCCTTGCATTACTTACATGCTATGTACGGGGTATTTTCGAGAGCCATGTACACCACTGGTGCACCTGAGGGTCCGATGGGTCCAATGGCCTTCAATTTGGGGGTGCCGCAAGTCTATCCGCAGGCCCCTTTCATGCCATTTTTTCCGGCGACGCCGTCTTGGCGTCGACGCCGCTTCCTTCTTCACCGGCGCCGGCTCGACCTCGTGCGACGCCGGCTGCTCCTGCGGATCCACGTTCGACGCCGGCGGATTCGAACACGGCGCCGCCGACGCCGCTTGTACGGATTCGGTCCAGAAGGGAAGCTCAAAGGGTCATTGATGAGCGAAGGTACCTTCTGGAAGAAGCAGAAGAAGGAGAGCTGGTGGAGTCTGACGAGGTGTTTGAGGAGCTTAACGACGCTAGTGGATTGGATTTGCCTCCTGAGTGGGAAATTACTCCACCTTCCGATGAACCCTCGAAGGATGTGGCTCCATATCATGCAGTCATCAGGAAGGCTGCAGAACTGTTAGATCTTCAGTTGCCAACTACTGAATTCAAATCAAATATTCTGACTGAAGTATTGCATTCTCCCACTGCAGTTTCGGAGCCGCTGTTGCCTTTTAATGAGGCCATTATTGACCCTGTGTTGGAGGTGTGGCGTAAGCCTTTTTCTGCTCCTGCAGTCTCTAAGACGGTTGCTAGGAGGTATAGGGCAGCTCCAAGGGACCCTGAGTTCTTAACTTCGCATCCATCGCCTGAGAGCCTGGTGGTTCAGGCGGCTTGTTCAGGAAAATCCGAGGGTGCTTTTCCTCAGGTTCCAGGTGACAGAGAGGCAAAAAAGTTAGATCAGTCTGCCAAAAAGGTATTTTCATCGGCCAGCATGGCACTTAAATCAACAAATGCCACTTGCCTCTTGGGACGCTATATTCATGTGCTCATGGTCTCTGCGAAGAAATTGGCACCAAAACTATCTGAGGAGGATAGGGTTGCCTTTAATGAGATCTTGACTGATGCCCAGGCAGCAGCACGTCAGGTGATTCAGAGTGGGCTGGACACGGCGGATTCAGTGGCGAGAGTCATGGGGTCTTCTGTTGCCACCAGGAGGGGTGCGTGGCTGAAGTCTTCTGAGTTTTCCCCGGATGTACAGTCGACTCTGTTGGACTTGCCATTTGATAGATCTGGTTTATTTGGCAAAAAGGCAGATGCTGCTCTTGAACGTTTTAAGGAGAGCAAGGCTACGGCTAAGTCTATGGGCCTTCAATCCCAGTCAAGGGGGTTGTTTAAAAGATACAGAGGTTTCGGAAGGGCAACCTTTCGTTCCTACAGGCAGACCCAACAGCAGCAGCAGCAGCAAGGCTCTTTGTCTAAAGGATACAGAGGTAGAATCAGGGGTCGCTCACGTGGCCGTCACTCTCCTCCTCTTCCTCTTCAGCCCCTCCTTCCACCGCAAAGCAGCCCTAGATCCGCCATTCTGGATCATGTTGGTCCTGTGGGGGGCCGGTTTACCCATTTTCTACAAGATTGGGAATCTGTAACTACAGATCTTTGGGTTCTATATCTTGTAGAAAATGGGTATGCCTTTCCCTTTCGGGAATTCCCTCCAAATTACCCTCCTTGTCAAGGGGCTTGCTCAGAGAACCTCTGTCTTCTCCCACAGGAGGAAGTCCTGAAGTTGTTTCAGAAAGGTGCGATAGAGGTGGTTCCAGAACAGGAGAGGGGTCAGGGATGCTACTCCTGGTATTTCCTGATTCCGAAGAAGGACGGCAGATTGCGTCCGATATTGGACCTCAGAATCTTGAATCTTTTTCTAAAGCAAGAGAAGTTCAAGATGCTCACCCTTGCTCAGGTTCTTCAAGCGCTGAATCAGGAGGACTGGATGGTGTCGATCGACTTGCAGGATGCGTATTTTCACATCCCCATCCTGAAGTCGCACAGGAAGTATCTCCGGTTTACGGTAGGGTCACAACATTATCAATTTGCGGTCCTTCCGTTTGGTATTACTACTGCACCCCGAGTCTTCACGAAGGTGATGGCAGTGGTGGCAGCCCATCTCAGAAGGTCGGGCATCTCAGTTTTCCCCCCTTCTGGACGACTGGCTGATCAAAGCGGAGTCGCCAGAGAAGGTGCTGTGTCATCTGCACGATACAACTCAGCTGTTGTTCAAATTGGGTTTCTCGATAAATGTGCCCAAATCTCACCTGGTGCCCTTTCAGCGCAACCTGTTCATAGGTGCGGTACTGGACACTACTGTGTGTTGAGCATTCCCTCCTCCTCAAAGGATTCTCGACATACAGGAAATGATTCCTTTGTTTTACAATGGAGCAGTCGTTCCAGTTCTGAAGGTCCTTCGCCTGCTCGGTCTGTTTGCTTCCTGCATTCTGTTGGTCGCTCCAGTGGTGCCTCCGCAGGCAGTGGTATCATCACAAAGGAGATCTCAGGGAGCCTGTGAGGATCTCCAGAGAAGCTGCGGCAGATCTGTCTTGGTGGAGCGTGGAGGGCAATCTGTCTCAAGGAAAGCCCTTTCATCTTCCTCCATCGGTGGCCACAGTGATTACGGATGCATGCACTTTAGGGTGGGGTGCTCATCTGGGGGATCTGGAGATCAAGGGTCTTTGGTCTCCAGAGGAGAGGTTGCTTCACATCAACCTTCTGGAATTGCGGGCGATTCGTTTAGCACTCAAGGCCTTCCTCCCTTCACTTTGCAGTCAGTCTGTTCAAGTCCTGACGGACAACACTACAGCGATGTGGTATGTCAACAAGCAGGGAGGAGTGGGGTCGCATTGTCTCTGCAGAGAGGCCCTGCGTCTATGGTCCTGGGCTCAGGATCATCAGATTTGTCTGATGGCAAATCATCTGGCCAGAGTTCTGAATGTGCGTGCAGACAGTCTCAGTCGGCAGTTCTCCGCCGACCACGAGTGGAGGCTCCATCCGGAGGTGGTTCGTCACGTCTTTCGAATGTGGGGAACTCCTCGGGTGGACCTGTTCGCCACTCACGAGAATGCTCACTGCCCGTCATTCTGCAGTCTCCAGTATCCGATGCAGGGAGCGTTGGGGGACGCGTTTCAGTTGCGTTGGAGCTCACAACTCCTTTACGCGTTTCCTCCCATACCCTTGATTCCTCAGGTTCTGAGGAAGATTCGCCAAGACCGGGCCCAAGTCATATTGATCGCCCCGGATTGGCCAAGAAGGGTGTGGTCTACAGATCTTCTCCACCTCTCCTCGTGCCCTCTGCTCCGTCTCCCTCTGAGGACAGACCTCCTCTCGCAATCGGAGGGGCAGGTTCTACACCCCCACCTCCAGAGCTTACACCTTCATGCCTGGAGATTGAACAGGGCAACCTGAACTCTTTTTCTCTCCCACCTGATGTGGTAGATGTAATTTTGTCTGCCAGACGTAATTCCACCAAATCTATCTATTCCTATAGGTGGTCTAAATTTGTTCTCTGGTGTGGAGAGAAGTCAATTGATCCTTTGAAGGCTCGTTTATCTGACATTCTGCAGTTTGCCCTTTCTCTTGCTCAGAAAGGCTTTGCTGTGGCCACTGTAAAGGGATACTTATCGGCTTTGTTGGCTTTCCTTTGTTTGCCGGATCAGCCGTCATTTTTCAAATCACCTATTGTTCTTCGTTTTCTTAAGGGCCTCACAAACAGGTTTCCTCCTACTCCCTTTATTGTGCCTCAATGGGACTTAAACCTTGTCTTGACTTATCTTATGGGTTCTCCCTTCAAGCCCTTACACAAGTGTCCCTTGAGACTGTTGTCTTTTAAGACGGTTTTTCTCATTGCAATCACCTCGGCAAGGAGGGTAGCTTCAAGCTCTAAGTTCAAAACCCCGTTCTTGACTATTCATGTTGAAAGAATGGTACTCAGGACCAGGGCTGCATTTCTGCCTAAGGTGGTAACTCCCTTCCATCTGGGGCAGTCCATTACCCTTCCTACCTTCTATCCTCCCCCTCACCCTTCCCAGAAGGAGGAGAGACTTCACCGCTTGGACCCTAAGAGGGTGGTGAGCTTCTATCTGGACAGGACTGAAGACTTCAGAGTTGATGAGCAGCTCTTCGTGGGCTTTGTTGGCTGCAGGAAAGGTCGAGCGGTGCACAAGCGCACCCTTTCCAGATGGATTGTTTTGTGCATCAAGATATGCTACTCTTTGGCTGGTAAGGAACCTCCAGAGGGTTTAAGGGCTCATTCCACTAGAGCAAAGTCTTCCACTTCTGCTTTGTCTAGGGGTGTTCCTATGTAGGACATTTGTAGGGCGGCAACTTGGGCCTCCCTCCACACCTTCGCAAAACATTATTGCTTGGACACCGAGATGAGGAGGGACGGACACTTTGCTCGTTCCGTCCTTCAGGACTTTCTGGTATAGAAGGGTGGACACCCTCCTCCTGGAGTGGGACTGCTGTGGGAATCTATTCACAAGGCGAGGAATCCACTGGCAGATGTATCCATCAGAAGAACAAGTTACTTACCTTCGGTAACGCTTTTTCTGGTGGATACAGTATCTGCCTGTGGATTCCTCACTGACCCACCGCCTCCCTGTTGTCCACCCTTGTATACCTTAAGTATATGATGGTGTTTCAAAATGTATTTGTTATTATCAAAGGCAGTGTGTTATTTCTTTTGCCTTTCTATTTATTTTCCACACTGTGTGTGTTGCTTTGTATATTATATACTGTGTATATATTGCTGTCAGTCCGTCCGTGTGCCTCGAAGGCACGGAAAAAAGGGCGGAACTGACGTCATCACGCTGACGAGGTCTTCTTATGGAGCCGGTGACGTCAGCGGAGTCGCGAGCGGAGCCATGTCTCTGTGACATCGTCTTCGACCTCATCGGCGTGGACTGCTACAAAAGTTTCCGAATGTTGCTGGTGCAGGGGATATTCACAAGGTGAGGAATCCACAGGCAGATACTGTATCCACCAGAAAAAGCGTTCCCGAAGGTAAGTAACTTGTTCATCAGGAGGAAACCATTGTCGTCACTGTCAGTGGATGGTGATTCATGAGATTGAGTGTAAGGTGATGTGGATGGTCTTCATCTGGATTTGGAGTCTATGTTCCTCATATGATGTCGTGCTCTATCTTTTGAGCCGCTGTGATGAGGTCAGCATGTTGTCTCTGACCTATCAGTTGTTGTGGGGCGGTCACGTTTTACTTTCTTCTCTTGTGCCCGGCAGACAGCCTCAAAATATTTTTTTTTCATACACCCTTTGCAAGTTTAGCCAAGCCCAGGAAATTTCCTTCATATGGAAATGACAACCCACATCAATAACATTTTCGCGTTGATCTGCTGGATGAGGACTGGTATCTGCCTTTACTTGTTTTGGTTCTGCTGCTCACTGCATAAATAGTGTCCTGATGTGGGGTTCCTGCTTGCATTGCAGCAGCCTGTCGTTCTGTTTGCTCTTCTGCTCTTTTAGCCACCAACATTTTATCGAGGGTGTGTGTTTCCCTGAACATTTGTCTTCTGAACAAGTCAAAATAACACCCATCTATGATCCTTAGCCACATGGCCATCTCGTTATTAAAGTCATTGAATCTGCAATGTTTAAGCAGGGCTTCGAGCCTTTCCACAAATGCGGCCACTGATTCACCCAGGTGTTGTCTTGCCTTGTTGAAAGTGGATATCCCATAGTCTACATTTGGTGTTGGATCAAATTTCTAGGCTAGGGCATCTTTGACCTTTTGGTATAGAGTCATTCCAACTTTCAGAAGCTTCTTCAGGGCCTCCGTGACTCCTTCCCCTGCAAGGTTCTTGAGATATTTGATGATTTTTACATCATTAGGTTCTTCCAACGTGTCAATGAAGTCATCAAACCTCTCAATCAATTCAGCTCACCTAGCTCCAATGTTCTGTTTCTTCTTTGGGTCAAAGGCCAGAGGGGGTTTTAGGAAACCTGCTGCATCATATGGGGTCATTCTCTCCCTCAACTTGCTGTTGACTTCCCAGGTTGAACTGTGTGTTATTCTGGGTTGGTCAGTCAAATGAGTAGAGCACCGTTGCTTCATTTTTTTTTTTTTAACAGAAACTTTATTAAGCTTTTCAATTATATAGAGAAAATCATATTCCATAATCACAGTAAATCACAATGCAGATCGTGTGGCATGTCATCGCACACCCAATTAACATGGTGCCAGTGCAACAGTACAATGTGCGTGATTTGTCAGCAACAATACATCATTATTTGTACAAGACATGATAGCCGGTATTCATGTCAATATCTTTATCTTGCATTGTGAGAGTGTAATCATGCCTGATAAAACAATAGAACTACCCTGGATACCTCCCTCCACCCCCCATCTGCAGTTATCTAACTGGGGGCACTGTCTATATCTGCCTCATTGGCAGAGTAAAATAGTAAACATGATGCGTAAAGGTGCACCGTTGCTTCATAAAGTGTCCTGCGCTCACCAGAATGGAAACCCTCAGTAGCGTCTCAATCCAAGATGGCTGCCGTTGTTGAAACTGAGCTCAGCCTTGGCCCAATCCAAAATGCCCACCATTATCTAGACCGCTTGTTCAGGTGATCACATGCTCAGTGAAGGTAAGGTATAGGCACTGAACCACTTGCTCCCTGCGCTGATGAGATGAAAACGCTCTCTTTCTGTTGCTCAGTCAGACTTGCAATTGTTTCGGCGATCAAGCGAGGATCTCTGGATTACACTCGGAACTCTGGTGGTAACGCGGTGAGTTCTGGTGTCTCTCACCTGGTGTCTATTCGGCCCTGCTGCCCCACCTCACACCCGTCTTGGAATTAGCGCATGCTGTAGGCGCTTGGAAGGATCTGCTGCAGTTTGTCGCGCTCGTCTACCACTGGGTTGTGGAGAACAAAACTGCGTGGCTCCATAATACCATCCATCACAGAGGTTCGTCCTCCTCGTCAATTGCAGTGTCATGGTTGGTCCCCTGGATGATGCCCACAGATAGGATAGGATAGGATATATGTTTTTAAAGCGCTCGAATGCTGTGGCGTCTTGGCGCTGGTGTGAGTAAAAATGTTACAGCCTGTATCGCCGGCCTATGTTACGGCAAACAGCCAGGTCTTTAATTCTTTCCTAAGTGCTTGTCTATTTGATTGAAATCGCATGGCTGTTGGCAGTTTATTCCACAGCTTCGCTGCGCAGTAAAAGAAGACTCTTCCACCCCATCTCACTCTCCTAATCCTATCGATATGGAGAAGACCCAACGTGCTGGATCTTAATGAACGAACTGGAGTGTAGGGTCTGAACATTTTTTGAATAGCCTTGGCTCCCCCACCATAGAATGCTTTGTGGACCAGGCACAAAGCCTTAAAGTCCACCCGCTGTTGAATGGGAAGCCAGTGAAGGGCTCTGATTCCAGCGGAAGTTGATTGGCCTCTTGGTATATTAGGAGTAATCTTACGGCGGCATTCTGCAGTGATTGTAACCTACTCATCTGGAGTTTATTGATCCCCAGTAGCAGGCCATTACAGTAATCTAACTTAGATAGCAGAAGAGCCACTACCACTGTCTTTTGTAATTCCTTCCCGATGAAGGGAAAAATCTTTTTCAGAGTTTTGATTAAAAAGAAACAGGAAGAGGTAAGATTGTTTACCTGAGCGGAGAAATTTAATTGACAATCAAAGATAACTCCCAGGTTTCTAACCTTAGAGGCCGGACTAGGGAATTCTCCTGCTCTCATTGACCACCAAGAGACATTCCACTGGGGTTGCCCCTGGCCAAACTCAATGACCTCCGTCTTATCCGTGTTGATTTTTAGGAAGCTATGGTTCATCCAGGTCATGATCTCCTCAAGACAGATATAAAACCTGATAGCTGTATCTTCAGGCTGTTTGGCTATCGAGATTATGAGCTGGGAGTCATCTGCATATGACACTAAAGCAAAACCATGCTTCCTAATGAGTCTGGCCAGGGGCAGCACATAGATATTGAACATCGTTGGTGACAATGCTGATCCCTGGGGAACCCCACAGGGCAGATAGAAGCTGTCTGACTGCATGCCCTGCCAGTACAGGCTCTGCTCTCTCCCCTCCAAAAATGAGGATAGGAGGGACAAAGCCGGACCCCCAATCCCTACCTCCCGCAGCCGCTGCACTAACACCGTGTGATTCACGGTGTCAAAGGCTGCCGACAAATCAAGTAATACAAGAACTGCTTTACCCCCGCTATCAACTGTTCTCCGAATCTCCACAGCTGCTACAATTAAGGCCGATTCGGTCGAACGGTTGGATCGAAAACCGTGCTGAGTCGGGTCCAGTACATCATTAGTGTCCAGATATTCTGTCAGTGTCTTATTCATTGATTTCTCTAAGATTTTGGCCGCTATAGGCAGACCGGCAATCAGTCGATAGTTCTTAGGCTCCATAGGATCTAAGGTAGGCTTTTTAAGAATAGGTCTAATCGTAGCATTCTTCCAGCAAACTGGATAGCTACCTGACTCCAAGACTTGATTTATTAGCGGAGTCAGTTCGTTGCCGATTCTGCTAGCGGCCAGCGCATCACCGTGGCAGGGCAAGGGTCTTTAGGTGATCCAGATTTTATAGAGAGGAGGAGTTTACAAACCTCATCTTTAGTGATTGCTGGAAAACTAGTTAACTCCACATCTACTAGATCTGCCTCCATTTGTGGTAGATCTAACTTGTCTGGGCCCATTCGAACTTTCAGAAGGTTATCATAAATAAATTGGACTTTATTCTGGAAAAATGTAGCTAATTTATTACACATAGTTTGATTCGGATGGAAGATGCTTGCCTGCTGTGATTTAGAAATCAGATTAACCGTTCTAAAAAGCTCCCTAGAAGAATTACCAGTTTCCTCAATTTTAGTGGTATAAAATGATTTTTTGCGGCAATAATTGCCTCTTTATACTGTTGGAGAGCAAGGTTATAGTTTTTTTTCTTGTCATTACCGTAATCTTGCCTTCACTGACGCTCAGCAGCTCTACGCTTTACTTTTAAACCCTTCAATTGTGAGTTATACCAAGGAGACGAAGGCTTAAGTCTCCTGACTGTTGACCATTTTTCTGGGGCCACATGGTCAGCCGCTGTCCGGAGCCATTTATTGAACTCAGAGGCTGCCTCATTATTATTTTTAGCCAGTGACAGGGGGACTTGGCCAAGGGCTGCGATCAGATCTTCAGATCACACACATACAGAGCATATGGGGTACACAGCGTCTTTATTCTTTATTCCATACACACGAAAGCTCCCCTTCCTTTTCCCTCATCTTCCACTGAGAACGTCCACCCCTTGGTCCTACCACCAGGTCCTAGTACACAACTCTACAGGGTATCCAGGCAGTAGAGCAGATGTGAAGGCCAATTGGAGCTCCTAGTTGAACAGGCAGGTCTTCAGTTTCTTGCGGGGCTTGAGTAGAGATGGGGTGGTGCTGATGTGATGTGGAATGTTGTTCCAGGTTTTGATGTGGAAAAAGAGCATCCTCATATTTGCTTCTGCGGATGCGTGGTATCTGTGCAAGGCAGAGTGTGGCTGAGTGCAGTTGCCTAGTTAGATGGTGGAAGTTAAGGCGGTGGTTCAGGTCGGCAGGTCCGGTGTTGTAGAGGACTTTGTAGGTGTGGATGAGCAGTTTGCATTGGCTAGCGCTTCTGGATGGTCAGCCAGTGTGCACTTTGCGGGGGATGTTAAGGATGAATCTGGTGGCGGCGTTTTGGGTAGTATGCAGTCTGTGTATGAGTTGGTTCGAGATACTGGTGTAGAGTGAGCTGCCGTAGTCCATTTTTCTGGTGATGAGGGCCTGGGTGACCGTGCATTTGGGGTTTGTGGGGAGCCATTTGAATATCTAGCAGGGCATATGTAGGATGAGAAAGCAGGAAGAGGTTACAGCATTCACCTGTTTGTTCATCGTTAGTTTGTCATCCAAGGTGATTCTTAGGTTTCTGGTGTGGTTGCGGGGGATGGGAATGGGTCCCAGTTCTGTTGCCCATCAGGAACAAACTCACAGACAGCTTTTGTTTCTGAAAATCAGGACTTCCATTTTGTCAATGTTGAGTTTTAGGAAGTTCTGTTTCATCCAGTTTGCCACACTTGACATGCAAGTTGTGAACTTTGTCCTGGTGGTGTGGTTGATGTCTGGGAATGTTGATTCAGAGAGATCTTATGATGTGGGTGAGTAGTGCTGTGTAGATGTTGAAGAGGGTAGGGCTCAGCGATGACCCTTGATGGATGTCGCCGATGAGGCTGTTGCGTTTGGAGGTGTATGGCAGGAGTCTGACTCATTGGGTTCTGTCAGAGAGGAAGGAGGGAAGCCATCTCAGGGGGGTCTTTGTATTCTGGAGTTGTGGAGTCTTGAGACAAGTGGGCTGTGGGAGATGGTGTTGAAGGCTGCGGAGAGGTAGAGCAAAATAAGAGCTGCAGTTTCCCCTTTGTCCATAATGATCTGGATGTTGTCAGTTGCTGCAATGAGATTAGTTTCCGTGCTGCGGTTGATGAGGAAACCTGAATGAATGATGTCTAGCAGATGGTGCTGTTCTAAATGGTTGGAGAGTTGCCTGTCGATTGCTTTCTCCATGACTTTGGATGGGAAAGGCAGTTGTGAGATGGGTCTATGGTTGCTGAGCTCTCCCCAGTCTGCAGAAGG
The DNA here is from genome assembly GCF_964204655.1 of Triturus cristatus. Classification (NCBI taxonomy): domain Eukaryota; kingdom Metazoa; phylum Chordata; class Amphibia; order Caudata; family Salamandridae; genus Triturus; species Triturus cristatus. The sequence continues at coordinate 75,244,905 of NC_140582.1, read as the reverse complement.
TTTCTTTCTGGAGAACTGTGACCTCTGCATGTTTCCAGTTGTCTGGGAATGTTCTGCTATAGGTGGAGGCATTGATGATGGTGGTGAAATTGGAGCGGATCAACGTTCTTCCTAGGTTGTAGATGTTGTGGGGCAGAGGTAGGTGGGGGCCCCAAGTGGATTATTTTCATGATTTTGGTGGTATCGTCTGGGGTGAGGGAGCTCCAATTTGTTTACTGGTGGTTAGATTTGGTGGTGGTGTGCAGCTGTTTGATAAAGTCTTGTGTCATGTGTTGGGGGCCAAAGTTGCTGTAGATCCTGAGAATTTTGTTGTGAGAAAAAGTTTAGAGACTGTTGCAGAGTATCTGTGATGGGGTGATGGTGTTAGTGGCTGCTGAGCGATTGTAGAATTCTTTGACGATATTGAACTATTTGTAGTTGGTGGAGCTGGTTTCTAGTCTCAGTGCCAGGGTTGCTTTCCTGGTCTCTTTGATTTGGGTGTAATATTTGCTATGCGCAGATTGGTAGGTGTTTCTTGCGTTTGTGTCTCAGCTACTTCTTCATCTTCTCTCCAGCTGTTTGCAGTAATGTTTGGAGTCTGTTAGGTCTTCAGTTTACCAGCTGACTTGCATATTGGTTCTTGATTGTCTGACGTCCTTTAGGGGGGCTAGGGTGTTTGCGCAGCCTGTGATCCAGTTGTTGAAGGTTCTTATGTTGGCCTGAAGGTCTCCAGTGAGGTCTGGTTGGTTGGACCTGAGAGTATTAATCCAGTCTGCTTCCGCTATCTTGTTCCAGCTCCCTCTGGGGTCAGGGTTGTACTGGCCTATAGGGCAATCAGGCTGAGCCCGTCAGTGTTTGAGACCGATGATTTGGCTTTTTGTGGGCCCTGTTTGTGGTCTGCTGGGCCCGTTCTTAATGTTGATATTAACATAAACAATTCTTTTAGAAAGCATAAATCCATGCAGTCTTTCATACCTTGCAAAATAATTATACAGATTGTCTTTACAAGTTCAAAACTGCCCCAATGTATAAACATCAGCCTCTTTTTTAGCTATCTAGTCCACTAACGGGGGCCACTTTTTTTTTTGGTGCCCCTGCCTATTTTCAGTCCCAGTCTGACCCTGCCTGTGGTTTCTAGTTGGCTTCTGTTGTGGGGAGTTGGACTGTGTCAATATAGAAGTGAACGATGGAGTGGTCAGTCCATGTAAGGGTACTGAATTTAACCTTGTTGCTGGCTGGAAAGATGGGGTTGAGGGTGTGTCCTGCTTTGTGGGTAGGGCCTGAAACGATCTCGGTGAGTCCAAAGTTGTCGAGGCTTTCAAGTAGGGCAGTGTATTAGTGATCTGTGGGGTTTTCAAGATGGAAGAAACCATTATGAAGAAACACAAATCTAGAAAGGGCATTACTCGCTGATATAAAACACTCCACCGGTGGAGTCTAAGTCACCATATGCCCTTAATGGAAATGAGAATTAGGACTTACTATCAATTATACTTTTGGTCTAACATATTGGCTAGAGCCATCTAATCCTCTACTTGCACATTATATAAACAGCTACAAATAATATTGAGATGGTATTTAACTCCAGTCCGTCTCAATGCCATGTTTAGATTATCTCCAAAATGTTGGTTATGCATAACAAAGAGGAGCACCAGGGCTCACGTGTGGTGGTCTTGAGAGGTTGTCCACACATTTTGAAAGGATATATTAATAAAACTTAAGGAAGCAACAGGTCTGGAACTAAAGCTGGACCCCTTGACCTTGATTTTGGGAGATACCTGGTAGAATTCAGAGTATCTTTGACCACAGTCAGTGGGAGACTCATTACGGATACGCTTATTACTACCAGACTAGCCTTAGCCGGACAAATGGCAAGTTCAAGCCCCCTCCCACTCCTGAAATTAAATTATGGTGGACCAAAATTTGGTTAATATACACAATGGAAAAACGTACGGCAATTGTTAGAGGCATCGTAACAAAGTTTAGGGGAAACTAGGCCCCATTTCACATCTATATTAAATGGCAAGGGAAAATTGGTTTGGGCACGAGATGCACTCCAAAAATATTTTGTGCCCCTGGAATATGTAATACGAGTTCTTCAAAGGTTCTGTAGCGGACTGTGATTTTATTTTGCCTTGACTGGTATATTACACAGGCAGTCCATGAAGCGAAAAAGGGTGTGAAGTGAGCATGCTGTCTCAGTAGATGTCTTGAGATGGGTGGAGGGAGAACATATAACTAGCTTGTGGCTAATAGGACGTTGGTCATATACATATTTCACAGTTCGGGCTGTAGTCCGTTTATTATTTGTTGGTCCGCCGCACCAGAAAGACCAGATCGGGAGGCCGCTCCTGCTCCTTCCTCACGACCAGAGCCTGGAACGCCCTTCCGCTCCACCTCAGACAGACAACATCGCTCCCCATCTTCGCAAGAAACCTCAAAACCTGGCTTTTCGACAGACCCCCTCCCTTGATGGACTCGAACCTGCTAAATAAATACACACAATTAACCTGAATAATTTTAGAGAGCATCAAAAGTTAATAAGTTAAAAACAATGGAAAACTGCCATCAGGGGGTGCTCATTGAAGCATGTGAGCGAACTGCCACTTTCAAAAAGGATCCCACACGGAAAACCAGATCATCCCCTCCAGTTTAAGAATTTCCATGTAGGCTACTTTGTAATCGGTGATGGCAGTTACTTTAAAAAAGGGAATCAAAAATTCTTTGGTGTATTTTTTATAAAAATTACAAAAGAATAAAAAATGTAAAACTGATTGGTTGCTGTGATTGTCACAGGGGCAAGGCATTTGCTCGAGATTAACATTAAACCCCAAGGGGAAACAAAGCAGAAATTTCAAAGTGCCAGCCCTTAGGCGAAAAAGCAGACTTCTTTCCCAGCAACCTATATTCTTTAAAAGATAGCTAGATGGCAGGTATGATGAGGAGCAAATTGCGTTTGCTAGGGACATAAACCTTACAACTGAAGATTTCGAGGACTCTTTTTCATATCTTGCATTACTATACTGTTCACATAGAGCCTCCTAAAGGGATTTTTTGTTTATGCCCTCCATGTCGCTTGGATTTAAAAAGATATGTTCAAGGTTCATGCTGATCAGGCTTTTTCTTACAGCGGCAAGCCAAGTTATGTCCCCGCTCTTATCACATTTAAGGCAATCGGCTATTATATTTCTAGTAAGGGTCGCTGCTGGGTTTTGCCAAACTTTTAGCCAGAATATGGCTGGAGGAGCCCTGATAAAATCTTCAATATAAAACAATTTCAATTCCTTATGACAAACATACTGTGAGGAAGAAATTGGGACCCCCAGGAGTTTTCGACAAAATCTATTTTCCTCGCCCCGGATACTACTACACTTTGTAAAACCCCAGACTTCAGCGCCGTATGTTGCGGTGGGGATGCACTGTGATTTATACATTTTAATAATAGATAAAACCACCTCGGACCTTTTTGGATGCGGAAGGCACAGAATTGAGTTAGTGGCTTTTAAAAACTTGCTCCTACTATGTGCCACATGATCTGCCCAGGAACCGTTGGCTGCAAATACCAACCCCAGATAAGGGAAAGTGCAAGTGCGAAATAAACGTTCGGAACCTAAGGAGATGGAGTTGATAAAGTGCTTTTTAGGGCCGCATGCCATTAAAAATGATTTTTTAAATTGGTACTAAGATCTAGACCGGCCATAAAATCCACAAAGCCCCGAACTAAGGTGTGTAGTGCGTTGGGTGTGCGGCCCATTAGGACCGCATCATCCGCATACAGTAGGGCGGGGAGTATATTACCCTTAATTCTCCGGACATCATTGGTAAATTTGATCAATGCATTGTGTAAATCATTAATTTATAACATAAATAGGAGGGGGCCAGTACACGCCCCTGCCTGACCCCTCTACCAATATTAATATCCCGTGAGACCTCCCCGTGCAAATAAGCTAAGAAGTGAACTAAAGCCTCGTCCAACCCATAATTTAAAAGTGTCGACCATAGGCGTGACCTGTTGACAAAATCGAAGGCAGAGGTGAGGTCCATAAAAGCCAAATAAATAGGAGATTTCCGGGCTATGGAGTATTTGCCAATAATCAAGTTTAGGTTTAGGCACTGTTCCACTCTGCCTATTTTACTTCTAAAACCTATCTGGCACGAGTTTAAAATGTGTTCCTCCTCAGCCCAGGACCTGATCTTATTAAACAGGATCCTCCCTAGAATCTTCAATTTGTTATCAATCAGGGAGATCGGTCTGTAACAACTAGGGTTGGATTGGTCCCCTTTTTTAAAAATAGGAACCAATGATGCTGGTAGACCATGTGCTCGGAATTGTAGCATTAGTTAGGCTATTAAAAACATTTAATAACAGGGTGCCTAAAATTCTGGTTTATGTTTTATGAGATCAATGGGAAGCCCGTCGGTACCAGGAGCCTTGTTGCCTAAACTTTGGTGAATAGCATCCTCAACTTCTGACATGGATATCTCAATCTGCGAGGCAGTTTGGTGGTTAACAGGATCCTCATTCCAAGAAGGGGCTGAATAAATCTTAGAGAAGTGGGCTTCCCATGATTCACTAGTTATGTTACAGCTTAGGGAAGTGAGTGTAAGGCCCATAGATCTCATGTCTTTAACTGCTGCCCAAAAACGTTCCATTATTAAGTCTGGCAGCACATGCAAGGTTACCCCATCGCTCTTTTAGGATCTCGTCTTTTCGTTGCCTTGACATTTGTTTATACTGGCGCCTCAGAGACTTAACAAGAATTGCATTCCTTGGCTTCATTGTAAGTGCCTTACAAAGCTCTCTATTTGCTTGTGAGGAGGCGTTATTAAACCATTTTGGTCTCCGGTTGGGATCTACTGCAGGCCTAGAAATCAATCGTTTAATATCTCCACACAGGTGACTGAAGGCAATGATTACCTCAGGGTTGGGGTCGGTTGATGACAAGCAGGTATCGATAAGTGAGGGATATGCTTTTATCATTCTAGAAAATAAATTGTTGCTATCAACACCTCGCCAGATCACTCTCAGGTTATCAGTAGAGGGCACTAAATTATAGGCCCCACACTCTTTGGCAAATTCCGATCTAGGGGCGAATCTAATTATTGTTGCGATAGGATGATGATCGTCCTGAACAGTTGGTATGACCTCAGACTTTAATAAGCAATTTTCTAATGAGACAGATATAAAAACGTAATCAATGGTAGAAGCACAACCACGACCGCTATATGTTGGTACAAAACACTTATCTTTATGGGGTATAGCCGCAATTTCCATTACATTAGTTAAATTATGATTAGACAAATGATCCAACAATTCTAACCCCCTTTTGCATGGGGGTACATAGGCCAAGGAATCAGTGGCTAATTTATTAACCCTAGGGATCCTGGCATTAAAATCACCACCTAGGCAGATACCAGCTAAGTTATGGTGTGCTTTTGACTTTGTAGGCTAGAAATAAAATTAAACAAATTTTTAAAAATCATATTCGGTGATGCATGAAAATCATTATTATAAAAAATAATAAAGCAAATTGAGGCCCCCGTGTGTAAATCAAGGCTTGAAAATTATCGTTATCTGTAACAAGAGCCTTGGCACTACCACCTGAAGAAATATTGACCCAAGTTGAGAGTCCGCCAGATGGGCAGCCCACCTTGGGAACAGGTACGATGGTATTAAAACATTTAAACTCATCTAGATGTAGGTCCCGTGTAGCCCAAGTTTCTTGCAACACGAGGATATATTTTTGGTCTATATTTATCCAATCTTCAGAATTTATTTTAGATACTAAGCCGGCAAAGTTCCAGCTGGGTATGTGTAGATTTGGGTCAGTATCAGGTATAACTAAAGTATTGTGGCCTAGGGGCTTTGTCATGATTGGAATGGAAATGGTCTTGTCTGGTATTAAAGTAGATGACAGTCAATCCAGGCTATCTAAGTCAGACAGGGCAGAAAACCTGTTATGCATCATTTGGGAAAAAACATCGTGGTTATTTGGCCCTGGGGTCAGTCTATAGAAAAAGCCCAAAGGCAGTGACCAAATAAGAGTTGGGATGGTAGTATTAAGCTACTGTGTCATCAATATTGATTTTACCAATGACGGATGTCGAAAGTTAATGACAATACAATCTCCCTCGATATTCTTAGGTGAGGAGCCAACCCACCCTACCCTGCATACCATTATGATGTCACCAATGTTTGCCACCCGAAACCCTTTGTGTTTTAAAAGCCAATCGGCGCTTTTGTTTCGCAGTTGGTCCCAAGTCTCGGTCTGATTTTTTCTGAGGGGGGTACACCTGCTAAGACTAATACATAGGGCATGCTGCCAGAGGTAAACTAAGAACTTCCTTACTAGCCTCAGCGATTGCCATACTCGCAGGATTTTCGGTAATCGCAATCACACCTTGCGCTCCACCCCCTGTGGTAGCTTTATTTGCAGTGCTCACAGAAGCAAAATGATGAGCCGAATGCGTATGTGAGGTTGTAGTGGTTAAGCTACTAGTGCGTCCGGTGTTAGATAGAATATTCTGGGCGGCAATAGATTTAAATGAGAAACATTCCTTAACCTCACTGCAAGTATTACAGGCACCAGTAGAGGAAATAGACGTTAGTGCAGATGCCTGCAACTGTTGACCAGGATTAAGGGCACTAATGGTCTGCAAGTTGGGGTCCGCCCCTTGTTGGACAGTGGGTTTAGGGGTATTAAATTGTGAGCTTAATCTATTTGACAAGGACTCCAAGCGATCTAAACGTTTCCAAAGTGCAGTAAAGTTCTTATCCACAAGATCTTTAATACGCTCACATACAGTGTCCACAATAATATCAATTGAAGTGTCACCAAGTCTGTAGCGAGTTGAAGAAACTGCTGTGGTATCAGACTGGGTATGGATGGAACGATTTACTGCCTCAACTGATGTTAAATCGGCAGTGACCTCAACAGTATCCACGTTCAAAGAGGATGGAGGGCCCTGTATCCATGAACTCAGGGCAGTATGTGGATGGTTAACCCGAGGAGGTTGTTTCCTCTTGGAGCTGGTGGGTTTGGCCAATTTTCTTTTTCTTTTAGCCCCTAAAATTACTGTAATCGGGGGAGCGTCCATATTTTGTGCGTTATCACCGCTACAGGCTACTATTGATGGGTCCTCGATGCCCTCCTTATCGCAACCAGCTCTTGAGATCGATGAATGGCTGATAGCACTGATCTGCATACTAGGCGTCGGAGAAGAGCCAGCACAATCATCTTGGGCCACTCCTACCAAAGGGCCAGTCCGTGGAGCCACCAATCCCAGAGACAGATGCCTCTCGGTTAACTCAATCTCGGTAGCAACAATGTTAACTGCCCTTTTCAACATGCTATCTATACTAGTAGAGGGTCAAGAGCTTGTTATACAAGTGTGTTTCCCCAAGGCGTATATATATCCAACACTTAATACCATTAAATGTATATGGCTCACCTCGGCAAAGCTTAAAAGATGACGCCTGAAAGAGGGGTGGCCCAGCCCGGCCTCATCCGGCCTCTGACCCGGGCACGCCCGCGTGCGTCCCGCGCTGCGGGAGCCCACACTCAGTTTAAAAGTGCCTGAATGATGACCCAAGCGGCTCCGGCCGCAAAGTCAGCTGGACGTTGTGGTGCCACCAAACACACGGGCTGTGAAAGGCAAGAAGCCTTTTTTATATTAAATGTAATAACTGAGAAATGAAAGTAGAATTCAACATTTAATGTGGTGTTTAAGAATGTGATTACGCCCTAGGACAATACAATAAGTCTTCATTGTGCAAAGCATATATTTTGTATTTGTCACTGTAAAATCAATCAAAACATTTTTTTTTTAAATTCAACAAAAAAAGGTGGACTCATGGTTCGTATCGGTCAAGGAAGAAGACAACCTTACAAAACACAATTTTGAAGGCAAATCAAAAGCAATGTATTTCAAAGAAGGGGAAAGGGAGCACACTGCCTGGCAAACCAGCGCACAATTAGCCATATACATTGTGGTAAATGCAGTGCATGATAGCACCCAAGTTGGCTGAAAGCCCTCAATATTCACTATTGCTGAAAAGGGTGTGAAGTGAGCATGCTGTCTCAGTAGATGTCTTGAGATGGGTGGAGGGGGAACATATAACTAGCTTGTGGCTAATAGGACGTTTGTCATATACATATTTCACAGTTCGGGCTGTAGTCAGTGTATTATTTGTTGTATGTGTAGACAGGATGTTGTCCTTCAGTAAGTAACCCTTTACATTTGGGGGTGCTGACGGTACTGCTCATAGTCTTTTCAGATGTCTGTACTACTCCCAGAGCGCAGGTGTATCCCAATGGGCTTGTCAGCCCAATAACTCAACAAGGAGCCAACAACAATGGTGAATACTAAAGACTTTCAACTAAAGTGATTGTTAGGCACTGCACTGCGTGTTCTGACATATTAAGTGCATCACCTAATACTTCTTTATCCCTCTACAAATGATACCTAGTTGTACATTGATGTTGCCATTACCTGTACTAAATCCACCAAAGGTCTATGGATTGCACCTGTAGGTTGCTATTATGCGAAGTAATTGTATCACGCCTCTAGGGTATTGCTTTGGGACTCATTGTTCGGGTGAGGAATTTGCCAGAGGATATATCCATGAGAAGTAAACTCTTTTGCAATCAGTAATGATATTGCTGGTGGATATATAAGCTTTGTTTATATTCCTCTCTGCCATCCCTTCTCCAATGATGAGTTAGCATTGTATATAAAATGACACCAACGTATGCAAACACTTTTTATGTTGTATTTGTTACCATTGTTGATTCTATCTTGGTTCCTCTCTGCTTTCCTCACTGGAAATTTCAGGCACTGACACCAACATATAGGTCACCCCCCTAGGGAGTATTGTTAAGGTGAGGAGTTTGCAGGAAAAATTATCAGAAATATTGTCACTACTTTTACTGCTGATAGTTGGAAGCATTTTGTTATAGGCAGATGCACAGTAAGGACTCCCCTAAGGTCTACATCTTCTAGTGATATAGGCTGATCTTAGTTCTAATAGGAATACTAAAAGATCATGGTGGAATGCTTGCATTAATTTCAGCCACAGGTTAAGTCCGTTGTTTATTGTCCACTATACCACACTTGACAGGGGTCTCATGCTCACGGTGCAATAGTAATCTGGCTATACTTCACTGATGAGGCCTAAGTAGGTCAAAACTGGTTTGGGATTCCTTGTGTTCCCATTTAGAGGGGACCTGGCCTGGCAGTTTGATTAGACGTTTCCTACTGGAACAGGAGCAATGCTGACTTAATTAAGGTCAGGCTCTGTATAGAGTGGCACAGTGGGAAAATAGATGGGATTGCAATTGGGTCCACAGAAATTACCAGTGGCTGAGATTAATTCAGCCATTCCAGCCATCACCTTTTTGTTTTCCGCAGTGTGATGCTACCACATTCATGCCCAGAACTAAGCCAAAGAAGAGATCTTACCCGAGTGTGTTCAGGGGAAGAAATCTCTGACACGCTTCTTTCCAGGGTGTTGCTGCATGCCCCGCCATAGTTGAGGCAGGTCTTTCAAATCAACAGAGTTGAATTAGCGTCTCAGTGCCCATGGGGACCATGAGGGGGCTCATGTGTGTGCAGTGAGTGGTGTGGAGTGCAGACAATACCTGCTGGTTTTTAAAATACTGCACGATACATGAAATGTCAAATTTGGGCTTATTTCTTTTTAATCATAGATACCATGAGTTCCCAGTTAGGAATGGACATTGTTCATATCGAAGCCCTGTTTCAAAATGGTGGTCACTACATCAGAAGCTGTTGACATTTCCTAGTGTGGGAGAGTCTCTTCTATTGAGATTATTGAGGCATATAAAAGGGGGTGCTAGCAAGAGCTTTACACCCCCTTTCTTTACATTTTTGTCCTTGATTTTTCTCTGCAGATTATTTTCTTGTGCATTATCCTGTTCATCCGTTGCCTTCATTTGCCTTATTACTTTGTCGTTACTTTTTCCTGAAATAGTTTTGAATCAACTTCCTGGTGGATCATCTGACTCTGGGTCTGCCATCCTGTTCAGATCAGCTGTAGACGTGCCATCCTGCTTGAATCTTTCCTCCTTCCTGAGTCAGGGGCGTTTGGTACCCCTGCTTATCTCACAAACAAAATCACTATCTTCGAGCACGATCTACACATATTGCCAAAGAAGGATTTTCCCCTGTGTGTGGTTTTCCTCCTAGCTGTCACCCTGCAATGGAGACACCTGCCACCTTTCAAGTATAACAGTCTGTGCAGTGTGGCACTGTAACTTCTGGGAGAAGTTGCCATCTCTTCAGGCAATCTCGTGGAGCACTTAGTTACTTTCAGTCCTTGACAGATGCCTCAAGTGTGACAGCCATGCTTAGACAACGGTCCCCATGTTCAGTCTGCCAATGGAATCAAGCCATACCTCAGTGATAAGACCTAAATATACCAGTCAGTGGTTACCAGTATTCCCATCTGGAGGGGAACAGGTGACTGTTCAGCCTGGACTGTTCCTATTAGAGCTGGGCCAAGGGTGATTTGCATAAGTCTAGTTTTCGTCTAAAGTGGTATAGTGGGCAAAAAAACTATGGACTGGAATGTGGCCTAATTACTAGTGGCTGAGGTTAAGTGAAGCATTCCACCCATCACCTTTTTGTTGTCTTTATTCAAAACCATTCTTATTAGAACAGCCTTAATGGTGCATTATATAATTGCATTCTTATTGGAAATTTCTCTAACATGAAGTTAAATTCCATAGTGCACATAACTAATCTCCAAGAAGAAGAAAAAATAAAATCCTTTTTTCTAAACTACTAACTAAAAACCTCTCAAATTGGGTTCTGGGGTAGCATGCTAGTCACCAGAAGGCGCTTAAAAGTCTTCTCAGAGGTAGTAAGTGCTATATCAATACAATTTACAATTAGAATTTCCTTGCATGAGATGCTTCTGACTAGATGTGATGGATGGGTGCTTTTACTGTATAGTATACTGTGAGGTATATTCTCAAGAACGTGTAATAACTACCGCAAGAGTAGCGTAACGCAACTCTCAACATCGCAGTCTATCGCGGGAAATTTACGCCGTGTTAACCAAGTATTCACAACACGGCGGTACCATGCGATAGTCACCAGATAACGCGTCAAATAGCCGTGAGAAAATCAATGCCACACCGCTAGAATGCGAAACACCAATGCCCAATAAGCTGTGATGAGGCCAATTGCGATACAAAAATCAGCGAAAAGCAGTGATAGGCCTGCAATTCACACGCGTCAGGTGGGAAAATCACCATAAAAGCTGAAAAATAACAGACAAACAAATGCCAAAGAACAGCGAAGCAATATGGATGTCACCGGAGCAAGTACGGAGGAGAACCAGAACCCCCAAGCCCCCCCCCCCGGAGGACCTGCCTGGGACCTCGGGGTCAGGAAAGGCCAAGGAGAAGAGTAGAAAGAAAAGGTTGAGTCCGCAGGAAAACAGGATCCTGATAACGAAGGTGGTAGAACACCATCAACTACTGTTCGTCACCTCCACTGTGTCATTGGCAACCAAAAATGGACTATGGCAGTCCATCGTGGACAAGGTGAATGCAATCGGAGTGCTGAAGAGGACAATGGAAGAGGTCAAGAGGCGCTGGAATGATGTCAAGTACAAAACCAAGCTGAAACTCGCCAACAACTGGAAGGCAGCAATGCAGACTGGAGGTGGGAGTCCTGCGCCATAGGAGGAGCTGGACGAGATGGAGGAAATGGTGTCCACAGTCATCAGTGGGGAGAAGGTGGCAGGTGTAGGGGGACCGGACACTGCTCAACAGGACCGGACACAATAGCAACAGGGTGAGTAATGACTAGGGACTGGGAAAGATGGGTACAGTGGCACACATGCACAAGTAAGCATAGCACATCTGCGGACAAACCATGCCCCAGCCCCCAACTCCCACCAAGAGATCAATGTACACAAGTATGCAACATCTCAGCACTGTATAAGCACAGAAGTCAAAGGCACACCGCATGAAAGGGATAAGGGGCAGCAAAATCAGAGCTGCAGGGGTGACTCTCCCAAAATGCGGCACACGCACATCACATGCCGAGCACATCAACATTGACAACGATGTGGCACAAACCGCAACACGTCCACAACAGAACACAGAACACAACTGGTGCCGACTGGGTGTAGACACTGGCCAATCACAATTGGCATTGCAGGGAAATGTGAGTTGATAACGTAAAAGTACAAACACACACACGTCTGCTGTCGAAATGTCCACTGTCCCACATCAAATAGGCAGCTCCTCCCAAACAGCCATGATGTACACAGTCATGCTGTCTGTATGTTAACATGTACAATGTGATAACATACATGTGAACACATTGTTAAACTGCATCTCCCCTTCACATTGCAGAGGGAGAATCAACACCTCCTGCAGAGCAGCCCGAACCTCTCTTCTCTGATGACAATGAGGACCACCACAGCTTCGACTCCGACACCCTCCAACTGCTCGTGGGCAGCCTCTGCAGCCCACTTCCAGGAGCTAGGCAGCCCATCTGCTACGAGGAGAGTCCACCCCCTGCTGCCACCCAGGACCCCCACGACGAACACATGGCCTTCCAACACCGTGTGTTGGGGTGCGAGGAGCAGCTGGCTGAACAGGTGCGGGTGGGCTTCGACCGCATGGCAGACAAACTATATGTCATATGTGGGTGTCTAAGTCCCATCAGGGACCACTCACGGTCCCTGACGGACACCCACAGTCCGCTCCATGCTCTCCAAAGAACCATGGCTGACATCGCTGGAGCCCTGACTCAGAGAATGGAACAACTGTCCAGTCAGAGTTGCCCTAGTAATGTCACACGGGAGTTGGGAAACATGCGGAGGTTAATGGAGAACATGGAGCGGGCGAATGCGGAAAGTGCTGCTGCCACGGCTGCACACCAGCGAGTGGTAGCTGGGCTCCTCAATGACCTCAAGACCATCCTCATGACTTTGCTGCCACAAGGCCTGGCGCTGATGCATGCTGCTGCTACCACTACATCCACATCTCCGCCCCCTGAAGTGTCAGGGCCACACAGTGCGGCAGACATTCCACCTCCGGCCCCTGAGGTGTCACTGGCACGCAGTGCTGGAGAAAGGGCACCACCACCCACACATGAGGCACATGATACAGCAGATTACGAAGATGCGGATGAATCTGGCTTCATGGTAAGAAGGACGCAGTAGCATTCATCTCCGCCATATGGCCTGTTTCTGCTTGGTTCTGCCTTCTGCATCATCACCTTCCACTGTCCCCCGATACACACAGCGACACTCACCTTGGACCTCGACATGGACTGCCATATACTATTTGAACGCCAATGACATAGCAATCAGACTGCGGACTGAACACTTCCTCTTCCTTTGGACTTGTCATTCCCTGTAGGACTCTGGCTGGCCCTCCACCGGCCAACATCGTCATGTGGGGTTTGCACGGCCCTGTACTGCTCCAGATGCAAAACTCCACTGAATGTGCATTAAACATTCATAATCACACATATGTGTTGTGTCTATGGTCTTTCAAGTGTGAGTGCATGGATGAATGTAGGGTCAGTGAATACCTATTACGTCCATGTGGCTCATGTCGTTGGACTTTGGTCACAGGGTGACACATTGCCGAATGTTGTCCGGGTACGCCGACGAAACAACAGGGACACAGGCAGTTTTACTTCCTTGTACAGCCCCGTACGGAACCACGCACAGAGCCCTGGGGTCATTGTTTAAAACCCTTACGCTGAACTGGCATACGCCAGACCAGCCCACTCCGCTTATGCTCACAGGGGGGGACGGCAATGCTACATGTCCCAGGTCTGCCCTGTAGTGATCTGCTGAGCACAGGTCTATTTGTCAGCATGCCACTCCCCCACGGCTGGTAGACACCCACACCACACCCATCCAGCACACGCGTCACAGGACATGTGACCCTGCCAATTAAAAAGGGCTGGGCGCACATGCTCGACGCCATTTCCAGCCTCTCTCTAGGTGTATCAGTGTGGTGTACATGTGGGCATGGGGGCCCAGGGGCCTGCAACATCACATTCTGCCTGCCCGGGGGTGGCATGATGGCGTCTGCACCACAATACCCAATCATAGAGGGTCCATGACTTGCGGGGCACAGACTTGGTGGCACCGGTTACACTGCGCCCGGCACAGGCACACCGCCACGGGACGGTGGCTTTCGGTGCACTGAGCAGGTGTGCAGCCTGCGATCATGCCCCGCCCCGGCGGTCCAGACTGCTCAGGTTTTGTGTGCTCTGCTGGACCGCAGTGTAGGCCTGAGCCAGTGGACAGCGGGGGCCCACCGCCATGTGGCATCGCCTCCTGGATCACAGAGTTAGTGGCACCTATGAGGCTGAGCGTGTGTGCAGCCTGCGATGATTCCGGGTGCACTGGTATGTCCTCAGCCATGGCGAAATCAAGACCCAGAATCAAATGTGAGACCTGGTGGCCTGCGGAGCGGGGCTGCATGATGTGGAGGGTGCCATGTTCGCGGGCCCCGGGCATGTGGCTTGCAGCTGCACGTGATGGGCCCTCATCGCTACACGCCAAGGGCGGAAGGTGAGCAGTGAGGCCTGGGTGCGCATTGTCGGCACTCTCTCTCTCCCTGTCCATCTCTCCTGTTATCTGGCTCTCTCACCCTCTCTCTCTGTCTATCTCTCTGCCACCCTCTCTCTCCGTCTAGCTCTCTCCCCCCCTCTCTCTCCGTCTATCTTGCCCTCCCTCTCTCTCCGCCTGGCCCTCTCCCCCCTCTCTCTCCGTCTATCTCTCTTCCCCCCTCTCTCTCCATCTGGCTGTCTCCCCCCTCTCTCTCCCTCTCTTTCTCTCTCTCTCTGTCCTTTGATGTGCGCAAGACACACCTTCTCATCATGATTTTTGTCTTGCAGGCTGTGACCTACGGATTGTCCCGAGGGGAGCCGCCATGTGTCTTCATTTCTGTTCTGTGTTTCGTTGAATACAATTTCATTTGTTACATCGAAGGTGAATGTGTGATGCTCATTTTTGTGACAGCACATGCATGTCACCAAATGTGATTGTGCAACATCAGGCGGATCATTTGGTACATGATTCTGTGTAGTTGATGTGGCATGTCTTTGGCCGGGGGGGGGGCCTGGGGTGGTGGCGGTGGGTGTTACGGCCCTGTTGGGGCTCCGAGCTACATGACATCTGCTGCCCTTCAGGTGTGGCTCTGGGCAGGGCTTCATTTTGTGGTGCAGGCTGTGGTCTGACTTTGCACCAGGTCAGAGCCGGTGTTAGTTTCCTGCTGCTAACGCGCCTTATCGCCTGTTTTGTGATCTTATCGCAGATCTGGGTGGTCATTGAAAATTTTGCGGAGTGGTGTTGACGCGGCTTTTTGCACGGGAACGCGCCTACTCTGCATCTCATTAGCGATAGTTGCCGGGGTCATCTGTGGCAATGTGTTTTGCGGCTGCTATCTCGGGTGAACTGGTGTTATGGGCTGTTAACACCAGCTTGTGAATGGGGCGATAAGTTTATCGGAACTTTGGCTGCGATAAAGTGCCGTTAACTCGGCGATAGCTCCTTGAGAATATGCCCCTGTGTGTTTCAGAACAAGTGTTGGTAAAGCGAACAGGTCTTGGGTTTGAGACCTATCAGCTCTGCTACTACTTTTTGTTCATGCTGTACAGCATCGGCTGGGGGCAATAGACAATGGGGAGTGGTTGGGGGAGGGGGAAAACAGCACACAAGGTAAAGCAACACGGGGAACAGGGAGAAGTACATAAGAGAGACAGAGCAACACAGAGCAAGGAGGTGATAGAAGCACAAGGGCGAAAGAGAGCAACACAGGGGAGGGAGAGAGGCACATAGATCACAAAGAACAACACAGAGCATGAGGGAGAAAAGCACATGAGGGAGACAACTGAAAAGCAAATGCACTTTATGAAAACCTCATGCACTCTCATGAAGTGCCTAAGCAAAAAGAAACAAGCATTTGCAATGCAATTGGTCTTGCCTTTGGGACCTTATATGTATTTAGCTATGCAGCACATTAGTCTGGGTCCTGAAACATCTACTGTTCTTTAACATGGAGGGAAAGTAAGCACCAAACTGCATGACACACCAGGTATGGGAACACATGGAGAGAAATATTGCCTTTCAGCGGGAAATTGTATAGTTCAAAGCTCTGTTGTTAATATAAAAGCAGGATCTTCGGTGGTCATATCACTGAAAATACAAGATTTGAAAAAAATATTATTGTCTATGGGTGCGCGTGGACGACACTTTCTATGGACTGGAATCTAGAGAATGCTAAAGTTATTCTGGTATTTTACTGACCTCTGCTGGTCGTTTTCTATCAAGAAAGTTAAATAGAGGCAGTTGCCAGAAAAAGAAAAAAAAGAAAGTCCCTCAGCAGAAAGCAATTTCTGGTATCTTACTGACCTCTGCTGGTCGTTTTATATCAAGACAGTTAAATAGAGGCAGTTGAACAGAAAAAAAGTCCCTAAGCAGAAGCAGACAAGTCCTAGGGCTGATCTCCAGAGCCCACAAAGTACATACACATATAAGTATATACTAAAGTATATCTACTAAAGTATATCTACTAAAGTATATACAAGAGATCTTGATTGCTCGACCTAAAAAGGGATCCTTAAAAGTTAGCAGTGGAAGGACACAAGTTAAGAGGTTAAGCTCCGGGGAAGGACAAATATAAGATGGACAATGCTTGCCATTAAATAAGGAGCAAGTAAATAAGCGTGAAAATAAAGCCATACAAAGGTAAGTATTGGGCAGGCTTTTAGCCCACTGTAAGTTTATGGTAAGCAGACAGTATATCGAATGCAACCAGACAGCTAATATGCTTGAATTAAGACACATTTCTAAGCTCACCATAATTTGAAAATAAAATTGTTTCTGGTGAATGCATCGTTATAGTTACCCAAATAATGATTGTTGTTATGCAGATGTTTCACATACTCATTCAGTATCATCTAAGACCAATAATATGTAATTGATCCAAAGCACCATGCAATGACTATATTTCTCCATGGTATCTTCCAAAATCACTGTTCTTGCCCAATATTCCAGCATCAGGTTGGTAAGGGAAGGCGCAAAGCAGAGGCCCATACTGGTGCCTTGGATTTATAATTAAGAGAAAAATTGTTCAAAGGCTTCATTCCATCTGATGATCTAACAGTGGTGTAAAGTAATGACTCGCTATATTGAAAAGAATACAGTTCGAGTCCCAGCTGTTCTTTTATTCTACAGACAGACGTGATTCTGTGCTACCGATAAAGCAGCAAAAGACATGAAATGCAACTGTGTGGCCTCTATGTCCTACTGCAATTTCACAAGCTTATTTAACCATTAGCGGCATGCCAGTCTCCATCTTTCCACCTTTGATGATGTATGATTCAAGCATAGCTTGAATGGACTTCCAGGTGAAACTTAATTTCCTGTTCTTGGTCATGAGAACCTTACAGAAATTACTCTTATGTTCTGATCCTCCTCAGCAGGGCTTTGGTGAATGAAATACATTGGCAATGCATTAAATAGCGTGAAGACCTTATGGGAATTTCTACATAAGAAGTTTAAAGCATATTTATGTAAGTTATCCAGGGCCCCTGGCATTGTGTGATTCTGTGGCTGTAGCATTTTCTGCGAAATTCTGGTCTTGCCACACTTGCCCAATGATCCCTCATCCGATGCATAATCTGTATATTTGAACAAAAATAGATTTTGTTTCTAGATCAAATGGATCAAGTTAGTAAAAACCTAGTCACACATGTTGTTGCGAAGTGGGAGGCTCTTTCCAAATGTTAAATGGGCTCCTTTGTCTTCTTTCTATTGCCAATTGCTGCATTTAGGTGTAAAACTGACACTAATGAGGTGAAACCTTTACTCTGACATTTAAGAATGACAAAATAATCAAGTAACATGGCCACAAAATGTGCTGTATTCTACTGCATATTTTGCATGTTCTTGCTGCATAATTTATTCAATCCTGCCGCACAATTTGCTCCTCCTCTGCCATATAATTCCAGTGGCCCTGGTTATAGCATTTAGCTGTTTCATTTACAGAGATCTTCCAACAGATTGTTAATGCTGAATAAGTCTTTTAAGGCTCTGCTTTTGTGCGTGCCTCCATTGCAAGGCCAAAATTGTCCCACTCCAAGCCATTGTCTCTCTGCTTGCTTGGCAGTAAGAAAACAATTATGATCAGTATGTTTAGCTTGGAGCAAACAAGTCTGGTCTGTACGCAGTTGAAAAATGTATTGGAACTGCTCCTCGACGTCACGTCACAGAAGCATAAGCAGCCAAGTACCATTTAAAAAAAAAATATTTTATTGGATTTTTTAAATACAAACATGTTATATTAGACCAATCATGCATCAATACAGTGAGATATCAACATTTCTGAGAGTACAGCTGCATTTGTAGTTCAGTATCAAACAAGTTATTATGTGCAAAAGCATCGTTTGCAACTATCGCTCCATGTTAATAAATGTAGTTTGTATCTCTTATTCGCTTCCTGTTGCCTTTATTTACAATAGACACTGCCGCTATGGCAGCCATGTACCATGTATGCATTTGTTTGGACAATGATCTACTTTTTAATGCTAATGTTGCAGAAAGAAAAGAATGTGCAAGATTGGAATATGTGTTCATGTGTATGCTGAGCAAATTGTAGAGGCGTTTAAGAATGTGTTAGAGTCTTTTGCCTTCGAGACACTGCAGCTTTGCCTAGGAGGGGCCATGCTTTAACTACTGCTCTAATCCTACTTATACAACACACCTTTCTTGGCACCTTTACTTTAGATGCCCCTGCAGTCTCTGTCCACTAATATCCACTGCTAAAAATCCTTCCTTTGTTTCTAGAAAATCCATGGGTCTTCAGTTTCTGGGCTTGGAGGGTCAACCTAGCAACTCCACACCCTACAGAGACACCAAGAGCGGAAGCATTACCAGCAAGTCTGTGAGACAAAGGAGCGCAGAAAATGAGATAAAGGATACCCAACTTGCCTTTACAGTCAGCTAGCTGGAGAAGGCGTCTGGGGTTCAACACAATACATATCCCTCTTTTAAAAAATCATTCTCTAACACAAATAGCCAGGGAAATTTAAATTTCAATGCAAGACAAGTAAGATGCACGTGTGGCATGTTCAAACTGTGTTAATTCCTGCTTGAAAATCAAGAACGTAACATACAACAATGTCTCAACAGGGACTTAAAGACAATTTGTCATGCATATGAATTACAATCAAAGGGAAACAGGGAGATATCAATGACTCCTCACATTTTTTTTTTTAAAAGCACAAATTTATTTGCGAAACAGAGGAAGGATGGGGAAAAAAGGAAGAAACAAAAAAGAGAAGTGCAATATCAACACTATATACATTGAATGAGGGTGTAACCCACAGGGACTTGTGTACAACAGTGCTCATGTAGTTGTAAGGACGGCGCAAGTGACAAGTGAAAAAGAACACAGCAGAAGAAATGGCTCAAAGGAAAAAGTAAACAGTTGTGAATATACAGAACAGGTCCAATGTAATTCTAAGGGACATTGGTATTCATCAACAATTTTAGGTATCAAAGTTGTACCAAAAGTTGCGCTGGAGGGTCAATGACATTTTGACCTGAGATAAATTCAGGTCATCTTTAGGAACGGGTTACAACAGTAATGATTAGTGCCGTATTAGAGCAGGGGGCCGGGCAGTTCCAGGAGTAACAACAGTAGATCATGGTGTAAGGTCAGCTGCGGCCAGGTTTCAGGCGGGTGGGCGTAGTGACTGTGTGGGCCGGCGTCTCAGGTGAGCTGTCCGGGTGGCAGCCAAGTACCAATTCGAGTAGGTGTATTGAATCCAGAAGATTATATTATGTTGAGAGTTGGGCCGAAAGGGGTGGTGTATGTCAGGCCGGCGTCCCTATGGAAACGTCCAGACATGAACTGTAGCCGGAAAACTTCAAGCAAGATGATTTCAGAGGCAGGATTAGAGCATTCAGAGCTGCGCCGTCCTCACAACTACACGAGTACTGTTGTGCCCAAGTCCTTGTGGGTTACACCCTCATTCAATGTATATAGTGTTAGTATTGTGTTTCTCTTTTTTGTTTCTTCCTTTTTCCTCCACCCTTCCTCTGCTTCGCAAACAAATTTGTGCTTTTTAAAAAAAAAGTTTTTTAAAGAGTCCTTGATATCTCCCTCTTTCCCTTTGATTGTAATTCATATGCATTGCAAATTGTCTCTAAGTATTACCTGTTGAGACATTGTTGTATGTTATATACTAGACACCCAGGTCTCAACTGGTTCTACTGATATTCTCTTGTATCGTTTACTGCAAATCAAGAACACCTTTGAATTAGAATGACTTGAAGGTGAAATCATTGGTCTAACCTGCCAAGATGCACTAACCTCACAATCAAGATCCGATTGGAGCAGTGGTAGCTTCCATACTTCACAGAATTTACAGCCAATATTACATTACTACCGTGTCAATCAGCAGTAGATCTGGAAAAGGGGGGATGCTACAAAAGAGAGAAACAGAGGCACTGTTACACTGTCAGGTTGCACAGCTAGGCTTGATCTATACTTTCAAAGCATTGCTATCTAAAGACAAGAGAAGACTTTTATGGCGGCTACATTGTGGACACAAAGTTAACTGCTGATTAATATATGATATACCTGTTGACATTCTATATCCCACTCTAGATTATGAAATTAAACTCAATATTACATCTGACCTGCAATACAATTAAAATGGATATAGTAACTGTAAAAAACACTCTGAGTTACTGTACGTTTTTGTTATTGAGAACTACCTTCAATGTTACGCCACAGCTATCAATAGTTCACGTTATACTCAATGTAATAGACTGATACTTGTAATATAAACAGCATTCATCAATTTCTTATAGTTTACCAAAACCCTTGGCATTCATATCATTACCAGTACCACAATCTTCATATCATGCCTATCTCCCAACAATTATATGCCAACGTGTTTCCACTGACTACTATTGTGAAAGAACAATGCAGTAACATTTGAGTTCTAATCAAGTCAGATTACTCCTTGCTAAAAATACAATACAATAAGTTTGTAATCCTATCAAATGACATTTTGAGAAATAACAAGAGCAAATAGAAGTTTTAAGCCTAAGGGCTGACTCCTGGGGAAATACCAAATGCAAGTGTATATATCCTTTGCAATCGACAGTGCATGAATATTTCTGTGATATATCATTGGTATCTATAATACCAATGATGTCTCTTGTCAACTTCCCAAGATAACAGCTTACAAGGATTCGAACTTCCAACAGCAAGTCCTGGCTACAATAACCATGTTTTATGATTGCCTAGCACGGATGCTATGGACCATGAGTAATGTTTTCTTTAGGAATTCACAATGGCTGCCACAATTGGCAAGTCTAGTGAGTTTTATGGGTTGATGGAATCGGTCTTACTTCTTGCGTTTGCTCAGATGTTTAGCATATGCATGCCCTTTTAAGATGCAAAGTTCCTTTCCAGACAGCACCCTTACTTCTTACAATTTCTGCATCCAGAATCTTATGTACTTCACATCCTTTTCAGCATTAGCCTGGATGTGCAGGACTTGGAGTAAGATGCGGTTCTGTATAATAAGAGTTCAACGGTGGCACATGAAATACAGTATGCACTTTCATAGACTAGAGCAACTTAAAATGGGCAGTCACAATATGTTCAAAGGTAAATGGGCAAATAAATGTAGGTTACAGTTTAAAATCTTTCTTCAAATGCAGATTCTTAGTGAGAAACCTGACTTTTCCCATTAATACTTGGGTGCTGGAGTTCTTTTCCTATCGGCATAGTTTGTATCAAGGAATGGCCTGCTCTAAGGATTTGTGTGCTAACTTCTGAATTAATTGAAGTTCATTAAAATGTTCTCGTACTAAGGTCAGTGATATGGATGTAGGTAGATCCAAGTGTAAAGTTCGAGGCTGATGACCACACATGCAAAGGAAATATGACACCCCTGTAGCAGCATGCTCAATGTTGGTATATGCCAATTCTGGTAATTACAACATCTAACTTAAATTCTCTTCTTCCAACAAGGTCTCATATTTTAAATATTATTCAAGATACTGATTCAAATGCTCTGTCCGCCTGTCTGAGGATAATAATGAGTTGACAGATCGACTTCCATATCTAGTTCTTACACTATGCTGTACAAAATGTTAAAATATATTGGGTACTTATGTCAGTAATTAAAACCAGTGGAGTCAATGCAAATGGATAATTTGCTGTGCAAAAATCTGTGCTAAGTGTTTAGGGGAGTACAACAGATGTAATGCAATAAAATGCCCCACATTCATCAGATGATCAACCACTACTTAAATTAAAGTACAACTTTAACTTTTTGGTAGCTAACAATAAAGTCCCTAGATACGGTATCCCAAGGCTTAGGTGGAACAGGCACTGGTCTCAAAAGTCCAGTAGGTCTAGTATGTGAACTTTTAATCTGTGCACAAATAGACCATGTTTGAATGTACTGTTTACATCTAGAAGCAGGGCTGGCTCCAAAAAAGCCTTTAAGTGTAGGCTTTGCATTGCTTTTTGCCTTTACTGTGTGAGAGGCAAATACAATTTAAGTTCTTGACAATGGTTTGTCTTTCTTAACTCTGCATTTCTTCGCTCTATGCAAAGCTTCCTTTTCCATATAGTGTAACTAAGTATGGACCTTCATTAAGAAGGTATCCACACTAACCAATGCTATTGAAGGGATATTTTCTGCTCTACTTGGCAAAATTAAGATTAAGGAAGATTCATTAACTGTTTTACCTTCATTTTCAAGTTAATCCTGTTCAGATAAGGCATTTGCATTCATATTATTTGGCCAGAAACATTATATGACAAGGGATCATTGTTTTCTATCAATGGAATATTCCCGCTGGCAGCACTCCTACTCACACAAGACAAGACAAAAGCTACCATAATCTGGTCATCTGGGAATGTCATTGGTTTATACAAGAAATGTAACTGACACTGATTATGGAAGAATGTCGTTTTTTGGGGTCTCTACCTAAATATTTCAGGTGGTGTTGAACACATCCACACATAGTCAGCCGACCTGTGAATATTTTGAATGGATTCTCTAGCCAAAAGCAACTTGGATGCCATGGTTCTTTCAGTGGAATGTGTCCCGAACTCATCCACATTTGTCGGTGCTAGGGACATTACCTTCTTATTAAGCTAATGTAGGGTTGTAAAACAGAAGAGGAATGGTTTTGAAGGAAGTCAAAAGGAAAAAGGAAAATAATTTCTAAAACTGGCAATTATGGCTTCACATTATTTCATTCCCTTGACAACACATAAAGGATCATTTTCCACAAATGCAGGATAATTAATGAACAATGAAGCACATTTATTATGTTTCGACATATAAAAACACCATGAGAAGAGAAAGATGTGTCAAGTAACTCAAATGATATACTTCGTAAAATAAATTACGTACAATTGTATAGTTAACTTTGCTAGTAATTGTTTCAGGATCAAATCTGTATATTTAAACCAATTAAAACGCAAATTGATTATCAGATTATACTCCCATAGGTTCATGCAGTTTTGACCACAGGGTTTTCATTGCTTAAAATCCTTTCAGTAAATGACAGTCTAGAAGTCTAGTGCACTAAATAGTGGCCAGCAGAAATAACCCATCACTCCAAAATATTGTACAAAAAACCTTGTCTTGTTCAAAAGGGGGCAAAACAAAGGTTGCTACATCCATGGCATATGCTTTACACTGCACACTCGCCATAATGCTTCATTGTTCCAGATGCCCAACATTCATGTATGATGGAAGCAGAAATTGACAAAAATTCTTTTACTTTCCACATATTCATGAACGTTTCCATGCCACTATATGTAACTTCTTGCATCTCTATTGGTTGCGTGGATTGCCATCTGAATGTGTTACCTCAGAAGCAAAAAATTAGAAGAACATACTAAATGTACAATTCCAAGAATGCCAAATGTGTATGTTGGGATGAAAAGTGTCCCCTGCATGGCTCTGGAGAGCATGCGCTCCTCCTGTAAGTACTCCACAACAAGTTCTGTAGGTTTTTTAACTTTTTAGCCTCATCACAATAGTTGCGCATGTGTGCTGATTGTTTCCTGTGTCACGCAACACCCCCAGAACGAGGTTCTGTGGATTGAAGGGACCCACCATGTAAAGCAGAGTGACAGTTGTGGCAACAACAGATTATAGTGGCAGGGCAATGCTTTTTAACTGTCATCTGAATTGCTTACTGGTCTCTTCTGTGTGTTTAAACTGATCTGCCAGTCCCAAGCTAGATCCTTAGTTAGATCCATGTGAGAACTGGATGGCAGATTGTGTGTGTGTGTGTGTAACCCATGTGTGTAGGGTGTGTCAGATACCTGTGGCTATGGGCATACAGGATCAATTTTGTATTTCTTCATCAGAGTCGAACTTAAAATAGCGGGTTCATGAGAGCTCCAGACCACAATGTGAATTGCAGGGTTTCTCCCACGTACCTCTAAGGCCCTTTGCAATGGGCCAGACAGGAGGGCGCGGAGGATAGGAAACAGGGGATCCTTGTGTAGTGTACAGAATAATCCTTCCCCATCCCTGCTGTCTTCTGTTCCAGAAAAGTTCCTCACATCAGGTTAAGTGGGAAAGCCTACCCATCTTTTTTGCGTTCGCTTTCTGTCCTTCCTGATAGGAAACTCTCTACTCCACTGCACTATTCTGCTGACACTACAAGACAAAGACCATGACTGGATCAGTCTAGGAGAAATAAGCAAAGAGCAGGAACTGCCTGAAACCAGCCCCAAAGAGGACTTATCCAATTTACAAAGTCTGTCTGCAAACTTAGTGTAAATATGGGACAAAAACTACCAGCCAGGCTGCCACGATTTCTCTAACAATATCCAAGGATTGCATAGTGGTTATGGATAAACTATTTTGTGCTCTCAGTTTGGGATATTGACTGCCAACACTCCTTTACCAAATTTGGGAACAAAATCATATGGAATTCAATCCCCCCCAGGGCAGGCTATATTGAAAGAAGTAGCTGACTATCTGCTTAGGAGGGGTAGTGGAAATGACCTTATATAAAGAAGATACAACCGAAATGAAGGGGGTTACAAGTAGCTTAGACAAGCTGCTTCCCGCAATGAACCAGAGGAAGGACCTGCACTGCTGAGCTGTTTGGGGAGGCCAAGCCGCCTGAGCATGTGCAGAATAGGAAGTGCCACTACTGCAAGGCTGTTGAGGAAATCACAGCAGTGCATTCCTGAGAAAGAATTCAAGTGGCAAGTAACACAGAGTGCTGACAAACTACAACAGCTATCGGCAGCCACACTTATATAATTGAGACACATGGAGTCATGTGCATCAGCACCAAGAATCGCTCCTCACAGTCAGTGGTGGTACCAGCCTACATCTCAAGTCCCTCTGCAACCATAGGTGGCCTCTTACTTTGTGTGGGCGGGAAGGACTTATGTTGGCGAACGAGGCAGACACTGCCAAGAATCACACGACTGCGGCAAGCATTATTCGAGGGCGCCCTCTTCATGACTGATGCTGGTGCAGCGTGAAGCCAGCCAACAACAAGAGCTGCCCTGCCTCCCACTGGTACTTACAGGCCTGTCCTGCCCACCAAGGCAGAGAAGGATAGAAAGGTACCGTGCTAGTGTAAGACACCCATGGCAAGAGATGATAATCCAGTGCATTAGGACTAATTAAACTACAGTCCTTGGGAGGGGATGGAAGGATCTCAGGAAGCTACTTATCAACATTTGCCAATAACTCCCCCTAGATGGCAAATGTCTGTCTTGAATTTTACTACCATTCAATACCTGAACTATTGGAGCAGCCTATGCTTACTTATGTCACAGTAGTTATACTTTAAACGTTGTGGACTGCTTGAATTGTGCTCTGATGATTGTGTACATTATTATGTTGTATGCCAGAAGTAAAGTACAGTTTCTTTTCTGAGTAAGAGCGTTGGCTGGAGCTTGACTTATTATTCAATATCTCACTGAGTTCTGAGTCTGCATTCCACACCATCACCCTCAGTGAGCCTTGGACAGCTTGACGTTGCAACCCAGAGGGTCAAGATCAAAAGGAGTTACTTGGTGCTACTTTTGGGCAAAAATAAAATAGCAGTGTAAACATCCCATACGCCAGTGGTAAATGGCCCTGGGACTCTTGAAAAAAGACCCATAGTAAGAAAGCTTTGTAGTCTCCCTTGCTGCGTTAGTCTTGAAATCATGGCAAATGGTGAGAGCACATCAGCTTTGATCTTTTACTATACCTGGAGAAATGCTCCCAGAGCTGCTGCTTCAAAGCCTGGTCTCAAAGTGTATAAACCTCTTCAATGTCCCAAACAGTGCTTAGGCCTAGCTACAAAGCAACATGTTTATAGAGGCGAAAAAGCCCCAAATGTTGATGTTGAGTGCTAATATCTTTTACTAGGCAGCCCATCCACCTTGTTGAAGTACGCAATTATAACATTTTGAAGCATACTTTAACCGAATTAGGTGCATACAATAAGCTGATAGGTTTCGTTCTAGTCCAGCTATTCCTCCCAGAAAGAGGACAAACACAATACCTAAAATAGACAGCTTTTATTTCTTAATCTTTTCGTCTGCGTTTTTAGTGCTGAAATGTTGAAAATTTGCCGTACAATAAAATTAATCCTATTCTTGGTCAAAGCTTCAGCAAAGTAACCTGCCAAAGGCTCTAAGCAAACGCTCGCTTTGAGTATTGCACTACTTAGCCTTCCACTGCCCATGAACACGTCCACACAATGTGTCCATTCTACACCTATACCAGAGCAAGAATCCCCGAACTGAATGATCCAACCCTGCTTACCATATGTGTCTTGGTCACGAGCTGGACCCCCTTGCAAGAAGAAGTCAGCAAACTGCTGGGCTGAAGCATCAGCGTGTAGAAACCTTGCCAATATCAGCAATTGTTTTGGTGTATAGATAGCCATTTCACCCCGTTGATGAAAAATAGAACATTTGCACAATGTGTATCAAGACCTAGTACATGATGTTCAAGGAATTGTGATAATGTTAGGCCAAAAAGGATCCGTATGTGAAGCAGTTTCAGAGAAACTAATCTAACATATTTCACGCATGCATCTAACATTGTCACCATGCAAATGTGTTTAAACGGGTATGGTGTAAAGGGATAGGCAACTAAATAAAACGTGTCCTTGATGAAAAATGGTGTTAGTTCTATGTGGGACTACCTCAGACTTATAACACCCACTCCTCAGACAGAGGGACAACCCAGAAGCTATCCAAAGCGTAAACGCTATAAAAAGCCATTGCATATAAAAAGGTCCATTATATAAAAATACTTTAAAACCAAGCTTAAAAAAGGCATCATGTAAGTTTGACACTCAAAGAACACAGAATGCCATTTGATTAAAACGTATAAAAACCGAAGGAAATGTAAAATTGTGAAAACCAGGCCAAATAAAAATTTCTCCACCAAACAGAATAGTCAATTGTTCATGTGTTGCAAGTGGCAGACAAAACATTTCTCGTTTCCACAACTGCAGACGATGTTTCCAGAGGCGTATCTCGAAGCAGTTTTATGGAGCAAATGTGTTCCCATCAAGTCCCCACAGCAGCCACTGAGGGAGTGACCACAGCCTGTAGAAGGTCTTCAGAGCCAAGATCCAATTCACTAGGTGCGGAAGCATCCCACGCTGGCTAAAAAATGCATTCTGCAGCAATGGAATATGTAGGGACAACTTTACAAATGGGCGTTTAAGGGGTCCACCTGTACATGTATGTCCAACGGCTCAACCAATTGCGATCCAAGGCATAAATCCAGGGCACATTTGAAACTTCACAGCAGACAGTGGAATACAGGTTGCACGCAGTGCAGCAAGACTGGCTAAAATAACAAGAACCAATGCTCGTTCAGTTCCTGAAGCAGAGGTGTGCTGAAGCAATGTACCATGTGTTCACAGCACAACACATGTGGCACGGCTCGTTCCATAATGTTTTGAGCTGGGACATCCATTGCGGAGCAGAACAATTAAAATCAGTCAGGGCAATCTGCAGCAGGACAAGCTGAAGACCTTCAAAAATACTTCAGAGTATGGAGTGTATGAAAGATGGAATGACCCCGAAAACTGTCTGGAAGGTACTAACCAACCCAGAGCCTACAGACTTAAAAAAGTGCGCTATCCCCTTCATATCACACATGTTAAAAATACGATGGACCAGCTCCCCAAAATGCCGTGGGAAGTTAAAATGGAGTAGCACATTTATTTCTGAAGAGGACTCGCAACCTGGAGATCAAACATCTCTTTATTTTGTGTCATAATTTTATATTGGAGATAAAAGATAGGCAATTTCATAGGATACAAAACAATATAGTAAATCATAAATCATAAATCAGTATGTGACAAATAATATACATCTGTTATATAATACAGAAGGGGAAACAAGGAGGAAAAAGAAAAGGAAAAAGGAGAATGGAAAACGCTATATATAGGGATGGAAAGAAAAGAAAAGAGAATTAGAATTTCAGGAATCGCAAAGAAAGGGGGTCCACACCTGCTGGAATATTTGTTCTTGGTCTTGCATCCTATATATTACCTGTTCATAGGATGCTGTCTGTATCATCGCAACCATCCAGTCCTCCTTGGAGGGAGGGCTAGGTGATTGCCACTATCTTAAAACACATAGTTTAGCAGTAGAAAGTGCAGTGTGTAAGAGTCGACTCTGAGGTCGTGAAATAGTAGGAAAACTTCTAAAGTCATGTAGCAAAATAGTGGCAGATGTGAGAGGGAGTGAAAGAGGAATCGTTTCTAGTAGTGTAGCTTCTATTTGCAGCCAATTTTTTTTTATAAAAGGTCATTCAAAAATTATATGCAGGAGGACACAATTAGCTCCAGAGCATCTCCAACACCTAGAATGCGATGATAATCCAGCTTGTTGCAACTTTAAGGAAGTCCAATGCCAATCATGACAAGTTTTAAAAACACAGAACTTCATTCGTGCTTCACGAGTGCCCTTATCCAGGGCTTCCAGTATGTCTGGCCAGGTATCTTCGTCTATGGTGATATGAAGCCGTTTCTGCAATTTATCACGAAGAGTAGCAAGAAGTGGCTGCGAATATAAATGTTAATCAGAGATCTATATAAACCGGACATGACACCTTTATGTCGGCCCCAAGTGCAAAGAAAAGCCAGCATCGGTGAAGTTTGTAGTGTCCAAGGGGGAAGGCCAAGACATCTCTTCAGAGAATGTTGAAGTTGTAAATATCTCGAAGCCTGATGAAAAGGAAGATCAAATTCTTCACCGAGAATCTCAAAAGATTTCAGTTCACCACCTACTATAAGTTGATCTAAGATTAAGATTCCTCTTGAGCTCCATTCAGGTCAGGAAAGTGCTTGTCCATTTCAAACATCTCTTTAGTGGATGTTAAGGCCATATCTTTTTGAAACAGCATTGGCTTTCAGTTTGCTCAGAGCATCAAAGCGCATGCCAAAGCTTTGCCTCCCTAACTGTGCGGGCAGGTGGAAACAGAACTTGAGTACAACAAGTAACTATGAAATTTATTGTCACCAGATAGGCGATGCTGGGTTTCATTCCACAACAGCTTTGACTGTTAAGCATCAAATAACTCCCGGTAGAGAGCATACTGAAAGCCGAATGAATCACAGCCTCTGGGGAACCTTTCTTATAACAAGACAGGTTTGCCACAGAAGTATTACAAGCCCTTTGGAGCGAAATGTCCTTGCAGACCAGGGACCCATTTAAAGTGTTCCCACACTCAGAACTGCTGAGAAAGACTTCAACCTCCCCATTCTTACATCGATAATTGAAAAATAGTACTCAATACTCATGTAGGTACTCTTCCCCTAACGCTTCATATCTATGTACTTGATGATGTTGCAGACAATATTAGACGTGGAATGTTGAAATTGTCAAAGTAATATACCCATGGATTATTCAATCTGCGGATGGCATTTAAGCAATGGTGAAAGGTAATTTCTCTAGTTTTTCAATGTGTAACATGGTGTACCTAGCATCCCTCCGTGCCATGAGGATCTGTTGTTTCGTTCGTTGATACGGGTATAAAACAGAATAGTGGTGTTAATATGTCATCATGGCAAGTCGCCGGAACGTAATATTTGTATAGTTTGTGGACATGTCTTGCTGTATAATTGTCTGACAGATGACACTAGGTTGCCCAAAGAGTATATTCTAGAGGATAAGGTGGTCATACCGTTGTCTAACACAGCCAAAGCCTTTTCTAAATGAAACCAGTAAATTTCGCACAGCCTTTCAGCAGCATCCTGAGAAACCTTCCATATCTCATTGTATATTGCATACAAGAAGCGCTTTTGACGTGGCTTCCAGGGACCTAATAAAAAGTCCCTAAGATCCAGGTAATCAGACTAAAAGGACAAGTGTTGTTTCACCTGAGACAGTGTTGAGGTCTTTAGCCAATCAAGGCACAACTTCACAACACTGTAAGTTGTCACTACCCCCAAACGTTCAGATTGTACATAACACATCAGGTCTTTTAGTCCTGAAACCCTTGGTGTTACCTAGGAATCGCGCCTGACACCCATTATTGTCCAGTGGCCAAACTTAACCATACCTTCCAATTGGGGTCAGATAAACCGTACATGCCATTACGTAGCATGGCACCCAATGTATGCTTTACACTGCACACTCGCCATAATGCTTCATTGTTCCAGATGCCCAACATTCATGTATGATGGAAGCAGAAATTGACAAAAATTATTTTACTTTCCACATATTCATGAACGTTTCAATGCCACTATATGTAACTTCTTGCATCTCTATTGGTTGCGTGAATTGCCATCTGAATGTGTTACCTCAGAAGCAAAAGATTAGAAGAACCTACTAAATGTACAATTCCAAGAATGCCAAATGTGTATGTTGGGATGAAAAGTGTCCCCTGCATGGCTCTGGAGAGCATGCGCTCCTCCCGTAAGTACTCCACAACAAGTTCTGTAGGTTTTTTAACTTTTTAGCCTCATCAAAATAGTTGCGCATGTGTGCTGATTGTTTCCTGTGTCACGCAACACCCCCAGAACGAGGTTCTGTGGATTGAAGGGACCCACCATGTAAAGCAGAGTGACAGTTGTGGCAACAACAGATTATAGTGGCAGGGCAATGCTTTTTAACTGTCATCTGAATTGCTTACTGGTCTCTTCTGTGTGTTTAAACTGATCTGCCAGTCCCAAGCTAGATCCTTAGTTTGATCCATGTGAGAACTGGATGACAGATTGTGTGTGTTTGTGTGTGTGTGTGTGTGTGTAACCCATGTGTGTAGGGTGTGTCAGATACCTGTGGCTATGGGCATACAGGATCAATTTTGTATTTCTTCATCAGAGTCGAACTTAAAATAGCGGGTTCATGAGAGCTCCAGACCACAATGTGAATTGCAGGGTTTCTCCCACATACCTCTAAGGCCCTTTGCAATGGGCCAGACAGGAGGGCGCGGAGGATAGGAAACAGGGGATTCTTGTGTAGTGTACAGAATAATCCTTCCCCCTCCCTGCTGTCTTCTGTTCCAGAAAAGTTCCTCACATCAGGTTAAGTGGGAAAGCCTACCCATCTTTTTTGCGTTCGCTTTCTGTCCTTCCTGATAGGAAACTCTCTACTCCACTGCACTATTCTGCTGACACTACAAGACAAAGACCATGACTGGATCAGTCTAGGAGAAATAAGCAAAGAGCAGGAACTGCCTGAAACCAGCCCCAAAGAGGACTTATCCAATTTACAAAGTCTGTCTGCAAACTTAGTGTAAATATGGGACAAAAACTACCAGCCAGGCTGCCACGATTTCTCTAACAATATCCAAGGATTGCATAGTGGTTATGGATAAACTATTTTGTGCTCTCAGTTTGGGATATTGACTGCCAACACTCCTTTACCAAATTTGGGAACAAAATCATATGGAATTCAATCCCCCCCAGGGCAGGCTATATTGAAAGAAGTAGCTGACTATCTGCTTAGGAGGGGTAGTGGAAATGACCTTATATAAAGAAGATACAACCGAAATGAAGGGGGTTACAAGTAGCTTAGACAAGCTGCTTCCCGCAATGAACCAGAGGAAGGACCTGCACTGCTGAGCTGTTTGGGGAGGCCAAGCCGCCTGAGCATGTGCAGAATAGGAAGTGCCACTACTGCAAGGCTGTTGAGGAAATCACAGCAGTGCATTCCTGAGAAAGAATTCAAGTGGCAAGTAACACAGAGTGCTGACAAACTACAACAGCTATCGGCAGCCACACTTATGTAATTGAGACACATGGAGTCATGTGCATCAGCACCAAGAATCGCTCCTCACAGTCAGTGGTGGTACCAGCCTACATCTCAAGTCCCTCTGCAACCATAGGTGGCCTCTTACTTTGTGTGGGCGGGAAGGACTTATGTTGGCGAACGAGGCAGACACTGCCAAGAATCACACGACTGCGGCAAGCATTATTCGAGGACGCCCTCTTCATGACTGATGCTGGTGCAGCGTGAAGCCAGCCAACAACAAGAGCTGCCCTGCCTCCCACTGGTACTTACAGGCCTGTCCTGCCCACCAAGGCAGAGAAGGATAGAAAGGTACTGTGCTGGTGTGAGACACACATGGCAAGAGAGGATAATCCAGTGCATTAGGACCAATTAAACTACAGTCCTTGGGAGGGGATGGAAGGATCTCAGGAAGCTACTTATGAACATTTGCCAATAACTCCCCCTAGATGGCAAATGTCTGTCTTGAATTTTACTACCATTCAATACCTGCACTATTGGAGCAGCCTATGCTTACTTATGTCACAGTAGTTATACTTTAAACGTTGTGGACTACTTGAATTGTGCTCTGATGATTGTGTACATTATTATGTTGTATGCCAGAAGTAAAGTACAGTTTCTTTTCTGAGTAAGAGCGTTGGCTGGAGCTTGACTTATTATTCAATATCTCACTGAGTTCTGAGTCTGCATTCCACACCATCACCCTCAGTGAGCCTTGGACAGCTTGACGTTGCAACCCAGAGGGTCAAGATCAAAAGGAGTTACTTGGTGCTACTTTTGGGCAAAAATAAAATAGCAGTGTAAACATCCCATACGCCAGTGGTAAATGGCCCTGGGACTCTTGAAAAAAGACCCATAGTAAGAAAGCTTTGTAGTCTCCCTTGCTGCGTTAGTCTTGAAATCATGGCAAATGGTGAGAGCACATCAGCTTTGATCTTTTACTATACCTGGAGAAATGCTCCCAGAGCTGCTGCTTCAAAGCCTGGTCTCAAAGTGTATAAACCTCTTCAATGTCCCAAACAGTGCTTAGGCCTAGCTACAAAGCAACATGTTTATAGAGGCGAAAAAGCCCCAAATGTTGATGTTGAGTGCTAATATCTTTTACTAGGCAGCCCATCCACCTTGTTGAAGTACGCAATTATAACATTTTGAAGCATACTTTAACCGAATTAGGTGCATACAATAAGCTGATAGGTTTCGTTCTAGTCCAGCTATTCCTCCCAGAAAGAGGACAAACACAATACCTAAAATAGACAGCTTTTATTTCTTAATCTTTTCATCTGCGTTTTTAGTGCTGAAATGTTGAAAATTTGCCGTACAATAAAATTAATCCTATTCTTGGTCAAAGCTTCAGCAAAGTAACCTGCCAAAGGCTCTAAGCAAACGCTCGCTTTGAGTATTGCACTACTTAGCCTTCCACTGCCCATGAACACGTCCACACAATGTGTCCATTCTACACCTATACCAGAGCAAGAATCCCCGAACTGAATGATCCAACCCTGCTTACCATATGCGTCTTGGTCACGAGCTGGACCCCCTTGCAAGAAGAAGTCAGCAAACTGCTGGGCTGAAGCATCAGCGTGTAGAAACCTTGCCAATATCAGCAATTGTTTTGGTGTATAGATAGCCATTTCACCCCGTTGATGAAAAATAGAACATTTGCACAATGTGTATCAAGACCTAGTACATGATGTTCAAGGAATTGTGATAATGTTAGGCCAAAAAGGATCCGTATGTGAAGCAGTTTCAGAGAAACTAATCTAACATATTTCACGCATGCATCTAACATTGTCACCATGCAAATGTGTTTAAACGGGTATGGTGTAAAGGGATAGGCAACTAAATAAAACGTGTCCTTGATGAAAAATGGTGTTAGTTCTATGTGGGACTACCTCAGACTTATAACACCCACTCCTCAGACAGAGGGACAACCCAGAAGCTATCCAAAGCGTAAACGCTATAAAAAGCCATTGCATATAAAAAGGTCCATTATATAAAAATACTTTAAAACCAAGCTTAAAAAAGGCATCATGTAAGTTTGACACTCAAAGAACACAGAATGCCATTTGATTAAAACGTATAAAAACCGAAGGAAATGTAAAATTGTGAAAACCAGGCCAAATAAAAATTTCTCCACCAAACAGAATAGTCAATTGTTCATGTGTTGCAAGTGGCAGACAAAACATTTCTCGTTTCCACAACTGCAGACGATGTTTCCAGAGGCGTATCTCGAAGCAGTTTTATGGAGCAAATGTGTTCCCATCAAGTCCCCACAGCAGCCACTGAGGGAGTGACCACAGCCTGTAGAAGGTCTTCAGAGCCAAGATCCAATTCACTAGGTGCGGAAGCATCCCACGCTGGCTAAAAAATGCATTCTGCAGCAATGGAATATGTAGGGACAACTTTACAAATGGGCGTTTAAGGGGTCCACCTGTACATGTATGTCCAACGGCTCAACCAATTGCGATCCAAGGCATAAATCCAGGGCACATTTGAAACTTCACAGCAGACAGTGGAATACAGGTTGCACGCAGTGCAGCAAGACTGGCTAAAATAACAAGAACCAATGCTCGTTCAGTTCCTGAAGCAGAGGTGTGCTGAAGCAATGTACCATGTGTTCACAGCACAACACATGTGGCACGGCTCGTTCCATAATGTTTTGAGCTGGGACATCCATTGCGGAGCAGAACAATTAAAATCAGTCAGGGCAATCTGCAGCAGGACAAGCTGAAGACCTTCAAAAATACTTCAGAGTATGGAGTGTATGAAAGATGGAATGACCCCGAAAACTGTCTGGAAGGTACTAACCAACCCAGAGCCTACAGACTTAAAAAAGTGCGCTATCCCCTTCATATCACACATGTTAAAAATACGATGGACCAGCACCCCAAAATGCCGTGGGAAGTTAAAATGGAGTAGCACATTTATTTCTGAAGAGGACTCGCAACCTGGAGATCAAACATCTCTTTATTTTGTGTCATAATTTTATATTGGAGATAAAAGATAGGCAATTTCATAGGATACAAAACAATATAGTAAATCATAAATCATAAATCAGTATGTGACAAATAATATACATCTGTTATATAATACAGAAGGGGAAACAAGGAGGAAAAAGAAAAGGAAAAAGGAGAATGGAAAACGCTATATATAGGGATGGAAAGAAAAGAAAAGAGAATTAGAATTTCAGGAATCGCAAAGAAAGGGGGTCCACACCTGCTGGAATATTTGTTCTTGGTCTTGCATCCTATATATTACCTGTTCATAGGATGCTGTCTGTATCATCGCAACCATCCAGTCCTCCTTGGAGGGAGGGCTAGGTGATTGCCACTATCTTAAAACACATAGTTTAGCAGTAGAAAGTGCAGTGTGTAAGAGTCGACTCTGAGGTCGTGAAATAGTAGGAAAACTTCTAAAGTCATGTAGCAAAATAGTGGCAGATGTGAGAGGGAGTGAAAGAGGAATCGTTTCTAGTAGTGTAGCTTCTATTTGCAGCCAATTTTTTTTTATAAAAGGTCATTCAAAAATTATATGCAGGAGGACACAATTAGCTCCAGAGCATCTCCAACACCTAGAATGCGATGATAATCCAGCTTGTTGCAACTTTAAGGAAGTCCAATGCCAATCATGACAAGTTTTAAAAACACAGAACTTCATTCGTGCTTCACGAGTGCCCTTATCCAGGGCTTCCAGTATGTCTGGCCAGGTATCTTCGTCTATGGTGATATGAAGCCGTTTCTGCAATTTATCACGAAGAGTAGCAAGAAGTGGCTGCGAATATAAATGTTAATCAGAGATCTATATAAACCGGACATGACACCTTTATGTCGGCCCCAAGTGCAAAGAAAAGCCAGCATCGGTGAAGTTTGTAGTGTCCAAGGGGGAAGGCCAAGACATCTCTTCAGAGAATGTTGAAGTTGTAAATATCTCGAAGCCTGATGAAAAGGAAGATCAAATTCTTCACCGAGAATCTCAAAAGATTTCAGTTCACCACCTACTATAAGTTGATCTAAGATTAAGATTCCTCTTGAGCTCCATTCAGGTCAGGAAAGTGCTTGTCCATTTCAAACATCTCTTTAGTGGATGTTAAGGCCATATCTTTTTGAAACAGCATTGGCTTTCAGTTTGCTCAGAGCATCAAAGCGCATGCCAAAGCTTTGCCTCCCTAACTGTGCGGGCAGGTGGAAACAGAACTTGAGTACAACAAGTAACTATGAAATTTATTGTCACCAGATAGGCGATGCTGGGTTTCATTCCACAACAGCTTTGACTGTTAAGCATCAAATAACTCCCGGTAGAGAGCATACTGAAAGCCGAATGAATCACAGCCTCTGGGGAACCTTTCTTATAACAAGACAGGTTTGCCACAGAAGTATTACAAGCCCTTTGGAGCGAAATGTCCTTGCAGACCAGGGACCCATTTAAAGTGTTCCCACACTCAGAACTGCTGAGAAAGACTTCAACCTCCCCATTCTTACATCGATAATTGAAAAATAGTACTCAATACTCATGTAGGTACTCTTCCCCTAACGCTTCATATCTATGTACTTGATGATGTTGCAGACAATATTAGACGTGGAATGTTGAAATTGTCAAAGTAATATACCCATGGATTATTCAATCTGCGGATGGCATTTAAGCAATGGTGAAAGGTAATTTCTCTAGTTTTTCAATGTGTAACATGGTGTACCTAGCATCCCTCCGTGCCATGAGGATCTGTTGTTTCGTTCGTTGATACGGGTATAAAACAGAATAGTGGTGTTAATATGTCATCATGGCAAGTCGCCGGAACGTAATATTTGTATAGTTTGTGGACATGTCTTGCTGTATAATTGTCTGACAGATGACACTAGGTTGCCCAAAGAGTATATTCTAGAGGATAAGGTGGTCATACCGTTGTCTAACACAGCCAAAGCCTTTTCTAAATGAAACCAGTAAATTTCGCACAGCCTTTCAGCAGCATCCTGAGAAACCTTCCATATCTCATTGTATATTGCATACAAGAAGCGCTTTTGACGTGGCTTCCAGGGACCTAATAAAAAGTCCCTAAGATCCAGGTAATCAGACTAAAAGGACAAGTGTTGTTTCACCTGAGACAGTGTTGAGGTCTTTAGCCAATCAAGGCACAACTTCACAACACTGTAAGTTGTCACTACCCCCAAACGTTCAGATTGTACATAACACATCAGGTCTTTTAGTCCTGAAACCCTTGGTGTTACCTAGGAATCGCGCCTGACACCCATTATTGTCCAGTGGCCAAACTTAACCATACCTTCCAATTGGGGTCAGATAAACCGTACATGCCATTACGTAGCATGGCACCCAATGTATCCTCGATATAATGTGTAAACTCTTGCCAATTGTCGAAACGTGCAAATGTGGGAATCCATGGTGTTCAAGGCTTTCATTTTAGCTATTCCAAGGCTTGATGTTTGTTGCACAGTCTTTTTCCTGAAAATCATTTGTTGTGGTATGAGGCATGCTCTAAACAAAGCCCCAGTCCCCTGAACCTGACAGTCTCTTATCTCCCATATAGATTTTACATCTATAGTGTCCCTCCAGAAGTCAAAACCCTGTACAGACAGTTGGGAAAGAAAAGATGTTGAATATATCAGCTTGGTATCAGTTAGCATATTTTTCTTTTCAGGTGTTGGTGCAAGCCTATTTTATCTGTGCAAAACAAGACCAAAAACAATAAAAATCCATCATACAGTTCTTAGAAATATCAATAAGCAAAAACAGACTTAAAATACAGTTCCTTGAAGTCGATAGCTCCGTCCGGGGCTATCACAGTGCCGTGAACAACAAATCCAAACAGTTCTGGCTGACCCAGGCGTCGCGGGCCAGCTACGGTGTTGGGAAGACCCGCAAAACAGTACCTTTAAAAAATGTAGGGCGCTGGACCTCACGGTGATCTCTGAAGAACCGGTGTAAGCAGGCGACGGTTATGAAGGTCGGTGCAGGAGTCGTCGGGCCTTTGAAGTCACATGCGTTGCAGATCGAACTCCGTGCGGTTGAAGTCAGGAGCGGACAGCGGGCGTCAGGGATGCAGTGCGAAGTGCAGCAGTGCAGCGTGCGGTACCCTCAGGTCGCAGTACAGGCAGCGGTCTGGTGACAGTCGTCCAGCGGCGACGGTGAGACTAGGGCTACGGTGCGAAGTGGTGCGGTGCTGGCAGGTCACGGTGCAAGCAGCGGCATCGTCATTACGGAAGTGCTGTTGTCGGCTGATGAACCGGAGTCAATGTCGCCAGCGTCGGTGTGGGATGGGACGGTGCCCTCAAACCACAGTGCAAGCTGCGGCCTCAATGTCGGCGTGGAGCACGTCATCAGGGATATCAGGGCGGCGTTGTGAAGCAAGGCGATACGAAGTGTGGTGCCCACAGGTCACAGTGCAAGCAGTGGCTCGGTGACGGCTGCGCCGGTGAGTCCAGGGTTGCGGTGAAAAGTGCGGCGGTGTCCTCTGAAGTGCCTTCTGGACACGGCGCCATTGACAGCGCTGGGTTACTTTTTCTTCTTTTGCAATACAAAACACACAGTTCCCAGTGCTGGTAGCAGATGAACTTGAAGTCTTTGCTGTTCTTGAGAATTCTTGAACAGGGACAAGCTCTACCTCAAGCCCTTAGAGATACTCAAACAAAGAAGTTGCAGAAAGTTCAGTCCAGTCCATTCTCTGCCCAAGACAGAAGCAACCACTGCAGGCTAACACAGCAAAGTGATAATTCCTCCTCATAGCTTCTCCAGCTCTTCTTCTTGGCAGGTTCCTTGATCCAAAATAGTTCTGAAGTCCTGGGGTCAGTGCCCCAATATTTATACCACATTTACTCTTTGTTCTCTTTATGGCAAAGGTCTCTGAGTCCAATCCAATCCAGTTCTGCCCTCTCTAGCTTCACTACAGGAGGTGGAGACAGCATTGTGCAGAGGATACACTGCCTATTCACGTGCTAGTGAAAACTCCTTCCACCACTCTAAATGCAGACCAGGCCTATTCAGCCCAACTATGAGTCACCCAGTCACTTTGTCTACAGTGAATGCACATCCCCAGCCCGTCACTCCAAAACCAGACAGTCAATAAACAAACCAGCAGAGGCAAACAGAATGGTGAGGCAAGAAAATACCCACTTTCTAAAATAGGTATTTTCAAACACATAATTAGGGCTCCTGGTTTTATGGTATTTATTTTTTTAACATGTCTGTATTTATCCATATTTATGTTTTGGTCATTTTATCAGTATTTAGCCACATGTATTTTTCTCGCAAGCAAAAGAAGACGTTGCAGCTAGTATTTTTCCACATTTATTTTAAATAGACATGCACACTTGCACTTGGTTGTTATAGGTTGTTGTAACTGTTTTTCAAATTGGCGCCCATGCTAAGTGCGCTTTACATATTGGGAACAAATGTCTTGCCTGTCCTCTAAGAAAAGATGCATGAATTAGTGTTATTGATTAGGTCCCATTTGCGCAGCTGTCTGGCAAAAAGTCAAAGCCAATGGGACAGATAGCCTTGCAATAGTGAAAAACTAAACTGGCAGTATTTCCCTATCAGGGACCTGTCACACACACCAGAACATGTCCTACCTTTCTTATACGCTGCCAGGGAGGTACCTTGGGCCTGCCTGAGGGGTGCCTTACATGTAAGAAAAGGGAAGGTTAGGGCTTGGCAAGTGTGGGCACTTGCCAGGTCGACACGGCAGTAAAAACTGAGCGCAGAAACTGCAGTGGTAGGTCTGAGACACCTTTAAAAGGCTGCTTGTGGGGGGCGTGGCCAAGATGGCGGCCTAGGTGGACGTGTGGTTTCGCCTCTCCCGCGGGCGACTCGCAGAAAGCACGGTGTCCGGCCGTTTCCAGCTGGCCGTCACTTCAGAAAATAGCCCAGGAAGTGCCCGCCGGGACAGCGACGGCGAGAGAACGGAGGCCGATCGGCGGAGTGCAGCTGAGACCCGCGCCGCGGAGCCGAGGGCAGCCCGGCGCATGCGGGGCCTGCCGCGCGGAGGGACGGACGGCCCTCGAGGACATCCGGACGGGGACGACTGGAGGCGGACTGCGGCCCCATGGTCCCCGAGTACTTGCAGACGTGAAGCAGGTGCGATCGGCGCCTAACCCCCTGGCGACGGAGACGGAGGACAGGACTGGTGGCGAGGGGACCCGGCGGAGCTGAGCGGCCAACCCGGGTGATACCAGCGCGACGATCCCGGCAGTGGAGGGGAGAGGACCGGCGGCCTCGGAGGTGCGGCGGAACCTGGATCGGACCGGAGCCCCGGGGGCCCCGCGGGGGTGCAGACGCCAGGCAGGCAAGTGATCGCGCTGCTGGCGCCGCCGGTGGGGGCCCGGGACAGACGTGTGGCGGCTTTCTGTGGGATCTCTTGACTCTTGACTGGGGGAGAATGTCTGCATTGTCAGCATTCCGTCCATCATTTGTTTGTCGTAACGCTTTTCGCCATAAGTGGGATGGGTATTCCCAGACGTGGGACTCGTGCTCACTACACCACTGGAGTCAAGCTATCCTGGCTGATGACGGCTGATAGCCAGAAACCGGTCCTAGGATGCTTGATTCCGGTCCAGGGAAGACATGGATTGGCAGTTCGGGCTGGACTGTTCCCATGAGGCACAGGGTCAAGACTGATTTGCATATGGCCATGTCTAAACTGGGGTGGCGTAGTGGGCAAAAGAACGATGGATTTAACCCAGATCTCTTGACTGGGGGAGAATGTCTGCATTGTCAGCATTCCGTCCATCATTTGTTTGTTGTAACGCTTTTCGCCCTAAGTGGGATGGGTATGCCCAGACGTGGGACCCATGCTAACTACACCACTGGAGTCAAGCTATCCTGGCTGATGACGGCTGATAGCCAGATACCGGTCCTAGGATGCTTGATTCCGGTTCAGGGAAGACATGGCTTGGCAGTTCGGGCTGGACTGTTCCCATGAGGCACAGGGTCAAGACTGATTTGCATATGGCCATGTCTAAACTGGGGAGGCGTAGTGGGCAAAAGAACGATGGATTTAACCCAGATCTCTTGACTGGGGGAGAATGTCTGTATTGTCAGCATTCCGTCCATCATTTGTTTGTTGTAACGCTTTTCGCCCTAAGTGGGATGGGTATTCCCAGACGTGGGACCCGTGCTCACTACACCACTCGAGTCAAGCTATCCTGGCTGATGACGGCTGATAGCCAGAAACCGGTCCTAGGATGCTTGATTCCGGTCCAGGGAAGACATGGTTTGGCAGTTCGGGCTGGACTGTTCCCATGAGGCACAGGGTCAAGACTGATTTGCATATGGCCATGTCTAAACTGGGGTGGCGTAGTGGGCAAAAGAACGATGGATTTAACCCAGATCTCTTGACTGGGGGAGAATGTCTGCATTGTCAGCATTCCGTCCATCATTTGTTTGTTGTAACGCTTTTCGCCCTAAGTGGGATGGGTATTCCCAGACGTGGGACCCGTGCTCACTACACCACTGGAGTCAAGCTATCCTGGCTGATGACGGCTGATAGCCAGAAACCGGTCCTAGGATGCTTGATTCCGGTCCAGGGAAGACATGGCTTGGCAGTTTGGGCTGGACTGTTCCCATGAGGCACAGGGTCAAGACTGATTTGCATATGGCCATGTCTAAACTGGGGTGGCGTAGTGGGCAAAAGAACGATGGATTTAACCCAGATCTCTTGACTGGGGGAGAATGTCTGCATTGTCAGCATTCCGTCCATCATTTGTTTGTTGTAACGCTGTTCGCCCTAAGTGGGATGGGTATTCCCAGACGTGGGACCCGTGCTCACTACACCACTGGAGTCAAGCTATCCTGGCTGATGACGGCTGATAGCCAGAAACCGGTCCTAGGATGCTTGATTCCGGTCCAGGGAAGACATGGCTTGGCAGTTCGGGCTGGACTGTTCCCATGAGGCACAGGGTCAAGACTGATTTGCATATGGCCATGTCTAAACTGGGGTGGCGTAGTGGGCAAAAGAACAATGGATTTAACCCAGATCTCTTGACTGGGGGAGAATGTCTGCATTGTCAGCATTCCGTCCATCATTTGTTTGTTGTAACGCTTTTCGCCCTAAGTGGGATGGGTATTCCCAGACGTGGGACCCGTGCTCACTACACCACCGGAGTCAAGCTATCCTGGCTGATGACGGCTGATAGCCAGAAACCGGTCCTAGGATGCTTGATTCCGGTCCAGGGAAGACATGGCTTGGCAGTTCGGGCTGGATTGTTCCCATGAGGCACAGGGTCACTGATTTGCATATGGCCATCTCTAAACTGGGGTGGCGTAGTGGGCAAATGAACGATGGATTTAACCCAGATCTTTTGACTGGGGGAGAATGTCTGCATTGTCAGCATTCCGTCCATCATTTGTTTGTTGTAAGGCTTTCTGTGGGAGACAGGCGGCCTACCTCCAGGCGCAGTGAACAGTGCAACGCCCGGGGGCCCCGAGAGCCAGCGGTGCACCCGTCGGACCACGCGCGGGTGGAAGCCCCACAACTGAGCGGTAGCTAGCCCCAGGGGGCGAAGGATACAACAGGAGGGACTCCCGTTCGCGCGCCAGTGGGCCTCCAGGGTCGGTACAGGCTGGCCTCAGTGGACTGACAGAGCCGGGGACCCCGAGAGTGTGGGGTCCTCCGGATCGCCCCCCCTGGTTGTGAGATCCCCACCGCGCGGGGACAGAGTGGAGGCCCGGGGCGTAACGCGACCAAGGTGGAGCGGGGCCCTTGTCGACGCTGGAGACGAGCCCGGAAGGATGCGTGGTGAATGTGGCCCCTGGCGTGGTCACTGCGGTGGAAGAGCTCTGTGAGGCCGGCCGGAAGGGACGAGTAGCGCGGTGGTGGCCGAGAGGCGGAACCTTCGGCTGGGGGCACCCCGGAGAGTCCCTGGGGGAGAAACAGGCGGGGACGAGGCGTGAGGAGGAGAGCCCGGGCGCGGGCCGGCGAGGTACTCTGGACCCTCGACCCCCCCGGACGCCAGCGGCTGAGCGCCCCAGGGCCGCAGTGGGAGAG
Organism: Triturus cristatus; assembly: GCF_964204655.1. Lineage (NCBI taxonomy): Eukaryota > Metazoa > Chordata > Amphibia > Caudata > Salamandridae > Triturus > Triturus cristatus. The sequence goes on along the minus strand of NC_140582.1, from coordinate 75,201,654 downwards.
ACGCAACTGAGTGGCCCTTCGAGTGCGAGCGGCGCTACCCGGTGGCGCAAGGGCCGAGAGGAGGATTGAGGAAGTCGCGGACCCGGGGCATTAGCGGAAGACACGTCCCCGACCAGTGCGGCTCGCCAGCTTTGGCCAGGCATCGGAGGCAGCGGAACCGGGGGAGAGGGACCCGAGACCGGCGCTGGTTGGGGGTCGGGTGGTACTGGGGCCCCCGGATGGGAGAAAGGTGGATCTGAAGCACGTTATGGTCCCCCCGAAGGGCCGCCGAGACAAGACCCCTGAAGGAGCTGTTTGCGAAGCCTCAGGCAGGGCCCTCGACAGGCGCCATGGCGTCGAGCACGGCGGGTAGCCCGCCCGGGCAGCCGGAGGGATCGGAACCCATCACCAAGTCGTTTTTGGAATCTATGTTCACCGGCCTGCGGACTGATATCCAAAACCTCCAAAAGGAATTTACTGTGGAGCTTAAGGAAGTGCGCAGAGATGTGGACAGTATTGGGGAACGGGTTGCTGCGCTGGAGGATAAAGGGGACAGCCGCGAATCGGAGCTGGCGGCACTTCAACAAGAAATCCTCCGGATTCACGACCAGCAGGTGGACCTTCAGTCGCACGTGGAGGACCTGGAAAACCGGTCCCGGCGCCATAATATACGGATTCGAGGGGTGCATACTACTGAGGACTCGAAGGATCTCTTTACCCTCACGAGGGAACTTTTCAATCACATCTTGGAGCGCCCACTGGAGACGGAGCTGCGCATTGACCGAGCACATAGAGTGGGTCCCCCGCGGCGGCCGGCCCATCGGATATCCTGGTGTGTGTTCAGGACTACCGCACCAAAGACGATATACTGCGTAACGCCCTTCGGCAGCACCCCGTGAGGTTTCGGGATCACGCACCAGTACTATATCAGGACTTGTCAGCGCGTACGCTTCATAAACATAGGCTGTTCAAGCCCATCACAGCACACCTCCAACAACGCAACATCCGATATAGCTGGGGACACCCGTTCCGATTGGTGTTCCGCATTGACAATACACTATATCAGCTGAAGTCCTTGTCGGAAGCGGCTAAGCTGTTGGGGGTGACCTTACCACAGGAAGACAGTGGGGCGGAAGAAGGTCCGACGGAGGCCGCGATGGTGGGACCCGGCTGGCGTCGACAGGGCCGTCGTAAACGTGCGAAGAAACCCCCAGTGGCGGAGATCCTCAGAGGGCAGCAGGATGCATTAGAGACTGTCTCCGGTGGCTTGCGCAGCACCTCGCCTGGTGTGGCTGAGTAATGGCTGTGGTAGGCAGCTTTGCTGGATCCTTGAAAGGGTCGTCTGCGGGAGAGGGGCCTCTTCATGGTGTTACTGTTCCTTGCGCCCTTCCATCACCATCCACTGGAAAGTGGAGGACACTGGTTCTGGACTTCTGTTGTTATGATGTTGAGATGTTCAGGGGGAGGGGGGGGCGGGGGAGGGTCTGCAAGAGGGAAGGGGGTTCCGTGTCTGTCAGGGAGTAGGGCACAGTGGGCAGCCAGCATGCGGGGCGGGGGGAGCGTCGATTGGTGGGCGGTTTACGGGCACAAGCAGCACCCTCTACATGGCACAGTCTGATATTCTAGGTGAGACCACATGGCGCCTCCTACACTTAAGGTATTAACACTCAATGTTCGGGGCCTCAACAGCCCTGTTAAGCGCCGGGCAGTGCTGTCGTGCCTTGAGAACTCGCAGGCCGACATCTGCCTCCTTCAGGAGACCCATCTGCTCGCTCAGGACTGTCACAGGCTCCGATCCCGCAAATTCCCGGTCCAACTCTTTTCCTCTAGTCTTACTAAAACTGCGGGAGTTGCGATCCTAGTGGCCCAGCGTTTTCGAGGGGAGGTCCTGCAGAAGGAAGCCGAAGTTCGGGGACGGCTTTTGATTTATAGGTTTGCCTTGGGGGCCTTGACCTTCACCATTGGCTCCCTTTATGTTCCCAACGAGGGGCAAGAGCGCTTTTTGCAATCCGCACTCACGGAAGTGACGGCGACGAGTGATAGGCTCATTCTCTTGGGGGGCGATCTAAATCTTGTTTTTGACAACTTACGAGATAGATCTTGCCAACGTACACATTAAACGGGGGCGATTTCTACGACTGGGCTTGCTAGATTACGGGAGTTGGGGCTCGAAGATCTGTGGCGCAGCTTTCACCCGCAGGACCGGGAGTTTTCCTATTACTCGCATGCGCATAAAACGTACGCACGGCTGGATTATCTTCTAGCGTCGTCCGAGAAATGGCAGTGGCAGTAGAGATGGGGGCGATCTCCCTCTCAGACCATGCCCCGGTCTATGTCGCGTTGTCGCTGCCGCCGATGGTACAGCCGGATAGAGTATGGCGTCTTCGGGACTCACTGCTGCACCGGGAGGACGAGCTGCGGCAGATCACCGGGACGATCAAGGATTTTTTCACGCATAATGACAACACTGCCACGACCCTTGCGACGCAATGGGCGGCATTGAAAGCGGTTCTCAGGGGGGAATTTATTGCCATAGCGGCTGCTGACAATTCTGAGCGGCGGCGAAAGTGGGAGGATCTCACACAAAAAACCAAAGAGCTGGAACAAATGCATCGGAGGACAGGTACCCACAGGACGTGGCGGCAACTGAGGGCCATCCGGCAGCAGCTGACGGCTCTTGATCAGGATAGAGCGGAATACGCTGCTCTCCGTTTAAAACACGCTTACTATACGGGGGTGATAGGTGTGGACGCTTACTCACACACAAACTTCGGGAAGTCCGGAGACGCCAGGGGGTGCGTGAGATCCGCCGGGAGGATGGCACGAGAGTCACGGACGACAGGGACATAGCAGAATCGTTCCGTGCTTATTATGCAGCCCTGTACGATGTTTCGGGGTCGGCTGCGGACGCTGGGGCGGCCTTTCTAGATTCCGTCGAGCTCCCTACTCTGACTGGGGTCCAGGCAGACCAGCTGGACAGGGACATACGCCCTGAGGAGGTGATTGCCGCTATCTCCCGGTTGAAGCTGGCGAAGGCCCCAGGGCCTGATGGCTTCACCGCCATTTTCTATAAGTAATTCTGTACTCTCCTGGCGCCCCTGCTTACCCGGCTCTTCAATTCCTTTACGGGCATGGAAGCGATTCCCCCGGACCTCTTGCGGGCTCACATAGCGGTGATTCCCAAGCCGGGGAAGGACCGGACTCGCTGTGGAGCGTACCGCCCCATCTCCCTGTTGAACGTTGATCTTAAACTCTACTCGGGGATCCTGGCTAGTAGATTAGCACCCTGCATGCCAAACTTAATCGACCCGGATCAGGCGGGGTTCATCTCGGAACGGTAAGCCCCTGACAACACGAAACGTGTCATGCACCTGGTTGAGAAGGCTTCTCGCACGTCGGGAGAATATATGTTCCTCGCGATCGACACTGAAAAAGCATTTGATCGGGTCCACTGGCCCTACCTGGAGCAGGTGTTGCTGCGGATGGGGTTGGGGGAGAGATTCCGCACCCACATCTTCAACTGCTATAAATTCCCGTCAGCCATGGTCCGAGTCAACGGACACACGTCCGCTAGCTTCCCCATCACGCGGGGCACGAGGCAGGGGTGCCCGCTGTCGCCGCTGCTTTTCGCGGCTTACATGGAACCCCTGGCTCAGAAAATCAGGCAAAATCCGGGAATCTCCGGGATTAAGTTAGGGGGATACACCCATACCATCAGCCTATATGCAGACGACGTGCTACTCTCTCTATCAAATCCTAGGGAGGCGCTACCGGCGTGTATGGCGGATATGGACGCCTTCGCACAGGTGGCGGGGTTCAAGGTTAATGCGGACAAATCAATGGCGCTGGACCTTTCGCTGACCCCCTCCACGCGTCATTACTTAGAAGCTTCACTCCCCTTTCAGTGGGCAACGTACTCGATTCCCTACCTGGGATTCAGTTGGCCCCTACGCTCTCCCGGGTGGTGACCCTCAATTATGCTGCTCTGCGTCAGAAGATTCGCAGAGAGCTTGGGCAGTGGAAATACTATCCCCTCTCGTAGTTGGGCAAGATTGCGGCGGTCAAAATGACCATCCTGCCGCAGATCCTTTATCTTTTCCGCACCGTACCCCTGTACCTGCCTGCTGGCTGGATCCAGCAGACGCAGTCGGAGCTGGCCCAATTCATTTGGAATGGACGGAAGCCCCGCATGAAGAGACGACTGTCCACTCTGACTCCCGAGAGCGGGGTACTTGGGATCCCGGATCTCCAACTTTATTTTCAAGCCTCGCAACTACGCTACCTAGTGGAGTGGAGTCGCTGGGAGTCGGAAAAGCATTGGTTGTTTCAGGATCAGGCGGTAGCTGCTAGACCTTTGCAGGAAATTCCCTTCCTGCGGAGACAACACAGGCCCCCCAACCTCTATGCCTCCCATATTACTCGCGTCCCTCTGGAGATCTGGGATCGCACTAATGTGGCTCACGAGCTTACCACCTTCCCTTCCCCGCTTACCCCTATGTTGGACAATCCAGATTTTTCCCCTGGTATGGATTCGGTGGCCTTTCATAGATGGAAGCCGGCAGGTTGCCGCTTCTTATATCATATGTATGACGCTGAGGGGGTACGCCCGTTCCAGCAATTCAGGCAGGACTACGGCTTGCCGGAGGTGGAACGCATTCGCTATCTTCAGGTCCGACACTGGTCGTTGGACGGGAGGGTCCGACCGTGGGCGGACAGGCGACTCTCTCCGTACGAGCGGTGGTTAATAACGCGCATTTCCGACAGGCAATTGATCACTGACCTCTACAGAACACTCCAAAGACGATTCACACACACATACAATGCAGGACGAATGCGCTGGGAGAGGGAGCTAGGTAGATCTTTGTCTCACGAGGAGTGGGAGGGTATATACTACAGGGCCCGGCATTCCGCGTACCATATGGGACTCACAGATACCCTTACAAAAGTGGCGACCTATTGATATTACACTCCAGAACGCCTACACACGATGGATAAGAAGAGGGAGGCGTATTGCTGGAGGGGTTGTGGGCAGATAGGCACCCTGACTCATTTACTTTGGGATTGCGAGGGAGTTTGGGCGTACTGGACTCAGGTGCTTGATGAAATAGACAAACATCTTGACACTGCGATCCCGCGCTTTCCGGCATATGTGCTGCTAGGTCTCCCAAACCCTCTGACATACCCACTTAAGTCACGCAGAGGTAGGCTAATGGCTATAGCGCTGGGTTCAGCGACGCAGAACATACTTACTCATTGGCGCTCCCACACCTCACCGACTTTCGCGGGCTGGTTATATCGCTTGTGGCATGTCCTGGGCATGGAGAAACTCACATTGACGCTGTCCGGGGAGGGATCCAAGTACGGAGAATTGTGGAAGCCCTTCCTGTCACTGTTGGCCACCGAGTTCAGGGAAGTTACATGTCCCCGCTACCTCCGCTTACTGAGACTATCTGAGACACAGAAAGAAGAGTGACGTCAGGGCGCTGCTGGAATTAAGAGAGATTGGGTTTGACAGACGCGGAACTGAGGGAGGGAAGGGGGGGAGCGGGTGGGGGGGGGGTTTCACTACTTTACTTTTGTTTCATAGCACCCTATTGGAGAACTCTATGGCATTCCCACATTGGTTGTACGCCTGTCCCAGTGTGCAATACAGAACTGAGAGACTTAAGCATCAACCTGAGACTGAACGGGTGCTATTCTTTCCTTTGGTTGCGGTTTTTGCTACTGTGTATTTTGAAATGCCAATAAAAAGATTTAAACATAAAAGGCTGCTTGTGTGGGTGGCACAAGCAGTGCTGCAGGCCCACTAGCAGCATTTTATTTACAGGCCCTGGGCACACTCGGTGCACTATACTAGGGACTTAGTAGTAAATCAAATAAGCCAAACATGGAACCACCAATCCATAAACACAATTTACAGTAGGAGCACTTGCACTTTAACACTGAACAGCAGTGAGAAAGTGCGCAGAGGCACTAAACCAGGAAAATGAAGTCCAATGTACCATTAAACACAAGAGGCCAGAATGCAAAAAGACAGGGGTAACATGCCAAAATATGCCAGGTCTAACAGTAGCACTCTGTGCTAACCCAGCACTGAGGTCCAGAGAGCGCTCTTCTGATGAACCTCACTTCTAATGTTCAACACTCTGCTATTCCCCATCAAGACTTACATTACACACAGCTTTTCTGATGCATTTAATTTCTGATGTACTGCACTCTGCTGTTCCAGCACTGAGACCCACACATCTCCTCAAGTGACTAGAACTCTAACGCCAACATTTTTTGCAGAAAGTAACAAAACAAATATAATCTCACATGGCTGTCTGTCCCACCTGTTTGTATGCAGGGAGCACAGATGATTCCCTTTTGTCTACAGAAGGTTAAGACCTTTCACTTTACACTTATCTAGTTATAACATGTCCACCACAAACTCAAGGCTGAGCAGGGATTAGACCCTCAGTTTTTCAGTGTCTGCTTTTTCATAAAATTACTTTTACTATTTTAGAGGCTGTGGACTGCTGCAATGCTGACTGCAGGAGCAATCTGGGGTGCTCCGAGTGAAATATTGCAACTAGCTGTGACAAGGGCCTTAGGGCTCGGCCTGTGAGTGCTTGTTCATTTACTCAACATGTCCCACACACTTAGAAACTGAGTCTCTTTGTAAACATTACACTGTTTGCAAGGTTTGATTGCGGAGGTAGGCACACAGTCTGTAAACATAGCCCTGTTCTTGCCATGTCTTTCAACAAAAAGTAAGTCACTTAGCACTGCAATGTTTGTGACACATTGTAGGAAGTTGGCTCTCTATATAGTGCACTAAAAAGAAGCACACTGTGCAGACAGTCCAGTGAACCCCCAATTGTGTGACAGAGGCAAAAATAGATAATACTAACGCTCTACTTGTGGTAGTGTAGGCAAACAGTTAGGCTTATCAGAGGGAAGTGCTAATCATTGGTTGCACTCACAGAGGCAATACATGAGATACACACTCAAAGAATAAATCCAAAACCAATTCAGAAAAATAGCAATTATTTTTATATATGTTTTTGAACCAAGAACTTTGTTCACAGGTAAGTACTGTATCTCTTATGACTGTCTCAAAGATAGCAAATAGTTCAAAGTTGTGCACAATTACGCACCATACAGTTCTATGGGAAGGAAAAACAGATAGGTAAAGCACAAGGCACAGATAGTTGTAGGGGTTCGCCTTCTAGGTTTAGGGTAGCAGGAAGGCAAGGTTCAATGTTCTACCATCAGGTTGTTGGATGCGTCATGATTTCCACCGGAGCAGAGTTGGTGGAGCTGGTAGCTGGCACGCTATGGGGAAGGAGGGCCCTCTAGACACACCAAGTCCGAGAGCTCCCAAACGGAGGCTATGGTCGCAAGGGCTCTAGGGACAAGGAAGCACAGCCGGTTCGTCGTTACCCAGGCCAGGCGTGCTGGGTGCAGAGCATATAGGTTGGCCAGCCCAGTGCATAAAGGTGCTCCTTGCGGTCAGGAGCCAACAGCTGGCAGGGGCAGATTCAGGACTGCTGGGCCGCTCTTGAAGTGGGTCGTGATGTCCATTGGCGGCTGCTGGGCTCCGGTACAGTTGGGGTCCCGATTGGACTTTTCGTTGTTGGACTTGGTTGCAGGGCGTCCGGTACCCCGGCGATTAGTACTGCACGGCTCCGGTTGGTCCTGGTGCTGCCACACTTGGGGGTGGAGGGCAGGGGAGGAGACAGATCTGACCTTCCAAAGTACGAGTACCTCTTCCTGGTTGCTTTCTGTGCCTCTACTCCAAGGGAGTTCTTGGCAAAGGCCGGAGGTACTCTGGGGATTTTAGAGGCCATACACCAGCAGGACGAGACAGTTCACATCGATTGTCGCGTCTTTATAGCGACAGGTAAGGATTTGTGCCAAAACTCCATGGCAGGGTCTCAGTTCTTGGGTTCAGTAGCTCTTCAGTGTACTCTTCTTCTTTAGGTTCCTCAAATCAGAAGTTCTGGATTGAGGGGTGGCTCCTAAATTTAGGGGCGTTAAGGGGAGTACCAGGTAGTAGCCAAGGGGCTGCTAACATTTAGGGTGACTCCACCTGCTATATGACCACTTCCTGTGGGATGTGGGAATAACCCCGACCCAGATAAACTCATTTTCTCCAACACAAGATGGAGGATTCTAAAAAGTGGGGTCCACATCAACTGTCCCACCTTAGTGGTGGTGCTGGCTAGGTGTGGGCACACCTCCTAATCTAACAACTTTTCTCACCAAAAAGTGGGTTCAGAATAGGAGGTTAGCATCTTCCACTATCTGGAAAGGCCTGGGTCTAATTTGAAATGTGGCATTGGCCTTGAAGAGAGTTCCTGGTTGGATGAGGTGTAAACACCGCCGCCCAGAGCAGGCTTTGTTACTGGCCTCTGAGAGAAAATGCTGTCAACCTAGGAGGTAAGAAACATGTCTAGTGATGGCTGGCTGGCTGGCTGAGACCAGTCAGCAACCACACTAGTAGATGGTAGGTCTCCAGGGGGCACCTCTAAGGGTCCTTCCATGTGCGTGCATTTATTAATAAATCGAACAATGGCATCAGTGCAGGTTTATTAAGATGAGATGTTTAGTACCAAAAATCTTGGGGTAGAGTGAATCTATCATGGAGCTAGAGAACCCGTAGTGATGAGTGTCCAGCCCATGTACTCATTATGGTGTACCTGTTCACTTACATGTCTAAGAATGGACTTCAACATTGTAGGGTCACATCTGTCCATGCAGAAACGTCCCACATATGGGATATAGTGCACCCTGCCTTCGGGCTGTAAGGCCTGGTGTAGGGGTGGCTAACCTATATCTCATGTGGTTTCTGTAGGCACGGCACACAGGGACGTGTGCCATGTCGATTCTTCGTTTTTGTCTGCACCAAGACACGCAGCCTGCAATGGCTGTTTGAATGATCTTGGGGAGGGGTCCCTAGTGTGGCACAACTCATGCTGCAGCTCTAGTGGACCCTCTTCAGTCCCAATGCCATAGGTATGGGGGTACCATCGACTAAGGACTTGCAGAGGGGTTGAAGTTGTGCCAATTGTGGAACAATTTTAGGGAAAGAACGCTGGTGCTGGGGACCTGATTAGCAGGAACCCAGCACACTCTCAGTCAAAGGTCCACCAGACACCAGGCAAAAAGTGGGGGAGGGGGTATTGGAAACAAAACCCAGTTTCCTACACATGTGATCTGTTCTTAATGCGTGCATAGTGTAGATAGAGTCTGTAAACACTGCACCTTTGATATCATATCATTACAGCAGCCAGACATGCTTTAACCCCTTCGCCGCGGCGCAAATTCCGCCACGGCGCTGGGGGGGTTTTCGGTGAACGCGGCGCCGCTGTGCTTATGACGGAACCACGCCGTCATGAGTCACGGGCGAACTGTGCTCATGACGGAGTGGTTCCGTCACGGCGCCGCCCACTTACGTTACACGCCCGCACAGGCGGGGAAAAGGCGCCGCGTGGGCGGAGCGCCCGCCAACGGCCGCAGCATGACGGAACCACTCCGTCATGAGCACAGCGCGACCGTGGCTCATGACGGAGTGGTTCCGTCATGAGCAGGGAAGGGGTTAAACACTGCACTATTTGTATTATGCATTTTGTGTACAATGATAAATTGTAAAACCTGTACTATCAATACTATGCCCAAGAGTCGGAACCATTTGAATTCCATTGTTTGACAAAGGACAAGCCAGTAATCATAAGCACATCTGCATGCACCAATCCTCTAGGACAGTCACTCCTCTGCAATTCCATCACTCTGCACAGAGCTTGTAACACACTGACACTAGGTTTCGTCGGCAAATTGCTGGCCACATTGGCCCCATTCATTCCTTCTTATCACATACTCCTCGGAAATGGGTCCTATCTAATAAGAGCAAAGGATGGCTATTGTGGGACGGCCTCTGAATTCACCTACTTGTCAATTGTTCAAAAACCTGTCATATGTTGCAGTTTTACATGTTATCCTCTTGAAAAGAAGTTGTTAGAAAGAGTTTCATGACGAAAAACAGACATGATAAATATATGCTTTGATCAATTAAATGAGCTTGCTGTGATATTCATGGAGAAAGCTGTATATCTTACTGAAGCCGAAACCTTTGCCTTGTAAACAGCCCATTTTGCATCTGAAATTCGAAGATTCACGCAGAAACAGTTTGCAACACATTTTGATGATCTGTTGCACGCTATTTTTCACTCACAACAGCATACTATCCGAAGTGATCTCCTGCTGACCCAGAAATAATAGTTGGATTCTGCCTCCCCAGTGTGGCTGTGCTCCGTCAAATGCTAAGGAGATATGGCAGGCGGGTCTGCATGCAGAGGGTGGTAGACTGGGCGGCACGCTGACCTTGGCCGTGTGAGTGGTGGGCATCTCGGCCATGACCTTAAAACTGCTAGGTCCCTTGAGGGGGTTGGACAGGCTTGCGGTAAGGGATGACTCGTCCAATACTGCAAAAGGAAAGCTGAAACTGGTGTGGTCGGTGGGGAGGGGCAGAGAGGCCCATGGAGCAAGCCGTAGCCCTGCTTTCTTAAAACCACTCGAGAGTGGACTCAGCATTGTACCCGAACAGGCAAATCCCTTTAAAGGGCATGTCCGTCAGGGAGGACTGGGCGTCGCTAGAGAACCTAGTAGATCGTAGCCACACATGGTGGTGAAAGGCAAAACTGGTGCCGATAGCTGGAATCCAATGTATTGTGAACTTGGCAGCAACACAACCATCTTGGATTGTCTGAGTCAAAACAGAGCCACTGAATCCCAAAGGGCATAGGAGTAATGGCCCAACAAACAGTTGGCGTTGGCAGGGCTAGGCTGGTGGAAGAAAAGACCATCTAGCCAAATGTTTCCAAGCATTTAGTAGTGGAAAACATGTTTGGATTAGACTGACTTGAGGAGGTCTCAACAACAAGGTTATCTGGTGAAGGATGCTGCGAGGGAAAATCAAGGTTATCTGGAGCAGGACGACAGCACCTGGCAACCTGTCGGCTGACAGGTGGCCCAGAGCAAGGTTTGGCCCAGGTCCCTGATAAAGTTTACTTCAAAGCCTCAATGAATGGGAGGATAGGCTCAGCAGAAGTCTGTAAAGATTGTAGGACTTCACTCAGAACATTTGTTTTGACCTCCATGGTGCGGAGGTGGTGGTCAAGAACTACAGCTGCCCTATGTATAACCATAGTATAGGAAGCAGATTCCTCAGAGGCGGGTCTAGGAGGACAAAAATGGGCAGGAAATGTTCAGGCCACTAGCCTCTTGCAAGTCTTCATACTAATTACCATTGGTATAGGGATGAGAGAACTCATCACTCTTGTCATAGTCATCAGAATCTGAGCCAAAAAGGGAGTGCAAGGTGGGCTGCCTCCCTTGAGGAATTGGGATGCCTGGCGCCTCAGTTGGATTCAGGCAAGACGTTGGCTGATATCGGAATGGCGCACACTCTGCATCTGAGAGGCCAAATGGTACCTCCTCCTCCGGGGTCGATGGAGTCGTCATGGGCATCGAGGAACCCAGAGCAGGCACAGGTCTCAAGGCTACAAGCGGGGTCTGAAGTGGAGCCAGAGACATTTGGGCTCAGAGGGTCCAACGGGCGCTGTAAGCCAACTCACCAGCAGTATCCCACATGGAAGGCCTCGCGGCTCCTTGTGGCCTAAAGGCACGCCAGAGGGAGTTGGAAGGAATCAGGAGAGCCGGAGCAGGGCTGTGCTGAACTCTTCGATCTGATGTGGTCTGGCATACGGGTTCAGAAACTTAGTTGTGCCTGTACAAGTTGCGGTATTAGCTCTAGAGTGGGCTGGCTTCGAGAAGAGTGGCACTGTCTCTGCGCCTGCTCAGGCTAATGCTAGTGGCACAAGGGAGCAGGATCCAACCTCAACTTCTTGTGTGTCTTTTACTATATTCGCAGCTACTAAGACTCAAAAGAATTTCATCCAATGAGGAAAACTACAATACCAATTGTCATAACATCGCAGAGAAATTCAAACAAAGAGGATATCCGAAGAAAATCATTGAAAAAGCCATGGAGAGAGCTAAAATGAAAGATAGAAATCAACTGATAACTGTTCAAAAGCCAGTTAAGAAATCGGAAAGAATCGCATTTGTTTCAAAAGTCTCTTACTCTGGTTTCTCTTCAAAACGAAAAAATCTTTCACCTATTTCAAAATTCTCCATCAGAAGTTATTCCATCAGGAGAATGGTACTAAAACATTGGTCTATGTTACAACCGAGGTTGATTTCAGAGGCATTTTTCAACATCCTTATCATAGATCAAACATTTTTAAGGAATGTTTGAAAAAACCCATCACAATCAAGCCACCTACGCATAAAGGAACTATACCTTGTTTAAATTGGGGACATTGCAACAATATTATCAAGAGTAACACGTTCATGCATCCAACTCTAGGCACACCCATTAAAATCAACACAACAGTGACATGCGATACTAAAAATGTGGTGTACATGCTAAAATGTCCATGTGGCTTGGTCTACGTGGGAAACACGGAACGAAAAGTGAAAATACGAATGACAGAAACATAAAAGCAACATTCGAAACCACTACGAAAAATCACCAGTTGCAGTGCATTTTACTGAACAAAAACAAGTCAGCCAACTACGATTCTTGATTTTGTAAGCCGTGCTGATTTATGAGGGAAGAAACAACAAAAAATGGTTGCTTCAAGGAGAAGCATTTTGGATTAACAAATTGGAATCATGTCACCCATAGGGGTTAAATGAAAGATTGAACTTGAGTTGTTACCTTTAACATGCATCCCCTGTATATTATTTCCCTGCTTACTTTTTAAAGAAATTATGTTATCTTAATTTGGCCATACACATGAACATAATTGAATTTTTGCATTTATGATTCACCCTGATTTAAAACATTATATTGTAATAGGAAATGTTATTACTATCACACTGTAGAGCGTAGAATAGTTAAGCTATCACAATGAATCTTCGCTTGACTTCAACGCTGTAAAATGGCGGATACTGACGTTCTTTACTGCTAAGGACTTTCTTTTTAGTCCTTTTTCTTTTTCTATTTGCCTCCGATGCTCAATTCCGGGTTTTTGTTACTTTTACAAAAATACGCCGGGAACATAGTTGGTTAATGGTTTCATGCACACACCACTGTGGGATTTCTTTGACTGAACAAGATTTCAGAACGGTAAGAGGCAACTTGGTTGTTTCAATACACTCACTGTTTGGTATGCGCACGGTCAGGGTCTCATTTGACTCTGGTCTTGGGCTACTTTTTCTGATTACGTATGTTATACGTTTATACTTCACCTCATTTTCTTCATGACTTTTGCTTGCAAAAGCACCTTGAAACTGGTCGCGGTGACTTTCACCTGTTAATATGCACGTTTATATCGTTTTTCACTTCACCTCGCTTTCTTCACGTATGGTTTATGATTCTCTTCTGCATAGGCACGAACGACTCTTGCTTGTTAAAGTACTCTGTAACGCAAAATTTGATCATGGTGGTTTTCACTTGATAACACGAACGTTAACCGCGTCTTCATTCCACCTCGTGTTCTTCCAAGCATGGTAAATGACTCTCTCTGGCACCTTATAGTGCTAAACTCTGGTACAATAGTTTTTTCACGCAGGTCTACTGTTTTCCTCACTTCATTTTTTGGACCTTGCTGTTGACATTCGTCCTTAATTTCATTTTAATTTTATTACTGTTGTTTTCACGTGCAGTTTACAGTACTCACAGGGATTCGTTTACCTCGGTTTCTTACTTTGGAAACTTTCTTTAAACATTAGTGCTATTCCTTACTATGAAGTTAGGAGATACTTTAAGTTGTGCATGAACAATATCATGGTGGATGGTTTCTATTTTTTCTATTTTCTCTTTAACATTTTGTTGTATTTTTCGTAGATTTTAGCTAGGATCCTTGAATACATGCTTTATATTTACTCATAGGAAATTTCCCGACGAAGGGCTGTGTCCTGAAATGCATTGGGATTGATTTATGAAAAACATGATTCATGCTTTCCTAAAAAGACACGATTATTGAATAAGAAGAAGGAAGATAGCTACACAATAAAAAAAAAAAAAATTCGTGAAAAAAGTATATACAGATTACTGAAGTTTTTGACATTCAATTAAGGTTTGCCGAGTGGGGACGCTGTTCTACTCCTAGACAGCACACTTTTGTCACTGAGTACCTTAGTACCATATACTATGGACTTATGAGGGTAGACCAGTAGCCAATTGGGAAGGTATCAAAGTACTTACCATTGTCAAATTTAGGGAGGAGGCACAGTGGCTGGGGTCCTGATTAGCAGAATTCCAGTCAGACTAGTCAGAAAACAGAATAACACCAGCAAAAAGAGGGGGCAACCATGAAAGCAGATCAGAGTTTCCTAGAGTTATGCAATGTTGCCATATCAGAAATTTGAAAGACTGTAAAAAAGAAGTCTGTTCATGCATTGACAAGACATTACTCAGTAGACTCAGATTTCAGAAAGGCTTCAATTGTGGGGAAGACTACCATGAAACATCTATTCTTGTATAGTACCATCAGATTTTCTACTACATTATCATTATTTGCTGATCTTACCTCAGTTTTTCTGTTATCTTCTAGTCGTGGAGTTCTGGCATGAGCTTGATATTCTAATCAAATGGTTATAGGTATCAATTAAGATATTACGGTGCAGAAGAACATGCTCATTCCTTCTGGGTTTGAAGATACCAGAATGTAAACCATGAAGTTTGTAGTATTTCTCTTCAACCCTCATTTATAATTAAAAAGAAGGGGCACTATGAGGCAACTGCCGATGTAAGCCATGAAGAAACTTGGATGCTGCTGGCAGCTTAAAAGAAAAGCTTACAATTGTTTTGTATTTCAAAAGTCAGCTTATCTGGCTGTTTCTCCCTTCAATTTACACATTTTTTTCAGGATGCCTAGGGCATTATGATGCTTGTTATGGTGCCAGGCTGTTAATTTTTTAGGTCAAGCCTGGGCAGTACATGCGCTGCTTCAAGACAAGAAGTATTGGAGTATGGCTTTAAAGCCTGCCCACTATCCGCCCATATTTTTAATTGGCCTGTGTCATTGTCCTATGTAAACGCTGGCTTCCGAGTCGTTATTGGGTTTGTTAGTCCCTCCTCTGTACTGCCTTGTCTGCATTAGTTACCTCCCATAAAGACTGGAGCTTTGACTTAGGTTGTTACACAGTATATATATGCACAACATTCTTTCCTTCAATGGCGCCGCTTTGTTTGCACCATTGGCGGGACGCTGCTTGTTGTGAGAGCAGTCGAGAAAGCATACATTACTCCCAGTGATATGGTATAAACACTTAAACAGTACACACATGCATGCAAACCTCTGGAATTGTATTTACATTTGAATGCCTCATGTTCCATCCAGTATTGTGTATCTTTCAGGCCCCGATGCTCACTTTCGTATCCCGCACCTCTCAGTCAAATAAGAAAACACAT
Organism: Triturus cristatus; assembly: GCF_964204655.1. Classification (NCBI taxonomy): domain Eukaryota; kingdom Metazoa; phylum Chordata; class Amphibia; order Caudata; family Salamandridae; genus Triturus; species Triturus cristatus. The sequence goes on along the minus strand of NC_140582.1, from coordinate 75,186,209 downwards.
TATTACAACTAGCTGTGTGGTTTCTTTCACAACTCAGGTGTTGCACAAGCGATGCAACAGCAGACATCCCACATAACTCCGCTCGGCTTTCACTTGTGAGCTGCTGCACCACAAGCTGACACCAATTATAAACTGCAAATAAGTAACCAATTTAAAACAAAACAGGGAGAAAGAAAGGAGGTCTCTTCTAGGGGCAGCCAGAGCAATTAAACAAGCATTTAAAATGAGATCCAATTGAAACAAGCATTTTCACTAAAATAGGTCTCGCATTTGCGAGAGTTTAAGCTATTAGCATTGTAAATGACAATGCCTTTTATTTATGTTTTAAAAACCAAAACATAAATAAAAGGTATTTTCATTTACAATGCCAATAGCTCAAACTCGCGTAAATGCGAGAACTATTGCATTGCAAATGCTTGTTTGAATTGGATCTCATTTTAAAGGAAGAGACACCCAAAATCAGTTAAACACGGGATTAGATAGGTTGCAGTACATGGGTATGCATTTAAAGTTATGAGAGATTTACCATTCATTGTAACTGTTATATATATGATACAAATGTGTTCCGAAATCCTGCAAGTGGGTGGTACAATTCTAATGTTTATGAGCATCAATAAAGATCCTGCGATGCAAAAGAGGGCGTACCCTGAACTAGAATTTTTTGAATGACAGGGGAATCGTCATCATGTCACAATTGGAGTACTAAGCCCTTTTGAGGCTCAGTTCATAAAGCACTCAAGATACCAAAAGGAACTAATTTGTGGATTGAGAACCTTTTTGGTAAAGGCTTCCGAAATCTGGAATAATACTCCTATTATTCTGAGAGCCACATATGGTCATGTACACTTTCGAGAGGCTCACAAAACATTTGTATTTCAAATTTACTCACATGCAAGTCAGGTGGGTCAATGAACTTTGGCTTTCATTTGTACTATGGCTGTTTCTAACGTGAAAAGGTTGTAAAATGGTTCATGTTGTCAACAACTACACCGCAAAATAACAAAACAACACATCGAAAATCTGAATGTAAGATGTTTAGTAATGCCAAAAGCTTGTATATAAGGCACAAAGTAGTCTGTGTAGATTATATTTCTTGTTTAGATCCTGGGAAGGTTGATGGGAAACAATTTAACTTGAATTTAATCTCAATTCAATAAGTAACTGATGGAATTCCTTTAACGTAAGGTAGATGAATTCACAAGGTAGTCATTAGATATTATTTATTTATACAGTTTTATAAAAGTGCAAAACCAACCCACATGGGTGTACATCACTGTGCAATGCAACAAATATAACAGGTAAACACTGGGGATAAAACCTGAAGTATGCAGTCAAAAAATGCAGGTTAGAAACAAAATTAGACTGAAAAAGAAGGAACAAAATAATTCAAACCTGAAACAAAGGAGTGCTCAAATATCAAAGTAACTTCAGGAGAATTTCAGGCTAGAGCAACTAGGGCTCTACATCATTTTATGAGTGTTTTAACTTATTTTAGAGGAAGTGTCTTTTTAGAGAAGAAACTAAAATCCGGTAAATCTCTGAAATGGGTTACAAAATCAAGAGACCTATAACTCGATGGCCGGATAAGGAAAATAGGCAATCTTAAAATGCTGTCTTCCATCTAACAGGCCCTATAAGCAAAATAGGCAACCTTAAAATGCAGTCTCCCATCTAACAGATACCAAGTAACATTACAGAGAATGGTGGTGCTGTGATCATGCCTTCTAGTTCCACATATGGTCTGAGTTGCAGCAAACATTCATGCCTCGACTGGAAGAAGTAAGAGCAGAAGAGGACAGCTTTTCATAAGCTCAGGACAGAGTATAACAAGGTTTGAGTCACTGTGTACAAGTCAGCGGCTAAAATAAGATTGTGTAATGTTATCATCAAATATTTTGTCAAACTATTTTCTTTTCAGTAGCCTCAACATGGTATGTGTGTATCGGCCAGGCATCACCATCGAATATGACACCTAGACATTTTGCCTTGCCAGCCAAGACTGGACACTACACACCTATTCATCCTGTACACAACTGTTAGGTCAAGATTAAGCAGGAAAGTGAGCAGGAGTTCAGTCTTGATTGGACTGAGCTTGAGCAATGCTGGGCTATTCAGTCCTCCATAACCCCTAGATAATATGCAGATGTAGAGCTGCATGATCTCATTACCCTGATGCATGGGGATAGCTAATAAATAATCACTTCCATACAGACTCCATATGCATGATGCACAGCAAAGGAGCAAGAATAAATCCCTGATGACATGCACAAAAAGAAACAAAGATAGGGCTACACTCAGCCTAATTCTTTCTCAACAACTGATGTATAAGGATATCCAAGCCAAAACCTACTCCTAAAATGCCTCTAGGCTCCCATTATTTTAATTAATGACTCACCATGAACTTTATGAACTGCACCTCCTTTGTCAAACTGTGGCGGTCTTGCCTATGAAAAGGGCATATATCACCAACCGTAAAAGGAAATAATGGAAACCTGAAAGTGTGAGGTACCATGCACTAAGTAATGCCCACATTCTTGCTCCAACGTCCCTTCTGCATCTCTTTTCCACAGTGGCAGGAACTGGAAGCACCACGTGGACTCTTATTAAAGGCAACAAAACAGTGCAACATAGCTTGCTTTCTTTGCTTTCACCATGACTGACAACGCTAACAATAATTATTATTAGTGTTTGATGTTTTGGGCATAGATGCTCCGCCATTCTTATATATGTTTTATGCGAAGGAACCTCTACTGCCTTTTTCAGACAGGTTTTTGGTACCGTTGCCTTAATCTTTGTGAGATACATACGTTCTAGATTCAACTCCTCCTTGGCCACAATCCTACAACAATCAGTTCTTCTCTAAATATATTCCCAGAAGCAGTGGTCCTTTGATGGGGTGGTCCTCATAATCACAACCTAAACCTCAGAGGAGGACACTTGAAATACATCACCTTGGGGACATGGATAACAGCCTGTTTAGACTTTTAAGAGCAGGGTAGGGGTCCCTGAATTGAGCATAGAAGGGATAAAGATCTATGCAGGCACTTGTCATTTTCGAAATCCCTTAAATTTGAGTAGGTAGAATCAAGTGTGTATCTATTATAGGCCTCTGAGATGCAGGCCATAGCACAGAGTAAACTTTAAGCTGTGCACACTCATATATTAGTCCATCATCTACCCTCCAATTTGGCAACCCACAAGATTAGTGCCCAGGAAAGCCATCCTCTGGACAGGAGCTCTGGGAATCCAGTTGTGATTTTCCGTATATCTTCTCAGAGATTGGAGCCCTTCCTGAGAACAGCTCAACGACCCTCCTCTAGTTTGGCTTTCAATATCTACAGGTTTCGGCACAGCATCTAGAAAACTCGTTTAAGCACTTCATAGAGCTCCTGAAAAAGGATGATTTCCGCAAGGACCTGTTTAAGAGCCTGTTTCCAACCAAAGGCAGATATCTTTAGGACGGGCTCTACCAACTCCGCCTAGGAATATTATTCTAGTACTCTTTCTTGTTCAGAGGCACATGAAGGTCTCAAAGGATCTCAGCTACCTAAGGACCCCCAAAAGAGTTGCCGTTTCAGTACAACTCCTTCTTGAACGCTTTTAAGGGATGAATATTCTCTATTAGATAGGAACTGGGTAGCCTGTATCTAAAAGAGCTAGAGCCATGGCCATGGCAGAAGCATGTTTTTGCTCCTACAGCGTAAGAACATGCCAGGTGCTGTTCATCTTAGTACAAGATCACGTGTTGGTAACAGCCCATCGAATTTGGAAAAAATACAGCTCTTCTTTGGATGTGAATTTTAGGTCCTCTTGGGACAAAAGAGCTTGCATGAAAACGTAACCCGTAGCCCAATCATGCATGGTACCACCGAACTTGAATGAGAGAAAATATCGGTCTGCTTTCTACTCTGTTCCTAGTATGTGGAGGCTAAATTCAAGGTGTCAGCCAGGAGATTCTACCAATACGTGTTTCTCTTCTTCATCCAGACTAATAAACACTCCCACGGTGAGGGGGTAATTAGTTTTTTTGTTTTTCTGAAACAAACACCTGCTTTAAGAGTTTGTTTCTGAAAAACTAAAAATGTTAAAAGTTTGGTGGATGGAACTCAAAACTGACAGCAGCCATCCGCTAAATGTTTTGTACATTGCAAGGAGTGCTGTGATGGTGGTTCCATTCACTATACAGAGATGACAGCTGGGCAGGCAGTCATCTCTGAATCTGATGGATGGTAGTCTGTGAGGATGGCAGAGGTACTGTCTTCCTCCAACCTGAAAGAAAGGAGTATTCTTGGTTTTCTTTTGAGTTTCTGCAATCTAACAGTAGGTTTGGAAAATGAGGAGAAAAAGTCTGGGAAATTGTGGCAAATATTACCAAAAATTGTGTGTATGACTTCATATGGCATTCTGGATGTCAGGTTTGTGTAAATTAAAAAAAGAAAGCTTTTGTTAAGTTAGCAGCAACCATACCAAATCTAGTAAAGAAACCTTCAATGAGTGGAAAAGATTTGGAGAGAACGCAAAATGATTTGTCCCCTGAGGTAAGACATCAGAGGGAGGAGAAAGACTGGACATCAGATGATAATTGCAATTTAAATAGTATGGTGGACCTCAGCCACCTGTACAATACTGCAAATATTTGCCACTTTGGTCTGTTCATGTATTCAAACTGTTGGGCATGCAGCAAACATGCCCTGTGATTGTATGAAATTGGTATAATACTACAATAAGATAATGAAAGACAATACCATGTTGGATTTCACTTAAACAAAAATGGATGCATATAATTTCATTAATAACTTTCAAATAACACTTTTACACTGCTGTCAAACAAACAAATGCAGCTACATTGAGATTTAACAGAGGCTAAGAAGCAGGTGCCAAATGCTTGGGAAAAAACTAAAGGTTCTGGTTGTACAATCTAAGTATAACGATTGTATGTGTAAAAGGAAAGATGGCTTAGATGGCTATGGACTCGTCTGACATGAGCTCAATCACCTGTGTGGTTAGTCATGTATCAGGAAGCTATACAATGGTCCACTTGAGATGTGGACAGTTTCTGTTTATTGTGGCCCTTTTATTATCTCAAATTGTTCATTCATGGAAAACCAGTATGGTCTCTGGAAGGGGTTTGTAACACCTAATGTACAGAGTCAGTTTCAGGGTTCTCTATAAACAGCCTGGGGATGCAACAGTATACAACTACTGCATTGTTCTCTCTGAAATCTGCACCTCAATAAAACTACTTTACAAAAAATATGGAAGAATTGGAAAGGTATTCGAGGATACCAGAGGCAGAAGCCACCCTCTATATAATACATTTAAAAAAGGAAACTATTGACACACTGTGTTTTTTTGACCAAATGAATAGGTCAAAGGTACAATACTTATTTTTTGCTTGGCAGTAGAGGTGATGGGTTTGCAGTACACTGCATTTTCTGATCTTGATTTATTCTTACCACACCATATAATGGTAAGAACAAACGTTTTTCATTTATGTACATTTTCACTTCATTCTTCACGCGCTGTATTGTTGTAAATAATTGAGTTTTTTCTTATGTTGTTCACAGGCATTTTATGGAACCAATTAGAAATAGTATATATAGTTTTTCCTATCCAATGTTTATGATCTTTAGTTTTATTAGAGGTCTATGTACTTTTCATATACATTGAAAATAAATATATTTAAAAACTTTGTAGTATGTTCTGAATTACTAAAAGAAGAGCATCCATTTCAATTAACCTTCTGTTGCCCAGGTCACACTTTCCAGCTCTCTGACATGTATCTGCTCATGTCTCTTTAGGTTTGAGGAATCAATGAATCGTCTCTCACATACAATACATACATAAGGTTTCTCTCCCGTGTGTAGTCGTTGATGTTTAACAAGGTGTGGCAACTGTCTGAAATCTTTCCCACACTGACTACATGTATATGGCTTTTCTCCTGTATGAACTCGCTGATGAATTACCAGCGATTGTGACTTTCTAAAACTCTTCCCACATTCTCTACATATGTATGGTCTCCCCTCAAAATATGTTCCCTGATCTGTATGCAAGTTTGTTGATTCAAGGAACTTCTTTTGGCATTCACTACATATATTTAGTCGCTCACCCTTGCTAGTTTGATGATGTTCGCTGTTACTTGGTGACCGGCTAAAACAATTTTTACACTGACTACAAATATACATTTCCAATCCTGTGTCCATCTCCTGATGTGGGGGTGCTGAATCTTTAGAGCTCTTGCCATATTCAGTCTTCGTATATGGTTTATGATTTTGTTTGGTAGCCACAGGGCTTGACCCTTGAGTCACGCTGCTGCGATATTCAGCACATGCATTTAAGGTTTCTTCTGCTTTGATCCTGGGATGGCTATTGACATCTGCTTTATAACCGCACATTCTTCCCTGTTCGCTGCTCATGGATGTGGCATTGTTCTCCCTGCTGCTTGCTCGCTGTTGATCAATAGAGGGTAACGTCTGGGAAACAGCTAAAGAAGGGATAATAAAAACATTCAACTCACTACAACATTTTCTGATGTCTGATGTAAATAAGTCACACAGATGTATTAACTACAGGTTATAACAATACATTAGAGCACCAAGTTGTAAGACCCAGAAAGTGTGGCTGTAGTTAATAATACTGCATTCAGGTTCAAACACTGCTTGGAGCTTCTTAGGGCTGGGCATGAGACAGCTTTAGCTGTCAGCCACCCACCTTCATATAATCTATAAAAATAATACATTACAATATAAAATATACACAAAGTAATACACTAATAAGCACTATTATTTTTATTATACATGATTTACTTTGAGTCAGCTCCTTCAGCCATTACTTTGATAAAGTGTCCATTATATTCTAGATCAGTCCACAGTTAGGATGCGTAAAGTGGAGCTATTGGTCGGCCCCCTTCAGCCATTAGCTTTGTTCTCAGTGCCATTCATATCTTCTTCGATCAGCCTACAACCAGCCTGTTGGTACTTGGTGCATAATGCAGTGTGAGTGACAGCATTCTTACATCAGTCTCCCTCTGAGCCTTAGCGATCATGAGAAATTGCACTTTAACTAGGGTGCTATTCATTAAAACGGCCGGCTACACAAGATTGTGAGGTAAGTCACCTCATCTAAGATAGGCCCTGCCTCATCACATTGATGTCACAGCCAAGGTAAACAAGGGATTCTGCTCACAACTCACTGATTACCTACAAAGTGCTCGGCAAATAGTCTTGGAACACCACATCCATAAGAATGTTCACTTACATCAATATCTATACTGCCTGTGTACACAAAACATCCCAGCCAGTGGATCCCATTATCCAAGAAAGTAGCTTAATTCAGACATTGACACAGCAGCGCAGTTATATGGGGGATTCCCCTCACTTTCCAATAAAGCTTGCCGGCTGAATAGTTTCAATTTGAGGCCCAGCACCCACTATGCACTGAGCATGCAACCTGGCAAACTTGACAATGCTGGTGCACAGCTTCAGTGATGTAACTGAGCCCCACGCAAAGTACTGACCATCACCTTTTAATTAGTCTTCCAGCACTGGCCCGTCATCGAATAGCCAACTTCTTCTGGCTACTACCTTTGCCCCCAGCCAATCAGCCTCTATTTCAGCTTCAGGGCATGGTACAAGGGCCCAATATCATTGCAGACACCATGCTGGTTCTCTTGCTTAATCCCAGGAGGGAGCTGCTATTTCTTCTGTGAGATTCCATGAATGGAGCCACCACTTAATACACTGCCACTACAAGCGCTACCACTTCCATGGCTGGCACTTCTACAGTAGAAACCAGTAAAACAAAGCGTTACCCTCACAATGGTGGAAGCCTACCGCCTTCCCTAGGGGTTAAGCAGCACGAGCTCAGTGGCAGAATACAGTGTAGTGATCAGTGGGAGTGAACACGTCTCCTGTTTAACCTGTTTCTGGGAGGTCTACAAGCTCACTCACCTTTTAAAAGTTATGCTGCTTTATGCTTAGCTCACCCTTTGCCTACATCAGTTAGATGTAAAGGGCTACTCACGAGTGGTGACTCTGCGCTGGATGTATGTGTGCCTGAGAAGGGTACAGTACATGGATAGAGCAGTGCATGCATGGTGAGTGCATGTACTGAGTATGTTAACTGGCGTCCCAGTATGCCAGGAGGGGCCGTGTTGAAAGGTATTGCTGGATCGGAAGGGCCGAAGCTTGCGTGGCGCCTAGTGGCGACACCATAAGCCAGGAGGGGACGCCATGGTATGCACTACCGTGTGAGGAGGGCCAGCACTTGGCCAGTGGATTTAAGGCAACCCTGTATGCCAGGAGAGGCTGCCAATACTTTTTTTTTTTTTTTTTAGAATATCTTTATTTTTTCAATTCCACTGTTGTTGAATACATACAAATTGCAATACTGACCAACATTAAGAAATGTGAACAAACTTCGGAGCCATTCCAACCCCCTCCCAGTACGGTTATTAATAAGCTATTACCATCTTCTAAAGGTCTCCAATAATACAGGTTATGTGTTGCATATCTTTAATATATCAAGTTTCAACATCTTTATTTCCGGGGCCTTCCCCCGCTGAAGTACATCTCTCCTCGTCAGCTCCTGAGTCCCCCGACTCCCGCCCTCCCACTGCTGCTTTAAACTCCACTATGACTTATCTCCATGTCGTCAAATCTTCCTCTGCATGTTCATCTACTCTACAACAGCGTAGCCTAACCTCCTCTGCTACTGCCCATTCTTTCACATCTCTACCCCATCTGTACAGGTTGGGTGCCCTTGTGCCCATCCATGCCATGGCCACTTACCTTCTCGTCAGTAAGAGAGCCAGTTGTACAAATCTCCAGTGTATTTTCCCCTCCTTGCGTTGTCTGAGTGTCCCCAATAAACAGGTAGTGGGTTCTAGCCTCAGTGTCACACCTCCCATATTCTGTAGCGTTTCGACCACCCATTCCTAGTAAGTGCGTTCCTCAGGACATTGCCAGGCCAGGTGCAGAAATATTGCCGGTGTGGTTTGACATCGGGGGCATGTATTTGGTTTCGTGGGGCCAATACGGGCAGCAGCACCGGGGTGACATATGTGCGGTGCAAAAAAAAATGAAATCGTCCAGCTTAAGCTGTGCGTTACATGAACCCCTATTTACTAGTCTGCAGGTTTCCTTCCACTCTGTATCTGTCATTGGTGTACCTAGATCCTCCTCCCAGGCTATCCTTGCTTTTGTATTGGTCTAGGCAGATCCATAATCATAGCGTTATATAAGTGGAAGATCAAGTGCCTTCCCCCTCCAAACTCTAGTAGCGTCCTGAAGAGGGCTGCGGATGCTGGGGCGACTGGGCAAGTAGGCCAAATGTCTCTGACTATATCAACAATGCTTGCGTAGATAATGAACTGACCCCTTTCAACCCCAAAACTCTCTCGGGCTGCCTCGAAGGAGATCAGTGTGTCATTGTGGAATAATATCAGGGATCCCCCTTCTTTCTAGCCAGTAAAATTCACTTCCGATGCCAGATGGAGCAATGCCGGGAGGTCCCAGAACTCGTACTCCCTAGCGAAGGGGGCGCATCTCAGAACCACACTCACTGCTCTTTCCCAGAGTGCTGCTGGTTGTTTAAGCAAGCAAGGCCTTCACCCTGCCCCCTCCCACCTCCATGCAATTGCGCGGACAAGGTTTTTTCCCGTGCATCATCAGTAGTTCTTTCTCCCAATTGGCCTCCTCTGTCAGCCAGTGTGCTGCATGCTGGAGGTGGGACGTTAAATAATAGAGTTCAATATTGGGGAGTGCCAACACTCCCTCATCCTGCGGTAGCTGCAGTGTCTCTTTGCTCACCTTATTTCTGTCATTTGCCCACACCAGATTCAATAGCCAGGAGTGAAGATGTTTAAACACTGACCCTGGAAGTGTGTCCAACGAGTGCTGAAGGGTATAGAGGCATTGGGGCAGGAAGAGGCTGTCGATCTTAAGTGGTTACGAGAATCAGCTGTCGCACAAGAAATCTGAGTCGTGACCTGTGGTTAACCAAGAAGCAACGAAGAATGAGACGGAACTGCCCCCACTAAACAGAGGAAGATGCCGTGTAGGCATCGCTGCACAGGAATCCCGTCTCCACCCCCTCCAATGTGAAAAAGCACTGACTTACCATGCAGGAGGAGCACCGGAGCACCTCTGATCACTACTGGAGCCAGCTGTGTATGCTCAAAAGAAAGCCATGTGCAGCCCACTACCCACATAGGACCAGACCAGTGTGAGTGCCTGTGATACAGCACTCACTGGGACATTACAAACCTCCTCGCTGCTGGAGCAGGTAAGACTGGTTACGGGCCTATCAGGCCTCGGGGGAACTCACTGCACTTTCAACTATTTTAAAAAGAGTCTGAGTAGACTCTTGACTTAAGGCCTACAAGTGAGCATTCCCTGGATGAGGTCACCAGTGAATGGGGAATAACCCCATCAACATTATGAAGAGCGAGTGGGAGAGGGATTTGTTAGCATAACACTAGCGCCCCAACCTCAAGGGGAAATGTGTTATTGTTTATATATGTCATAATATTACTTTGAATGCGTAGAGTTAGAAATAAAATATTACTTTTTACAATAAAAATAAGTTGTTGACTGAACACTGATTTTATTGACATTATGAAGAGCGAGTGGGAGAGGGATTTGTTAGCATAACACTAGCGCCCCAACCTCAAGGGGAAATGTGTTATTGTTTATATATGTCATAATATTACTTTGAATGCGTAGAGTTAGAAATAAAATATTACTTTTTACAATAAAAATAAGTTGTTGACTGAACACTGATTTTATTGACATTGCTGTGCGCTCTTTGAGTTATGGCTCGTGTTCACTGACCTGTGGGAGCCTTGGTTTGCTCGACCATAGCTACCACTGAGTCAAGTGCAGAAGGAGCACTTGGCCCAGCCGCTGAAGATCCATAGTATGTCAGGCCCGGGACATCAGGAGTAAAAGGCCTCAAACCATTTGGTTAGGCCCAGTAACCCCTGCATGCCCGTGGTCCTCTGAAAAGGGTTCTGACAACTTGTAATAAGAGTAATACATAGATACTGCAGAAACATTTCAGCAAATGATCCTGCCACACCTCCAGAAGCTTGCAACATTTCTTAAAACCTCCTTTTTCAGATGCTGTAAGTCATTGGTGTGCTTGTGTTAAATATCATGGGAACGCGGATGGAGGTCTAGCAGCTACCCTTGGAACACATTTCTGTTGGATAATCATTGCAGAGCTAGACCAATGGAGGATTTCCTTATGGGATATGCGGGTTCATATGAATATTAGAATCTGATTTTCTCAAATGGGCAATTTACCCTACGAAGAAGCATAATTAAGTGCTCTAACCTACAATATAGCAATTCTGGAGGAAAAGGAATTTAGACTCAAACAGGTGATGGATTACCAAAGCATAGATTGAGGAGGAAGCTACTGGGAACAGCTGGTGTGTTACAGATTAAATAGTAGTCAAGTAGCAACAGAGTGAGAGATGGGGAACAGCACCTTCTTGATTGCAAGATTTCTTGATGTAAGAGACAAATACAGAGCATTAAAGTATCTGAGAAGGAAGATAGATCACCATGGAAAACATGTGTGAGTGGTGTATGAGGGAAGAGTCATGATTTTCTTGCTCATCATAACTGCCAAATACCTTTGAATTTTAGGTTTTGCATCATACCCATAACATTCCTTTAATACAAATTAAAACAAATATTAAAAGTGGTTTTTTTTTTAAATGACAGCCATTGGTCCCTGGGCAAAGCAAGGAAACAATCCTATGTACTCTCAGAACCTACTAGACAGGACTGTAAACAGCAAACTTTGGGCACAGCTTCCACAAAGACCATACCCGAACTACACCATGCTTTGACTATTATCTGTCTCCCTAGCTGCTTTGGAATTAAAAACCATAAAAAGACTAAGCCAAAATATAAAACAAAGAGCCAGTGCTTTCTCCTAAGTTTACCTAACGCTCTATCGTGGTTTGCCGAGATTGCATTCAATACTCAATTTTCACGATCCTGCTACTCCTATCAATCAATCAATCAATCAGTGACACTTATAAAGCGCGCTACATACCCGTAGGGTCTCAAGGCGCTGGGGAGGGGGGGTGCCGCTACTGCTCGAACAGCCAGGTCTTCAGCTTCTTCCTGAAGGAGAGGTGGTCTTGGGTCAGGCGCAGGTCGGACGGGAGGGAGTTCCAGGTCTTGGCGGCCAGGTAGGAGAAGGACCTTCCTCCTGTAGTCGCTCTTCGGATGCGGGGGACGGCGGCGAGGGCGTGGTTGGCTGATCGGAGGTGGCGTTTGGGAGCGTAGAAGTTGACTCGGCTGTTGAGGTAGCTCGGGCCTTGGTCGTGTAGGGCTTTGTGTGCGTGGGTGAGGAGGCGGAAGGTGATTCTCTTGTTGATGGGGAGCCAGTGAAGGTCTCTCAGATGACCGGAGATGTGGCTGGATCGTGGGATGTCGAGGATGAGTCTGGCTGAGGCGTTTTGGATCCGCTGGAGTCTCTCCTGGAGCTTGGCGGTGGTCCCGGCGTAGAGGGCGTTGCCGTAGTCCAGTCGGCTGGTGACGAGGGCCTGGGTGACGGTCTTCCTGGTCTCTGAGGGGATCCACCAAAAGATCTTTCGTAGCATGCGTAGGATGTTGAAGCACGCCGAGGAGACGCTGTTGACTTGCCTGGTCATGGAGAGGGAGGAGTCCAGGATGAAGCCCAGGTTTCGTGCATGGTCTGTCGGTTTGGGCGCGGTGCCCAGGGCGGGAGGCCACCAGGAGTCGTCCCAGGCGGAGGGTGAAGAGCCCAGGATGAGGACCTCCGTCTTGTCCGAGTTCAGTTTCAGGCGGCTGGTCGTCATCCACTCGGCTACCTCTTTCATCCCTTCGTGCAGGTTGGCTCTGGCGGCGGCGGGGTTGTTGGTCAGGGAGAGGATCAGCTGGGTGTCGTCGGCGTAGGAGATGATGCTGAGGTGGTGTTTGCGTACGATGGCCGCGAGGGGGCTCATGTAGACGTTGAAGAGGGTGGGGCTCAGTGATGATCCTTGGGGGACGCCGCAGATGACTTCGGAGGCCTCTGACTTGTACGGTGGTAGGCGGACTCGCTGTGTTCTTCCGTCGAGGAAGGAGATGATCCATTCCAGCGCCTTGTCCTGGATACCGATGTCGCTGAGGCGCCGTGTTAGGGTGCGGTGGCAGACCGTGTCGAATGCCGCGGAGAGGTCTAGGAGGATGAGGGCCGCTGTTTCTCCCTTGTCCATCAGGGCTCGGATGTCATCGGTGGCGGCGATGAGGGCGGTCTCGGTGCTGTGTTTGGCTCGGAAGCCGGACTGTGAGGGGTCGAGGGATCCGTTCGTCTCGAGGAAGGCGGCCATCTGCTTGTTGACGGTCTTCTCGATGACTTTGGCTGGAAACGGTAGAAGCGAGATGGGGCGGTAATTCTTGAGGTCGGTGGGGTCCGCTGTTGGTTTCTTGAGTAGGGCGCTGAGTTCGGCGTGTTTCCAGCTTTCGGGGAAGATGGCGGTGTCGAAGGATGTGTTGATGATGTCTCGCAGGTGGGGTGCGATGACAGCGTCGGCCTTGTTGAAGACGTGGTGAGGGCAGGGGTCGGTTGGTGATCCGGAGTGGATGGAGTTCATCGTGCGGATGGTGTCTTCTGTGCTGATCGGGGTCCAGGCGTGGAGGGTGGTGGTGGGGGGGGGTGGCAGGTCGGTCGTGGTGTGCGTTGGTTGGTTGTTGAAACTGCTGTGTATGTCCGTGATCTTGTTGTGGAAGTATGAGGCGAGGGAGTTGCAGAGGTCTTGCGATGGGGTGATGTCGTTGTTTCCTGCGCTGGGGTTGGAAAGCTCTTTCACGATGTTGAAGAGTTCCTTGCTGTTGTGTGCGTTGTTGTCCAACCGGTCCTTGAATGCTGTTCTCTTGGCGGCGCGGATCAGCTGGTGGTGTTTCCGGGTGGCCAGTTTGTAGGAGGTCCTGTTGTCCGGTGTCGGGTCCTTTTTCCAGGCTTTCTCGAGGGCTCGGCAGTTCTTCTTGGAGCTCTTGAGTTCGTCGGTGAACCATGGGGCCTTCTTGCTGGTGGGTCTGCTGGGCGGGGTCCTCAGCGGGGCGAGCTCGTCCGCGCAGGTGGTGATCCACTTCGTGAGGTTGTCGGCGGCCTGGCTGGGGTTCGCTGAGCTGGCAGGAGGGTGTTGGCTCAGGGAGGTGGCGAGCTGGTCTGCTGTGATCTTGTTCCAGCTTCTGCGGGCGGTGTGTTGCTGGTGTTGGTGGGTCGTCGTTCTCTTGAAGGTGAAGTGGACGCAGCTGTGGTCCGTCCATTGAAGCTCTGTGGCGTGGCTGAAGTTGATGTCTGTGCTGGATGAGAAGACGGCGTCGAGTGTGTGTCCGGCGAGGTGGGTGGGGGTGGACACCAGTTGCTTGAGTCCCAGGTTGGCGAGGTTGTCGAGCAGGGTGCTGGTGTTGTGGTCGTTGTTGTTCTCCAGGTGGAAGTTCAGGTCCCCCAGGAGGATGTAGTCGGCGGAGGGGAGGGCATGCGGGCTGACGAAGTCGGCGATGTCCTCGCTGAATTGCGTGCGTGGTCCAGGGGGTCGGTAGATCAGGGTGCCTCTGAGGGTGGTGTTCGGGTTGGTGTGGATCTGGAAGTGCAGGTGTTCGGCGCTGGTCAGGGTGTTGTCGGTGCTGGTCGTGAGACGGATGGTGTTCCTGTGGATGATGGCGATGCCTCCTCCCATCTGGTTGGCGTTGCGGTCCCTCCGGATGATCTTGTAGCCCTCTGGGATGGCGATGGCGATGTCGGGAGCTGAAGAGGCGTTCATCCAGGTCTCCGTGAGGAAGGCAACGTCAGGGGCTGTGGCGTCTAGGAGGTTCCAGAGTTCGATGGCGTGTCTGTGGACGGAGCGGGTGTTGAGCAGGATGCACTTGAGGTGGGTGCTGCTGGAGTTCGACTTGTCGGGTGCTGGTGCGGGGCTGGTCCGGATGCAGGAGAACTTGCAGGCGTGGCAGCTGAAAGGTCCGTGGGTGTGTCGTGGTGTGGCTTGATGGCATTCTGGGAGTCGGCCGTTGTCGAGTGCGATGAGGGTGGCGGCGGAGTACGTCAGGCGGGTCGGTCGGGCTCTTCGGGGGCCAGGGGTCCTGGCGCTGGTCGCGATCCGGTCGCGGACGGGCGCAGACGGGCTTACCTTTGGCGCGCCTTCGGCGCGCCCGCTGCGCGTGACCGCTGCGCGTTCGCACGGTCGCCATTTAAGGCGAAGTGCGCGGGTGGGCGGGGCAGCTGGGAGGCGGGAGCGGGGAGGGTTACAGAAGAGAAAGGGGCGGGGACAAGCGGCGGTGGCGGGAAGGGAGGGCGGGGGGTGGCGCGGTAGGCGGGCAACAAGGAAGGAGAGCGCACACTGTAAAATACAACAGGCAAAAATAAACGACAAAAAAACGGGCAAAACAGAGAAAAACACAGATCGGCAAGACAAGCGCAAATGCTTCACAAAACCTGGAAAAAAGCGGCAAAAGCACTCGCAGCGGCGGCAGCCGGCAAACGAGGCTCAACGAGGCAGCAGGGCAGGCAAGGGGCACACGCAGCAGCTGGTGGCCGTGCGGCGCGGGGGTGTCCCACAAGTGGGTCACACTCACCTGCGTCGCACGGTCGCCATTTAAGGCCAAGTGCGCGGGTGGGCGGGGCAGCTGGGAGGCGGGAGCGGGGAGGGTTACAGAAGAGAAAGGGGCGGGGACAAGCGGCGGTGGCGGGAAGGGAGGGCGGGGGGTGGCGCGGTAGGCGGGCAACAAGGAAGGAGAGCGCACACTGTAAAATACAACAGGCAAAAATAAACGACAAAAAAACGGGCAAAACAGAGAAAAACACAGATCGGCAAGACAAGCGCAAATGCTTCACAAAACCTGGAAAAAAGCGGCAAAAGCACTCGCAGCGGCGGCAGCCGGCAAACGAGGCTCAACGAGGCAGCAGGGCAGGCAAGGGGCACACGCAGCAGCTGGTGGCCGTGCGGCGCGGGGGTAGACGGACAGACTTGAAAAATGCACCAGTCGAAGTTCTCTTGTGACCGGGATCACTTTGACAGCTTTTCCCACTCTCAGACTTTACCTTTGGACTGCCTTTATTATGATTTTAAAATCCGACAGCTAGTCAAGGATAAATGATGTAGCCAGGCAGGGCTGCACAAGCTAAATGTTTTTTTCTTTGAGGTCAGGCTAAAGCTTCAATTTCTGCAGTAATAGGTTCTGTGCAAGATCTTGCCCGCCAAGCCTGCATCAGCTTCAGGCACTCTTCTGGGTGTTTTCTTTCTTCATTCCTTTGGGAGTAAGCCCTTAAGGTGACCACCCCTTGAACACTATACTGCCTCTTCTCTTAGCGGTCATGGTCTAGTGCACCTATCCCACAGCAAGGTAGCACATTAAGGTCCCTGAAAGTCTACCGTGAGGGCTATGAAGGCAGCACCTGACATAACTCACTCTGGGAAAACTCCTGTATCTACACCATTGGCTACAGGACATTTCTGAGTCTTCTTGTGCCTTCTGGTGTTTCAAAGCGTGGAGGCTACAACCTCAAGCTTTAGGGACCCTTCTTCCACCCGCACCTCTGCCAACTAAGAGGTTGCTCCCGGAGACTGGTCCTTCAGCTCAGGGTCTGTATACTGAGACGGATACCTTGCCTAACAATCAAGCACACAGTTCACATTCAGGGTTACACACCCTGGACCATGCTTGGGCCTGCCTTAATCAGGTATTCTGTCACCTGTCTCTTTGAAAGCACCTCCAGAGAAGTGACTTCTCTATAGCAAATTCAGGGACCTCATGTGGCACTGAGAGTTTTTTTTCCAAGACCATTTTTATTCATTTTAGCATAGAAGGGAAATGATTTAAAATCATTGTGTTACTCTCCTGCATACATGATTAGGTATTAAATCATCCTTTCCACTACAATATAAACATTTTAAATTCAGTAACATTGGTAAACCATGAACAAATAACAGAGTGGGGTCACGAATGAGCCGTATAGTAGGAATTGCTCATGTGGTATCAATGTTAGGCGGAACATGTCTTCACCACTCAGGGTTGACCAACACGGTACCCTTAACTTGTCTCTTGGGTATCTACACCTTAATTTAAGGTTCAGTATACCCTCAGAGACATGAGGTTGGTCACCATTGTGATCACACCCTCATGTTCCCCTTCTGCCTGTGTCAACTCACTATCAGAGATATAATCTACAGGTAAATATAAGTAAACAGCTAGCTCCTCTGTGTAACCAACCCTCTCTAGTCAAAACATTTAGTGGTCCTTCTGCCATCCTATGGGCATTAATTTTACTGCAGATATTACCCTCCAGGTATTGCACTTTGAAAACTAAATGTTATATCTTCACGGTCTTTTGGCACAGGTATCCGATAGTGCACTCACTGGTACCTCCTTTACGAAGGCATCCTAGAAGTACTTTTTAGAACTCACAGGAACCACCATCTAAACTTCAGGAGTCACTTCCCAACTAAGGGACATAATGACATATTACACCTTCATCTCATGGAGACAGCCTCCCTCCAATGCTACTTGATATCCCTGTGGACTGCCAACTAGTTTGAAACAGCTTGAGAGGAGTCTCTCACTTGCCCTCTGGCTGATTGCAGTCAAAGTAGCAGCCCTTCTTTTCATACAGCCTCATACACCCTTTGTGCCCCCCTCCCTTTTCCCTGAAATGGTATGAGTCTTCACTCGTTATCACTAGCTGGGAGCCCTGACCCCACCCATTTTGTGGCTTCCCCTTGTGCCTCCCTATGCCGCCTGTTGCTGACTCATAAATCAGTCTCCCTCTCAAGCTGTTTAAAAGTCACCAAATTTCCATACTTTGCTGCCCTTCATCCAGACCGTCAGTGAAGTCAATTAGTCTTTGTTGACACTTTTTTTGAGGCATCTTCAAAATCTTCCAATGACTTCTGAAACACTTTGCTGGGATCTCTACATCTCATGAAATACTTCTACTGAACAATATTCCCTTCATGTGCAATTTGTAACTGTGCAGGGCCTCACAGATGGCAAGAACTGTGTCCTTCTACTGAATTGGTAACTTCTCCCAGAGTACAGGCAACTAATGCTGATTCTAATTAAATTAACCACTTTTCTACATCATCACCAACTACAAAGCGAGGTTTCACATATTGTGGTAATTGGGGATATGACTTTCCAACCACTGGTGTTCACTCACCACTCTGTTGCTACCACCACCAATACTTGGGTCTGAGCTCACCTTTTTCTCCTACAACAGCTGTAAGTACTCACATTGCTAAGACCACTTTGTCAGATTTTCCTGCTGTTTGTTTTTGCATTAGTTTTTTAGGGAGCTCAAAATCCTCTAGTGGGGCATGGCTGAACACCGTAGTCATGCAGGGCTAAATTAGATAGATGATTTTCAGCATGGTCCTGCTAAATCCTTTTTCTTTGCAGTAAACAGGCTCAGAACAAGACAAACACTGAGATTGAACCTTTAATGGTTGACTGCATGCCGTGTCTCAGACTTCTGTCGGTTAACAAATGACTAAGGTTCAACTTTTACCAGGTGCTCAATATCTTCCTCCCCACACCTAGTGCTTGTACTGCAAGAATGCCAAGGAAGTCTTCCAGGTGTTCAGGTCCCAGATAAAAGTGGGAGACAAGCTAAACCACTCACTTCAGTAATGACTGCATCAAAGTCCACTCTAATCATCTTCCAACTGCTTGGCTGGTTCTTCACTCGAGAAGCCCTCCCTTTCTCCCTTTATTTCCCTTGTTGTCCTTTATACCTCTGAAGCTACAGGAGGCCAGATGGTCTGACCAGAAGAATCTCTTCTTGCTATTCGATACAAGTCATTAGCAAACAAAGGCCTCAGTCCTCCTCCCTGAAAGACAGCAGATTCCTCCTGTTTTTATCTTCACCAAGTCCATTTGTGTCCTGAGGTGCTGGATGTGGGAAGCCTTTCATATACTGGTAACTAGACAGTAACTGGTGCTATGTCATAATCCAATTGAAAGAAAATCCCAACAATCCACTGACTGCCCTCTCAGGAAGTAGGTCAAATTTGCTTTACTGCAAATAACCACAGAACACCCTGCTATGGTGATGTTACAAGAAGGCAGGACCCCTGTTCCAGCGTGCAGAACACGGAATCCACACCCAAGGCCAGTTTTGTGTAATGAATAAATTCCCATGAAAAAGCAACCATGGCTGGTTCTAAGCTAGTGTCCCCTACTGTGGTGCACAGACATATCCTGGCCAAGAACAGAGCAGCTTTGAAAAGTCACTTAAGAAAGTCAAAATGCAGCCTGAGGTAGGCTACAGTGGTCAGAGTTCTTCATCATGGAATTGCAAAAGAAGAGACTGTAATTACATTAGCTCTCAGTACAGAAATTTTTTGTAATGGTACAGAAAAAAGAACCTTCAGAAACCCTTTTGCTATGAGAAAACAGAGATGAAGAAGTGCAGGGCAATGTAGCCCATAGGCTGCCATTATAAGAAGAAAAAGTAGGATGTGCGTTTAAGAGCAGAGAGACCACCAATATCCCATCATGCTCAGCCAGAGGCAGTTACCTTTTTTTTTTTTTGAAGGCTACACTAAACCAATAATAGAGCATGAAATGATCTGTCCACTCCACTAGGGAAGCTTATGACTATCATGGAAATACCCCTACGAGAGAACTAGAATTGCAGGTAAGAAACTATACCTTCTTTCGTAGGAGATTTCCATGTATAGTCATATGCTTTGAGTCTGTGGAGTAGACAGAAAACACAAGGAATGTACCCCGTTAAATAAAAAGATTTCTGAGGAATGCCTGTCCCACTTGCTCATCTGCCCTAGCGTCTGGGTCCAGGCAGTAGTGTCTAGTGAATGTATGGTCTGACTTCCAAGTAGCTGCCTTGCAGATATCCACTAAAGGAATATTTCTCATTAAGGCAGCCATAGCTGCCTTCCCTCTGGTAGAGTGAGCTTTGGGCCTACCAGAAAGAGATTTGTTGGCTAGCTGATAACAGCAGAGAATGCAAAAGACAATCCACCTAGAGATTGACTGTTTAGAAGTAGCTAAACCTGTGCGGACTGGGCCGTAATTGATAAACAACTGTTGTTAATTACGAATGGCCTTGTCCAGATAGAATTTTAAGAACACGAATGGAGAGCTCTTTCGGCTGGAGATGAAGGGTTTGGAAAGAACATGGTTAAAGCAATAGTCTGGTTTACCTGAAAATCTGAAACCATTTTAGGGAGGAACTTAGGATGTGTGCGCAGCACTACTTTGAAAGAATGGAATACTGTGTAAGGCTCATGGGTGAAAAGGGCCTGGATCTCACTAACTCTCCTAACTGATGTAATGGCCACCAGGAAAGCGGTTTCCCATGAGAGTTGTTGTAATGAAGCTTTGTGAATGGGTTCAAAGGGAGGAAGAATGAGGCGAGAAAGTACTACATTCAGCTCTCATGGAGGAGAAGGGTATCTAATAGGAGGGAAAACCTTCTTTAACCCCTCTAGGAAATCTTTATTAACTGGAATCCTAAAGAAAGAGATTTGTGAAGGACATTTCCTGTATGCCGTGAGAGCAGACAGGTGGACTATGATTGAAGAGTGTTGAAGGCCAGATTTGGCAAGGTGTTATAAATACGGGAGAATGACTTCTTCCTGGCAAGAGGTGGGATCAATTTGTTTGGAGGAGCACCAAATGCAAAATCGTTTCCAACTGCCGGTATCAGTGGTATTGGAGGAAAAGCGTGCAGTAACTTGTTTGACCAGTCGATCCATAGGGCATTCCTGACCTTGGATTGTAAAATCCGGGGGCGAAGTTGCTACATTTTTTGTTTTCCTCTGTGGTGAACAGATCCGTAGAAGGTGTGCCCCACAAGCTGAAAATATCTTGAAAGACTTCTTCATTCAGCACCCACTCATGGTTTTCGTCAAGAACCCTGCTGCATGTGTCTGCATGGATATTCTGCACCCCTGGCAGATGCGCAGCTACCAGTGTTAGCTTCCTGGCGATGAGACAGTGCCAGATCGATTGGGCTTCTTGCAACAAGGCAGTGGACCACGTTCCCCCCTGCTTATTCAGGTAGTACATGGTGGTTGTATTGTCTGTGTGAGCAAGTGAGGTGTTGGTCGTGAATGAAGGATGAAAAGCCTTGAATGCCAGGTGTACTGCTCGGAGTTCCAGAAGGTTGATATGATGTCTGTTCTCTCTAGGACCATAGCCCTTGTATCTGTAGGTATTGCATGTGAGCTCCCCACCTGAGCAGTGAGGCATCTGTGACCATGGTCTGTGTTGGTGGTAGGTGGTGAAAGGACATTCCCCTCAGGAGATTCTTCTGGGAGCACCACCACTGGAGAGATTCCACCGCATGAGTTAAGAGGGTGATCCTGTCCTCCCAGTTCCCTGAGAACTGGTTCCACTTGTCCTTCAAGCACTAATGGAGAGGGTGCATGTGAAGGCGAGCATTGGGAGACAGAAATATGCAGGAGGCCATCGAGCCAAGGAGCGAGGAGACTATGTGTAGTGATGGATAGGTTATCCATTGAAGATTGAGACATTTTTGGAGAATGGATAACCGTTGTTCCTCCGAGGGAAACTACTTTTCCAGAAACGTATCGATGGTAGTGCTTAAGTAATGTAGAATCCGAACCGGAGATGCCATGGACTTTTGAACATTGACATGCAGACCCAAGCGATGAAACAGATCGCACTTCCACAGGAAATGTTCTTGGGCTTTTGCGAAGAAAAATGCCTTGATCAGCCAATTGTCCAGGGAGAGATATTCAAAGATTGTGTGTTTCCGAAAGTGCGCTGCCATCACCGCCATGCATTTGCAAAAGGTCCTGGGAGCTGACTTGAGGCTGAATGGTAGAGCGCATATTGGTAGTGGTTCTGTCCCATGACAAACCTGAGTAATTTACGATCGGACTTTGCTATAGGAATATGAAAATAAGCGTTGGGTATATCTAATGAACAGGGCAAGTCTCCCTTTTGAAGTTGAGGGTAAATTTGGTGTAAAGCCAGCATCCTGAATTTTGTCCTTCTGGATCCACTTGTTTGCAATGCAAAGGTCGAGATTCAGCCTGAACTCATGTCTGCCTTTCTTTTGCACTAGGAAGTATCTGGAGTAGATACCTTGACCTCGTTGGTTTCGAGGGACTGGTTCCACCGCTTTCTTGTGGCACAGAGTGTTGACTTCCTCCCGTAAAAGCTTGAGGCAAGATAGACAACCTCGGCAGAATGGATGGTGGTGGGGCAGTGAATCTGAGACAATAGCCATGTTTGACAATATTTAAGACCCAGGCGTCTGTTGTTATGCATTGCCATTCTGCAAGATAATTTGCAATGCTTCCTCCTACTGGATTGGGTAACAGAAGAGGGGGAAGAGATGATACAGGTTTTTGCTGCAGCAGGTTGTCGTCCTCTCTGGGTAGCTTGTTGGGAGTTCCGACCTCTCTGTCTTTTGTGCTGTGACTGGTAAGGTCGCTGATATTGTTGCAATCTGCCTGGTTGCCATTAAGGGGTTTGAACTCACTGTGAGGAGAAGCAGCGTTAGTAAGGGTGGAATGAACGCCGCTGTTCTTTAGATTTTTCGAATCCACCGCTTTTAAGGTATCCATTTCCGTTTTCAATCTCGGCATTTCGCTGTTGGCGTGCAAGCTGAAGAGGGTGGAACCGGAAAACGGTACATTCTGTAGACGTAACTGGGCATCTGGCTTCAGAGATGTCAATCGCAGCCATGCATGTCGACGTAAAGAGATCCCGTGGCAGTAACTGTGGGGAGCAAGGATCGAAGAATCCACTGCTGTGCTGATGACTTGATTTGAGACTAAAGCCCCCTCCTGGACGATTTCTAGAAAATCTTCCCAGTGCTCTTTTGGGAGGTGGTCTGCCAAGTGGAGAATGGAATCCCATGAGGCACGGTCATACCTTCCTAGTAGGGCTGTGGCACTAGCCGCTTTTATGGACGTAGTAGCCATGCTGCAGATCTAGTGTTCTCACAAAACCACCTTTTTGCTCTCCTTATTGGGGGGAGAAGTAGCAGATGGAGAGGTGGCGTGAGATTTTCATGCTGCTAAAATCACCACTGAGTCGGGAGGGGGATCGGCAAGTAAGAACAGCGGATCCTGTTCTGGTGGTCGATATTTCTTTTGGAGCCTAGATGGTGTTGATTTTGCCGCAGCAGGCGTAAGGAACAATTCCGTGGCGGGCTCCAGAAGACCTGATACTAGTGGAAGTAACGGTCTAGAAGCCATGCGTTGGTGGAGAGTCTCAAAGATGACGGAAGTCAATGGAGTAGGGGTCTCCATAGGTATGCTCAATTGTGATGCGCCTCGAACCAGGACCTCTCGAAAAGTGTTGGTGTCATCAATTAGGAAGGTTGAGGCAAGTCTGACAATGTAGGAGTATCCTCTGGTAGATGAAGACATATTCCTATGGCGCTGGTGTTGTGAGCATGATCTCATCCTGTGGTAAGAGCGGCAACGTAAATGGCGTGATCTCGTGAAGGAGTGTGAGCGTCCATGTCGAGAACGATGGCGTATCCTTGACCGCAATCGCCCAGGAGACGGTGTGATGGGGATCTGAGGCACCATAGGAGGAGGCAGGACAGGTGCTGGTAGTGCTGGAAGTACTGGAAGTTAAGGTACTGGTAAAGGAGGCGGAGCTGGTAACACTGGAGGTTGCGGCGCTGTTGTAGCCGCTGAGTCCAGTCGAGGAGAGACCAGGATGGGAGAATCAAGTATCTTAACCAGTGATAGAGATCTGGAATGAGACTCAGATGAGGAGTAGATTCTCCTTCTTTTGGAGGGTTTTTGTCTCCTTGACATTGATGAGCTCCTCGACGTCGGTCTCCGTCGTCGACTGGCCTTCGACAACGAGCTGCTCGTTGATGAAGACTGGCTTCTAGACATCAACCCATCTCGTCATCGTCGTTTAGCTGTCAACGTCGACCTCTTGCCTCTCTGCAATGGTATCCCTCGACGTTGACACCTGTCTCGGCGTCAGTGCGAAGTGGCTCTCGACGTCGCTCGACTGGTTCTAGACGTCGAGCGTTGACGTTTACACGACGTTGAGCCAGTCAATAACAGCAAACATGTCGGCGCCGTACCTCCTCTCGACGTCGACCTCCTCAACTGGGACCAAAAGCGGTTTCTGCCTGAAGAACGCCTCTCAGACCTCCCACGTCCACTGGAGGTTGAGGGAAGAGCTCTGGTGGAAGAGTTACTTACCCTTCACTCAGGGGTCCCACTGGCTACTTGCTGTTTTCTCCTCTCTTTTCTTCCCTGCAGGTGAATCTTCTCCCTGTCACGCAGGGTACGTCTGGAGAAGGTTTTGCAGATGTCACAGGAGGCAGGAAGGTGAGAGGATGCTACACAAATAATATAGACCTCGTATGGGTCTGTTTTAGCTTTTTTTCTGCCACATCTAGGACATTTGTCAAAAAGAGATGGCATTTTAAATAGGAAAAAAGCCTCTTTCCTATCAGAAAATCTCTGCTCCACAGAGAAAGAAAAAATATGTCAAGTGAAGCAAAAAACAGTGAACTTTGAAGATCTAAATTGTAGAAAAAACTTAAATATGTGGAGTTCAATGCTCCAAGGGTCCTGTCAGGAACTGGAAAAAAGAACTGAGGTAACTGCCTCTAGTTGAGCATGATGGGATATTGGTGGTCTCTCCACTTTTAAAGTCACAGCCTACTTTTTCTTCACTTATAATGGAAGCCTATGGGCTACATTGCCTGGCACTTCTTCATCTCTGTTTTCTCATTGCAAAAGGGTTTGTGAAGGCTCTTTTTTCTGTGCCATTACAAAAAAAAATATGTACTGAGAGCATATGTAATTAAAGTTTCTTCTTTTGGCATTCCAAGATGAAAAACACTGACCACTGTAGCCTACCCCTAGGCAGCACTATGACTTTCTTAGGTGACTTATCCAGGCCTTCCCAAAGAAAGGTGAACTTCATCACTTAAGAACTTATATTGGATGAAGAGCATCGGGGACCCTGCAGATAGGTGGGACTATTCAACGCTTATGACTATACATGGAAATCCCATACAAGAGAATTACATTTGCAGTATATGTAGCAAAATCTACATTCAGTTAAGTATTACAACAGTGTGCAGATGATTTTTGTAGGCATTTTCTAATATGACTTATGGAAATGATAACAACTGTTAAAAGGTAGGCTTTTACTATAAGACAGGGCTATCATGGTATAGCAGTCAGCAAAAGAGCAGTTGCATTGTGTCAAAGCAGAGGTACATCCTTCACAATATTTAGCATGTCGCCCTTTTACATATTGTGCACCCAGCCTAGTGGCTTCAAGGTTGCATAGGAATGACTCAGCTAATGTTCAAAGTTGGCTGGTAGGCCAGAACTTTACTTTGTTGAGTGCTGACGCTGTTTTTAGGCTAAAGCTAGTTAGCACAACACTGATGCAGGTTTCTGACATTGATCACATGCAGCACCACCAGGGACAAAAAAACAGCAAGGCATAGTGAGGGACATGATGCAGGGCTATGATGGGTTTACAGAAACGTGTGATAGTAAGTAAAGGTTGAAACATGTGGCCAATTGCAGCTGATTGGAAGAGGTTAACATATACCAGATGTTGCTGAAAGAGAGCGAGTGGTGCCCAAGTGCTTTACTAAACTGACTGTTAACTCACCAGACAACCTCTTGTTTTCTCTTCTTTCAAAGCACCGAAAGCCCAGAGCATGGTTCTCTTCCTTTTTGTTTAGATCAAATGAAACAACTGCTTTGATGGTCTCATGTTCTGTGTTTAAGGAAACAATTCAGAAAAAAGACAATATTCAACATGGCAGTGGCATCTGAAGATTCTGCATTCTAAATAAACCTGCATATTGTTATGTACGATATTCATGATCTTGAAGAATAAACCAAGGTAGGTATGAAAGGACTGACCCATGTACCTTGGTAACCGCACAGCAAGCATTCACACCTCCTCTTTTCTGCTGAATATTTTATTCACACACTAAACTGATATTTTCAACCATTTTAAGTAGCACAACTACATGAAACACCATAAATGTTTGTAGTCTGGGAACATCTTGGCGCAAGTGCAACAAAGTCATTAACTGAACATAATGAAACATTTCTGAAAAATAAATCGTGCCATTATAATCTTATTTACATCAAGATAACTAGTTTGCAGAATTAGTGGGTACTGCTAGCTCGTTCACCGTGACTTTGGTAAAAGATCTAATGCTGTACCACATAACAAGCTATTAAGTGAACTGGTACAACTAAGCTGTGTAGTAGAAATGATGGTTATGGATAAATTAGGTCACATGACAGCGGACATGATGAACCCATCTTTAATGGTAAATGGTGCATCTATAGACAGGGAGAAGTATCCAAAGGAGTACATTAAGTTCTTGTGCCTTTTCACGTATAAACATAGGGCCCGATTCACAGAACTAACTTAAGACAAAATCCTAAACTTACTACTTTTGGTATTCACAGAATGCATTTAATAGCAGTAAAGTTAGTGGGCCCGATTCACAGAACTAACTTAAGACAAAATCCTAAACTTACTACCATTTTGGTATTCACAGAAGGCACTTACTCATTTTGGTATTCACAGAAGGCACTTACTCATTTCGGTATTCACAGAAGTTAGGAGTCCTAACTTTAGGACTCCTAAATGCCTTCTGTGAATACCGAAAGTCTTAAAATTAGGATTTTTCGCAGTTTAGTAGTAGTATAGTTAGGACTCCTAACTTTAGGACTCCTAAATGCCTTCTGTGAATACCGAAATTCTTAAAATTAGGATTTTTCTCAATTTAGTAGTCCTAAGTTTAGACTTAGGACTACTAAATTGAGAAAAATCCTAATTTTAAGAATTTCGGTATTCACAGAAGGCATTTAGGAGTCCTAAAGTTAGGAGTCCTAACTATACTACTAGTAAACTGAGAAAAATCCTAATTTTAAGACTTTCGGTAGTCACAGAAGGCATTTAGGAGTCCTAAAGTTAGGAGTCCTAAACTTAGGACTACTAAATTGAGAAAAATCCTAATTTTAAGAATTTCGGTATTCACAGAAGGCATTTAGGAGTCCTAAAGTTAGGAGTCCTAACTATACTACTACAAAACTGAGAAAAATCCTAATTTTAAGACTTTCGGTATTCACAGAAGTGATTTAGGAGTCCTAAAGTTAGGACTCCTAACTTCTGTGAATACCGAAATGAGTAAGTGCCTTCTGTGAATACCAAAATGAGTAAGTGCATTCTGTGAATACCAAAATGGTAGTAAGTTTAGGATTTTGTCTTAAGTTAGTTCTGTGAATCGGGCCCAGGATTTTGTCTTAAGTTTGACTTAAGACAAACTTAAGACAGACTTAAGACAGACTTAAGACAGACTTAAGACAGACTTAAGACAAACTTAAGACAAACTTAAGACAAACTTAAGACAAACTTAAGACAGACTTAAGACAGACTTAAGACAGACTTAAGTTAGGATTTTGTCTTAAGTTTGTCTTAAGTCTGTCTTAAGTTTGTCTTAAGTCTGTCTTAAGTCTGTCTTAAGTCTGTCTTAAGTTTGTCTTAAGTTTGTCTTAAGTCAAACTTAAGACAAAATCCTAGCTTTACTACCACTAAATGCCTTCTGTGAATACCAAAAGTAGTAAGTTTAGGATGTTGTCTTAAGTTACTTCTGTGAATCGGCTCCATAGTTCCCAGGAGTTTAAACATTCTACTGAATTAACAACAATATATTGCGTTAAAAGGTGTAATTCATAAGCCTTCCAAGTATCATTGGCTACTTCTTCAGATTACGAT
This sequence comes from Triturus cristatus, assembly GCF_964204655.1. Classification (NCBI taxonomy): domain Eukaryota; kingdom Metazoa; phylum Chordata; class Amphibia; order Caudata; family Salamandridae; genus Triturus; species Triturus cristatus. The sequence continues at coordinate 75,158,448 of NC_140582.1, read as the reverse complement.
TAATTTACAGACAGCAATCCAAAAAATTGTCGTACGTTTGCATTTGGTACAAAATAAGATAAATGCTAACAAGCAAAAGAAAACAGTAAAAAGACATACAAAAACATAAATAGATACATACCATGCTGGGCAGGTTTAAATAGTTTAAGATTAAACCCGCATGAAATAACGTACGCAGGGTGGAACTCTACGGACACCTTTGATCAGACCAGCTGATAACATTACTCATTTTTGCATCACCCGTGCATGTCGTCTGCATAGGGACCCAAGTCGACACAGTGCGTCTAAGGGACCCTTGCAGGTACCTCAAGCATTGCAGGGAGACCCATGTCATTCACTCTGCCAGAACCCTGTCTAGAGGTCAAAGATGCAATAACAACACAGATGCACACACACACACACACTGAACGTACTGGACAAACATAGCATTAAACACATGTAATCGTTTCTATCCCTTCAAAATCCAATTTACAAAAAACGAGTAAGAGATTTTAGCAAAAGAATAATAAAAAGTGTGAAAGGCTTGTCTGAAAAAAGGCAATTATTTGTGAAATAAACATAACATGGTCCGTAAACCTCAAAGCCCAAATATAAATGTATAAAGAAAACCAGTTTCTCAGAACGCTAGCACCTTAAAACCCTTGGGGCCATATTCTCAAGGAGCTATTGCCACTTTATCACAGTTAAAGTGGCGATAAAAATACACCCCATTCACAAGCTGGTGCTAACAGCCGTAACCACCAGTTTTCCGGCGATAGCATTCTCAAAAAACATCGCCACGGATGACCCCGGCAACTATCGCTAATGAGATGCATAGTAGGTGTTCCTGAGCAAAAAGCTGCGACAACACCACACCTCAACATTCTCAACGACCAGCCTGATCTGCGATAAGATCACAAAACACGCGATAAGGCGCGTTAGCAGCAGGAAGTTAACACCTGCTCTGACCTGGTGCAAAGTCGGACGACAACCTGCACCAGAAAAGGGAGCCCAGACCACAGCCACCCCTGAAGAACAACAGATGCCATGGAGTTACTCCTCATGCAGCTCGGAGCCCCAACAGGGCCACTACATCCTCCGCCACCACCCCCAGGACCTCCGGAAAAAAACACTGAGGCAGCGTAGACAAAGACAGCGACCTCATGAAAACGCACCAACCTCACAGACCCAACACCAGGGAATGTCATTGCCCACCACAGGCTAAAAGGAAAACCATCCCACACATCCAGACCACCATTGCCCACAGGCTGACGGTACCAACACAGCAGACAACCAACATCCCACCTCAGACCAAGATGCTGGCTGTTCTGCATCTGTTGGCCTCTGGTACCTTCCAAACAACAACTGTCTGAGTCGGAGGAGTCTCACAGCCAGCACAATCCAAGTTCCCCAAAACTGTCTTGGATGCCATCATCAGCCTGGTACCACACTACCTATCCTTCCCCCACACTACGCAGGAACAGCTGGAGACCAAGCAAGGCGTCTATGTCATAGCTGGATTCCCGCACGTGTCAGGGGGCAATTGACGGAACACATGTCCTACTTGTGCCCCCTGGCCACACTGCACACAATATCCACTACCGAAAGCACACATATCCCATCAATGTGCAGGCAATAGTGGACCACCCAGGAATCTACACCAACGTCTACGCCAACCACCCAGGCTGACTGCATGAGTCCTATATCTTCTGACAGTCCATCATCAACCAGCGCTTTCAGGCTGGCACCTACGGAAATGCGCTGCTCGTTGGCCAGTACCAAATTATCACACCACACACCTCAACTCCACAATCATGAAACTCACAACACTGGGAATGCACACGTCACAAACAACATGCCAAACAACCTGCCCACCCACCAGACATGACAGCACAACTTACTGTGGCAACCTGGGCTAGCCATGCACATAAGCCATCGACGGCATGGCACCTCAGCCACACGATAGCAGATTGTGGGAAGAGATGGGGACCAGGCATGTGCGAAGGAGGCAAGTGATCGATGAATGAGAATGTACACAAGCCCAAGTGTGGCGTGGATGCAATGGCCAGACTGCAGTATGCATACCACACACATATCCATGTCGCCATACACCGCTGGTGTTTGGAGTGTAGTGGACAGTGGATGCAACCATGTCACCCCAGCCAGTGGGGAAGAACCCGGAAATGTAGCTTGTTACGTCCCCCTCTGTAAGCGTGAGCGGAGTGGTCTGGCCCGGCGTACGCCAGGCCAGCGTAGGGGTGTGAATAAAAAGCAAGTAGCCCTGGGTGTGGTTCTCTTCCAGAATGCACAACGTGTCTGCCAGGGCGGAGCCCCTCACCCCGCCACGAGGCCGTCGCCGTGAGCGGTGTTGCCTGCGATCCTGTGAGCCTGCTGCACCCCGGGCCGCAGGTCCCCGTACCAGTCCTGCCGGGCCCTGCGCACCCAGGCCTCAATGCACACCTGCCGACACCGGCGTGTGTCGAAGAGAGCCCACCATGTACCGGTGCAAGCTCCAAGCCAGAGTGCCTCGAACCTGGCAGCCTCCTCAGACCATCACGGCCTCTGCGACACAGGCCCGCAGTACCCCCTTCCCGTTGACGTACTCCACATGGCATACACAGCGGACAAGTAGGTCACACATTTGGAACTGAGTCTTGATTACACTATGGCAGAGAACATCAATTATGGCTGATTTTATGTCACTATACTCGCTTCGATGTGGTGACACCAAGTCTGTGCATGGCATCACAACCACAGGTGTCTGTGGGCCCTTGATAACAACGCCGTTGGCCTACACTGCGGTCCAGCAGGCCTCACGCCAATTCAATCCAGTCCGTACCAGGCAGAACACGTCATCGTCGCTGACTGAACACCCGCTCAGCTCTGGTGCTTTTACCAACGTCAACCACAAGTAACCACCAAATGCCATGTCAACATCGTGTGTTAGAGTTCCAGGAGGAGCTCGCTGAACCGCATTTGGCCTGCTCTGACCGCTGCCTCGGGCCTACACTGCGGTCGAGTAGGTCACACATTTCAAAATCAGTCTTGATTTGTTTCTGGCAGACTTGGTACTATTGTACTGGCCTCATTGCAGACTGCATACCCTTTCAGCTCCGGTGCCACTAAGTCTGTTCCCCGAGATCCATGGACACTTTCTGGTTGAACTTAAGTGGCGACTGGGTCCATGGACCGGGGGTTGTCATCACCATCATATCGGTGATACTGACTTGGTGGCAAAAACGAGGCAGTAGAATTCCACTCCTCCATTTGCTGCTTCCGGACGGCTTTTACCCTCTGCATCATGCCATGGTGGACACCTTCCACTGTCCCCCGCAACCCTCTGCCACATTCACCATGGACATCGATGAGGACCCGCTCAGCACTTCATGTGCCCCTATCTCACTGCACCGCAAGTCACCGTCCTGTGGCGGTGTGCCTGCCACAGTGCATCCGGGGCCACTAACTCTGTGCAGCTCAAGTCAGGGACCCTGGCTCGTGAGATATTGGATGGTCTTTGAGACGATGGCCTTGGGGTCATCGACACCATGTGTATGTGGCCCTGCGATGTACGCTGCCTCCGGCCTCAACTGCGTTGCACCAGGGCTCACCAGAGTCCTAACCGGCCCGGACGACGCATCACAACAGGAGGCACACGCCACCACCGCCAGGGCCACCTCCAACTGCCAACTGCAAGAGTTGAAGCAGTCGTACTGACAGACTAACGGAGTTGCTCACACCTGTGGTGGATGCCATCATCTGCCTGATACCCTGCTTGGCACTCCAGGTGCCCCAACATCGGTGCACTGCAACTCACGGACACTCCTGTTTGCATATTGGGTGACCTCTGTACTTACTACGGCTACCTCCATGATGCTTCGCATTTGTCTCTGTTATGCTGGTGTTTGCAGTTTCCATTGTAATGGTGTTCACTGTTCAAGTTGGTGCCAGCACCAAACACTCCGTTGGTGCTGGCTCACACCCCACACACATCCAGCACAGGAGTCACTGTACATGTGGCAATGCCAATAAAGGGGCCGGGCGCACATGCCCGTGGCCAGTTCCACAAACTATCTGAGTGTGTCCGTGTGGTCATAATGTATGCATGAGGGCCCCTGGCCCAACAACATTACATTGTGTTGTGTACAGCGGACGCTGACATGTCACCGCAGGCAGCGTGTTAGACCTTGGACATGTAGCTTTATCGTCACCCACGCAATACGTAAGAGGAGTGGACTGGGCCGTCGTACGCAGGTCCAGCATGGGTTTATGAATGTCAATTGCGTGCCACTGTGCGTGGTTCAGTACTGGAAATGTGCACATGCATGTGTCTCTGTCGTAGTGTGGGTCTCTTTGTGTGGTGTAGGTGGTCCCTGAGTGGAATTAGACACTCACGCATGTGATCTAGTTCGTAATCCAATGGTTCAGACCCCACCCGCACCTGTTCGTCCACCTTCGTTTGGCATCCTGACACCTGGCATTGGAATGCCATGTGTGGCTCGGTGAGGTGTTGGGAGCCAGCCGTGCTGGCGGGTGCTTCCTGCTGTGTGGTATGTGCATGGGTTGGGTTCTCCTCTATGTAGCTTGGCTGCCCTGGTCCAGGTGGTGGGTTGCCTGGGATGTGCATGGGCCGTCGGTGGTGTGGTCGTCCTCTCCAGCATCGCTGATGGGTAGTCTGGTCTGCTCTGCTAGAGGTGTTGTTTGTCCCTCTGCAATGTGAAGGGGAGATACATGTTGACATTGTGTTAATATGTATGTTGGTGCATTGTTCTTGTTTACATGCAGACTGTATGACCATGTACATTGTGACTGTTTGGGAGGTGCTGGATTTTGATGCAGGACAGTGGACATATGGACTACATGACGGATGTGAGGTTGTACGCGTTCTTTTCCTTCTCACAGTTTCCTGCTCTGTTAGCTGTGGTTGGCCTGTTACAGCGCATGAGCGTAGCCAGTTGTATCCTCTGTTCTGCGGTGTCGGGTCTGCACATTGTACCACATTGTCGTCAATGTGGATGTGCTGTGATTGGTATGTGTTTGTGCTACAGTGTGCCACGGGGATCAGGGACATGATCCAGGGTCATTGTGGGTGTGCAGTGTGCTACACGTTGTTGTGCATGTGTGCTATTGTGCCCATCTCCCCCTGTCCCCCCAGGCCCTGGTCGTTACTCACCCTGTTGATGTTGTGTCAGGTCCTCTCGATCTGTGGCCCGACTCCCACCTCCTTGCAGCGTCTCCACACTGATGACTGTGGCCCCCGTTTCCTCCTGCTCCTCCTGTGGCACAGGACTCCAGCCTCCTGTCGCCGTTGCTGCCTTCCTGTTGGCAGCGGGTTTGTGCTTGGTTTGGCTTTTCACATCATGCAGCGCCTCGCGGTCTCCTCCATTGCCCTCCTCGATACTCCGACTACATTCACGTTCGTCTAATTGTGTGTCAGTTGATGGTATTGTTCTGTCACCTCCATGACGCTGATCTGGTTTTCCTGCGGACTGCAACCCGTCTTCCTCTCATTCTTCTTCTTGGCCTTCCCCGACTCTGTTGTTCCTTGCTGGTGGTCTGTGGGGTTCACGTTGGCCTCTACACTCTGTCCGGATGGATCCGTGGTGCTACGCAGTTTTTGTTTCTAACTTTTTTCCCATTGCTTTTATAGTGCATTTTCCCCATGACGCATGGGATTTACAGTCCTGTGGCTGGTTTTCGTTGGTTTTTGTATCGCGCTTAACCTCATCGCAACTTTTTGGGCATTCGTGTTTTGCAGTTTTGCAGTGTCGCGTTGACTTTATCGCAGACATTTGACGCGTTATCGTGGGCCTATCCCATGGTACCGCTGGCTTGTGAATACCACATTACCACGGTGTTATTTTCCCACGATAGACTGCGATGTGAAGAGTTACGTTAAGCTACTTTTACGGTAGTTATCACACGTTCTCGAGAATATCCCCCTACGTGTGACCAGCGAGTTACAAACCCAAAATATATTCAGGCAACATGTTTCACTATGAAAACTGAGTGGGTTAGGCTAAGGTAATACCTTTACACATAATCAATAAATACACGTTTCTTAACATGGCTGTGGAAGAACACAACATGTTATAAACTATATTGAGAGACATATAGCAATGTAAAGAAAACCACCAAATTGTAATGGAAGACAAAGACATCTACTGCTGGAAATGTGGGGTGAACAGAACTTAAATGAACTACATAATAATAATAATGACATGTTTTTGCATTGTGTTCGTTACTGCAGTTTTGCAATTGTGTAGCACTGTACATTTTAAAAGTAACTAACGAACAAGTTATTTACCTTTGGTAACGTTTTTTTCTGGTGGATGCAGTATCTGCCTGTAGATTCCTCACCTTTTGAATTACCCCTTGCGCCAGCATTCCACGCAAACATTTCTCTTAGCCCTCCCACGTCAACCAGGACGTCACAATGGCACAGCTCCACTCGCGACTCCGTATGACTTCATTGGAGCCATAAGAAGACCTTGTCGGCATGCTGAAGTCAGTACCACCCATTTTTTCCGTGCTTTAGAGGCAAATGGGTGGACCAACATTATAATTGGATACAATATATACACACAGTTTATAGATAAAGAGGAAAAGCTAAAGAAACAAAGCATTTCCTGATAACCAACTGTATGGCGAGCAAAAGACATAGGAAAACAAACATGTCAAAAAATGACCACTTTTTTGGTATACAAAGGTGGACAACGGGGAGGAGGGTGGGTCAGTGAGGAATCCACAGGCAGATACTGTATCCACCAGAAAAAGCGTTACGGAACGTAAGTAACTTGTTCTTTCGATGGATACATCTGCCTGTGGATTCCTCACTTTTTAAATAGAATTCTACAGCAGTCTCGCTCCCGAAGGAAGGTGTCCACCTACTCATACCAAAAAGTCATGCACCACAGAAAGAGCAAAATGGCCATCCCTAACCTCAGAATCCAAGCAATATTGCTTTGCGCAAGTGGGGAGGGAGGCCCATGTTGGAGCCTTACAAATGTCAACTACAGGAACACCTCTAGCCAAAGTAGATGTGGAAGACTTAGCTCTAGTAGAATGAGCTCTGATACCTTCAGGAGGCTCCTTCTTGGTCAGGGCGTAGCATATCTTGATAGACAAGATGATCCACCTGGAAAGCGTTCTTTTGTGGATGGCTTTTCCCTTCATCTTCCCCACAAAGCCAACAAAGAGCTGGTCGTTCGCTGGGCAGTTTGATTATAACATCTTACAATCCTAACTGACCCAGGGAAAATGGCAGAAAAACTAATTTAGTATGCCTGAACTCAGAATGATAAAATACATCTTTTAGTTAAGTTGTTTTTAATATTCTGTGTTTGAAAAATACAACTTTTAGAAAGTAGTTATTTTCTTGCCTATCCATCCAGCCTGCCCCTGCTAGGTTGTGTATTGCATGTCTGGTTTGTGAGTGACAGGGGCTCCAGGAGGCAGGTGAGTCAGCACTCATTTAATTTAATTTAATTTAATTGTGGGTTTATATAGCGCTAGAATCGACTCCCGGAGGAGTATCTCCGTGCTTCGACCGCTGGGGAACCCGTCCTGGCTCACCCTGAGAGATGGTCCCTAATGGGTATCTCTAAGGTGCGACCAAGCATCCCCGGCGGTCTGGGGGGGCCGTTGTGAAGATGAGGCAAGCTAATGCCCAGAGTTGCCGAGTGTGGTCCCTGACTGGAGTAGGCACCGAGGCGAGAATTATCGAGCCCGCTGACCCTGGTCCACGACCCTGCCGCGTCGGGAATCGAACCCTGGTCCCGGGCCGTCCTCTGCTTACGGGTCTGCCGCCTCTAACCAGTGAGCCACACCTCTCCACTAGGCTGAATAGACCTATCTGCATTGGGAGTGGTGGGAGGAGTAGCACCTGGACCTGAATAGGGCTGTGCCTGCCTTCCACAATGCTGGCTCCACCTCCTGTGGTGCGTCTGATGACCCTGGCCCACACTGACAAATGAAAAAGTTGTGCACTGACAGAATGCACCCAGAACTGGTTTGGACTAGGTACAGACACTCTCTGCCTTCTGAGATCAAAGGATTTGGTGGTATAAATATTGGGGCCCAAACCCCAGAACTTTAAAACTCTTTGGGATCAAGAAGACTGCCAGCAAGAAGAGCTGGAGAAGCTGTGAGGAGGAACTACCACCTTGCTGTGTGCTTTCCTGTGTTGGCCGGCCCCGCCGACGCCGCTCCACGCCGGAATCGACGCCGCTGCTTGCAGCACCGTGGTTGGAGGGCACCGCTCGTAAAGTTACACGACGCACCGTCCTCATCCCGCACCACAACCTTGGTCTACCGACACCGGTGCCATAGACTCCAGTTTGTCAGCCGACGACAGCGCTTCAGCATAGACGACGCCACGGCTTGCACCGTGACCTGCCAGCACCGTGTCGAGCACCACCTTCATCTCGCACCGCAACCCTGGTCTCACCGACGCAATCTGACGCCGCCAACGAGCCGCTGCTCGCACTGCGATCTGATGGCACCGCACGCCGCACCGCTGCACTTCGCACCGCAGCACCCTACTCCTGCCGACGCCATCGCTCCCGACTCCATCAGAGAGGAGATCGACCTGCAACGCGTGTGACTTCAAGGGCCCGACGACTCCTGCACCGACCTCCGGAACCGATGCCTGCGGACGCTGTGTGTTCGGAAGCTCAATGAGAGGTCATCGATGCCCTACATTTCTGAAAGGTACTGGTTATGGGTATTCCCGACACCGTAGCTGGCCCGCGATGCCGCTGTCAGCCAGAACTGTTTGGATTTGTTTGCTCCCGACACCGTGATAGCCCCGGACAGAGCTATGGACATCAAGGAACTGTTTTTCAAGGTTATGATAACTGAAGATTTTTAAGTGCTGTATTGCGGATTTTTATCGTTGTTGGTCTTGTCTTAAGTATATAAAAATATTGGATATTTTTCTGAACAGGTGTGATGTCCTTTTGTAGTACTTACACTGTATTACTGTTGGTTATGTGCAAATGCTTTACACACTGCCTCTAAGATAAGCTTGACTGCTCGTGCCAAGCTACCAAGGGGGCGAGCAGGAGTTATTTTAGGAGTGTGACTCCCTTATCCTGACTAGGAAGAAGGGTCCCTATTTGGACAAAGGTGCAAGCCCTTGCCAATTAGAGACCCCCATTTCTAACACATCGCATTCAGGAAATGCAAGGGATCCGCTCCTGGACCCGGAAAGGGTGGATACGGATTTGGAACACCTGGGTCTGGATCCGAATGAGGTCGAGCAGGCTGAGGCTGCGGCGCCAGGGATACTGGAACCAGCACAGGCAACTCCACAGGCGCCAAAGAAGACTCTCTCAGAGCCGGAGAATCTCTGGGCATCGGAGAACCTCTCGGAATCAGAGAGCGAGCCGGAGATGCCTGAGGAGAAGGAGAGGGCGATGGCGAGATGACATCCTTAGTGCGACGCCGCTGAACTGGAGAAGCCGACCTCGAAGCCTTGCTCTTCAAAGACCAACGACGATGAGACTCATGTCGGCGCTTCTTTTTATGCTTTTTGCAACTTTGAGGTATGCAAATCCTGACCTCTTTGTTGTAGGCATAGCACTGCTACACCAAGGAAAACAGCAGAGACAAAGTATACACGAAGAAAATGGAGAGTCCCAGAAAAAACCGTTACGCGTAGATGGCGCGGAAAAAAGGGAACTGACATCAGCACCGACAAGGTCTTCTTATGTGTCCGATGACTTCATACGGAGTCGCCAGCAGAGTCGTGCCATTGTGACGTCCTCTATGAGAAAAGTTTCTGTGGAATGCTGGCACAAGGGGAAATTCAAAAGGTGAGGAAACTACAGGCAGATGTATCCATCAGAAACTCATCTACCCAGACCTGAATTCTTCAACCTTGGCAAGAACCAAGGCTGTTTCTGACCTGCTGGAACATGTGGCCTGTAGACCACATACAGAACTCGCCACATAAAAATATCAAGACCAAAAAAGACTTGCAGAGCTGAGTAGTGTAAACATATACAAGTGTGCAGAAAAATCATGACACAAATTGTTAGCCTAAAAAAAGAGGAGCCAGCTGTAACAAAACTACAAGCAGCTGGACTGCCTGTTCTTCTTCAGTTCTCATTCTTCTAGGAGCTACAGAATACACAATTAGCACAGCTGCACCATTTCTAGGTCCAATCATACATGAGGGGTCGGGGTCAGTGATGCTCCCTTCCTTTGTCACTGAAACTGCCCGTCTCAATGTGATGGGGTGGGCTTAGTGAAGGCTGCCTGGCCGGTGCTGCTCACTGCAATGGTGCTGGGACAATTGTTAGGGGGGTACCACTATCAATATTACATCACTTAAGTCATAGGGACTGTGAACAATTCAAGAGTCAGGGTGTGGTATTTAGCCAGTGATACATATTTTAGCACACTGTTGTGCATGTATTACTTAAGCATAGTGTGACAGGACACTGTCATTTATAGAAGGACATTTTACATTGAAATGGCCACAGATATGCAGTTATACTAATTAAACTAAATAACACACAATCGATAATGTGAGCAAATCTGGTTTCACAAATATTTATCATTTGCGCATTAGCAAGTAAAGTGCCTTGATTTGTTTTGATCATATTCAAACCTTTGGTTCCATCATACGTTGTAATTACATAGAAATTGTGCTTCATTCGTGCTGGCCTAACTGCTGATATGTTTTGATTAATTTGTACAGTTCACTTCGAGGTAATTAAATGTTTGAGGAAATAATGCCTTTGTATAGCCTTTCCTTCCACACTCTGTACCCCAACAAAATTGTATGATAGTTCACTTTACAGTCAAAGAAAAGTAAACACCAATCTCCATGTTAAAAGAATAAGCAGCAGTTTGGCAAAAGACATGGCCTAACATATGACCTCTGTCCTTGAACGCACAGCAAATGTGAGAATATAAAACAAAATGTAAATATATATTTATTGCTCATTCACCTTCTGAACTCCAGCATGGTTATTTGGAGGGTGCTACAGCACCCCTACAACTCACTGCCAACTATTAAAGTGGTGTTCTCCTCCTTTGGGTCAGATATTAAAATAAAAAACCCTCACCAAGGAGATTTGTAGGGCTGGGCCACTCTCTTTGAACTATTTATCAATCTCTTTACTTGACCTTTCATATCAGTGGAAATTTGGAATACTTCAGTTGCTGAAAAATGAGGCTTGCCTAAGCCATTACTGTTTTTGATCCAGCCAGCACTTTCAAGTCCCCTCGTTTTGGTACTGCCAGTTAATGGAGACACAAATCTAGGTTCCAAATTTATGTCCCTACCTCAAAGATGATACTATGTCATGTGCATATTGCATTACTGACAGATGAAATCTAGTTGGCTGACTCAGCCAAAGGAGAAATAGATGCATTGAGAGACCGGTACGATGGATGTAAAAGCTAAGAGTTATTTTAGGACCTAACCGATGAAGCCTTTGCTTCTCTTTAGAGGGATGAGGTGGTGTGAAGAACGCCAGGAGGTTGATGTTTTACCTGATGTGAAAACTGGTTCCCATTTTGGAAGAAAAGAGGCTTGGGTCTTCTACATCAACTTGTCTGGAAAAAAGGTTGTGTATGGCAGGTAGACAGTGAAGGTTTACCTCCAGTTGTATGAAGGTTCAAAGGGCGTGCCCAGGAAGAGTGCAATGATGAGATTCAAGTCCCACTGAAGCATAATGAAAGAAGATGCAAAACGTTATAAAAAAGCATCACAACAGGTGATTTAAATTAAGATGCCTGATCTGTCAAACACAAGAAGGCCGAAAGAGCAGACAAATAATCTTTAACTGTTTCCAAGACAAGTTCTTGATGAGCTAGGGACAACACAAAAAGCAACACTTCGGAAAGTTTGGCCTGAAGCGGGTCAATCTGCAGAGTATGGTGCCAAGCCACTGATCTGTCCCAACGGCAGGCGTACAACGTTTTAGTGAAGGAGCATCTGGCTGCCAAGATGAGGGAGGGATGTCAAATAGTCAACTGCCGCTGATCAATCTCCAAGCATGTAGGTGAAAATTGTGCAGGCTCGAGTGCATGACTTTGTCCTGCTGTGGCGACAGAAGATCCTCCAGAGGTAGCACCCTGATCGGAGGACAGGTGCTCAAGCAAAGGAGTATCGAGTACCACATTCCCCTGGCCAAATCCAGTACCCCTAGGATGACTTTAGCCTGGTTGTTCCTGAACTTCTTCAGAACTCAGGGCCGGAGGTAGCAGCAGGAAAGCATACAGAAGTCACGAGCTTCACTCTAGGTGAAATGCCTCTCAGAGGGGGAGCAGTGTGTTCTCAGTGCTGGTGAAAAGGTAGGGCCGAGGTTCTCCCCATTCACAGAAGATACCTTGCGCCACCGCTGGGTGTAATTGTCATTCGTGGTCTGCTGGGAATCAGTAGCTGAGTTCGTCCAGCCTGGCGTTTAGAGATCTCACCAGGTAGTGTACCACCAGGAAAATCCCCTGGTACTCTGGCAGAGCCAAATATCCAAAAGCAACAACGGCGGACCTCCTATGCCGCACCTCGTGCCAGTTCCTATGCGTGAGTTTTCTGTGCAACTACCCCTGCGCCAGCCGTTGAGTGGCGTCACTGTGCTCCAGATCAGAAACTATTATGACAAATGGGGGTGCACAGCTCAAGAAGTCGAAAAGGCCAAGGTTGATAGAGAGAAAGTTTCAGCCGCGACGCTGAGGAATCTTCGTATCCTCTTAGAGTGAATATGGGCCACAGTGCAATACACTTGACCTCTTGAATCTTTGGAAATTGTTTAGGACACATAGTGGACATAGAGGCGCTATAAATCATATTTGCCCGTTGACTTTTCTCTGTGGGGCTTTTTAATTGTGCCAAACGGATTCGTCTACCAGAATTTCATTGGATTGTTTTGGGCTGTTACAACAGATTATATCTGCCCGTCTCCGTGGGGCTTTTTATCATATTCGGATCTGTCTTCCTGACAATCGTTGGAATTTTCATAAACTGTTACAAACAGGCCTACATAGGAACGTACTGTCTTTTGTGAGAAGCCAACTGATCTGAAGCTAATAATAAAAATTGTTGGCACTTTGGCAATTTGTACTTTACAAATGATATATTTTTCTGCCCTGATGAAGTTCCCTATATGGGAATAAAACGCGTTGGCTGGATTTTCTATATCTGATGATCCTAAAGAATTTTTGGGAATAAAGAAGTTACTTTTCTATCAGCCTTGGCCTTTTGGACTTCTTGAGCTGTGCATCCCCATTTGTCATAATATACTCTGGCAGAGCCTTCTAATCCTCCGCCACCCTGATTTTTGCAGCATCACATAGCGATGGTGCTTTGTGGACACCTGTACTAGCCTCCCTTTGATAGATGCCAGGAAGGCTTTCAATGCCAAGTGGATGGTCGGCCCAAAGCAATCTGTAGTATCGAACAAATTTTGCAGCAATTCTGAATGGCTTGCATAAGGGTGTGGTGTAAGTCATCTAGTACAGCAGGCAGGACCTGAGTTAGGGAATACCAAAGGGCATGAGTATATCAGCCCCATTGGCAGGTGGTGATGACGGATCGCAAGGCCAGGCTAAGTAGAACATCTGTTTCCAAAAGGTTTCAAGGCACTTGGATTCTCTATCCTGTGGGGTAGCAGGAAAGGCAATGGTGTTAACCTTACTCGTGGATGGCTGCACCACTAAGGTTTCCAGAGTCAGATGTTGCATTAGGAAGGCTGGATCGGGTGTTGGCGCCGCAATATCTCCCTGTTCCCCAGAGGTCTGGAACATGTCTTTGCCCATGTCCCAAGAAGGATGCCTGTAAGGGCCTCATTGAAGGTTAGTAGGGGCTCTGTGTTAGTTTGTCTGGGTTGGAGGACTTCACTGATCATTAGTTTCCCCCCATAGCAGTCAAGAACTCCATACGCCCTCTACTCCACTACTGCGAGTGAGGCACTTTCTTTGGTAACCGGCCAAGGTTGAGAGATAAGCCTAGTGACCCGAGAAGTATCTAGGCCACTGGCATCTTAAAGCTCATCATAACAGTTGTCATCAGTATACGATTAAGCAAATTTGACCCCTTCATCATAGCCATCGTGTTGGAATCTGTGCCACAAAGACTGTGGATGATTTGGGCCCTTCCTTGAGACAAGGGCAATGTTTCAGAGGCCGAATGGTTGTCAGAAGGCTGCAGCCCAGTGGGATCGGGCACGGCCTTGAACAAACCCGAAGTGCAGTCAGCCCGGAGCTGGAGAGTACTATTTGTTGGGCTTCGTCGTCCAGTATCGACATTGGCTTTGATGTTCCAGGGTCTGGCACGGGTTGTGGCATCAAGACCGATATCACCATTTAAGCCGATGCAGGCCCATAGAGGATCTAGAGATTTAAGTGAACTCGCAGGCAGTTCCATGTCAAGGTCCTCGCGGTTCCTTGGGGCCCAGATGCATGCTAGACAGAGGCAGCAGCATGCAGAAGAAACGCAGCACAGCTTCACTGAACACATGGATTTGCTCAAAGGCATGTCTATGGGCGGGAAAGTTTGGTTTCTCAAGGGACAAAAGTCGGAATCATCTCCGAAAAAGATCAAGTTTGGGAGCGAGACCAAAAAGCACATTTATGCACTCACTCCTTCTCAGGAGTTCAAAAGTGTAGGACGGCGGCAGTGTCCCGTTTGGACTTCTTGTGACTGTTTCTGGACTTACCTGGAGACTTTGTCCACAATGAATGTCTGATATGGAACAGGATAGTAACTTCGGCCTTTGAATTTGGCAAGGCGCAGTTGCTAAAGGTCTTTTAGTTGTGTTCCAACCCAAAGCATCAAAGACAAATCTAATGGGGATCTGTCACAACGATCCAGACAAAGTTTGAACCCTGTTGTTTTAGCGGGTGATATTTTCTCTGCACATACTAGTTTAGAGGTACATTTTGTAGGGAACTGTTTTGTGAAGGGGCAGGAGTAGCTTTGGATCCACGTCTGGAGGCACGGAAAGAAAGGAACTGATGTCTTTGTGCATGGGAGAGGTTTTAAGTGCTGCTCCATACGTCACTTCTATAGTGGAATGATGTCGGCAGGTGAGCGGTACGACAGAACCTACTGGTAGGCGGGGGTACTGCTAAATAATTTCCAGACTCAGTCTGAAGGCCTGGGGAATATTCAAAATATGAGGAATCTGTGGTTAGAAGTATCCATCAGACTAACAGCTATTAAGAAAATTAAATAAAGCAACAACTGTTGGATTTGCACTTGGGAAACTTTCTCTACAAACCAACTGATATATAGAAGAAGGTACTTAAGATAAACGGCAGGTTCATGTTAAACTGCCACCTACTCTCTCTGTTCCTCTGTGCTCTTCCAACAAAGGCTAAGTTTGTATTCTGCCTTCAAACGCAGTGGATAAAGCAGACATTTTGTTTTCTTGTACTTTACTCCCCAATTGCGATTATGTGTAACATGTCTTACGTTTAATAATAACGAGCAGGAAAGAAACTCAGAATAATTGCTCTTACATGAAATGGTGCCTTATTGACAAATGAAAACAAAATCAACCTAACTCCATAGCATGTTCAATTTATTTACCGTGGGGCTAGCTTGACATTGTAGAAGCTGTCCCTAGTTCTCTGTGTGGAACTCTTGTGATTTAACTAATATGACTATCAGGATGTTAAACAAAAGTATGGAAATGTATGACCTCTGTGATCATTCAGATTTTGAAGCTATTTTGTTCCTTTTACATGTAATATACAGTATCCTTTAAGAAACCTTGTAAAACAGTCAGAATCATTTTCTTTGATGTAAGTGGATCAAAAGTAATGTGAAGTCACTACCTGTGAAGCAACGGAGGTGTCAAAGGTCAGACAATGCCTCTTCTGCTGCACTAACGCTGCACTAACAACTTTTTGAAATGGCACCAGTGTATCTAAGCTGAAAAGGATAAACTATTCATCCCTACCAACAATAGAATCATACCAAAGTTTTATTAATGTACCTGAGTAGCGACCAATAATTCTTTCTCCACTTTGTGAGTAATGATCATCCATAAATATGTCTTCTGGTTCATGCTCCCGCTTTGAAAATATGTCAGTTCGAAGAGAAGGTAATCCTGTTGGATAAAGCAAAAAAGGTTGGTCGAATTGTAAATATTGACTTTAGATTTAGAGTACCAACGATATTTCTTCCATGACAAGCTATAAATTAAAAAGTATGTGTTGACTCCTATAGTAATCAATTGAGTGCATGTGTCGGTGTGGCCAAGCAAGATGGCAGAGTAGATGTATCCTCTAACCACTTCAGAAGGCCAGAGTGAAATCCTGCTCAATCTGCTGGTCTTAAGTACAGAAAGTATACCGTGGTGGTGTGCAAAGCCCCCAGACAATCCTCAGTGCGCCACCCATCATCCAGATGGTCTGCAGCCGCACCATTCGGTGGCGGAAGAATGATGAAAGTGAGGGCTCGTCCCTGGCCTAGACCTAGCGACTTGGTCCTGGCCTGGTACTAGGGGCCGCGCAGTGCCTTCCCGAGTGACTTGGGAGCCCAGGAGCGTGGAGGTGTGGTTTTCCCCCCAGGCCTGTGAGATCCTGTTCGGCTGGGCCCTGTGACAGAGCCTGGAGCGAAAGTCGTGGCAGGCCTGGAGAATAGGCCCTCGTGAGAAGCTGGACTGAAGGCCTGGAGACCGAGCTGCCGTCCAGTGGGGGAGATGTGAGAGTGCTGAGCCCTCGGTGGGTGGGGGGTGGAAGGGAGGGAGGTCAGCATTACCGCCGCTGACTGGGGGCAGTGTCTGAACTGCTGGGGACCCTGAAGCCAGGCTCAGCCCCAGAGAGCCCCCCACCCCCTCCCCAAAGCCATGAGACGCTCACGGGTAAGTAGCGGGCTTTAAACCTCCTGATTAATTGATTGAAAGTAAGGTGGAGGAGGTGAGGCTGCGCTGCAGGGAGACAGTGGCATCTTGTTGGAGGGCATGAGACCCTGGAGCACACAGTGAGGGCGCAAATGTAGCCTGGTGCTGTGACACCTGTGCCTCTAGCAGATCCTAGCTGCAGTTGCAGCGTGAGCGGTGAAGCCGTCCCAATAGACCCTTGACTATCTGACGGTGTGCCTGGCAGCACAACTACATTACTGGACCCAAAGTGACACCAGGGAAGACAACGGAACACGTGATTTTGGGGCCTGATGCACAGCAGGAAAGGTTGCTCCTGACTGTGGTTGAAAGGCTGAAAGGGGGACATGGCCCCCTGGGAGAACTGAGGACGCTGCTGTGGAGCCACAGCGGGTACAGTGGCAAAGCTAAACACTTTGGAGTGGCCAGAGGGCGTAGGGGCCCTGTAATGTGTAAGCGGGCCCCCGAGTCAATGACGCAGGCACCCAGGAGGACTCCCCTTCCGGAGGCTATACCTGTGAGCAATACAGAGCTCTCGAGAGGCACTGGAGGGGAATATAGCAGAAATTGCAACTGATGTGAACTTAGTACGCACAGACCTCCACAAAGTGGCTGAGAGGGTTCACACAGTGGAATGCTAGGTGTCTGTCAGACTTCACAGGTAATGAGCTTCTGACCTGAGACATGGCTTGGCAGTTCGGGCTGGACTATTCCCATGAGGCACAGGGTCAAGACTGATTTGCATATGGCCATGTCTAAACTGGGGTGGTGTAGTGGGCAAAAGAACGATGGATTTAACCCAGATCTCTTGACTGGGGGAGAATGTATGCATTGTCAGCATTCCGTCCATCATTTGTTTGTTCTTTTCGCCCTAAGTGGGATGGGTATTCCCAGACGTGGGACCCGTGCTCACTACGCCACTGGAGTCAAGCTATCCTGGCTGATGACGGCTGATAGCCAGAAACCGGACCTAGGATGCTTGATTCCGGTCCAGGGAAGACATGGCTTGGCAGTTCGGGCTGGACTGTTCCCATGAGGCACAGGGTCAAGACTGATTTGCATATGGCCATGTCTAAACTGGGGTGGTGTAGTGGGCAAAAGAACGATGGATTTAACCGTGATCTCTTGACTGGGGGAGAATGTATGCATTGTCAACATTCCGTCCATCATTTGTTTGTTGTAACGCTTTTCGCCCTAAGTGGGATGGGTATTCCCAGACGTGGGACCCGTGCTCACTACGCCACTGGAGTCAAGCTATCCTGGCTGATGACGGCTGATAGCCAGAAACCGGTCCTAGGATGCTTGATTCCGGTCCAGGGAAGACATGGCTTGGCAGTTCGGGCTGGACTGTTCCCATGAGGCACAGGGTCAAGACTGATTTGCATATGGCCATGTCTAAACTGGGGTGGTGTAGTGGGCAAAAGAACGATGGATTTAACCCAGATCTCTTGACTGGGGGAGAATGTATGCATTGTCAGCATTCTGTCCATCATTTGTTTGTTGTAACGCTTTTCGCCCTAAGTGGGATGGGTATTCCCAGACGTGGGACCCGTGCTCACTACGCCACTGGAGTCAAGCTATCCTGGCTGATGACGGCTGATAGCCAGAAACCGGTCCTAGGATGCTTGATTCCGGTCCAGGGAAGACATGGCTTGGCAGTTCGGGCTGGACTGTTCCCATGAGGCACAGGGTCAAGACTGATTTGCATATGGCCATGTCTAAACTGGGGTGGTGTAGTGGGCAAAAGAACGATGGATTTAACCCAGATCTCTTGACTGGGGGAGAATGTATGCATTGTCAGCATTCCGTCCATCATTTGTTTGTTGTAACGCTTTTCGTCCTAAGTGGGATGGGTATTCCCAGACGTGGGACCCGTGCTCACTACGCCACTGGAGTCAAGCTATCCTGGCTGATGACGGCTGATAGCCAGAAACCGGTCCTAGGATGCTTGATTCCGGTCCAGGGAAGACATGGCTTGGCAGTTCGGGCTGGACTGTTCCCATGAGGCACAGGGTCAAGACTGATTTGCATATGGCCATGTCTAAACTGGGGTGGTGTAGTGGGCAAAAGAACGATGGATTTAACCCAGATCTCTTGACTGGGGGAGAATGTATGCATTGTCAGCATTCCTTCCATCATTTGTTTGTTGTAACGCTGAGATCTTGGATGGCATGATGATCTTAAAGTCCAGTTCTTAACTGTTCTTGTCTGCCTGAGATACGGGTGACCCCTTCTGGTAGCTACGATGCCACTGACATGTTTATCACGTAAGCAGATGGTGCCTTTCAGAAGGAGCCCCACGAGGAAAAACCCTAAAAAGAAAAAACCTTTGGAGAAGAAGATGAGGCTCCAGATGTCGAAGACTGAGATATGGAGTCCAGCCGACAAGAACAGAACACAGGAATTCCACCAGCAACACAGGCGAGTGGGAGGACACCAACAGGGGAGAAGAACAAGTCAGAAGCAAGTAACTAGCAGAAGAGTAAGCACCAACAGGAGCAAAGAATCAACAGAAGCAAGTAAAACACCAGCACAGGCAAAAAATGAACAGGAGCGCAGAAACACACCAGCAGGAGCGATGAGTGTAGCAACGCAAGGGAAAAGGAGAAACCCACCCCTTATATACTTCCTGAACAGGATGTTGCATCAGCAAACTACCGCCACCATTCTGGATTGGGACGAGACCTAAGGGTAACAAGCAACAGTCTCCATTATGCTTTGGGAAGACTATACCAGAGCTACTTTCCAGGAATTCTGGAGGAGGAAGAGTATGATGTCCACCATCGTGGCCCCCAAGGAGAGGAACACCAGAGGCCACACCAGTGGAGCAGCCGCCATGAGGAAGGGCCCTAAGGCCTGTGCGGCGGCCCACTGGCAGTACTGCTGCCCTGCAGGTAAGAGGAGCATGTGTCCTGCTAGCTGCAGTGTGACAAGAGTGAAGCTATCTGGCGGGGTGCGAACTGGCTTGCAACTAAACAGGAGTCAGCTCTACAAACTGAGATGCAAGCATTAAAGACTCAGGCAACCTCAGCATTTGACGATTGCTCAACTAGATGAAAGGGCAGAAGATGCAGAATATCGATCCCGCCGAAATAACTACATACGGCCCTGACCCTGATGCCTCCACCAAACACCCTCCAGGGCCCTGATTGCAAAGGTCCTCATTTATAGGGATTGGGACTGCATTCTGCGGGCAGCCAGGGATGCTGACCACTTGGCCTTTGAGAATAATGCTATCTCCGCCTATCCAGATTACACGAGGAGAGTGCAAACGCAACATAAGTCCTACATGGAAGTGAAAGGCAAACGTTGAGCACTGAATCTTCGATACATGTTATTCATGGCTCACCTCAAAGTTATCTCCCAGGGTATAGACCACTTTTTTTACACTCCCGATGAGGCAAGAGTGAAGCTGGAGATGTTGCATAAAACTGGACCGGGGCCAGGGAGCCCTCGGTGTTCAGCTTAGCGAGTTTGCACTGGCAAATTGTGAGTGGCAGGCACCGGAGACGATCTAGGAACCACGATTAGCACAGATGACACAATAGGGAGAAGTATGATTCTGTGCCAGAGGACTAGAACCTCCCTAATACAGCACACTGATTCTGACCGAGAGCAGTCTGTGGGAGAACATACTGAGGAGATTGAACCCTTGCCAGTCAGTGACAATGACACACTGGGAGTCTTGTCCCCTTGGTGAGAAGAGGGGAGGCCCCTGGTAGCCGGGTAGGGGGAAAGAATATAGCTCCCGGACTCTGCTGCTGGACATAGATAAACATCATCCATGAACAGGTTGTGGCGGGAATGATGGGGCTGCAAGAGGTGGGAGGATGGGATGCACTATGAGCCCTGGTTTCTGGGGCATAGAGCGGCACAGTGCACCCCCATACTCTGCTAAATAGCAGACAGTGGTTGGATTGGCGCCACTCTGGAATTGTACCATAAGGGTGGATGGGGTTAGTGTCCGGGCCCACAAGCTGCAAAAGTTGTGTTAGCATTTAGTTACAAGAGGGTGGGAGGGAAATAGTACACAGGGACCCATATTTGGCTTCCTAGATGTTACACCCGGGCTGGATCCCAGTTGGGGATGGGGGTAGGTCTGCCCAGAGGGAGGGGGCAGAATGGGAGGGTTTGGGGGGGGAGGGGGTCGTTGGGAGAACTTGCAGTTTGTTGGAAACAGCAGTCGAGATGCATTGGCAGTGCTCAGGAAATACTGGGGCGGGAGACAGGAGGAAGCGGGCTACCCCCCTACAGAAGGGCCATTCACCAACTCCAGTGGAGTAAGATGAACAGAACAGCAGTAGCATGGAATGTGCGGGCCTGAACAAATGTACAAAGAGGCACCACATGTACTCCTATTTGCAGAGGTACAGGCTGCAGGTGGTAGTCCTCCAGGAGACACACCTGCTGTGAGCTGAGATTCAGCACCTGGGAAGTCGGTCGGAGGAAACCTCTACACAGCTACATATTCAAATTATGCCTGTGGTGACCTGAATTGTGGCAAGGGTCCCCTTCCTATAACAGGAGGTGAACTCAGTCTCTCAAGAAAGGTACATAATCATTGTGGGCATACTGGATGGAATAGACATCTGTATAGTAAATCCCTATGCATCTTACACTGATGACAAAGAGTTCTACCAGGGAATTCTGAAGTTAGTGGCCCTGTATCTCCATATGCGCTTGGTGTGGGCAGGGACTTCAACTGCATGCTTGATTGGCACCTTGACAAGGCTCCCTCAGGCAGGGCTAAAATCCCCAGATGGAGGCCTCCCTCCAAGAGGTAACAGAGAGCCTGAACCTAATTGAAGTCTGGTGTCACCATCACCTGGATGACAGCAGGTTTTCCTATTACTCCTCTGTACATGGGGTTCACAGTAGGCTTGATGTGGTACTGGGCATGGCGGATGATATAGACATGTTACAACACTCAGCATATCTGAACCATTATTTATCTGATTACTCCCACTTTTGGTCACACTACTTTCCAGATGGATGAGACTGAAAATTCCACTTTGGAGACTCCTCACGGAGGTGCTGGAGGACGTAGAATTCAGAGATCAAGTGAATGACGTTACTAACATCTTCCAGGAAAAAACACATACCACTGAGAGTACACTAATCGAATTGGAGGCTTACAAGGTAGCAATAAGGGGGAAGTGCAAGGGGTACATCCATGGGGTGCGGGCGCAGCTGGAGTGGGAGCTCACTGACTTAGAGAGACAGCTGGCAGATGTAAACGGTCACATTATCCCAGACCCTAAGGCCTGCAGACGACAGGGGAAGTTAAAACGGCAGGTTGGAGACACATGGACACGCCTTGATAAATATTCCCACACACAGTATCTGCAATGAATGTTTAAGGAAGGAGATAAGACACGCAGGATCCCGGCTTGGCTGTTAAAGAGGTAACAACCCCAATCTCATATTCTTTCACTGCGGGGGAGGATTGGACGTGCATAGTGACCTGTGATCGGATTAACAGGGCCTACGTGGAGTTCCTGCAGGAGGGCTTTATACAAAGGCCACTGACAGCTTCGGGGAAGATACAGAGTACCTTCAGGGGCAGTACTGCCCAGGCTCAGTCGGGAGCAACAAACGCTCCTGGAGGCCCCGTTGATGGGAGAGGAGAGGCGGGGGTTACTTATAGACATGAAACGGGAGAAGACACCCGGAACAGATGGCCTTACAGCGAAGCTGAATAAACTCTTGCCAGATGGCGAACTGGAAAAGCTGCTGGAAGTGATTATGTTAGTGGGAGAGACAGGAGAATTGCCCTAAAGTATGAGAATCAACAATAATGCTGTTGCCCCAAAATAGGAAGGACACAATGGATCTAATATTATATAGGCCATACTCCATGCTTAACACCGATCACAAAATACTCTGCAAGTTCCTGGCTAGCAGGCTGATGCGAGTGGTCTGAACGATCGTACATTCTGACCAAACCAGTTTTATCCCAGGGAGGAGACCATGTACAACCTTTGGCGCCTGAACCAGATCACACACATGCTTGCCCCATCTACAGACACATACGTGGTGACGTCCCTGGATATAGAAAGGGCGTTTGACATGGTAGGATGGCAGTACCTGTGGGCAGTCCTACAGCACATGGGATTCAGCCCGAAATACATGGAATGGGTGAGACTGTTATACTTGCAGCCGCTGGTTCCGGTTTGTCCAGAGGGACTAATATGGACCCTTGGGAAGGGGAACACGGCAGGGTTGTCCTCTATCCTCTATATCATTTGCTCTCGCAATGGAGCTGGTGGCTTGCGTGCTCCATACCAGGCTTCACACATGAGGGGGGTCATCCGGGTGACAGCCCACATGTGGTGTCCCTGTACCCCGTTGATGCACTGATCTATTTATGGGATGATGCACACGAACAGGGCAAAGACCAGATTGTTTCCCCTGGTAGGACTGCTGCAGGGAGACACAGAATTCCCACTGCAGCTGGGGCTATCCTGGGAACTGGGGGCTTTTAGATATTTAGGGATCTGGATAGTGCGAGACCCGAAAGCTCACTATGCACTCAATATGGAGAGGATGGTGGAGGGGCTGGCTCGGTTGGTTGTGTTCTGAAAGACGCTTCAACTTTCTGTAATGGGAGAATCTCCGTGGCAAAAATGGTTTTTCAGCCGTGTTGTCTCTACGTCCTGCAGAACACAATGTGCCTAATCCCTCCCACGACCTTTGTACGGCTGGACAGATTGTTAGGCCACCTGGTTTGGGCAGATGGTAAAAGTCTGGTCAAACTGGACATGCTCAAGCTCCCTTGGCGGAGTAGGTGTCTTGGACTGCCAGACCCTTTTCCATCCTAGGCAGCATGACAACTTCAGAATGCAGTGCAGTGGTTGGACGAAGAGCTGAAATGGGAAAAGGCCCTCCTGCTGGAAACTATGACCTCCTACATGCCTCAGGAGGTTCTTATGATGGGATATATGGTACATGATTCTCTCCCTTATTTGCTGTGCCAGATGAGTGCATGTGACATAGAGTAGGGATGGTGGTCTTGCATAGGGCGCCCTATGCCGAGTACTTGCCCCTATGGAGATCAGAAGTAGGCCTCGGAGATGTATATGTGTGTTAACTATATACTTGCTAAAGCCAACAGTTTAAGCTCCTTTCATAAGTCTGCCATTTCTGATTCTGAACCAAGCTCAACCAGAACGCCATGACTTGTAATTGTGCTACCATATCGTGGTATTCAAAGTCAGGAGCGGCTAGGGATCTCGCATCTATAGGCAGGTGAAGTTTATTTAATGCCATCCGTTGTTGTCCTGCTCCCTAGATTAGATCAGTCTGTAACACAATAAGATCATTGAAGAAAGGCCTCTGGAGCTGCAGCTGTATGTTTGTGAAAAACTAAAGGAACCTTGAAATCAGTACCATCTTAGATAATGTTATGCATAACATCACAGACAGAGGAAGCTTGATCCAGGATGCCATCGTTGGTTGGCAGATATGACCACTCTTCCGAGGTTCCCAAGGACAGTGTAGTCTGAGCTCCCATAAACTCTCACCCCAGATATTTGAATATATGTGTTCTACTAGGACCAGTCCTTGCACAATCTCCTGACATAACTTTTTCCTCCCAAAGTTACTGTATTGAAATGTTGCAAAACAGAACAATCATAAAGGACTTGCCAGTTTGCAGCAATTAGCTCAAATAAAAGCATTGAGCTGGTTAAGAGACAGTGAATTTGGAACAAAAAAGAAATACGCCCCCTCCCCCTGCCCCCACCTCTGCACCCTGGAACTTCTCTCACCTCCTGCTTAAAGGTTACACAAACAACGTGAATGTCCAATCCACTGATATCAGCATAATAATGATACATCATCTTTTGCTGCTAGGAAATAAACATTAAAAGTACAGTTGGTCCCTCCCCACTAAGACATCAGTCTGAGTGAGCGCAGTGATCTAGGACCGCCAAACCAGTTTTTGTATCCACCAGGGCTTTCTACTGTCTGACAAACGTAGCTCATACCATGAGGCCCCAACACTAACATCTGCTTAGCTTTAGGAGCATATTGAAAATAAGCCTCCAGCCCCCAGGCGACAACTAATCATAGCAAGTGGGGCAGAGCCCCAGAATGATGGTAGCAGGTTCAGGCCGCAGTGGGTATCCAATTACTCCGCTAATGAGGCTAAGGATTTATTTCCAGAAGGATTGTAACCTGGTGCATGCCCACCACATATGCAAAACGTCACCATCTTCAGCACAACCTCTCCAACACAGCCCATCTGCTGTTGGATACACTGACTTATAGCTTTATCACCAGTCTCAGTAATCAGTAAGACACAAGATTTCGCTCTGTTAACTACAGGACTTGAGACATTGTTTCTGGACTTACCTGGAGACTTTGTCCACAATGAATGTCTGATATGGAACAGGACAGTAACTTCGGCCTTTGAATTTGGCAAGGCGCAGTTGCTAAAGGTCTTTTAGTTGTGTTCCAACCCAAAGCATCAAAGACAAATCTAATGGGGATCTGTCACAACGATCCAGACAAAGTTTGAACCCTGTTGTTTTAGCGGGTGATATTTTCTCTGCACATGCTAGTTTAGAGGTACATTTTGTAGGGAACTGTTTTGTGAAGGGGCAGGAGTAGCTTTGGATCCACGTCTGGAGGCACGGAAAGAAAGGAACTGATGTCTTTGTGCATAGGAGAGGTTTTAAGTGCTGCTCCATACGTCACTTCTATAGTGGAATGATGTCGGCAGGTGAGCGGTATGACAGAACCTACTGGTAGGCGGGGGTACTGCTAAATAATTTCCAGACTCAGTCTGAAGGCCTGGGGAGTATTCAAAATATGAGGAATCTGTGGTTAGAAGTATCCATCAGACTAACAGCTATTAAGAAAATTAAATAAAGCAACAACTGTTGGATTTGCACTTGGGAAACTTTCTCTACAAACCAAATGATATATAGAAGAAGGTACTTAAGATAAACGGCAGGTTCATGTTAAACTGCCACCTACTCTCTCTGTTCCTCTGTGCTCTTCCAACAAAGGCTAAGTTTGTATTCTGCCTTCAAACGCAGTGGATAAAGCAGACATTTTGTTTTCTTGTACTTTACTCCCCAATTGCGTTTATGTGTACCATGTCTTACGTTTAATAATAACGAGCAGGAAAGAAACTCAGAATAATTGCTCTTACATGAAATGGTGCCTTATTGACAAATGAAAACAAAATCAACCTAACTCCATAGCATGTTCAATTTGTTTACCGTGGGGCTAGCTTGACATTGTAGTAGCTGTCCCTAGTTCTCTGTGTGGAACTCTTGTGATTTAACTAATATGACTCTCAGGATGTTAAACAAAAGTATGGAAATGTATGACCTCTGTGATCATTCAGATTTTGAAGCTATTTTGTTCCTTTTACATGTAATATACAGTATCCTTTAAGAAACCTTGTAAAACAGTCAGAATCATTTTCTTTGATGTAAGTGGATCAAAAGTAATGTGAAGTCACTACCTGTGAAGCAACGGAGGTGTCAAAGGTCAGACAATGCCTCTTCTGCTGCACTAACGCTGCACTAACAACTTTTTGAAATGGCACCAGTGTATCTAAGCTGAAAAGGATAAACTATTCATCCCTACCAACAATAGAATCATACCAAAGTTTTATTAATGTACCTGAGTAGCGACCAATACTTCTTTCTCCACTTTGTGAGTAATGATCATCCATAAATATGTCTTCTGGTTCATGCTCCCGCTTTGAAAATATGTCAGTTCGAAGAGAAGGTAATCCTGTTGGATAAAGCAAAAAAGGTTGGTCGAATTGTAAATATTAACTTTAGTTTTAGAGTACCAAAGATATTTATTCCATGACAAGCTATAAATTAAAAAGTATGTGTTGACTCCTATAGTAATCAATTGAGTGCATGTGTCGGGGTGTGGCCAAGCAAGATGGCAGAGTAGATGTCTCCTCTAACCACTTCAGAAGGCCAGAGTGAAATCCTGCTCAATCTGCTGGTCTTAAGTACAGAAAGTATACCGTGGTGGTGTGCAAAGCCCCCAGACAAACCTCAGTGCGCCACCCATCATCCAGATGGTCTGCAGCCGCACCATTCAATGGCGGAAGAATGATGAAAGGGAGGGCTCGTCCCTGGCCTAGACCTAGCGACTTGGTCCTGGCCTGGTACTAGGGGCCGCGCGGTGCCTTGCCCGAGTGACTTGGGAGCCCAGGAGCGTGGAGGTGTGGTTTTCCCCCCAGGCCTGTGAGATTCTGTTCGGCTGGGCCCACTCCGTATTGCCTGTGACAGGGCCTGGAGCGGAAGTCGTGGCAGCCCTGGAGAATAGGCCCTGGTGAGAAGCTGGACTGAAGGCCTGGAGACCGGGCTGCCGTCCAGTGGGGGAGATGTGAGAGTGCTGAGCCCTCGGTGGGTGGGGGGTGGAAGGGAGGGAGGTCAGCATTACCGCCGCTGACCGGGGGCAGTGTCTGAACTGCTGGGGACCCTGAAGCCAGGCTCATTCCCAGAGAGCCCCCCACCCCCTCCCCAAAGCCATGAGACCCTCACGGGTAAGTAGCGGGCTTTAAACCTCCTGATTAATTGATTGAAAGTAAGGTGGAGGAGGTGAGGCTGCGCTGCAGGGAGACAGTGGCATCTTGTTGGAGGGCATGAGACCCTGGAGCACACAGTGAGGGCGCAAATGTAGCCTGGTGCTGTGACACCTGTGCCTCTAGCAGATCCTGGCTGCAGTTGCAGCGTGAGCGGTGAAGCCGTCCCAATAGACCCTTGACTATCTGACGGTGTGCCTGGCAGCACAACTACATTACTGGGCCCAAAGTGGCACCCGGGAAGACAACGGAACACGTGATTTTGGGGCCTGATGCACAGCAGGAAAGGTTGCTCCTGACTGTGGTTGAAAGGCTGAAAGGGGGACATGGCCCCCTGGGAGAACTGAGGACGCTGCTGTGGAGCCACAGCGGGTACAGTGGCAAAGCTAAACACTTTGGAGTGGCCAGAGAGCGTAGGGGCCCTGTAATGTGTAAGCGGGCCCCCGAGTCAATGACGCAGGCACCCAGGAGGACTCCCCTTCCGGAGGCTATACCTGTGAGCAATACAGAGCTCTCGAGAGGCACTGGAGGGGAATATAGTAGAAATTGCAACTGATGTGAACTTAGTACGCACAGACCTCCACAAAGTGGCTGAGAGGGTTCACACAGTGGAATGCTAGGTGTCTGTCAGACTTCACAGGTAATGAGCTTCTGACCTGAGATCTTGGATGGCATGATGATCTTAAAGTCCAGTTCTTAACTGTTCTTGTCTGCCTGAGATACGGGTGACCCCTTCCGGTAGCTACGATGCCACTGACATGTTTATCACGTAAGCAGATGGTGCCTTTCAGAAGGAGCCCCACGAGGAAAAGCCTAAAAAGAAAAAACCTCTGGAGAAGAAGATGAGGCTCCAGATGTCGAAGACTGAGATATGGAGTCCAGCCGACAAGAACAGAACACAGGAATTCCACCAGCAACACAGGCGAGTGGGAGGACACCAACAGGGGAGAAGAACAAGTCAGAAGCAAGTAACTAGCAGAAGAGTAAGCACCAACAGGAGCAAAGAATCAACAGAAGCAAGGAAAACACCAGCACAGGCAAAAAATGAACAGGAGCGCAGAAACACACCAGCAGGAGCGATGAGTGTAGCAACGCAAGGGAAAAGGAGAAACCCACCCCTTATATACTTCCTGAACAGGATGTTGCATCAGCAAACTACCGCCACCATTCTGGATTGGGAAGAGACCTAAGGGTAACAAGGAACAGTCTCCATTATGCTTTGGGAAGACTATACCAGAGCTACTTTCCAGGAATTCTGGAGGAGGAAGAGTATGATGTCCACCATCGTGGCCCCCAAGGAGAGGAACACCAGAGGCCACACCAGTGGACCAGCCACCATGAGGAAGGGCCCTAAGGCCTGTGCGGCGGCCCACTGGCTTTACTGCTGCCCTGCAGGTAAGAGGAGCATGTGTCCTGCTAGCTGCAGTGTGACAAAAGTGAAGCTATCTGGCGGGGTGCGAACTGGCTTGCAACTAAACAGGAGTCAGCTCTACAAACTGAGATGTAAGCATTAAAGACTCAGGCAACCTCTGCATTTGACGATTGCTCAACTAGATGAAAGGGCAGAAGATGCAGAATATCGATCCCGCCGAAATAACTACATACGGCCCTGACCCTGATGCCTCCACCAAACACCCTCCAGGGCCCTGATTGCAAAGGTCCTCATTTATAGGGATTGGGACTGCATTCTGCGGGCAGCCAGGAATGCTGACCACTTGGCCTTTGAGAATAATGCTATCTCCGCCTAGCCAGATTACACGAGGAGAGTGCAAACGCAACATAAGTCCTACATGGAAGTGAAAGGCAAACGTTGAGCACTGAATCTTCGATACATGTTATTCATGGCTCACCTCAAAGTTATCTCCCAGGGTATAGACCACTTTTTTTACACTCCCGATGAGGCAAGAGTGAAGCTGGAGATGTTGCATAAAACTGGACCGGGGTCAGGGAGCCCTTGGTGTTCAGCTTAGCGAGTTTGCACTGGCAAATTGTGAGTGGCAGGCACCGGAGACGATCTAGGAACCACGATTAGCACAGATGACACAATAGGGAGAAGTATGATTCTGTGCCAGAGGACTAGAACCTCCCTAATACAGCACACTGATTCTGACCGAGAGCAGTCTGTGGGAGAACATACTGAGGAGATTGAACCCTTGCCAGTCAGTGACAATGACACACTGGGAGTCTTGTCCCCTTGGTGAGAAGAGGGGAGGCCCCTGGTAGCCGGGTAGGGGGAAAGAATATAGCTCCCGGACTCTGCTGCTGGACATAGATAAACATCATCCATGAACAGGTTGTGGCGGGAATGATGGGGCTGCAAGAGGTGGGAGGATGGGATGCACTATGAGCCCTGGTTTCTGGGGCATAGAGCGGCACAGTGCACCCCCATACTCTGCTAAATAGCAGACAGTGGTTGGATTGGCGCCACTCTGGAATTGTACCATAAGGGTGGATGGGGTTAGTGTCCGGGCCCACAAGCTGCAAAAGTTGTGTTAGCATTTAGTTACAAGAGGGTGGGAGGGAAATAGTACACAGGGACCCATATTTGGCTTCCTAGATGTTACACCCGGGCTGGATCCCAGTTGGGGATGGGGGTAGGTCTGCCCAGAGGGAGGGGGCAGAATGGGAGGGTTTGGGGGGGGAAAGGGGGTCGTTGGGAGAACTTGCAGTTTGTTGGAAACAGCAGTCGAGATGCATTGGCAGTGCTCAGGAAATACTGGGGCGGGAGACAGGAGGAAGCGGGCTACCCCCCTACAGAAGGGCCATTCACCAACTCCAGTGGAGTAAGATGAACAGAACAGCAGTAGCATGGAATGTGCGGGCCTGAACAAATGTACAAAGAGGCACCACATGTACTCCTATTTGCAGAGGTACAGGCTGCAGGTGGTAGTCCTCCAGGAGACACACCTGCTGTGAGCTGAGATTCAGCACCTGGGAAGTCGGTCGGAGGAAACCTCTACACAGCTACATATTCAAATTATGCCTGTGGTGACCTGAATTGTGGCAAGGGTCCCCTTCCTATAACAGGAGGTGAACTCAGTCTCTCAAGAAAGGTA
Organism: Triturus cristatus; assembly: GCF_964204655.1. NCBI lineage: Eukaryota > Metazoa > Chordata > Amphibia > Caudata > Salamandridae > Triturus > Triturus cristatus. The sequence goes on along the minus strand of NC_140582.1, from coordinate 75,128,008 downwards.
CATAATCATTGTGGGCGTACTGGATGGAATAGACATCTGTATAGTAAATCCCTATGCATCTTACACTGATGACAAAGAGTTCTACCAGGGAATTCTGAAGTTAGTGGCCCTGTATCTCCATATGCGCTTGGTGTGGGCAGGGACTTCAACTGCATGCTTGATTGGCACCTTGACAAGGCTCCCTCAGGCAGGGCTAAAAACCCCAGATGGAGGCCTCCCTCCAAGAGGTAACAGAGAGCCTGAACCTAATTGAAGTCTGGTGTCACCATCACCTGGATGACAGCAGGTTTTCCTATTACTCCTCTGTACATGGGGTTCACAGTAGGCTTGATGTGGTACTGGGCATGGCGGATGATATAGACATGTTACAACACTCAGCATATCTGAACCATTATTTATCTGATTACTCCCACTTTTGGTCACACTACTTTCCAGATGGATGAGACTGAAAATTCCACTTTGGAGACTCCTCACGGAGGTGCTGGAGGACGTAGAATTCAGAGATCAAGTGAATGACGTTACTAACATCTTCCAGGAAAAAACACATACCACTGAGAGTACACTAATCGAATTGGAGGCTTACAAGGTAGCAATAAGGGGGAAGTGCAAGGGGTACATCCATGGGGTGCGGGCGCAGCTGGAGTGGGAGCTCACTGACTTAGAGAGACAGCTGGCAGATGTAAACGGTCACATTATCCCAGACCCTAAGGCATGCAGACGACAGGGGAAGTTAAAACGGCAGGTTGGAGACACATGGATCCGCCTTGATAAATATTCCCACACACAGTATCTGCAATGAATGTTTAAGGAAGGAGATAAGACACGCAGGATCCCGGCTTGGCTGTTAAAGAGGTAACAACCCCAATCTCATATTCTTTCACTGCGGGGGAGGATGGGACGTGCATAGTGCCCTGTGATCGGATTAACAGGGCCTACGTGGAGTTCCTGCAGGAGGGCTTTATACAAAGGCCACTGACAGCTTCGGGGAGATACAGAGTACCTTCAGGGGCAGTACTGCCCAGGCTCAGTCGGGAGCAACAAACGCTCCTGGAGGCCCCGTTGATGGGAGAGGAGAGGCGGGGGGTACTTATGGACATGAAACGGGAGAAGACACCCGAAACAGATGGCCTTACAGCGAAGCTGAATAAACTCTTGCCAGATGGCGAACTGGAAAAGCTGCTGGTAGTGATTATGTTAGTGGGAGAGACAGGAGAATTGCCCTAAAGTATGAGAATCAACAATAATGCTGTTGCCCCAAAATAGGAAGGACACAATGGATCTAATATTATATAGGCCTTACTCCATGCTTAACACCGATCACAAAATACTCTGCAAGTTCCTGGCCAGCAGGCTGATGCGAGTGGTCTGAATGATCGTACATTCGGACCAAACCAGTTTTATCCCAGGGAGGAGACCATGTACAACCTTTGGCGCCTGCACCAGATCACACACATGCTTGCCCCATCTACAGACACATACGTGGTGACGTCCCTGGATAAAGAAAGGGCGTTTGACATGGTAGGATGGCAGTACCTGTTGGCAGTCCTACAGCACATGGGATTCAGCCCCAAATACATGGAATGGGTGAGACTGTTATACTTGCAGCCGCTGGTTCCGGTTTGTCCAGAGGGACTAATATGGACCCTTGGGAAGGGGAACACGGCAGGGTTGTCCTCTATCCTCTATATCATTTGCTCTCGCAATGGAGCTGGTGGCTTGCGTGCTCCACACCAGGCTTCACACATGGGGGGGTCATCCGGGTGACAGCCCACATGTGGTGTCCCTGTACCCTGTTGATGCACTGATCTATTTATGGGATGATGCACACGAACAGGGCAAAGACCATATTGTTTCCCCTGGTGGGACTGCTGCAGGGAGACACAGAATTCCCACTGCAGCTGGGCTATCCTGGGAACTGGAGGCTTTTAGATATTTAGGGATCTGGATAGTGCGAGACCCGAAAGCTCACTATGCACTCAATATGGAGAGGATGGTGGAGGGGCTGGCTCGGTTGGTTGTGTTCTGAAAGACGCTTCAACTTTCTGTAATGGGAGAATCTCCGTGGCAAAAATGGTTTTTCAGCCGCGTTGTCTCTACGTCCTGCAGAACACAATGTGCCTAATCCCTCCCACGACCTTTGTACGGCTGGACAGATTGTTAGGCCACCTGGTTTGGGCAGATGGTAAAAGTCATGCTCAAGCTCCCTTGGCGGAGTGGGTGTCTTGGACTGCCAGACCCTTTTCCATCCTAGGCAGCATCACAACTTCAGAATGCAGTGCAGTGGTTGGACGAAGAGCTGAAATGGGAAAAGGCCCTCCTGCTGGAAACTATGACCTCCTACATGCTTCAGGAGGTTCTTATGATGGGATATATGGTACATGATTCTCTCCCTTATTTGCTGTGCCAGATGAGTAGCATGTGACATAGAGTAGGGATGGTGGTCTTGCAGAGGGCGCCCTATGCCGAGTACTTGCCCCTATGGAGATCAGAAGTAGGCCTCGGAGATGTATATGTGTGTTAACTATATACTTGCTAAAGTCCAACAGTTTAAGCTCCTTTCATAAGTCTGCCAGTTCTGATTCTGAACCAAGCTCAACCAGAACGCCATGACTTGTAATTGTGCTACCATATCGTGGTATTCAAAGTCAGGAGTGGCTAGGGATCTCGCATCTATAGGCAGGTGAAGTTTATTTAATGCCATCCGTTGTTGTCCTGCTCCCTAGATTAGATCAGTCTGTAACACAATAAGATCATTGAAGAAAGGCCTCTGGAGCTGCAGCTGTATGTTTGTGAAAAACTAAAGGAACCTTGAAATCAGCACCATCTTAGATAATGTTATGCATCCTATCACAGACAGAGGAAGCTTGATCCAGGATGCCATCGTTGGTTGGCAGATGTGACCACTCTTCCGAGGTTCCGAAGGACAGTGTAGTCTGAGCTCTCACCCCAGATATTTGAATATATGTGTTCTACTAGGACCAGTCCTTGCACAATCTCCTGACATAGCTTTTTCCTCCCAAAGTTACTGTATTGAAATGTTGCAAAACAGAACAATCATAAAGGACTTGCCAGTTTGCAGCAATTAGCTCAAATAAAAGCATTGAGCTGGTTAAGAGACAGTGAATTTGGAACAAAAAAGAAATACGCCCCCTCCCCCCGCCCCCACCTCTGCACCCTGGAACTTCTCTCACCTCCTGCTTAAAGGTTACACAAACAACGTGAATGTCCAATCCACTGATATCAGCATAATAATGATACATCATCTTTTGCTGCTAGGAAATAAACATTAAAAGTACAGTTGGTCCCTCCCCACTAAGACATCAGTCTGAGTGAGCGCAGTGATCTAGGACCGCCAAACTAGTTTTTGTATCCACCAGGGCTTTCTACTGTCTGACAAACGTAGCTCATACCATGAGGCCCCAACACTAACATCTGCTTAGCTTTAGGAGCACATTGAAAATAAGCCTCCAGCCCCCAGGCGACAATTAATCATAGCAAGTGGGGCAGAGCCCCAGAATGATGGTAGCAGGTTCAGGCCGCAGTGGGTATCCAATTACTCCGCTAATGAGGCTAAGGATTTATTTCCAGAAGGATTGTAACCTGGTGCATGCCCACCACATATGCAAAACGTCACCATCTTCAGCACAACCTCTCCAACACAGCCCATCTGCTGTTGGATACACTGACTTATAGCTTTATCACCAGTCTCAGTAATCAGTAAGACACAAGATTTCGCTTTGTTAACTACAGGACTTGAGACATTGTTAAATCTGTCCAATTCACTAAATAGTAATGGAAGGCCCTCCCTTGCATTCCTCATTTACAGGGCCATGTCATCTTCGTATAGTGAGCTGGCATGTTTGTAACCACTCACCTGACCGCCTGGACTAAGGGTTTCATTGCCAACGCAAAAAGCAGCTGTAACAATGAGCAGCCCTATCATGTTCTCTGCTGCAAAAGCTGGAGATCAGATATCGTTTTGTCAGTCCTGAGGAGAGCTGTGTGAACCATGTAAAGCAACTGCACCTTTTACTGTTTTGCATCACTGCTTTGAGATATCCCCAGTCTAGGGTATCAAAGGTCTTCTCCATATCAATTGAGGTCACTGATGCCCATTTCGCTTATTGTAGGATGTGCCATTTGGCGGCCTCAGCTAGATACACCAGAAATCCAATCTTAACAATAGATCAGCTGCATCGGTTTTCATTTCAACTAATTCATGGACGAGCTCAGCTACATCAGACACCGTTTGTGACACACTTTCAGGCTTTTTTTCTGATCAGCTCTTAGCAAGCTTAGGTCCAATACAACAGAGTTGGTCTGTTTTTCCAGCACTGACTTGATGTCTTTAAGGGCCTGTATAATTTTTTTTTTTTTTTTTTTTTTTTTAAGGGCCTGTATAATTGAACTGAGTTTGTCCACACTGTATGCAAGTACTGGGATGATAATCAAGTGAATTGGCTCCAATCTTGTCTTGTCAGGCTGCAAGTCTGGTGAAATCTAGCGTATTCTGATCTTGGATTGTTTGGGCTTTGCTTTTTTAAACTTAGGCTGCTGAGGCTTAGCCTACAATGTATCCAACTCTGGATGCCAATTTATTGGTATGGCATGTTCACAACGCCTCAGGTGTGTTTTTTCACTTCACTTTTTATCCCTCGTACCTCTAGATTCCAGCAGGTCATTTTTAGGTCTCGCCTAGCGCAGCGCACATGCGCTGCCCTAGGAGAGGGCTCTTGGAATCACTTCAGACTTCCAAGAGCCTTCTCTGTGTGGGTGTGCCTCCTCTCACACATCCCATTGACCTTTGCATGTGGCTTTCAATAATTGAAAGCACGCAAATGGCCAAACACGGGTGCATGTCCCGCCTTTCCTCAAAACTTTCATTCCCACGGCCTAGGGGGTCTCGGGAGCGCGCACGGTGCCATCTGTTCTGGATCAGGTTTCTAATTAGCTTTCACTTTGAGTATTTTTTCTCTTGCATTCTGTTTTCCTCTGATATCTGCCTGAAATGTTTTAGTGTTTTCTCACGCTGTCTTTTTCTCTGTAGATCCAATTTCCCTGCTCTGTGTCTGGTTCCTGTGTGTTTCGCTGATTCCTCCCTGTACTCTGTCCATGTCTCATCCGGGCCATTTCTTTCTTGGAACCCGACTGCTTCTTGCTTACTTTCTCCCTCTCTCCACGTAGGTCTCCCTTTCCAAGTCATCTGCCTGTGTAACCCAGCCTTTCCCAATCCCTGCTCGGCGCTTGTACCTTCCCTCTCCCATGCTCCGTCCTCCTCTTCTCCTTCAGTCAGGCGGGGCTCCACGCGCTCCTCCTCCTGCTGCTCGCTGTTCCTGGTGGCGAACCAGGCTGCCTCCCTCTCTTCTCTGTTGTCTCGGATCGCCTCTCGCCCCTGGACATTGTATGCTGCTGCCTCCTGCTGCCTGAGTCCGGGGAGCACGGCTCAGTTAACAGTCCTCCCTGCCTGGTGACTGTATGGGCTGCTGGGCTGCACTCACCGTGACAGTCTGGTGCCCGGCTAAACCTCTCCTGCCCTCGCCCAGAGCCCTTAGCCCGGTATGCCCTGCACGCACTGGCACAGCTCGGTCTTCATACCTGCCCTGTGCACGTATGCAGTTAACCAGGCAACGGAGGGAGCAGTGCATTGCATGCTCGTAGGGGCACGGCACACTTACTGCCCTGCTCTGGCCCCTCGCTTCGCACCCCAGGGACGTACAGCTAACCAGGCGGCTCCTCCCCTGTTGGACCTGCCGCTCACCCCGAGGGTCAGCACCACCCGCCTTGTGCCTACAGCGGCATTCCCAGGTGCTTGTGTGGGTACAGCTCCGGCCAGGCTCCAGGGTGGTGGAGGGGAGTGTACCTTGTGGCGCTGAGCCTTTTTGTGTGTGCTTCCTTTAGTGAAGATCAGGGAAGTGAGTACCTTGGGTTGTTGACAACGATAGTTCTAAGTGAAATTTTGGTTTCTGTTTGCACATATGTCATGCTGTATATGCATTAGCACATCCAATGTAGGATTTCTACCCACTACCCATTGACTTTTGGCACAAGCTGACTGCCCCCCACCCACTCAACAATGGGCTAACCCACCTACCGAGCATCAGTATAGCTCCCGACACCAGTGCACTTGCTTACTACAGCATGGGACACCACCTTCAGCAAGAGCCCTAATAGCAGTGTCCCCAACAGCAACAACCCCAGATGTTATGGTCTGTGCTGATCTGTTGTGGGTGAGTGCGCTAGTGGTGGGGCGGCTGCACTGATGCTCTGTGGATGAGTTGGCTGACTTTTGCGTAGATGAGGATTTTGCTGACAGGTGCGTGGATGCACAGCATGGGCAGAGTATCATCCTCTCCTTATGGCTGATAGCCCCCTGCACTGTTGGAGATGGAAAGCCTGCACTAATAGTGGGTGTGTGGAGCCTGTGCTGATTGTGGGTGTGCAGTGCTGGTGCGTGGTGGCTGTGTTAATGGTGGATGGAACACCATGCTGATAGGTAAGCTGGTATACTGATAAAACTAGGGCTGCTGATGTTAATCTGTGGGGTGAGTGGCACGTGGCCCACTGCTTTGGTTGTAGTTACTCTGTCCTAGCAAGAACTGCATGTGTGTAACTTTGGCCCCCTGCAGGGTGACCCTGACCATGGAGGAAGCGGCTGCCAAAATTATCCAATCCAGCGCATGTTCGTCTGAGGGTACTCTACCACAGGGATCCCCGATGGCACCAGTATTTTTACTTGCAGCTCTGGGGAGCCCCTAAAGAAACATGCATTATAAAATACACACCTGTGCATGTGCTACGTGGGGTAAATGCAACGAAATCTACTTTTACGTGGCTGCCCCACTTCCCAATTTACAAAACTAGGATTTTATATAAAGTAAGGCACTGCGACGTCAGGCAGTGTGTGTTGTTTCCTGCTCCTGGCCCTTTCTCAGTGAGTTACTGAAGTAGAAACAAGGCCTTCCTCTGAACATTTGCAGATACACACCTGCTGCCTGTGCCTTCGCTGCGCTGTCATGAGCACGCTTCATAAGGCAGAACAGGTTGGCATAAACAGCCAGGCCATACCTCTTTTCTACAGCAGACTGCTGCACAGGGCGTTTCCCTCTTTTTATACAGAAGTCATCGCATGATATGGCCGAATTTGTGTAACTGGGCCTTGAAGGATTGGCATAGCCAATAGGTCTCGCCTTTAGGACCTTAAAACTATTTAGTTATGCAGCACAATATCCTCGGTGCAACAACATCAACTTGTGCATGGCTAAACACATATAAGGTCCCCAAAGGCGAGACCTATTGGCTATGCCAATGCTAGTTTCTCCTTCTTCTCTTACCTGAACCCCCCTTTGGTCATCTTCAGAAGATCGTTGTGCCACAGATCGCCACAGCTCACATTTCGTACCATTGTGCCTCAGGACTTGGGGCTGGATAGGTGGCTGCAACTTCATGTGCACCCTAGGTCTGTTCACTCTGTTGGCATATTTGTTTAAAGAACTGAGTTTCCTGTCTGACCTTGGACGCTCCTCTGCTAAGCGCCACACCTTGTTTCTCATGTGGTCCAAGCTGTGCAGCGCACAGATTTGTCACCAATGGACTCAATATATTAATTTATCATTGTAGGGCTCAACCCATGTTTCCGAGCTGCTAGTCGTTACCATTCTTGACACTTGTCCACTGTTTTCAGGACAGGGAATGTCGCCCAACTCCAGGGGTTATCTATGGCTACCTGATGTGTCCCACAAAGCATCCTGCTGACCCTCGATGGTGAGGGCTCAACTAAATTTCCCCATGAACCTCTTTTGACTTCCCACTACTGTCAACAACACAACCCTCGATTCCTTTCATTGGTCACTCCATTAAATGCTTTGTTAATATTTGCCAATATCTGTTGTCTGGACTGCGTCCCTCCTTTCTCTCCCATGTGGTACCACTGCCCGTGCTAACTTTTTGGTAGTGTCTTTGCCCAGTCTGAGTCTGTTTAAGTATTTCTCAGCACTAGGGTTTTGCTGACCACTTTGCAGATGGAGGCCCTGTTGTGCTCATAGATGCTGACCATTCTTGCCTTGTATCTGCCCCAAATTGTTCAATCGGGCTCTTCCAACTCCTGTACAGGAAAGCGCGGTCTGCTTGCTCGACCAATATTTCGCCACCTGAGCCTTTGTCAGTCTGTTAGCCAAGGTTTCTATCTGCCGCTGCAGGCTCCCTGCAGCACAGGCCCATATGGGGGAACCTGGCTGGCTACCGCTCACCAGTACAGGCAGCCAGTGCCCCTCCAAGTATAATGGCTTCTGTTGTGTCCTAATGCTCCAATTTTAGCATCATTGAGGCATTCACATCCTTACCAAGCTGTTAGCCGAAAGCCTGCAGGTTGTCATCTTCTTTCTAGTCCTTACAAAACCCTCCCACCAAATAGGGGGATACAAAGATTCAAAAATATGATTGAAGAGTCCATAGCAGCACCTAAGGATCCCATGATCAGTTAGTCATACAGTTCATCATCCAATTTCTTCTCAGATAAAAATAGGGAAACTAAACTCAACTCCAGCGCCGACGCGCATTTCGGTGTCTAACCCTGCTGTGGGTCACACCTTCTTCAGGGTGCTCGGGTCATGTGGGAGACACACGGAGTGATGCGCCTAGAGGGAAACAACAGTAATAAGAGGATACACATATTCAGTATTAAACATTCAGAAAAATCAGGTTCTCGCTTTCTATGATCCCGAGGTCATCTGACTCCCATTTTGTCTTTCCAGGTACTTGTGTCTAACGAAAAACATTAGTGTCACTGTCTTATCTTGGATTCTGGGTATCTTGGCTACTGCCTCAAAGACCAATCTGAGTGTGATTTTCAAATTTTTGACACATTTTCTTCCTTCGGGCACGTGTGTATCTCAGAGGTCTCTAAGGTGATCTGCATGTTTTTAACCAATGAGTTCACGGGCGCTTCATACTATCTTTGTGTCTTCCAAGTGGGCACGCACCCTTGTTTAGTAATTATTTGCTCATCTTGTACCCTGTAACTGTGCCTTCCTAGTTATCAGTCGTCCCAGTCGTCCCTGTCACAGGGATGTTGTGTATCTCCACACTCTGATTTTTTGGAATGTTTAATACTGAATATGTGTATCCTCTTATTACTGTTGTTTCCCTCTAGGCGCATCACCCCTTGTGTCTCCCACATGACCCGTGCGCCCTGAAGAAGGTGTGACCCACAGCAGGGTTAGACACCGAAACGCGCGTCGGCGCTGGAGTTGAGTTTAGTTTCCCTGTTTTTATCTACCCTCCTGAGAAGAAATTGGATGATGAACTGTATGACTAACTGATCATGGGATCCTTAGATGCTGCTATGGACTCTATTTAATCATATTTTTGAATCTTTGTATCCCCCTATTTGGTGGGAGGGCTTTGTAACCATTTTTACATATATTTAAAAATAATGTCGTTTTGTTATATAGTGATTGTTGAAATGGTAGTATGTAAGAGTCTGTCTGGATATGTGTCTGGGTTATGTTGACTGAGAGGTCGTGTGTGTGTGATGTTGGATGCACTTGGAATGTTGATACTTCTCATGTTTTCTATCATTTTGACAAAACAAAATAAATAAATGTGACTTGTTAGCACATTATGTTGTCTATATCATAATTTGGAAGGCCAGGATAGTTGGGCTGTCTTTATTTATCAGTGACTGTTTTGCTTTATATGTATTATCATACAGGCAGAGGGATTTCCTTTGTAATTATTGTGACTATTTCCCCAGCCCTCCCTGCCTGCTATCAGCTTCAGGGGGCCCCTTCCGTGTGAGTGGTAGAGAAACTGTAGAGAGCATATATCGCTCCACTGGCTCCAAGCCACCCCCGCTTAGGCTAGAATGGTGCAAGGCCGCACGGACCTGGGGCATAACATTGAGATAAATTAACAAGCAACCAGTACTGAAAGCAAATTAAGAACATTAACCAGGCACAGTTCTAGACCTGCTTTTTTTTATTTTCTGCTGCCTGAAATCAAAACACCAAAGATTAAAGCAAACCGAGAAGTCAGATATAAGGACAGACTTTAGATAGGTTAAATGTTTTGGTCAGTTCAGACATATAGGTAAGACAAGAGGTGTTAGGACTTCTTCATTAGGCACATTTTATATAACCCCCTTTTATGTTCTCACAAACGGTGGGGCATGAGGTGGGTGAATAAGAGGCCACTCCCAGACCCATCGCTGGAGGGGCATATAGCAAGAAATAAAGCACCATTAGGACTGTTCATTGAAAGGGCAATTGCGGCTGAACAACAGGTATGTGAATTTCTATACACTCCACAGTCAGCTTTTCTTACCAAAGTCAGAGGGAAAGCACAAGTAGTATTTGGACTATGCAGAAAAACACTAGACTGTCAGCAGGCAATCAGAATGTGAGCAGTAACTGATGATAAATGGCTGCACTCCAATCACTTTGGTTTATGCCAGGGTAGTTTCTCATCTTCCTACTTTGCTTGCAGTTTCTGCTTTCTGGTCAGGTTTGCCAAAATTTTTACAGGCTGCTGTGTGCCCGCCCCATCAAATGGCTTGGATCTGGTAAGGCCTTGCTCAACCGCACCAAACCACTGCATCAAGCTGTGTTTCTAACAATATTTTGCGGAGAGTCTAGAATGCTCAGCTTTAAATAGCTCTAAAGCAAGTATCCTGATTGGGTGTGATTTCACTCGTATCCCAAACTCATACATGAAGTATTCACATTGCGGGTGATATCAATGCATAATTTGCTGTCAACCTTGTTAAGTTACCTTGAGTTGGGGGGAAAACCCAACTCCTGCTTCATCTGTTAAACCTACCTCTTCACATAGAAACCCACAATGGCCAGCCTTCAAATCCCTATCTCCCCAGATCTGGCTGACATACTCAACCCCCTCAAAGCCACTTCTTATGAGGGTCAAGCCTTACCATAATCCTTCACCACAGCTCACTCTGAGGATGGTCTCTTATCCCTACTGACCACTGTCAATGCATCCATCACTCAAGGTATTTTCCCAGAAGCTCTCAAGACAGGCCAGATCCTACCACTCCTAAAAGAAACCTACAGTAGGCCTGGATGACCATGTCAACTAGCGGCCAATAACTCACCAACTATTTATTTGCAACATAGTTGAAAAAGCAGTCTATGTTCATTTCTAAGATCACATCAGAGCTAATCATCTCCTGCATGAATTCCAACCTGATTTCAAATCACGTTGTTGCAAGGAAACTGCCACCTTACACATCATAATTGGTGCCCCCTTGACCACAGATGAAGATGACCTCTGCCTCCTGATAATGCTGGACCTCTCAGCTGCCTTTGAAACAGTCGACCATCCCACCCTCATACACGCCCTCGAGTTGTAAATGGGATTTACCAGCAATGTCTTTCACTGGTTCTTCCCCTACCTTTCCATCTGACATCAGTTTGTTTACTTGGGCATCTCCAGATCAGAAAAGATCCCTATGTGGCATGCCCCAGGGTTCCATACTGTCTTCTCTGATCTTCAATCTTCACATGGAGCCACTTAGTGCTCTACTCACAGATAGGAGATCATGCTTCAACAATATGCCTATAATATACAACTCTACTTGAAAGCCTCCTCTGCTTCAGAAGTCCGCTGCCCAACACACTGCTCTCACATCATCCAGGCCAGGACGTCCAGTGGCTACCCGAAGCTCAACCCAACCAAAAGTGAATTCCTGCTTTTTGCCAAGTGCAACAAACAAGATACAGTATAAATCATACTCAATGGCATGAATCTTGACAGCTTCGTACCCAACTCTCACCGAATGCCAAGCCCATTGGATTCAACCTGAACACCAACCTCACCCTCAAGGACCACACTGTCCAAAACAAACACACGGCTGGTACTATTTCTCCATTCTAAAGAAAGTCAAACAGTTTATTCCAGAAAACAACTTCAGCTCTGCTCTTCAAGAGCTTGTACTCTTGCACTTGGATGGTGGTAATGTCCAGCTCCAGACTCCATACTGACACCCCTTAAGGGCATCCTACATGCGGCAGCACGTCTCATCCAGGTTGTGAAGAAATATAATCACACCACCCATATCCTGATTGAACTTGCCTGCCCACACTATCGTCAAAACCAGCTGCATTATTTACAAAGCTATCATGACCAGCACCCCCGCTTATCTTGCAGACAAGCTCACAATTTCTGATGGTTCTTGGCGTACCCTCAGACAGGACACCATCAGATTGCAGTGGCGCTCTTTTATTCCATCATAATGTCTGCAAAAGCAACCACTAAAGCTATGACAGGTGTTGGGATCATGAAATTACTGAAATCTGAGACAGCATTGATGGGGAGCTCAACCAGAAATAATGACACCAATATGGAGTTGTCACAGACTGGAACATCAATTTTCCTAGTCCTGTCCCACACTCATCAGTATTAAGGGACGGTGAAAGATCAAGATCCAATAGTTGTCAACACTGCTCATTGCCCAAACACAGACGAGAAGTGCCAGTTTCATCTCCAGAAGGAAATGCAGACTGTAACAGGTAATCAAGCTTTGCTATTCAATAAGTGGAGTGGACGATGTTGCTGCTCCTTTCATCTGACAGTTTACTAGGCAATAGTGTTACATCAGCTGACTTCAAACACGCTGGGGGAGACCCGCTTTCAAAGGATAAATCATTTCAACCACAGTGAAAGTCCCCTAAAAGGTTTGAATAATATGAAGGTAGGAATTAATGTGGGGTGCCTGGAAAATAGGGTAATCTCAATACAGCTCAACATATGGGGAAATAACATACATGAGACAGGTGGAAGCTGCACCCAGAAGGTTCAAATAAATGATTACTCATGCCTGGTTAACTCGATCACTTTCCTGAAATAACCTAACCATCAGAATGGTAGCGGGAATTAGGAATATGAATACTTAGTCGTTCACTAGGGAGAATAGAGTGGAAACTCTCAGGCAACTGGTTCTTCTGAATACAATCTCAATTGTAAAACATTCAATTATCTGTTCCTAACCTGTTGTTTGGTGGGTGGTGCTTTCCCTCAGGTCTACGTCTTGAAGATCCTTTAAGCACTGCTTTTCTTCTTTGCTTTTTTTGACCGAACCACGATGGGAAATTTCTGCACCTGTAAAAGCAAACAAAAATGCCCCATGTACATTCTCATATGTACAACTTCACTCTAGCAGTGTTTCTATATTAACTATGAGCAACTTCCTTCTTCTCTTTGGAAATTGCAAAATGTCTCTCTCTGATAGATATGCCATACTTTAGTTAACTTTAAATCACCAATTATGTCCTTCTGGTTCTGAGTTTATTGTTTTAAATATGCTTCATCTCTATTCACAGGGTAAGGTAAGTTCATCTACCAACTTTATTTGGAAAAGATTTACATGAACAGTGTGTAACTGAGTGACCTCATTGAGAATAATCTTTAAAATTAAATTAAGGTTCAGAATGAACTTTGAAAATCTGGCGATAGAGGTATTGTGCTCGATATGAGACTTGCTATATAATCAATAAGCCATTTAAGTAAAAACATCAACCTCCTCCCAATGCCATATCATTTCAAAATTAATTTAAATGTCACATTTTGAAAGTAGTCTTGATGAATTTGCAAGAGTATGATTTTTTGGGATACCTGTAAAAACATGAAAATGGATTTGGAGTTTTGTTTTAAGGGGCCTTAAGTACTTCACAAATTAAGAAAAGGAAGCTTGGGCTGTCCACATACTGAAACGGAACTGTGCAAGATGTGAGGTTTCGTGAAATTTCAAAGATGACATAGTCAAGAAGAGACTCAAAGCATGCATGTTTGACATGAATAGCTTCAGTCTGCAAAGTCGTAAAAGAATCCTTGGAAAAACAGCTGCTCACCCACCTTACAACAAAGAATGTCATGGCTACACGCGTTTCCTGTGATCTATTAATAGTAGTCCAACATAGTTCATACATACCTTTATTTACTATGCAAAGGGGAAGGAGTCCTGAAAGTGCAGTACATAGCATTGTTATTATGAAATCTGTTTATTGGCATTTTGTAGATGTGATCACAGAACATGGTACATTTGAGCAACCTAATGGTTAATGATTGAAATAATACCAATGATACATCTGTAGGCATGAGTATGGTAACAAACAGGATCAAGTGCTACACGCACTTATTGGGGAAAACGAACATTACGGGCCTCCCAGCCAACACCATTATCTCAACAGTCCCCTTTTGCTCTCACGTCGTCGGGGAGCTTCCCCTGAAGGAGCCACTCATAATTCACCCGTACTTCCCTATTGTATTCCTCTGAACAGTTCTCTTAAACAGCAAGAACAGAGGGCAGAACAACAAGTGCCTCAACATAACAATAGCAGCAATTTCGGCATTTGTGGTAACATCCCCATGTTTCGTCCCCTGGCCCGACCCCCCTCCATCAACCCCACATCCCCGTGTGCAGACAGCTCTATTGATAGCATCTCTCTGCTCCCCGGTTCCTCACCTGATCAGCTAAGGCCCTTACGACCCTGGTCATGCCTGACTCCCGCTCCGACCTCCGCCCCCCTCCTCCTCAAAAAGTGGATCCCCAGTGTGCGTTTCACAGGGTCTTAGGGTGTCCCCATCTAGTTGTGTCAGGGTCTGCAAGAGTGTATTCCACTGGTTCGCTATAGGTGTTCGCCTGAGGCCCATCGTTTCCTCCCTCAAGAGGGCCGTGCCCTCCGCTCCCGCCAACACCAGCATTGAACTCCGCCATGCTCGTGCTCGGGGGGGGGGGGGGGGGGGTTCTGCTGCCTTCCAACGTTTGGTAATCAACCGCTTCACCACCACCAGGCCTAGGTCGAAAAATCGAGAGGCAACCTTCGTGGAAGGGGTTCTACGAAACAGGTGTAGCAGGCAGACCGACCACTCCGGCGGCGCCAGCCTACCCGTGCAGGCACTAAGTGCTTCGTGCACCACCCGCCAGTACACATCCAGCACGGGGCAACTCCACAACATGTGAACCTGTCCAGCGCCCTGCAGCGTGGACAACTCGCGTCTGCGCGATGGAAATACCTATTTATAGAGTCAGGTGTGAGATATGCTCTGTGTAGAATAAAGTATTGGATTTGACGGAACCGCATGTTCCTGGGAATCCGTGTGGGACCCTGCAGCGCTCTGCTCCATTCCTTGTCAGCCATGGGACGGTCCAGGTCCGTCTCCCATTTGCGGCGCAGCGGGGACAAGTCAGTCGCCGCATGCGTGCGCAGGGAAGCTGCGAACCACCGTATCATATGTCTCCCCCGCCCCATGACATGCAGATATTGCATCGTGAGGTGCTGCTCTGGTTCCTCTTTAAGATCTCCCCATCGGCTCGCCAGCGTCGAGATAAGCGAACGGTGACAGAGGAATTGGCCAGTTGGTAACCCTGTCTCCTCCGCCAACAAGGCGAATGGAACAAGAGCACCATCTCGGTAGAGGTCCCCCAATGTGTAATATCCGCCGCATGCCAGTCTGCTAGTTCAGTCGAGCGCAGCACCCCCCGCCCACTAGGGGAGCCCTCTATCGGCATGGCAGGGGCATAAGGGATACATTTCCGGGTTAGGGGAAGGGCACGGCGGTAGCATTTATAGGCCACTTTAACAAGTAGGGGCCCAGGCTTAAACACCTTTGCGGTCGGATGGAATGACGCAGTAATGTCAGCCAGAGGGATAGGGGGTTCCGCGGTCGCCGTGTCGTCCCGCTCTCTGTCTACCAGCCACCTGGCCACCCATTGTAGTTGCGCTGCTAAATAATAATGCGCGAAGCACGGCATCGCGAGTCCCCCCTGGCCCGTGGGGAGGTATAACTTGGGTAGTGCCACTCTGTGGCGTGCATTACCCCACACAAAATCCCGGAGCGAACGCTCCAAGGTTGCAAAGAAGGATGCCGGAATATATATTGGCAGGTTAGCAAAATAGTATAGGAGTCTGGGCAGAACCACCATTTTAACTAAAGCGATGCGCCCCGTGACCGTGAGGGAAAGGGTACCCCAAAACCGCATCTGGGCCCTGACCGCTGTTACTGCCCTACCCAAGTTGCCCTCTACTAGATCAGCTGGCTGCCTATATATTTGGATGCCCAAATAACGGAGGGTGTCGGGTTGCCACTTGACTGGCACACCCCCCAAGCAGTATTGCGGATCCAGAGTATCAGCCCGGAACGTATAAAGACACGACTTAGCCGCGTTGGAGAGCCAGGTCCCCGGAGATGTGCTCCACATCTTTGATGAAGACCAGGAGGTCATCCGCATATAGGGAGACCTGATGAGTCGCGTCGCCCATTGGAATGCCACCTGTCAATACTCTCCGTAGGGTAGCAGCCAAAGGCTCTATTGCGAGCGCAAAAAGGAGGGGCGAGAGAGGGCACCCTTGTCTGGTACCACGACCAATCGGGATGGCGTCGGAAATGTATGGGCCGGTTCTCACCCGCACCACAGGGTTTTTATAGAGGAGCGCCGCCATTTGGAGGAAACCGAGGCCTAGCCCGTAATGTGACAGCGCCGCCACCAGATACCCCCATTCAAGGCAGTTGAAGGCATTTTCAAGGTCCAATACCAAACAGCCTGCCCTCGGCCAATGCTGCGCTCCCTCTGCGGCTACTCGGAAAAACCTACGCAGGTTAAGAGAGGTGCTGCGTTTGGGCACAAACCCATTTTAGTCTTTATGCACCAACACTGGCACCGTTGGGGTCAGCCTCTCTGCCAGGACCTTGGCCAGGATTTTGTAGTCAGCGTTGAGAAGGGCAAGGGGGCGGTAGGACCCGAAGTTGGTAGGGTCATGCCCTGGCTTAAGTAAGGAGATCAGGTAGGCCTCCCTCATAGAGGCAGGTAAGGTAGCCTCCTCAAGGGCCGTGAGATATAGCGCATGCAGCCTAGGCACTAGGGACTCCCGATAGGCCTTATAATACTCCGCCGGAAGTCCATCCGTCCCAGGCGCCTTTCCAGAGGCCAGTGAAGCTACCGCCTCCCCTATCTCCTCCAACGTGAGGGGGGCCTCCAGCGTCTCCTGATGGGCACTCGGAACCGTGGGTAGACAGGCGGCCTCCAGAAACTGATCCAGATCCTCTGCCTGTCTGCGCCCTGTCGAGGTGTATAGGGCCGTGTAATGTGCTGTCAGTATTTGGTGGATCTCCCGCTGCGTATGTACCAGTGTCCCGTCCGGCCCACGAATAGATTCTATTGGTGCATGCACCGTCTCCTGTCTAATCAACCAGGCCAGTAACCGCCCCGCCCTATCAGATGTAGCATGGACCCTAGCCGAATGAGCAGCATAATTATGGCACCGTAGTCGCTCCATCAGCTCAGCATGTCGCGTCCGGAGTCGCGCCAGCCGAGTCGAATCCCGACCTCCTGCCTCACCATGGCGTTCACACGGCAGAAGGCGCGAATCCAGGGCAGCGAGCGATAACATGAGCTGCTTACGAATATTCCCCGTCGCCCCCAAGCATCCCATTCCGTCAGCGCGTTTCCCACCGTTCCCTCGTTGAGGTCGAAGAACTGCTCGATTGCCGTGCCTAGCGAGGCACGAAACTCCGCGTCCTCGAGAGCGGCCGGCTGCAATCGCCACGTCGGAACGGGGGGTCTTCCCGGGTCCCAGCAGAGACTCAGCCGGAGCGGATTATGATCCGAGTGGGTCCGGCCTAAGTATTCCGCCTGAGCTATCAGAGGGGTCAATGAGGGAGAGCCCACCACCCTGTCGAGGCGGTCATGAAGGTCGTGCACCGCTGAGTAATACGAGTAGAGACGATCGCTAGGATGCAGGGTACGCCATATATCATATAATGCCCAGCGCGCCAACCATTCTGTTAGATTCCTCGCGTTTGAGACCGCCTGTGTGCTG
This sequence comes from Triturus cristatus, assembly GCF_964204655.1. Classification (NCBI taxonomy): domain Eukaryota; kingdom Metazoa; phylum Chordata; class Amphibia; order Caudata; family Salamandridae; genus Triturus; species Triturus cristatus. The sequence continues at coordinate 75,110,180 of NC_140582.1, read as the reverse complement.
CGGAGTGGCGGATATGACCTGTCGAGGTGTGTGTCAAGCACCGCATTAAAGTCCCCGCCCAGCAGCCATGGAAGACCCACATACGGTGCCAGCGCCACCGAGAGTTGATCCAAGAACGACGATTGGTCGACGTTTGGGGCATAGAGAGAGCCCAGAAGTATAGGTTGCCCATTAAGTTTCCCCCTAACCAGCGTGTATCGCCCGGCGGGATCAACCACTGTGTCTGTGCATGTAAAAGGTGTACCCGCTCTTACCCAGATAAGTGTGCCCCGGGCATGTGCAGAGTATGTGGTCCCAAAAAGCTGCCCCCTCCATCTAGTACGTAGTTTATCTAGTTCTGGTTGGGTCATATGGGTCTCTTGGAGAAGGGCTATGGCCACCCTATGCCGTTGTAGGTAGGCGAAAACAGAATAGCGGCGCGCTGGTGTGTGCATACCTCTTATGTTCCATGTAACTAACGCAGTGTCTGCCATCGAGAAGGAGGAAGGACCACATGAAGCACAGGGCCAGGAGCGGGCCAGCCAAGGGGACGGACTACTACCACGGTTGTCATGGCTGCCTGCTGAAAGAACATAATGAACAAGAAAACTACAGTGCGTTGCTGAGTGCACTTAACTAAAACCAGAAACTGCAGAACTGCGAGGGCAAACCCCAGAACGGGCATTCGTCCAAACTTATAACTCAATTGCCTATAAAATACTAGGTCAGGTGTTTGCTAGTGGGCGCTAAGGGCAGAGTGATTGATCCCAAGTCATTAGAGCCTAATGTTACCCCTGTCTTCGCCTTGTGTGCCTTCTGAGTTGTCAGCTGTGTCAAAACACACCCCAGGGGTACGAGCGCGCCCACTGCCGCTGCCCACCGTCTATTGGCTGAATCATGTGCATCCCGTACCTTCCACTCCATGGGCGGGGAAATCTCTGTTGTCCCCCAACCCCCCGGGTCATCAGCGAAACCCCATCTAGTCCGCATGTATTAACACAAGGAGCCGCATTACATCAAAGAAGAAGACAGCAAGGTCCACAGCCCCGGTTCCCATGGGCATTCGGTGAGACTCACTTCACCTCCTCCCATCGCCAGTACTTGTCTGTGTCCCAGCAAGTTAGTGTTCACACAATAATGTCAGCAGTTTGAGGTGTCACCACTGGCAACATTTGGTCCTCTGAGAGTATGGCAGCTGGAGAGGAAGATCTGTCAGTCTCAGTATCACTATGTTCGCGGGCAGGCACATCCCCCTGACTGCTCACAGATCCCAATGTCGCCACCGCTTCAAGGGCTTCCTGGCGTTCCAGTCTCATCTTCTCTGGGCTAGGTGCTGCAGGAAGGCTCAGCCCTGCCCCTCCACGTCTTTCCCTCTGCTGGCGGCGTCGCGGCCGCCGCTCTCGACTCCCTCCAATGCCCGGGTCCAGAGGTTTCGGGCCACTGTGTTGTCCCGTTTCTTCCAGCCAGTCGCAGACCTCAGACGGGACGTCAAAGAAGTGTGTCCCCCCCTTCGTAACCACCCGAAGGGGCAAGGGGAACAACAGCGAATATGGGATCTGCAATTCGCGCAGCCAGCGCTTCACCTCTAGGTAATTACTTCTCCGCCTCTGGACCATCGCTGTGTAATCCGGAAACAGCATCACCGGGCCACCCCCTACCGTCAGGGCATCCATCTTCCTTGTTTCACGGAGTATCACGTCCCTATCGCGGTAGTTGAGGAGTCTGAACAGAAAGGGACGTGGCCTCGCCCCAGGGACAGGCCTCCGCGCCGGTACTCTGTGCGCCCGTTCCAATACAAACTGTGGGGAGAGCACCCCAGAGGGGAGTATGTCTCGCATCCACCCCTCAACAAACTGCTCCGGATGCCGACCCTCCTCACCTTCCAGTAGTCCCACCACACGTATGTTCTGGCGCCGGGAGCGGCCTTCCGCGTCCTCAGCACGGTCTTCCAAAGTGTTGACCCGATCGATCCAATCCTGTAAGGTTGCAGAGTGGCTGCGCACCACCGGCTGGACATCCTGCAGCAGCTGACACTGGCTAGCAACAGTGTCCGCTAATTTACGATGGTCAGCATGCAGTAGGGTAAAATTCACTGTGACTTTGTCAATACGAGATTCTAATGAAGCTCTAGTTTGTTCCAAGGTGTTGCCCAGGCGGTCCACCGCCGCCAGCATGGCGTCCATTTTGGCCTCCAGTGTCGACACCGGTGGCTCCGTACCTCCCTCAGAGCGACCAGACGCCAGACCCGGGCCCTCCACTCGAAGCCGGCTCTCGTTCTGCTTGTTCCGTAGCCGCCCCATGGCCAATTGCTGAGCTGACGGCATTCACGAATTCCGACAAGGTATTTCAGGTAGGGGTGATCCTGGGCAACACTGTGTTCAGGTAGCAAGGGGCCAACTTCCCACCTCCACAATCAGTCTCGGGGAAGGGCGGGGGTCTTGGAGTCCTCCTACTCACTAACGGCGCCCCTGTAGAGTCGGCTGCGTTTGGGCAGCCCCCTCCGTGGTGCGAGAGTGTCGTGCCCCAGTCACACGGGGTGCAGCCCGCGACAGAATCTCCCACCGCTTATCTCTTCTCGGACCCAACGATTGCGCCACTCACCAGCAGAGTCCCAGAACGCTCCTCCTCGGCTGTCAGCGCCGAGCGCCAGGCCAGGTAGTGCTCAAGGCTCTTCCGCGCCGTGTTCCCATGACCCTTCACCCGTGTCAGGGGCCGCTCCGCCACTCTCCGCCGACTTCGGTCTGTCCTCGCCAACCCGTGCCGACAGTCTGACCGGCGACTCAGCGCCTCCAGCGGGCGTCAGGCGTGAAGGGGATAGGGCCCATCCACAACTATGTGCCTCCCGTGGTTCGGAGCTCTAGGCAGCCACTCCGCCACGCAAAGGGTCCGCAGCTCCTCTTGTCTCTGCCACCAACCAGCACTAGGACTGCTCTCGGGTGCCAGGTCTCAATCCGCAATGTTGCTGGGGACTGGGTCTCAACAGCGCCGCTCAAGGCACTAGGGCGGCCTGACTCCCCATATTTACGTTCGGGGGCACCCAGTTGGGTCGCTCTTTCCGCGGCGCACACAGTCTCACCCACACAGTCACATCGGGTCCCCCGGCTCCAGACGACAGCCCCACACTCCTCACCCGGTCACTGTATCAGGCGACTGCCGAGGCCCCACCCAGGGGATCGCAGTTGGAGAGGGAGATCCTTTCTGCCCAAACGCTGGCCACCCTAGATCTTCTCTTCTGGTGCCAGCTCCGCCGTCCGTACTGCACAGCGCCGTCTTTTGTCGGGGATGACCTCCACAGCGAGTCCCATAGCTCCGACACTGCTCATATGTGGTGCCGTAGCTTAGTTTACCACCAGCTTCCCCGTGCCATGTTGTCTTTTGGGGCGTCGCCAGTGGCCCCGCAGATCACCAGCTGATCGTGCTCCGCCCGTGTCCGTGGCGCGCGGTGTGTGCGGCCTGGGCCCCGCGTGGCAGGCCGCGGTCCGTAGTAGCTTCCGCGGCCGGCCACCACCTCTAGCACGCTTCGTGCGTTGTGCCGGGACAGCCATCGGAGAAGGAATCTTCAGCGGGGAGGCGGCTCCGCTTTTCGTTTTTCCCTCCCAGGGCTGCCGGAGTCCCTTAGCCGAGAGCGGGCGACAGCAGCAGCTCCATTGTGCGTCTCAGGCAGGAGAAGTGCAGGATAACGGCTCTAAGTAGCGGGAGCATTACAGTTTCGCAGCCATCTTGACCGCGCGCCCTCTAGCGCCCCCCAGTACATAGCATTGTTATGAGATAGAATGCTATACCTTTTCATCATTAGTGAATGTTCTTCAAATATACATTTTGAAAACATCTAATTATGGGCAATGTGTTTTTGACCCTAAATTACCAATATAGGATATTTGTTGAAAATACATTCTTGGTAGGTCAAAACAAATATTCCATGTGGCACAGCAATACATATTTTATGAAGTGCATGATAAGGGTAAAAGTATACCTTTTGGATTGGCCAGGGAGAACTCACCCATACATGATACCATCATTACACAGGCACTGTTGATCTACTTTGACCTGGGGGGTCTGTCAATGTTTATGGCCCTGTTCTGGCTCCCTGACAGTAGTTGAGGAACGTGGGTAGCATAAGAAATGGAAAAGAAGTTCCATTTTGATAGTCACCTATATGATATTTCGTTTAACCTTGTGGCTTAATTATGCCCCTCTTTTTTAGAATTATCAACCCAGAGGAGGAGGACTACAGGACAGGGCACTTTGAAAGATCCTATGCATAGTGGTAATGTATTTTTTATGACTGAGTATTGGTTTGGGGGGTGGATCATTCATTAGTGATGGTCGGACCGTATGACGGGTCAGTCATCCTAGGCGGCAGTCGGATTTCAAACGGTGGGCCCTGCTGACCAGGACAAGAGGCAGAGCAGGACATCCTCGGGGCAACAGCGGCCACGGCCTCTTTCCAGCACTGAAGAGAAGAGGAGTGACCAACAACATCATACGGCAGGGGTAATGTGCCCACCTGGACAGAGGCAGAATTTACATCAAGTTCTACTGATCGGATGGGGGCTGAGGATATTGTAGAAGGGGTGCTGAACTGAACACATACGGCCAGGAGGGGAAGGAAATCTACTCTCACCCTGACAGTCAAGACCTTTTGTTTGCTGAGGTGTCCCTGGTGCAGGCTCCATCACCAATTGGGCCTGCCAACAACTCCTCCCTCACTCAAGCTCAAGAGGCCCCCATTCCATCGGGGTCTCCAGCTGCATCCCCTGCAAGGAGTCCCCTCCAAGTGCTGCCAGGAAGACCTGAGGGAAATTGCTGACCCCAACACACCACACTCCTCATGTGAGACCCAAACCCCTCCCTGTATTGTCATAGTGGCTGCATCCCAGGCAATGATGGGGACATGTGCGCAGATGCACAGAGATATTGAGACTCGCTGACCTGTTCGGATAGAATCGCAATCTGCTACCGTTTTTATTGTATTTAGATTCTATTTTAAAAGTTAAACAGTTTTAATTGCACTTGGAAATTGTTTTAAATCCTTTTAACCGGGGGCGTGGCCAAGATGGCGGCGAGGTAGGACGCGTTTGCTGAAGCTCCTGCCCGCCGTCCACCGAAAGTAGCTTTGTTCAGCTTCTGTGGGACCCACGAATAGTCGGTGGCGTTGGCACAGCTCGCCAGGGGAGAGGCTGACCGGACTGCGGTGGGGCTCGGCGGCGATCGACCGCGCTGTGCGGCTGGGTGCTGGTTGGTGGAGAGGCGGCCGGACCAGCGCCGACGGGCGCTTCCACGGAGGCTTCAGCAGAGCGGCGGCCCCGGGCGGGAGCCGTCGAGGCCAGCTTCCTCCTTCCCGGCCTCTGTCCGGAGCACCGCCGTCCAGCGAGGAGAACGAGCCCGGGTGCCGTGGAGCGGCGGCGACAGAGGAGATCGAAAGAGGCGGGCCGGTTCCGAGCCTCCTGGGCCCCACCGGCGGCCGCGTGGCAGCCTGCGTCCTGGGGCGCAGCAGACTAGGCGAGGACCCGGCGCGGGAGGCCGCCCCCTGGAATCGCCTTGAAGACCGGACCGAGCGGAGCCCGGGGGCCAACGGGACGCTGCGCTGGGGGGCCCGGAACAGGTGGCCCTCCCCACCCATCTGCACACCCACAGTGGGCCTTCCACGGATCCTCGGAGTGCTCAACGGCCCAGCGGAGGTAGACACCCAGACCGGGGCAGCGGAGTGAGCCGCGGCGCACCCCCGATGTTCCGGAGCCTGATCCGACGCGGGAGGCCCCCCCTTGTGGCTGAAGGAGCGGAAGGACAAGGCATCTTACGGACACCGGGCCTGGAGTGGGCGGCCTTCCCCATACTTCTGCGCCCCCACGGGCGGCCTCCGGCTGCTTTCCCAGGGATGGGGGGGACCTCGGCCCCCCCGTGGACACGTCCTGTCAGGCTGCTCTTCTGTCGCGCGGAGGCCCGAGCGGATCCCCTGCCTGGCATCGAGGAGCGGCACATGGTGTGGACTGGCTAGGCCTGGTGGTGCGTGGCGGACGGAACCAGGTAGGAGACACCCACGCTCCAGATCCTCTGCCTGTCTGCGCCCTGTCGAGGTGTATAGGGCCGTGTAATGTGCTGTCAGTATTTGGTGGATCTCCCGCTGCGTATGTACCAGTGTCCCGTCCGGCCCACGAATAGATTCTATTGGTGCATGCACCGTCTCCTGTCTAATCAACCAGGCCAGTAACCGCCCCGCCCTATCAGATGTAGCATGGACCCTAGCCGAATGAACAGCATAATTATGGCACCGTAGTCGCTCCATCAGCTCAGCATGTCGCGTCCGGAGTCGCGCCAGCCGAGTCGTATCCCGACCTCCTGCCTCACCATGGCGTTCACACGGCAGAAGGCGCGAATCCAGGGCAGTGAGCGATAACATGAGCTGCTTACGAATATTCCCCGTCGCCCCCAAGCATCCCATTCCGTCAGCGCGTTTCCCGCCGTTCCCTCGTTGAGGTCGAAGAACTGCTCGATTGCCGTGCCTAGCGAGGCACGAAACTCCGCGTCCTCGAGAGCAGCCGGCTGCAGTCGCCACGTCGGAACGGGGGGTCTTCCCGGGTCCCAGCAGAGACTTAGCCGGAGCGGATTATGATCCGAGTGGGTCCGGCCTAAGTATTCCGCCTGAGCTATCAGAGGGGTCAATGAGGGAGAGCCCACCACCCTGTCGAGGCGGTCATGAAGGTCGTGCACCGCCGAGTAATACGAGTAGAGACGATCGCTAGGATGCAGGGTACGCCATATATCATATAATGCCCAGCGCGTCAACCATTCTGTTAGATTCCTCGCGTTTGAGACCGCCTGTGTGCTGCGGAGTGGCGGATATGACCTGTTGAGGTGTGTGTCAAGCACCGCATTAAAGTCCCCACCCAGCAGCCATGGAAGACCCACATACGGTGCCAGCGCCACCGAGAGTTGATCCAAGAACGACGATTGGTCGACGTTTGGGGCATAGAGCGAGCCCAGAAGTATAGGTTGCCCATTAAGTTTCCCCCTAACCAGCGTGTATCGCCCGGCGGGATCAACCACCGTGTCTGTGCATGTAAAAGGTGTACCCGCTCTTACCCAGATAAGTGTGCCCCGGGCATGTGCAGAGTATGTGGTCCCAAAAAGCTGCCCCCTCCATCTAGTACGTAGTTTATCTAGTTCTGGTTGGGTCATATGGGTCTCTTGGAGAAGGGCTATGGCCACCCTATGCCGTTGTAGGTAGGCGAAAACAGAATAGCGGCGCGCTGGTGTGTGCATACCTCTTATGTTCCATGTAACTAACGCAGTGTCTGCCATCGAGAAGGAGGAAGGACCACATGAAGCACAGGGCCAGGAGCGGGCCAGCCAAGGGGACGGACTACTACCACGGTTGTCATGGCTGCCTGCTGAAAGAACATAATGAACAAGAAAACTACAGTGCGTTGCTGAGTGCACTTAACTAAAACCAGAAACTGCAGAACTGCGAGGGCAAACCCCAGAACGGGCATTCGTCCAAACTTATAACTCAATTGCCTATAAAATACTAGGTCAGGTGTTTGCTAGTGGGCGCTAAGGGCAGAGAGATTGATCCCAAGTCATTAGAGCCTAATGTTACCCCTGTCTTCGCCTTGTGTGCCTTCTGAGTTGTCAGCTGTGTCAAAACACACCCCAGGGGTACGAGCGCGCCCACTGCCGCTGCCCACCGTCTATTGGCTGAATCATGTGCATCCCGTACCTTCCACTCCATGGGCGGGGAAATCTCTGTTGTCCCCCAACCCCCCGGGCCATCAGCGAAACCCCATCTAGTCCGCATGTATTAACACAAAGAGCCGCATTACATCAAAGAAGAAGACAGCAAGGTCCACAGCCCCGGTTCCCATGGGCGTTCGGTGAGACTCACTTCACCTCCTCCCATCGCCAGTACTTGTCTGTGTCCCAGCAAGTCAGTTTTCACACAATAATGTCAGCAGTTTGAGGTGTCACCACTGGCAACATTTGGTCCTCTGAGAGTATGGCAGCTGGAGAGGAAGATCTGTCAGTCTCAGTATCACTATGTTCGTGGGCAGGCACATCCCCCTGACTGCTCACAGATCCCAATGTCGCCACCCCTTCAAGGGCTTCCTGGCGTTCCAGTCTCATCTTCTCTGGGCTAGGTGCTGCAGGAAGGCTCAGCCCTGCCCCTCCACGTCTTTCCCTCTGCTGGCGGCGTCGCGGCCGCCGCTCTCGACTCCCTCCAATGCCCGGGTCCAGAGGTTTCGGGCCACTGTGTTGTCCCGTTTCTTCCAGCCAGTCGCAGACCTCAGACGGGACGTCAAAGAAGTGTGTCCCCCCCTTCGTAACCACCCGAAGGGGCAAGGGGAACAACAGCGAATATGGGATCTGCAATTCGCGCAGCCAGCGCTTCACCTCTAGGTAATTACTTCTCCGCCTCTGGACCATCGCTGTGTAATCCGGAAACAGCATCACCGGGCCACCCCCTACCGTCAGGGCATCCATCTTCCTTGTTTCACGGAGTATCACGTCCCTATCGCGGTAGTTGAGGAGTCTGAACAGAAAGGGACGTGGCCTCGCCCCAGGGACAGGCCTCCGCGCCGGTACTCTGTGCGCCCGTTCCAATACAAACTGTGGGGAGAGCACCCCAGAGGGGAGTATGTCTCGCATCCACCCCTCAACAAACTGCTCCGGATGCCGACCCTCCTCACCTTCCAGTAGTCCCACCACACGTATGTTCTGGCGCCGGGAGCGGCCTTCCGCGTCCTCAGCACGGTCTTCCAAAGTGTTGACCCGATCGATCCAATCCTGTAAGGTTGCAGAGTGGCTGCGCACCACCGGCTGGACATCCTGCAGCAGCTGACACTGGCTAGCAACAGTGTCCGCTAATTTACGATGGTCAGCATGCAGTAGGGTAAAATTCACTGTGACTTTGTCAATACGAGATTCTAATGAAGCTCTAGTTTGTTCCAAGGTGTTGCCCAGGCGGTCCACCGCCGCCAGCATGGCGTCCATTTTGGCCTCCAGTGTCGACACCGGTGGCTCCGTACCTCCCTCAGAGCGACCAGACGCCAGACCCGGGCCCTCCACTCGAAGCCGGCTCTCGTTCTGCTTGTTCCGTAGCCGCCCCATGGCCAATTGCTGAGCTGACGGCATTCACGAATTCCGACAAGGTATTTCAGGTAGGGGTGATCCTGGGCAACACTGTGTTCAGGTAGCAAGGGGCCAACTTCCCACCTCCACAATCAGTCTCGGGGAAGGGCGGGGGTCTCGGAGTCCTCCTACTCACTAACGGCGCCCCTGTAGAGTCGGCTGCGTTTGGGCAGCCCCCTCCGTGGTGCGAGAGTGTCGTGCCCCAGTCACACGGGGTGCAGCCCGCGACAGAATCTCCCACCGCTTATCTCTTCTCGGACCCAACGATTGCGCCACTCACCAGCAGAGTCCCAGAACGCTCCTCCTCGGCTGTCAGCGCCGAGCGCCAGGCCAGGTAGTGCTCAAGGCTCTTCCGCGCCGTGTTCCCATGACCCTTCACCCGTGTCAGGGGCCGCTCCGCCACTCTCCGCCGACTTCGGTCTGTCCTCGCCAACCCGTGCCGACAGTCTGACCGGCGACTCAGCGCCTCCAGCGGGCGTCAGGCGTGAAGGGGATAGGGCCCATCCACAACTATGTGCCTCCCGTGGTTCGGAGCTCTAGGCAGCCACTCCGCCACGCAAAGGGTCCGCAGCTCCTCTTGTCTCTGCCACCAACCAGCACTAGGACTGCTCTCGGGTGCCAGGTCTCAATCCGCAATGTTGCTGGGGACTGGGTCTCAACAGCGCCGCTCAAGGCACTAGGGCGGCCTGACTCCCCATATTTACGTTCGGGGGCACCCAGTTGGGTCGCTCTTTCCGCGGCGCACACAGTCTCACCCACACAGTCACATCGGGTCCCCCGGCTCCAGACGACAGCCCCACACTCCTCACCCGGTCACTGTATCAGGCGACTGCCGAGGCCCCACCCAGGGGATCGCAGTTGGAGAGGGAGATCCTTTCTGCCCAAACGCTGGCCACCCTAGATCTTCTCTTCTGGTGCCAGCTCCGCCGTCCGTACTGCACAGCGCCGTCTTTTGTCGGGGATGACCTCCACAGCGAGTCCCATAGCTCCGACACTGCTCATATGTGGTGCCGTAGCTTAGTTTACCACCAGCTTCCCCGTGCCATGTTGTCTTTTGGGGCGTCGCCAGTGGCCCCGCAGATCACCAGCTGATCGTGCTCCGCCCGTGTCCGTGGCGCGCGGTGTGTGCGGCCTGGGCCCCGCGTGGCAGGCCGCGGTCCGTAGTAGCTTCCGCGGCCGGCCACCACCTCTAGCACGCTTCGTGCGTTGTGCCGGGACAGCCATCGGAGAAGGAATCTTCAGCGGGGAGGCGGCTCCGCTTTTCGTTTTTCCCTCCCAGGGCTGCCGGAGTCCCTTAGCCGAGAGCGGGCGACAGCAGCAGCTCCATTGTGCGTCTCAGGCAGGAGAAGTGCAGGATAACGGCTCTAAGTAGCGGGAGCATTACAGTTTCGCAGCCATCTTGACCGCGCGCCCTCTAGCGCCCCCCAGTACATAGCATTGTTATGAGATAGAATGCTATACCTTTTCATCATTAGTGAATGTTCTTCAAATATACATTTTGAAAACATCTAATTATGGGCAATGTGTTTTTGACCCTAAATTACCAATATAGGATATTTGTTGAAAATACATTCTTGGTAGGTCAAAACAAATATTCCATGTGGCACAGCAATACATATTTTATGAAGTGCATGATAAGGGTAAAAGTATACCTTTTGGATTGGCCAGGGAGAACTCACCCATACATGATACCATCATTACACAGGCACTGTTGATCTACTTTGACCTGGGGGGTCTGTCAATGTTTATGGCCCTGTTCTGGCTCCCTGACAGTAGTTGAGGAACGTGGGTAGCATAAGAAATGGAAAAGAAGTTCCATTTTGATAGTCACCTATATGATATTTCGTTTAACCTTGTGGCTTAATTATGCCCCTCTTTTTTAGAATTATCAACCCAGAGGAGGAGGACTACAGGACAGGGCACTTTGAAAGATCCTATGCATAGTGGTAATGTATTTTTTATGACTGAGTATTGGTTTGGGGGGTGGATCATTCATTAGTGATGGTCGGACCGTATGACGGGTCAGTCATCCTAGGCGGCAGTCGGATTTCAAACGGTGGGCCCTGCTGACCAGGACAAGAGGCAGAGCAGGACATCCTCGGGGCAGCAGCGGCCACGGCCTCTTTCCAGCACTGAAGAGAAGAGGAGTGACCAACAACATCATACGGCAGGGGTAATGTGCCCACCTGGACAGAGGCAGAATTTACATCAAGTTCTACTGATCGGATGGGGGCTGAGGATATTGTAGAAGGGGTGCTGAACTGAACACATACGGCCAGGAGGGGAAGGAAATCTACTCTCACCCTGACAGTCAAGACCTTTTGTTTGCTGAGGTGTCCCTGGTGCAGGCTCCATCACCAATTGGGCCTGCCAACAACTCCTCCCTCACTCAAGCTCAAGAGGCCCCCATTCCATCGGGGTCTCCAGCTGCATCCCCTGCAAGGAGTCCCCTCCAAGTGCTGCCAGGAAGACCTGAGGGAAATTGCTGACCCCAACACACCACACTCCTCATGTGAGACCCAAACCCCTCCCTGTATTGTCATAGTGGCTGCATCCCAGGCAATGATGGGGACATGTGCGCAGATGCACAGAGATATTGAGACTCGCTGACCTGTTCGGATAGAATCGCAATCTGCTACCGTTTTTATTGTATTTAGATTCTATTTTAAAAGTTAAACAGTTTTAATTGCACTTGGAAATTGTTTTAAATCCTTTTAACCGGGGGCGTGGCCAAGATGGCGGCGAGGTAGGACGCGTTTGCTGAAGCTCCTGCCCGCCGTCCACCGAAAGTAGCTTTGTTCAGCTTCTGTGGGACCCACGAATAGTCGGTGGCGTTGACACAGCTCGCCAGGGGAGAGGCTGACCGGACTGCGGTGGGGCTCGGCGGCGATCGACCGCGCTGTGCGGCTGGGTGCTGGTTGGTGGAGAGGCGGCCGGACCAGCGCCGACGGGCGCTTCCACGGAGGCTTCAGCAGAGCGGCGGCCCCGGGCGGGAGCCGTCGAGGCCAGCTTCCTCCTTCCCGGCCTCTGTCCGGAGCACCGCCGTCCAGCGAGGAGAACGAGCCCGGGTGCCGTGGAGCGGCGGCGACAGAGGAGATCGAAAGAGGCGGGCCGGTTCCGAGCCTCCTGGGCCCCACCGGCGGCCGCGTGGCAGCCTGCGTCCTGGGGCGCAGCAGACTAGGCGAGGACCCGGCGCGGGAGGCCGCCCCCTGGAATCGCCTTGAAGACCGGACCGAGCGGAGCCCGGGGGCCAACGGGACGCTGCGCTGGGGGGCCCGGAACAGGTGGCCCTCCCCACCCATCTGCACACCCACAGTGGGCCTTCCACGGATCCTCGGAGTGCTCAACGGCCCAGCGGAGGTAGACACCCAGACCGGGGCAGCGGAGTGAGCCGCGGCGCACCCCCGATGTTCCGGAGCCTGATCCGACGCGGGAGGCCCCCCCTTGTGGCTGAAGGAGCGGAAGGACAAGGCATCTTACGGACACCGGGCCTGGAGTGGGCGGCCTTCCCCATACTTCTGCGCCCCCACGGGCGGCCTCCGGCTGCTTTCCCAGGGATGGGGGGGACCTCGGCCCCCCCGTGGACACGTCCTGTCAGGCTGCTCTTCTGTCGCGCGGAGGCCCGAGCGGATCCCCTGCCTGGCATCGAGGAGCGGCACATGGTGTGGACTGGCTAGGCCTGGTGGTGCGTGGCGGACGGAACCAGGTAGGAGACACCCACGCTCCAGATCCTCTGCCTGTCTGCGCCCTGTCGAGGTGTATAGGGCCGTGTAATGTGCTGTCAGTATTTGGTGGATCTCCCGCTGCGTATGTACCAGTGTCCCGTCCGGCCCACGAATAGATTCTATTGGTGCATGCACCGTCTCCTGTCTAATCAACCAGGCCAGTAACCGCCCCGCCCTATCAGATGTAGCATGGACCCTAGCCGAATGAACAGCATAATTATGGCACCGTAGTCGCTCCATCAGCTCAGCATGTCGCGTCCGGAGTCGCGCCAGCCGAGTCGTATCCCGACCTCCTGCCTCACCATGGCGTTCACACGGCAGAAGGCGCGAATCCAGGGCAGTGAGCGATAACATGAGCTGCTTACGAATATTCCCCGTCGCCCCCAAGCATCCCATTCCGTCAGCGCGTTTCCCGCCGTTCCCTCGTTGAGGTCGAAGAACTGCTCGATTGCCGTGCCTAGCGAGGCACGAAACTCCGCGTCCTCGAGAGCAGCCGGCTGCAGTCGCCACGTCGGAACGGGGGGTCTTCCCGGGTCCCAGCAGAGACTCAGCCGGAGCGGATTATGATCCGAGTGGGTCCGGCCTAAGTATTCCGCCTGAGCTATCAGAGGGGTCAATGAGGGAGAGCCCACCACCCTGTCGAGGCGGTCATGAAGGTCGTGCACCGCCGAGTAATACGAGTAGAGACGATCGCTAGGATGCAGGGTACGCCATATATCATATAATGCCCAGCGCGTCAACCATTCTGTTAGATTCCTCGCGTTTGAGACCGCCTGTGTGCTGCGGAGTGGCGGATATGACCTGTTGAGGTGTGTGTCAAGCACCGCATTAAAGTCCCCACCCAGCAGCCATGGAAGACCCACATACGGTGCCAGCGCCACCGAGAGTTGATCCAAGAACGACGATTGGTCGACGTTTGGGGCATAGAGCGAGCCCAGAAGTATAGGTTGCCCATTAAGTTTCCCCCTAACCAGCGTGTATCGCCCGGCGGGATCAACCACCGTGTCTGTGCATGTAAAAGGTGTACCCGCTCTTACCCAGATAAGTGTGCCCCGGGCATGTGCAGAGTATGTGGTCCCAAAAAGCTGCCCCCTCCATCTAGTACGTAGTTTATCTAGTTCTGGTTGGGTCATATGGGTCTCTTGGAGAAGGGCTATGGCCACCCTATGCCGTTGTAGGTAGGCGAAAACAGAATAGCGGCGCGCTGGTGTGTGCATACCTCTTATGTTCCATGTAACTAACGCAGTGTCTGCCATCGAGAAGGAGGAAGGACCACATGAAGCACAGGGCCAGGAGCGGGCCAGCCAAGGGGACGGACTACTACCACGGTTGTCATGGCTGCCTGCTGAAAGAACATAATGAACAAGAAAACTACAGTGCGTTGCTGAGTGCACTTAACTAAAACCAGAAACTGCAGAACTGCGAGGGCAAACCCCAGAACGGGCATTCGTCCAAACTTATAACTCAATTGCCTATAAAATACTAGGTCAGGTGTTTGCTAGTGGGCGCTAAGGGCAGAGAGATTGATCCCAAGTCATTAGAGCCTAATGTTACCCCTGTCTTCGCCTTGTGTGCCTTCTGAGTTGTCAGCTGTGTCAAAACACACCCCAGGGGTACGAGCGCGCCCACTGCCGCTGCCCACCGTCTATTGGCTGAATCATGTGCATCCCGTACCTTCCACTCCATGGGCGGGGAAATCTCTGTTGTCCCCCAACCCCCCGGGCCATCAGCGAAACCCCATCTAGTCCGCATGTATTAACACAAGGAGCCGCATTACATCAAAGAAGAAGACAGCAAGGTCCACAGCCCCGGTTCCCATGGGCGTTCGGTGAGACTCACTTCACCTCCTCCCATCGCCAGTACTTGTCTGTGTCCCAGCAAGTCAGTTTTCACACAATAATGTCAGCAGTTTGAGGTGTCACCACTGGCAACATTTGGTCCTCTGAGAGTATGGCAGCTGGAGAGGAAGATCTGTTAGTCTCAGTATCACTATGTTCGTGGGCAGGCACATCCCCCTGACTGCTCACAGATCCCAATGTCGCCACCCCTTCAAGGGCTTCCTGGCGTTCCAGTCTCATCTTCTCTGGGCTAGGTGCTGCAGGAAGGCTCAGCCCTGCCCCTCCACGTCTTTCCCTCTGCTGGCGGCGTCGCGGCCGCCGCTCTCGACTCCCTCCAATGCCCGGGTCCAGAGGTTTCGGGCCACTGTGTTGTCCCGTTTCTTCCAGCCAGTCCCAGACCTCAGACGGGACGTCAAAGAAGTGTGTCCCCCCCCTTCGTAACCACCCGAAGGGGCAAGGGGAACAACAGCGAATATGGGATCTGCAATTCGCGCAGCCAGCGCTTCACCTCTAGGTAATTACTTCTCCGCCTCTGGACCATCGCTGTGTAATCCGGAAACAGCATCACCAGGCCACCCCCTACCGTCAGGGCATCCATCTTCCTTGTTTCACGGAGTATCACGTCCCTATCGCGGTAGTTGAGGAGTCTGAACAGAAAGGGACGTGGCCTCGCCCCAGGGACAGGCCTCCGCGCCGGTACTCTGTGCGCCCGTTCCACTACAAACTGTGGGGAGAGCACCCCAGAGGGGAGTATGTCTCGCATCCACCCCTCAACAAACTGCTCCGGATGCCGACCCTCCTCACCTTCCAGTAGTCCCACCACACGTATGTTCTGGCGCCGGGAGCGGCCTTCCTCGTCCTCAGCACGGTCTTCCAAAGTGTTGACCCGATCGATCCAATCCTGTAAGCTTGCAGAGTGGCTGCGCACCACCGGCTGGACATCCTGCAGCAGCTGACACTGGCTAGCAACAGTGTCCGCTAATTTACGATGGTCAGCATGCAGTAGGGTAAAATTCACTGTGACGTTGTCAATACGAGATTCTAATGAAGCTCTAGTTTGTTCCAAGGTGTTGCCCAGGCGGTCCACCGCCGCCAGCATGGCGTCCATTTTGGCCTCCAGTGTCGACACCGGTGGCTCCGTACCTCCCTCAGAGCGACCAGACGCCAGACCCGGGCCCTCCACTCGAAGCCGGCTCTCGTTCTGCTTGTTCCGTAGCCGCCCCATGGCCAATTGCTGAGCTGACGGCATTCACGAATTCCGACGAGGTATTTCAGGTAGGGGTGATCCTGGGCAACACTGTGTTCAGGTAGCAAGGGGCCAACTTCCCACCTCCACAATCAGTCTCGGGGAAGGGCGGGGGTCTCGGAGTCCTCCTACTCACTAACGGCGCCCCTGTAGAGTCGGCTGCGTTTGGGCAGCCCCCTCCGTGGTGCGAGAGTGTCGTGCCCCAGTCACACGGGGTGCAGCCCGCGACAGAATCTCCCACCGCTTATCTCTTCTCGGACCCAACGATTGCGCCACTCACCAGCAGAGTCCCAGAACGCTCCTCCTCGGCTGTCAGCGCCGAGCGCTCAGGGGCCCCCGGGCAGCGGCGGCATCCCAGGCCAGGTAGTGCTCAAGGCTCTTCCGCGCCGTGTTCCCATGACCCTTCACCCGTGTCAGGGGCCGCTCCGCCACTCTACGCCGACTTCGGTCTGTCCTCGCCAACCCGTGCCGACAGTCTGACCGGCGACTCAGCGCCTCCAGCGGGCGTCAGGCGTGAAGGGGATAGGGCCCATCCACAACTATGTGCCTCCCGTGGTTCGGAGCTCTAGGCAGCCACTCCGCCACGCAAAGGGTCCGCAGCTCCTCTTGTCTCTGCCACCAACCAGCACTAGGACTGCTCTCGGGTGCCAGGTCTCAATCCGCTATGTTGCTGGGGACTGGGTCTCAACAGCGCCGCTCAAGGCACTAGGGCGGCCTGACTCCCCATATTTACGTTCGGGGGCACCCAGTTGGGTCGCTCTTTCCGCGGCGCACACAGTCTCACCCACACAGTCACATCGGGTCCCCCGGCTCCAGACGACAGCCCCACACTCCTCACCCGGTCACTGTATCAGGCGACTGCTGAGGCCCCACCCAGGGGATCGCAGTTGGAGCGGGAGATCCTTTCTGCCCAAACGCTGGCCACCCTAGATCTTCTCTTCTGGTGCCAGCTCCGCCGTCCGTACTGCACAGCGCCGTCTTTTGTCGGGGATGACCTCCACAGCGAGTCCCATAGCTCCGACACTGCTCATATGTGGTGCCGTAGCTTAGTTTACCACCAGCTCCCCCGTGCCATGTTGTCTTTTGGGGCGTCGCCAGTGGCCCCGCAGATCACCAGCTGATCGTGCTCCGCCCGTGTCCGTGGCGCGCGGTGTGTGTGGCCTGGGCCCCGCGTGGCAGGCCGCGGTCCGTAGTAGCTTCCGCGGCCGGCCACCACCTCTAGCACGCTTCGTGCGTTGTGCCGGGACAGCCATTGGAGACGGAATCTTCAGCGGGGAGGCGGCTCCGCTTTTCGTTTTTCCCTCCCAGGGCCGCCGGAGTCCCTTAGCCGAGAGCGGGCGACAGCAGCAGCTCCATTGTGCGTTTCAGGCAGGAGAAGTGCAGGATAACGGCTCTAAGTAGCGGGAGCATTACAGTTTCGCAGCCATCTTGACCGCGCACCCTCTAGCGCCCCCCAGTACATAGCATTGTTATGGGATAGAATGCTATACCTTTTCATCATTAGTGAATGTTCTTCAAATATACATTTTGAAAACATCTAATTATGGGCAATGTGTTTTTGACCCTAAATTACCAATATAGGATATTTGTTGAAAATACATTCTTGGTAGGTCAAAACAAATATTCCATGTGGCACAGCAATAAATATTTTATGAAGTGCATGATAAGGGTAAAAGTATACCTTTTGGATTGGCCAGGGAGAACTCACCCATACATGATACCATCATTACACAGGCACTGTTGATCTACTTTGACCTGGGGGGTCTGTCAATGTTTATGGCCCTGTTCTGGCTCCCTGACAGTAGTTGAGGAACGTGGGTAGCATAAGAAATGGAAAAGAAGTTCCATTTTGATAGTCACCTATATGATATTTCGTTTAACCTTGTGGCTTAATTATGCCCCTCTTTTTTAGAATTATCAACCCAGAGGAGGAGGACTACAGGACAGGGCACTTTGAAAGATCCTATGCATAGTGGTAATGTATTTTTTATGACTGAGTATTGGTTTGGGGGGTGGATCATTCATTAGTGATGGTCGGACCGTATGACGGGTCAGTCATCCTAGGCGGCAGTCGGATTTCAAACGGTGGGCCCTGCTGACCAGGACAAGAGGCAGAGCAGGACATCCTCGGGGCAACAGCGGCCACAGCCTCTTTCCAGCACTGAAGAGAAGAGGAGTGACCAACAACATCATACGGCAGGGGTAATGTGCCCACCTGGACAGAGGCAGAATTTACATCAAGTTCTACTGATCGGATGGGGGCTGAGGATATTGTAGAAGGGGTGCTGAACTGAACACATACGGCCAGGAGGGGAAGGAAATCTACTCTCACCCTGACAGTCAAAACCTTTTGTTTGCTGAGGTGTCCCCGGTGCAGGCTCCATCACCAATTGGGCCTGCCAACAACTCCTCCCTCACTCAAGCTCAAGAGGCCCCCATTCCATCGGGGTCTCCAGCTGCATCCCCTGCAAGGAGTCCCCTCCAAGTGCTGCCAGGAAGACCTGAGGGAAATTGCTGACCCCAACACACCACACTCCTCATGTGAGACCCAAACCCCTCCCTGTATTGTCATAGTGGCTGCATCCCAGGCAATGATGGGGACATGTGCACAGATGCACAGAGATATTGAGACTCGCTGACCTGTTCGGATAGAATCGCAATCTGCTACCGTTTTTATTGTATTTAGATTCTATTTTAAAAGTTAAACAGTTTTAATTGCACTTGGAAATTGTTTTAAATCCTTTTAACCGGGGGCGTGGCCAAGATGGCGGCGAGGTAGGACGCGTTTGCTGAAGCTCCTGCCCGCCGTCCACCGAAATTAGCTTTGTTCAGCTTCTGTGGGACCCACGAATAGCCGGTGGCGTTGGCACAGCTCGCCAGGGGAGAGGCTGACCGGACTGCGATGGGGCTCGGCGGCGATCGACCGCGCTGTGCGGCTGGGTGCTGGTTGGTGGAGAGGCGGCCGGACCAGCGCCGACGGGCGCTTCCACGGAGGCTTCAGCAGAGCGGCGGCCCCGGGCGGGAGCCGTCGAGTCCAGCTTCCTCCTTCCCGGCCTCTGTCCGGAGCCCCGCCGTCCAGCGAGGAGAACGAGCCCGGGTGCCGTGGAGCGGCGGCGACAGAGGAGATCGAAAGAGGCGGGCCGGTTCCGAGCCTCCTGGGCCCCGCCGGCGGCCGCGTGGCAGCCTGCGTCCTGGGGCGCAGCAGACTAGGCGAGGACCCGGCGCGGGAGGCCGCCCCCTGGAATCGCCTTGAAGACCGGACCGAGCGGAGCCCGGGGGCCAACGGGACGCTGCGCTGGGGGGCCCGGAACAGGTGGCCCTCCCCACCCATCTGCGCGCCCACAGTGGGCCTTCCACGGATCCTCGGAGTGCTCAACGGCCCAGCGGAGGTAGACACCCAGACCGGGGCAGCGGAGTGAGCCGCGGCGCACCCCCGATGTTCCGGAGCCTGATCCGACGCGGGAGGCCCCCCCCTGTGGCTGAAGGAGCGGAAGGACAAGGCATCTTACGGACACCGGGCCTGGAGTGGGCGGCCTTCCCCATACTTCTGTGCCCCCACGGGCGACCTCCGGCTGCTTTCCCGGGGGTGGGGGGGACCTCGGCCCCCCCGTGGACACGTCCTGTCAGGCTGCTCTTCTGTCGCGCGGAGGCCCGAGCGGATCCCCGGCCTGGCATCGAGGAGCGGCACATGGTGTGGACTGGCTAGGCCTGGTGGCGCGTGGCGGACGGAACCAGGTAGGAGACACCCACGCTCGATGGGGGACTGGGGGGGGGTCGGTCCTCTGGTGTGCTTATTGGGGAGGATCCGGAGGGTCGCCTTTGATCTGGCGGAGCAGGGGATAGTCGGCCTGAGGGCCGACAAGGGCCCCACGGGGTGGAGAGACTGTCGCTGCTGGACATTGACCCCTAGGGGGTGCAGGGCCCCTCGACACTACTATCTTGCCGGGACGGCGCGCTGCGCCCACGAGGCCTTCCTCACAGTCCTGCTGGGTGGTGGGCTACAGTAGCCTGGAGCCGGATCAAGACTCTCCGGTGGCGCAGCAGGGGCTCACTCACTGGCGTCCCCTGACCATTGCACTGGACCTGACGCGCCCCCAGGTGCGGGATATCTAGTGGTGCCCCCATGACTATGCCCTCATCTAGGGGGCGAAAGCAGAAACCACTGAAGGACATCTTTGGGCGCGCACACTCCGCCCCCAGCCCTGCCGGCAGGACCCCCACGATGGCGCCCCCTCAGCATCCTCCCGGCAACGGGGAGGAGCCGATCACCAAAGCATACATGGAATCCCTCTTTCAAACTCTCAGGGCGGACCTTCAGACGGTGAAGGCGGACCTCACAGCTGAGATAAAGGAGATCCGCCGTGATGTCGACATCTGGGCGTCTGCCTCGATCCCCTACTTGGGTAGTCAGCTAGCCCCAACCCTTCAGGCCACTGCGGACATTAATTACTCTAACCTCCGGTCCCACATACGCAAAGAATTGAGCAGATGGAAAACCTGCACAATCTCCTGGCTAGGCAGGATAGCGGCCACCAAAATGACAGTGCTTCCGCAGATTTTGTACCTCTTCCAGACCCTTCCCCTTCGCCCTCCGTCAGGTTGGATCCAACAGACGCAGGCGGATCTCGCGCGTTTTAGCTGGCATGGCCGCAAACCCCGATTCCGTCACGCGGTAGCTGCTCTTCCGCCGGGGAGGGGTGGGCTCCCTGACCTCCAGCTATACTTCCACGCTTCGCAGCTTCGGTACTTAGTAGAGTGGCATCAACTGGAGTCGGAGAAGCACTGGTTGTTCCAGGATCAGGCGTGGCGGCTAGGCCGCTACAGGGCATCCCCTTTCCTCGTAAACAGCATCGACCCCCCAATCTTTACGCCTCTTACATTACAAGCACTGTCTTGGAGTCTTGGGATCGCACTAACACTACCCACCAACTGACGTCCTTCCCGTCACCTCTTACCCCAATATTTGATAACCCGGAATTCCACCCTGGGGCAGATTCGCGGGTCTTTCGCGCTTGGCGCTCCTCCTCCTGCAGGTCACTAGGCCACCTTTTTGATTTTGACGGCATCATCACATTCCCGCAGCTCAAAGAACATTATGGCCTTCCGGAGTCTGAACGCTTGGCTTATCTGCAGGTTAGGCACTGGGCACTCCACCCGCAGGTCCGACCCCAGGCGCAGCGCCTGTTGACCCCTTACGAAAAGTGGCTGGTAACGCGCAAGTCCGGTAAGAAAATCATCTCTGATATTTACAAAATGCTTCTCGACACTACCACACACACATATAATGCAGGCAGGACCCGTTGGGAGAGGGACCTGGGTAGATCTCTCAGCCACAAAGAGTGGGAGGGCATATACCATAGAGCACGGCATTCGGCATACCACATGGGACTTACAGAGACTATGACTAAACTCGCCACCTATTGGTATTACGCGCTGGAGCGCCTGCATCGCTTTGACTCTAGCCGGAGTGCGTTGTGTTGGAGGGGGTGCGGGGAGGTGGGTACCCTGGAGCATGTTCTGTGGAGTTGTGCCTGCCTCCAAACATACTGGGCCCAAGTCTTAGACGAAATTGATCTACAACTGGAGACGCAACTCCCGCGATTCCCCGCTTATGTCCTCCTGGGCTTGCCCAACCCGCTGACATACCCACTCAAGTCCCGGAGAGGCCGGCTGATTGCTATCGCCTTAGGTGCAGCGACACAAAACATACTGATACATTGGCGGTCTGCTCAGCTTCCAACATTCACCGGATGGCTCCAGAGGCTTTGGCTGGTGTTGGGCATGGAGAAACTCACTCTCACCTTGGCCGGTAGGGGGTCCGAGTTTCCGGAGTTGTGGAGGCCCTTCCTAACCCTGCTGGTGTCCGAGTTTCGGGAGCTGACCTGCCCCCGCTACCTGCGATTGCTGTGCCTCGCGGATACACAGATTCCGGAGGTCGCTTCCCAGAACCGCCATAGGCGACGGCGCTGATCCCTAAATGATGTCCTTACTCTTATGGTTGAAGTGGACGAGGGAGGGGAGGAGGGAGGGGGGTATTGTTGAATGTTTGTATCCTTTTTAAGTGATTTCATTTTCTTTATTTGTTGGGTCTGTCCCACGCTTATTAACGGTATGACAGGCAACTCGGTTGTCTCATTAGCACTGTGCCTACGGAGTAGTGGGCTTTGTTTTATTGTTTGTACAAATCAATAAACAGATTTAAACCATAAATCCTTTAAACCTCTTGTAATTTGTGTTAAAATCGAATTTCATCAGCAATATAGCACTGATTTTATTTCGCTTCATTTACCTGAGGTTGCTTGTTGCCCCTCCCCGGTCCACCACGGGTGCAGTCCCGATTGTTGTGGAGGGAGAAAGGCAACTTCCGGTGTTCAGGGGTTGGCGTTCTAGCTTCCGCGCCTTTTTCCCCATAAAACCAGATGCTCTGGCACACGCGCAGCGGACGCCTGCTGGCGGCACGCCGAAGCTGCGCCAAAGGCCAGCCTGTCTGCGCCCGTCCACGCCAGAACGTGCCCAGGGGCCACAAACTCTGGCGGAGTCAGCCCGAAACCTATCATCTATAGCTCCCACTCACTTCACTCACTGCGTATTCAAAACTTAGATATGTGCATGCACTCCATAAACGCTTTAAATGATGAAATTCAAAACACACAATGTTCTCACTGTGATTTCACTTTTGCACCGATCGGTAAAGTGTTTGAAAGCTCAGATCTCCCTGTTCGCATTAATATTTCCTACTGAATTGTAGATCTGTCTCCAAACATACCTCTGAACTTGCCATGCTACTGGAAGACATAAAGCCTGATGTTTTCTTTCTTACGGAGACATGGCTCCACACGGACTCTGACCCCACCCTTGTACAAACCATTCCTCCTGACTATTCTATACACAGGACCGACCGGAAATCCGGAAGAGGAGGAGGTATAGCCATTATTTTTAAAAATATTTTTGAATGTCGCTGTACTGAAAGTCCTTTGTCTGATTGCGAGGGTATGACCTTCTCGCTGGAGATTTCCTCCACAAGTACTTTCTCGGGCATCCTGGCATATCGCCCTCCAGGCAATGCAAACAAATGTATTAATACACTGCCTGCCGTAATAGCAGAACTTGCTATGAGGCCCGCGAATTTTACTTTTTTGGGTGATCTTAATCTTCATATAGACGATCCCTCGAATAAAACTGCATTGGAGATGACGGAGAGTCTAGCAGCCCTCCAACTTAAGGAGAAGGTGGGAAAACCGACACACTCCAAGGGTCATCTACTGGATCCGGTTTTTAGTAATTGTGATAAGCTTTCCACAGGACCCCCAGTCCCTCTGCCATGGACTGACCATTTTCTGATTCCCATAATATGGGAAATTATCAGACCCGAGACATTTGCCAACAGTACCACAGTGTGCAGACGTAATTGGCCTAGACTTTCAGCTGACCTGTGGAAGCCGGTTTTGGAAGTCAATAGACCGATCTGGGAGGATAACTGCACTGTAGGGAAAGCTAATGAGGAATTTAACTCCTGGATCCAGGTATCATTGGATATGATTCTTCCTAAAAAACCTGCCCCTATGTCGTACAGGCCGAAAACGGCTCCTTGGTAGACTGATAACCTACGGGCACTTAAACGACATAGCAGACGGCTTGAAAGGAAATGGAGGCTAGACTACTCTGTCCTTAGTAAAACAGAATACAGGGAATCCATTAAACAATATAAGGCTGCAATTAAAATTACACAAGCCATCTTTTATGAACATAAAATTATGCGAGCCGCAAATTCCCCCAAGGAAATTTTTAAAATTGCCAGGACTCTCACTAAACTCCCCCAGAAATCCCCCATACTAGGCGACCCTGTAGCACATTGTAATACGCTAGAAGACTTTTTCTATAAAAAAATTCAGACGATCTATCAGTCCTTCTCATTCTCCCATACTCATACCACAAGTGCCATTACCAGTTCAGTCGAACTCATGGTAAAACCCTTCCCTCTCTTAGAACAATTCCCCCCTCTTGATCTGTCCCTGTTAAAGCCCATTATGGCTCATACTGCGGGGTTCCTCAAGGCTCCGCTCTGAGTCCCACCCTATTCAACATATATTTGAAACCTCTGGCAGAAATTGTCCATCCATTTGGCATAAAAATTGTCTCATATGCAGATGATACTCAGCTCGTGGTAGCTCTTAGCCATCTGGAAGGACCATCTAACACCTTAGCGTGCTGTTTACAAGAGGTTGACAAGTGGATGGACCAATCATGCCTTAAATTGAATGGGGATAAGACGGAGCTCATGCTGCTGGGCAATTCTCCTGTTTTTAACTCGACCTCCCTATGGCCAGTCTGCCTGGGCCCTGCTCCTATGCCCAAAGATCAAATTAAGAGCCTTGGTATCTGGATTGATCAGTCACTCTCGTTCAGTTACCAGGCAACTAAACTTTCGTCCATTTGTTTTGGACTTCTGAGGATGCTTCATAAGGTCCTCCCCCTACTGCCCTTCCACGCCAGAAGAATTATGGTTTAAGCATTGATACTTTCCCGCTTGGACAATGGCAATGCTCTTTACTTGGGAGCACCTCAGTACACCATAAACAGACTCCAGGTAATACAGAACTGCGCGGCTCGCAGACTTCTGCAGATCCCGCGGTGGAAATCTGCAAAACAAGCACTAGAAAGCCTGCACTGGTTACCGATTAAGCAAAGGATTCAGTTTAATGCTATGTGTCTCTCCCACAAGGCCTTTTGGAGGAAGGGTCCTGTCATTCTTCAATCACTCATCACCCCCTACCTCCCAAAAAGAGATCTTCGGTTATCTGGATCCTTTCTTGCTTTCCAACCCAGAATAAGAAAGACTAGATGCGGTGGCCGCTCTTTCTCTTATAATGGTGCTATGGGCTGGAATGCCCTCACTCTTCAACTACATAAGGAACCCAATCTCCTATCCTTCCGCAGGCTCTTGAAAACCTGGTTGTTCTAATTCCTCTCCTGCCTCTGTTGCTCTGCTCTATGTCCTCAGCGCTGGGAGGCCTACGGGTAGCCATCGCGCTCTACAAATCCCATTTCAATACAATTCAATATGCATTAGCTCATGCACTCGCAAACATTTTTTCAGGGGCCAAAAAGAATTGTGTGTGGTGTGACCAAAGGGCGCATTGGCGCGAAGAGGGTGGAGGCCAGGAGGCAAGATGGGCGTAGTGGAAGTAAAGAACAAGTTACTTACCTTCGGTAACGATATATCTGTAAGAAACATTAGTTAGTTAGATTCCTCACCTTAGAATATCCCCAGGCGTCAGGCTGGATCCGGAAAGATTTTTCGTCAGCAATACCCTTGCGCGTCGCTAGGCGTCGTCTGCGGCTCCACGTCCGTCATCGGCGTCGTGATCGCCGGGATGACGTCGTCGGAGTACTTAGAAGCCGCCCTCGCGTGCTGACGTCAGTTCTTGTACATAGCTTTCCGCGCCAGGAAAGCAGAGCCATGCAAGAGACCGACACTGGTGCCAAAAAATTCTAGGGTCCTGAAAGGGATGACCTCAACCCTATATATCGGTTCAAAGTACGGGGAGGATGGGTGGGTCGGTGAGGAATCTAACTAACTAATGTTTCTTACAGATATATCGTTACCGAAGGTAAGTAACTTGTTCATCTGAAAGAAACACGTTAGTTAGATTCCTCACCTTAGAATAGATAACCCAGCAAAACCAACCCCGGTGGTGGGTCTGCGAACCAAGATCACACCAGAAAGTCCTGGAGAACAGAACGGCCAAAGAAGCCGTCTCTCCGGACTTGGCTGTCCAGGCAATAGAGTTTGGCAAATGTGTGCAGCGAGGCCCACGTTGCTGCCTGACAAATGTCCTGCAAGGGGACTCCCCGGCCCAGGGCAGTGGTCGCCGCTGTGGCCTGAGTGGAATGGGCCCAGCCCTACAGGAGATTCCTTTTTAGCTAAGGAGTAACAGGCCTTGATACACAAAACGACCCACCGAGAGATGGTTCGCTTGTGCACCGCCCGCCACTTATTAGCGCCCACGTAGCCAACAAAGAGTTGGTCGTCCACCCGGAACTGTTTGGTGCGGTCCAGATAAAAGGACAGCGCCCGTTTTGGGTCCAGACGGTGGAGCCTCTCTTCCTCTTTCGAGGGATGCGGAGGCGGAAAGAAGGTGGGCAGCGTAACAGACTGTCCGATGTGAAAGGCAGTTACCACCTTAGGGAGAAAGGAAGGAAGAGTCCTGAGAACAACTTTGTCCAGATGGACAGAAAGGAAAGGAGCCTTAGAAGAGAGAGCCTGGAGCTCACTTACCCTTCTAGCAGAGGTGATGGCAACCAGGAAAGCAGTCTTAAGCGTCAACAGACGAAGGGGACAATTATGAAGTGGCTCAAAGGGAGCGCACTTCAGAAACGTCAATACCAGATTCAAATCCCACTGAGGCATTACGAAAGGGACAGGAGGAAACATGTGAGTAATGCCCTTAAAGAAGCGAGAAACAACAGGGGATTTGAGAAGAGAAGGCTGATCAGGAAGCCGCAAGAAAGCAGAAATAGCTGAGAGATAACCTTTAAGGGTGCCCAGAGCAGAGTCCTGCTGGGCCATGGAAAGAAGAAAGAGGAGAACCTCAGAAAGAGGGGCAGAAAGGGGATCCACAGCCTTTGCTGTGCACCATGCCACAAATTTGTTTCACCTGCAGGTGTATACCGATTTTGTGGAGGGACGCCTGGCTGCCAGAATAACATCACAGACTTCAGGAGGCAAGTCAAATGGTATCAACTGCCACCGCTCAATCTCCACGCATGTAGGTGGAGGCTGGATAGGTTCGGGTGGAGGACCGTCCCCTGCTGCTGCGACAGAAGGTCCTCCTGAAGAGGCAGTCGTATCGGGGGATCGACCGATAGACTGAGTAGCTCGGGATACCAGTATTTTCGTGCCCAATCCGGAGCCATCAAGTTGACTTGGGCCCGGTCGCGCCTGATCTTCTTCAGCACTCTGGGCAGAAGTGGTATAGGCGGAAAGGCGTACAACAGACCGCAACTCCACTCGCGACGAAAGGCGTCTCCGAGCGAGTGCCGCCTTGGAAACTTTAATGTGCAGAACAGCTGACAATGCGCATTCTCTTCGGTGGCGAATAGATCTAACCAAGGCTCTCCCCACTGCCGAAAGAGGCCTTGCGCCACGTCCGAGTTTAGACGCCATTCGTGATCCATCATGGACCGGCGGCTGAGTTTGTCTGCTCTGGCGTTCAGAGAGAACCGCCAGATGTTGAACCACCAGGGTGATGCCCTGATGTTCCAGCCATGTCCAGAGGCGCAGTGCCTCCTGACAAAGGGTCCAAGACCCCACCCCGCCCTGTTTGTTGCAATACCACATGGCGGTGGTGTTTTCCGTGAACACCTGCACTACACTTCCCCGGACAGAGGGAAGGAACGCCTTCAGTGCAAGTCGGATCGCCCTCAGCTCCAGAAGGTTGATATGGAACCGAGACTCTGCCGGAGATCAGAGGCCTCCGATCTCCGCCTCTCCCATGTGGCCCCCCCATGCCCAGGAGGGACGCATCCGTCACTACTACGTGCTCCGGTTGGGGTAGGGAGAGGGATCTGCCACTGACCCAATCGCAGTCCGTGAGCCACCACTGCAACTGTCTCGCAGTGCCCTCCGAGATCAGGACGTGGTCGGACAGGTTGCCCCGATGCTGGGCCCACTGAAACTTCAGGTCCCACTGCAGAGCCCGCATTCGCCATCTGGCGTGATGCACCAACAGGATGCAGGAGGCCATCAGACCCAGAAGCCGCAGCACCAACTTGACCGAAACCCGGGATAGAGGCCGAAAGATGGGAATGAGAGCCTGACTATCCCGGACCCACTGTTCCGGAGGATAGGCCCGGAACTGCGTAGAGTCCAGAACCGCTCCGATGAAGAGGAGCTACTGAGAGGGACTCAGATGCAACTTTGGCACATTGATGGAGAACCCCAGCAAATGCAGGAGGTCGGCCGTAGTCTGGAGGTGGGAGACGACTGCCTGGGGCGAGCCCGCCTTCAACAACCAGTTGTCGAGATAGGGGAAGACTGGAATCCCCAATCTGCGCAGATGAGCTGCGACCACCGCCATCACTTTCGTGAACACCCGAGGGGCACTGGTGAGGCCGAAGGGGAGCACGGTAAACTGAAAATGCTCTTGGCCCACCGTGAACCACAGGTAACGCCGGTGGGCCGGCAGGACGGGGATGTGGAAATAAGCGTCCTGCAAGTCCAACGCTACCATCCAGTCTCCAGGGTGTAGGGCAGCCAGAACCTGAGCTAAGGTGAGCATCTTGAACTTCTCCTTTCGGAGGAAGGCGTTGATGCTCCTGAGATCCAATATAGGGCGTAGGTCCCCTTTTCCCTTCTTGGGAACCAGAAAGTAGTGGGAATAACCACGACCTACTTCTGGACCAGGAACGCGCTCGATGGCCCCCTGGGCCAAGAGGGCCGTAACTTACTCCTGCAGAAGTTGCAAGTGATCCCCCGAAATTCGGTGGCACTGCGATGGCTGGAGGGGTCGCCTCGAAGGGGAGGGAGTAGCCCCTTCGGACGATCTGCAGCACCCACCTGTCCGATGCGATGGTACGCCAGTGGAGCAGGTGAATGCGAACTCTGCCTCCCACTGGCGTGGAATGTGCCTGAAAGCTCGGACTAGGAGGGCTTTGAGGCGGATGCTGCTGGGCTAGATGTGGACGGACCGGCACGTTGTCCCCCTGTACCGCCTCGGCGGAATCCACGTCTGTGAACGTGTGGAGGTTGGTTCTGCGGCCTGTGGCTAGGCGGACGTGAGGGGGCGCTCCTTCCTTGGCCATGAAAGGGGCGAAAAGCAGAAGGAGGAACTGTGGAGGGCTTGGACCAGGTGCCCTTCAGAACGTCAACCAGTGCTTCATTAAATTGCAGCAGAGGCTCCGAGGAGCTTGCTGACGGTTGGAGCACTTCAGTGAAGAGGTTAGTCCTCACGGCCACAGCAGGCAGCTCCAGCCCAAGGGCTTCGGCCGCCTTGTGCAGGACCACAGAAAATGCAGCACCTTCCTCCGAAGCCACGGTCAGAGGAGAGATGAAGCCAGTGTCAGGGGAGGTGTCAAGACCACTGGCATCCCCCAGTTCGTCTGCCCAGTCCTGAGATAACTGGCCCTGCCGGGCCAGAGGGTCCCCCCTCCCAGTCGTCACCGTCATCCGATTCCTGGTATACAGGTGGAATGATCGGAGCTGGGCGGAAGATGAAATTGCCACCTATCGGCGTCGGGTGCGACGCCGGGCGGCGCCGCTCCGACGCTGGGTCCGGACTGGGACTAAACCGGGGAACGGCATCGTCGGAAGGCGGTGCCGGGGGCGGCACCGGAGGAGTCGGTGCCGGCGGAGGGTGTCGTGAGGTCGACTGGCGCCGACTGGGATCCAGGCCTGGATCCCTCGGGGACCTGCGGCGTCGGGACCGGAGTTGACGACGGCGCCAGGGCTGGAGCCGCCGGCTCGCTAGGCCTCCCAGTCGAGCCTGCGGGGCCAGAAGGAGCGCTGGCAGGCGTCGACGGCGGAGCCAGATTCCTCATGGCCATGAGGAAGGCACTGACCTCCGCCGGAGTCGCGTCAGACCCAGGGACCGGAGGGTATGGGGTCGGGCGGGACTTCTGCGTCTCCGGCAGATCCACGCGGGTGGTGCCACCCGAGCCCTCAGCCGAGTTGCGCGACCAGCGAGGGGAGCCCGAAGAGCGATGTCGCCTCTTCGACTTCTTGCTGTGCTTCGACTTACCGGACCGCGAAGACTTGGACCCCGACGAGCGGTGATGGCTGCGGCTCCGCGACCGGTCCCTCGACCTCCTCCTCGACCAGGACCTTGAACGGCACGGAGCCGACTGCCGGAACTCGAGCAGCTTGCGGGACCTCTCCCGCCTAGCCTTCGAAGTCAAGGCCCGGCAGTCGACGCACGACTCGGCATCGTGGTCGACCACAAGGCAATAGAGGCACTGGCGGTGGTGGTCCGTGACCGACATCAGTCAGTGACAGGAGTCACAAGCTTTGAAGCCAGGCATCCCAAATGGCACTAGAGTCGAGGTAGACGAAGTATGGAACCAAAAGAGTTCAAAAAGGTTTAGTCAAAAAGTGACTAAAAGGGTATGCTCTTCCCGATCGGCGCTTACTGGCGCGGAAAAAAGAAGAAATGACGTCAGCGCGCGAGGGCGGCGTCTAAGCACTCCGACGACGTCATCCCGGCGATCACGACGCCGACGACGGACGCGGAGCCGCAGACGACGCCTAGCGACGCGCAAGGGTATTGCTGACGAAAAATCTTTCCGGATCCAGCCTGACGCCTGGGGATATTCTAAGGTGAGGAATCTAACTAACGTGTTTCTTTCAGGTGCATGTACATGGTGTGGACTGTGAGTAGTTGAGTTATTTTGAGAGTTTCATTCCATTTTGTTCTATAAATTAAGTCGCTATTCTCTAGAAGAGTCATAGATTAGACAATATTGTGTTATGTTGTATTTAGGTTGCTATCCCTCTATCACACTGTGAAGTAAACCTTCCCTGCTTGCTATCGCTACTTTTGGTGAGTCAAGTGTACAAAGGATGAAACTTGATAAGTAAAATGGATGAAATAGAATCTTAGGCCACACAATCTCCCTATGCCTATAGTCTTCTGTCTGTAAACATTAGGAATGCTTAGAAACAGGTCCTGTAAAATTATTAAGTGCTATAAAAAATATCCTTGACAAAGAACCTCTAGCAAGGTTTACAATTCCCTGGGGTGTGCAGACACAAACACCCACATTCACCTGCTAGACATGGGACAGTGGATGGTTTTAGACATGGCACTATAAGACTTGTGTTTAATCTTAGCTTTACCATGTGGCTAAAATATACTGGTTGTGAACTCTGTATTTAAGGTATGAGCAGTTTCCAGAGCACAGTGACATTTCTTAGGTGAGAGTAGTCCCTTGGGCTCACCATCGGAACTACTCACACTCCATTTGTATGAGCAAGATGGAAACTATGAAAGCAGAAGGAAGGTTTTTTTGATTAATCTCGGCCTCCCCATGTGACAAATTCTTGGGTAATCACTTTCCGAACATATTTCCCTGCTTCTTTTTTTTTTCTTTTAAGCGATAGAAAAAAACGTAAATTAAACTAAACACTGACAGTATGTGCTAAGAAAATAGTACTGTAAGCCAACAATCACTTGATTTTACCCATGGGGGTGAGAACACCCATTCTCATAATCTACTCACTAAAATATGGTGTATTGAGAACGTTTTGAATCTTGAAACAAGGGGCCTTACATGGTGGTGTTGGAATTCCAGCTTCATTAAAATGTTTGATGATAGTCAAACCATATCCTTTCAGTGTCTTTGTCCCCTTAATTGCCATTATGTAATAGAGGTAGGTGGGTGAGCCACTAAAGGCTCGATAAAAGCTCAAGACAGATTTCTGGCTGTGGCTCAGCTTTAAGTTTTCTTGGCTCCTTGAGTCAAAAAAGAGATGAGCCTTCATGTGGCTTCTTTCTGCCACCCAGGCTCTAACATCATACAGAGATTTAAAGATAAAGCATACACGTTTGAAGTAAAATGAAAAAAGAAGAGAGATACCCATCTAGTGGCTGAATTGCACAATGTGAAACCAGGAAACCCAGCTTCTCTACTCGGCCAAATATTGTGCTCCTAGGCAAATATTGTACTTCTCTTGGTCTCTTTCTTGATCATTATCACATATGAGAACACCCTGAAACACACGAGTTCAGGATGCATGTAGTACATAACCTTCTCATGTTTGATTTAATAAACTATAATGCTATTCCAGTAGAACAACAACCTATGTCACCCAAATGGTGCACATAACAAATAACTTGCCTCTTGGTTCACTAATAGCATGGTTGTCTGAGTGGGGGAGGCATGAATATTTTTAGGTTCATGTTTTTAGACTATCACTTTAAAAAAATATCTCTCAATTTAGTGATATAATTTAATGTACTAAGGCGAAACACTTTCATATGTTAGAGAAATACACCTTTTTGAATTTTGAAGGCACTAATATATTTTTACGTATTTGTTGCACAATGTCTTTAAAAATTAAGGTGTTCCTAACAATCATGGTGCAAGACATGTCTTTGCTGCTTTTCCTTTAATGTAGTAAGTGTAAATAAATGTTTGCCTGCTTAACAGCTTTCTGTATGTTCGAGGTCAGCCCAGTGCTGCTGTCCCCAGGAAATACATGTAAAGGTCAGGAGGGCTGCAATCAGCTCCCGGCCAATATTTTGAGTATCCCTGCATTAGATGAAGATCTGATGTAGTATGTTGGGGGTGCTGCTTTTCCCATTTATTCACTTAACAACAGCCGCCTGTACTCGGGGGAACTCGTGTTAAACTGAATGTGGGTGCTACTGGTTTTTATCAACATTTGTGTTTTTTTTATTTCTCTTTTTATATTTTCAAGGTGATGGATCGTTGTGTTTGTATGTGTGCTT
Source organism: Triturus cristatus (assembly GCF_964204655.1). Classification (NCBI taxonomy): domain Eukaryota; kingdom Metazoa; phylum Chordata; class Amphibia; order Caudata; family Salamandridae; genus Triturus; species Triturus cristatus. The sequence continues at coordinate 75,077,815 of NC_140582.1, read as the reverse complement.
TTATGGCCACACTTGTGACCGAAATAAAGTGAACTGAATTAAATTGAATGTGGTTACTGAAGAATTCCTTAGCACACTGACAGAGTATGATCCCTGTACATGAAGGGGTGGCTTTGTTTCGATGGGTAATTTTGATTTGCATTAAAGATTTTTGGTTTGTTTTATTACATGGGTTTTGGGGAGAGGGTGAGAACATAGACTATCCCAGGAAGCAGTTGACAGGTACTTTTGGAGAGGAAAGACAATTCAGTCTCTAATGTATTGGTTGTGGTCTGTGGGAATGCCCAGGGGTGTCACAGGGTTCAAGGAAAATAGGATAAGTACAACCCCAAATATTTTATATATGGTAAGGATCATCTACTTCAGTGTGGCTTAATGTTCCGGTGAAAATGAAAATGGTTTGAAAATCTCTCAGAGTCTCCCAGTTCCATATAATGTCTTTCATACAAAAAATCTGCCGAGAAAGAGATGGAGGGCATGCCCAACTGCTTACTATTAATTGACATATAAAAACTCAAGGGAGTGGTCGTTCTTTGGAGGAGGGACCTTACATTTGTGGTGGTAGGGGCCTCTGGGAGACGCTATCTGGGTTCACAGAGGGCAATATTATAATCACTGTGGGATCACCAGAGCAGAATCCACTAAAGGGGAGGAGGGTAAGATAGCACTTTTCCTAAGACACGTAAACACTGGCATAAAGGACATCTGGTGTCAAATGCATATGCAGGATGTTGACATAACTATCAATCACATGCACACTGTTCCTGCTCACAAATTGATACAATTTTTAGTAAACAAAGCACAGTTGAGATCAGCAATATAGCAAGGGATCCACTCTTTAGGGACGAGATATGAAAACAGACAGATGACAACCCCCCCCCACTTTGGGAGACCTTTAAATCGGAGATGACACAGAAGTGCATAGTGCTTAGATCACAACTTTGTAGGTTGAAAGATGAACTGGAAGGAATATGCTACTTACCAGTATGCATCTGTTCTTGGCATGTAGGGCTGCAGAGCCACACACTTAGGATAGTAGATCGCCATCTGGTGTTGGGCTCGGATGCTTGCAGGTTGTTGTTGTTTTCGGAAGAAGTCTTTGGTCACGAGATAGGTGAGTCCTCCCTTGGACTACAGTGCGCATGGGCATCCACTCCATCCTCAGATTGTTTTTCGCCATGATGGGAAATGATGGAGATGGTAAAAATAAAGAAAGGATGTCCATGTGTAATGTCTAAGTAAGACGTTGCTGGAACAGATACAGGTCCCGTGGAGGTGGGTGGGCGTGTGTGGCTCTGCAGCTCTACATGCCAAGAACAGATGCATACTGGTAAGTAGCATATTCCGTTCGAGGCATATGAGCTGCAGATCACACACTTAGGATAGACTATATATCAGTGTCTCCCCTTGCGGTGGTCACCTGTATCAGTTGCAGCAGTTTGGAATAAAGTTTTAAGGACAGCCTGACCCACAGAAGCTTGTTGTTTCGCTTGCACGTCAACACAGTAGTGTTTAGTGAAGGTGTGTGTTGTAGACCATGTGGCTGCCTTACAAATATCTTCTAAGGGAATGTTTCCTAAGAATGCCATGAAAGCCCCTATTTTGCGTGTGGAATGCGCTCTAGGGGGAACTGTTAGAGTGCGTTTAGCCTTGTGGTAGCATATTTGGATACATTTAACTATCCACCTGGCTATTCCGGATTTGGAAATGGGGTTGCCTTTATGTGGTGGAGAGAAAGCAACAAACAATTGTTTGGTTTTGCGAAAAGATTTGGTTCTATCAATGTAATAAAGCAGGGCTCTTTTAACGTCTAAGGTATGAAGAGCTCTTTCAGCTACAGAGTCTGGATTTGGGAAGAACACTGGTAGCTCGACTGATTGGTTAAGATGGAACGAAGAAATGACTTTTGGTAGGAATTTAGGATTTGATCTAAGAACCACTTTGTTACGGTGTAGCTGTAGGAATGGTTCTTGTATGGTTAAAGCCTGGATCTCACTTACCCTTCTAAGGGATGTGATAGCAATAAGGAACGCTACTTTCCAAGTAAGGAACTGTAGTTCGCATTTATGCAGAGGTTCAAATGGGGGACCCATGAGCCTTGTGAGAACAATATTTAGGTTCCACACTGGAGAGGGTGGTAATCTGGGAGGAATAATCCTTTTAAGACCTTCCATGAAGGCTTTGATCGCTGGTACTCTAAATAATGACAAGTGTTGTCGATTTTGTAAGTAGGCTGCTAATGCTGCTAGGTGGAGACGTATGGATGAGTACGCTAAATTACATCTTTGCAAGTGTAGTAAGTAGCAAATGATGTTCTGGATGGATGCCTCAAGTGGGCGTATATCATTGTTAGGGCAGTAAATGGCAAATCTTTTCCATTTTGCAGCGTAGCAGGCTCTAGTAGTAGGCCGTCTGGCCTCTTTTATAATATTCATGCAGTCTGGTGGTAGGTTGAGGTAACCGAACTCTAGGACTTCAGGAGCCAGATCGCTAGGTTCAGTTGATGTGGATCTGGGTGTCTGATTTCTCCATGGTTCTGGGTTAATAAGGACGGGGAGAGGCGCAGTTTTTGGTGTGGAACTAGAGAGAGTTCCAGCAGTGTTGTGAACCAGGGTTGACGCGCCCATGTGGGAGCTATTAGTATCAGCTTGAGAGACTGTTGCCTGAGTTTGCGTACCACGAATGGAATGAGTGGGAGAGGCGGAAAAGCGTACGCAAATCTGCCTGACCAGTTCATCCATATTGCATTGCCCTTCTACTGTGGGTGGGAAAACCTATCGGCGAAGGTTGGGCATTTTGCGTTTTCGTGTGTGGCGAAGAGGTCTATGTCTGGTTGGCCCCATTTTTGGAAGAATGGGAGTAGGACTTGTGGGTGTAATTCCCATTCGTGGATCTGTTGAGTTTGTCGACTCAACAGGTCAGCATTCTGATTGTGAACTCCTGGAAGGTGTTCTGCTAGCAGGTATATGTTCTGGGGAATGGCCCATCTCCAAATGTTCTGTGCGAGCTGGGACGGCTGGAGAGAATGTGTGCCTCCTTGTTTTTGTATGTAATACACGGCTGTCATGTTGTCCGTCCGGATGAGGACAGTTTTGTTCTGGACATGTAATTGGAGTTATTTTAGTGCTAGGAATACTGCCAGTAGCTCCAGGTAATTGATATGGAGCCCCTTCTGTTGAGTGGTCCATGTGCCCTGAGTGGTGTGTGTTAGGAGATGGGCTCCCCATCCTGTGAGAGATGCGTCGGTTGTCAGCACTATTTGTGGAAGAGGCTCTAAGAACAGCCGCCCTTTGGACAGGTTTATAGTGTTCCACCATTTTAGAGAGCGATGTGAGCGGCTGTCCACCAACACCAGATCTGCCAGTTGTCCGTGAGCCTGATTCCACTGACGTGCTAGACATTCTTGCAAGGGACGCATTTGAAGTCTTGCATAAGGCACAATGAAGATGCATAACGCCATCATGCCTATGAGTTGCATGAACACTCTTGCTGGAAGAGAGTGTTGGGTATGAAATTTTGCGACCAGAGCTTGTATTTTGGCTATCCTGGCTGGGCTGGGATATGCTAGTGCTTTGGAGGTATTTATGGTGGCTCCCAGATATTGATGTATGTGGGAGGGTTGGAGATGAGATTTGGGATAGTTTGTTGTGAATCCCAAGTTGTGTAAGATTTGAATAGTTTGGTGAGTGTGTAGGATGCATTTGTTGAATGAATTGGCTTTTATGAGCCAGTCGTCTAGATATGGGAAGACATGAATTTGTTGTCTCCTGAGATGCGCTGCTACTACTGCTAGGCATTTGGTGAATACTCTGGGCGCAGTTGTTACCCCGAATGGAAAGACTGTAAACGGATAGTGTTGTCCGTCCACCACAAATCTTAGATACTTCCTGTGAGCAGGATGCATGGGGATGTGAAAATAGGCGTCCTTGAGGTCTAATGTGACAAGGAAATCGCCTTGTTGTAGTAGTGGGAGTACTTGTTGAAGAGTGATCATATGGAAATGATCTGAGTTTATGTACTGATTTAGGAGTCTGAGGTCCAGTATTGGTCTGAGCGTCTCGTCCTTTTTGGGGATTAGGAAGTACAGTGAGTATACCCCTGTACCCTGATGTTGTAAGGGAACTGGTTCTATTGCGTGTTTTTGAAGGAATGAGAGCACTTCTTGTTTGAGGAGCATAAGATGGTCTGGTGACATATAGCGTTGCTTGGGTAGAATGTGTGGGGGGGGGTAGTGGTGAGTTCCAGGCAGTAACCATCTGTATAATTTGTCTTACCCACTTGTCTGTTGTGATGGAGTTCCAGACAGGTAGGAACTGTTTGAGTCTTCCCCCGACTGGAGTGGAATGGTCTGGGGGGAGTGGAGGAAAGTCACTGTTTTGTGGTGGGAGAGGTACGAGTGTTGGTACTGCCTCGGCCTCGTCCCTTGGTGTTGTTTCCTCTATATCCTCCTCTAAAATATCCTCTACTGGGGGATGTTTGTGTAGAGGGTTTGATTGTGGAGGAGGTGTCTGCTCCAATGTTTTTGGAGGTTCTTCTGTAGAAGGAGCGTCGAAAGGAGCCACGTGGTTGCGGAGACTGCAATGCTCCCATGGATTTAGCAGTCTCGGTGTCTTTTTTTATTTTCTCAAGTGCAGTGTCTACTGCTGGTCCAAACAGTTGTTCTTGATTAAATGGTTGGCTAAGTATAGTAGTTTGTACTTCTGGCTTAAAGCCTGAAATGCGTAGCCATGCATGGCGTCTAAGGAGTACACTTGTGTTTATTGCCCTAGAGGCAGTGTCTGTGGCGTCAAGTGCACATTTAATTGAGGCATTTGAGATAAGTTTTCCCTCTTGTATAAGGTCGTTTGCCTGGGCCTTGTATTGATCTGGTAGGTGTTGTATCAGGTCTTCTAACTGATCATAGTGAGCCCTATCGTAGCGTGCTAATAAGGCTTGGGTGTTGGCGATACGCCAATGATTAGCGGCTTGTGCTGCTACTCTTTTGCCCGATGCCTCTAATAGTTTGGATTCCTTGTCGGGGGGGCGGTGTATCTCCCGTAGTTTGGGAGTTGGCACATTTCCTTGCGTTGGAAACGACCAGAGAATCCAGAGGGAGCTGCCCTTTGATGTAACAAGGATCTTCTGGGGCAGTTCTATATTTTTTCTCAATTCTTGGGTTGAGTACCCTGGCCCGTATGGGGTCTTTAAATACTTCTGTGGCGTGTTTTATGACCCCTTTAATCATGGGTAAAATTTGAACCGTCTTCTGAGACTGTTCAAAAGTGTCTAAGAGGAAGTCTTCCTCGGGTGCATCGGAGTGCATGGTGACGCCATGATAAAGTGCTGCTCTGTGTACTAGTTGTCCAAACCCCAGGTGGTCATCTGGAGGTGATGGTTTGGAGGGATATGGTGTAGGGTCAGGCATATCTGGTAGAGGGTATGCCCAGTCGTCCAATGGTATGGTATCTGGATTTGTGAACGGATTATTAAGATCATCAGGATCACCCGGATCACCCCCTCCCCCTAGGTCACCATCATCATCCTGTGGGGGTGGTGTATGTGATGGAGATGGTAGAGGTAATGGTGGTGTAGGCAGAGGGGGTGGGGTAGGAGGTGGTACAGGAGAGGAAGGAGGAATTGGTGATGTTGCCGAGTCCTTCTTCTTTATAGAAACTGGGGCAGGTGTTGTATCCGGTTTCCGTTTCCTACAAAGTACAGCAGTGACATGTCTAGTTTTTGGATTAATATAGATCCTTTTTTGCGTTGGATCTGGATGGAAAAGTTCTTGGTCTTCAGGAACAGACTTTGGCGCCGATTTTTTCGGTTCCAATCGAGGTTTTGGGTGATCGGTAGAGTCTTTGGCTTTAGGAGGTGTATTATAGTCCTTAGCAGGTGGTTTCGGTGCCGATGAAGGTTTCGGCGCCGATGAAGGTTTGGGTGCCGAAGTTGAGTCTTTGAGCTTGGGAGCTTTCGGTGCCGGTTTGTCTATGGGCCTCAGTGTTTTCGGTGCCAAAGGCGCCGGAGCCGGTTTCAGTGCCGAGAGGTCTTGTGTCTTCGGTGCCGAAGGTGCCGGTGGCACAATGATATGTGGTTTGCTCGGGCCCGAGCCACTGGAAAGCTTGTGGGCCCGATTCACAGAACTAACTTAAGACAAAATCCTAAACGTACTACTTTTGGTATTCACAGAAGTTAGGATTTTGTCTTAAGTTTGTCTTAAGACAAACTTAAGACAGACTTAAGACAGTCTTAAGACAGACTTAAGACAGTCTTATGACAGACTTAAGACAGTCTTAAGACAGACTTAAGACAAACTTAAGACAGACTTAAGACAGACTTAAGACAGACTTAAGTTAGGATTTTGTCTTAAGTTTGTCTTAAGTCTGTCTTAAGTCTGTCTTAAGTCTGTCTTAAGTCTGTCTTAAGTCTGTCTTAAGTTTGTCTTAAGTCTGTCTTAAGACTGTCTTAAGACTGTCTTAAGTCTGTCTTAAGTTTGTCTTAAGACAAACTTAAGACAAAATCCTAACTTCTGTGAATACCAAAAGTAGTAAGTTTAGGATTTTGTCTTAAGTTAGTTCTGTGAATCGGCCCCTGTGTTTCTTCGGAGCCGAGTCCGAAGGCGGGGCTTCTGAAGGGTGTTTTCGGTCTCGACTGGGGCCAGCTGGCGAAGTCTTGACCAATGCCTTTGGTTTTGGAGGGGTTGGGGTAGGGGCAGTGGTACTCACGCGTTGCCCCGGAGTAATGGGGTCGTCTGAGTCGTCTGCTTCTGAGATAATTTGTAGTTCCTCGGAATCTTCTTCCGGGACATCGGGACCCTCATCGAAGATGTTTTGTGGTTCCGGGGCTGGTCTGTGTGCCATGATATGGCGTCGAGCTCTTCGATCCCTTTTTGGATCGAAATGCAGGGCAGGCTGGACAGCTGGACTTGTTGTCTTCCGGTGACAGGCTCAGGTTGCAGACCTTATGATGGTCACTGTGTGGGAATTTTGCTCCACACTGGGGGCATTTTTTGAACGGCGTCCTTTCCATGAGCCGTAGGCCTCATGGCGCGGATAGGTCTAATCGCCCGCGTCGACGTCCGGAACCGGTCCAATGAATTCGATGTCGAGTGAAGGTGCCTCGATGTAGTTTTGTAAAAGTTTTTCACTTCGAAAGCTTGTTTTTGAAGTTTTCTACCGGAGTGGAAAAGTTACATCCGAACCCAATGGCGGAAAAAAACAATCTGAGGATGGAGTGGATGCCCATGCGCACTGTAGTCCAAGGGAGGAGTCACCTATCTGGTGACCAAAGACTTCTTCCGAAGACAACAACAACCTGCAAGCATCCGAGCCCAACACCAGATGGCGATCTACTATCCTAAGTGTGTGATCTGCAGCTCATATGCCTCGAACTCAAAGTTAGATGTGAGGGCTTGCCCAACTTATATTCACAGGCCACAAAGCCACACAGCAATAACATATAAGGAAAAAGGCACATCAACATGTTTACATATTAAGTCATTTCTCAGTACAAAATTAGACTGTACGAGGATCCATTTCCAAATCATTTTTCCACAATTCCACTGAAGGAGATATACATATTTCACCGCAAACGTGTTCCATTTCGCCCGTTTGTGATCCCATTTCGCGGGACAACTTCTATGCTTAAATACATCCTTCTCCGCGATCATAGCATTGTCCATATCGTTGGCCCATTTCGAGCACCTAGGTATATCTCCAGTCCCCCACTGCTGAGCTACGTTCCTCTTAGAAACGACAAATCCCAGGGACGCCCATGTGCGTTCTGTTTGAGTCAAGTCCGTGGCTTCCCACACATTCAATAGATACAGTCGCGGGGAGTAGACGATGGCCTTCCCACTTACCCTCGCTAGTGTAGAGACAATTTTCCCCCAGTAAGGCTGGAGCTTTGGACACTCCCAGATCATGTGAAAGAAGGTACCCTCGGCTGTGCACCCTCTAAGGCATCAAGAATCCGTCAGTCCATCTTGACCAGTATGTGTGCTGATAAATATGTTCTGTGCAGGATTTTCAGTTGGATGAGTCGTAGACGCATTGGGATGGCAACCACCCTGGGGGAGGAAAGGGCTTCCTGACAGTCATCGTCCTCAAGGTATCCTAGGTCTGTTTCGGAGACGTACCAGTGGGTCAGGCTTGTTATTTATTAGTTTACGTATTAGGGGGTCTGTCAGAAGCCTATCTTCTAGCGGGGAGGCCTCGGGTAAAGCCTCACCACTGATGAGGACAGTGGTGAGTGCATGTCCGATTTGAAGATAACGGAATGCCTCGGACTCCGCCAACTGGTATTCTTTTTGAAGATCAGCAAATGAGATCATAGCATTTCGTTTCCAAAGGTCCCCCACTGAGGAAATACCAATTAGGTCCCACCTATCAAAGCCCGGGCATCTACTCAATGTACCAAGTTGTTTGGATTCCCACAGGCGAGTGAACAATGTTAATTTCTTGTGCCATCCCGTTTTTTTTGTCGCACAGTGCCAAAGTGCCACGTTGTGGGCAGTGGGGACAGTAAGGTGCTGTCTTTTGGGGCTAGAATAGAGTGCACGCAGGTATCCTCCCTTAGCCATTACCCATCTGTCCGTGCGGTACGCCGGCTCAGACGGTGGGGCAAAGACCCATTGATTAACCACCGCAAGCTGGGAAGCCCAGTAGTTTTGTTTCAAATCAGGTAACGCAATTCCTCCATCATACCACCCTCTGGTCAGTTTATGTGTAGCAATGCGGGGGCTTTTCCCGTCCCATAGGAAAGTTCTAACCAAGCTCTCCACACTGATAAAATAGGTGCCAGGGTCCCTATGGGGGGTTCTCTGTAGTACGTATAGAAAACGAGGAACAGCCAGCATCTTAAACAGTGCCGCTCTTCCGACCAAAGTTAGAAGCAGCGTCCGCCAGTAAAGTAAGTCTTTCTGAAGCCTGGTCAATGGAGCCTGAAGATTAGCGTCATAGAAGTGGGCCGGGGGTGGAGTGATATAGATACAGAGATAGCAGAAGCCCTCAGTAGCAACTGTAATATTGGTGTCTTTAAGCATCCGCGGCACAGGACCCCGCAGCATAAACAAGACCGACTTTGTCCAATTGTTGGTGTAGCCTGAGTGGGCGCTGAAAATTGCAAAGATGTGCAGAATCCTGTAGATCGAGGCCGAGGGAGCTGCCATGTATAACAGGACATCGTCAGCATAGAAAATGATGGCTTTTAAGTTTGAAAAGATCTTGCCCGATTCGATCAATGCAAATCAAAGTGGTTTCTTCGAGAGTAGGCACTCCATCACATGATAACATATGTCGAACAGTCCAGCTGATTGAAAAGGTAGGTAAGAAATAAATGCTGGCTGTGCCAGTTTATTTAGACACAAAGAAAAAAAGGATGGAAAAGTTACATACCTGTAGATATAGTTTGTCATCGTATGTATCTTCATTGAAGTCATAAACCTTGACGAATTACGTGATCAATACCTTCTTCAATACATTTCGAGAATCCAAGAAAAAGATCTGTATAGTGTCACTCACTGAAAGTCAATTTCCATACATTTATAGCATAGACTGTCAGGGGTGTATTTTCCTAGAGTGTGCTGATAGGAACTGCAGGAGGCATGAACTTCAAAGCTTACAACACATTGTCATAGGAAATGAGAACTGTGCCTGTAAATATAGAATGCAAAGGAAAATGCAGCCTGATAGGCTAACACTAGAAAGCACACAATGTGACCTGTACCTTTAAGAGTTCCAGAGGGACCCTATCCCACCATGCACTGCAGTGGCAGTTTGCCTGCCAGAGTCAGTTCTTTTTTAAGGGAAGTACAGGATAACAATACAACCTGAGAGCCGGGAAGGAGCGAAGGGTGTTTCTGACTTCGATGACGATACCTATAATGCAAATCTATACCTACAGGTATGTAAATTTCCTTCTGCATCATAGGATCTTTATTGATAGTCATAAACCTTAAATAGATTAGCAAGCTAATCGAAGTCTTTATAGCGGCTGTCAGGCAAATATGTATATATATCCTGTGAGACCATAAAGATCATAAAAGGTAAGCTGTTATAAACAGTCAGCAGAGTGGAGTAGAAAAACAAGAGAACCCTATTTGAAGAGGTTTCTTAAAGTCTCTTTCCCAAACTTAGAGTCGGGTTGAGTATCCGAATCTAAACAGTAATGTTTTGCGAATGAGTGCAGAGAGCTCCAAGTTGCTGCCCTGCAAATGTCCTGAATAGGCCTTGCCTCACCCAAGCTGTGGTAGCAGCTTTTACTCTTGTTGAGTGACATCTAGGTTTTCCAGGTAAAGACCTATTGGCAATCTGGTAGCACAGACTAACGCATTAAACTATCCACCTAGCTATGGATTGTTTGGAGGTCGCTAAACCTTGTCTCATCATAGCCCCATAATTTATTAACAGGTGGGAAGACTTTGTAATAGATTTTGATCTGTCTAAGTAGAAACGCAGCACTCTCTTGAGATCGGGAGAATGCAATGCTCACTCTGCTGCGGAAGTAGGATTTGGAAAAAAGGTAGGTAGAGTGACAGATTGAATGAGGTGAAACTCTTAAACTACCTTGGCTAAGAAAGAGGGAAGTGTACGAAAAACAACCCTATTGTGATGGCAAACTGTAAAGGGTTCGACGGAAGATAGAGCCTGCAATTCACTGACTCTACGAGCCGCAGTAATTGCAACCAAAAAAGCAATTTTCATAAGTGTTGCAGCAATGCTTTATGGATCGGTTCGAGGAGCAGACCCATTAATTTAGACAGCACTATATTATATTGCCAAGGGGGAGAAGGATTTCTGCATGGAGGAAAATCTTTTTTGAGACCCTCTAGAAAGTCTTTGACAACTGGAATTCTGAAAAACGACTCGTGCGTTGGGGATTTACGATATGTAGTGATAGCTGCCAGGTGAACTCTTACAGAAAACAGCTGTGGGCCTGACTTGTCTAGATGTAGTAAATAAAGAAGAATGAGATTTTCCTGCACTGTGATGGAATTATAGTTCTTTGCACGACACCATGTGCAGAAGTGTTTCCACTTAAAAGTGTAGCAAGCCTTTGTAGAAGGAGGCTTCGCTTCTTTCAAAATCTTCATGCAATCTTCTGGAATATTTAGGTGTCCATGCTGGGTGACCTCAGGAGCCATATGCCAAATTCAATGATTGGATCGTGGGGTGAAGATTTCTGCCTTGATGTTAAGAGAGAAGGTCTGGTCTGAGTGGGAGACGCTTGTGGCGTTTTATGGACAGGTGTAGAAGATCTGTGTACCACCATTGCCTCGGCCAATCCGGAACTATGAAGATCATTGTGGCGCATGATCTCAGTAGCTTTTGGATCACATGTGGAATCAGTGGAATTGGTGTAAAGGCATACACAAATGGAATCGACCAGTCTATTTATGATGGAGTTGATGGTGATAATGAGCGACTGGGAGGCTGAGGTCTAGTGGGAGTTTTTGTGTTTAAATTTCTTTATTGGTTTATCAACAACGAAAGGGGAGGCATATTAAGACAGGGCAAAAGACACTCCGGAAGCATGGCTCTTGTCAAGGGAAAGACAAAAGCCCCCTGGAACTCCCCCTCTGCCCTAAAACTCTCCCCTCCCCTCACTCCCTAGGAACCACCCCCCCCCACCCGTGCACTAGATATGTATGTAAACACCGTAGCTGCCTCTTAAGGTGCAGTCGGTGGAGGCTCCATGAGTCGTAGAAGCCGTAGGTACTTGGGGCATGTAAGTTCACGGAATTCCATGGTAAGCAGTGATAACAATGGGCGCCAAAGGTCAGGGAACGAGTCCCCTGATTGGAAAGAGAGAGAGAGATACGTTCCATGCCCAGGATATACCACATGTGATGCAGCCATCCCACCTGGGTGGGAAGACGTCCCAACCCCCAATGTGCAAGAATATTCTGGAGGGCAGCTCCCAATGATAAACCTATCTGTCGTCTCCTACGGGACATAAGGGGGAATGTAAGGGCGTTAGGTAAACCTAAAATAATGTAGGCTGGGAAGCGGGGCAAATGTGTGTCGAGGTGGGCATCGATGTCGTCTAGTACTTGCGTCCAGTAGGTAGCTATTTTGGGGCAATCCCAAGTGTGTCAACATGCCAATGGAACCACAATCACGCCAACACAGAGAACTACGAGCGGGGTTCCCCCTATGGAGTCTGGGAGTAGTGAGATACGAATAAGTGGCGATTTTAGTGGCTGTCTCTTCGCTTGCCACGTTGCAAGCTGTATGACATGCACAATAATAAATATCCTCCACTTCCCACTGTGTGAGGGAGCGACCCAATTCGATCTCCCATCTCCTCTGGCCCGGGGGATTTAATAACTGACAAGGAGGGACAAAAAAGGTTGTGTATTTCGGAGATAAGGCGTGTATCTGAGGTTTTGGATAACAACCATCGCTCAAAAGGGGTGAGATGACGCTGCGCCTGGGGCCGAACTGTGGGGTGCATCACCCAATATCTGGTCTGAAGATACTGATAGCGCTCAGATTCAGGGATTCCCTGTTGTAAACGGAGGTCCTCAAAGGACGAGGGGCCAGCCTCATCGAAGAAATGTCCGATAGTGCTACAGCCTTCCTGAACCCACTGACCGAAGGCCTCAGTAGAGAAGCATGGAGTGAAATCAGGATTATCCACTATCGGTGTCAGCGGCAAAAGGAATGAAGTAATATCTCTTCTCCCAGGGACTTTGATCCATGCCATGAGAGAGGCCTGTGTAACAGGTGACAGGGAAAGACGTTTGGGGAATGCCGATTTGGGAAGGAAGGGGATCTTCCACAGGGATTGTCCCGCTACTTCCCTATCCATGAAAAGCCAATACTTTCCAGAATCGGGGCGAGACCACTCTACAAACATCCTCGGCACCCCAAGACCTCCCTCTCTCGGAGGCCTTTAACACAGATCTCAGAGTAAGCGAGGTCTCTTGTCCGCCCATACAAATTGGTCTACCTCTCGTTGCATACAGCGTAGTGAACCGAGGGGAGGCTCCAACGGGAGAACTTGAAAAAGGTATAGTATGTTCGGTAATATAGCCATCTTTACCGCTGCCACCTGACCAAGCCAAGATAGGGTGTGCGGTCTCCAGCGACGCAGGTCCACTCGTACCTGCTGAAGCAGGGTAGCATAGTTAAGGGACACCGTCCATGCTTTGAGTGTTAGTCGTGAGCTGCAGCCCAAGATAGGGAACCAAGGTCGGGGCCCATTAAATAGGGTAGGCGTATTGTAGCTCAACAAGTGTAGGGGCCTTAAGGGATAGGTTGAGAGCTTGGGATTTATGGATGTCACCTGTGCGAACTGGTCCAGTTCAGTCATGAAGGACAGAAAAATCAGGAGATCTTCCAATGATGCCACAACGTTGTCCGCATATAGGCTAATCGTATGTTTGTCCCCCACAAACGTACCCCAGATATAAGAGGGTTATCGCGTGTTCTTTGGGTCATCGGCTCCATGTACAAAGCAAAAAGAAGGGGCGAGAGTGGGCACCCCTGCCTTGTGCCTCTCTGGATTAGAAAGGGGAAGAGGTAAAGTCATTCACTCGCCCCGTTGCCGTGGACCGAGTGTAACTATACAAGACCCATTGAGTAAACCTAGTGGGAAATCCAAAGTGCTAAAGGGTCTATCTCAGGTAGGGCCAGTGGACCTTATTGAAAGCTTTTTTCCTGTGTAGGTAACAGCATACGTTCAGTAACAAAGCGTTGGGCCTTATCAATAATATGGAGTAGCCTTTTCGTATTGTTGCCGAATTGGTGATTTGGTATAAACGCTGCCTGGTCCGGGTCTATCAGAAGGAGAGGGGTCGGTCGCGTGGCAAAATCCCAGTAAACAGCTTCAGGTCAACATTTAATAAAGAAATTGGCCTGTAAGAGGCGCACTGGCGTTTATCCTTGCCAGGCTTAGGTATAACGACAATTGAGGTTCCCAACATGGTCCTGCACCTCGTAGAGTCCTGCATAATATTGGCGGATTGTTTCAGCAATGTGAAGGCCCTCCATCTGTTTCACCCCCGTCGAATCGACCACCGAAGGGATCCCGGACGCCTGTCATTGGACCCGCAGCCTATTGTCCAGCAGCCTCTCGCATCCAATGCCCCTGATATAGAAGGTGTACCATAATCTAAGCGCTGCGTATTCTGCCCTGTTCAAATCTATGCCAGACTGTTGGGTGCGTGCGGCCTCGAGCTGTCACCAGATCAGTGGGGAGCCAATCCGTTGATGAATGTGCTCCGGCTCTTGGACCTGTTGCATTAGTCAGTCCCGCTTGTCTCTGTGGATTTTATTGTCAGACGAGGCAATAGTGATAAACTCTCCCCGATCACCGCCTTCAGGGTGTTCCAAAGAGTGGTGACAGAGGCTTCAGGATGATCATTTGTGACTGGGAAGTCCTTTAATGCCGTGGAGATCTGTTGGACCGCATCAGGGCAGTGCAGAAGCGTGTCTCTGAGGCACCAGGTCCAGGGTTTGAGGGCGAGAAAAAGGGAAAGAGAGAGCTAGTGCCACCGCCGGGTGATCCGATAGCAAATGGGGCAGTATGTCACATTTTGGGTTTGGAACATGATACCAAGGTGCCCAGAAAGTAATCTATCCTCGGACATGTCTTGTGAGAGTGGGAGTAAAAGGTATAGTCCCGTGGAATGCAGAGTTCTCCAGATGTCTATCAGGCCCATCTCTTCTAGTAGTTGTAAGCCCTCCCCTGAAAGAGCTCCAGACTGACCCTGGCATTGGGCCGAGCGATCCATTGCATTGTCGAAGGCTAGGTTGAGGTCGCCACCTATTAGCAGCAGCCAGTCAGTCGAGCTGGTCAGCTTGGTCAACACCCTACGCAGAAAGACCATTGTTTTGGGCATACACTGAGCCTATTGTGAGGATGTGGGAACCCAGCAAGAATGTGTGAGCCAATAATCAGTCCTTAATTTCTGCTTTCTTGGGACCAATCTTCCAGGGGAAGGCGGAGGAGACTAGGATGGCTACCCCTGCAGACTTAGTGGACTGGGAAGAGAAGAGAAGAGTGGGTGGGGGAACGCCCTAGAGCGAAGCCTATGGGTGTCGCCAGCAAGGATGTGGGTCTCTTGGAGAAGGCAAATTTGCGCCCCAGAGTGCTCGAGGTAAGAGAGGATGGCACACCTTTTGACGGGGTTAAGTCCCTTCACATTTAATGTAACGATTTTAAGATTTGGAGCCATTGTGGGCGTTACTAGGTGAATCTAATGGAGCTCACCGTCTGGGAGGGAGGAGAGCGCGGTGATCAGGGATCAGAAAAATGTTCTGTATGGAGCCAGTGGTCTGGTGGTGTGTCGGTTGGGGGATCTGCCCCAGGAGAACCCAGGAGTGGAGGGAAGCCCAACAACCCCATGCAAACAAAACAACCAGTTAACATTATAAAATAAACATTAACAATGTCCTGGGCTAGAAGCCCCATGAGAGAGAGGTGAAAAAGGGCAACAACATCCCCCCCCCATCCCGCCCGGACCCACCATCCATTCAGAAAATAGAAACAGGAGGACCAGAAGAGAGCTCTGTTTGAGAACAGTGATCAGGAGACACAAGAATCAAGCTACGCTGGGATGGAGGAATCTTCACAGAGGGAGGTCAGCACCGCCCGGTGCTCTCTGCGTATTGTCTCAGGGTCTGGATGAGGATGATCTGGGGAGCAGCCCGTGGTCTTCCATTTGCGGGCTCCCCAGTCTGCGCCCGCCCCATCGGTCGGAGGGGGCCTCTCTGGGGACTCGGCTGTGATGTCTAACAGCTGACAGGCCTCCTTCAGTGAACTGAGCTGATGGATCTTTCCATCTAGGTGGAAATTCAAGCGAAAGGGGTGTCTCCAGGAGTAGGGAACTCAGATAGAGCAGAGGTGAGATGTGATTGGCCGGAAGGCCCTCAGTTTTTAAAGCGTGGTCTGCGCAAGGTCCTGATACAAGGTGGGTTGGTGTCCCTGAAATTGTACTGGGCTACTGTCCCTGGCATTTTTGAGGATGCGCTCCTTAAATTGGAAATCATAGCCACAAGTGAGGATATCGGCAGGGTGTCCCGGGGCAGACCTCTTCGGTCCGACACAATGTGTGTGATTCAGCTTAATCTCAAGATCAGAGGAGGATTCTAGAATCGCTCGGAAGCGGTCGTTCACAAAGGAAGCGATGTTCAAGGCCCTCCGTCCCGTTTGGAATCCCCGTAGAATGTTATTGCGTCCGCAGCGATTCTCCGAATCTTGGGCATGCACCTGAAAGTCTAGGTGGCGGTCTGGAAGGTGGATTACCTCCTGCTGGAGTTGTTCGATCTCCTCATCCCTACTTGTGTCATGCGCATCCAGTGTGTCCACCCTGTCTCCCAGCCTCCACGTCACGCCTCACCTCCCTGAGTTCCTGAGCGAGCTTCTTCTTCATGGTTTGAAGGTCGTCCCAGAGGGAAGCAAAGAGCATTTCTATAAAGGAGTGGTTGAGCGGGGCCTCAGCATCGCTGGTGTCCGTGGAGGTGAGAGTTGGGGTTTTTGAGAAGCAAATTTTTGATCGAACAGTCTTTCTTCCCCTTGCTTGACACCATGAGGGAGGAGTGTGGAAATGCAGTGTGGGGTATGCGGTAATGCTATCTTCTGGGGCGACAACCCCAGCGGTCTGGCAAGGAAGGTCTGTGAGCTCAGCAAGCCCTGCTGGAGTCCGGGACTGACGATCTACTCCAGTCCTGCACCTCGCAGGGGCCAGCTGTCATCGACAGGTGGAGATCCCCCTCGCACTATGGCTCCAGAGAAACGCTTGATGAGGTGTAGAGAACCCAAAACAAGGCGACCAGGCCGGCTGTTCCAAGATCAGAGGCGGGCCCCAGGAACCACTGACCAAGCAGAGTCCACTCAAAGGGGTGCAGAGTCAAGGGCCCCCAGCAAAGCAGGTCAGGCCCCCAGATTGGAGCAGGTGCAAGGTCAAGTATGCAGGGCCGCAAATGTGGTGTCCGGGGTGAAGGGCCAACGGCGCCAGACCTAGCTCGGTCCATGTCAATCTCCACCTCTCAAACAGCACAGCTTCAACGGGTCCGCAGATCTTCAGGGCCCTGCCGGGGTGCAGTCACAGGAAGGCAGCAGGACTGCCTCCATCCGGTTAGCAGAGGCACCCAGAAGCTCCAACTGGTAGGGGATGCAGGCCGGGTGCCGCACCCACAGGGAGTGAGGGAGCGGGCCCGGGCACCGGCAGCACCCACTTACATTAGCGTTTTGGCCCCGACTGCTCAGCAAAGTTTCAAGTCCCCTGGCGTCGCAGCTACCTGGGTGGCGTATCTCAGCCTCAGCAGGAGGGGGGGTCACGGAAAAGCACACCCTCGGTCTCCAAAAGGGCAAATCTCCTGGTTGTGGGTGGCCGCCCCAGTGACGCAGCGCATGCCAAAGCCTCCCCCGGGGGTTTGTGCTTCACCTCCAGGGGGCAGGCCACGAAGGTCAGTCGGGACCCTACTCTCCTCACCTCAGGAGCCCCTCCAGATGCTGCACTCCTGTCTCAAGGTAGGAACAGCCTCAGGCCAACAGCCCTCTCTCATGTCTTTGGGGGCCTGCGGGGAACTCAGCACAGGGCCATCCAACTAGCTAAAGCCAGCCCCGCCAGCTCCAGTGGCGGGGCTGCGACCAGTCCCCAGGTTCCTGGCCCGAGCAAGGCCTCTTCGATCCAAGCCTTGGTCGCCTCCGGACGTCCAGTATGGTGAGTCAGGGATAGTGCGGCATTACGATGGCCCTCCGGTCCGGCGTATCAAGGCGTGGGGGGATGGGCCCGTCGGCGAGATGGAGCGACAGGAAGGCATGTCCTACTCTGTCGCCAACTTAGCCATGCCCCCCAGGAGGTTTTATAGGTGATAGAGCTTCACATTTGCGAATCGGTGACATTAAGGTCACTCTTGAGTATCGCTGCACAGGAGAAATATTTAGAGGTCACAAAGGAACCTCAAGAAGATCAGAAGGTGGAATAACGGGACGAACTGGTGGAAGACTTGTATCTTGTTCAGGTGATGGAGGGTCCATACTCTGGGATGAACCAGAGCAATGTGAAAAGGATGAAGAGATCTCCACCTGAATGACATTCGACATTGAGAGAGGGGTATTCGACATCGTACAGGGTCTCTTAGACAAAAAACTGAGATCTTTGTGGAGAAACATGTCTCTTCGACGCTGAGTGTTTTGACATTGAAGTCTGTCGTGATCATGGCATCGAATGACATGACCGTGATGGCGAATGATGTAAACAGGATGCCGAACGGTGTGATCTTGATGTTGACCGATGTGGCCTTTCCATCCAATGATGAGAGTGTGAAGGTGGTGCCATACCGGTCTTTGGCATTGAGGAAGGTCTTGTAGTCAATAATGAGGTTGAACGGTGACTATGAAGGAGTCCTGCCAACGTTGAACCTTCCTTCGAAGGTGAGCAAGAAGAAAATAGACTCCTCGAAATTGACGTCTTTGGGTTGGATGTCCATGCATGACGGTGGCAGTGTTTAGAGCGGGATTTTTCAGCTTGAGATCTCCTGTTAATGGAGTCTTTACCCGTTTTGTGCTGTTTCTCAGAAGGATGAAGAGAGGGAGACCTCTCCAATCTTATTTTTTCTCCTTTCTTTGTCCACCTTCAAATCTTTCATCCATCCACGAAGTCTGATGCCTTCTCTGTCTTTAAGTGTCCTTTTTGACATTCTACTGCAAATGTTGCATCCTTTTGTGAGGTGTTTTGGAAATAAACACACCACACAAACCTTGTGGGCATCCAAGCTAGCTTTCTTTCTGCCACAGGAGGGACACTTTGTCAAGAGAGCAGGCATTTTGACAGACTTTTTTTCAGAAAAATTTAAAAATATATTTCATTTGACAGAAGAGGTGATAAAGTGTAAAGTAAAAAGCTTTGAAAGCAGAATATATTTAATAAATAATTACATTGAAATAAATCACAAAAGGTGTTCAGATATCCTGTCAGAAGGAGCTGGAAAAAAGAACTGACTCTAGCAGGCAAACTGCCACTGCAGTGCATGATGGGATAGGATCCGTCTGGAACTCTTAAAGGTACAGGTCACATTTTGTGCTTTCTGGTGTTAGCCCATCACGCTGTTCGTTACTTTGCATTCTATATCTACAGCACAGTTCCCTTTTCCTATGACAATGTGTTGTAAGCTTTGCAGTTCATATCTCCTGCAGTTCCTATCAGCATGCTTCAGGAAAATACATCACAGACAGTTTATACTATAAATGTATGGAAAATGACTGTCAGTGATTGACACTATACAGATCTTTTTTCCTGGATTCTCTATATGTATTGTAGAAGGTTTTCCGGGGTCCGTGCAGACCGCATGGAATTATTCAAGGATATATATATTCCATGAATATAAACTCAGGATGCCAGTGTTCATATTTATGTCCATGTGACAAATAGCACCCTTGTGTCTGTCAAAGGTGACATTTATTTTGGAGTTTAGTCATTTGGATTGCAAAAATACCCATTTCAAGTCTGGATTACAACATCTTCAAGGTCACAAAGGTGGTTGAAAGTGTAGAACATGAAGGAAAAAATTAAGTGAAATGTCTAGCCCTACCAGCTTGTGTAGCGGAAGGGTAGTTTATGATTTCAAAGAAGATGCAGAATTAGGTCTAAAAGTAAGCACCCTTTTCTTCTGCATCATAGGACCTTCATTTATAGCCATAAATGCTTGAATAGAGTCTCAAGCTAACTGAAGCAATAGAAAGCAGCTTTTGGGCAGCAGGAAAAGACTCTTACGTAAATTTCTAAAACTGCCCGTAGATGTATGAATATAGATAACATGATTAGGTTTTGAAGCGTTTCCTGACCCAACCTCATGACCCTGTGTGTCTGAGTTAAGGTAATAATATTACATTTATATACAGATTTTCAAATTGCTGATCTACATATATCAGTGACTAGAACATTCCTGAGCCATGCTGTTGTAGCTGCTTTAGCCCTAGTGAAGCGGAATGTACTTTAAGTTTGCCTGGGAAAGGTTTGCTTGCTAAATGAGAGCACATCGTAATGCAAGTCGCTACCATTTAGCAATTGACTGTTTAGAGGTTGCTAAACTATAAAATGTCTATAATTCATGAAGAGTTGGCTTCACAGTTTTAGTCTTGACAAGGTAGAATCAAAGTATTCTTTTAATGTCTAATGAGTGAAGAGGGAGTCGAGGGATTTGGAAAGAAGGAGCTTAGTGTAATGGTTTGATTGATATGAAAATCAGGAATAACCTTTTGGAAGAAAATGTGCATCCTAATCTCTAATCTGTTACAGTGAAACACAGTGTAAGGCTCGATGGAAGATAGTCTGAGGAGATGTGATTGCTCCTGCTAATGCTGCTTAGCAGACAAGATGCTTCCATGTAGCTTTCTGAAAAGGCTCAGAAAGTAGGCCTATTAATTTCTTTTTTAAATATCTTTATTAGTACTTTGTTATATTTCATAATAACATAGTCTGGGAAGATTGTAAGAAGCAGTAACACAAGGTCGCAAAAATATAATATGATACAATTACACTCGATAATATATCATCCTCTGGTATGAAAATCAGAACGAAAGATATAGGTCACATGAAACACTAAATTCATATTATATACAGTACAAGAACTGGACAAAGCGCAAGTGCAGTAGGAGCCAGCTGAGACATGACCAACTGATCCCCTCACCATTATTGCCCGCCCATGTGCAGTAATTTGACGATAATTGCGATTCTCATCTAGCTTTTTCTCCGTTATTCCTGAGAACGAAACCATTCATCAAGAAGGCCCCAAATCCTTCAACCCTTTCTCTTAGCTCTTTTCCCCTTGTGTTTATAAAGTGCAATCTCCAAGTTGAAGATAGAGAAAACCTCCATTGCCACTGTTGTAAGGATGGTGCCTGCGGATCCAGCCACGCTGAGGCGATGCAGATCCAAAATACTGCCATTGCGATGAACATCAAGGCCTCCCCTCCCATCAATTCCAGATCCGTATCCACCCCCAGTACCATAACTCGAGGAGTCAAATCCATAGTAGTATTATAGATGTTTGCTACAAATTTTGAAATCTGCAATGTTAATGTATCTAAAACAGGGCATGTACCAAAGATGTGAACTAAATCCGCCGCGTGAGATTGACACCGTGAGCAGTTAACCCCCTCCGTCCCCCCATTTAGAAATGTTTGCCGGGGTAAATTACAGATCAAAGATTGTCTTCTAATGCTGTGCTTACGGCCCCCAAAAAGCACAGCACTGTGCGACTTAATTTCAGAGACTCATAAAAGGTATATTCCTCTAAGCTAAGCTTTGCTTGCTACTTAGCATTATGGTTCTCGAGATCATCTGGTGTCCGTTTACATAAATGATTATATATTACACTAATAAAAAGTTTTTCTACCTCAAGAAGAAGGTCCAAGAGTGGTATCCTCTCCCAGCCCACCGGTGCACCAACTTTATTTGAGTAATAAGCTGCAAATTTGCTGATATTTGAAAAACTCCTTGGATAAGATTAAATTTAACCCCGAGTTCCTGAAACGACACAAACATTTGATCTTGGAAGAAAACCTACAGTCTACATAACCCCAATTTCTCCCATCTAGCCAAACAAGCATCCTGAAACATTCATAGAATTTAGGGGTTCTTTTGTATCAGTGTATACCAATTCCATCTCCCAACTCCAAACGTATTTCTCAAATCAGCCCAGTTTTTATAGGTTGCTCCCAGCACCTTGATGGAATGGAATGTAAAATACATTTGTATAGCGCAGCTATCACTCCAAGGAGCATCTTGGCGCTTGGTGCCAACCTAGGTGGAACATGTTGGCTAACTGATGTCGTTCGAAGGGTCCTGTACACTTTATACTAGGGCTTTACAGGCGGTGTCTGTAAGGGAGAAAAAACAGGTCTACAAGGCTTTCCTGAAGAGCCTTTCTGTTGAGATTTGCCGAAGCTGTGGTGGCAGTTTTTTCCACGCCCTGGAACCAATGACCGCCAGGGATTTCCCACCCTTATTGGTGAGCCTAAATTTAGGGGTCACTAGTAGGTTTTGATTGGAGGACCTTAGGCTACGCGCAGGCAGATAGCGTCTGAAGCCATTCGACAGATACCTGGGCCCCTGTAAGTGAAAGGCTCTAAAAGTGATAACCAGGATTTTGAATAAGATACGCTTATGTATTGGTAACCAATGAAGGGCATTGAGTGCAGCCGAAGCAGATGACTTCCTAGGCCAGCTAAGGACCAGGCGGGCGGTTGCATGCTGGACCATCTGCAGTCTGTGGAGCACGGATTTATTTGCTCCTGCATACAGGCTATTGCAGTAGTCCAGTCTAGATGTTATGAGTGCAACCGCTACCGTTATTCTTGCTGGGAGGGGGAGGAGGTCAAAAAACTTTCTGAGGGTTCTGATGATGTGAAAACAGGTGCCGGCCACGACCACTGCTTGTTGCTTAAATGACAGAGCGTCATCGGTGTTTGGGGGAGCTTCGGCATCTTCAGCCCACCACTGTTTGGGCGAGAACAGATTTTGTGGACCGAAAGGCAAGATTTCGGTTTTCCCCGAATTACATTTGAGGTGGTTGCACGTCAGCCACTCGAAAGTAGCAGTGAGGCAGTTTTTGAGGTTTTCTTCAGCTCCAGGCAGCTCTCTGTCCAGCACCAGGATGAGCTGTGTATCATCAGCGTATGATATTGTGCTGATCTGATAGGAGGAAATAAGCTCAATCAGGGGGACCATGTATAGATTAAAAAGTACAGGGCTCAGACTAGAGCCCTGAGGGACCCCTGCGCTAATATATTTTTCCTCAGAGCCGAATTCCCCTAGTACAGTGACTTGACGTCTTTGTCCGAGAACATTTTTGGACCATGTCAGCACTACCTCTCTTAACCCTGAGTTAAATAGACGGTCACTCAGGATAGTGTGCGAGACCGTGTCGAAGGCCGCCGACAGATCAAGTAAGATCAGGACGGCCTTCTTCCCTTGGTCCATGGCCGTTCGCAGGGTCTCTGCCGTGAATAGAAGGGCGGATTCGGTTGAGTGTTTGGCCCTGAAGCCAGATTGGTTGGCATGCAGGATGTTATTTTCTTCCAAAAATTTTGTGAGTTGTTTGTTGACAAATGCTTTAATAAGTTTAAACAACAGAGGGAGCAGCGAAATGGGACGTAGGTTGGAGAGGATAGTCGGATCAGACAGGGGTTTCTTTTGGAGAGGCTTGACGGCTGCTAGTTTCCATTCGCTAGGGATTTCAGCCGAGGAGAGTGAGGAATTGATAATGCTGTTGATGATGGGGTTCACCTCGTTAACCAAGGCTTGTAGGAACGAAGGGGGGCAGGGGTCGAAAGGAAATCCGGACTTACTCAATAGAATGGCCTGATGGGACTCCTCTAAGGAGATGGGGTCAAATGCGTTAAAGCAGGGCATATTGGTGTTTTCCTTGATTGACTCTCTCCTTTCAGTTTCTGAGGCGGTCAGTATCGGTTTTGGAAAGTCCTTGACGATGTCTAGGATTTTCTTTTCAAAGTAGTTGGCAATGGAGTTACAGAGGGGCAAGGATGGTGGGATTACCTGTGAGAGGGCTCTGGGGTTGGTGAAACTATTTACTATCTTAAAGATTTCTTTCTGTCCATTATCAGAAGAGGAAATCACCTCTAGGTAATAGGCTTTTTTTGCCAGCTTAATTGAAGCATGGTAGTGCCTCCGGGCTGCTTTATAGATGTTACAATCGTTGGCCTCATAGTTTCTATGCCACCTTCGTTCCAACGTTCTAACTTCGCCTAATTCCACTTTTAACGCTTGTGAGAACCATGGGGCACTCTTTTTATTTTTCATACCGCGTGAATTGTTTTTTGAGCTCGTTGGATCTGAGGGCTTGCTAAGTGACATGATCCATTCACAGAACAGCTGGTTGTCTGTCGAGGTATGGCCAGTTAGTGTGGGTTTGCTCTTTATTGCTTTCCCTAAGAGATCTGGCTGGGTAAGTGATATTTTCCAGTCAGGTTTGGAACTCCTGGTTATTTTCCTAGTGGTTTTCCTTGGAGCATTGTTTCCCAGTGACAGGTCAACTGGGACAAATTTATGATCTGACCAGGTTTGGATGCTAGGGGGTTTGATCGTCAAAGCGTCTGAGTTGGAGCAAATACAGTCTAGTATGTGGCCTGCGGTATGAGTAGGTTCCTGCGTCATCAGTTTAAGGCCGAGGACGCTGATTATGTCCATGAAACAGGCCACCCCTGGTCCTTCCGGGGAGTCTAGATGGAGATTGAGATCTCCAAGCAGCGTAAAGTGAGCAAATCTGAGCGTGAGCTCGCTCAGAACATCACCAATGCTTTCCAGGAAATGTTTGGGTTGGCCCGGGGGACGGTACACCAGGGCACCGGAGAACGTAAAAGAATCATGGATATTTAAACAGAAGGCCATGGCCTCTGCACCCGGGATATCTGGTAGCTCATACGTGGTACATTTCATGGTGTCACGATAGATGATGGCCAGCCCTCCTCCCCGTTTCTTCTGCCTATCCAGATGTTGAATTAAGAAGCCTTGCGGGAGGGCCACTGCTATATCCGGATTGCACCAGACCTTTAGCCAGGTTTCTGTGATAAGGAGCCAATCTAAATCCCCCTCCATGATCAGGTCATGGATGTGTAGAGCATTCTTGCACAGAGACCTAGCGTTAATGAGCCCCCCTTGCAGGACAATAGGCCGCGGTTTATCATTGGGTGCTGGCTCTGGGGCAAATGTAGCTTTACAGTGCTGACAGCCGACTGGGCCTACCCATGTGTCAGGGTTCAGAACATTGTAACAATGTATAGATGATACTAACTTTCTTGTAGTAGCTGGGTTCTAGCTGCCTTTAGCTACTGATCCTATTGTTAGCTCGAAAATTGATGGCACACCCCGTATAGACTCGAGTGTTTCCTTTCTATTGCTCAGGAGAACCCGCATATATTGGAGAGTAGCAGCTAAGTAATGAGCTTTAAAGTTTGGGAAAGTCCATTCCCCCTTTCTCTAGGTAATGTCAAAAATGTAGCTGTCCCCCTTGTTTTGCCATAGGACCATATGAATCTAGACACAAGCGTATCTAATGCTTTGAACCAAACTTTCTCAAACTCAAGCCGAATAGATCTAAAAAGATATAAAATCTTTGGTAGAAGCAGCATTGTTATAATATTACATTGGCCAACAATAGACAAATGAAGATTATGCCATCGCTCAACATCTTGTTTTGCTTTGGCTAGTATTGGTCCGATATTATTATTAACCACCTACTCTACCTTTGGCCCTATTTTTATTCCCAGATAAACAGCCTGCTCTACCACCACTTGATCCTGACTAGCTACGAACTGATTCACTACCAATTGCGTTTTTTGTAAATTAAGAGAGTAGCCTGAGATTTTCCCAAATTTTATTGCTTCCTGCTCCACTATCCACATAGTCGATGCTGGTTATGCCGATGCAACCAGGATATCATCTGCGTAAAACAGAATTTTAGTTTCAAAGCCTTGAGATTTGACAGGGACTATGGCTGAATTGGTTTCTAAATCACGGATGAAAGGGTCTATATAAATTGCAAATAGCAAACGAGAGCAAGGACACCCCTATCTCGTTCCTCTCTCAATATTGATTAATCATAATTGACTTCACATGATTTGCAGCCTGGCCACTGGACACCTATACAGTGCTTGTATTACTGCTATGAAATTCATCCCAAAGCCGATCCTTCTCATGAGTTCCCAGAGATCCTCCCAATTGACCCTGTTGAATACCTCCTCGGCATCCAACAGGGCCACGGTAAGCCCATTAATTTCAATAGAACTAGATTTAGCTCATAAAGAGGGCATAGTCTTCTGATTTCTGGGACTACTTTTTAGAGTCCTTCCAAGAAGTCTTTAATTACTGGAACTGTGAAAAAGGAAATCGGATGCAGAGATCGTGTGCAGGTCTGACAGCTTCCAAATGCACTTTAATAGATGAGAAATTGGAGCTTAGATTGAGCTAAATGAAGCAGGTATGGTAACACCCTTTTTCAGGCAATAGGGTTGTAATCATTATTTTAACAACACAAACTATCATTGTCACTTCATGGAATAACAAGATCTTGTCAAAGGATTTTTGACCTCTTTTAAAATCTTCATGGAAACAGGTGGGAGATATAGATGTCCATACTGCCTGGCTTCATGAGTAATGATGCCAAATTCAGTGAAGTTAAGTTCAGATGTTGTACTTGCGCCTGAAGTCTTGGCGGTAGATTGGGTTGGAGTGGCAGCTTTTTTATTGGTGTGAGGGATATTTGTAACAGGTTTGGGAACCACCATTGTCTTGGCCTGTCTGAAGCTATTAAAATAATCTTTCCTGGAAACTTTCTGAGTTTTAGTATTACAGAGAGACCAACGGTATTAGAAGAAAGTCATAGAAAATATTCTGGCCAAGTCCTTGAAAGGGCATTGCCACTTGTTTCTTGTTCTGATCACCTGAATGCAAAGTCTCGGCATTTTCTGTTTTGTGTCGTTATGAAGGTCTAATGCAGGTGTTTCCCTTCTTTGAAGATGTCTTTTAAAACTTCGTCACCCAGGATCCATTTGTGGTTCTCATCGTAACAGCTGTTGAGAAAGCCTGCGTGCTGGGTCATCATCCCTGGGATGTGGATCACTGTTATGTATAGATCCCTGCCTAGAGCCCAAAGCCAAATCGACTGAGCTTCCATTGATATGGGTCAAGACGAGGTGCCTTCTTGCTTTTTGATATAGTGCATGGTGGTGGTGGTGGAGGCGTCTTTCGTAATCCTGATTGTTGTCTTTTTGAGCTGGGATGGAAGGAATGGTTTGATGACTAGATAAACCTCTCTCAGGTCGAGATTTTTTTTTTTAATGACAGATTTTACTGGGTTTTTGCCATTGATATGGTCCATCAGAGTTGCATACATACATAGTATACTGCAAAATACATTGTGTAGTCATACACCCAGAATAATGGAACCAAATAAAACATGAGAAACAAACAAATTCACATTGAGCCCCAGCCACCCCCCACCTCTCCGACATGCAGTCTAAAATCTTACAAAATTGTGGTCCCAGATGTCTTTGTAGCAGCACATGCCTCTTTGCCATATTTTCAAATTTTGACATCTATTTGTTAATCTGTAGTGCATGAAGGCTCGAGAATCAATCCCCGATAATCTACCCACCTCTTGGGATGCTTTTGAGGACATCCCCTAGCTTGAAAAATTGCAACCTCAAGCCCGATGCGGAAGTCCATCACCCGCTTCCAAACCCCAAGAGCGGTGGTGTGCCTGCTTTCCATCTTCGTGCAATGTCTCGCTTTGCTAGTGTAAGACCGAGGAATAATAAGTGGCGCTTATAACGGTTTCCGCCTATGCTGTCGGTGCTATGAAGAAGGAACAGCTTTGGGACAAAGGGAACGTCCCACACCAGCACTTCCGCCAAACAGGACGGATCATTGACAGAATATCGACAGTCAGAATATCGAGGTACAAAAATATCGACACAGAAATAT
Organism: Triturus cristatus; assembly: GCF_964204655.1. NCBI lineage: Eukaryota > Metazoa > Chordata > Amphibia > Caudata > Salamandridae > Triturus > Triturus cristatus. The sequence continues at coordinate 75,050,382 of NC_140582.1, read as the reverse complement.
CGATGTCCATAATATCGAAGTCCTATGTACATAATGGTAAGTACAAAAATATTGGAAAACAAAATTCGTTGTCAAAAATATCGTTGTTAAAAATACAATTTTTTTTACTGTTTAAAAAATAATGTAAAATAAAGTAAATATTACATCTAATTAAAAGAAACAGTTAAAATTATTTTAAAATGTTTAAAATTCCAACTAATATATATAATGTAAAAATAAATTAAACATATATATGTATAAAATATAATATATATACTTACGTAATATGAGTATAAATAATTATTTCAATAACTTATAAATTGTTTAAAAACATATACAAAATTATAAATTCACATATATATATATATACACATACACCAATAATATAAATAAAAATATAAAAATATATATATAACAAATTAAAAAATTAGAATATTTTTTATCTTTTCAAAATACACTATACACTACATTAACTAAAACAGTAGAGAAAATATTGGATAGCGGAGGGGATACAATTACTATTCCTACTCCAGAGAGTGCAACAGTAAGGAAAGTGTTTGATAGCGTAGGGGTAAAAATTCCTATTCCCACTCCAGTGAGTGCAACAGTAGGGAAAGTGTTGGATAGCGTAGGGGTAAAAATTACTATTCCCATTCCAGAGAGTGCAACAGTAGGGAAAGTGTTGAATAGCGTAGGGTTAAAAATTACTATTCCAACTCCAGTGAATGCAACAGTAGGGAAAGTGTTGGATAGCGAAGGGGTAAAAATTACTATTCCCACTCCAGTGAGTGCAACAGTAGGGAAACTGTTGGATAGCGCAGGGGTAAAAATTACAATTCCCACTCTAGTGAGTGCAACAGTAGGGAAAGTGTTGGATAGCCTAGAGGTAAAAAATACTATTCCCACTCCAGAGAGTGCAACAGTAGGGAAAGTGTTGGATAGCGTAGGGGTAAAAATTACTATTCCCACTCCATTAGGTGCAAAAGTAGGGAAAGTGTTGGATAGCGGATGGGTAAAAATTACTATTCCCACTCCAGAGAGTGCAACAGTAGGGAAAGTGTTGGACAGCATAGGGGTAAAAATTACTATTCCCACTCCAGATAGTGCAACAGTAGGGAAAGTGTTGGATAGCGAAGGGGTAAAAATTACTATTCCCACTCCAGTGAGTGCAACAGTAGAGAAAGTGTTGGATAGCGAAGGGGTAAAAATTACTATTCCCACTCCTGTGAGTGCAAGAGTAGGGAAAGTGTTGGATAGTAAAGGGGTAAAAATTACTATTCCCACGCCAGAGAGTGCAACAGTAGGGAAAGTGTCAGATAGCGTAGGGGTAAAAATTACTATTCCCACTCCAGAGAGTGCAACAGTACAGAAAGTGTTGGATAGCGAAGGGGTTAAAATTACTATTCCCACTCCAGAGAGTGCAACAGTAGGGAAAGTGTTGGATAGCGTAAGGGTAAAAATTACTATTCCCACTCCCGAGAGTGTAACTGTAGGGAAAGTGTTGGATAGCAGAGGGTTAAAATTAACATACTTTTCAATTAAATACTTTTTTAATTAAATAACCAATGAATAATTAATTAATACATTATTTATAAATATTAACAAATAAACATTTATAATTACGTCATTATAATTAAATTACTTCCCACTCTATTCCCCTATAAACCCACAACTGGCTCCTAAAAAAAATAACACAATTAATATATTTATCAATTAATAAAAATTAACTACCAATTAATAATTAATTAACAATAAATTAATTATCAATACCAATAAATAAAAATTAATAATACTTAATTGTAATTAAATTACTTCCCACCCTATTCCCCTATAAACCCACAACGGAATAAAAACACAAAATGTCATTAAAAATAATTAATAATTTCTAAAAATTATTATTACATTTACTATAATTAAATTACTTCCCACCCCATTCCCCTATAAACCCACAACCTGCTACAGAACTAAAACGCAAAATTGAATTAAAAATAATTAATAATTTATAAAAATTATTATTACATTTACTATAATTAAATTACTTCCCACCCTATTCCCCTATAAACCTACAAACCGCTACAGAACTAAAATGCAAAATTTACTTTAAAAAAATTAATAACTTCTAAAAATGTAATACATATATTTTTTTAAAAATACAATACTTAAGCAAAAATATAAAACACATACATTTAAAATACATACTAAAATACATAACACTAATATAAACATCGATATTATTGACAACGATATTTTTACAAACTATATTAATGACTTCGGTATTAACAAAAACGATATTTCTTACCTTCATGTCGATATTCTGGTCACCGATATTCTTGATGTAGATATTCAGTCCCTTCGATATTTCCAACTCGATATTTTCGTACTCCGAAAATAAAAACTCGATATGTCTGTGCACCAACAGGACACCATCCATCTCGAGAACCGGGTCAATCGCAGCATTCCCACACCGTATGGAGGAATGTGCCCTCTGTAGCCCCGCACCGCAGACACACTGGAGAACTTATGAGGCCCATAAGCCATTGGCGGCTTCTCGTGAAATATGCCATGTGAAGATATTTGAATTGAATCAACCTCAATCGGGACAATATCACCGCACCCAAAGGAGACTCAAGAGCTTCCGCTGAATCGTCATTGTCGATATCGCCTAAATCTGCTTGCCATGCCGCCCGGAGGGCAGGCAGCGTATTAGAGCAATAGGTGTCTAGAGTCTGATAGATCAGGAAGGTCTTGTGGTTATTTCAGTCTCCCATCAGGAGCTTAACCTCTAGTGGGTTGAAGTCTGGAAGGTCAGTGAGGGTGCCGAGCGACGGGGACACTGCATGAAGCAAGTGTAAGTATTTATAGAACTCATTCAGATGCATCATGTATTCACACTAGAGTTCCTGGAATGACTGAAGTATAAGGCCCTGCATGATGACTCCTGAGGTGGAGATCCCTATACGATCCCACTCCTGAAAGCCACACAGCCCCGCCACCTGTGTGAGAAAGTTACCCCTCCTTTCGTCAAGTGCTGCTACCAGCCCATTTTCCGGAGGGTCTGTCGCCACACCAGTACCACAGTTCGAGTCACAGGGGGAAGAGCACTAAGGTTCGATTTGCTATATAGTAGGTCAGGTATGGATGTCTCTCCTATCACCCACCGCTCCACAGCATAAGCGATGTCAGAACCGTACCACCAGTCATTGAGTACCTGCAGATGAGATGCGGCATAGTGGGATTGAACATTCGTGGCAGCAATGCCCCCAAAGTAAGTCGACTGGAAGCAGATTTGGAGGGCCACCTGGGAGGCCCCCCCACTCAATAGAAACTGACCCAATAATGCATTGATCTTTCTGAACCAAGCAGGAGGTACAGAGTAGGGAAACTTCTGTAACTGATAAAAGAGACGGGTAAGCGAGACCATCTTAAAAATTGGTGATCTGCCAAAGAGGAACAGAGGTATCTGTGACCAGGACTTGACCTCCATCTTAACCCGCTCAAGCATTTGGGCCAGATTGCGATCCCAAGAGACATCTGTGGCAGGTGCCAAGAACACCTCCTGGTATTTTAACCCATCAACCACGATGCAGAGTCCTGTCGCCCATGCAACATCAGCCAGCGATTCCCCAAAAAGCAACAGTGCGGAACTGCCCATGTTCATGTAAAGCCCAGAAGTCTCTCCAATATTTGCATTATGAGCAAAATATGGGGTCCCAAGGAGCCGCAGGTCTGTCATAAAAAACAGGACAACGTCCACACATAGAGCTAGTCTGTCTGACAAGCCGAGGGACCACTCGAAGCCCCTTATCTGAGCATTCATCTGGACCCATGCAGCCAACGGCTCTACTGCCAAGGCGAACAACGGCGAGACATCAGGCAGCCCTGTCTGGTACTGTCCCTGATAGGGAATGGGGCGGGAACCGCCCCTGCTACACGAACCAAAGCCTTCTGGTCTTTACATAGTAACTGGACAAAAGACTGAAATTTGGGCCCCATATTGAGGCGCCAGAGGAGGGCGAACAGATATTTCCAGCTTACAGAATTGAAGGCCTTATTGAGGTCCAATAGCAAAAGTGCTGCAGGTCGGCCCAAATGATCCGTGAGGGCCAAGGCATTGTATTTGCAACGTATGTTATGGCAGGTGGCACGGTGAGGTATAATACCTGCCTGGTCTGAGTGTACCAGGTCCGGCATATGCACTATTAGTCTGTTCACTAGGGCCTTCGCGAGGAGCTTGACCTTGATGTTTATAAGAGAGATCGGGTGGTAGAAAGAATGGGACTCCGTGGATGCCTTGGCTTGGGAAACACGACAATCTCAGAATGTTGCCAGTCAGGGGGCATACGCATCTCTTGTAGGGCAGCCTGAATCGTCTACAGTAAGTGTGGTCCAATTTGTGGCATAAATGCTCTTAAAAATTTGCAAGGGAATAATCAGGTCCTGGGGTCTTCCCAGGGCATAGCTCCGTCAGGGCCGCAGTTAATTCTTCAACTGTGAGCACCCCCATCCAGCTGTTTCCTGGCCGACGCCGAAAGAGATTTGGGGTCAGGCCAGTAATTAAGTCGTCGATTTAGGTTGCTGTCACGACCTTGTTCTCAGCAAGAGCTACATAGTACTCTGTGAAGCTTTGAGCTACCGCCACAGGGTCAGATAATAGATCACCGCGTCCATCTTGAATAATTAGAACCGGAGTAATCGCCAGTGATGTCTGGCGCTCTAGAGCCTGTGTAACATTTTACTGGACTTGTCTTCCCATTGATATATGCGGCTTTGGGACGCCTGACATGCACATTTAGCTTCCTCCAGGAGCACATGCTGATAGTTTTGTTGAACCAAGCCCAGCTGTCTATGCGCCGTTGCCCCCCCCCACACCATGGCTACGCTCTTCCAGATCAGATTGCTGTGTCTCCAGTCCTGATAGCTGCTTGGTTCTGCACCAACGCTCAGCCATACTGAAGCTGATATCTGAGCCAATCATGTGACCTTGGACCCCAGAAGGTGCCTATCCCGCAAGAGGAGAATGTCAGTCTGTAGTCTTTTGGCCTGCCGAAGCACCACCCCACACTTAACCTTATCCAACAACCCACGGACATTCCATGTTATAACACCAAACTGGCCAGTGGAATCGGTGGGGTCTGCATCAGCCATCTGTGTCTGCGGTAAGCTTATCAAAGGCAACCATGGATGGAGTTGTGTGCAGGTGCTTGCCAGGCCTGTACATTACAAACTTTAAACAAACATTAGAACAAACCCCTCTGCTTCCCATTACCTCACAGCGGTAGAAGTATCTGTCGCGGAGAGAGTCCAACTTTGACTCCAAAAGGGGACAAGAGCGGGCTTTGTCCAATGGATCCCCATGTCCTCAAACAATTAGCATTTTCTCTTTAAAGGCTTTACTCCAGGGCAAACCATATGTGCAGCCCTTTGCAGTATGCCGTCCTCACATCTCATAGGAAAGTTCGAGGATACCACCGAGGGCAGCGGCGGCCGCAAGCCCCATGGCTAGACCAGGGTCAGGCCTCCGGGCCACAGAGTTTAATCAGTGTTCATCTCCCAGATGCTTTGATCTCCAAGACGACCGTGATCTGTTTCGACATTTCTCTTTGGGTTTGGCCTGTTGCGAGCGATCATTGCTTGAGCACAAATCTGAGTCAAAAAGCGGCTGAGTATGCAGTTTCGCCGAAACAGTCTCATTTGTCCATGCAAAGATTTCTTATGGGGTGTCAAAGCGTTTGAGAATTATACACTATTCACATGTGGGCAGGGAACAGAAAGAAGCATGTATTGAATTTTGAGATCTCAGAGATCTTTTTTTTACTGCGACAAAGGACTGGCGCTGTTGCCGAAACATCTTCGTATAATCTGGAAAAATCATGATACAGTGAGACTCATAGAGCAGTGCGTCCTGACTCCGGATGAATTTTAGGATAGGGACTCTGTCGTTGGAAATTGAGCATTTAGGCAAGAACATGTCGTGGTTGAGCATCCGGGGGAGGCTTCCTAACCAGGGCCCCATGGGCCTATTCTGTGTTGAAGCAGGAGGAAACCGAGTCAGAGGGCATAATTTGTGATCCATTGGGCGAGGAATTTCCCTTCGCTACGTTCCGGAAAGCCCACAACTGTAGGTTGTTGCATCGGGCCCAGTCCTCTGCATTATCGACCTGCGCCGCCAACTCTTTAGTCACGGACGTGAGCTCAGTGACCTTTTGTTATAGGGAGGCCATTGTATCTTCAACGTTGAATACTCTAGTCTTGGCCTCAGTGATCCACTCCACAGCTCTCCGCAGGTCCTGGCGCAGCAAGGTCACGCTGGAGCCCACCGCTCCTATCCTGGCATTCAGCATGTCCCTGAACTGGGTGATAGCGGCTAGGAGCACTGCATTGTCTGGCGCCGCCTCCAGGGTCCCCCTCGAGTCAGCCGCCGCAGCCCCAGCCCCCATTAATTTGCCCACTGTGCTCTGTCTGGCCTCGGAGCCTGCAGACTTGTCCTTGGTCATGCTGCGGCCCTGACCAGCCTGTAATCCACAAATGTTTACCTTTCACTATTGATGGGACCCAGACCTGCCAGTCCCCTCTATCCAGGACTCCAAGAGGGCAGCACAAGCAGTCGGGCTGGTAGGAGGCAACACCGCACCAGAACTGTCAGGGCAGACTCAGCAGCCTAAGACCGACATCCAAAGGCCCCCGGAGAAAGTGTATACAACCGCCGTGGGGTAGCCACGGGTCGCTAATTATACTGGTACTGGCTCAGCCGCCTACGTAATCAGGGACCCTTCTGCACCTCCAGCATTAGTAGAGATCCTCCAGTGGCTGCACTTCTTCAGGGGTATGGCCCCCACAACTGCACAGTCTAATACAGTCCAAGCCAGGGCCCAGCACGATCCACAACAGCCGGCCATAGCCCGAACAGCCCCGTAGGCAGCATCAACCCGCACACTGCAACGTCACTCACCGGGCAGGATGGGCTGGGCAACACTGATTCCACACAGCCCCTGCCTCCGCCGCACTCCTTCTCCTGGCATCAGCCGGATGGCCACTTTCCTTCCCAGTTCACTAGGCCGCACAGCAGGCCGTGCTGGGCCGTGCCTCCACCTCCTCCGGCAAGGGTTGGGAAAAACCCACACGGGGGCTCTCTGGGTTTCCATACGGGGGCCGCAGGAGCAACACAAAAGCCTGGGCCAGGGACAGCCCGGACAGGTTTTCGATCGCTGCCCTAGCCGTGTCTCCACTGCCCTTGTTGAGAGCTGGGGAGAAACCTGCGCGGCCAGCCCGTGAAGTATGGCTACTTCCTTCTGCTATAGAGCTGTTGCAGCCTCTGGCCCACCAACCATGGTCAGCACGGGAGCCGGGGCGCAGGACGGAGTGAGCAGGCCTCCAATCACCTCCGTGGCCTGACATGGCTGCCAACTCAGCCACAGCCAGCCACCGATCCCAGATCACCGTCATTAGGCCGCACCCATAGCTCACACCGCCACTTTTCTTTCAGCCCTTCGCCATCCAGCACTCTCTAGCTCCTGGAGCGCTAGTAGGTGAAACAAATTGACAGGAATCGGGTAGAATGATGGAGGACTTCGGCGAGGCTGGTGGTGCTCACCTAAAACATGTCCGCCATGGTGGACCGCTAGGCCACGCCCTCTCTCAGGTCGAGATGTATGCGATATGTTCTCTCCCTATCGATCTACTGTACTGGAATCTTCAGATCATTCAAAGGAGCACCTCGTCCTATCAGAGATGAATCTGTAACAATTGCTTGTAAAGGAGATTTTATCCGAAAGGGGACTCCTTGAAGATGATATTGGGCCCGAATCAGAAAGGTAGACATCAGTTCTAAACTTAGACTTCAGGTCTATGTTTAGCTTTGTGAATTGGGCCTTGTGACTACTGCACCACCATGCTATAGACTAGACTGATGCAGTAATTAGCATCAAATGTTCTTCCTAACTGTTAATCTTTTGACACAATTGTTCCTTCAGACACCATTCCAGGGGTCTCGATAGTAGGCGTGTATTGGAGCAATGTATACACAAGATGCCATATAAATTAGGAGCAATAAGATTTGTCTGGCTTTTGGATTGATTGGCTCTCAATCATAGATGAGATTTGTCCCACATAGAAGACAGGCTCCCTCCCTTTTATGGTATCTATAGTTGCCTCTAGGTAGGATACCCTATGTACAGGAATGGCAGTTGATTTCTGCAGAAAAACTTGAAGCCTTAATTTGCATGATACAGGATGAATGATACATGGAGGTCTTGATTCTTCTTTTGCTGATTGTTGGCCTATAGAAGCCAGTCATTCAACCACGGATAAATTAAGATGACCATTTCTACTGAAATGGGCTACTAACACTGCCATAGTTTTCACGAAGGTGCAAAGAGCTGATTTAAGATCAAATAGCAGGCATCTAAATTGGTACCCCTACCACCAATCCTAAGAATTGTCTGTGCTGTGGAGTTACTGATTAGTGAAAGTGCACATTTTCAAAGTCTATCGCACACATCCAATCCATTTGTCTTAGATGCGAAATGATTCGATAAAAGACAGTCTTCAGAATTTCTCGCTTTTGATGTATTTGTGAATCAATGGTCTAAAATTGGTTTGAACTCTGGAATTTTACCTTTCTTTTGCACTTGAAAATAACTGCAGTATATCTCTGGGCCTTTTGGCCTTTTTCAAAAGAAGAGCACTTTTTTTTAATCAGAATTTAAATTTGATACTCTGATGACAGTTTTGTTGGAACTGGCTGTGGAACTGCCTTGCAAAGTAGGAACTATCCATGACACACAATATCTCTTGTGATTGTACTTCCCTCTAACTGATTCCAAGAAACCACTCCCCCCACTCGAGTTGGAAATAAAGGGAGGAGAGGATGTCTTGGGTTTGGATGATTGTCTTTTATCAGGATATATCTCCAACCCTGCGGATAATGTTGTGGCTGGAAGGGCCAGCAAGGTGACTAAACCCAGCAATGCAAGAATCTGCAGTTCTTAGTTTTATTCTGCTACCTGAGACAATTTTTTTCTTCCCTCCAATTCCATTGCTTTAGTTAACTTTTCAAGGTTGGGTGACTCAAAACCCTCCAATTTCGGTGTCAAGGGTCTGGTATTGAGCCTCCATTGCTGATTTAGCACAGGCTTCGGCCCTGAAGATGAAGGGACATAGGTGAGGGCAGTGAACTGTGGTGGTGTTCAAACACTTTCTTGCGTGACTCCACGGCTCTGTCCCAGTGTCGATCGTAGCCCAAAGGCAGCCAAGCAGCAGCTACAGAGATTTTTTAACTGAAGTGTCTGGGCCTAGAAGACCGACTCCCAAAGAAGCAGTACTCTACCTCGGCACCTGGGTGTTTAAGTGGGTGGGTCTGTGGAGCGGTTGTTGGGGCCAGGGTGATACTCATGGCTGTCCTGGGTCTTGACTTTGTGTTCAGCCCACCAGCATTGAAGCTAAAGGTGTTCCCTTGAGCTACTCCCCCTCAGAGGAACTTGAAGACATGGTTTGTAGGCTGGGCGTTAGCTAATGCACTGGTACTCTGAGGGTCGTGCCTCCTCTGTCTCAACATTGTTGCTTTTGTTCACCAAAGCCATCCAGAGTCCCTGCATATGACTGCTGATGCTTTTTTAGATGCAATCAACTTCTTTCTAGCCTGTACTTTAGGGTTGTCTTCTTGCACCTTAAGAGGGGGAGCAGGGGCAGGTGAGTCGGTGTCATGCACATTTTGATAAATGGAGGAGTCACACAGCATTTTGAGACTTGAAGCTTCGTCTCAGAAAAATAACTTATAATTTCCAAAGAATAGAGTTTAAAGGTTTAGGTGTAGGGGTCTGGGGTATAAGGTTACATTTTGGGGTGTAGGGTCAAAGGTACAGGGCATAGGGTATATGATGAAGGGTTTAGGGTATACGGTAATGAGTAGGGGTATAAGATTAAGAGAATAAAGTCTAGGGTTAAGCTTTGGAACAGCATTAAGAGTTTGGGGTACAGGGTTAAGGGAGTTAAGGGTTAAAAGTATGGGGTTAGGGTTAAGGGCTCTGTGATAAGTGTACACAGTTAAGGATTTTTAGTAACCCTGGGCGTAGTTTGCGAAGTTGCACTACGCGAAGCTACGCAAAGTGCACTTCGCACTACGCGAGCTACGCGTAGCACTTCGCGAACTGCGTAGTACCCTGTTCGCACTGTGCAAGATGTCGTTTTCAAAGATTGCACAGTGCGGACAAGCATCCGGCACTGTGCAATCATTGAAAACGGCATCTTGCACAGTGCGAGCTGTAGTTTTCTGCTGCTCGAGTAAATTTTTACTCGAGCGGCAGATTTCTCAACGCGGACTGGTAGTTTCTCATCGCGAGCGGTCGCGAGCATACGCAACCATTCGCCATGAGAAACCTGACCTCCTCGCGTTGAGAATCTCGCCGGGATGTTCATTTTCCATGCTCGCGATCGGCAACTTGATGTTGCTGATCGCGAACAAGGAAAAAGTCTCGCCGGGATGTCATTTTGCTTGCTCGCGGTCGCCAACTTGATGTTGAGGACCGCGAGCAAGCAAAAAATGACCGCTGCAATACGCAATGCTACGCTACGCATGTTTGCACTGTACTACGTGCAATTTGCGTAGTGCGAAGTAGCGCAAACTACGCAAGCGTAGCGTAGTGCTTTGCCCAGGCTTAATTTTTAGTATACGGTTAAGGGCATGGCGTTAATAGTTTGGGTATAGAGTTAAGAGAAACAGAGGTTAAGGGCACTGGGTTAGGATTAGATGGTAAAAGGGTAATGGTATAGGGTTGCAGATCTATGGGAAAGAGATTGAGGTCTAGATTAGGGGCATAGGGCTTTGTGGTTCAGGGTTAGAGATGAAGTTAAGTGTGTTGGACTAAGGATTTGGGATAGAAGGTTAAAGGATTAGGGTACTGAGTTCAGTGTTGTGGTATAGGGTACAGAGCTAACCTTTAATTATTACATTTGTTTAAACCACAACCAGATCCTGGAATGTACGAACTATGTACGACACAGGAAAGCTGTCTCAAGTAACATCTGAGATGAGATGCTACAACCTACACATACTGGGGGTCAACAAAACTAGGTGGACCAGATCTGTCAGGATGAAACCCATGACAGGAGAGATTGTACTGTTCTTAGGAAGGGACGATGAGCAACATTACAAAGGAGTCCCAAGCTTGGGGACAGAGAAATGCCTAACTGAGTGGAAGCCAGCCAAGAGCAAGCTCATGACAGCCAGGTTAAAAGGCAGACACATCAACACCACCATTATCCTGTGCTATGCTCCAACAAATCAAGAATTATTTTTACTAACAGATGCAAACTGATCTGGAAGCTGTGCGGCACAATAACCTGAAGATTGTGATGAGAGACTTGAAAGCTAAAGTGGAAAATGACAACCAGAAACATGACAGAGCCCTAGAAAAGCTAAGTTGTAGAACAATGAACTGTAATGAAGAAAGACTGTTTGAATTTTGCACCACAAATGATCTGGCCATAGTAAGAACTTTCTTCCCCCACCGTGATATTCACAAACTAATTTGGTGCTCCCCCAATGGCAGAGACAGAAACCAGATTGACCACCTGATGATAAGCAGCATCTGGAGACGCTCACTGCAAGATGTCAGAGTGAGGAGGGGAGCAGACGTTGGAAGTGATCACCATCTAGTTACTGCTGTTGTGTAGCTGAAGCTCAGAAAAACAGAATGCACAAACATCAGGATGAAAGCATCTTGATGTGGCAAACTTACAGGACCCCTAAGAGTGAGAAGGCATTAGTCTTACAAATCAAACACAGATACCAACTACTGACAGACACAGAAGATCAGTCTTAGCCAGCTGTAGATGCAGTCAACATGAAATAAGTACAGGTCTCTTCAACATATGTGAAGAGCAGTGAAAAATGCCTTAAGACCAAAACAAGGAAGAGGAAACAAGCATTGGCATAGCCAATAGGTCTCGCTTTTGGGACCTTATAAGTATTTAGTTATGCAGCACAATATCCTTGGTGCAACAACATTAACTGTTGCATGGGTAAACACTTATAAGGTCCCAAAAGCGAGACCTATTGGCTATGCCAATGCTTGCTTTTCTTTATAAGAAATGTAATGTTGACAAGAGGTAATGTTATGCCCAGGCAATCCTTGAATTGCATTATGTCTATGATATCTCAAAATGCCAATAAAGAGAAATAAAAAAATGAAAAACAAGGACGCCGGTAAGCCACTGGGATTGGGAGCCCCGTCCTTTCTCATGTGCGAATGATGCTTTCAGCCTTCCTGCAATTTGTATGTTTGGCTACTGAATGACGGGTCTCATGTGGTTGTAAGGATAGATCATGCTCTGAGCTGTCTCTATTCCTAGGCTGGGTGGCTGGCTCCCCAGTAGGAACATCAGCGGAGTAGATTTTCTTAACAACCATGACCCCGGACTGACTGATGAATGACCGGGTGGCCGGGTATAACTCTGTTACGTGTCGGATCCAAGCAGCTTCTGGGATGCCATACTTCCTTGATTCCTTGCAGCTTTTTAATTTGTTCACGTGCTCCCAGAAGCGCATATGGTCTGGGTGTTTCTGCAGCTGGTATATGGTTTCATTCCTGTTGGTTCTTGCCACCTTATGTTCCCAGACTGTTTCCTTAAGGGTTAATCTCTTACGTTTGACCTCCGCGATTAAATTTAGTGGGTTTTTGTTTGTGGGTCCACAGAGTTCTGCAGAGACCCTTGTTGCGACAATAATGGCTTGATCATGTTGCGTTCTGACTCTCCATCCCCCACCGAGTTGTGATGCATTGGACTTGATTGCTTCTCCCTTCAAAAGAGTTCTCAGGAATGGATCACCCACTAATAATCATGACAAAAATAAATGTAACTTTTGAACAAAGAAAAGTGACTGAGAACCTATGTGCGAAGTACAGTTGGAGATATTAGACAAACATAAAAGAGTTGGAAGTGCTTCACTTCGCAGTAAATTGGGCCAAGGTTCATTTCGAACTCCCTAGGTGTGGTGGGAAGAGCACACCAATGAATGACAGGAAATGACACCGTCATCAGCAAGCAGAGGAAACTGCAGCATGTCACACTTCCAGCTCCATGTACCCAACTGAGAAACATTAAAGAATGTTCTAGATGAAAGCTGGTGATGTAAGAAATTGAAAAAATATATAAAATGCAGGAAGTCCTAGATAGCAAGATAGCGTGAACTCACGTTGTAACATAAGGTAGTATTGAGTTGTTGAGCCCTTGGTTACTTCCGTTAAGATTGTCTATCCCCCCCTGGCTTCCTACGTCATTGAAAATAGCCCGAGGTGTGGGTATCACTGAATGTGCAGTTTTATATCACGCAAACTTGTCTCGAGGCAATTAAAGTGCTTAAGTGATTTGACCAGAATCACAGGATGCTGTGCTGGCGCTGGGACTCGAACGTGTTCCCCCAGTTCGAAAGTCAGCAGCTTTGGCAATTAATTCACGTGGATTCCCTCACCTTGTTAGTTGGTGGACACATTGTAAGCTCTCCATGACCAGTTCAGATGCCCGCAGAAGCAGCGTCATCGCCCCTGCGTGACAGATTGTAGAGCTCCTTCCGGACACATCGCATGAGACACCGCGCGACAGTTAGGGACAACTGTATGGAATAGATTGCATGGCAGATGGCTTACAAAGCTTGTGCCAGCTTGACAACCGTCCGTATCTCTGTGTGCACGACAAAGCCTCTAATGATATATGTAGCCCCGTGAGTAGCATGCTAATTATGTTATCTAAACACAAAGCTCTTTAGTGCCTCGCCATTAGTAACAAGCGCGTAAACACCAAACTGTGATTATGTCTAAAATCCTTTCTTAAAAGGTGTGTAGATGTGAGGCACAAACACTGGACACCAGGAGGCTTAAGTAACACGTTCTGGCCAATTGTTGAGCTCTGGCGGATATTCACCTATCAGATACGTTAAGGGGTTGGGGGTTGTTTGCAAAAGAGTTGATCTCGCGAGCAGCATTCACTTAATCTTCATGTTGCTATTGCTTTAAGTGTCAGGTACGAAAGTTTTCCTAAGTGACGCTTTTCTTCCAAAAAGAAAACAAGCATTGGCCGCGACCAAAAAGAAAACATGCGGCCGCGACCGGGAGCAACAGGAGAAGAAGAAACAAGCACTGTCCGCAAGCAAAAAGAAAACGTGCGGCCGCGACCGGGAGTTGTGTGCGCAAAAATAAAAGAAAAAGAAAACACGCGAGTGCTGCGCGCACGCACAGGGAGAGCGAGAGAAAAGCCAGACGGCGCCTCTGCGCTGCGCAGGGCCCCGAAAGTGAAAGTGATCGCGGTGCACTTAATGACCCGTGACGGAGAAAAGACAGATGGCGGCTGCGCGCGTGCACGCGCTCGTGAACGCAAGCTTGAGGCCACCAAAAGTCTCTGGTAGCACTTTGAAAAGCCTGTTACGTAATGTCTCGCAGAGCAGCGCATGCGCTGGCTCAGGCGAGACCTAAAAAGGATAAGACAAGACATACAGCAAGTTATTGAAGACAGGAAGACCAAACAACAGAATGAAAAGCAAATATGATAGGCAGTCAGTGACATCAAGAGCGGACTGAATAAGGCCAGGAATGCCTTCAAGAAACAATGGGTGTAGGTCATCTCAGTACAGCAACCAATACCAAGCTGAGACTTTACCAGAGCTGCGTTCTATCCACACTCTTGTACGGATAAGAATGGTTGTGGATGACTGCAAGCAACATCACCAAACTGTCAGTCTTCCACATCAGTAACTTACGAAGAATCTTGCACATTTTCTGGTCGCAGACCATCTCCAACCAGGAACTGCCTACCAGATACAAGCTAGAGAGGATGGACATCACCATGAGAAACAGATAGAGATGGATAGGACACACCATCAGAGGAGAACAAGGCTCAATCACAAGATCAGTTCCCCATTGAGCCCAGGAGGGTAAAAGGAAAAGAGGGAGGCCAAAAAACACCTGGCGGCGAACTGTGGAAACAGAAATGAAGAGCCTGTACCACAGATGTGGCACTGTACTGGAACTTGCACAAGACTGACAGCAATGGAGTTTCTTGTTTGCTGCCCAACATGCCACTCGGCATAATAGGCAGTAAGTAAGTACAGTTGGAAATGTGTTCAATTTAAGGTGTATTGATGAATGCTAGTTATTTTTGCCTGTTTAAATGCTTAAAAATGATATGTGTTGCTTTTGTAATTGTAATTGCATTTATATATTTTCACCATAATACTGTACTTTATTTTAATAACCTGGCAAAATGTTAGATTTCCTGTTGTCTGTTCCAAGGACAGGTGAATAAAAAAATAAAGAACACTCTTCCTACATCAGTGCACTTACTATGTCCCCAAAACAAGCAAGCAGACTTGCAGCAAGTAGCAAGCATATTAAATGTGTCAGTGCTCCTGTGTCACTTTATGCACACAAAACTTCATGGATGTGTAAATGTGGGTTGCAGACAACAATTATGGGTTTTTGTCTGTGAAATTCTAGGCTACTGCTGTGTAAAAAATTACTTTAACATTACTGGAAAATCACAGCTCACTCACTTTCCGAATAATTGGTTCTGTGCCTTCTTTCGATCTCCTGGTGGTTCCCGTAAATGAGTTGTTCCTTTTCTTTAGCTTTTAATGAAAATACAGATGTTGCAATCACAGGACCTGTTTTACATTTGAAAAAGAAATGTTCAAGTTATGTATAACTCTTTTTATAATTACCCAATTAACAGATATATTAGTATGGAAAAGTGGGACACGGGAGAAAACTACAACAAAATGTCTTCTGTACTAACTGGAATTCACGAGAAACATTGGAGTTAGATCATTTATTTCAAATATCGTTACTGTGTGACAAGAGACACCAGGGAGGTCAAATACAATATGGATGGTTCAAGGCTAACATTGCAGTGTGCTGTGCTGAGACCCCTCTTACCATACTGGATAGAGAAAAAACAACACAAATTATTTATGACACCCACAAACCCCGCTCTCTGTGTAGATTACTCTGGAGTTGCCTTGAAGGGTTTTCTATGAACTTCTATGTTCCCATGAAGACATGGGTCTCCAGCATAGGTCTAGGACGACCCGCTATATACTAGACATTAACAATTTCCGAATAAGATATATTTGTATATAATTAGCTCCACTGTAACACCTTGACATAGTTGTTATCCTGACTATCTGGAAAGGCAGCGCCCTCCTGAAGATACAAAAGGTAAAAAGTTCAAAACTACACTAGACATTTCTAATAGATTTTTCAGTCATAACCTGGCTTTTGAGAGCCAGGACATGTCCGTGTTCAGCGCCCTCGGTTCCCAGAGACTATACACAAGACCACCCATGGGAAATAAGAATAGACACGGAGTTTTTCCGGCACGGATTGTGTCCCTATTGCATGATATTGACCGTGATGCTTTCTCTTATGTCGATTACATATACCTGATGGATGACCAGAACAAAATAACAAGGGACATTGATGTTAGACCTTCTTTACGGTGTTCAAATTAAATCCCCCGTTTTCGCGTTCTGTTCTTTCCTAGGATTTAGTCTGAACACCGTAGACAAGGTCAACCTACAATGTCCCTTGATATTTTGTTCTAGTCAGGCCCTACCACCTAAACAAAACACACAAATGCAGCTATTGTTTGGGAAGACGTACTTTTGTAATATAGGTATGCACCGATAGGTAACAAGACACACTTGGAGAGGGATCTTTCCAGGAAAGACTTTGTGACAGCACCTGAGATATAGTACTTTCATCTGTGTATACTAAAGTACGGGATCTGCTGCCAACACCCAGAGATCTTCTGATGTATAATCATTTTGCTACTACGTTCTATTTTTTCTTGGGATTTTTTTGTGACTCTGCAGAATCTCTGCAACATGGCGCTGCCAACATTTGGTCTGGTGCTTATTTATGGGACCCCTAAGTAGCACTTGTGCTTGTCCACAATAAAATCGCACCATTACCTGGAGACGTCCATGGTGGGAGGGCATTGCCTCCTCAGTTTTTTATGGTCTACCTATTGCTGTTGGTTTTTCAAGCTTGAAACCTAAAAGGTTTTTTGACCCGTTTTCATGCTACAGTCCGAATCATTTTGTTCTGCTTAATGGCTCAACCAGTTGCGATCCCGGGTCATTGCTGCGCGGTGGTTACTCAACATTTGTTGCAGCATGGAGTCCCCAATGCATGGTCTCCGGTTGTTTTTGTAGTCGAGGCAGATCCAGCATACCGTATCGGAGTGTTTTACTCCTGGGTTACGTTTCCCCCCATGGATGCGAATGAAAATGCTTTTCATCACTACACTGCTGCGGCTGTTCCGGCAGCTCATTGCCCTTATGCCAGGGGTGTGGAATTTAATAAAATATGTATTTGTCCATGGGCAGGTTGCTTCATAAATCTACTTGTCCTGTAACATGATTCACTTGTCCCTTTTATGCCATGTAGTGGCGGTGACAAATTATGACAGGAATCTCATTATACAAGAGCTCTGATATAGCCTTGCTGATTATACCAGGGCTCATACCATAGTAGTGTTTAAATACTTGAAATCCCCTTATGTTGCCAAGTTTCCGCAGATCTACATACTGGGGCTGAAGGTAGTGGTAAGCAATAGTTCCAGGGTTAGAATGCCCTTTTGAGTCTGTGCAAACTTACTAACTTGCACGTTTTAAGGGTTTTCAAAAACTCTTGTCTAAACTTTTCTCATATTGAGAAATGCTGGAAATTTCCTCCTGACAATGGCAGACGTAAACCTTCTTCCAGAGTTGGGAAAAAGGGGTTGGAGGGAAAGTAAACTTGCAAACACTCAGATTTTCGCAAGAGCAAATCTACTCATGCTAAAATGCAGTTCACAAATATTTTCTAGGAGTAGTGTTTCTTGTCCTACTTCTGTAAATTCTTGGGAATTCACCAAAGCTGTGTAGCTTCACTTAATGCAAGACATATACCAGGGGTGCACTTTTGAGACTTTCTTTAATAATTGGGACCCTAATTTGGTCTGGCGTTGACCATGACCTTTTGCGTTTATTAAAATTCTGTCTCTCTCTCTCTCACTGTATCGGCTGGCTTCACTGTGAGCGACAGCATCCTGCTCTTTCATAAGGAGCATATCAGCACACAAAATAGTTTTGTTCAGTGCTAGTAGCTACTGTGGCAGTGTGTGCTTTTTGAGACCAAAAACAATGTTTGCTTTTGCCAATGTTTGTTATAATGGTGAGGGCAGGGCAGCTCCCACACCAATAAGGTTTTACAAAAACCGTGTCAAAACAAGTAACAAATTGACAAAACTAACAAGCTGACCACCAATTTCAGACCTTCTGGCTTTGCCAGTGCTTGTTTATTTTTGTTTCCCACATCCTTATTGAAACTGGTTACACTGATCTTCCATTTTGAATATTTTTGGGAAAGACTAGCATGCATCAACACATGCTACTAAATGATGCTGCATAGAAATGGTACCTGACATTTTACAGTAGTTTGCAAAATGTTTTTTTCCTGCTATCATTTTTTTATCAACATTTTATTTTGAAAGCAAAGAATCATCAGTCATGCTTTTAAGCTTCTGCAAATATTTGCATTAAGTCAGAGAGCATCTTGGGAGCATTATACATAGCCTCATATTGCTAAACTTTGAAAAAGTGTGTACAGATTTTTATACTGGAACCAGTCAGTAGTACAGTCAGATCTTACAACATTTACTTAGAGCGCTCACCCTAATAATAAAGACTTTCAATTAATGAACCATAAATACAAATTTGAACAGCATTAACCCCTTGAGTGCCCCGCCCTTTCCACGCCCTGTGCCGGGCGTTTCATTAGCGGGCGGGGCTCATGACGAGATAGTCTCGTCATGGGCACAGCGCAACCGCGCCCCATGACGAGACCGTCTCGTCATGGGCACTTAAGAGGTTAACAAATAGACAAAAATATTTCCTCAACTGCAGTGCCCTTCCCTGAACAATAACGTGGTACTGCAAACTAGCAGCTAAGGGGTTTGTGCTGCAGAGGAATGGGCCTACTTGTCCAAAGGACAAAATACACATAAAAACTTCTTGCCCTTGACCCCAAACAATATGTCTTGGGCGTTGGGCTATAGGAATTCCACATCCCTACCTTATGCGGTTATTAAAATTCCTCTTATGGCCTGGGAGCACCAGATTTGGTTTAATAGCACCCTACCCCATCCTACTGCTACTGTTCGAATGGGCCCCTTGAGTATTGAAGGGGCCACTTGGCCTGTTTTGGATGGTTTTACTCTGTACCCTAATAATCGCAACACCAATTTGGCAGAAGTACGTTTGATATATGCTCAGGTTGTTCTCCTCTATAGATGCCTGATCCACTTTGTTGTCATTGCTTATCTGGTGGCTGCGCCTCCTGTATAGGATCCGCATGGTGGGGGTCTTATTAGCCCCGTTATTATTAATTCAGTGATGGCCCAACATCCTCAGAATCGGGACGACTTTCTCTTTTGGATTGCTCAGAAAATTGACCAACTTGATGCTGTTTTCCCTTTTACAGGTCCTGTTGAGAAACATTGGATCCTTACTATGTGCATGCCTAGTGGTCTGATTTCCCCCTTGGCCGACTGCAACACCTGGGTGATGGTGTTTGCCTCAGTGCATACCCTCTGATATGGCACCTCCTTGATGAGCATTCTTCCGAGTGTTCTTAAACAAGTACAGAACGAACATGGGGCAGGTCCTGCCATGGATTTGGGGATGAAGTTGGTGAGTATTTTCCCGTAGTCTTCTAAATGATTCTTTCTAATGTTAAAGGTGAAGCAGTGTCCTTGATGGTACGTCAATGCCTTTGAATTGTGGCTGAAGTTGACTGTGAACGTGAGTTGCCGATTATTATAGCCAATGCTTATACATCACTTGGCCTTAGTAACTTGGGGGTCAGACCGACTACTCAGTCTCAAGGTAAGCCGCCTCCTAAAAAGAAAGGTCATCCTGCCTTTCCTAATAAGATATGGGACAAATCTAAGCAGCAACAGAAGCTTAGGTCTCGTGGTGAGTCACCACCCCCGGACGCTTCCGAACGTAGTTATGATTTACATGATCCCTCTAAAATTAAAACTCCTGAGAAGTTTCATGGTCCTAATCCTCGTTCTGTACGTTCCTTTCAGGATTCGTCTGATCACCAGTACGACTGAGGAGGGCGGCAGGATTGCTGGCACTCTTTCGATGTGAAAGTTAAGAGAGAGGAACCACCTCCATATAAAGCCCCAACCCAGAAGAAGAAAGTTGCCGCTTTAACAGCAAAATATGCCCCAGATGGTGAGAACCCTCTTACTGGACAGGAGTTGGATGTTGACTCTGCTCGACAGAGCGACGGAAGTTACCGTGGTGCGCCAGACACTCCACCAGTTTCTCGAGGCAAAAGCAACTGACACTTTTGTAATGGTTGAAACTGCGGACACCGCATAGCTCCACCTGATGGACTTTGCCATGTAGACATTCAGATTGATGGTGACACCATAAATATTATTTTTCGGAAAAACTTGACGTATTCTTATAATATTTTACTGGTGCAGGTCGATTGGTATTCCCCGTTTGCTCTGGTGCGTCCCTGATGAGACTAAGCATGATTATGCTTCAGAATGGGCTCTTGCTTTGGCCCCTCCCGTATACCGCAACCAGGCCAGTTGGGATACTGATTCTCATTTACATGTTGTCCCCGTACGTTCCACTCCTCAGCCACACCTCAACATATGATCAAACGTGGCGCTAAAGCGTCTATTAAGGAGATTCTTACTCAATTAGAATATCAGGGTGTAACTGAACCCTATGTCTCTGCGATGAATAATCCTCAAAACACGCATCGAAAACCTTTTTTTATTATTATTAAGCATTTGTAAAGCGCAACAGCTACCTCCAGCGGAGGTGTCCCGGCGCTGGCATCCATAGAGAGATGGGGAGATACCGAGAGAGAGGTCGAGGAGTTAAAGGGTAGAGGATAGGCCAAACAGCCATGTTTTGAGGGCCTTCCTAAATGGCAATTCCGCTTTTATCTGACGCAGGGGGTTAGGCATCATATTCCACAGCGTGGCAGTTTTTACTGCGAAGGCTCTTCCTCCTAGCCTTGCTTTTCTAAAGCGTGGAATGGCTAGGAGGTTCAAGTTGCTGGATCGTAGAGTTCTGGCATTCTGATATTTTTGGAGCCTACGTCTCACATAGAGAGGGCCAACCTCTCTGAGCGCTTTGTGGGCTAGGACCAGAGCCTTAAACATCACTCTTTTTTTAACCGGCAGCCAGTGTAAGCTTTGCAGATGGGGTGTAATGTGATACCGTAGTGGCACATTTCTGATCAGTCTAGCAGCAGCATTTTGGATTCTTTGAAGTCTCCTCAAAAGATAGTCAGGGAGACCAATGAAAAGGCTGTTGGCATAGTCTAACTGAGAGGTGATGAGCGCATGAACCACCGTCTTTCTGCATTCTATAGGAAGGAAGTGAAGACACCTGCGCAGAGCCTTCAATTTCCAGAAGCATTGTGAGGATATGTAGGATATTTGGGCCTTGCCTGTTAATTGGGTATCAATTCTAAAACCCAGGTTCCTGGCTGAGTTGACCGGAATTGGTGGGGGGTTTAGTTCTACTGGCCACCAGATTGAGGAGGGAGCGGCTGATTAAAAAACAATATCTCGGTCTTGTCAGTATTTAATTTCAGGCAGTTATCAGTCATCCAAGAAGAGATATTAAGAAGACACTGCCTGAAGTTAGTAAAAGCATTCTCATTTTGCTCTTTGAAGGAGATAATAAGTTGGGTGTCGTCAGCATAAGAAACAACACGCACACCCAAACCTTCCACGATAGATGCCAGTGGAGCCAGATATACGTTAAACAAGGATGGACTCAGGGCGGATCCCTGGGGGACCCCCTGTAATAGTGTCCTGGAACTGGAAACATGTGGGTGAAGGAAGACTTGTTGAGATCTGTCTTCCAAAAACGACTGGAACCAACGTAACACGGTCCCTGTAACTCCTAGTGAGTGGAGCCTATTGAGCAGAATCTTATGGGAGACCGTGTCGAAAGCTGCCGACAAATCAAGCAGCACAAGCATGGCACAGCTTCCTGTATCCATCGTCTCACGAATTGACTCTGCCACCTCCAGCAGTGCAGTCTCAGTGCTATAGCCCGCCCTAAAACCCGATTGTGATTCATGTAGGCAGCTATTGGATTCAAGAAAATCCGACAGCTGCCTCTGGACCTCCTTTTCCAGAATCTTAGCTGGGGCGGGGAGCAGAGAGATTGGTCTAAAATTCTTCAGCTCCGTAGGATCAGCGTCTTCTTTTTTAAGAATAGGACGGACAAAGGCTTTCTTCCATTCAGTAGGGAAAATTCCTGTGTCGAGTGAGGTGTTCCAAACATTGTTCAACGTGTTGTTCACTACGGGGGCTAGGAGTTTGAGAATTCTAGCCGGGCAGGGATCAGAGGGGCAGCCAGACTTGACTTTCATAAGATCCCTCAGGGAAGCGTCCTTTTCATACCGGCGGAAGTCTGACCATTTGACTGAATGGCAAGCCAAAGGCATCTCCTGCTCATCCGTAATCGGGAAGGTAGAGTAAATGGCCGCAATCTTGTCATGGAAAAAAGAGGCTAATTCATCACACAGCGGAAGAGACGTCAGGATGGTGCTTTCAAGGGGCTGAGGTTTCAAGAAACTCTCTACTATCTTAAAGATCTCCCTAGGGGAGTTCTCTGCCTCCATGATTTGTTTGCCCATAAAATCTCTCATGGTTTTACGTTTGAGGGTATGAAATTTTCTCAGTGCCTCCTTATAAGTCTCCTTAGCTGAGATTTCATATTTTTTCCTCCAGATGCGTTCCAGCTTTTTACAGTGACTTTTTGCCATTTGGAGCTCAGTATTAAACCAAGGTGCTGATGGCCTGCTTCTAGAAACTTTACAGGATCTGATCGGAGCTATCTTGTCTAGGGCAAAGGTTAGCCATGCATTGAAGAGGGAGGAATCTCTGTTGGGGTTTCCGGAGGGGATTGGAGTGGTATTGGCTAATTCACTTCTCATTGAATCAGGAGTAACTTTCCTCCAGTTTCTTCTGTTTTCTATAGTAAGTCCATAGTGCTTAGCAGGGCGCATTAGTCCCAGCTTAAACGTGACTAGCATGTGGTCTGACCAGGTTACTGGCAGCGGCTTTTCCACAATGATGGCCCTGTCATTAGTAAAAATGAGATCTAATGTGTGTCCAGCTGAATGAGTGGGGGATTGAACTCGTTGCACAAGATTTAAACTTTTTAGTGCATCGTCTACTAAAGAGGTTTGAGGGCAATTAGCCAGGTCCATATGCACGTTGAAATCTCCTAGTACAGTGTAGCTGGAATAGCGTAGCGATAGATTGGCGATGCAATCAAATAGTAGCGACCAGTAAGAAGTCAGAGTGCTAGGGGGTCTATAGATCAAAAGTCCTGCCATTGACAGATTTTTGGTGAATTTAATTTGGAAGGACAAGGCCTCAATGGGACCCAGCTCTGCTATTTTTTATATGAAATTTCCCAGTCTTCTTTCAGAATTATTGCCAGACTACCTCCAAGTCTGTTGTCAGCTCTGTTGGCTATAACCATTCTGTAGCCTAAGGGAACAGACAGGCAGATGTCTGGATTCGATCCTTCTCGCAGCCAAGTTTCAGTCAAAAATAGCAGATCCAGATCTGAGGTTT
Source organism: Triturus cristatus (assembly GCF_964204655.1). NCBI lineage: Eukaryota > Metazoa > Chordata > Amphibia > Caudata > Salamandridae > Triturus > Triturus cristatus. The sequence continues at coordinate 75,026,733 of NC_140582.1, read as the reverse complement.
TTAGAAGCAGCCACAGATCAGCAGCATGCTTAGGCAGCGATCTGCAGTTTATCAGGGCTGCTTTGATGGGTTGTTTCTCATGATCAGTATCCAATGTGTTGGCCCTTGGTATTGTGGAGGTATCAAGCGATTTTATAGGGGTCGTGGAACTTGCAAGATTTGCACTGTGACTCACAGGGGTTTCTACCCTTTGTCAACATCCTGTCCAGCGAAAAACAGGTCGGCCTTGCACAATTCGGTTTGGACAGATCAAGCAGTTGTTTCCTGGACCAGATTTTTCTCCCCCCGGGAGGATGATGAGCAGAGTGTCCGGCCCCGGACGCGGGACGAGCGCGGACGGGCGCAGACGGGCTTGCCTTTGGCGCGCCTTCGGCGCGCTCGCGCCATTCTGCCGTTAAATGCCCCTTAGTGCTCGGCGATTGGTCTAGGCGTCACACACCCCCTCAGCCCACAGTGTCAGCGTGCATGCGCCTAGCGCAGGCACTGAAGCTCCACTACTGCGCTGTCAACAGGGATAAGAACAGGACACCAAGAGTAAAATCACAGTATACACATAAAAGCAGGCAATCAGATAAGGGATAAAACAATTTTTAAAAGAAGTGCTGTGCAAAATACGCAGAACGAACAAACAGTCGCGTCTCTCCCGGCTGAGCCTCAGGAGGATGCAGTAGTGCGCGCTCGCGGCATTCTGCCGTTAAATGCCCCTTAGTGCTCGGCGATTGGTCTAGGCGTCACACACCCCCTCAGCCCACAGTGTCAGCGCGCATGCGCCTAGCGCAGGCACTGAAGCTCCACTACTGCGCTGTCAACAGGGATAAGAACAGGACACCAAGAGTAAAATCACAGTATACACATAAAAGCAGGCAATCAGATAAGGGATAAAACAATTTTTAAAAGAAGTGCTGTGCAAAATACGCAGAACGAACAAACAGTCGCGTCTCTCCCGGCTGAGCCTCAGGAGGATGCAGTAGTGCGCGCTCGCGCCATTCTGCCGTTAAATGCCCCTTAGTGCTCGGCGATTGGTCTAGGCGTCACACACCCCCTCAGCCCACAGTGTCAGCGCGCATGCGTCTAGCGCAGGCACTGAAGCTCCACTACTGCGCTGTCAACAGGGATAAGAACAGGACACCAAGAGTAAACCTTTAATAAATAATATTGTGCGTAAAAAGTTCAAAACTACACTAGACATTTCTAATGGATTTTTCAGTCATAACCTGGCTTTTGAGAGCCGGGACTTGTCCGTGTTCAGCGCCCTCGGTTCCCAGAGACGATACACAAGACCACCCATGGGAAATAAGAATAGACCCAGAGTTTTTCCGGCACGGATTGTGTCCCTATTGCATGATATTGACCGTGATGCTTTCTCTTATGTCGATTACATATACCTGATGGATGACCAGAACAAAATAACAAGGGACATTGATGTTAGACCTTCTTTACGGTGTTCAAATTAAATCCCCCGTTTTCGCGTTCTGTTCTTTCCTAGAATTTAGTCTGAACACCGTAGACAAGGTCAAACTACAATGTCCCTTGATATTTTGTTCTAGTCAGGCCCTACCACCTAAACAATACACACAAATGCAGCTATTGTTTGGGAAGACGTACTTTTGTAATATAGGTATGCATCGATAGGTAACAAGACACACTTGGAGAGGGATCTTTCCAGGAAAGACTTTGTGACAGCACCTGAGATATAGTACTTTCATCTGTGTATACTAAAGTACGGGATCTGCTGCCAACACCCAGAGATCTTCTGATATATAATCATTTGCTACTGTAGAAGGGGAGAGGGGTTAGGCTACCCGGTCTTGTATAATGACAGCTCCTTTTATGACTTATAGACTACTTACTATGCTGACTGAATTTGTGTTAGGCATTTTCCTACTTATTGCGGCACGTATACTTCATAGTAGGGAATAAAAGTTAAAAAAACATTTTAAACTTTCCTTGTGTCTCTGTCAGATCTTATTGTGGACTAGTAGGAGTGTGAGAGCGAAAGGGTGTGTCCTGCAACCGCCATTCCTGAGAGGGTCGGGAGTGTTGTGTTCTGAGGTGTCTAATTACTTGTTGCTCTGTGATGGAGTGAGTAGGAGGGCAAGAGAGACACTAGCTAGTCAGTCCCAGGCTAATGGGTACCTAGGTGGTGCGATGACTCAGTCCCTGCCTACTAAGGTTCTATGATCCCAAGCAAAGTTCTGTGACTCCGCAGAACCCCTGCAACAGGCTCAGGAACAAAGTCCCCCCATTGACGGGTGGGGAGGAAAAGTGGATCTCTTGCTATGAGAAAAACACAGTGGGTATTAACTTAGCTATAGGGACACAAAAGTCTGCTCAGCAGCCTCATCGGGGAGCAGACCGACACAGTGTTTTCCTGAGCAACCATCCCCACAGTCATGCTGATCAACACCAAGCATAACGGGCCACATTTAACTCATTTAGACACCAAATCTGGACAGCCCTGAGGTAGATATTCCCTGACTGCACCGACGAAGGAGGACTGATGGCAGTGAATTTGAAGCCTGGTGCCAACATGATGGATTTCCCAGATAGAATGAGAGAACGATGGGAACAAGAGACAGGACAGCTCTGGAATGACACGGGTCCCCAGGTTGCATTATTCCACGACATCCCCAAGAAGGGACTGCCCATTGAGATCCAGACCGAACTAGATGGCTTAGTAGGGCTAGACACCAAACCTAATCATGAAAAATTAACAGCCCACCTTGGAGAGGTACTGGGGAAACAAAGCTGCAGGGGGAATACTGTCCCTAACTCTGATATCAGGTACAATGGTGGGTATAGGAAAGCCAAGAATGAGCTCATTGCAGCTATTTAGACACAAATACAGCCAGATATATCTATGAAAAGGAAGCTGTATCAGCAAGTAATAAAAAAACTAAAAGAGAATGGGAGAGCTCCCTATGGACTAATTTGCATGTAGCACTTTCGAACAAAGCCAGTGAATCAATTTGGGAAACAGTTGCTGGTTGTCCCAATGGTTGTAAACAAACCCTGGATTTCTGTATCTAGCTTCACAACTGGATGGCACATTTTGAACAGCTATACTCTCAGAAGTGTAACACTAGCGAAAGCGATGCAGAAGCTATACAAACTAATTCCAACGCTAAGTTTACCAACCTGATTTTTTCGCTTAGCGAAACGTTAACATCTATCAACTCCTGTAATTCCGGTCGCACTACGAGGCCAGGCAGACTGTCCAATTAACTTTATAGGGAAAACCCAGAAATTTGGGGGCCATACATCAATCTGCTCTCTAGTACAATCCTAGCTGGTATGGAGATTCCTCCCTTCTGGAAACTAGTGGAAATTATTACTATTTACAAACAAGCATTTACAATGCAATGGTCTCGGCAATATTATAGGTAGAGCTATTCGTATTGCTCATTATTTTTTTATTATTTTTGTATCCCTAAATAAATGGCATTGTCGTTTCTATTGGCATTAGCTTTTTTTGTTGCATATGTGATACCTATTGCATTAGCAGAGAGAGAGTGAGGTAGTGAGATAGAGAGAGAGTGAGGTATTGAAATAGAGAGTGAGGTAGTGAGAGAGAGTGAGGTAGATAAAGAGTGAGGTAGTGAGATAGAGAGAGTGAGGTAGTGAAAGAGTGAGGTAGTGAGGGAGAGGGATGTTGTGAGGTAGTGATATATAAGCATAGAGTGATGTTGTGATGTAGTGAGATAGAGAGAGAGGTAGTGAAAGAGGGAGTGAAAGTGAGTTAGTGAGATAGAAAGAGTGAGGTAGTGAGATAGAGAGTGTGTGGCTCATCGATTCCAATATAATATACTTTAATGAACTCGAGTGCAACTCGCCCCACCCCCGACGCCATAACCACACTCTTAAACCATCTACCTTACCGAAGCACATGTATCACATTGAAATGCCTTTTACAAATGCCTCAGCCTTTCTGCTCCAAGCTCGGCAGACGATCCCCTGCCCCCGCGTGTGCACCAATCACTCATTTAGCCCCCAACTAGCCTGCAGCTTCCATCCAACGGGAGGGGGGGTGGGAGTTTGGTGAACACAGACAGTGGGTGGGGGTGGGAGCAAAGCAACAGAAATGTAAACAAGCACAGCACGCGAAAGTGAAAGCGACCGCATTTGGACCAAAAATACACACACTTCAATAAAATATGTATTGCTATCCATAAAAGGCTGGTAGGCCTGGGTACACTCAATTAGGGAAGGAAGGGTGGGCGGTCAAGAGATAAACGGTAAGAAAGGGACGGCAGCCAGGGGATAAAATGCAAGAAAGGGAGGGCGGGAGATAGTTAAAAGGGAAGGAAGGTGTGTGGGGGGAACAAAAGGAAAGAAAGAGAAGACATAAAAAATCATTCAGTCAGATACATTTTTGTGAAAAGTCTGGTTAAAATTTGCCAACAGTGGTCAAAGTTATTAGGAAATAAAAAAAAAAGTTTTAAATGCTCTATGCATGTAACTATAACTAGAGAGGCAATATTCCTGCACGTGTGATGGTTTATAATAACGGGTTCAATTTTACAGCTTACTCATAGCTCTCCGTCACAAGTTTTCTGGTACTACAAAATATTCGTTATCGCTTTGCTACGTCAGGGGTTGCATGAAGCACGCCCAGATGGGTGTCTAGAACACTTTGCAAAAGGTAGATGAAAGCAGAGATGAATATCATCGGGAAGGAGTACAATTTTCCGAAAAAACTAAGTGTTGTGTGAACCACTAACCCGAACAATACTAACTATGTCGGATTCGGAAGATATCTGACAGGATCTCAGCCTCACTGCGCTGTACATGCATTAATGCACATAGACTGGTCCGTTTCCGGAATTTGGCTAAAGAGTAGGTTCTTGGGTTAACAAGCAGGAAAAAAAGATTACACATTTTTAACAACCATATAATTAGTTAAATAAAAAATTAATAGCCGCATGCGCGAAAAGTAACCTACTTATTATCTCGCAAGTTGCCACCTTTAAGCACGAACGGTGTTTACCTGTTGGGCTACGAGCTTAAATTAACACCACCTCTTCGCCTGGCAAAACACTGAAACCCACGAAAATAAACATGACTGCATTTGCGTACCTTCCTCTCCCTTCAGTCTATTGCAGAGGGGCCACGCGCTGTCCATGAGTACGGCGCGTGCACCTCTGCTATCGCCTGCCACGCTCACTCGTTACTAAGCAACAGCGGGCAGGGCCTCTCGAGCAGCGGTGTCGTAATCCATGGAATGACGTAATGTATGATCAGAGTACACACATAAACTTGTCTCTGAAGCTTTATTCAATGTTATATATCGGGACCTGAGTGCGTAGCTACATGAAAGCGTGGCCATCTCTGGACATCTGGGCACCAAATAACAGATGTTTATTTTTACTCATTTTAGTGACCTCCTGGGGATAAACGTCTGCGTGTTCCCACTAGGATTGAGACGTGTGCCCTTGGGGCTAAACAGTGGAACCCTGAGTCAACCGGCTACCTGATCTTGGTGGTACAAAGTGCTCTGCCTAAGATCAAACAGTGACAGCCTCCGGTAGCCATGACTTCGCTACAGCTGTATGCTGGCGTCGAGCCTGTCATACGGGTCTCTCTAATCCCAACAACATCGACGAGGCCTCCCACATCCCCCCCTACTAATCGCTCACGATCACACGGTATAGTCAAGTGTGGGAGCCGGTTTTAGAAAACATATCACCTCCTGCCCCATACCTGGTGCTCGAAGCTGTTGAAATGAGGAAAAGGCGCTGGGCGGGCAGAGGTACCTGCCTGTGACCGTGTGTGCAGGCATCCCTCCCTGCGAGGAAGCGGGCACCCAACGGCCTCGGGGCTAACGGGTTGTACGATTGAGTGCGCCATGTCCTGGTGCAGGGAGTGAAATTGAAGGAAGAACTTCGGAAAATACAGATATTTTGAGTGGCTGTAAGTCCAGCAAAACCGGCCCTTGATACTTGTGCTCTGGGAACTACACGTTTCAGCCTCAGAGCGTAAGTGTAGGACTGCAGGTCATAGAATTCTTTTGAGAGGCCTATTGCCAGGTGTTACTGGCCAGTACTCCCGATAGGACAACAAGTCCCACAATGCATTGAGCTGGATGAGTTGTGACCCCTGCAAGATGCGCCATGAGGCCCGTCATTCTGTCCACCGGGCCTGTTTCTCATATCACTGCTCCTCTGTGTAACCCCGCTTGCCTCATCTACCTCGGATAAAGAAAGAATGACATTTAAAATTAGTTTTACATTCCCGTTTGTATGTATTCAGATTTTCCACATTTCATTAATTTAGCGGCGAAACGGATTAAAACATCTCGAAAAAGTGCCCTGGCGTCGTAAAGGGCTTGTAACTAAGCCCCCCCACCCCCTTCCCCCCCTCCCAGAGCCTTGTGTGGCCTCAGAAATCAGTATCGGATCTTTGGGCGCTTCGCGCGTTCAAGTGAACCTGTGCGCGCGCGCTGTACTGGCGTATACTGTTAATTTCGTTTACCTACAGGGTTTCAGTAAGACACACATAGACAGACATACAAACTTGAATACACAAAGAAACATTCAGATACCGAGCGGGAGAAATACACATGTAAACAGACACACACAGAAACATTAAAATACAGAGGGAGGGGAAGGCACACTGTCACATGTGTAAACTAACAAACATTGAAACAGAGAGAGAGAAAAACAAACACATTCACACGTAAACTAACAAACATTCAGATAGAGAGAGAAAAACGCAGGCACGCATGTAAACGAACAAACACGCAAACATTCAGACTCAGAGAGAGAACAATGCACGCAGTCATACAAACACATTCAGAGAGAGAGAAACGAAGTCACACGAAAACAAACGCACACGCTCACAATAATCAGGTACAGAAAGAGAAAAGCACAAAGATCCTCATGTAGGCACACACAGGGAAACATTTAGATGCAGAAGGAGAGAAACGCACCCATAGACCCAACGCCGCCCCGCTCACACAGTGAGGGGGTAGCTAATGTGGGGGTCGTCGGGTTATCGTATAAAAGGGTCCCTGGTCCGGAGCCGGCACGTGGGTGGAGACCGCAGGGTGCGCCGGTCCGGGAGAAGGTGAATCCCTTCCCTCGCCGCCTCCTCTCGCTGCTCCAAATGAACCACAATATTGATTCAAAGTTAGGTAAACACTGCGCACACCTTCCTTGCAGAGAGAGTCTGGCTGCCTGAGCCGAGAGAAGCGAAGAGGAGGAAGGGCAAAGTTCAATGGAAATCATCATGACGTGATGCACTTCCGAACAGACGCCATACGTTTGAGAGCACTTCGAAAACATTCTCGTAGGAGTGACAAGCTCATTGCGTGACAACACCGCACGGCTTCATTAGCACCTTCAAACCGAGGGGCAGGGGGAGAGGACAAGCACACCACTGCCTTTCTCCGAGGCGAAGCAGAAATGCCTCGGAGAAACACAGTGGCGTTTTCAGATTCGGGGGCGTGTTTCTTTCTCTCTCCTCTTGCCATTGGCTGGAGGAGAGAAAAACACGCCTGAGAAAGGGCGTGGCTAGAAAGTGGAAAGAACAGCAAGGAACACGCCGCCGAATCTGGAAAAGACGGAGCCTATTTGGAGGGACGGCTCTCTCCTCCAATGGCTGGCCTTCGTTTAGGAAGCCAGCCAATGGAGGAGAAGCTAAAAGAGAGGCGGGCTAAATAGCCACTCTAGAAAACATTAAATCTCCGACTTCCGGTTCTGCCTTCGGCAGACCGGTAGTCCTCGACCTAAAAAGGGGACTGGGCAAATCCGGACTATTATAGGCCTATAAGCCTGATTGGCTCCCTACAAAAACAAATTTGTAAATAGGTTTTGGCTCATATACAGGAGTGGATTAGGGACGAGAGTATACTCTCGCATTGGCAGGCGGGGTTTAGGCCAAATGTGAATACTGTGGATCAGATTTTTCATTTTGCCTGCATGTACAGGAGAGAGGTGATTATTGGCAAGAGCAAACTCTATCTTGCCTTTGTCGACCTTCGTGCAGCTTTTCACTTGGTTCCCCGCTCCAAGCTATGGAAGGTTCTTGAGGAGTTGGGACTACCAACTTCCCTGTTGGACAATCTGGTGAGGCATCATGCTGATACACTTGCTCAGGTTAGGTGGGAGCAGGATGGGGTCTTGACCACCCCCATTTATATTGATCGGGGGTCAGGCAGGTGTGTGTTTTGGCGTCCACCCTCTTTAGGTTATATATAAACAGTGTAATTGGCTTTCTGGATAGAGATGGATGTGATGCACCCAGGATAGGAAGGCGGAGGATTCCCGCACTTATTTTTGTGGATGACACTTTGTTAATATACAAGCCGCTGCAGGGTCTGCAACAACTCCTGAACTCCTTTCAACCGTTTTGTGTGGAGCAGAGCTTGGAGCTTAATAGCGCTAGGACCAAAAGGATGACTTTCACCAGACTGATGTCGACTTTCTGTAAGAGGAGGATGCAAGTGGGCGATACAACCCTAGATGTAGTGTCCAGTTTTGAGTATTTGGGTATTAAATTGACCAAGAATTTATGCTGGAAACCGCAGGTAGATAAAGCTAATTTATCTTTGATCAAACACACTGCTTATAAAGGGAAAATCCACATAAAAATATCATCAAGAAGGGTGGCACTGGCATTGGAAATATATAATGTAAAGGCCCTAGGGGCAGTGTTATATGGTGCTGAGCTGTGGGGGTATTCACATACAGAGAGCCTTTCTATAGTGGAGCAAAGGTTTAAAAGAACCCTACTGAATCTCCCTGTAAGTACACTGTTGATTCCCCTCTATTTAGACATGACCCAAAATAAAATCGCCCAAAAGATTACATGCAGAATGTTGACCTATTGGTATAGATTATGGACAACACCTACCCTTGATTCCTATCAGGAGGGAATCAAAGATCTTATGGTCCCACAGTATGCAGGGAAAATACAGTGGCTCTGTGCTATTAAGGCCCTACTTCAAAGATTGAAATTGGATAAATACTGGACCTCACCAGAGAGCATGTGCTTGATTGGAAAGACCAGTATAAAGGGACTATTCAGGGAAAATGTGGCAATTGACAACCTTAGACAGTGCAAGGGCTCTCTATCTGTGTCTTTTGACTGACTGGAAACCAATGCCCTTCCTTTTATGAAAGTACTATCAATGAAACTGTCCCTCCACTAGCGAGGAATCTCTACCTTCAATTTGGGTATGGCAACTCATTCACTGGCAGATGGCGACAGGAAAATGTTTCATACGATGATCTGTGTGTAGGTTGTGAAGGATGTTCGGAATCGCTAATCCATGCCTTGTTGTTTTGCCACTCCTATAAATACATACGTGCAAAACGGATTGTTCCTCTGCAATAATCTGGGATGTAGAGAGGTAATGTTCAGGTAATTGCATTGCGATAATAATCAGATTGTAGTGTTTTGTCTGGCAATGTTTTTATAGGCATGTTGGATTGAGCGTGCTAAAATCCTACAGTCATCTACTTTGTGATGGGACATTTTTATACTGTAGATTTCATCATTTGATTTTTGTCTTTTTATACTTTTAGATAGTGGTTTGTGTCATGAATTTTTGTGGTTTTTTACTGTGTTTCTTTTTAATCATTATAGCGTTATTTACTCATAATTAATATTTATATTTTTATGTACATGTGTATTGTGGTTGTCTTGTTTGTCTATACTTTTATAATCCACAGAGAATGAAATAAAGTTATTTGATGATGATACACTATTACCGGAAAAGACAGGAGAAGGGCAGGGAAAAGCAAGAGCAGGGCCAGAGAAACACCGCCAAATTGGTTCAACAAAAGCTGAAAAAGACCGCCCTCGAGGGGGCCATGTTGGTCGCAAACGTCCGGATGACACCAGTCCTTAAGGGAGCTCCGCCTCCGGACTCCAGGGGATATCCACCCAGTGCTTGCAGCCGAGGTCAGAGAAGCTGGTTACAACCCGGTCTCATAGAATGCCACTATTACAACAAAATGGGCCACATGGCTAACCAGTGTCACCTGAAAACATACCACGATCAGAATGGAATAGTGCCAGGACAGCCCCCACAGAGCATCCATCCCCAAAACCAAGTCCAGAGGAACGCAGTTGCATTGTAAAATCAGCCCAAAGACATCAGGCTATAGCCACCCCGGCGGCCCCTAAATGGTGCATAAAACCGGCACCCAGATCCAGCAGTCCGAGTCCAGGCTTGGGCGGGCAATGTAATTCTCACCAACTCTAGGTTTCCCACAAAATGAGGACCCTTCATAGTTCCAAAACGAAGCAAATGGGGACGGGAGCCAGATTTCTCACATGCTTAAGGCAGGGACGTCCTCAAAGTTAAAAAAAAAACAACCATATGACCCAAGTCGATAATGAAAAACCCATCAAGGCCATTAGCGTTACCCACATTGGGCCGAGCACACGAGTCCCCACGGCACATCAGTCTCTGTGAAAATACAGCAAACAAATACCATTCCAGCCATTCCCCTGCAGGACCGTACGGGGGGCCACAAACGACCCTCTGATATGCTGTGTTAGTAGCAGCATTGCCCAAACCACAGGAAAACCCCCAACGGGACCCGCACAAACTTGCCCTAAAGTAGCCCAAACTCCCCAAACCTTCCAAAAGGAGGGCATAACCCAACAACCCAACCCCATTAGAAAAAATCTCATTACACATCACGTGCAGGGACCCGAGAGAGGCGCAGGTGTCAATGAAAACATCAACCTAAAAATTAAACATCCTCTTCCCCTCGCAGTAGCACATAGCCCATGCAGGTCAAAAGGACGCCCCCACACGGATTAAACAACATACACCTTTAAACAGAGCAAACCACACGGAGAAATTACTGTCCCCACCGTAGCAAGGAGAGAGGAAGACACCAAAGTATAAATAGCACTAAATCAGCTTAAACTCACCATTCCCTAAAAATGCTAGCACCCCCTTCAGGTACCCCACCAGAAAATATTGCTTACAGTGGAGCCATAGAGTGTATCGGTAAAAAGTGAACGCAGGAATATTCAGAAAAACTGGCTAACAATGTGGTTTTTTCAAAGCTAACCTACAACCCACAGCTCTTATCCTCCAGGTCTGCGATTGAGCCGCACGTGCACCAGTATTGCAGCGGTCTGCCACCCCTTCGATCAAAGCTTCCAAAAGGACTTCAACAAGGCCAACCACTCAAGAACACAGACTACAAATTGATTCTACAGCAAACTTTTTAATACAAAGACTCTTTTTGCACCACACAAAGACAAGAAACCCCTGGGCGCACAGACGACAGACATCTCCCTGAAGACCATCCCATAGCCTACAAATGTTTTTTAAGTTATGTATTTATATATTCGTGTACACACTATGTTTAGCCTGGGTGATGTTGCACCCCTCTGGGGCTAAATATTTACCTAGTCTCATGAAATCTACTTCGACATTCTTGCAACGCATGTGCAGAGACCTTTCTCACCTCACTTACACCTATGCTGAACCAAACACTAGCATTCCTTACGCATTACACAGCGGACTCCTCCACAACACCTGGTATCAAAATATGACTGCTACGGGCACTTAAATCACAAATAGGTCATGTTACATATATGCTCACTGATACTCCACACCATAGGTACAGACAGGCTTTAATTATCCCAAGAGATAGCCCCCAAAAAGGCAAAATGCCTCATTCACCTGTACCTATGCAGGATCAGGGCCAAGATTCAGCCCAATAAAGTAGAACTGTGTAGAGCAATAGTAAATATCACCCGGTATGAAACCAACACCGCAGATCTCTACTTTTTTACCGAACCTAGCGATATCCAAACCGAGGTAGACAGGCTGTGCATCAGGGGAACTATAGGAGAGGACACTGTCTGGCCCCGGGAAGTCATAGAAAAGAGGTTCTTGGAGCAACACCGCCACACCAGTGCACAAATACATCTGCTCCCACCTGTCTGCAGTCCCAAGGTGGCCCTTAACATATTTGGGGTCACCTTTTTTAATGATAAACGGACCCAGGACATGGAATTCTAGTACAGGGCCGCTCACTTCAATCATGCTAGGGGAAATGAGTCTCATGGGAGGGGGTCAATCGCCATTATAGATGCCCCATGCTGGGAAATCTGGAATACAGAGATTAACAGGTACACATGGTTGGAGGCTAAAGGGGCAACCCCTAATTGTATGGAAACGTACACTGTATTCCTTGTATTTCAGAGGTAAAGGAAGCATACCACTTGGTTATAACAAGGACCTGCATTGGGCACCTCCACGCTGATTGATTTCTACTGCCAGTTTGGTGAGCTTGCCTACACCCAGCTCATCCCCGGATAGCGGGGCCTCTGCACCCTCATGATCATACACACACCAATGCTGGTCATCCCTGGTGAAGATGTCTGAGTTGTCGCAACATCTACTACAGAAGAAAACAACTCCTTTGCATCAGGCTTGAATAAGAAGAACTGCTGATTACTTTGGCGAAGTTCTGTACAAGGACATTCCAGAAGAATTTAGACCGTTTTTAGAGACTAAGGTAAACGCAGGAGGGCTCATATCCGGGAAACGGCCACTACAACGCAGCCGTTTCAACGCATAACAGTAACCACGCATGCATTACAACGCATGCGTGGTTACCACGATTGCCTTTATCACGCATGCCTTTACTACGAGATACGTAGTAAAGGCATGTGTGGTAAAGGTGATATTAAAAAAAGGGGGGTTGGGGGGGTCTCCCCCCCCAAAAATAACCAAACCTGTTTGGAGGCAATCGGCGTCGTACCGTCGTTAGAGGAAACAGAAAGACACTTCCGCTTCCTCTTTACGACGTGCGACGCAGATCGGAAGAGCTTTCAGATGAGAGGACCTAGCGAGGTAAGGGGGAATTTAGTTTAAGGAATTAATGAGGGGGACTTGTAGCGAAGGGGTAAATTTAAGAGTCTGTGGGTGGGGAATCGCAAAGGGAAACATTTTTAATGTTGAGGGGAGGGGAATTTATTAGAAGAAAAAGGGGCTGGAGGGCGCACAGGGGTATTATTGAAAAAATAAAAAAAAGACCATTTACCACGAAAATGCCTTACCGATATGCGTGGTAAATGCATTTTTGTGGTAAATGTTATTCGTGGTAACGCATTTGCGTTGTAACGCATGCGTAGTAAAGGCATGCGTTGCAACGGAATGCGTTGTAATGACATACAACCCTCATATCCTTCGTCACCATGCACACAAAGGTGGATGTGGAAAATGTTAAAAAATTATTAACAACACTGAACTCGGCCTATATGCTATCAAGCCTTATGGTGATGCAACATCAGTTCGTGTTGGACATGATGACCGCGACGGAGGATGGGGTGTATGTCAAGATCAGTGCCTCCTTTTGTACTTTTATCCCCGATAAAGATCTTGAGAACGGAACTCTCACTCTTGCCATCCAAGCACTGTGTTGTCTACAAGCTGACATGAAGAAGGAGGGAGGTGCCCTTCAGCAAGACTGATTTCATTGTATTTTTTCTTGGATCTCCCTATGTGTGTCCAAACTATTCACATCACTACGCCCAGGTTTCTTTGGTGTACTACTGTTGTATGGTTTCCTAAAAATGGGGGTTTCCTGCTGTAAAAATGCAGTCCTCAAATTAGATAGTAAACAAATAGCTTGGGAATGGTTAACAGACACTACAGCAACACTAACAGTCTTTAATAATGTAACTGTCATGACATATGAGGGGGATGAAGTAGTTGAAAATTCAACTAGAGGGGGGAATGTTAATATCCGTGAATACAATGCCATTACAAACCATGATATATGCAGGCCCGAGTATGGCAATATCAATAAATGCAATGTCTATGGCACGCCATAAAATGTGTTTGCATAACAATGTTGATACCAGTAGAAACAGTGTCAATGTATGAACATCATCTATGCACGCATTATAATGTTGATACCAGAAGAAACAATGTCAATGTATGCCATAATCCATGCACGCATAACAATGTCAATATCAGTAAAGACAATATCGATGTACTCTATGACAACTGTTCGCACAATACTGAGGATATCAGTAAAAGTTATATAAATGACCGCCATGGTAATAGTACATATTTTAACAAACTCATATCATTACTGTTGGATTCACGCAAGGTGGCCTCCCTATCAATCTTGAGTCAGAGATACATAGTCAGACAGGTTCTGCGACCCAAACCTGAGCCTACCGATTGACAGGTCACAGGTGGGGTTACACTTAGTCCAAAGACATAAGTGCACCCAGGAAAAACCTTGATCAATCCCACAGACAGGCAGTTACACCACAAACAGGTCCGAGGAAATTGGCCCCAATAAAACACGTTTGGCCATAGGCACGGGTTCCCAAAATACCACAAAAATAGATGCCACATAAAGTTAGGAACACTCAGCAAATCAGGGCACAGCATACACACCACACGTAGTGATCACACGCTCCCCACGCTGGACATCTGGACGCATACACACTGGCCTACACTAGCTATCCCCAAGGTCGAGAGCCACCTGTGTCCCCCTTATTAAATGGTTGTAATGTTGTTTATAAATAGGCCAAGAAAACCAGATCAGTTTATAGCACCTCATGAACGATATAAATGGTCGGCTAAAACTTCTGTACAATGAGAGACTTTCTTCAGGTGCTTATGTGTCGATACTATTTTTGTGTGTAACCTATCTGGAAAGAGAGGTGGCATGAATGTAGTTTTGACATCTGGACTGGCAGATAAATCCCAAACTTCTCCTACTTTACATGCTAAATAGCTGCACTATTTTGGCCAGTGCTTTGCCACCATCTAGGTAAACCTACTAAACCCAGAACGTTCTGTAAACTAGACACCCAGGGGAGTTCAAGATGGTGTGTATCCCACAATATGTTCTTACCAGCTATGCCCTGCAAACCTCCAACTTTGCCAACATTATTCACTTTCCTCATATTTCTGATAAAAACTTCCATAATCTGCAGTGATCCATAACAATTCTACCACCCAGTATTACTACACTTCACCTAGAAAAAACGCTACCCAACTCGTGTGGCTTGGCCAACCATCTTCGACATAAAAGACCTCAAAACAAAACATGAACTCATCATAAATAGGGGTAGCTGCGGTATGAGGGCCTGGGCACAGCCAACATCTAGTGACACCTACAAACCGAGAAATATTTTAAAACTGGAAACCTGAAACAGTCCAGTGTGGTGTGCCCTGCGTGGATCCAATGATGTTTTCTACACATAATACCCTGCAAATCTCAAACTTTGCCAAAAGTCACGCATTTCCTCACATTTCTGTGACGGAAACTTCTAGATCTGCAGGGATCCATAACATTCATACCACCCAAAGCTCCCACACTTGTTCAAGTAAAATGCTACCCCACTTGTATGACTCGGTCTAGTGCACACAACAGGAGTAAATAAAACCAAGGACAATGGGAGTCCATCACAAGGATCCCATTGTCCCTGGTTTGATCCGTTCCTACTGCTGGCACTAGGCCTAGCAAAAATTGTGGTAAAAGAAGTGCTTTTTGATACAATTCGGCTTGCTCCTAAAAGTTGGAAAGATTGCGATGTAAACACAGCAAGCCTTTTGTAGATTCCATTTTTAGATATAAATATAAACTTTTTTTACAGCACTTTTCCCCATTTTTATGATAACCCAACAAACATTAGCTATATTTTGGCTATTTTCTCGGTGCATTCCAAGGGAATGCTGGGGTACCTTTAGAATGATGCAAATTTGGCGTGGATCCATTATGTGGAAAAAAGTAAAGAAGATTAAGTGCAAAGTACCCCAAATAAAAACAAGCATTTGCAATGCAATAGGTCTTGCATTTGCGGGAGTTTAAGCTATTTGCATTGTAAATGACAATGCCTTTTATTTATCTGCTTTGATAATTAGCACATAAATAAAAGGCATTGGGTCATATGCATGAACACGTTTTCCCATAGACACAGAATGGGTAAAACCCTTTGATGCATCTGGCCCATTGTCATTTATAATGCCAATAGCGCTAACTCTTGTAAATACGAGACCTATTTCACTTCAAAGAAGCGGCCCCCATCGTCCCGGCCTGCTTGCAAAGTGGAAATGTTCATGGCGCGCTGAATATTGCAGGAAAGTATGTTGTGCCTGCAGTAGGAGAAACTCATTAAATAAAATAGTGCTTACAGACTAAATAAGACATACCATATAACAACTGAAGTAAATGGGCCAGTTCTCATGAGAGATTACAAAAGAAAACAAGACAGTAGTAAGGAGGGACTAACAAGCCTATTAACAAATCAGAAACCAGCATTTACAAAGGACAATGACACAAGCAAATGAAAAATATGGGAGAAGCTTCAAGTCCTTACTCTAATACAGCATGTCTCGCAGAGCAGTGCATGCGCTGCTAGGCTCGACCTAAGAACGGTCCACACACTGATCTGTCAGACCTGCCCATCAGGCACTTCCTGATTGCACTATATACCCCAGTCCGACCCAGATTGCACCCCATAATCTTTTCAGCATAAAGTATTTAGATTTCCAAGAAAAAAATAAAATGAGATCCAGCTTTTGAAGGCTTAGAATGTAAAACATCCTGTGGAAAATGAGAATGGATACCCTGGAGCAGAAGAGCCCTCGGCAGGTATTTTATTTCCCACCTGCCAATGAGGAAGCTGCTTGTTTCTGTACTTGAGTTATCATGGCGGGGAACAGACTGAGTTTGTTTTTCTCGCTTTTGTACCACTGGCCCACTCCTCTGTCCTCAGATTGTCTCTAATGTGTGTAAAAGTATCGTGGTCACATAGGTTTTCCTCACAAGTCATGCATAATTCATGCAAAAGCTGCAAAACACATGCGTAGGATCTGTAGTTTGCTGTGAGGGGCACTTCTAAGTGAATATAAGGACTTTGGTAATCATGTTTTGTTTACGAGTGTAATTGTTTTTTGCAGCACTCGAGTGGAAAATCGAAGCAAGGTACACATTCCATAAAAAATGCTCACAAGTTACTGGCGTGACTCGGTTTCTGAAAAACTGCGGCAAAAACCTAATAGTAATCATGCAATGCAAGTACAAACACCATGCTTGGGAGTTACCATAGTGACTAGGTTTCAAACTACTGCAAGAAAAAGAAAGGAATGCACATGCACACAAAATCCTAAATTAAAAAAAACTACTGCCGTGGACTAACGCGCACAAGACCAAACTATGCGAGTTCATTGGTGCAGGAAAAGCAGGACACTCTGCGGCCTAAGGGATGCCAATAATTAGCAATGGATACAGAGAGACTGGGCTGTCAAGAATGTGGTTGATGTTTTGGTATCGGTGAAAAGAAACAGGACTGATAACAAAGTGAATGGATACTTCAGTGGATTCCATTCTATGTCATTAAGGACACAATGCTTCAGTTCTGGGATTTCCTCTTGCAAACCATGTTATCAGGTTTGTTTATTCCAGTTGCTTACATTAGGAATGGTTAAAACTACAACTACTAGAATCCATTAAGCTGTTAAATAAAAGACACTGACTACAGTCATTGTAGCTTAGAGATCAACCATGTTTACTACAGCTTTCTGCGTTGTCTCGAATAGAAATCCCTTCTGCCTAGTGCATGTCAACAGGGACTGGAAATCCTTTGTATCAGGTACTCGAGAATCCGTCTCATAGCGACAGGAACAGACCTATCCCCTCACGTGATCTCCCAAAGGCGCCAACCTCACCCTTTACACACTGGTTGTCACGTGACTCCTCGCGAAAGTTAAATCATGGTTCTTAGTGTTAGTGTTCAATGGCATTTACTGTTATAGTTGAATTAAATGAGGAAGTGAGTGCCGTGGTTTGCCACACAAGTCTTCCCTGATGAACTAACTTGAGAAAGTCTTAGGAACCTAGTGCCAAGAAGTATTCATTAACTCCCTTCGCTCTAAATAGTCATGGTTTGGCTAGTGTGTGTGGATGTTTTGCAGTGTTGGTGTACCCACTTTTAGACACTCAGGAAATGAGACCTATGGCATTGGAAAGAAGGGGCCGCCATTGTCCGAGGCTGCTTGAAAAGAGAAAGCATGCATAGCACGCTTAATGTAAGTAAAGCACGTTGTGCCTGCAGTAAGAGAAACAGGTAGGTTAACAGATGGATGGATGGATGCAAAATACTTGACCTTCCCATAAAAAACGACTGTTCACTCTTTGGTCCATCCATATCTACAAATAAATTGCAACAGGCTGCACCACCACATACACCAGTACATACCATCTGAAAATTCTTTAACATAAGTACTATCTGCACAATCTGTTATTGGAGACTTGGCAGCAAAATATATTTTTAAGTGAATAGCAGTGTTCTATCTATAGTCTCTTCTATATGTTTGTCATTAATCTCAGACATTAACAATGACTGTAATAATTGTCCCGACTAGTTATGGACCCAAAGTTACTGAGGCTGTCCCTCTGGGTGCCTGAATCTAACCTCCTTAAATTGCATGGGATTTCAGATCCAAAATATATCATGAACGCTCATCAGAGCGGCTTCATAGCATTTACTGGAACTGCACAATGTACAAGGAAGTAGAAAGGTTAGGATAAACTGAAGGTTGGGAATTTGTAGCCAACATTGTCCCCTTGCTGAGGCTGCCTGTTGCAGTCCTTCACTGCTGCAGCACCTGCCTGCTCACCGGTCCCACATGTCCATAGTGTAGCTAATTGGATGATGCCTCACCAGGGGTGGTAGAGTCTTGGCATACATCTTCTACGAAGATAGATAAGGTGGAAAAGCAGACTCACTCCAGACTGATGGACTACTTTACCAAGCATAAGGTGGGCCGTAATGAGCTTGCATTGCTGCAATCCAGGTTGATGCCCTTGAGCCAACAAGCAATGTCCTGGCTGCAATCAGAGAAGCAATCAGAGAAACAAAAACCTCCTTAGATGTAAAAACTGACGTAGTCTTGACTTATGTTAACTTAGTGAAGCTTAACCTCCATAAAGTGTCAGACTGAGTGTAGGTTTTGGGGCTATCTCAACAGAGATTGCTGACATTGTTCATAAACTTCAAATCTGTTTCCAAACTGCAGGAGATGACTACGAAACTGGAAATATGTACTGGAGATTCAGAGAAGAGGTCCATTCGCATTAATCTATATTTGGTGGGCCATCGTGATAGGGCTGAGGATCCTATTGGTTCCTGGAAATATCCTTTCACTACCCACTCTGCTATGCAGTATTATAAGCTTTGAATCTGCAAACCTGTTAATATTATCACATGTCTGTTGTTGATAGCTGGTGGTACACAGTAATCTACTGTACTGCTGTATGTGTTCAAGTGGTGAGGCTGGCATGCATTTTGCTTTAGGATACAGTACATGGGATTAGACACTGGGATAATTATGTGTGTTGTCAAGCTGTTGGGCGAAAAAGTTGTGATGCTCTGTCACTGACTGGAGGGGTTTGATTTACCAGTCACTAGGTTCCAATATGAGGAGACCCACAAAAACCCTGCTCCTGCCATTTTGTATTCTTGCTGTTTAAATGTAATTACAGCTTTGGAATGGGGGGCGTGGCTAGCCGCTGAAGATGGCGGACGTCTAGAAGTGCTGCTCCCAGGCCTGGGCAGACTGCCTTACTGAATCCCCTGTTCCTTCCAGCCATCCACCCTGCCTCTTACCTCGGATTGTTCTAGTGGGCTGGCTGTGGCCTCACGATGACTTCTGCGAGCGCCTGAGCACAGGCGCAAACACGTACTGGCTCAGCCCACGCAGGGCCTATTAAAGTGGGGCCGCTAGTGGCGCCCGACAGAGCCGAGTGCGGTACTCTTGGCCCAGCCAACGTCCAGAATCAGTCACCTGCTACTGACAGTGCTGTAAGTTCACAGAGCTGCCCACCGCTACCTGCCAGCTACCGGAGCGGACGAAGGGCATCCCTGGGGGTCTCCTGGCGGATTGACCTGACTGTTGGCACCCAACGGTGCTGGCCACGAGAGGACCTGCTGGGCTCCACAGTACTCTCCGGTGCCGGAGTTGAGCGACCCTGCTACCGACCCTACAGTGGCCTACCAAGCTAGATCCCTACTGCCTGCTGGGCTGCTGCATGTAGGGACACACTAGCCAGCCACCCGCTGGCTCGACCGGGAAAACGGAGCTAGCTGACGGACTGGATTGGGCACGTCGGTGGAAGCCTGAGAAGGTGCAGACCCCTGCGGGAGGCTGCTGCTCTAAAAGGAACCACAAAGGCAGCACTGGGCTGCCGGGTGTAGGTAGTAAGAGTGAAACCACCCCCAAGAACTACTACCTGCTGCCACTGCTGTCTGCGGCTGCACAACTCCTGAGATTGCTGAGAGGCCTAAGGTGGTACGAACCGGTGACGGGCTGGAGGACCTGCTTGAGCCACGGGGATACAGACTTCGGTACTAAGCATAGCATTATCAGTGGGGAGGAAGTGACCCACTGGTCCCCCACATATGTCTAATTGAAGGAATGATGGTATCAGCACAATGTCACAATGTAACAAAAGTTAGGACAATACATTTGTACAACGCTGTTCTTTCATTTACATAAATTGACAAATTCAGGGGGGCAACAAGGGAGAACAAGAACTCCAGCGCCGGAGGGACTATCCAGATCTTGGCCCCGTGCCTACACACCCATAAGGCACTAAACATCCAGGTAGCGAGGTGTAGCGTTGGGGACTATACAGAGGCAGGGCTGCCAGGGAACCCCTCTCCTTTCTCCCCGCTACTGGGTGAGGCTTCTAGGTACCTTATAGAAGACCCACTCAGTCAGATACACTGACAAAAAATGGGTTGCACCAAAGGAAAGCAGGTGGACCACCACAGCCCCACTAGAGTTGTGCATACCAGCTTAATGGAAGGCTCTCTCCCCATAACTGAAGACAATGTTGTACCCACCCCCCCACACTGGATCCTCCCCCCGATAAACTAGATGTTAACCTATAGGAAATCAGGGTGTCCCGGTTGGTACTGGAGCAACAAGTGGGCACTCTCACTACAGAGGTCAGCCTCTTGCGGGCCGACCACAAAAAATTATTGGAAAAAGTCCAACTCCACTCGATGGCGCTATCTGACATAAAAGCTTGGCGCAAGGAACAAACAGAGGTAGTTGGCAGACTTACAGCCACAGGTTGAGGAGCTACAAAATCAGGCAGAAGACGCTAAAGGGAGCATAAGAAGGAACAATATCAGAATAATTGGCCTGCCCGAAAATAGTGAAAGCAATAACCTGACCCAATTTATTGACCAATGGCTACGCATCACGGTAGCCCCAGAGGGTCTGACTGCAATGTTTAGCGTCGAAAGGGCGCACAAGGTCCCCACTGGGAGTCAGACTCCGGGGGCGCCGCGGAACCAATCATGACTTGGATCCTCAATTATAGAGACAGAGACACTCTATTCCGTAAAGCACAAGAACATGCACCTGTACTACTAGAGAATGCAAGAATCTTGTTGTTCCCGGATTATACTATGCAAGTACAATGCCAAAGGGCCTCCTATTTTGGGGTCAAGAAACACCTCCAACATCTAAACCTGAAGTACTCGCACCTCTTTCCGGCCTGCCCAAAATCATCTATGAACATGAGGGCCACTTCTTTGATGACCCAGAGATGGCGTGGTCCTGGATAGAGGCCAATTTCCCAGATCTCGCAATCCTAGAGGAGCCACTGGGGTGGCCTACCTATGCCACAGGCAGTGCATTGAAGGCATGGCACACAGGGATGTGTGCCATGTCGACTCTTCACTTTGCTCTGCACCAAAACCTGCAGCCTGCAACGGCAGTGTGTGTGTGTTAGGGTACAGGCCTAGGCGAAGCTGTGTTTGAACGCTCGCCAGGTTGGTGACTTGTTGCTACCGTGTTTTTTAAAAACCTGCTTTTAGATTGTAATTATTGTGTAATTTTTAAAACTTATTTGCTGCTTTGCACTTTACTGTTGGCCTCCTGCAGACCTCGCATTCACAGCTGCTTATTGGGGGTATAATTGTCGGGGTACCGCCATCTTGGCGGTTAGCGGTCTAGCTTTTCACTCCAGGACCTATAAATCTTCACACTGAGGCGACCGCGCAGCGCTACCGCCTAGGCGAAGCTGTGCTTGAACGCTCGCCAGGTCGGTGACTTGTTGCTACCGTGTTTTTTAAAAACCTGCTTTTAGATTGTGATTATTGTGTAATTTTTAAAACTTATTTGCTGCTTTGCACTTTACTGTTGGCCTCCTGCTGACATCGCATTCACAGCTGCTTATTGGGGGTATAATTGTCGGGGTACCGCCATCTTGGCGGTTAGCGGTCTAGCTTTTCACTCCAGGACCTATAAATCTTCACGCTGACGCGACCGCGCAGCGGAAGCGCGCAGCGGGCGCGCGCAGCCCGTCTGCTCCCGTCCATGCTCGGCCCGGGCTTAGGGCATCTCCCTCTGGTCCGCTTGGTCCCCACTCTGTAACATACTCAAGGGAGCAGCTTCTAGTATGGGCACATGAGCGTGCGAGGACACACTGCCCTAGAATTATCCCTCATTTGATGAAGGAGGCACAGGATGTATATTGTCCCGAGTGTTCCTTCTCCTTGCCTAGTATTTCTGAGATTCGCAGTTCACTAAATGTTAACACAAAGACCATCCGAACCGCTCTGCCATCCATTAAATGTTTTCTGCTGAACGCTAGGTCGTTAATCAAACACAGTGTGGAATGTGCATTGTTCATGGAAGAAAACAATATTAAATTAGGGTTTATAACAGAATCCTGGTCCCACGAAGCTTCGGGGCCTGACCTGCTTAAGGCTACCCCCCCCTTGATTTTCTCTGTTTTACTCAAGACAGACTCTCCAAGAGAGGCGGTGGACTGGCAGTTCTGTATCAAGATTCCCTTAGACCTAGTTTTACTAATGCCTCCAATCCAACTTGTGAAGCTTTGCTAACTAACATTCAAACTTCAAATCACAAGACCTTTAATTGCGTCCTCCTCTACCGTCCTCCTGGGCCCAGGGGTGCGTTTTTAGACTCTTTGAGTTCCTTTTTAGAGGAGGTACTATGTAATAAGAACTTCACTGTCATGGGTGATTTTAATTTTCACCTGGAAGATCTGAATGACCCTGACAACATGAAATTGCAGCAAATATTTAGCGGAGACGGACTTAAACAGCTAGTCGAAGATTCTACTCACTCCGCAGGCCATACTCTGGACGGTATTTTCTCCAACTATCCCAACCTTGTTTATTCAAAATCGTTAACTCTCACCTGGACCGATCATGCAGCTGTGTTATTTGAACTCAAACAAACTCTACCTAAAAACCACAAACCGTTGGAGAGAGCCATTTTAAAAACTAGGTGCTGGAAAAACATTGATCATAATAATTACAATGGATGGTTTCAGTTCCTATGGGTTAAGGGGAACACAGCCACTAATTATGTGGTGTTATAGAGAAGAGGGGTAGTCTCCTGGGATAGGTGAGTGTGCACAGAAAGAGGAAGGTACTCCTTAGTTTGGTACGTAGTGCCCTCACACACCCTTTCGAGTGTATAGCATCATCATCGGGCAAGGTTGCTCCTCGTGGGGGTGGCGCTGCAGTCCCTCACGGGCCCCAAGGGGCTCTCTGGCGGAGATCTTTTAGGAGTTTGCCACAGTGGTGAGTGCGGGTATGTGGGAAGGAAGTGTCAGTGAGTGTGAGTTAAAATGGAACAGAAGGCCCTGTAAATTTTATTTGTAGGACCCCTGCTCCAAAATAAAAGTCAACGGGGATGGAGATGCACATTTGTGCCGTTGCGAGAGGGGAAACAGAACCAAATAAGTTCCCACTTCTCTCAACCCGAGTGTTGTGTGATAAGGTGCGGTTTTAAAAGGGGGTCGACATTGATCACCTTGCTCTAGGCAATCTTTTGCAGGGCTCATTACCTGCTCCTGTAAATGACATAGATGAGGCAGCAACTATCTACACAGACTGGGTGGACCTGGCCTGTAGGAAATTAGTGCCAGATAAATTGTGCATCTCTAAGCGGGTACACCCTACTGCCCCTTGGTACTCTGAAAGTCTAAAAAACCAAAAGTTAGAGTGCAAAAAATTGGAACGAGCATGGAGGAGAGAGTACAGTGATATCAGCAAGGAGGCCCATAAGACAGCCTTGGCCAAATATAAAAAACTATTATTTGAAACAAAAAAGCTCTACCATGCGGAACAGATTAGAGGTGCTAGTTCCTCCTCTAAAGAGCTGTTTAGAACTATCTCCCAGTTAACTTCTTTCACTAGTCCTAAAATTGAAAGCAATATAGAACTTTGTGAATCTCTGGCTGCTTTTTTTTTTACAAAAGGTCGAAAATATCTTTTCGTCCTTTACATTCACGCCTACACCTTTTAACCAGGTTGTGTCAACAGGACGCCGAGAGTACAACGGATCTTTTCTTACCCTTGACCATTTTATACCTTTAGAACAGCCTGGAGTTATGAAGCTCCTCTCTGAAATTCGCTCCGGCTCTCCGCTGGACCCTTGCCCAGCCTCGGTCTTGAGGCTGGTCCCGGATATCATTGGGGAAGCCCTCACCCCATTGTTTCGCTCCATTTTTAAATCCGGCTGCTTCCCTGTTCTATGGAAGACTGCTTCAGTTCTCCCACTATTAAAAAAAACCAACTTAGATTTGAGAGACCCGAGCAACTATAGGCCCATCTCTCGTCTTCCCTTCCCAGG
Source organism: Triturus cristatus (assembly GCF_964204655.1). Taxonomy (NCBI): domain Eukaryota; kingdom Metazoa; phylum Chordata; class Amphibia; order Caudata; family Salamandridae; genus Triturus; species Triturus cristatus. The sequence goes on along the minus strand of NC_140582.1, from coordinate 75,002,102 downwards.
TAAGATGATTGAGAGAGCCATGAATGTTCAACTTAGCCAATTCCTGCATCTGAACTCATCCTTGGACCCTACGCAGTTTGGGTTTCGCGCCGAACATAGTACCGAACTGGCACTGTATAAAAACCACTGATGAGATCAGGGTGGCTCTAGATCAGGGTGGCGCCGCCATTCTTATCCTTTTGGACCTTTCGGCCGCATTTGATACGGTCCATTATGAAGTTTTGATGGACCGTTTAACAGCGGTCGGGGTCGGAGGTAGGGCCTGGGATCTCCTGAAATCCTTTCTAGCTAATAGATCACAAACGGTGGATCTCGGCAGGAACAGCTCTAAGCCCTTTGTCATTCCCTGTGGGGTCCCACAGGGGTCTTCACTCAGCCCGACGCTGTTTAATGTATATGTTACCCCGCTGGCCACTTTGGTTAAATCTTTTGGATTCCAGCTCTCATCGTATGCCGATGACACACAAATTGTGTTGTCAATCAAAACGGGGGCAGAGGCTGAAACAGCCTCTAAGTGTCACAACTGTATGCAGGCAATAGCTGCCTGGATGGCAGCAAACTGCCTCAAGCTTAATGCTGAAAAGACTGAGGTCATACTTTTTGGAAACACTGCCAACCTCTGGACATCAGACTGGTGGCCGACGTCTATGGGAAGGCCTCCTGTCCCAGTTGCGAAGGCAAAAAACCTTGGGGTGCTTGTAGATGCAAAATTGTCCTTTGAGGATCAGGTTAGCAGGGTTGTCTCTTCCTGCTCTTTTACACTTAAACTCTTACGCAAAATTAGATCCTTTCTCCCAGAAGACTGTCTAAAAATTGCAGTCACGGCACTCATCCTGTCACGGCTGGACTATTGTAACAGTCTCTATATTAATATTAAAAAAAGACATCTGTCTAGACTCCAGACCGTGCAAAACGCTGCAGCTAGATTACTTACCGGCACACCCAGGTTCACCTCAGTAAAGGCAGGACTTAGATCTCTACACTGGTTACCGGTGGCAGCCCGAATTCAGTTCAAGGCTTTATGCTTAGTCTTTAAAGCTCTCAACGGCATTGGCCCTGACTTCTTAAAACATTCTATTCAGTGGTATGTGCCAGGGAGAACCCTGCGATCGCTGCAGTCTAAACGTGCTATTCTTCCCCGCTACCACAAACTCAGTTGGGGTGGTAGAAGCTTCTGTCACTGTGCCGTTAAGGCCTGGAATAGTCTCCCTTTTCATCTTAGGAACTCTTCTGGACTTCTTCCTTTCAGAAAGGGTTTGAAAACTTGGCTTTTCTCTTGAAGAACCTTTTTCCTCCTAATTTCTTAATCGGCTCGCTTTGGCAGATAGCGCATAGCGCCAGGACACCTCAGGGTAACAGTGCGCTTTAGAAATCTTGATAACATAACATAACAGAACAATATGTGCTGCAGTCCGTAGAGGCTTTCCCTGATCATAGTGCACTTGGTACCTTTTACAAGGGACTTACATGTGGCCAGAGAGTTGCCAATTGGGAGTGCAACAGTACAGTTTTAGGGAAAGAACATAGGCCCTGGGTACCTGGATGGCAGGAACCCAGGGCAAACTTAGTCTAAGAGCATCAACATCAGGCAAAAAGTGGGGGGTTACCATGCAAAAAGTGGGGGGCAACCATGCAAAAAGGAGCACTTTCCCACAGAAACCTCATGAGAAAAAAAAACAATACGATTCAACTATTTTGTGAAAATAGGCTTAATTTTCAACACTGACGAACCTCAATGGTTTGGAGAGCGCTATTTTGTCCTGATGATGATCCTAAAAACAAATCAGAAAGTGACCGAAACATCAACACTTTTATGGACTTTCCCATTTTCAATTTTGTGCCGTTAGATTACGTAAGTGGGAGTCGAATAGGACGTTTCATTAGATAAGTGGAGACTGATATTTTTTGTAACATAATATGTCTACTGTGATTTATTTAATGATTGTGGCATTTTTCTTAATGCTATTAGAATATCATATATGAGCCAAAAATTCAATATTTAAAAAACTTTCTTTTTGTAAAACAAACGCTTGTTGAGATATATTCTCTAAATATAATCAAAGCAGAATGAAGGCCCACGTGAGAACCCATCTAAATCTTGCTAGCTATTGACAAGATGTCAACTTGCGTATAATGTTGTTGAATTATTCATTTTAGTTCTGCTTTAATGTCATACTAGTGGTTCTGGAATCCCAAAGGTGTGGTCTGTTAAGTAATTAGGTATAGCAACAGCCTGAATAAAGTATGGGTGTCTCTCTTCTTTGTATAAAGCAGGGTCAATAATTTTGATAAGGTGCTTATTTTTTCTTATCAACAGATAAAACATTAAATATGCCTTCAAGGCCAACAACCAGTACTTGTAAAATATATTTCTATGTGGATACATATTATTAGACAGCCTTTCTTAATCCCAGAACCTTATTCCAACACAGCCCTCGGTCCATCTAGTTTCAGTGCCAACTACAGACATTCTTAAATTGCTGCTAAGCAGCAAGGCACACACAACTTTTACTGTTTATGCCAGCAGGGAGAACAGACTTGCCCCTAAATTGGTTGTTTAAATTAAGAAGGGCATTCATATTGGTAGCTGCTCTAGAATGATACAGTTTTACCACAAACTTCACTGAACTTCTATAACTCTCCAATATTTCAAGATATCTTGATGCACCACAGTCACCTCCATGATCACCTGGGGTGGGTCTGCTTCCCATATAGTAAATAACATAAATGTTGTTTTAATGAACCCTACCACAATTCATCTTACATTGTTAGATATGATGGCCAAATGGTCTGTCTTTTCTGTGATATACTGGTGATGAGCAAAAACAGGGTATCATCCTCACATGAAATTTATGACAGCCCAATCATACTTCTAAGTACAGTCCTCTTGTACGTTTTCTTCCTCTCTCTATAATGGGACGACTTGAAACTCATTTAAATACTCTCTATCAATAGGAAGAACATGATGCACCTAATATATTTTCAAATGTTCTAGACAAAACTACTCCATGGTGCTCACACTCCTGCTTTAAAAATCATACAGCTAGCCGCAACACATTCAAGATACACCAATACAGTACTGTGCTAGTTTTCAGCCTGGGAATCCCCATTATCCTCCAGTGTAGGTTCACTTATTGGTCTAGATTCTTCCATGCCTTCCGTTCGATTCCCCATCCACATTCAGATGTGGCTGTATCGCTGGTCAACAGCATATAGAGACATGTGGCTAAGTCTCCAGAGCTGCAAACCACAAAAGGAGGCACAGGCTCACATCCTAACAATCTGGGAAAGTAATTTCCATGAAGGAAGGAAGGTCAGCTAGCCCTGCTTGTCATCCTTACATGGCTAGCATACACGAAGAATTGCGATTAATCTAGAACACTGCCCAGTTCAGGATGGGCTGGAGAAATACAACATTGAGATATGTGAGAAAAAAAATCAATGAATAACATTTTATAATGAACTCAATGCAAACAATAACAAATTATTTTTTTAAAGGAGCTGAAGGTTAATTTTTGTTGTTGCATATATCAATGTGAGCAATCTTTTGTATACTGTGAAGAGGTTGAGCATCTCCCCAGGGTGTGCTGCCCACATTCATAATGATCAGACCAATGAAAAGGGATGAAATGGGAGAGCGGAACCTCCTCTATAAAGTTTCTTGGCAGCTCACTGCTACATTTAGGTTCCAAATATCGGTACCACACTAGTTTCGAAAATAAGAAAAACACTGTGGCCGTTCCTAAATATACATATACATACATATATATATGCAGTTGCCAGTAGGTAGTTACAGTTAGGATGTAGTTTCCATAAGAAGACCGTTTTTTGATTTGGCAATATTTTTAGCATTGTTTAACAAATCTTTACGAAATTTTCAAAACTAATTCGCTAGTCACTTCTGCAGCTGTCTTGCAAATTTCGTGGTGCTCTGCTAAGCGGGGGCCGAGAAAAAGGGGGGTCCAAAAACGCTTTTTCTCCATGGTAATTTCTATAGGAAGTTTTAGACACGGCTACAGCCCGAATTGCTGAACAGAATTATACCAAGTATGCAGAAAGGTAGCTCTTGATCCAGTAAGTGACTTTTGTTTGTTAAATGGTGTAAATCCGTTCAGTAGTTGAGGAGAAATTTAAGAAATTTCAAATTGCGTATCTGGGGATGCGGAGGGTCTGCGACCTCTCCCAGTCTCGAGCCAGAGATAAACCAGGAAGTGTTGGCAGCCTTCTTGTGACTTTTTTGAACCCAGACCAAAGAAAAAAAGTAAAAAGAAGAGGGGGTAGGGTAGAAACACCCTAAGACCCTCCCCACCCTCAGGGCCAAAAAAGCTTTTTTTTTTTAAAAAACCAAATTAGGCAGGAGTCACACTGGATCCGTGACGCCCGCTGACATCGTTTAAAAAAAACGAAGAGCGGACTCCCACGCTTCGTTTAATATAGGCCCCCAGGTGGGCCAGGTTCCAGGGACACGTGTAAATAATTATGCGGGGCCTGTGCTGGCCCCCCCGTAACCCCGGAGCCTGCCAGCTCCCCAGGGCTAGACACAAGAAAAATGCAGGGCGGGGGCCACGCGGTCCCCCCTTGCATCCCTGGGGACCGCCAACTCCCGGGGCACAAATACAATAATTAAGGGGGGTCCGTTGCAGACCCCTGGCCCCAGGGGCCACCACCTACCCGGGGCTAAATTCACAAAGGAGGGGGGCCGCGTGGCCCCCCTCCAGGAGCCCTACATAGCCCTGGGGACCGCCACCCCTCATGGCCGGCCACAGAAATGTCCCACCCCAGGCAAACTCAGCTCTGCTTTCAGCAAGCGAGAGCAGAAAATGCTCCTGCTTGCTGAAAGCAGAGCATGTGTCTGTTTCCCTGCTCGCTATGAAGCAAGCAGGGAAACAGACAGTTCTTTGGGATCCAGGGAGCTGCACGTTAGCAGCTCCCTGGGTCTCAAAGCAATACCTGCTCTTGCAGGAGGCGGGGAGCCGGCAGGGATCGCTGGGGCATTGAGGCTCTCCTGTGGTCTCCAAGGTTTTAAATGTGGGTGTCCTGTTTGGGACCATGGCACCCACACTACGGGCTAGGCCCCGTGTGATGTGGTCCCTTAGGCCGAAATCGTCCCAGGAGCCCCCCCCCCCCGTTCCTTTAAAATAATCTTTTTTTAAAAGGGGCAGTCCCCGGGGATGGGGTACCTGGGGCCAAAATGGCCCGGGAGGGGGTTCGTGTGCCTTCCTCTCTTTTTAAAAATAAAAATAAAAAATTTAAAAGGGTGCAGACCCTGGGAGATGGGGCACCCGGGGCCCAAAACAGTCCAGGGAAGAGGGGCCACGTGGCCCCACTCCAGGAGCTCTACATGGCCCTGGGGACCGCCACCCCTCAGGGCCAGATCCAGCAATGTCCTGGGGTGCCCACCCAAGGGAGACTGCAGTTTGCTATGGCTTGCTCCAGCCAAGCCATAACAAACTCAGCTCTGCTTTCAGCAAGCAAGAGCAGGAAATACTCTTGGTTGCTGAAAGCAGAACATGTATCTGTTTTCCTGCCCGCTGTGGACAACATTTAATTTATATATAAATATGAGGGCTGTAGTTAGTAACTTTAGTTTTGAAACTTGCCATCATATACTATATATCTTTTGAATGGAGATAAATAAATGCATGTTGAATGTTCCTACACGTGGTTAGATCAACACCAATTAATTTACATTATTATTTATTTAGGATGGATTTGTCATGCTTTATATAACATTGAAAGGTATAATGATTGGAAAATGTTACCCAGTGAGGTCAAAGCTTGGTGAATTTCCTTCATCACATTTGTATAAAGCTCCTTCTGCCACTCATATAACAACTTCCACTCCTCTTCAGAGAAACAGGCAGCAACATCCAGGAATGTAACCTGTGCATGGAAGAAAACATGACAGTTGACGAAGTCGTGTACTTCACTATGTGAAAATATGATTCTATGGCAATATCTACACATCACATAAAACAGAACATATTTCGTCAGAGAAAGGAAAGAGGCAAGAAGAGAGACACAAAGACACCAGGGAGAAGGGAGAAAAGAGAAGAAAGAGAGAGTGGCAGAGACAGTGCATGTTTCGCTCATACAAAGAACAAGTACCCATCTACCTCCTCCCCTTCGCAGCCAAAGTCACTGAGAAGACCGTCAATGCACAACTAACAAGATTCATCAGCGAGAACTCCATCCTTGACCCCTCCCAATCCGGATTCCACAGCAACCACAGCACAGAGACCGCTCTACTCGCCGCCACAGACGACATCCGCACCCTCCTCAACCCAGGACACACCACAGCCCCGATCCTACTCGACCTCTCTGCAGCCTTCAACACCGTATCCCACCGCACACTCACTACCAGACTCCACAACGCCGGCATACAAGGAACAACCCTCGATTGGATCCGCTTGTTCCTCACCTGCAGAACCCAAAGAATCAGACTGCCACCCTTCCTTTCCGAACCCACGTAAATCAACTGCGGAGTCCTAGGATCATCAGTCAGTCCCACGCTTTTCAAAATATACATGGCCCCCCTCGCCGCCATCATCAGACAGCACGGACTCAGCATAGTATCATATGCCGACGACACCCAGCTCATCCTCACCAGGGACCCCATCAACACCAGACTCTACTTCCAGGAAGGAATGAAGTACGTCGCATCCTGGATGAGCAGCATCTGCCTGAAGCTCAACTTGGAGAAGACAGAGGTCGTCGTCCTTGGGCCCTACCCCTCTGCATGAGACAGCATATGGTGGCCCACCGCCCTCGGCAGCCCTCCCACCCCCACGGACCATGCCCGAAACCTCGGCATCGTATTCGACTCCTCCCTCTCCATGAACCGTCTGGTCAACGCCATCGCCTCCAGCTGCTTCAACACCCTCTGCATCCTCCGAAAAACCTTCAAATGGATCCACCCGAATCAAAAAAAAAGTCTGTCACCCACGCATTCATAATCAGCAGACTGGACTATGGAAACCCCCTCTACACCGGGATCAACAAGTCTCTGCTCCGCAAGTTCCAGACCATACAGAACACGGCAGCCAGACTCGTCCCCGGCATCCCTCGACACAAACACATCACCCAACACCTGCGGACCCTCCACTGGCTCCCCGTTGAGAAAAGAGTTACTTTCAAGATACTCACCCATGCCTACAAATGCCTCCACAACATCGGACCTCAATACCTCAATGAGAGAATATCCTTCGACATACCCAAGAGAAACCTCCGATCCGCCGACCTCGCCCTCTCCGAAACCCAGCGCACCCGCAGAGCCAGAACAGGTGGAAGAGCCTTCTCCTACATTGCGGCCAAGACCTGTAACGAGCTCCTAATTGTCATCAGACGCAGCCCCACCCTGAACAGCTTCAGGAAGACACTCAAGACCTGGCTCTTCGTCTGAACGGAGCTGCTTATCCCCCCTCCCAGCACCTTGAGGCCCTCACGGGTGAGTAGCGCGCTTACAATTCCCCTGATTGATGGATTGATTGAGCACAGATATCAGTAGTGCAAGTTCTCCTTCTACTCAAATAAGATAAAGCACAGGCAGTACCAGAACAGAATTCTCCCAAACACTTGTTGCCAGTCCAGCACGGACAATACGAGGGCACGCTTTGTTCCCAAACAGAGCACAGGTAGCAGCCGTGCCCATATGGATAGCAACAGTGCAAGCACACAAACTATTTATAACAGAAGCGGCAGCAGTACAAGCTACCCTCACATACAGAATATGTGGCAGCAGCACTCCAAGCATCTCTCATATGTAGTACAGGCCTCAAAGCAGGATTCCCTCAAACAGTCTGTGTACAGGAAGGGTAAGATGCATATACAGAGAACAGTTACAGCACGAGCAGCAGCAATGTGAATGCCTCTCACTTTGGGAAAACATTTACCTTTTCAAAGCATTTACCGTTGAAAGATCATCTTAATTTGTGTACATCTTTAGTGTCGTTAATAACCTGGTCAAGCCTCATGCATACTAAGGCATACAATATGAATAGCATGTTGTGTTGTTGTTTCAGCCTGACAACAAAACAATACAATTTACCAATACAGTGACATGATGCAGACGACAGAGTGCATAAATGTCTGAGTCTGATCAGTTTTCAATATTTCAAATATGTGCATAATTTACCTTCACCTTCGAGAAATATTAGCATGTATTAGGCAGAGAGAACCCGGCAACCTCATGGGTCTGGGTAAATTCCTAGTGGGACAGGAGGTTTCCTTCCGCTAACAGATCTCCCAATGGGTGCATACCTGCAGCTTTACAGGGTCTCAAAGTAAATGATGTTTTCAGGCCCAACTGTGTCGGTAGCCCTCTCAGGAGTATGTTAGGAGCAGATTGTGGGGGAGCTGTGTGTATATTGGCGCCTGTTTACAATATGTGACTGCGTTATTTAAAAGAAATGGTAAACAGGGGCATGGTAAAAGGACCCCATACTCATGCAGCACTTTCGGGTGTTACCCTCTGGAAGTTTAATGGGAAGACACATGATTATGTAGCATAAAATACCATGATCATTTCTCTTGTCTTTTCATTTGGGAGAACCCCATGAATGACACTATTATACCTATGTTAGTAAGTAATTTTGAAATCTAAGTACCAAAATAGCAATAAAGTCGGAAAAAAAATACGCAAGCATAAGCAAAGCCAAATGTTTTACTCTTTGGGACATTTTGGCTTTGCCAATGGTTTTTTAGCAATACTTTACAGCACCCCTGATGCAGTCTGGCTTGGCTAGAGTAGTAAAAAAAAAGCCTAGGACACGCCATTTTTAGTGACAAATCCGAGTAGGCTAGGAACATTTTTATAAAAAGGTATTTTTTAAGCAGCTGGGGCAAAAGCAACAGAGAGGGCACAGGTGGGAGGGAAGCAGCACAGATGGCAGGGTACAGCAACATGGAGCACATTGGGGGAAGAGAAGGACAAAAGTGAAATACAGCATGGTAGTGCTGGGGCCAGAAGCAAACGAATGAGAAAAAAAAGATGGGGAGAAAAGGGATACAAGGGTGAGGCGATATGTAGATGGGAGGGAGTGAAGCAAACAGGCGAGAGAGAAAGCAATATGATGTGCACCAGAGGGGGGAAAAGAAGTAAATGAGAGAGCAGGCTAGAAAATACATGCACTCCCACAGAGTGTGTCACCAAAATGAAACAATAAGTGCCTGAAACGTAAGCAGTGGTAAGACACAAGTAATATGACCATGCTCTAGGGGATGGACAAACACCATTAGAGGAAGGATGAATAAGAAGCAAGCAAATGAGTGACAATATGGCCAACAAATGGTAAGCAATGGGCGAGCTCTAAGCCCACTGTCAGCTACAATAGGCGTTTCGCAAACAGACAGGTTACGCTATCTGGTAGGCAAGATCTAAACAGAAAACTAAAACAACCAGCTACCCTATTTTGAATAGGAAACAGCTCACAGTCACAAACGTATGGTAAGACAACAGGCCCCTAATATCTTTGCAGAGTTAAATGCATTTCACTTTGTGTTAAGGTCCTAGTACGCGTTGACCCAGGAGGCTGCATATCAGGCCAAGGATGCAAGACTAAAGCAGTTTGTGTATGGATGGTTAGAATAGCAGATTTGCTGTTTGGGAGAATGCTGCAGCACTGGTACAGCTCTGTGCATCCACTGCTGTAACAACAGGGCACTTGTAGCCAACAAAGTCTGGTACACACATAGCTGATGTAACTGGGTCTTAGTCACTGAATGGCATGGGGTGGTGCAGCATATGACTGGGGAGTTATGGAACAGTTCTATACAAGAACTATAGCATTAAGATGAATGGAGTATTGCAAATGGGGTTCACGGCACACTGATAATTTATACTCTGTGGTGTTGCTAGTACTATAATGGCAGTGGCAATGTGTGCTGTGTCTTTCATTAGCACAGTAGCAGGAGATGTCACAGACCAGGATTGCACAGTATCGGTATAGCTTTGTGTGAAGGCCACTGCTGAAATACAGAGCGGTACTCTGTGCCAAAGTGACTAGAACAGTTTTGTGTAGGTTTTACTTCAGTTATAGCATGGAGCACATTACCACAGACTTGTGGTACATTAACAAAGCTGTGAGAGTACCAAAAATGCAAAATGAAGTGATGCTGCAAGTCTGAAACGGTATGCTCCTGCACGATGTGGGTCCTTGTATTGAAATCATTCGGTACGACAAGCCAGCATTTAGGTTCACTTGCTGAGCTGTATATTTGTCAGAGTAAGGGAATAGCAAGGTAAGTGTGATGCATGTCAGTGCTGAAGTGCATCAACAGAGCTGTGGTTGGGGCTAGTTCTGGAATTGTAAAGAATGTTTTTAATCAGGACTGAGGAACACTGGTAGAGATGTGATGACCCTCTTAGGTTATTGGTTTGGTGTTAGCATGGGTGCTACAGCGCAAGATTAAGGAGCACTTACTGCCTCGTCCATTTGGCAGTTTGTTCTATTGTGGGACAGGGGGCTTCGGCTTTAGTAGACTATGCCTACTGGTTTGGAAGGGTCTGGATTGGGAAGAGAATTCTAGGATATATCAAGAAATATGTTGAGGGAAGATGGCTAGCGTGTGGGCTAGACAAGCTGTAAAGTATGGGAGGTTGAGAGGGAAGGAGAAAGGCGCAGTAAGAGGAAAGGTGGATGGTAGAGCAAGTGGTGCAGAGGAGAAAGTGAAGTGTACGGGAGAGTTTCAGGAACTGCCCGTCAAGTTACCCACAAAATAATTCATGGATGATTTTTTGCTGCATTTAATATTCATACAGCTCTTGTCTGTGTTTAACATCGTCCACTATATTTTAACTTTGAGTTGTCTGGCTCCCTCAGCATGGTGAGGTAGAGTAGGTTGTTTCTTGAATGCTGGTAAACATAACTGTGCACTTATGGCTACGTGTTGCACTTAAATGTTTAATCAAAGAGAGAAGTAGCATATGTTTTTAATGTACTGAAACACCTTACCACAGCCTGAAACCGCAGTTGAAGACTTTCTCCTACTAATATACACTATGTTGCGCAGTTTTTAATGACTCTCAGTAACTTCCTACTGTAGGTGTATTTGGTAGTCTGGCTGCAGGGCACATGGGATATGGTAGCAAAGGGATGGCATCTCATCACACATCCAAATCTTAAAATACATATTCCTTATTTTCCTCGATATACCAATGATTTGTTGTATAGTGACAAGTATACAGGTGACCAAAATAGTATATTCCTAAGAATTTTATTTTTCCTTTTACTGTTGACGCGGACCTGTTCTTTAATGCTGATTTCTTCCTCTGCGGATTGCACTGCGTTGCTTATCATAGAGTTCAGAATGAAGTGAAACCCAACTCGTGCCATAGAGCAAGCAAGTACCCCAAGCTTTCACACTGGTGAGAACTAAAACATTGGCAACACCAGTACCTTTCTTTGGGTACCAGAACAGGTAATAGGTCGGAGAACTCATATGGGGAGCCGAGACTGATGTGTATATATTATACATATTATTTAATTATTAAGTAAGTGACAAGTTACAAACAGCCTTTAAAATTAAGTGGGATTTCACAATGGGGGCGTTACAACAAACAATTGATGGACGGAATGCTGACAATGCAAACATTCTCCCCCAGTCAAGAGATCTGGGTTAAATCCATCGTTCTTTTGCCCACTACACCACCCCAGTTTGGACATGGCCATATGCAAATCAGTCTTGACCCTGTGCCTCATGGGAACAGTCCAGCCCGAACTGCCAAGCCATGTCTTCCCTGGACCAGAATGAAGCATCCTAGGACCGGTTTCTGGCTATCGGCCGTCATCAGCCAAGATAGCTTGACTCCAGTGGCGTAGTGAGCACGGGTCCCACGTCTGGGAATACCCATCCCACTTAGGGCGAAAAGCGTTACAACAAACAATTGATGGACGGAATGCTGACAATGCAAACATTTTCCCCCAGTCAAGAGATCTGGGTTAAATCCATCGTTCTTTTGCCCACTACACCACCCCAGTTTAGACATGGCCAAATGCAAATCAGTCTTGACCCTGTGCCTCATGGGAACAGTCCAGCCCGAACTGCCAAGCCATGTCTTCCCTGGACCGGAATCAAGCATCCTAGGACCGGTTTCTGGCTATCAGCCGTCATCAGCCAGGATAGCTTGACTCCAGTGGCGTAGTGAGCACGGGTCCCACGTCTGGGAATACCCATCCCACTTAGGGCGAAAAGCGTTACAACAAACAATTGATGGACGGAATGCTGACAATGCAAACATTCTCCCCCAGTCAAGAGATCTGGGTTAAATCCATCGTTCTTTTGCCCACTACACCACCCCAGTTTAGACATGGCCATATGCAAATCAGTCTTGACCCTGTGCCTCATGGGAACAGTCCAGCCCGAACTGCCAAGCCATGTCTTCCCTGGACCGGAATCAAGCATTCTAGGACCGGTTTCTGGCTATCAGCCGTCATCAGCCAGGATAGCTTGACTCCAGTGGCGTAGTGAGCACGGGTCCAACGTCTGGGAATACCCATCCCACTTAGGGCGAAAAGCGTTACAACAAACAATTGATGGATGGAATGTTGACAATGCAAACATTCTCCCCCAGTCAAGAGATCTGGGTTAAATCCATCGTTCTTTTGCCCACTACACCACCCCAGTTTAGACATGGCCATATGCAAATCAGTCTTGACCCTGTGCCTCATGGGAACAGTCCAGCCCAAACTGCCAAGCCATGTCTTCCCTGGACCGGAATCAAGCATCCTAGGACCGGTTTCTGGCTATCAGCCGTCATCAGCCAGGATCGCTTGACTCCAGTGGCGTAGTGAGCACGGGTCCCACGTCTGGGAATACCCATCCCACTTAGGGCGAAAAGCGTTACAACAAACAATTGATGGACGGAATGCTGACAATGCAAACATTCTCCCCCAGTCAAGAGATCTGGGTTAAATTCATCGTTCTTTTGCCCACTACACCACCCCAGTTTAGACATGGCCATATGCAAATCATTCTTGACCCTGTGCCTCATGGGAACAGTCCAGCCCGAACTGCCAAGCCATGTCTTCCCTGGACCGGAATCAAGCATCCTAGGACCGGTTTCTGGCTATCAGCCGTCATCAGCCAGGATAGCTTGACTCCAGTGGCGTAGTGAGCACGGGTCCCACGTCTGGGAATACCCATCCCACTTAGGGCGAAAAGCGTTACAACAAACAATTGATGGACGGAATGCTGACAATGCAAACATTTTCCCACAGTCAAGAGATCTGGGTTAAATCCATCGTTCTTTTGCCCACTACACCACCCCAGTTTAGACATGGCCATATGCAAATCAGTCTTGACCCTGTGCCTCATGGGAACAGTCCAGCCCGAACTGCCAAGCCATGTCTTCCCTGGATCGGAATCAAGCATCCTAGGACCGGTTTCTGGGTATCAGCCGTCATCAGCCAGGATAGCTTGACTCCAGTGGCGTAGTGAGCACGGGTCCCACGTCTGGGAATACCCATCCCACTTAGGGCGAAAAGCGTTACAACAAACAATTGATGGACGGAATGCTGACAATGCAAACATTCTCCCCCAGTCAAGAGATCTGGGTTAAATCCATCGTTCTTTTGCCCACTACACCACCCCAGTTTAGACATGGCCATATGCAAATCAGTCTTGACCCTGTGCCTCATGGGAACAGTCCAGCCCGAACTGCCAAGCCATGTCTTCCCTGGACCGAAATCAAGCATCCTAGGACCGGTTTCTGGCTATCAGCCGTCATCAGCCAGGATAGCTTGCCTCCAGTGGCGTAGTGAGCACGGGTCCCACGTCTGGGAATACCCATCCCACTTAGGGCGAAAAGCGTTACAACAAACAATTGATGGACGGAATGCTGACAATGCAAACATTCTCCCCCAGTCAAGAGATCTGGGTTAAATCCATCGTTCTTTTGCCCACTACACCACCCCAGTTTAGACATGGCCATATGCAAATCAGTCTTGACCCTGTGCCTCATGGGAACAGTCCAGCCCGAACTGCCAAGCCATGTCTTCTCTGGACCGGAATCAAGCATCCTAGGACCGGTTTCTGGCTATAAGCCGTCATCAGCCAGGATAGCTTGACTCCAGTGGCGTAGTGAGCACGGGTCCCACGTCTGGGAATACCCATCCCACTTAGGGCGAAAAGCGTTACAACAAACAATTGATGGACGGAATGCTGACAATGCAAACATTCTCCCCCAGTCAAGAGATCTGGGTTAAATCCATCGTTTTTTTGCCCACTACACCACCCCAGTTTAGACATGGCCATATGCAAATCAGTCTTGACCCTGTGCCTCATGGGAACAGTCCAGCCCGAACTGCCAAGCCATGTCTTCCCTGGACCGGAATCAAGCATCCTAGGACCGGTTTCTGGCTATCAGCCGTCATCAGCCAGGATAGCTTGACTCCAGTGGCGTAGTGAGCACGGGTCCCACGTCTGGGAATACCCATCCCACTTAGGGCGAAAAGCGTTACAACAAACAATTGATGGACGGAATGCTGACAATGCAAACATTCTCCCCCAGTCAAGAGATCTGGGTTAAATCCATCGTTCTTTTCCCCACTACACCACCCCAGTTTAGACATGGCCATATGCAAATCAGTCTTGACCCTGTGCCTCATGGGAACAGTCCAGCCCGAACTGCCAAGCCATGTTTTCCCTGGACCGAAATCAAGCATCCTAGGACTGGTTTCTGGCTATCAGCCGTCATCAGCCAGGATAGCTTGACTCCAGTGACGTAGTGAGCACGGGTCCCACGTCTGGGAATACCCATCCCACTTAGGGCGAAAAGCGTTACAACAAACAATTGATGGACGGAATGCTGACAATGCAAACTTTCTCCCCCAGTCAAGAGATCTGGGTTAAATCCATCGTTCTTTTGCCCACTACACCACCCCAGTTTAGACATGGCCATATGCAAATCAGTCTTGACCCTGTGCCTCATGGGAACAGTCCAGCCCGAACTGCATTTGTCACCCCGAGTGGGAAGGGTATGCCCAGACGTGGGTCCCTTGCTCTCCATGCCACTGGAAATCAAGCAAGCCTGGCTGAAGACGGCTGAAATGCCAGAAACCGGTCCTAGGATGCTTGTTTCCAGTCCAGGGAGGACCTGGCTTGGCAATTCGGGCTGGACTGTTCCCACGAGGCACAGGGTCAAGACTGATTTGCATATGGCTGGGTTCAAACTGGAACGGCATGGTGAGCAAAAAAACGATGGATTTAGGCCCAGATCTCTGTACTGGGGTGAATGTATGACATTGTTCTGCATTCTGTCCATCAATTGTTGTTTTTGCATTTGTCACCCCGAGTGGGAAGGGTATGCCCAGACGTGGGTCCCTTGCTCTCCATGCCACTGGAAATCAAGCAAGCCTGGCTGAAGACGGCTGAAATACCAGAAACCGGTCCTAGGATGCTTGTTTCCAGTCCAGGGAGGACCTGGCTTGGCAGTTCGGGCTGGACTGTTCCCATGAGGCACAGGGTCAAGACTGATTTGCATATGGCTGGGTTCAAACTGGAACGGCATGGTGAGCAAAAAAACGATGGATTTAGGCCCAGATCTCTCTACTGGGGTGAATGTATGACATTGTTCTGCATTCTGTCCATCAATTGTTGTTTTTGCATTTGTCACCCCGAGTGAGAAGGGTATGCCCAGACGTGGGTCCCTTGCTCTCCATGCCACTGGAAATCAAGCAAGCCTAGCTGAAGATGGCTGAAATGCCAGAAACCGGTCCTAGGATGCTTGTTTCCAGTCCAGGGAGGACCTGGCTTGGCAGTTCGGGCTGGACTGTTCCCATGAGGCACAGAGTCAAGACTGATTTGCATATGGCTGGGTTCAAACTGGAACGGCATGGTGAGCAAAAAAACGATGGATTTAGGCCCAGATCTCTGTACTGGGGTGAATGTATGACATTGTTCTGCATTCTGTGCATCAATTGTTGTTTTTGCATTTGTCACCCCGAGTGGGAAGGGTATGCCCAGACGTGGGTCCCTTGCTCTCCATGCCACTGGAAATCAAGCAAGCCTGGCTGAAGACGGCTGAAATGCCAGAAACCGGTCCTAGGATGCTTGTTTCCAGTCCAGGGAGGACCTGGCTTGGCAGTTCGGGCTGGACTGTTCCCATGAGGCACAGGGTCAAGACTGATTTGCATATGGCTGGGTTCAAACTGGAACGGCATGGTGAGCAAAAAAACGATGGATTTAGGCCCAGATCTCTGTACTGGGGTGAATGTATGACATTGTTCTGAATTCTGTCCATCAATTGTTGTTTTTGCATTTGTCACCCCGAGTGGGAAGGGTATGCCCAGACGTGTGTCCCTTGCTCTCCATGCCACTGGAAATCAAGCAAGCCTGGCTGAAGACGGCTGAAATGCCACAAACCGGTCCTAGGATGCTTGTTTCCAGTCCAGGGAGGACCTGGCTTGGCAGTTCGGGCTGGACTGTTCCCATGAGGCACAGGGTCAAGACTGATTTGCATATGGCTGGGTTCAAACTGGAACGGCATGGTGAGCAAAAAAACGATGGATTTAGGCCCAGATCTCTGTACTGGGGTGAATGTATGACATTGTTCTGCATTCTGTCCATCAATTGTTGTTTTTGCATTTGTCACCCCGAGTGGGAAGGGTATGCCCAGACGTGGGTCCCTTGCTCTCCATGCCACTGGAAATCAAGCAAGCCTGGCTGAAGACGGCTGAAATGCCAGAAACCGGTCCTAGGATGCTTATTTCCAGTCCAGGGAGGACCTGGCTTGGCAGTTCGGGCTGGACTGTTCCCATGAGGCACAGGGTCAAGACTTATTTTCATACGGCTGGGTTCAAACTGGAACGGCATGGTGAGCAAAAAAACGATGGATTTAGGTCCAGATCTCTGTACTGGGGTGAATGTATGACATTGTTCTGCATTCTGTCCATCAATTGTTGTTTTTGCATTTGTCACCCCGAGTGGGAAGGGTATGCCCAGACGTGGGTCCCTTGCTCTCCATGCCACTGGAAATCAAGCAAGTCTGGCTGAAGACGGCTGAAATGCCAGAAACCGGTCCTAGGATGCTTGTTTCCAGTCCAGGGAGGACCTGGCTTGGCAGTTCGGGCTGGACTGTTCCCATGAGGCACAGGGTCAAGACTGATTTGCATATGGCTGGGTTCAAACTGGAACGGCATGGTGAGCAAAACAACGATGGATTTAGGCCCAGATCTCTGTACTGGGGTGAATCTATGACATTGTTCTGCATTCTGTCCATCAATTGTTTTTGCATTTGTCACCCCGAGTGGGAAGGGTATGCCCAGACGTGGGTCCCTTGCTCTCCATGCCACTGGAAATCAAGCAAGCCTGGCTGAAGACGGCTGAAATGCCAGAAACCGGTCCTAGGATGCTTGTTTCCAGTCCAGGGAGGACCTGGCTTGGCAGTTCGGGCTGGACTGTTCCCAGGAGGCACAGGGTCAAGACTGATTTGCATATGGCTGGGTTCAAACTGGAACGGCATGGTGAGCAAAAAAACGATGGATTTAGGCCCAGATCTCTGTACTGGGGTGAATGTATGACATTGTTCTGCATTCTGTCCATCAATTGTTGTTTTTGCATTTGTCACCCCGAGTGGGAAGGGTATGCCCAGACGTGGGTCCCTTGCTCTCCATGCCACTGGAAATCAAGCAAGCCTGGCTGAAGACGGCTGAAATGCCAGAAACCGGTCCTAGGATGCTTGTTTCCAGTCCAGGGAGGACCTGGCTTGGCAGTTCGGGCTGGACTGTTCCCATGAGGCACAGGGTCAAGACTGATTTGCATATGGCTGGGTTCAAACTGGAACGGCATGGTGAGCAAAAAAACGATGGATTTAGGCCCAGATCTCTGTACTGGGGTGAATGTATGACATTGTTCTGCATTCTGTCCATCAATTGTTGTTTTTGCATTTGTCACCCCGAGTGAGAAGGGTATGCCCAGACGTGGGTCCCTTGCTCTCCATGCCACTGGAAATCAAGCAAGCCTAGCTGAAGACGGCTGAAATGCCAGAAACCGGTCCTAGGATGCTTGTTTCCAGTCCAGGGAGGACCTGGCTTGGCAGTTCGGGCTGGACTGTTCCCATGAGGCACAGAGTCAAGACTGATTTGCATATGGCTGGGTTCAAACTGGAACGGCATGGTGAGCAAAAAAACGATGGATTTAGGCCCAGATCTCTGTACTGGGGTGAATGTATGACATTGTTCTGCATTCTGACCATCAATTGTTGTTTTTGCATTTGTCACCCCGAGTGGGAAGGGTATGCCCAGACGTGTGTCCCTTGCTCTCCATGCCACTGGAAATCAAGCAAGCCTGGCTGAAGACGGCTGAAATGCCACAAACCGGTCCTAGGATGCTTGTTTCCAGTCCAGGGAGGACCTGGCTTGGCAGTTCGGACTGGACTGTTCCCATGAGGCACAGGGTCAAGACTGATTT
The DNA here is from genome assembly GCF_964204655.1 of Triturus cristatus. Taxonomy (NCBI): domain Eukaryota; kingdom Metazoa; phylum Chordata; class Amphibia; order Caudata; family Salamandridae; genus Triturus; species Triturus cristatus. The sequence goes on along the minus strand of NC_140582.1, from coordinate 74,983,694 downwards.
GCATATGGCTGGGTTCAAACTGGAACGGCATGGTGAGCAAAAAAACGATGGATTTAGGCCCAGATCTCTGTACTGGGGTGAATGTATGACATTGTTCTGCATTCTGTCCATCAATTGTTGTTTTTGCATTTGTCACCCCGAGTGGGAAGGGTATGCCCAGACGTGGGTCCCTTGCTCTCCATGCCACTGGAAATCAAGCAAGCCTGGCTGAAGACGGCTGAAATGCCAGAAACCGGTCCTAGGATGCTTGTTTCCAGTCCAGGGAGGACCTGGCTTGGCAGTTCGGGCTGGACTGTTCCCATGAGGCACAGGGTCAAGACTGATTTGCATATGGCTGGGTTCAAACTGGAACGGCATGGTGAGCAAAAAAACGATGGATTTAGGCCCAGATCTCTGTACTGGGGTGAATGTATGACATTGTTCTGCATTCTGTCCATCAATTGTTGTTTTTGCATTTGTCACCCCGAGTGGGAAGGGTATGCCCAGACGTGGGTCCCTTGCTCTCCATGCCACTGGAAATCAAGCAAGCCTGGCTGAAGACGGCTGAAATGCCAGAAACCGGTCCTAGGATGCTTATTTCCAGTCCAGGGAGGACCTGGCTTGGCAGTTCGGGCTGGACTGTTCCCATGAGGCACAGGGTCAAGACTGATTTTCATATGGCTGGGTTCAAACTGGAACGGCATGGTGAGCAAAAAAACGATGGATTTAGGTCCAGATCTCTGTACTGGGGTGAATGTATGACATTGTTCTGCATTCTGTCCATCAATTGTTGTTTTTGCATTTGTCACCCCGAGTGGGAAGGGTATGCCCAGACGTGGGTCCCTTGCTCTCCATGCCACTGGAAATCAAGCAAGTCTGGCTGAAGACGGCTGAAATGCCAGAAACCGGTCCTAGGATGCTTGTTTCCAGTCCAGGGAGGACCTGGCTTGGCAGTTCGGGCTGGACTGTTCCCATGAGGCACAGGGTCAAGACTGATTTGCATATGGCTGGGTTGAAACTGGAACGGCATGGTGAGCAAAAAAATGATGGATTTAGGCCCAGATCTCTGTACTGGGGTGAATGTATGACATTGTTCTGCATTCTGTCCATCAATTGTTTTTGCATTTGTCACCCCGAGTGGGAAGGGTATGCCCAGACGTGGGTCCCTTGCTCTCCATGCCACTGGAAATCAAGCAAGCCTGGCTGAAGACGGCTGAAATGCCAGAAACCGGTCCTAGGATGCTTGTTTCCAATCCAGGGAGGACCTGGCTTGGCAGTTCGGGCTGGACTGTTCCCATGAGGCACAGGGTCAAGACTGATTTGCATATGGTTGGGTTCAAACTGGAACGGCATGGTGAGCAAAAAAACGATGGATTTAGGCCCAGATCTCTGTACTGGGGTGAATGTATGACATTGTTCTGCATTCTGTCCATCAATTGTTGTTTTTGCATTTGTCACCCCGAGTGGGAAGGGTATGCCCAGACGTGGGTCCCTTGCTCTCCATGCCACTGGAAATCAAGCAAGCCTGGCTGAAGACGGCTGAAAAGCCAGAAACCGGTCCTAGGATGCTTGTTTCCAGTCCAGGGAGGACCTGGCTTGGCAGTTCGGGCTGGACTGTTCCCATGAGGCACAGGGTCAAGACTGATTTGCATATGGCTGGGTTCAAACTGGAACGGCATGGTGAGCAAAAAAACGATGGATTTAGGCCCAGATCTCTGTACTGGGGTGAATGTATGACATTGTTCTGCATTCTGTCCATCAATTGTTGTTTTTGCATTTGTCACTCCGAGTGGGAAGGGTATGCCCAGACGTGGGTCCCTTGCTCTCCATGCCACTGGAAATCAAGCAAGCCTGGCTGAAGACGGCTGAAATGCCAGAAACCGGTCCTAGGATGCTTGTTTCCAGTCCAGGGAGGACCTGGCTTGGCAGTTTGGGCTGGACTGTTCCCATGAGGCACATGGTCAAGACTGATTTGCATATGGCTGGGTTCAAACTGGAACGGCATGGTGAGCAAAAAAACGATGGATTTAGGCCCAGATCTCTGTACTGGGGTGAATGTATGACATTGTTCTGCATTCTGTCCATCAATTGTTGTTTTTGCATTTGTCACCCCGAGTGGGAAGGGTATGCCCAGACGTGGGTCCCTTGCTCTCCATGCCACTGGAAATCAAGCAAGCCTGGCTGAAGACGGCTGAAATGCCAGAAACCGGTCCTAGGATGCTTGTTTCCAGTCCAGGGAGGACCTGGCTTGGCAGTTTGGGCTGGACTGTTCCCATGAGGCACAGGGTCAAGACTGATTTGCATATGGCTGGGTTCAAACTGGAACGGCATGGTGAGCAAAAAAACGATGGATTTAGGCCCAGATCTCTGTACTGGGGTGAATGTATGACATTGTTCTGCATTCTGTCCATCAATTGTTGTTTTTGCATTTGTCACCCCGAGTGGGAAGGGTATGCCCAGACGTGGGTCCCTTGCTCTCCATGCCACTGGAAATCAAGCAAGCCTGGCTGAAGACGGCTGAAATGCCAGAAACCGGTCCTAGGATGCTTGTTTCCAGTCCAGGGAGGACCTGGCTTGGCAGTTCGGGCTGGACTGTTCCCATGAGGCACAGGGTCAAGACTGATTTGCATATGAATGGGTTCAAACTGGAACGGCATGGTGAGCAAAAAAACGATGGATTCAGGCCCAGATCTCTGTACTGGGGTGAATGTATGACATTGTTCTGCATTCTGTCCATCAATTGTTTTTGCATTTGTCACCCCGAGTGGGAAGGGTATGCCCAGACGTGGGTCCCTTGCTCTCCATGCCACTGGAAATCAAGCAAGCTTGGCTGAAGACGGCTGAAATGCCAGAATCCGGTCCTAGGATGCTTGTTTCCAGTCCAGGGAGGACCTGGCTTGGCAGTTCGGGCTGGACTGTTCCCATGAGGCACAGGGTCAAGACTGATTTGCATATGGCTGGGTTCAAACTGGAACGGCATGGTGAGCAAAAAAACGATGGATTTAGGCCCAGATCTCTGTACTGGGGTGAATGTATGACATTGTTTTGCATTCTGACCATCAATTGTTGTTTTTGCATTTGTCACCCCGAGTGGGAAGGGTATGCCCAGACGTGGGTCCCTTGCTCTCCATGCCACTGGAAATCAAGCAAGCCTGGCTGAAGACGGCTGAAATGCCAGAAACCGGTCCTAGGATGCTTGTTTCCAGTCCAGGGAGGACCTGGCTTGGCAGTTCGGGCTGGACTGTTCCCATAAGGCACAGGGTCAAGACTGATTTGCATATGGCTGGGTTCAAACTGGAACGGCATGGTGAGCAAAAAAACGATGGATTTAGGCCCAGATCTCTGTACTGGGGTGAATGCATGACATTGTTCTGCATTCTGTCCATCAATTGTTGTTTTTGCATTTGTCACCCCGAGTGGGAAGGGTATGCCCAGACGTGGGTCCCTTGCTCTCCATGCCACTGGAAATCAAGCAAGCCTGGCTGAAGACGGCTGAAATGCCAGAAACCGGTCCTAGGATGCTTGTTTACAGTCCAGGGAGGACCTGGCTTGGCAGTTCGGGCTGGACTGTTCCCATGAGGCACAGGGTCAAGACTGATTTGCATATGGCTGGGTTCAAACTGGAACGGCATAGTGAGCAAAAAAACGATGGATTTAGGCCCAGATCTCTGTACTGGGGTGAATGTATGACATTGTTCTGCATTCTGTCCATCAATTGTTGTTTTTGCATTTGTCACCCCGAGTGAGAAGGGTATGCCCAGACGTGGGTCCCTTGCTCTCCATGCCACTGGAAATCAAGCAAGCCTAGCTGAAGACGGCTGAAATGCCAGAAACCGGTCCTAGGATGCTTGTTTCCAGTCCAGGGAGGACCTGGCTTGGCAGTTCGGGCTGGACTGTTCCCATGAGGCACAGAGTCAAGACTGATTTGCATATGGCTGGGTTCAAACTGGAACGGCATGGTGAGCAAAAAAACAATGGATTTAGGCCCAGATCTCTGTACTGGGGTGAATGTATGACATTGTTCTGCATTCTGACCATCAATTGTTGTTTTTGCATTTGTCACCCCGAGTGGGAAGGGTATGCCCAGACGTGGGTCCCTTGCTCTCCATGCCCCTGGAAATCAAGCAAGCCTGGCTGAAGACGGCTGAAATGCCAGAAACCGGTCCTAGGATGCTTGTTTCCAGTCCAGGGAGGACCTGGCTTGGCAGTTCGGGCTGGACTGTTCCCAGGAGGCACAGGGTCAAGACTGATTTGCATATGGCTGGGTTCAAACTGGAACGGCATGGTGAGCAAAAAAACGATGGATTTAGGCCCAGATCTCTGTACTGGGGTGAATGTATGACATTGTTCTGAATTCTGTCCATCAATTGTTGTTTTTGCATTTGTCACCCCGAGTGGGAAGGGTATGCCCAGACGTGTGTCCCTTGCTCTCCATGCCACTGGAAATCAAGCAAGCCTGGCTGAAGACGGCTGAAATGCCACAAACCGGTCCTAGGATGCTTGTTTCCAGTCCAGGGAGGACCTGGCTTGGCAGTTCGGGCTGGACTGTTCCCATGAGGCACAGGGTCAAGACTGATTTGCATATGGCTGGGTTCAAACTGGAACGGCATGGTGAGCAAAAAAACGATGGATTTAGGCCCAGATCTCTGTACTGGGGTGAATGTATGACATTGTTCTGCATTCTGTCCATCAATTGTTGTTTTTGCATTTGTCACCCCGAGTGGGAAGGGTATGCCCAGACGTGGGTCCCTTGCTCTCCATGCCACTGGAAATCAAGCAAGCCTGGCTGAAGACGGCTCAAATGCCAGAAACCGGTCCTAGGATGCTTGTTTCCAGTCCAGGGAGGACCTGGCTTGGCAGTTCGGGCTGGACTGTTCCCATGAGGCACAGGGTCAAGACTGATTTGCATATGGCTGGGTTCAAACTGGAACGGCATGGTGAGCAAAAAAACGATGGATTTAGGCCCAGATCTCTGTACTGGGGTGAATGTATGACATTGTTTTGCATTCTGTCCATCAATGGTTGTTTTTGCATTTGTCACCCCGAGTGGGAAGGGTATGCCCAGACGTGGGTCCCTTGCTCTCCATGCCACTGGAAATCAAGCAAGCCTGGCTGAAGACGGCTGAAATGCCAGAAACCGGTCCTAGGATGCTTGTTTCCAGTCCAGGGAGGACCTGGCTTGGCAGTTCGGGCTGGACTGTTCCCATAAGGCACAGGGTCAAGACTGATTTGCATATGGCTGGGTTCAAACTGGAACGGCATGGTGAGCAAAAAAACGATGGATTTAGGCCCAGATCTCTGTACTGGGGTGAATGTATGACATTGTTCTGCATTCTGTCCATCAATTGTTGTTTTTGCATTTGTCACCCCGAGTGGGAAGGGTATGCCCAGACGTGGGTCCCTTGCTCTCCATGCCACTGGAAATCAAGCAAGCCTGGCTGAAGACGGCTGAAATGCCAGAAACCGGTCCTAGGAAGCTTGTTTACAGTCCAGGGAGGACCTGGCTTGGCAGTTCGGGCTGGACTGTTCCCATGAGGCACAGGGTCAAGACTGATTTGCATATGGCTGGGTTCAAACTGGAACGGCATGGTGAGCAAAAAAACGATGGATTTAGGCCCAGATCTCTGTACTGGGGTGAATGTATGACATTGTTCTGCATTCTGTCCATCAATTGTTGTTTTTGCATTTGTCACCCCGAGTGAGAAGGGTATGCCCAGACGTGGGTCCCTTGCTCTCCATGCCACTGGAAATCAAGCAAGCCTAGCTGAAGACGGCTGAAATGCCAGAAACCGGTCCTAGGATGCTTGTTTCCAGTCCAGGGAGGACCTGGCTTGGCAGTTCGGGCTGGACTGTTCCCATGAGGCACAGAGTCAAGACTGATTTGCATATGGCTGGGTTCAAACTGGAACGGCATGGTGAGCAAAAAAACGATGGATTTAGGCCCAGATCTCTGTACTGAGGTTAATGTATGATATTGTTCTGCATTCTGACCATCAATTGTTGTTTTTGCATTTGTCACCCCGAGTGGGAAGGGTATGCCCAGACGTGGGTCCCTTGCTCTCCATGCCACTGGAAATCAAGCAAGCCTGGCTGAAGACGGCTGAAATGCCAGAAACCGGTCCTAGGATGCTTGTTTCCAGTCCAGGGAGGACCTGGCTTGGCAGTTCGGGCTGGACTGTTCCCAGGAGGCACAGGGTCAAGACTGATTTGCATATGGCTGGGTTCAAACTGGAACGGCATGGTGAGCAAAAAAACGATGGATTTAGGCCCAGATCTCTGTACTGGGGTGAATGTATGACATTGTTCTGAATTCTGTCCATCAATTGTTGTTTTTGCATTTGTCACCCGAGTGGGAAGGGTATGCCCAGACGTGTGTCCCTTGCTCTCCATGCCACTGGAAATCAAGCAAGCCTGGCTGAAGACGGCTGAAATGCCACAAACCGGTCCTAGGATGCTTGTTTCCAGTCCAGGGAGGACCTGGCTTGGCAGTTCGGGCTGGACTGTTCCCATGAGGCACAGGGTCAAGACTGATTTGCATATGGCTGGGTTCAAACTGGAACGGCATGGTGAGCAAAAAAACGATGGATTTAGGCCCAGATCTCTGTACTGGGGTGAATGTATGACATTGTTCTGCATTTGTCCATCAATTGTTGTTTTTGCATTTGTCACCCCGAGTGGGAAGGGTATGCCCAGACGTGGGTCCCTTGCTCTCCATGCCACTGGAAATCAAGCAAGCCAGGCTGAAGACGGCTGAAATGCCAGAAACCGGTCCTAAGATGCTTGTTTCCAGTCCAGGGAGGACCTGGCTTGGCAGTTCGGGCTGGACTGTTCCCATGAGGCACAGGGTCAAGACTGATTTGCATATGGCTGGGTTCAAACTGGAACGTCATGGTGAGCAAAAAAACGATGGATTTAGGTCCAGATCTCTGTACTGGGGTGAATGTATGACATTGTTCTGCATTCTGTCCATCAATTGTTGTTTTTGCATTTGTCACCCCGAGTGGGAAGGGTATGCCCAGACGTGGGTCCCTTGCTCTCCATGCCACTGGAAATCAAGCAAGTCTGGCTGAAGACGGCTGAAATGCCAGAAACCGGTCCTAGGATGCTTGTTTCCAGTCCAGGGAGGACCTGGCTTGGCAGTTCGGGCTGGACTGTTCCCATGAGGCACAGGGTCAAGACTGATTTGCATATGGCTGGGTTCAAACTGGAACGGCATGGTGAGCAAAAAAACGATGGATTTAGGCCCAGATCTCTGTACTGGGGTGAATGTATGACATTGTTCTGCATTCTGTCCATCAATTGTTGTTTTTGCATTTGTCACCCCGAGTGGGAAGGGTATGCCCAGACGTGGGTCCCTTGCTCTCCATGCCACTGGAAATCAAGCAAGCCTGGCTGAAGACGGCTGAAATGCCAGAAACCGGTCCTAGGATGCTTGTTTCCAGTCCAGGGAGGACCTGGCTTGGCAGTTCGGGCTGGACTGTTCCCATGAGGCACAGGGTCCAGACTGATTTGCATATGGTTGGGTTCAAATTGGAACGGCATGGTGAGCAAAAAAACGATGGATTTAGGCCCAGATCTCTGTACTGGGGTGAATGTATGACATTGTTCTGCATTCTGTCCATCAATTGTTGTTTTTGCATTTGTCACCCCGAGTGGGAAGGGTATGCCCAGACGTGTGTCCCTTGCTCTCCATGCCACTGGAAATCAAGCAAGCCTGGCTGAAGACGGCTGAAATGCCACAAACCGGTCCTAGGATGCTTGTTTCCAGTCCAGGGAGGACCTGGCTTGGCAGTTCGGGCTGGACTGTTCCCATGAGGCACAGGGTCAAGACTGATTTGCATATGGCTGGGTTCAAACTGGAACGGCATGGTGAGCAAAAAAACGATGGATTTAGGCCCAGATCTCTGTACTGGGGTGAATGTATGACATTGTTCTGAATTCTGTCCATCAATTGTTGTTTTTGCATTTGTCACCCCGAGTGGGAAGGGTATGCCCAGACGTGTGTCCCTTGCTCTCCATGCCACTGGAAATCAAGCAAGCCTGGCTGAAGACGGCTGAAATGCCACAAACCGGTCCTAGGATGCTTGTTTCCAGTCCAGGGAGGCCCTGGCTTGGCAGTTCGGGCTGGACTGTTCCCATGAGGCACAGGGTCAAGACTGATTTGCATATGGCTGGGTTCAAACTGGAACGGCATGGTGAGCAAAAAAACGATGGATTTAGGCCCAGATCTCTGTACTGGGGTGAATGTATGACATTGTTCTGCATTTGTCCATCAATTGTTGTTTTTGCATTTGTCACCCCGAGTGGGAAGGGTATGCCCAGACGTGGGTCCCTTGCTCTCCATGCCACTGGAAATCAAGCAAGCCAGGCTGAAGACGGCTGAAATGCCAGAAACCGGTCCTAGGATGCTTGTTTCCAGTCCAGGGAGGACCTGGCTTGGCAGTTCGGGCTGGACTGTTCCCATGAGGCACAGGGTCAAGACTGATTTGCATATGGCTGGGTTCAAACTGGAACGTCATGGTGAGCAAAAAAACGATGGATTTAGGTCCAGATCTCTGTACTGGGGTGAATGTATGACATTGTTCTGCATTCTGTCCATCAATTGTTGTTTTTGCATTTGTCACCCCGAGTGGGAAAGGTATGCCCAGACGTGGGTCCCTTGCTCTCCATGCCACTGGAAATCAAGCAAGTCTGGCTGAAGACGGCTGAAATGCCAGAAACCGGTCCTAGGATGCTTGTTTCCAGTCCAGGGAGGACCTGGCTTGGCAGTTCGGGCTGGACTGTTCCCATGAGGCACAGGGTCAAGACTGATTTGCATATGGCTGGGTTCAAACTGGAACGGCATGGTGAGCAAAAAAACGATGGATTTAGGCCCAGATCTCTGTACTGGGGTGAATGTATGACATTGTTCTGCATTCTGTCCATCAATTGTTGTTTTTGCATTTGTCACCCCGAGTGGGAAGTGTATGCCCAGACGTGGGTCCCTTGCTCTCCATGCCACTGGAAATCAAGCAAGCCTGGCTGAAGACGGCTGAAATGCCAGAAACCGGTCCTAGGATGCTTGTTTCCAGTCCAGGGAGGACCTGGCTTGGCAGTTCGGGCTGGACTGTTCCCATGAGGCACAGGGTCAAGACTGATTTGCATATGAATGGGTTCAAACTGGAACGGCATGGTGAGCAAAAAAACAATGGATTTAGGCCCAGATCTCTGTACTGGGGTGATTGTATGACATTGTTCTGCATTCTGTCCATCAATTGTTTTTGCATTTGTCACCCCGAGTGGGAAGGGTATGCCCAGACGTGGGTCCCTTGCTCTCCATGCCACTGGAAATCAAGCAAGCTTGGCTGAAGACGGCTGAAATGCCAGAATCCGGTCCTAGGATGCTTGTTTCCAGTCCAGGGAGGACCTGGCTTGGCAGTTCGGGCTGGACTGTTCCCATGAGGCACAGGGTCAAGACTGATTTGCATATGGCTGGGTTCAAACTGGAACGGCATGGTGAGCAAAAAAACGATGGATTTAGGCCCAGATCTCTGTACTGGGGTGAATGTATGACATTGTTTTGCATTCTGTCCATCAATTGTTGTTTTTGCATTTATCTCCCCGAGTGGGAAGGGTATGCCCAGACGTGGGTCCCTTGCTCTCCATGCCACTGGAAATCAAGCAAGCCTGGCTGAAGACGGCTGAAATGCCAGAAACCGGTCCTAGGATGCTTGTTTCCAGTCCAGGGAGGACCTGGCTTGGCAGTTCGGGCTGGACTGTTCCCATAAGGCACAGGGTCAAGACTGATTTGCATATGGCTGGGTTCAAACTGGAACGGCATGGTGAGCAAAAAAACGATGGATTTAGGCCCAGATCTCTGTACTGGGGTGAATGTATGACATTGTTCTGCATTCTGTCCATCGCTTTGTTGTTTTTGCATTTGTCACCCCGAGTGGGAAGGGTATGCCCAGACGTGGGTCCCTTGCTCTCCATGCCACTGGAAATCAAGCAAGCCTGGCTGAAGACGGCTGAAATGCCAGAAACCGGTCCTAGGATGCTTGCTTACAGTCCAGGGAGGACCTGGCTTGGCAGTTCGGGCTGGACTGTTCCCATGAGGCACAGGGTCAAGACTGATTTGCATATGGCTGGGTTCAAACTGGAACGGCATGGTGAGCAAAAAAACGATGGATTTAGGCCCAGATCTCTGTACTGGGGTGAATGTATGACATTGTTCTGCATTCTGTCCATCAATTGTTGTTTTTGCATTTGTCACCCCGAGTGGGAAGGGTATGCCCATACGTGGGTCCCTTGCTCTCCATGCCACTGGCAATCAAGCAAGCCTGGCTGAAGACGGCTGAAATGCCAGAAACCGGTCCTAGGATGCTTGTTTCCAGTCCAGGGAGGACCTGGCTTGGCAGTTCGGGCTCGACTGTTCCCATGAGGCACAGGGTCAAGACTGATTTGCATATGGCTGGGTTCAAACTGGAACGGCATGGTGAGCAAAAAAACTATGGATTTAGGCCCAGATCTCTGTACTGGGGTGAATGTATGACATTGTTCTGCATTCTGTCCATCAATTGTTGTTTTTGCATTTGTCACCCCGAGTGGGAAGGGTATGCCCAGACGTGGGTCCCTTGCTCTCCATGCCACTGGAAATCAAGCAGGCCTGGCTGAAGACGGCTGAAATGCCAGAAACCGCTCCTAGGATGCTTGTTTCCAGTCCAGGGAGGACCTGGCTTGGCAGTTCGGGCTGGACTGTTCCCATGAGGCACAGGGTCAAGACTGATTTGCATATGGCTGGGTTCAAACTGGAACGGCATGGTGAGCAAAAAAACGATGGATTTAGGCCCAGATCTCTGTACTGGGGTGAATGTATGACATTGTTCTGCATTCTGTCCATCAATTGTTGTTTTTGCATTTGTCACCCCGAGTGGGAAGGGTATGCCCAGACGTGGGTCCCTTGCTCTCCATGCCACTGGAAATCAAGCAAGCCTGGCTGAAGATGGCTGAAATGCCAGAAACCGGTCCTAGGATGCTTGTTTCCAGTCCAGGGAGGACCTGGCTTGGCAGTTCGGTCTGGACTGTTCCCATGAGGCACAGGGTCAAGACTGATTTGCATATGGCTGGGTTCAAACTGGAACGGCATGGTGAGCAAAAAAACGATGGATTTAGGCCCAGATCTCTGTACTGGGGTGAATGTATGACATTGTTCTGCATTCTGTCCATCAATTGTTGTTTTTGCATTTGTCACCCCGAGTGGGAAGGGTATGCCCAGACGTGGGTCCCTTGCTCTCCATGCCACTGGAAATCAAGCAAGCCTGGCTGAAGACGGCTGAAATGCCAGAAACCGGTCCTAGGATGCTTATTTCCAGTCCAAGGAGGACCTGGCTTGGCAGTTCGGGCTGGACTGTTCCCATGAGGCACAGGGTCAAGACTGATTTGCATATGGCTGGGTTCAAACTGGAACGGCATGGTGAGCAAAAAAACGATGGATTTAGGCCCAGATCTCTGTACTGGGGTGAATGTATGACATTGTTCTGCATTCTGTCCATCAATTGTTGTTTTTGCATTTGTCACCCCGAGTGGGAAGGGTATGCCCAGACGTGGGTCCCTTGCTCTCCATGCCACTGGAAATCAAGCAAGCCTGGCTGAACACGGCTGAAATGCCAGAAACCGGTCCTAGGATGCTTGTTTCCAGTCCAGGGAGGACCTGGCTTGGCAGTTCGGGCTGGACTGTTCCCATGAGGCACAGGGTCAAGACTGATTTGCATATGGCTGGGTTCAAACTGGAACGGCATGGTGAGCAAAAAAACGATGGATTTAGGCCCAGATCTCTGTACTGGGGTGAATGTATGACATTGTTCTGCATTCTGTCCATCAATTGTTGTTTTTGCATTTGTCACCCCGAGTGGGAAGGGTATGCCCAGACGTGGGTCCCTTGCTCTCCATGCCACTGGAAATCAAGCAAGCCTGGCTGAAGACGGCTGAAATGCCAGAATCCGGTCCTAGGATGCTTGTTTAAACTCCAGGGAGGACCTGGCTTGGCAGTTCGGGCTTGACTGTTCCCATGAGGCACAGGGTCAAGACTGATTTGCATATGGCTGGGTTCAAACTGGAACGGCATGTTGAGCAAAAAAACGATGGTTTTAGGCCCAGATCTCTGTACTGGGGTGAATGTATGACATTGTTCTGCATTCTGTCCATCAATTGTTGTTTTTGCATTTGTCACCCCGAGTGGGAAGGGTATGCCCAGACGTGGGTCCATTGCTCTCCATGCCACTGGAAATCAAGCAAGCCTGGCTGAAGACGGCTGAAATGCCAGAAACCGGTCCTAGGATGCTTTTTTCCAGTCCAGGGAGGACCTGGCTTGGGAGTTCGGGCTGGACTGTTCCCATGAGGCACAGGGTCAAGACTGATTTGCATATGGCTGGGTTCAAACTGGAACAGCATGGTGAGCAAAAAAACGATGGATTTAGGCCCAGATCTCTGTACTGGGGTGAATGTATGACATTGTTCTGCATTCTGTCCATCAATTGTTGTTTTTGCATTTGTCACCCCGAGTGGGAAGGGTATGCCCAGACGTGGGTCCCTTGCTCTCCATGCCACTGGAAATCAAGCAAGCCTGGCTGAAGACGGCTGAAATGCCAGAAACCGGTCCTAGGATGCTTGTTTCCAGTCCAGGGAGGACCTGGCTTGGCAGTTCGGGCTGGACTGTTCCCATGAGGCACAGGGTCAAGACTGATTTGCATATGGCTGGGTTCAAACTGGAACGGCATGGTGAGCAAAAAAACGATGGATTTAGGCCCAGATCTCTGTACTGGGGTGAATGTATGACATTGTTCTGCATTCTGTCCATCAATTGTTGTTTTTGCATTTGTCACCCCGAGTGGGAAGGGTATGCCCAGACGTGGGTCCCTTGCTCTCCATGCCACTGGAAATCAAGCAAGCCTGGCTGAAGACGGCTGAAATGCCAGAAACCGGTCCTAGGATGCTTGTTTCCAGTCCAGGGAGGACCTGGCTTGGCAGTTCGGGCTGGACTGTTCCCATGAGGCACAGGGTCAAGACTGATTTGCATATGGCTGGGTTCAAACTGCAACGGCATGGTGAGCAAAAAAACGATGGATTTAGGCCCAGATCTCTGTACTGGGGTGAATGTATGACATTGTTCTGCATTCTGTCCATCAATTGTTGTTTTTGCATTTGTCACCCCGAGTGGGAAGGGTATGCCCAGACATGGGTCCCTTGCCCTCCATGCCACTGGAAATCAAGCAAGCCTGGCTGAAGACGGCTGAAATGCCAGAAACCGGTCCTAGGATGCTTGTTTCCAGTCCAGGGAGGACCTGGCTTGGCAGTTCGGGCTGGACTGTTCCCATGAGGCACAGGGTCAAGACTGATTTGCATATGGCTGGGTTCAAACTGGAACCGCATGGTGAGCAAAAAAATGATGGATTTAGGCCCAGATCTCTGTACTGGGGTGAATGTATGACATTGTTCTGCATTCTGTCCATCAATTGTTGTTTTTGCATTTGTCACCCCGAGTGGGAAGGGTATGCCCAGACGTGGGTCCCTTGCTCTCCATGCCACTGGAAATCAAGCAAGCCTGGCTGAAGACGGCTGAAATGCCAGAAACCGGTCCTAGGATGCTTGTTTCCAGTCCAGGGAGGACCTGGCTTGGCAGTTCGGGCTGGACTGTTCCCATGAGGCACAGGGTCCAGACTGATTTGCATATGGTTGGGTTCAAATTGGAACGGCATGGTGAGCAAAAAAACGATGGATTTAGGCCCAGATCTCTGTACTGGGGTGAATGTATGACATTGTTCTGCATTCTGTCCATCGCTTTGTTGTTTTTGCATTTGTCACCCCGAGTGGGAAGGGTATGCCCAGACGTGGGTCCCTTGCTCTCCATGCCACTGGAAATCAAGCAAGCCTGGCTGAAGACGGCTGAAATGCCAGAAACCGGTCCTAGGATGCTTGCTTACAGTCCAGGGAGGACCTGGCTTGGCAGTTCGGGCTGGACTGTTCCCATGAGGCACAGGGTCAAGACTGATTTGCATATGGCTGGGTTCAAACTGGAACGGCATGGTGAGCAAAAAAACGATGGATTTAGGCCCAGATCTCTGTACTGGGGTGAATGTATGACATTGTTCTGCATTCTGTCCATCAATTGTTGTTTTTGCATTTGTCACCCCGAGTGGGAAGGGTATGCCCAGACGTGTGTCCCTTGCTCTCCATGCCACTGGAAATCAAGCAAGCCTGGCTGAAGACGGCTGAAATGCCACAAACCGGTCCTAGGATGCTTGTTTCCAGTCCAGGGAGGCCCTGGCTTGGCAGTTCGGGCTGGACTGTTCCCATGAGGCACAGGGTCAAGACTGATTTGCATATGGCTGGGTTCAAACTGGAACGGCATGGTGAGCAAAAAAACGATGGATTTAGGCCCAGATCTCTGTACTGGGGTGAATGTATGACATTGTTCTGCATTTGTCCATCAATTGTTGTTTTTGCATTTGTCACCCCGAGTGGGAAGGGTATGCCCAGACGTGGGTCCCTTGCTCTCCATGCCACTGGAAATCAAGCAAGCCAGGCTGAAGACGGCTGAAATGCCAGAAACCGGTCCTAGGATGCTTGTTTCCAGTCCAGGGAGGACCTGGCTTGGCAGTTCGGGCTGGACTGTTCCCATGAGGCACAGGGTCAAGACTGATTTGCATATGGCTGGGTTCAAACTGGAACGTCATGGTGAGCAAAAAAACGATGGATTTAGGTCCAGATCTCTGTACTGGGGTGAATGTATGACATTGTTCTGCATTCTGTCCATCAATTGTTGTTTTTGCATTTGTCACCCCGAGTGGGAAGGGTATGCCCAGACGTGGGTCCCTTGCTCTCCATGCCACTGGAAATCAAGCAAGTCTGGCTGAAGACGGCTGAAATGCCAGAAACCGGTCCTAGGATGCTTGTTTCCAGTCCAGGGAGGACCTGGCTTGGCAGTTCGGGCTGGACTGTTCCCATGAGGCACAGGGTCAAGACTGATTTGCATATGGCTGGGTTCAAACTGGAACGGCATGGTGAGCAAAAAAACGATGGATTTAGGCCCAGATCTCTGTACTGGGGTGAATGTATGACATTGTTCTGCATTCTGTCCATCAATTGTTGTTTTTGCATTTGTCACCCCGAGTGGGAAGGGTATGCCCAGACGTGGGTCCCTTGCTCTCCATGCCACTGGAAATCAAGCAAGCCTGGCTGAAGACGGCTGAAATGCCAGAAACCGGTCCTAGGATGCTTGTTTCCAGTCCAGGGAGGACCTGGCTTGGCAGTTCGGGCTGGACTGTTCCCATGAGGCACAGGGTCAAGACTGATTTGCATATGAATGGTTTCAAACTGGAACGGCATGGTGAGCAAAAAAACAATGGATTTAGGCCCAGATCTCTGTACTGGGGTGATTGTATGACATTGTTCTGCATTCTGTCCATCAATTGTTTTTGCATTTGTCACCCCGAGTGGGAAGGGTATGCCCAGACGTGGGTCCCTTGCTCTCCATGCCACTGGAAATCAAGCAAGCTTGGCTGAAGACGGCTGAAATGCCAGAATCCGGTCCTAGGATGCTTGTTTCCAGTCCAGGGAGGACCTGGCTTGGCAGTTCGGGCTGGACTGTTCCCATGAGGCACAGGGTCAAGACTGATTTGCATATGGCTGGGTTCAAACTGGAACGGCATGGTGAGCAAAAAAACGATGGATTTAGGCCCAGATCTCTGTACTGGGGTGAATGTATGACATTGTTTTGCATTCTGTCCATCAATTGTTGTTTTTGCATTTATCTCCCCGAGTGGGAAGGGTATGCCCAGACGTGGGTCCCTTGCTCTCCATGCCACTGAAAATCAAGCAAGCCTGGCTGAAGACGGCTGAAATGCCAGAAACCGGTCCTAGGATGCTTGTTTCCAGTCCAGGGAGGACCTGGCTTGGCAGTTCGGGCTGGACTGTTCCCATAAGGCACAGGGTCAAGACTGATTTGCATATGGCTGGGTTCAAACTGGAACGGCATGGTGAGCAAAAAAACGATGGATTTAGGCCCAGATCTCTGTACTGGGGTGAATGTATGACATTGTTCTGCATTCTGTCCATCGCTTTGTTGTTTTTGCATTTGTCACCCCGAGTGGGAAGGGTATGCCCAGACGTGGGTCCCTTGCTCTCCATGCCACTGGAAATCAAGCAAGCCTGGCTGAAGACGGCTGAAATGCCAGAAACCGGTCCTAGGATGCTTGCTTACAGTCCAGGGAGGACCTGGCTTGGCAGTTCGGGCTGGACTGTTCCCATGAGGCACAGGGTCAAGACTGATTTGCATATGGCTGGGTTCAAACTGGAACGGCATGGTGAGCAAAAAAACGATGGATTTAGGCCCAGATCTCTGTACTGGGGTGAATGTATGACATTGTTCTGCATTCTGTCCATCAATTGTTGTTTTTGCATTTGTCACCCCGAGTGGGAAGGGTATGCCCATACGTGGGTCCCTTGCTCTCCATGCCACTGGCAATCAAGCAAGCCTGGCTGAAGACGGCTGAAATGCCAGAAACCGGTCCTAGGATGCTTGTTTCCAGTCCAGGGAGGACCTGGCTTGGCAGTTCGGGCTCGACTGTTCCCATGAGGCACAGGGTCAAGACTGATTTGCATATGGCTGGGTTCAAACTGGAACGGCATGGTGAGCAAAAAAACTATGGATTTAGGCCCAGATCTCTGTACTGGGGTGAATGTATGACATTGTTCTGCATTCTGTCCATCAATTGTTGTTTTTGCATTTGTCACCCCGAGTGGGAAGGGTATGCCCAGACGTGGGTCCCTTGCTCTCCATGCCACTGGAAATCAAGCAGGCCTGGCTGAAGACGGCTGAAATGCCAGAAACCGCTCCTAGGATGCTTGTTTCCAGTCCAGGGAGGACCTGGCTTGGCAGTTCGGGCTGGACTGTTCCCATGAGGCACAGGGTCAAGACTGATTTGCATATGGCTGGGTTCAAACTGGAACGGCATGGTGAGCAAAAAAACGATGGATTTAGGCCCAGATCTCTGTACTGGGGTGAAAGTATGACATTGTTCTGCATTCTGTCCATCAATTGTTGTTTTTGCATTTGTCACCCCGAGTGGGAAGGGTATGCCCAGACGTGGGTCCCTTGCTCTCCATGCCACTGGAAATCAAGCAAGCCTGGCTGAAGATGGCTGAAATGCCAGAAACCGGTCCTAGGATGCTTGTTTCCAGTCCAGGGAGGACCTGGCTTGGCAGTTCGGTCTGGACTGTTCCCATGAGGCACAGGGTCAAGACTGATTTGCATATGGCTGGGTTCAAACTGGAACGGCATGGTGAGCAAAAAAACGATGGATTTAGGCCCAGATCTCTGTACTGGGGTGAATGTATGACATTGTTCTGCATTCTGTCCATCAATTGTTGTTTTTGCATTTGTCACCCCGAGTGGGAAGGGTATGCCCAGACGTGGGTCCCTTGCTCTCCATGCCACTGGAAATCAAGCAAGCCTGGCTGAAGACGGCTGAAATGCCAGAAACCGGTCCTAGGATGCTTATTTCCAGTCCAAGGAGGACCTGGCTTGGCAGTTCGGGCTGGACTGTTCCCATGAGGCACAGGGTCAAGACTGATTTGCATATGGCTGGGTTCAAACTGGAACGGCATGGTGAGCAAAAAAACGATGGATTTAGGCCCAGATCTCTGTACTGGGGTGAATGTATGACATTGTTCTGCATTCTGTCCATCAATTGTTGTTTTTGCATTTGTCACCCCGAGTGGGAAGGGTATGCCCAGACGTGGGTCCCTTGCTCTCCATGCCACTGGAAATCAAGCAAGCCTGGCTGAACACGGCTGAAATGCCAGAAACCGGTCCTAGGATGCTTGTTTCCAGTCCAGGGAGGACCTGGCTTGGCAGTTCGGGCTGGACTGTTCCCATGAGGCACAGGGTCAAGACTGATTTGCATATGGCTGGGTTCAAACTGGAACGGCATGGTGAGCAAAAAAACGATGGATTTAGGCCCAGATCTCTGTACTGGGGTGAATGTATGACATTGTTCTGCATTCTGTCCATCAATTGTTGTTTTTGCATTTGTCACCCCGAGTGGGAAGGGTATGCCCAGACGTGGGTCCCTTGCTCTCCATGCCACTGGAAATCAAGCAAGCCTGGCTGAAGACGGCTGAAATGCCAGAATCCGGTCCTAGGATGCTTGTTTAAACTCCAGGGAGGACCTGGCTTGGCAGTTCGGGCTTGACTGTTCCCATGAGGCACAGGGTCAAGACTGATTTGCATATGGCTGGGTTCAAACTGGAACGGCATGTTGAGCAAAAAAACGATGGTTTTAGGCCCAGATCTCTGTACTGGGGTGAATGTATGACATTGTTCTGCATTCTGTCCATCAATTGTTGTTTTTGCATTTGTCACCCCGAGTGGGAAGGGTATGCCCAGACGTGGGTCCATTGCTCTCCATGCCACTGGAAATCAAGCAAGCCTGGCTGAAGACGGCTGAAATGCCAGAAACCGGTCCTAGGATGCTTTTTTCCAGTCCAGGGAGGACCTGGCTTGGGAGTTCGGGCTGGACTGTTCCCATGAGGCACAGGGTCAAGACTGATTTGCATATGGCTGGGTTCAAACTGGAACAGCATGGTGAGCAAAAAAACGATGGATTTAGGCCCAGATCTCTGTACTGGGGTGAATGTATGACATTGTTCTGCATTCTGTCCATCAATTGTTGTTTTTGCATTTGTCACCCCGAGTGGGAAGGGTATGCCCAGACGTGGGTCCCTTGCTCTCCATGCCACTGGAAATCAAGCAAGCCTGGCTGAAGATGGCTGAAATGCCAGAAACCGGTCCTAGGATGCTTGTTTCCAGTCCAGGGAGGACCTGGCTTGGCAGTTCGGGCTGGACTGTTCCCATGAGGCACAGGGTCAAGACTGATTTGCATATGGCTGGGTTCAAACTGGAACGGCATGGTGAGCAAAAAAACGATGGATTTAGGCCCAGATCTCTGTACTGGGGTGAATGTATGACATTGTTCTGCATTCTGTCCATCAATTGTTGTTTTTGCATTTGTCACCCCGAGTGGGAAGGGTATGCCCAGACGTGGGTCCCTTGCTCTCCATGCCACTGGAAATCAAGCAAGCCTGGCTGAAGACGGCTGAAATGCCAGAAACCGGTCCTAGGATGCTTGTTTCCAGTCCAGGGAGGACCTGGCTTGGCAGTTCGGGCTGGACTGTTCCCATGAGGCACAGGGTCAAGACTGATTTGCATATGGCTGGGTTCAAACTGCAACGGCATGGTGAGCAAAAAAACGATGGATTTAGGCCCAGATCTCTGTACTGGGGTGAATGTATGACATTGTTCTGCATTCTGTCCATCAATTGTTGTTTTTGCATTTGTCACCCCGAGTGGGAAGGGTATGCCCAGACATGGGTCCCTTGCCCTCCATGCCACTGGAAATCAAGCAAGCCTGGCTGAAGACGGCTGAAATGCCAGAAACCGGTCCTAGGATGCTTGTTTCCAGTCCAGGGAGGACCTGGCTTGGCAGTTCGGGCTGGACTGTTCCCATGAGGCACAGGGTCAAGACTGATTTGCATATGGCTGGGTTCAAACTGGAACCGCATGGTGAGCAAAAAAATGATGGATTTAGGCCCAGATCTCTGTACTGGGGTGAATGTATGACATTGTTCTGCATTCTGTCCATCAATTGTTGTTTTTGCATTTGTCACCCCGAGTGGGAAGGGTATGCCCAGACGTGGGTCCCTTGCTCTCCATGCCACTGGAAATCAAGCAAGCCTGGCTGAAGATGGCTGAAATGCCAGAAACCGGTCCTAGGATGCTTGTTTCCAATCCAGGGAGGACCTGGCTTGCCAGTTCGGGCTGGACTGTTCCCATGAGGCACAGGGTCAAGACTGATTTGCATATGGCTGGGTTCAAACTGGAACGGCATGGTGAGCAAAAAAACGATGGATTTAGGCCCAGATCTCTGTACTGGGGTGAATGTATGACATTGTTCTGCATTCTGTCCATCAATTGTTGTTTTTGCATTTGTCACCCCGAGTGGGAAGGGTATGCCCAGACGTGGGTCCCTTGCTCTCCATGCCACTGGAAATCAAGCAAGCCTGGCTGAAGACGGCTGAAATGCCAGAAACCGGTCCTAGGATGCTTGTTTCCAGTCCAGGGAGGACCTGGCTTGGCAGTTCGGGCTGGACTGTTCCCATGAGGCACAGGGTCAAGACTGATTTGCATATGGCTGGGTTCAAACTGGAACGGCATGGTGAGCAAAAAAACTATGGATTTAGGCCCAGATCTCTGTACTGGGGTGAATGTATGACATTGTTCTGCATTCTGTCCATCAATTGTTGTTTTTGCATGTGTCACCCCGAGTGGGAAGGGTATGCCCAGACGTGGGTCCCTTGCTCTCCATGCCACTGGAAATCAAGCAAGCCTGGCTGAAGACGGCTGAAATGTCAGAAACCGGTCCTAGGATGCTTGTTTCCAGTCCAGGGAGGACCTGGCTTGGCAGTTCGGGCTGGACTGTTCCCATGAGGCACAGGGTCAAGACTGATTTGCATATGGCTGGGTTCAAACTGGAACGGCATGGTGAGCAAAAAAACGATGGATTTAGGCCCAGATCTCTGTACTGGGATGAATGTATGACATTGTTCTGCATTCTGTCCATCAATTGTTGTTTTTGCATTTGTCACCCCGAGTGGGAAGGGTATGCCCAGACGTGGGTCCCTTGCTCTCCATGCCACTGGAAATCAAGCAAGTCTGGCTGAAGACGGCTGAAATGCCAGAAACCGGTTCTAGGATGCTTGTTTCCAGTCCAGGGAGGACCTGGCTTGGCAGTTCGGGCTGGACTGTTCCCATGAGGCACAGGGTCAAGACTGATTTGCATATGGCTGGGTTCAAACTGGAACGGCATGGTGAGCAAAAAAACGATGGATTTAGGCCCAGATCTCTGTACTGGGGTGAATGTATGACATTGTTCTGCATTCTGTCCATCAATTGTTGTTTTTGCATTTGTCACCCTGAGTGGGAAGGGTATGCCCAGACGTGGGTCCCTTGCTCTCCATGCCACTGGAAATCAAGCAAGCCTGGCTGAAGACGGCTGAAATGCCAGAAACCGGTCCTAGGATGCTTTTTTCCAGTCCAGGGAGGACCTGGCTTGGCAGTTCGGGCTGGACTGTTCCCATGAGGCACAGGGTCAAGACTGATTTGCATATGGCTGGGTTCAAACTGGAACAGCATGGTGAGCAAACAAACGATGGATTTAGGCCCAGATCTCTGTACTGGGGTGAATGTATGACATTGTTCTGCATTCTGTCCATCAATTGTTGTTTTTGCATTTGTCACCCCGAGTGGGAAGGGTATGCCCAGACGTGGGTCCCTTGCTCTCCATGCCACTGGAAATCAAGCAAGCCTGGCTGAAGACGGCTGAAATGCCAGAAACCAGTCCTAGGATGCTTGTTTCCAGTCCAGGGAGGACCTGGCTTGGCAGTTCGGGCTGGACTGTTCCCATGAGGCACAGGGTCAAGACTGATTTGCATATGGCTGGGTTCAAACTGGAACGGCATGGTGAGCAAAAAAACGATGGATTTAGGCCCAGATCTCTGTACTGGGGTGAATGTATGACATTGTTCTGCATTCTGTCCATCAATTGTTGTTTTTGCATTTGTCACCCCGAGTGGGAAGGGTATGCCCAGACGTGGGTCCCTTGCTCTCCATGCCACTGGAAATCAAGCAAGCCTGGCTGAAGACAGCTGAAATGCCAGAAACCGGTCCTAGGATGCTTGTTTCCAGTCCAGGGAGGACCTGGCTTGGCAGTTCGGGCTGGACTGTTCCCATGAGGCACAGGGTCAAGACTGATTTGCATATGGCTGGGTTCAAACTGGAACGGCATGTTGAGCAAAAAAACGATGGATTTAGGCCCAGATCTCTGTACTGGGGTGAATGTATGACATTGTTCTGCATTCTGTCCATCAATTGTTGTTTTTGCATTTTTCACCCCGAGTGGGAAGGGTATGCCCAGACGTGGGTCCCTTGCTCTCCATGCCACTGGAAATCAAGCAAGCCTGGCTGAAGACGGCTGAAATGCCAGAAACCGGTCCTAGGATGCTTGTTTCCAGTCCAGGGAGGACCTG
The DNA here is from genome assembly GCF_964204655.1 of Triturus cristatus. Taxonomy (NCBI): domain Eukaryota; kingdom Metazoa; phylum Chordata; class Amphibia; order Caudata; family Salamandridae; genus Triturus; species Triturus cristatus. The sequence continues at coordinate 74,961,593 of NC_140582.1, read as the reverse complement.
GCTTGGCAGTTCGGGCTGGACTGTTCCCATGAGGCACAGGGTCAAGACTGATTTGCATATGGCTGGGTTCAAACTGGAACGGCATGGTGAGCAAAAAAACGATGGATTTAGGCCCAGATCTCTGTACTGGGGTGAATGTATGACATTGTTCTGCATTCTGTCCATCAATTGTTGTTTTTGCATTTGTCACCCGAGTGGGAAGGGTATGCCCAGACGTGGGTCCCTTGCTCTCCATGCCACTGGAAATCAAGCAAGCCTGGCTGAAGACGGCTGAAATGCCAGAAACCGGTCCTAGGATGCTTGTTTCCAGTCCAGGGAGGACCTGGCTTGGCAGTTCGGGCTGGACTTTTCCCATGAGGCACAGGGTCAAGACTGATTTGCATATGGCTGGGTTCAAACTGGAACCGCATGGTGAGCAAAAAAACGATGGATTTAGGCCCAGATCTCTGTACTGGGGTGAATGTATGACATTGTTCTGCATTCTGTCCATCAATTGTTGTTTTTGCATTTGTCACCCCGAGTGGGAAGGGTATGCCCAGACGTGGGTCCCTTGCTCTCCATGCCACTGGAAATCAAGCAAGCCTGGCTGAAGATGGCTGAAATGCCAGAAACCGGTCCTAGGATGCTTGTTTCCAGTCCAGGGAGGACCTGGCTTGCCAGTTCGGGCTGGACTGTTCCCATGAGGCACAGGGTCAAGACTGATTTGCATATGGCTGGGTTCAAACTGGAACGGCATGGTGAGCAAAAAAACGATGGATTTAGGCCCAGATCTCTGTACTGGGGTGAATGTATGACATTGTTCTGCATTCTGTCCATCAATTGTTGTTTTTGCATTTGTCACCCCGAGTGGGAAGGGTATGCCCAGACGTGGGTCCCTTGCTCTCCATGCCACTGGAAATCAAGCAAGCCTGGCTGAAGACGGCTGAAATGCCAGAAACCGGTCCTAGGATGCTTGTTTCCAGTCCAGGGAGGACCTGGCTTGGCAGTTCGGGCTGGACTGTTCCCACGAGGCACAGGGTCAAGACTGATTTGCATATGGCTGGGTTCAAACTGGAACGGCATGGTGAGCAAAAAAACGATGGATTTAGGCCCAGATCTCTGTACTGGGGTGAATGTATGACATTGTTCTGCATTCTGTCCATCAATTGTTGTTTTTGCATTTGTCACCCCGAGTGGGAAGGGTATGCCCAGACGTGGGTCCCTTGCTCTCCATGCCACTGGAAATCAAGCAAGCCTGGCTGAAGACGGCTGAAATGTCAGAAACCGGTCCTAGGATGCTTGTTTCCAGTCCAGGGAGGACCTGGCTTGGCAGTTCGGGCTGGACTGTTCCCATGAGGCACAGGGTCAAGACTGATTTGCATATGGCTGGGTTCAATCTGGAACGGCATGGTGAGCAAAAAAACGATGGATTTAGGCCCAGATCTCTGTACTGGGGTGAATGTATGACATTGTTCTGCATTCTGTCCATCAATTGTTGTTTTTGCATTTGTCACCCCGAGTGGGAAGGGTATGCCCAGACGTGGGTCCCTTGCTCTCCATGCCACTGGAAATCAAGCAAGCCTGGCTGAAGACGGCTGAAAAGTCAGAAACCGGTCCTAGGATGCTTGTTTCCAGTCCAGGGAGGACCTGGCTTGGCAGTTCGGGCTGGACTGTTCCCATGAGGCACAGGGTCAAGACTGATTTGCATATGGCTGGGTTCAAACTGGAACGGCATGGTGAGCAAAAAAACGATGGATTTAGGCCCAGATCTCTGTACTGGGGTGAATGTATCACATTGTTCTGCATTCTGTCCATCAATTGTTGTTTTTGCATTTGTCACCCCGAGTGGGAAGGGTATGCCCAGACGTGGATCCCTTGCTCGCCATGCCACTGGAAATAGAGCAAGCCTGGCTGAAGACGGCTGAAATGCCAGAAACCGGTCCTAGGATGCTTGTTTCCAGTCCAGGGAGGACCTGGCTTGGCAGTTTGGGCTGGACTGTTCCCATGAGGCACAGGGTCAAGACTGATTTGCATATGGCTGGGTTCAAACTGGAACGGCATGGTGAGCAAAATAAACGATGGATTTAGGCCCAGATCTCTGTACTGGGGTGAATGTATGACATTGTTCTGCATTCTGTCCATCAATTGTTGTTTTTGCATTTGTCACCCCGAGTGGGAAGGGTATGCCCAGACGTGGGTCCCTTGCTCTCCATGCCACTGGAAATCAAGCAAGCCTGGCTGAAGACGGCTGAAATGCCAGAAACCGGTCCTAGGATGCTTGTTTCCAGTCCAGGGAGGACCTGGCTTGGCAGTTCGGGCTGGACTGTTCCCATGAGGCACAGGGTCAAGACTGATTTGCATATGGCTGGGTTCAAACTGGAACGGCATGGTGAGCAAAAAAACGATGGATTTAGGCCCAGATCTCTGTACTGGGGTGAATGTATGACATTGTTCTGCATTCTGTCCATCAATTGTTGTTTTTGCATTTGTCACCCCGAGTGGGAAGGGTATGCCCAGACGTGGGTCCCTTGCTCTCCATGCCACTGGAAATCAAGCAAGCCTGGCTGAAGACGGCTGAAATGCCAGAAACCGGTCCTAGGATGCTTGTTTCCAGTCCAGGGAGGACCTGGCTTGGCAGTTTGGGCTGGACTGTTCCCATGAGGCACAGGGTCAAGACTGATTTGCATATGGCTGGGTTCAAACTGGAACGGCATGGTGAGCAAAATAAACGATGGATTTAGGCCCAGATCTCTGTACTGGGGTGAATGTATGACATTGTTCTGCATTCTGTCCATCAATTGTTGTTTTTGCATTTGTCACCCCGAGTGGGAAGGGTATGCCCAGACGTGGGTCCCTTGCTCTCCATGCCACTGGAAATCAAGCAAGCCTGGCTGAAGACGGCTGAAATGCCAGAAACCGGTCCTAGGATGCTTGTTTCCAGTCCAGGGAGGACCTGGCTTGGCAGTTCGGGCTGGACTGTTCCCATGAGGCACAGGGTCAAGACTGATTTGCATATGGCTGGGTTCAAACTGGAACGGCATGGTGAGCAAAAAAACGATGGATTTAGGCCCAGATCTCTGTACTGGGGTGAATGTATGACATTGTTCTGCATTCTGTCCATCAATTGTTGTTTTTGCATTTGTCACCCCGAGTGAGAAGGGTATGCCCAGACGTGGGTCCCTTGCTCTCCATGCCACTGGAAATCAAGCAAGCCTAGCTGAAGATGGCTGAAATGCCAGAAACCGGTCCTAGGATGCTTGTTTCCAGTCCAGGGAGGACCTGGCTTGGCAGTTCGGGCTGGACTGTTCCCATGAGGCACAGAGTCAAGACTGATTTGCATATGGCTGGGTTCAAACTGGAACGGCATGGTGAGCAAAAAAACGATGGATTTAGGCTCAGATCTCTGTACTGGGGTGAATGTATGACATTGTTCTGCATTCTGTGCATCAATTGTTGTTTTTGCATTTGTCACCCCGAGTGGGAAGGGTATGCCCAGACATGGGTCCCTTGCTCTCCATGCCACTGGAAATCAAGCAAGCCTGGCTGAAGACGGCTGAAATGCCAGAAACCGGTCCTAGGATGCTTGTTTCCAGTCCAGGGAGGACCTGGCTTGGCAGTTCGGGCTGGACTGTTCCCATGAGGCACAGGGTCAAGACTGATTTGCATATGAATGGGTTCAAACTGGAACAGCATGGTGAGCAAAAAAACGATGGATTTAGGCCCAGATCTCTGTACTGGGGTGAATGTATGACATTGTTCTGCATTCTGTCCATCAATTGTTTTTGCATTTGTCACCCCGAGTGGGAAGGGTATGCCCAGACGTGGGTCCCTTGCTCTCCATGCCACTGGAAATCAAGCAATCTTGGCTGAAGACGGCTGAAATGCCAGAATCCGGTCCTAGGATGCTTGTTTCCAGTCCAGGGAGGACCTGGCTTGGCAGTTCGGGCTGGACTGTTCCCATGAGGCACAGGGTCAAGACTGATTTGCTTATGGCTGGGTTCAAACTGGAACGGCATGGTGAGCAAAAAAAACGATGGATTTAGGCCCAGATCTCTGTACTGGGGTGAATGTATGACATTGTTCTGCATTCTGTCCATCAATTGTTGTTTTTGCATTTGTCACCCCCGAGTGGGAAGGGTATGCCCAGACGTGGGTCCCTAGCTCTCCATGCCACTGGAAATCAAGCAAGCCTGGCTGAAGACGGCTGAAATGCCAGAAACCGGTCCTAGGATGCTTGTTTCCAGTCCAGGGAGGACCTGGCTTGGCAGTTCGGGCTGGACTGTTCCCATGAGGCACAGGGTCAAGACTGATTTGCATATGGCTGGGTTCAAACTGGAACGGCATGTTGAGCAAAAAAACGATGGATTTAGGCCCAGATCTCTGTACTGGGGTGAATGTATGACATTGTTCTGCATTTTGTCCATCAATTGTTGTTTTTGCATTTTTCACCCCGAGTGGGAAGGGTATGCCCAGACGTGGGTCCCTTGCTCTCCATGCCACTGGAAATCAAGCAAGCCTGGCTGAAGACGGCTGAAATGCCAGAAACCGGTCCTAGGATGCTTGTTTCCAGTCCAGGGAGGACCTGGCTTGGCAGTTCGGGCTGGACTGTTCCCATGAGGCACAGGGTCAAGACTGATTTGCATATGGCTGGGTTCAAACTGGAACGGCATGGTGAGCAAAAAAACGATGGATTTAGGCCCAGATCTCTGTACTGGGGTGAATGTATGACATTGTTCTGCATTCTGTCCATCAATTGTTGTTTTTGCATTTGTCACCCCGAGTGGGAAGGGTATGCCCAGACGTGGGTCCCTTGCTCTCCATGCCACTGGAAATCAAGCAAGCCTGGCTGAAGACGGCTGAAATGCCAGAAACCGGTCATAGGATGCTTTTTTCCAGTCCAGGGAGGACCTGTCTTGGCAGTTCGGGCTGGACTGTTCCCATGAGGCACAGGGTCAAGACTGATTTGCATATGGCTGGGTTCAAACTGGAACGGCATGGTGAGCAAAAAAACGATGGATTTAGGCCCAGATCTCTGTACTGGGGTGAATGTATGACATTGTTCTGCATTCTGTCCATCAATTGTTGTTTTTGCATTTGTCACCCTGAGTGGGAAGGGTATGCCCAGACGTGGGTCCCTTGCTCTCCATGCCACTGGAAATCAAGCAAGCCTGGATGAAGACGGCTGAAATGCCAGAAACCGGTCCTAGGATGCTTGTTTCTAGTCCAGGGAGGACCTGGCTTGGCAGTTCGGGCTGGACTGTTCCCATGAGGCACAGGGTCAAGACTGATTTGCATATGGTTGGGTTCAAACTGGAACGGCATGGTGAGCAAAAAAACGATGGATTTAGGCCCAGATCTCTGTACTGGGGTGAATGTATGACATTGTTCTGCATTCTGTCCATCAATTGTTGTTTTTACATTTGTCACCCCGAGTGGGAAGGGTATGCCCAGACGTGGGTCCCTTGCTCTCCATGCCACTGGAAATCAAGCAAGCCTGGCTGAAGACGGCTGAAAAGTCAGAAACCGGTCCTAGGATGCTTGTTTCCAGTCCAGGGCGGACCTGGCTTGGCAGTTCGGGCTGGACTGTTCCCATGAGGCACAGGGTCAAGACTGATTTGCATATGGCTGGGTTCAAACTGGAACGGCATGGTGAGCAAAAAAACGATGGATTTAGGCCCAGATCTCTGTACTGGGGTGAATGTATGACATTGTTCTGCATTCTGTCCATCAATTGTTGTTTTTGCATTTGTCACCCCGAGTGGGAAGGGTATGCCCAGACGTGGATCCCTTGCTCTCCATGCCACTGGAAATCAAGCAAGCCTGGCTGAAGACGGCTGAAATGCCAGAAACCAGTCCTAGGATGCTTGTTTCCAGTCCAGGGAGGACCTGGCTTGGCAGTTTGGGCTGGACTGTTCCCATGAGGCACAGGGTCAAGACTGATTTGCATATGGCTGGGTTCAAACTGGAACGGCATGGTGAGCAAAAAAAACGATGGATTTAGGCCCAGATCTCTGTACTGGGGTGAATGTATGACATTGTTCTGCATTCTGTCCATCAATTGTTGTTTTTGCATTTGGCACCCCGAGTGGGAAGGGTATGCCCAGACGTGGGTCCCTTGCTCTCCATGCCACTGGAAATCAAGCAAGCCTGGCTGAAGACGGCTGAAATGCCAGAAACCGGTCCTAGGATGCTTGTTTCCAGTCCAGGGAGGACCTGGCTTGGCAGTTCGGGCTGAACTGTTCCCATGAGGCACAGGGTCAAGACTGATTTGCATATGGCTGGGTTCAAACTGAAACGGCATGGTGAGCAAAAAAACGATGGATTTAGGCCCAGATCTCTGTACTGGGGTGAATGTATGACATTGTTCTGCATTCTGTCCATCAATTGTTGTTTTTGCATTTGTCACCCCGAGTGAGAAGGGTATGCCCAGACGTGGGTCCCTTGCTCTCCATGCCACTGGAAATCAAGCAAGCCTAGCTGAAGATGGCTGAAATGCCAGAAACCGGTCCTAGGATGCTTGTTTCCAGTCCAGGGAGGACCTGGCTTGGCAGTTCGGGCTGGACTGTTCCCATGAGGCACAGAGTCAAGACTGATTTGCATTTGGCTGGGTTCAAACTGGAACGGCATGGTGAGCAAAAAAACGATGGATTTAGGCCCAGATCTCTGTACTGGGGTGAATGTATGACATTGTTCTGCATTCTGTGCATCAATTGTTGTTTTTGCATTTGTCACCCCGAGTGGGAAGGGTATGCCCAGACGTGGGTCCCTTGCTCTCCATGCCACTGGAAATCAAGCAAGCCTGGCTGAAGACGGCTGAAATGCCAGAAACCGGTCCTAGGATGCTTGTTTACAGTCCAGGGAGGACCTGGCTTGGCAGTTCGGGCTGGACTGTTCCCATGAGGCACAGGGTCAAGACTGATTTGCATATGAATGGGTTCAAACTGGAACGGCATGGTGAGCAAAAAAACGATGGATTTAGGCCCAGATCTCTGTACTGGGGTGAATGTATTACATTGTTCTGCATTCTGTCCATCAATTGTTTTTGCATTTGTCACCCCGAGTGGGAAGGGTATGCCCAGACGTGGGTCCCTTGCTCTCCATGCCACTGGAAATCAAGCAATCTTGGCTGAAGACGGCTGAAATGCCAGAATCCGGTCCTAGGATGCTTGTTTCCAGTCCAGGGAGGACCTGGCTTGGCAGTTCGGGCTGGACTGTTCCCATGAGGCACAGGGTCAAGACTGATTTGCTTATGGCTGGGTTCAAACTGGAACGGCATGGTGAGCAAAAAAACGATGGATTTAGGCCCAGATCTCTGTACTGGGGTGAATGTATGACATTGTTTTGCATTCTGTCCATCAATTGTTGTTTTTGCATTTGTCACCCCGAGTGGGAAGGGTATGCCCAAACGTGGGTCCCTTGCTCTCCATGCCACTGGAAATCAAGCAAGCCTGGCTGAAGACGGCTGAAATGCCAGAAACCGGTCCTAGGATGCTTGTTTCCAGTCCAGGGAGGACCTGGCTTGGCAGTTCGGGCTGGACTGTTCCCATAAGGCACAGGGTCAAGACTGATTTGCATATGGCTGGGTTCAAACTGGAACGGCATGGTGAGCAAAAAAACGATGGATTTAGGTCCAGATCTCTGTACTGGGGTGAATGTATGACATTGTTCTGCATTCTGTCCATCAACTGTTGTTTTTGCATTTGTCACCCCGAGTGGGAAGGGTATGCCCAGACGTGTGTCCCTTGCTCTCCATGCCACTGGAAATCAAGCAAGCCTGGCTGAAGACGGCTGAAATGCCAGAAACCGGTCCTAGGATGCTTGTTTCCAGTCCAGGGAGGACCTGGCTTGGCAGTTCGGGCTGGACTGTTCCCATGAGGCACAGGGTCAAGACTGATTTGCATATGGCTGGGTTCAAACTGGAATGGCATGGTGAGCAAAAAAACAATGGATTTAGGCCCAGATCTCTGTACTGGGGTGAATGTATGACATTGTTCTGCATTCTGTCCATCAATTGTTGTTTTTGCATTTGTCACCCCGAGTGGGAAGGGTATGCCCAGACGTGGGTCCCTTGCTCTCCATGCCACTGGAAATCAAGCAGGCCTGGCTGAAGACGGCTGAAATGCCAGAAACCGGTCCTAGGATGCTTGTTTCCAGTCCAGGGAGGACCTGGCTTGGCAGTTCGGGCTGGACTGTTCCCATGAGGCACAGGGTCAAGACTGATTTGCATATGGCTGGGTTCAAACTGGAACAGCATGGTGAGCAAAAAAACGATGGATTTAGGCCCAGATCTCTGTACTGGGGTGAATGTATGACATTGTTCTGCATTCTGTCCATCAATTGTTGTTTTTGCATTTGTCACCCCGAGTGGGAAGGGTATGCCCAGACATGGGTCCCTTGCTCTCCATGCCACTGGAAATCAAGCAAGCCTGGCTGAAGACGGCTGAAATGCCAGAAACCGGTCCTAGGATGCTTGTTTCCAGTCCAGGGAGGACCTGGCTTGGCAGTTCGGGCTGGACTGTTCCCATGAGGCACAGGGTCAAGACTGATTTGCATATGGCTGGGTTCAAACTGGAACGGCATGGTGAGCAAAAAAACGATGGATTTAGGCCCAGATCTCTGTACTGGGGTGAATCTATGACATTGTTCTGCATTCTGTCCATCAATTGTTGTTTTTGCATTTGTCACCCCGAGTGGGAAGGGTATGCCCAGACGTGGGTCCCTTGCTCTCCATGCCACTGGAAATCAAGCAAGCCTGGCTGAAGATGGCTGAAAGGCCAGAAACCGGTCCTAGGATGCTTGTTTCCAGTCCAGGGAGGACCTGGCTTGGCAGTTCGGGCTGGACTGTTCCCATGAGGCACAGGGTCAAGACTGATTTGCATATGGCTGGGTTCAAACTGGAACGGCATGGTGAGCAAAAAAACGATGGATTTAGGCCCAGATCTCTGTACTGGGGTGAATGTATGACATTGTTCTGCATTCTGTCCATCAATTGTTGTTTTTGCATTTGTCACCCCGAGTGGGAAGGGTATGCCCAGACGTGGGTCCCTTGCTCTCCATGCCACTGGAAATCAAGCAAGCCTGGCTGAAGACGGCTGAAATGCCAGAAACCGGTCCTAGGATGCTTGTTTCCAGTCCAGGGAGGACCTGGCTTGGCAGTTCGGGCTGGACTGTTCCCATGAGGCACAGGGTCAAGACTGATTTGCATATGGCTGGGTTCAAACTGGAACGGCATGGTGAGCAAAAAAACGATGGATTTAGGCCCAGATCTCTGTACTGGGGTGAATGTATGACATTGTTCTGCATTCTGTCCATCAATTGTTGTTTTTGCATTTGTCACCCCGAGTGGGAAGGGTATGCCCAGACGTGGGTCCCTTGCTCTCCATGCCACTGGAAATCAAGCAAGCCTGGCTGAAGACGGCTGAAATGCCAGAAACCGGTCATAGGATGCTTTTTTCCAGTCCAGGGAGGACCTGGCTTGGCAGTTCGGGCTTGACTGTTCCCATGAGGCACAGGGTCAAGACTGATTTGCATATGGCTGGGTTCAAACTGGAACGGCATGGTGAGCAAAAAAACGATGGATTTAGGCCCAGATCTCTGTACTGGGGTGAATGTATGACATTGTTCTGCATTCTGTCCATCAATTGTTGTTTTTGCATTTGTCACCCCGAGTGGGAAGGGTATGCCCAGACGTGGGTCCCTTGCTCTCCATGCCACTGGAAATCAAGCAAGCCTGGCTGAAGACGGCTGAAATGCCAGAAACCGGTCCTAGGATGCTTTTTTCCAGTCCAGGGAGGACCTGGCTTGGCAGTTCGGGCTGGACTGTTCCCATGAGGCACAGGGTCAAGACTGATTTGCATATGGCTGGGTTCAAACTGGAACGGCATGGTGAGCAAAAAAACGATGGATTTAGGCCCAGATCTCTGTACTGGGGTGAATGTATGACATTGTTCTGCATTCTGTCCATCAATTGTTGTTTTTGCATTTGTCACCCCGAGTGGGAAGGGTATGCCCAGACGTGGGTCCCTTGCTCTCCATGCCACTGGAAATCAAGCAAGCCTGGCTGAAGACGGCTGAAATGCCAGAAACCGGTCCTAGGATGCTTGTTTCCAGTCCAGGGAGCACCTGGCTTGGCAGTTCGGGCTGGACTGTTCCCATGAGGCACAGGGTCAAGACTGATTTGCATATGGCTGGGTTCAAACTGGAACGGCATGGTGAGCAAAAAAACGATGGATTTAGGCCCAGATCTCTGTACTGGGGTGAATGTATGACATTGTTCTGCATTCTGTCCATCAATTGTTGTTTTTGCATTTGTTACCCCAAGTGGGAAGGGTATGCCCAGACGTGGGTCACTTGCTCTCCATGCCACTGGAAATCAAGCAAGCCTGGCTGAAGACGGCTGAAATGCCAGAAACCGGTCCTAGGATGCTTGTTTCCAGTCCAGGGAGGACCTGGCTTGGCAGTTCGGGCTGGACTGTTCCCATGAGGCACAGGGTCAAGACTGATTTGCATATGGCTGGGTTCAAACTGGAACGGCATGTTGAGCAAAAAAACGATGGATTTAGGCCCAGATCTCTGTACTGGGGTGAATGTATGACATTGTTCTGCATTCTGTCCATCAATTGTTGTTTTTGCATTTGTCACCCCGAGTGGGAAGGGTATGCCCAGACGTGGGTCCCTTGCTCTCCATGCCACTGGAAATCAAGCAATCCTGGCTGAAGACGGCTGAAATGCCAGAAACCGGTCCTAGGATGCTTGTTTCCAGTCCAGGGAGGACCTGGCTTGCCAGTTCGGGCTGGACTGTTCCCATGAGGCACAGGGTCAAGACTGATTTGCATATGGCTGGGTTCAAACTGGAACGGCATGGTGAGCAAAAAAACGATGGATTTAGGCCCAGATCTCTGTACTGGGGTGAATGTATGACATTGTTCTGCATTCTGTCCATCAATTGTTGTTTTTGGATTTGTCACCCTGAGTGGGAAGGGTATGCCCAGACGTGGGTCCCTTGCTCTCCATGCCACTGGAAATCAAGCAAGCCTGGCTGAAGACGGCTGAAATGCCAGAAACCGGTCCTAGGATGCTTTTTTCCAGTCCAGGGAGGACCTGGCTTGGCAGTTCGGGCTGGACTGTTCCCATGAGGCACAGGGTCAAGACTGATTTGCATATGGCTGGGTTCAAACTGGAACGGCATGGTGAGCAAAAAAACGATGGATTTAGGCCCAGATCTCTGTACTGGGGTGAATGTATGACATTGTTCTGCATTCTGTCCATCAATTGTTGCTTTTGCATTTGTCACCCCGAGTGGAAAGGGTATGCCCAGACGTGGGTCCCTTGCTCTCCATGCCACTGGAAATCAAGCAAGCCTGGCTGAAGACGGCTGAAATGTCAGAAACCGGTCCTAGGATGCTTGTTTCCAGTCCAGGGAGGACCTGGCTTGGCAGTTCGGGCTGGACTGTTCCCATGAGGCACAGGGTCAAGACTGATTTGCATATGGCTGGGTTCAAACTGGAACGGCATGGTGAGCAAAAAAACGATGGATTTAGGCCCAGATCTCTGTACTGGGATGAATGTATGACATTGTTCTGCATTCTGTCCATCAATTGTTGTTTTTGCGGATTTCACAATGGTTCGTGTCAGATATACTTTAGCATATGGGTAACATAGAATTCCTTTTGAGGGGATCCACTACCCCAAATTCTCATCCCTTGGCCACTTAAAGACGTTGTTTAATGATATGTAGGTTTGTCCAACGGGCTTAAAAAATACAGTTTACTAAATATTTTCCAAATAAGCAATGGAGGAGAACCCACGTGCTCCTTGTAAATTAAAGCTATTAAAGTTATCAGCGAGGCTAATCACTCAACCTGCTTTAAGAAGACGAATTTCCAGTTAAATGACGAAACAAGTTCCTAGGAGGTAGCCCCTCACATCAATAGGTAATGTACTCTTTAAAATGCATCACTTTTCCAAGATTTCCACCATGCCCACATACTCTTATGACACCTGAGGAGTTCTGCAATGCCGTACATTTATCATCCTCAATACAATCTTGAAAAGTTGACAGGTATGTGGTGGAACGGTGAGAATAATAAATACCCGGTGCAAAATAGAGTAGTGGCATCTTCAAGCAGAGGTAAAAAAAAAAAAGAGGCCAACTAAAATTGAAAAACCTTAAAATCCATTTTCAGAAGCATCTCTTTCCCACAGTGAACACGTTATGCACAATCTTGCCTCACATATATTTCTTTATTAACATATTTATATAGTCAACAGTAGATAAACAATTATTAAGCACACTGGCATCAGCGTTGTGTCCTTGGGAAATGTTTACACAAGAACATCACCCACATATATACATATCAATTAACTCTCAGTGGCACATCTACCGTATATTAGCCAATAAAGATAGTAACTCCAAGATTAAACCATAACTGTGCCAACGTTCCATTATTAATTTGCAGGACATTTGCTTATGCATGGACACTTTGTGTGCACAGACACAGAAGGCAATTGTAGGGGGCAGGGGGTTACAAGTCAAGCTGCACATTTTTGCGGTTTGCATTTTTTGAGGTTTCATTCCAAATTATTCTCTTTTAAAGCAGGCCATCTTAAAAGTTATATTGAGCTAGAGATTGTGCTTATCGTGGTTACTATTGATACAATATTTGACTTCTAATTCCTTAATAAGTCTTGAAAAATGAGAAAATTTTTATGAGACCTCCAGGTCTAGTGACTCGAACAATCTATTCGATCTAACTGTAGTATGCTTGGCCCATAAACTTGTATTAAAGTGTGTGATCCTAGGCATAAGTTTTATTTCCCATTCGCCTTTTTCTTCATTATCACATAGGAGAGCACGTTTGTCTTCAGCGTGTTTGCAGTACAAAAACCTATTTTGCTTGATTTAATAAACATTTGCTCAGTGTATGATAAAAATTTGCCCACGTATAGGGTACACATGACCCTTGACCTGCATCTTAGCTCACTAATAGCATTGTCATCAAAGTGGGTGCAGGAATGTTTCTCAGTACATATTTAAAAACTCTCACTTTATATTACTTAAGCATGATGTGGCAGCACACTGACATTTCCAGACTGACATTTTCCATTGACCACAAGCTTTCCCACAGAAATGAAGCTTTACTCCTAAATCTATATAGCCCGCAAACGATAATGTGAGGAAGTCAAGTTTGAGGAAATATTTATCAATTTCACATCACCAAGTAAAGCATTCCGATTTGTTTTGATCCTATTAAAATATTTATTTCCTTCTCACTTTAGAATTACAAAAAAAGTACTTTCCTAACTACTGAAATATATTTTAAAATACTTGTACAGTTAATTTACAAGCTATGTATATGTTGTGTGCCCAGCAGGATTGTCAAACTGTACACTTTACAAAATCCTTTAACTTTGCAGTCAGAGAGAGAAAAATAAACACAAATCTACAGGAAAAAATAAGCAGAAATTTGTAATAAGACATAAGCTGACACTTGACCACTGCCTTCTAATGCACAGCAAACGTGGCAAGATAAAAACAAGACTTAAAGCCATCTTTATTACTCATTCACTTTATGAATGAACAGAATAGCCAGCTCAAGCTCTCTGCCAAAATGGGCCTGGAGGCCCCAAAAATAGCCGGCCCTGATAAAATCAGACACGTCATAGCAAGTGGGTGAGTGGATTTCTCGAACCTGCTTGAGAAAGTCGAGACTGCTTGGAATTGCAACTTTTGCGAGAAAAGTTTAGAAAATGAACAACTCCTATAACCAAATAGAATAAAATAGACTTAAGCTTTGAGACAGGGATGTATGATGTTACAACGCGTACTTTTACAACGCGTGCACTTACAACGCAATTTTTACAACGCAACATCCACTACAACGCATTCCATTACATCGCATGACACTACAACGCATTTTTAAAAACTACCTTTACAACGCATTCCATTACAACGCATACTACCTTTACAACGCATACAATTACAACGCATAATATTACATTGCATTTAAGGTAAGTATTGGATAGTATAGGGGTAAAAAATTACTATTCTAACTCCAGGGGGTACAACAGTAGGGTAAGTGTTGGATAGTATAGGGGTCAAAATTACTATTCTAACTCCAGGGGGTGAAACAGCAGGGTAAGTGTTGGATAGTATAGGGATAAAAATTACTATTCTTACTCCAGGGGGTGCAACAGTAGGGTAAGTGTTGGATAGTATAGGGGTAAAAATTACTATTCTAACTCCAGGGGGTGCAACAGTAGGGTAAGTGTTGGATAGTATAGGGGTAAAAATTACTATTCTAACTCCAGGGGGTGCAACAGTAGGGTAAGTGTTGGATAGTATAGGGGTAAAAATTACTATTCTAACTCCAGGGGGTGCAACAGTAGGGTAAGTGTTGGATAGTATAGGGGTAAAAATTACTATTCTAACTCCAGGGGGTGCAACAGTAGGGTAAGTGTTGGATAGTATAGGGGTAAAAATTACTATTCTAACTCCAGGGGGTGCAACAGTAGGGTAAGTGTTGGATAGTATAGGGGTAAAAATTACTATTCTAACTCCAGGGGGTGCAACAGTAGGGTAAGTGTTGGATAGTGTAGTGTAATGGTATGCGTTGTAAAGGTAGTATGCGTTGTAATGGAATGCGTTGTAAAGGTAGTTTTTAAAAATGCGTTGTAGTGTCATGCGATGTAATGGAATGCGTTGTAGTGGATGTTGCGTTGTAAAAATTGCGTTGTAAGTGTAGAGCGTTGTAAAAGTTGCGTTGTAAAGGTTGTTCCCCTTGAGACAGTAATGATAAATATAGAATCTATCAGGAGAACTGCCCAGTAATCCCCTACTGCTAGAGAACCTAGTCCAGGTGCCTAGGCCAAGCCCATCCCCCACTTACCTGTGAATGGCCCTCCGACTAGTCCTAAGCCCATTCAGAACCCGCTCCTTGTCTCGAGGCTCCCGCTTCACTCCCTCTGCTCTCACCCCAGCGGATCCTCTCCTCTTACCCATCTGCTATCTCTCTTTCTATCTGTTTGCCACTTTCTATCAACTTTCTGGCCTTTTCTCTTTTGTGCCAGTTTGCTTTTCGCTTATGCACACTCTATTTTGAACCTTGTCACTTTTCACTTTTGTGCATTTCTCTTTTGTGCCAATTCTCTTTGTGCATTCTCTTGTTTCTACATCCTCTATCACCCTGCCCGTAACCCACTTCCTTTTCTTGTGCATTTTACTATCTCTTCTTCCCACTACTGATGCCCCACACCCGTCCTCCTCCCCCTCCCTAGACCTACTTAAAGTTGTGTAGCAAGCACACCAAAGACAAGCCTGTATGCGCCTGGTCCAGGCCCAGCGCCAGTACCCTTGGTCCAACAACACCCCTCCCCCTCCAGCAATACTTCGCAGCCCTCCTTCGGTCACTCAGCCCGGGACGATGCTCACCCACTGCGGCCAGACCATGCCACACAACACGGTAGGAGCCTTCACCTGCACCGACTGCCTGTTCTCCTGCAGCTCCACATACCCCACCCGATAAATCAATCAAGCCACCCAACACCACAGCAAACGCACACCACAACACTCACTAGCATGCACACTACTCAACACATGATCACTCAGCAAACACCGAACCAATATTTGGGACCTAATGAGCAGGGACGCACCAGACCTCCTCTTTATTACGGAAACCTGCCCCAATTCCACATAGGCCCCCAACATCGCTGCGGCAATCCAACCGGCTACAAGATCGCATGATGGGACCACAACCACATTTCTGAGGGAGGACTCTCAATCATCTTTAAGGAATCCATCAAGTGCTCGACCACAGCAGAAAAAGACACCCTATTCATGCAAAACCTGCACTTCAAACTACAAATCTCTGATAACTTCACCCTGAACTGGACCCTCGCCTACCGACCACCTGGACCATGAGCCACCTTCACTAACCCGATCATAGATTTTGTTGCCCCGCTCACCATCAACTCCAGAACTTACATACTGCTCAGCAAATTCAACTTCCACTTGGAAGACAGAACAGACCTCTGCTCCACAGCACTCCTCAAAAGCCTAGGCAACATCAGTCTCACCTGGCTCATCCCAAGGTTCACACACACCCCAGGACATCTTCCCCACCAGCAACAGCATCAAATACAACACCATCATGACACTCATATGGAGCGACCACTCCATCATCCTCTTCCAGATCAACATATCGCAAGTCAACACACCCACAAGCACCAGTATACCCAGCCGCAACTGATGCAAAATCTCTGAAACAGACTGGCTCAGTGCCCTTATAATGGATCAACCGAACCCCATGAACAACCTCAGCAATGATATTACAAACATCAACAACTGGATCAGGAACTTAGCAGACTCCCTCGCACCCATCAAACCTAAAAAGCAAAGAAGATACAAGCAAGTCAGCTGGTACACAAAGGACCTCCGAGAATCAAAATAACACTGTAAACAGCTAGAAAGGAAATAGAGAACCGGCAATGAAACCTCCAACAGATCCAGCTAACAAGGCTGCTCTCAGATACTACCACCAGCAACTGTAAGACACCAAAAAATGTGCACAGCCAAACGTATCGAAGGAAGCTCCAACAGCAGCAAGTTGATCTTGAAAATAAAGAATTCACAACACCTTCCGCAACAGTCAACATCTCCACCTCCTAAGAACTCTGCAATGACGTATCAAACGTCTTCCACAGCAAACCTACTAACATCTAAACTAAAGTAACTTCCCACACGAACTGCATCCTGAGGACCTAATTGCCAATCTATCCACCACCGCCCGAGACAACCATGTGACCAACTGGACCGCCCCACCAATGACGACACAGCGACAATCATAATGATTATCCACTGAGGGACCCCCAATGACCCAGGTTCCCACCACATGTACAACCTGGGAAAGTCACCTATCAGCCCTGCCCTCTCCCACCTTATCAACACCTTCATCACATCCGGAATATTCTCTGATGACTGGAAACATGCAGAAGTCAAAGCCCTCTAAAAAAACACATCAGCCGACCTGATTCAACTGTGCATTTACTGCAATATCCCTGCTGAAGTACCCAGCCAAAGTAATGAAGATGGCCATCAACAAGCAACTTAAAACCCACCTCAAGATTCACCACCTACAGGACAACACCCAATCAGGTTGGAGAAAGAACCACAGCACCGAAACACCGTTCACCACAGCCACCAATAACATCAGGACCATCCTGGACCACAGAGCAAAAGCAGCCCTCATCCTACTCGATCCGTCTGCAGCCTTCAACATCGTCTCCCACAACGCTCAGATCAGAAGACTTCATGACTTAGGCATCCAAGGGCCCGCACTGCAATGGATCTGCTCCTTCCTCACAGGAAGAACCTTAAGAGTCAGAATGTCACCATTCACATCAGTGTTCAAAAGACCGATCTGCAGAGTACCCCAGGGATCATCCCTCAGCCCAATCCTCTTTAACATCTACATGACTCCGCTAGCCAATGTCCTCAGTGCTTAAGGTATCGCCATCACCCCAGGGATCATCCCTCAGCCCAATCCTCTTTAACATCTACATGACTCCGCTAGCCAATGTCCTCAGTGCTTACGGTATCGACATCATCTAAAATGCCGATGACACCCCAATCATCCTTTCCCTAACGGATAAGACAACCATCTCTAGAACCAACTTCACAAACTGCATGACCATGGTATCAGACTGGATGAGAACAAACTACCTGATAAGATGGAGGTGCACATCTATGGAAACAAGACCTCCCAATGGGACTCCACCTGGTGACCATGGGAGCAAGCACTAGCACCCAACGACCACACAAGAAACCTAGGGACCATCCTATCCAACAAACTCTGCATGACTGTGAAAGTCAACGCAGTAAGCCCCTCCTGTTTCTACATCGTACTTAAGATCTTCAAGTGGCTACCACAGAACACCAGACAGACCGTCACCCAAGAACTCATCACAAGCAGGCTCGACTGCGGCAATGCACTCTGCACCGGATTCTCCAAGCAACTCCTACAAAGACTCCAAACCATCCAGAGCGCCGCCACTAGACTCATACTGGCCCTCCTACACCGCACCCACATCAGAGTGCACTTCAAAGAGCTCCACTAACTCCCCATTCACAAATGCAGCAAATTCAAACTCCCCACTTATTCATACAAAGCCCTACACAACACTGACCAACATATCTCAACAGCCTCATATATTTTCACAAGCTGACCAGACACCTACGCTCTACCTCACTCTTGCTCGAACACAACCCCTGCATTCACAAAACAGAGCAGGAGGTTGCTCATTCTCCTCTATCGCACTCAAAACATGGAGCAACCTCCCCATCACATTAGAACCTCCTCCTCACTTCTTGAGTTCCGCAAGAAGCTGAAGGCCTGAATCTTCGAATAACTCAGCGGAGACTAAATTCCCGCCCACTTGCTCAAGAACCTGGATACTCTCACTGGTGATTAGTCGCGCTCTACAAATCGACATAACAGAAAAGTGGGTACAGCCAAGCAATGGAACTAGGCTACTTGACATCTAACATAAACTTTACCACTGCAGCTAAATATGCTGGGAATAAACACTGTTTTCTAAACATGGGCAGGGCACACAACACTGTGACACTCTTCTGTGAAGGGTAGCCCCTTGGCCTTGCCATCAGAATCACTGCTACCCCAGTTGCGATCTAAAACATAAAACATGGAGACAGATTTCTTTTTACCCCAGACTCCCATTTGGCCAAATTGTGCGCTTTTGGGCAATCAGGTTTTTAACTTTTTGCTTTGCTCTCTATTGGCAATAATGGGAGTATTTAGAATACCTGTAAAAGCTAGCACAGGTATGGTTGAAAAAAAGGACAGGAAATTAGCTGGGAAGGGGAGAATTGCTCACGGTATAGTCACCAATTTAGAATATGATGGCAAATGCATACTCTTTGGGGCAACACGGCGTGCTGCATTCTGGGATCTTTAAACTGTTTGATCCTGGGCAAATCATATCCTCCATGCACCAATATCCACCGACCTGATACTATGTCAGCAATTTGAAATAGGCTTAATGGAATAAATATCAATGGCATATTCTCATGACAGGTCCCTGGCATGCTATTCATTAACAAATTCGTGGCGGTTTATAAGCAGGTGACTGGATTTTAATCTCAATAGAAAGAACGTATCCTTGAAGCTGTATAATTTGGACCCCTCTTGTGCTACATCACCTACCACCCAAAAACCAGAAAGCCACATCTTGTACATCTTTATGAGTTCAAAGAGTGACAGTGGCTTGTCTCCGAGAGGGTAAAAGTGACGGAGATCAAATATGAGGGACAATTCTCGGCGTCCCACAGTGCCTCTATGCAAGCAGCTGGACTGGAAACTTCAAAATGCGGGACGGTTGTCCACCCTAAACACGAGATGTCTTTTACTTCACACAATGAGACTAAAGAAGTAAAGGACGTTACTCACCTTTCCTGAAGTCTGCTGGAAGACATCTTCTTTGGTTTTCATTTTTAATTTTTTCAGGTGAACTGTAACGTCTGTGGCGAAGCTGAACTGTATCAACTCAACTGTAGATGCTTCGGGAATAAACGGGACAATCAGTAGGTACGCAATAAAACAGCGAGTGCTAACCTCACTAAACCCTAAAACGAACACACTTCAGATTACTTCAGAATCATGCTTTTCATAGGGCGAGTAACCATCAGATGACTGCCCATGTGCTGTGGACAGAAACTGCTCGCGCACGCATGCGCAGGCTGAGACGGCACGGACTAGAGGCGTGCGGCTCGTGTTCCGTCGGATTTGGGATGTAGGAATTTCGTTGAACTAATGAGTACGCCAGCCAAAGTGAAAAAAAGCCTCTTCGCTAGTATGAGGATGGGTTCAATTTAGCCTGTTTAGCGAAAAAAATCAAACCGACTGAAAGGGATGGGAATAAGTCGTGTGCTATCAGGGAATCATTCCGTGATTTACTGCCGTTTCTCTGTAGTAAATTAAATACATGGAAGGCTAATGTGATCATTAGAAAGGGAAATGTAAGTTTCAAATATTGTTACATGTATAGATATGATAGAGGAGATTGGGTATTGTTAGGATGCAGGGCTGTGGTTTCAAAGGAGAGATTGTGCTCTGTGAAATAAAGTGTGCGCAATTTGCAAAAATACAATTATAAAGATTAAGGGAGACTTGTGCGACTCAGAGAAGTATTGAAAAGAGGAAGCGCGCAGTGATTTGAAGGTAAAAGAGGGTCATTCTAAAGACAACAAGCATTGACATAGCCAGTAAGTCTAGCTTTTGGGACCTTATAGGAATTTAGCCATGCAGCACATTAAATCTGGGTGCGACAACATCTACTGTTACTGCACATGCCACTGGTGAACGGCCACACGCACCCAAGGATGGGCTTCAGTGCGGTTTAATGAAATATGATGGTGTCTTCAAAACTCAAAAATGTGAATTGCTTTAACAAAGAAGCTCGGGCAATAATAATGACCCCAAGCCAATAAAGGGGTAAAAGGCCGCTTTATTGGACAGGTAGGCAGAATAATACATCATTTGCACAACAATAAATATTCCGAACTATCACCCCCCGCCCCTACTAAATTTTCCCCAACCACCAACTTCCCCCACGTTGTTCGGCCTAATCCTCCTCCCCAAACCCCTATCTACCTCTCCTGCCTACCCCTTGCCTCCAACCTCGCTCCCTTGCTTCCCTCTGTCCGGAACTATTCGTGATGCCCCCAACCCTTCCTGCCTGTCTTGTTCTCCTCCCACTCTGCCACCTGTCCTAGCGACAACCTCTAAAAATACACACAAATATATATATCCAAATTTTTGTAGGTCTCATGAAATGGGGGTGGGTGGGAGGGCCAAATTAGTAAACCCCCTACCTCACAACCTCAGGCAAACGTTGCGCGACGGTTAATTCGAAACCTCGCGCTTGCGCTGCTGCTCGGACCAATCAGCGCACGCGCACCACCTGTCCAGGGCATACCATTGCCCGAAGCTACCCGGGGCTGGACAATCTGAGATTGCCACCCCCAGGAGCCCTCCTCGGGCAATAATAATGACCCCAAGCCAATAAAGGGGTAAAAGGCCGCTTTATTGGACAGGTAGGCAGAATAATACATAATTTGCACAACAATAAATATTCCGAACTATCACCCCCCGCCCCTACTAAATTTTCCCCAACCACAGGGGCGTAACAAACACCCCCGCAGCCCCCGCGGTGCGGGGGGGCCCCCAGTCTTCGGTTAGGTGAAGGGGGCCCCCTCAGCTCTTCGGTAAAGAGCTGGGTGAGAAAGGCTTGCTGTAGAAAGCAGGTGCAGTCTGCAGCCTGCTCAGAGCTCCTCGCGCTGACCCAGGGCAGGACTGAAGAGAAACAAAGTAACAAGTTACATTGTTTCTCTTCAGTCAGAGCACGGCGGAAAAAGGATGGGGGTGGGGGCCCCAGAGAGAGCATTCCCCACAAGGCACAGCCTCTGAGAAGGGACGAGGCAACAGAGAGTTGGCGGAGAAGGTTTGCAGCTCCAGGGACAGGACTCTGCTGGGACACATTGGAAGGTAAGCAAGCATTGGAAATGCAATTGGCTTCGCAGTCTCCCTGGATGGCACAGGGTGTTTCCTCTGTGGCCTGCAGTGTCCCCGATGCTGATAGTGAACATGGAAACGTTCCCAGATCTCCACAGAAGAGAGAAAAAAAAATGGCTCAAGAATGTTTGAAAATGGATGTACGTGTAGAAAATGACAGAGAATACTTTTTTAAATAGTTCAATATAGCGTAAGCTCGCCCCCAAGGTATTGGAGCGCTTTACACGAGCACCAGTTACATTACATGGATATTTCTTTTTCTATGCAGCACAGGAGAAAATAAGTTTGTTTATTCCTATCACCTTTCCTGACCCCTGCAGCTGCTTATCACATCAGGCTGTGACACAAAGTTTGACTAATGGAGTAGGTAAGAGAATGTGTTACCATTTGTTTTTCTTTTTAAAATATGCACAGGCCCAGCAGGACACATACTTTGTGTGTGCTTCATTTAAACAGTTTTTATCATTATCATGGCTGATGCAGGACAACAATAAGACAATGCAAAATGCCCAGATAACGCTGGTGCTAAATGATCCTGCTGGAGAGAAATCATTTGTCTGTTAGTAGTTTTTAAATGCAGATGAACTGTATTTTATGTGGAAGCTCAGTGGGTTACTGCCTTTGTCACAGAGATCCTTGTGCTACTTGCAGTTCAGTAGTTACAATCCTAACATAGGACCGTGACCAATGACCTGTCATCAAACAGCTGCAGACAAACATGAATGGTATAGTTAGAACTTCGCTTTCTTTTTTTGTGATATAGTTAGAACTTATCCAGTCTTTCATTATTCTAATGTTGCTAAAATGAGTAAGTGTGGGCAGATATACATTTTTATCAGTAAAGCTGACCCCCATGGAATACTCTTTAAATCCTGAGCTTGTGTTTCCCCAGACCAAACCCTCTTAAAATATACTGCCCACCAGTATGGATGACATGTGATTCCTACACCTTGTAATCCTCATTGGCTTATGTGACATTCCCTGTAGACTGATTTACATACTTGTATGATTCACTGTCTCTGTATAATGTGTGCGTGGTGTAAAGTACTGACACACACTACACTGATATGAGTAGCGCTACACAACAAATGAAATGCATATGAGAGAGGCGCTACGTAAAGATGAGGAGCACTGTTGGAGGGTTACACAAGGCCACACTTATTTTTTAAGCACGGGGTTATTAAGTGATTTGCCCAGAATCACAGGATGTTGAACCAACGCTGAGACTCGAGCATGATCCCCCAGTTCCAAAGCCAGCATCTCTGGCTGTTATGCCACATTCCATTTGTATCAGTGGTCTTCCCAGCTGCAAAGGAAGGGAGAACATGTCTGTGGTTGTTGCACATTTTTGAGCGACATTTGAGACCAAGTGCAAAACTATCTGGAGCCTTCATCAAAATTCTATTTTTCTGTTTTTTGCTCCCTCCTTAGAATTAATTGGTAATATTTGATGCTTTTGGTGTCAATTTGGCACTGTCTGGTGCTGGCACCCTAGGCACCTGCCTAGTATTATTAACTCGCTTTATCATCAGCCCTTTATTTACTTTTAGACTCTGGCCATGGGCGTACATACCAATGGTTCAGCATGTGCAGTGGCATCGGGTCCTAGGAATGGGAGGGGCACACTGACTATAGCTTTCTTTCACTACCTAACCAGGAGCCAGGGAGCAATTTTCACCTCCTTAAATGAGGGCGCCTGAGGCTCATGCTACGCCACTGACTCCAGCTTAACTGAAAAACTCACATTTTAGGGGCCTCCAGAGTACTATAGAGTTGGGGAAAGTCATTCCCAGGTTCCACAGCACAGAACCTTCATTTTCTTTTTTTTAAATACATTTTAGGTATCCAGTTTCTGCCCATGCTGTGCACTTTTTATTTTATGTTTGTTTTGCTATGAATTCTATTTCTTGTTATTCACATTGGTAATATTTTTTATTGAAGAATCCAATAAAGAGCAGGTTATGAATTGGTACTTAAAGTCTAATGATGCATAAAATGAGCCCAGAACAGCAACGAAATGCTAAAAATATTAGAGATATATTCAGGGAAATGAATGGGACTGGAGTGTAGCAAACTATCACCAGAGTCATATGGGAGAGAGTAGGACACACATAAGAATGGAAGGACATTGTGGGTCGGAAGGGGAGAATCCATGTAAGATGTCATATCTAATAAGCGTTGGCAAAGCCAATAGGTCTGACGTTGGTTGGAGGACTATTGGCTGTACCATTGTATGTTTCTTTTGCTGTAGTTTATTATGAATTTATTGTTCCAAGATGGCTAATGGATGCTGAGAGAAGAAAGACATGAAGGAATCATTGAAATACGAAAGGGTGTAAATACAGCGGGTGGACAGCGGTGTATGAGAGACAATGAAATACTTCAGGGTGTAAATACAGTGGGTGGACAGTGGTGTATGAGAGACAATGAAATACAGGGTGTAAATACAGTAGGTGGACAGTGGTGAATGAGAGACAATGAAATACTACAGGGTGTAAATACAGTGGGTGGACAGTGGTGTATGAGAGACAATGAAATACAGGGTGTAAATACAGTAGGTGGACAGTGGTGCATAAGACAATGAAATACAGGGTGTAAATACAGTAGGTGGACAGTGGTGAATAAGAGACAATGAAATACTACAGGGTGTAAATACAGTGGGTGGACAGTGGTGAATGAGAACCAATGAAATACTACAGGGTGTAAATACAGTGGGTGGACAGCGGTGTATGAGAGACAATGAATTACAGGGTGTAAATACAGTAGGTGGACAGTGGTGTATGAGAGACAATGAAATACTAAAGGGTGTAAATACAGTAGGTGGACAGTGGTGAATAAGAGGCAATGAAATACTGGGTGTAAATACAGAAGGTGGACAGTGGTGAATGAGAGACAATGAAATACTACAGGGTGTAAATACAGTGGGTGGACAGTGGTGTATGAGAGACAATGAAATACAGGGTGTAAATACAGTAGGTGGACAGTGGTGCATAAGATAATGAAATACTGGGTGTAAATACAGAAGGTGGACAGTGGTGAATAAGAGACAATGAAATACTGGGTGTAAATACAGTAGGTGGACAGTGGTGAATAAGAGACAATGAAATACTGGGTGTAAATACAGTAGGTGGACAGTGGTGCATAAGACAATGAAATACTGGGTGTAAATACAGAAGGTGGACATGGGTGAATGAGAGATAATGAAATACTACAGGGTGTAAATACAGTAGGTGGACAGTGGTGAATAAGAGACAATGAAATACTAAAGGGTGTAAATACAGTGGGTGGACAGCGGTGTATGAGAGACAATGAATTACAGGGTGTAAATACAGTAGGTGGACAGTGGTGAATAAGAGACAATGAAATACTACAGGGTGTAAATACAGTGGGTGGACAGTGGTGAATGAGAACCAATGAAATACTATAGGGTGTAAATACAGTGGGTGGACAGCGGTGTATGAGAGACAATGAATTACAGGGTGTAAATACAGTAGGTGGACAGTGGTGTATGAGAGACAATGAAATACTAAAGGGTGTAAATACAGTAGGTGGACAGTGGTGAATAAGAGACAATGAAATACTGGGTGTAAATACAGTAGGTGGACAGCGGTGAATAAGAGACAATGAGATACTAAAGGGTGTAAATACAGTGGGTGGGCAGTGGTGTATGAGAGACAATGAAATACAGGGTGTAAATACAGTAGGTGGACAGCGGTGAATAAGAGACTATGAAATACTGGGTGTAAATGCAGTAGGTGGACTGTGGTGAATAAGACAATGAAATACTGGGTGTAAGTACAGTAGGTGGACAGTGGTGTATGAGAGACAAATAAATACTACTGGGTGTAAATACAGTAGGTGGACAGTGGTGTATGAGAGACAATGAAATACTACAGGGTGTAAATACAGTAGGTGGACAGTGGTGAATGAGAGACAATGAAATACTACAAGGCGTAAATAAGGTTGCACAACATAGACTTGAATTAACACAGGGCAGGGAGTAAACACAGTGGGCTCTGAAGTCGTGACCCTCAGCTGTCCTGCAGAGAACTGTACTCAAGTGCCCCATAGTCAATTTCATACCCCGCATCACGCATAAAGGTCAAGCTATTTTTATTCTCTAAAATTTCTCCCCATACTTCCCTAAATAAGTAACCATTCCAGGATGGTTGATATGCATTTGACCTGTAGAAGGGTACAGGGGACATATGGGTGTCCTTGTGTACTGTGGGAAGGGCTGTGACGAGAGGGGGTGGACTGTTAGAGACAAACAAGGAAGCCGTTCATATCTTTCTCTCTCTTTTCCATTGTGCCTGCGACATGCCTTTGTGTAGAAAAAACTATCACTAGGTAAAGAGGGGAGCTTGTCACAGCCACTAGTGAGATTCTACAGAGCTAACCCATTTCAACACCAGCAATGTTCCATGATTGTGTACTTAATAAATAAAATAACATGACATAATGTTGGCCCTGCCATAATGGTGGCACATATCGGCCCAATGTGCTCACCCATGGTATAATGGAGCCCAAACCAGGTAAAATGCGGGCGCTGGCATAATAGTGGTAATTCCTGTCTGATTGCGTGGTGCACAGTCCTCATACTTGCTTCGGCATAATGGCGGTAATTCTTGGCATAAGATTGGCGCATATGACATGCAACTATGACACATAGATATTCAAGGTGGAATCCAAAACTGTCTGTACGCACCGCGGTGCCCGAGCAACTTTGGGTGATGCCCGGAGGAGCTGTCCTATGCAGCTATAGAGGAGTTTGGCTCTGGTTCACCCCTTGGCTGCCACCTACCCAGCCGGACATCGGACATTGTTTTCCTCGTCTCCACGTTGTGTTTCTTTTCCCTCCCCCACCTCCTCCCTCCGTGATTCTTTGTCTGCCTTCCCTTTTCCAGCCTGACTCTCCTGTGTCACCTGAAGTACTTTCCCCCTTACCGTTTTTTTTTCTAATGTTATGCTATGCTTTTGTAATTCATGTAACTTTTGTAACTCCAACAACTGATGTAACAATGTTCTGAAACAATGTCCTACTTCATGTAAAGCGCTCTGATACCTCCGGGTCTAGCCAGCGCTATATAAAACTTTTCAAACAAACAAACAAACAAGACGGAATCTATCATGTGTTTTAGTGGTTCATGACAGTAATTGAACTTTTTCACAAAAAAGATAACTTCTTGATTTATGTCAATTTAAATTATTTTTCAAGAAGGCAAAGCTGGGGAGGAGGAGCCTAGCGCGCATCCAAGATGGTCGCGTGAGCACAGGGCTCCCCGGACCCTCGCTGCTCCTCGGAATTTATCCTGACTTTATCCTGACTTGGCTGATGGAATCTGGAAGGCGAATTCTGGCTGAACGTTGATCTTCTTTCAGAAATCGAATCGGACCTGGGAATCCTGATCTAAGGTGGTTTGAACTTTCGAGGCCCAATCGATGGCTGTGCCCGGTGCGAGGGTGAACTGTGGAGCCGGGGCGTAATTGAACAACAGCGGCAGCGGATCTGTGCCAGTGGCCGCTCCATTACTTTCGGTTTCACTTTTGGATCCCTGATGGGCTGGAAATCGTAACTGCTTGGAGCGGCTGGGTGTTTATCTCTGCTGGATGCCCTTGTCTCCGCCTGCCACCAGTGTGCCCGTTGACTTTGGTTTTCCCGCCCGGCCTCATCACGGTCTCTGGTGCGGCTCCTGACTGAGTTGCCGGTGCCCCCCTTGACGCTAGGCCGGTGGTCCCCGTTGGTGAGCGTGGTTCTCATGGGTGGCAGGGGGGGCCCCGAGGGGCGTAAGACTAAGACATCCCTCCGCGGGGGACCGGTCCAGACGAACAACATGGACCGCTATACTCAAGGAAGAGGGTCCCCTGGAGCGGCCGGTGCCCCCCCGGACGACGCTGGTGGTGGCCCGTCCGTCTCTTCGGATCTGTCCCTGCAGGACATTATGGGCGCCATTAACGGCATCAAGGAGACCATTGCTACGCAATATGAGGCCTTGGCCCGTAAAATCGACACGGTGGCTATTGATGTCGCACTGATTCGGGCGGATCTCTCTAAGACCAACGAGAGGGTTCAATCGCTTGACGTGCGGACGTCCACCCTGGTTGCGGATGTGTCGGACCAGCGGGCCACTCTCGGTGACCTCAAGTCGGCCAACGATCTGATGGCCCGGCGGCTGGAGGACTTTGAGGGACGGGCCCGCCGCAATAACATTCGCGTCATAGGCGTCCCGGAGACCTCCGACAACCACCCGGTGGATCTCATGGTGGAGGAGCTCATCCTCAAGCAGCTTGCCCCCGCTGGCCTGAGTAAGTTCTTTGCCGTGGAGCGGGCCCATCGAGTTCCGGGCGGTCGGCCGCGGCCGGGGGCCCCACCGAGGCCTATTGTTGCCAAACTTTTCTACTATAGAGACCGAGATGTGATTTTGCAGGCCTCGCGGGCCCATGGCCCGGTCCGCCATGAGAATGCGTCTATTAACTTTTTCCCGGACTTCACCCAACTTGTCCAGAAACAGAGGATGGGCTTCCAGGGGGTGAAGCGTCGTCTCCGCGACCTGGGTCTCAAGTACTCCATGCTTTTTCCTGCTAGGCTCCGAGTGGAACACGACGATCGGACTACCTTTTTTGACTCTCCCGCGACTGTGAGTGACTGGCTTGACTCGCTGCCGGGCCGCGGGGACCGGCCTGGGCCCTTTGCTGGTACCGAGGGTGGCGGGTCTCCCTCGGAGTGACTTTGGTCCTTGACTTTGCCATTTTGTACTGTTCGGCTGGGTTCAACTTCTTTTTTGCATTTTGTTTCATTATGATCTATGTGGGGGGCGGTCGGGGACGGGTCCCTCTCCTCCTCCGGGGTCTTTCCGTAGAATGGGGTTTATGGGGCGACAGGCACACTGCAAGTTGGGGTGGTTTTTTGGGTCGCAGGGGTGCAGGGTGGGGGGAGTTGGAAGTGGGGGGGGGGGTTGGGGGGTTTTGATTTGTGTGTTTTGTTTTTAATGCGAGGCCTTTGTTCTGTTCCAGTTTTGGGCGTTGCGCTATCTGCTGAGGGACCCTTGATCTATTGGAGGGGATGGGGGGGGACGGGTTGAGGTTGACGTCATGGAACGTCAATGGATTGGGGGATCGTATCAAACGGGGTGTTGTGCTGCAGTATTTGCGACGTATGTCTCCTGATGTGGTGTTTTTACAGGAGACGCATCTGGTGGGTAACGTTTGTCATGCCATGAACAGGGGAGGTTACCGACTCGTTGCCCATTCTGGTTTCACCACTGGCTCTAGAGGGGTAGGCATTCTCCTGCGTTCTTCACTTCCGCTGGAGATCACCAGGGTAGTCCCGGACGATAGAGGGCGCTATATGGCTTTGACTGGGCGGTGGGAGGGGCAGTCCCTTTCCTTGGTCTCTGTCTATGTTCCCCCGGGCCTCCAGAACTCCACCTTTTCAGACTTGGGTCGAATGCTGCTTGAGCTTCCTGATAGTCTTCTGATTATGGGTGGGGATTTCAATTCGGTAGTCTCGGGCGACCGGGATCGCCACCCGCCCAGGGCCCTCCCTGCTGCCCAGGCGTGGCTTGGCGGCTTCTTGGAGACCTTCGGTCTGGTAGATTGCTGGAGGTTAATGCATCCTACACAGTGTCAGTACACCTTTCACTCTGGGGCACATGGGAGTCTCTCCAGATTGGATTACTTTCTTATGCCCGCGGCCCAGACTGCCCGGATTCGAGAGGTTAAGCACCTGGCCCGGGGTATTTCTGATCATTCCCCACTGTGGTTGCTTTTTGACACTGGGACGCGGTCTGCTGGGCGGATCGCTCCTATTAACCCTTGGTACCTGCGGAACCCCACGATCCGCGATAGCCTGGTCAAGTCGATTGACCAATACTTCCATGAGAATGATGGGTCGGTGTTGTCCGCAGTGTCCCTGTGGGAAGCTTTTAAGGCAGTACTCCGTGGGCAGGCCCTATCCCAGATAGTGGCGGCTAAGAAGGTTAAGATGGAGGCGGTGGTGAAGCTGGAGACCGACATCTTGGGGTTGGAGGCGGCCTTGGAGACGGGTGTCACCCCGGATGGGCTACATGCCCTCAGCCTGAAGCAGTTCGAGTACAAGTCCCTTGTCACTGACGCTGCCAAGACCATGTATAGGGAGCAGCAGGGCAGGTTGTATGATGCCGGGGACAAGGCTGGTAAATTGATTGCTTGGCTGGATAGGAAGGAGAGAGTGAATCGTGTGGTCCCAGAGCTCCGGGTTGCGGATGGAGTGTGTGTGACTGAGCCTGGCGAAATTGTGGAATGTTTTGCTGACCACCTCCGGGCGGTGTATTCCCCGGTGTCTGATAGAGATGAAGACGACTCTCGTCTTCTACTACGGGACATTGCCCTGCCCGGCATATCCGTCGAGGACCGTGAGCAGTTGGATGCCCCCTTGTCCGTTGATGAGATTGCTACTGCGATTAGCTCCCTTCGCTCGGGCAAAGCCATGGGCCCCAATGGCCTGCCGATCGAACTATATAAACTACGCCCGGATAAAATCGCGCCTTTCCTTCGTCGTATGTTTCAGGAGTCGATCGAGAGGGGTTCCCTTCCCGCCGACCAGCGTCTGGCGACTATAGTCGTGATTCCCAAGGAGGGTAAACCACGTGACCGCTGTGCTTCGTATAGGCCTATCTCCCTCTTAAACGCAGAACCCAAAATCCTTGCTAAAGTCCTTGCCAACCGCTTGCTGAGCGTTATCTGTGATCTGATTCATCCGGATCAATGCGGCTTCATCCCCCACCGTAATACCGCCCTTAATCTGCGGCGTCTGCATGGCGTCCTAGCCAGGGCGGAGTACTTTTCTGAACCAGCCGTATTGGTTTCCTTAGACGCCACGATGGCCTTTGATACCATTGAGTGGCCATTCCTCTGGGCTGTCTTGGAGAAGTTTGGCTTTGGGGAGGGATTTATTAGCTGGATGAAGCTTCTTTACGCCGGACCAATGGCTCAGGTGGTTGTCAATGGGCGGGCTTCTCAGCCTTTTGCTCTCGGGAGGGGCACTAGGCAGGGGTGCCCGTTGTCCCCTCTGCTTTTTGCTCTTGCCTTGGAACCGCTCGCCGCCTGGCTCCGCTGGGAGCCCTCGATCAGAGGGATCCGGTGGGCCTCGGGCTTCGAGGATCGGGTCTCGCTGTACGCGGATGATATTCTTTTGTACCTCACCTCGCCGCGACAGTCGCTTAATGTTCTCTTTGATGTCCTTACTTCCTTTGGGAGAAACTCGGGTTTGATAATTAACTGGTCCAAATCTTGCGTGTACCCTATCTCTGGTGGCCCTCCCCTTTTGCCGCCTCTACTTCCTATCCAAACGTCTTCATCCGGCTTTAAGTACCTGGGGGTATATGTTTCGTTGGACCCGGCGGTCCGCTATGAGCAGAACCTCCTGTCTCCACTCCGACGTTTGAGGGTGGATACGGCTCGGTGGTGTAAGTTGCCCCTGTCTCCGCTTGGTCGCGCGGCCCTGTTTAAAATGATGTCCCTTCCCAGATTTCTTTACGCACTTCAGAACTTCTTTGATGTCATTCCGGTGGCATACTTTCGGGAGGTGGAGAGTCTGCAGAGGAGACTGGTTTGGGACGGGCGGGCGCGTATCGCTCTGGCAAAGCTTACTCTCCCCTGGTATGACGGGGGCATCGCGCTTCCTGACATTAGACGGTACTATTGGGCCTCCCAACTGTCGGCAATTAACCATGCCACGTATGCTCCTGGTCTGAATCCGGCGTATGAGATGGATAAATTCCTGCTTCCCGGCGGTAATTATAACAGAGCGCTTTACTCCCGATCGGCTGGTAGGACCCTCACGGGCCCTACTAGGATTGCGGTATGGGTGTGGAAGGCGGCGAATGTAGCGATGGGCTGGAGTGAGCGTTTAACGTGTGCTACTCCCTTGTTCGCCTCAGACCGTCTGGGGAGCCTCTGGACGACGAAAGGCTTTGAGCACTGGGACACGATCGGCATTAGCAGAGTGGGGGATCTGTGGGTTAAAGGCGCGGTCAAGACCTTCGCGGCGCTCCGGAGCGAATATGAGCTTAGTGAGAGGGAGTTTTTCCGCTACGCTCAGGTTCGGCATGCCCTGCTCTCGGTTTTTGGGGAAGGGACCACGGTCCCTGTTTCTTCGCCCCTTGAGGACCGCATACTCGACGGTCACGTTCCCGATAGCACTATCTCTTTGATCTATAAAAAATTGATAAATAATCGGGCTGACCTCTTGGTGCGTCTACGGGAGGCATGGACGGGGGATGGGGTTGAGTTGGACGACGAGGACTGGCAGTCCGCGCTGTCATCTCCTAAGGAGGTTGCCATCCCGGCCCGTCTCCGTTTGGTCCAGCTTAAGATTCTCCATCGCGTTTACGTGACGGGTCCCCGATTGGTCTCGATGGGGTTTTCTGAGGACGGGCTCTGTAAGCTTGGCTGTGGGCTCAGTGCCACCTTTCTCCACATCCTGTGGGAGTGCCGCGAGGTGGTGGAATACTGGCGTCAGGTGCATGAGGTTATGAGGCGAGTCACCGGGGTCACGCTGTTGCCGGAGGTGCGTCGCTGTGTCCTGAATGTGTGGGAGCCCAATGACTATAACGCGGCCCAGACTCGGTGGGCGGCCCTGGGGAACTTGATAGCAAAGAGGGACATAGCGCAGCTTTGGGGTTCGCAGCGGCCCCCCACCGTGTCTGTCTGGAAGGAGAACATGGACTGGTGCATGTTCAGGGAAAAGACTGTGTATGTGGCTCGTGGTAAACCCGGGGCTTGGAGTAGAATTTGGGGGCAGTGGAATGTGTATCGTGGAAGTATTTGTGCTCGCCCCCTGGTGGAAACGTCTGAGGTAGCCTTGTCCCCCTGATCCTGGATGGTTCCTTACTTATCTGGCACATCTGAGTATAGATTTGGTATTCCCGTTTCTCCCCCCCCCCTACCTCTTAGTTCCCCTTATTCTTGACTGCCATTTGGTGGTCTGGTCTGGAAGTGCCCCTGCTGTGGTCCGACGCCCATCTCATGTCTTCTTGCCTCGCTTTTTGTTTTAAGTTGTTATTTATGTTAAAAGGGTGTATCCTGATTTTCCTTTATGTGCAGTCTGAGCTTCTGTAGGGTGCGGAGCCCAGGTGGGCCAGTCATTGTGTTTGCACTGTTTGAACTTTTTACCTACTAGCGGCCGGCCCAGGCGGTTGTAGGCCCGTGCTTGTACCCTTCTTTCTGCACAATAAAAATTTTCAAAAAAAAAAAAAAAAGAAGGCAAAGCTGGTATTTAATAGCAAAACGTGTCTGCTTTCATAAACTGACAAGCTGATATTTTGGAGACAAATGACTGAATTTATTTAAAGCTGAAATTTGAGTGGTTAAAGGGCCCACTTGGGAAAGCCAACCCCGAACACACCTCTTTCACTTTGGTGTGCTTGCTGTACTCACTTCCTTCTTCAACTTGGTTCTCAGCTTTTCGTTCCACCACTTTTAGAATTCACCAGCCGCCACTGGTGCATGCGCAGCAGGCCCCCGACCTGAGAACTCCTGACTGAATCCGGAGCGTGGGGGGCCCCCTCCATATTCTTTGCAGGGGGGCCCCCTCAAGTTTCGTTACGCCACTGCCCAACCACCAACTTCCCCCACGTTGTTCGGCCTAATCCTCCTTCCCAAACCCCTATCTACCTCTCCTGCCTACCCTTGCCTCCAACCTCGCTCCCTTGCTTCCCTCTGTCCGGAACTATTCATGATGCCCCCAACCCTTCCTGCCTGTCTTGTTCTCCTCCCACTCTGCCACCAGGAAAAACCCTAACACAGGAGTTTTTCCTGTCCCCCCCTGGAAAAACCCCACTGATACTGTTTAACTGGACACTCATCATCAGTTACGAGA
The DNA here is from genome assembly GCF_964204655.1 of Triturus cristatus. NCBI lineage: Eukaryota > Metazoa > Chordata > Amphibia > Caudata > Salamandridae > Triturus > Triturus cristatus. The sequence continues at coordinate 74,928,167 of NC_140582.1, read as the reverse complement.
AAAATTACCACCAGTGTCGCCCAACAAGTGAAACTTTATTCATACCCTAACATTATGTCGTATGGCCAACATTTGTCCAGAACAAACCCCCAAATTGTTCCATGACATTTGAAGAAAAAACTCCCGGCAAAATAACTTCACAAAAACTTTACCACTCCAGGCATAAAAAAGGGGGGAAGAAAGAGAACATTTTAGGGAGGGGGGGGGAGGTGGGAAAGGTATCCTTGTCTTGTAAAAGAATTCTCAAAAACCTCAAACCATTGTTGATATAACGGTGATGCTGCCGCTAAAACAGCATATCCTAACACCATGTACTAATCTGAAGAATTTTAGAGACCTAGGGCCTCATGTAGGTAGCCAAATACCGGTCGGTAACGGCCGATTTTCGGTAATTATACCGTTACCGACCGGTATTTTGGCTTTTGAGATGTAGGGGGAGAATTTCTCTATTCGGAATTTACCGAATCGGTAAAATTACCGATTCGGTAAAATTACCGATTCGGTAATTTTACCGATTCGGTAATTTTACCGATTCGGTATTTTTACCGATTCTGTAAATTCCGAATACAGAAATGAGATGTAGGGGGACTGTGTGGTGTGTGTGGCGATTCGTTATTTACCACCAACTAATAGTTGGTGGTAAATGACGAATATGTGTGTAAATGCAATATTTTGCCCGTAGATGTGTGCAATGTGGCAGACACACATGCCCTCAGGGCATGTATGTGTGCCACATGTGCACACATGGCCGAATCAGGGGTGCAACAGGGTGTCAATGTGACACCCTGCCACCCTTGCATGTGCTCCCCCATTACCGAATCGGTATTTACCGATTCGGTAATGAGGCATACCTTCCCATCAATGGGAAGGTATGCCTCATTACCGAATCGGTAAATACCGATTCGGTAATTACCGAATTTTTCCGAATCGGTAATATTTACCGACCAATTACCTACATAGCATTTACCACTTCATAAATACCGAATCGGTATGATTCGGTATTTATGAAGTGGTAAATGCCAGCCCACCTACATAAGGCCCCATCTCTTTTATATTCAAAATATGCATTTCATTACCTATAAAAGATAAGTGAACACCGTCATGTCTGAAAAATTGATAATCATCTTTTGTAATTGACTCATGAGTCAACCAGTCTATACCAGCACCATGGCAAAAACGGTGTAGATCTCTGTTCACCTTCTTCCGTGCTCTCTCGACTGCTGTAAACCTTTCTGCACCTTTCCAAACCCTTCGCGGCATTAGTGCCGTCAAAACCAGATGTGTGTCGGGCCATGTCTTTAACAAGATTTCGAGATCTGTTTTCATATCAATAATTAAACCAAGACCTGACAATTGTATTAGGTCGTTTTCACCAAGGTGAGTCAGCAACATTTCCGGCTTATTTTTACAAGAGAACTCACTCATAAGGGGCAGGAGCTGACCCCACCTAATGCCGCTTTCCCCAAACCACGACAATATGACCTCCTCTGAATGGAAACCTAAGTTCCTACCAAAATGTCTCTTCTCAGCTTGTTTAGCGGCCCACTTAATGAAGGAGTGTCCAATGATCCAAACTTGGCGTTGAGACAATATGTTACCGGCCAACACACCTGAAAAGAAAAACAATTAGTATCCTAACTTTGGAACATCGCCCTCTAAATTTCTAACGTAACGTAAACAGCAATCTGAGGTCCAGCGTCCTAGCTTCTTAACATCACTGAGGGAAAACCCCCACCTGGCAGCTTCAGAAGCTGCTCCTATTCGGAAAGAATGCGTCCAAAAATTTACAGGATTCTCCCCCACCATCTTCAAAGCTTTACACATAAGTGCTAGGATTTGGGAAGCTTGGAGCCGGGATCCGTCCTGATGCCTAAAAACATATTCTGAGGTTGCACCTCCCACTAACAAAAACTCTGACCATGCTTGCCTAGGGCATAAAGGACCGTTTATGGCTTGCAAAAACACTTTCGACCCTTAACCTGTTTGGTCCGTTTTTGATCGTTCTAGGAAAATACAAATGGAGGAGCTAAACAAAGAAACGTTGTGAACTTTGAGGCCCTCATTGTGAGTTGTGCCCAGCAATTCAGAAATCCTAAATGCTCCAAAAAAGAGCCAAATCATGCATAATTTGAAAAGACAACATTCAAAATGGGAAAAACAAACCACAGTTAAAACAATAATTTCAAAGATATTGGTTCCCTTTTGTGCTGACCCCTCTTCATCGTTTTCGCCCAGCCCTGCAATATTCTCCATCCCATCTCACCTGCCGAGGGTTCATAACCCCAGAAAAATTTCCCATAAAAAGCCACCCCCGCTAGTTTGCCAGCTATAGTGGTGGAAGATATACTCCTTTGTATGTTGCCCAGAATGAAATTACTTACATCATCTCTACGCTGCCATAAGCCTATCCCAGTAGGCGGTCTATACTTAGCCCCTGAATCTAAAAATTCCAGCCAAGCTCGTCTGTAGGCCAATTTGGTGCTAAAGAGCTCTCGATGAGACGCTGAGCAGTCAAATCGCCAAATCCCACACCTCTTGGGGGACAGGAGTCTTCTGAAAATCTGCTCCGGGCGCCAAACCACGGAATCTCGCCCACTGAAAACGAGAGAGGGCATCCGCGATGTTATTTGCCACTCCCGCAATATGTTTAGCCCTGAAAATGATATTAAATTGCAAGCACCCCAACATAAAGTTCTGTAATAGCTTCAACAATTGCCTATCTCTGACTTTTTGGCCGTTGACTAGGTCCACTACAGTTTTGTTATCGACGTTAAAAACTACCGTTCTGTTGGCCAATTTTGGACCCCAGATAGCCAATGCAACTATAAGTGGGAAAAATTCTAGAAAAGCTATACTTCTTTTTTCCTTAATCCACGTGCACGGCCACTGCTCGGCACACCACCTCCCCTCCCAAAATATCCCAAAACCATTGGCACCAGAAGCATCAGAATATAACTGTACTTGCCATATAAAATCCTCTTCTAACGACCAGATCGTGACGCCGTTAAAATTTTTCAAAAAACACAACCTCACCTCCAAGTCAGCCCTCATGTTGGCAGTTACTCTGATCCGATGGTGGGGAAGCCAACTGCCCGACATGGCAAAACCCAAACTTCTGCAAAAAGCCCTGCCTGCCCGTACAACCCTACAGGCGAAGTTCAAATGGCCCAGAAAACATTGCACTTCAAGCAACTTCAGTTTGTCCGTCTTTATGGCATATTCTAATAGCCTGGTGATTTCAAGCACTTTTTCCCCGGAAGTCTGGCTTCCATCTTAAGTGTATCAACCTCGATACCCAGATATGTTAGACAGCAGCTGGGCCCTTCTGTTTTGTCAGGTGCTAGTGGAACGCCCATCTCTTGTGCAAATGATTGAAAATCCTTTAGCGCTTTTCCGCATTGTTGGGAACCTGTGGCACCCACAAATAAAAAATCATCTAAGTAGTGCGTTACTCCCATGTGGCCCGTTACCCAAGAAAAGCACCACTGCAAAAATGAACTAAAGGACTCAAAAAGCCTGCAGGATATCGCGCACCCCATGGGAAGGGCCTTGTCCACAAAAAATTTTCCTTCAAAATAAATGCCCAGAAGGGAGAAATCAGAGGGGTGAACAGGTAGTAACCGAAAGGCCGACTTAATGTCACATTTCGCCAGCTCAGAACCTACCCCCGCACTTCTTATCATCCCTAAAGCCGTATCCACGGAGGCAAACCTTACCATGGAATCTTCCTTGGCAATGAAGTCATTGATGGATGCACCCTGGGGCCAGGAGAGATGTTGAATCATCCTAAATTCCCCTTCGACTTTCTTAGGGACTACACCCAGTGGTGACACCATAAGATCATGTAAAGGCCATCTGTCAAAAGGACCTGCCATTCTGCCCTCTGCCACCGCGGTCAACAACTTGTTCCTCACAATTTGCGGGAAATCCTCTGCGGACTTTACATTTTTTGCAAAACGTCGATATCTGGGTCCCTGATATCCTAACCTGAACCCTTCCCTGAAGCCCCAATCAAGCAGTGCTGCTTCTTGAGGGTCCGGATAGTATGTTAAATATACTCTCAATTTATCTATATTAATTGGCTTAGAAGCCCTTGTTAACAGGTTGGAAAACGCCTCCCCTTCCTCAGACTGGCAAACCGCCCCCCCAATGTATTTGCTCCCCAAAACACTGGGTGACCGCATGCTTCCCTCCGCATCGCTGACACTCATGCTTGTACTTACATGGGTTTCTGGGACAGAATCCCTTATTAAAACTCCAGCATGCGCCAGACATGGGAGTCTGTTGTCTATTCCAATTACCCACCCCCCCCCCCCAGGGTGGGTCTGTTCTGAAAGGGCCGACTGCGCACTGCTAGGCCACTCGCAGTATGCATGGATGGAGGAGGCCTTTGCGGGTACATCTATTGCACCCAAAGTTCATTATCCACTTCGCCCCATGGTTTATCTGGTATAAGGACTAAACGTGCCCGAAACTCTTCATCATAATGCAACCAGGCATACCCACCAAACTCCATGGCCGCTTTCCTGATGATATCCACATACTTGAAAATGGCCACTGACCTCTCAGGAAACCTTTCGCAGTAAACACTCGTGAAAATGAGGAAAGCTGAAGTCCAATTATCTATATTGGTTGGAACACGAGGTCTCTTTGCCAACTCCCACGCCTCTTCTTTGGACCCTTCCATTGCCTGAATTTCCCGATGAAGGAGTTTAAACACGTCCACAAACTCCCCCTCCATATTTTCTCTTTCGTGACCTTAGACAGATGAGCATCCAGCGGCATCGATAAACCCATATAAGGTAAGCGTTTTAAACCTGATGACTGCGATGCATCCCCTTCTGGTTTCGCACCCTTCTCTGGACCTATTGCCCCATCATGGTTGCCCCCGGGAACTAAAGCGCCTGCAACTACCTGACTAGCTGCCTCCTTCAATGCTCCTTTGGCGTCCCCACAATCTGTGCCAACTCCCTTATCAAAACATAAATGTTTTTTACGAGAAGGAAAATGCACCTCACCTGTTTTTATGGGCGAGCTATCTTCGGACAAAATTCTCCTCTTCATCCCCTTAGCGCTATTCCTGTTATTGATTCCTTTCGGGGCACCGTCACTGGAAATTTCCTGCGAAAAATAATTCTTGGAGATATCTTTAGTAGACCCCCCCTTATCCCGAAAGGAAAAGGGGAAAGCCTTTGCTAGGGCGTCCTCATCTTCGAGTTCCCCTTCTTCCAAAGAGGCACCATCCTCTTCCATTGAAATATGACCTACCACCCCAGCCTCACCTACTCTACCACCCCCGCTACTACCACCAGGAAGCTCCCCATCCCCGACCCCCCCATCATACACATTCCAGTTAATGGCTCTCGCAAAACGAGACGCTCTCTTGGCATCCAGCGGCGGTGGGAATTTCGCTTGAAAATCCCCATCCTCCGTATTTCTTACGTTGAAGGATGCAAAAGGCCTGGCCGATATGACTCCACTGCCCTTTTTTGTGCATGGCAGCGTCTCGCCCACGGAGGGCTGCAAGCCGCTTAAACCTGCAGCCAGTTGTGACCTGCCTCCTTCCAGCTGAGATAATCTGGCCTTATTCATAATTTCTTTCGGCATCCATACCCACTGCCCCTCTGCCCCTCTCCCAAAAACTTCAGATGCCTGGCCCCCCACTGCCTTGCATGTGGGATCAATTAAACAATCCCCTACCACTACTGCGTCAGCCAGCTTTGATGCGACCAGTCCCTCCTCTTCATTCTGCTCTGTCCCGGAATTTTTTGACATAATGTCACCCCTTGCACTAGAAATAATGGGTGACAAACACCTCTCCTCCGATGACTGTGAAGAGAAACTTGAAACATTGAATTGTTTTTTATTAAAAATAAAAATATCCTGCTTGCTGTTTGGAAATGCTTGTTTTTCCCCCTCAACGTCATGCATTTCTGTTGATAAACCACTAGGTGGTATATTTTCTTTCTTCCCAACTCCCCGCGTTACTTGAGAAAAAGCCATTCCTTCATTGTCTCCAGTCCCTTTAGCTTTAGGCATAATATTTGGCGCACGCGTGCGCGGCCTGCCCCTCCCTCTCTTCAATTACGTAGGAGCTGATGGCAAAGCAGGAGCCCGGGGCAGACACGCACCACGCGCCGGTGAGTCATCCCCCTTCAAACTAATCACCCCGAGCGAAGGCACTGGGGAACCCTCACTTGGCGCGCAAGCAGCCACCGCCGCCGCTACTCCGCCCGCAGCCCGGCGCGTTTTGCGCTCAAGGCCTACCCAAGCCTGCTCTAGTATTCCGGGCATTAAAAGGTCTTCCCTCCCGGCCTCGCAAAGAACACGCAGCGCTTCGCGGACGGAAGCGGCTGCCTCCATAACTTCGTTGCGCTGATATAATTTATTCAAAATTCGTCAAAACCGCCAAATTAGTAAACCCCTACCTCACAACCTCAGGCAAACGTTGCGCGACGGTTAATTCGAACTCGCGCTTCTGCTCAGACCAATCATCGCGCGCGCAGCACCTGTCCAGGGCATACCATTGCCCGAAGCTACCCGGGGGTGGACAATCTGCGATTGCCACCCCCAGGAGCCCTCACTTGACACTAATAAGCACATTATAGCACTGCTTTGAGAAGTGCTTATTTAAAGTGTTTTTTTTTGTACAACTGGTAGTCTGAATCACACAATCCATCTGCTGCATGATCTGCAGAAAAAAAAGATTCAAGCTCAAACGGATCAAAAGATACAAAACATATGGCGACTAGGGTTCCGTGGAAACGGAGCGCTATTCACAAAGTTTAACTGGTCATCTGTAAGTTGCTTATTGCTGAATTTGGGTTTTAAATTGTGGAGGGGAGAGGGAGCCCTGCTGGGGCGCAGTTGGCACAATCAAGTCACACAGGAAGGGTATGTGTGTTTAACTTTCTACTTGGCCAAGAAGTGTCTTAAGTGCAGGAGTACAATTTCTAGCACAAAATCATAGACAGAGCTAGTGCCCACATAAGCAGTGTTGTTGCGTAAGGCAGAGATAGGAGCAGAGAGACTATGCTGGCATCCAGCCGCGGTCGTTAGTAGGAGTAACTGCAGGGCGGTGACGTGGGGAGGGGGAGGGGCAGGGTGGGGGGTAGTAAACTATGGATTACGGAGGTTTACAGGTAAGTCAACATATACATTAATAAAACGAATTTCGTTGCGTGCACTGCATCCCCAAATGCGATGCAGTGCACGCAACGAAATTCGTTTTATTAATTCATATGTTAATTTAGCTGTAAACCTCCGTAATCCATAGTTTACTACCCCTCCCCCTCCCCACGTTACCGCCCTGCAGTTACTCCTACTACCGACCGCGGCTGCTGGCATCCCTCCACATAAGTGAACATGTAAGGCCTCAAAGTCCAACTCATTAGACTAATTCAGCACCACCGCACCAGGCTTCAATGCGTTTCTCTGCTTGGAGCAATTTTTGGCAGATATTCAACATCTTTAACAGAACAGAAGAGAGTGCACGGAGCTGTATCTTTTAGTGAAAGAGACCTCCCTATAAAATAAGTTAGAGACTAGAGGGGCAGTGTGGGATGATGGGAAATATTTATTCACCCAAACAAGAGTGAGTGCGTGGGTCACTCTTGCATCGGATATGGTGGAGGCGCACCCACATCCCAAAGGATGAAGTCACTCTGAGTGCAGATGATCTTTAGCTTCTGAGTCACATACAGGCACACAAACACATACGTACATACACACAAAGATACAGGGGTGTACACAAACACACAAAACATGCACACATGCAGAAAAAAAAACCTCAAACTCACCAGAACACAAACATATAAAGACAAACACACACACCTACACATATACACACTTGCACACACATACAGACGGGTGCACAAACACACAGAAAAGTACACACATACATCAGAAACTTAAACATATACAGACAAACACGCACACAAACAAACACAGACACGTACACATACACACACAGATACAAGCGCGTGCTCACACATGCACACAGAAACATATACACAGATGTACCAACATATACACAAACACACAGATGTAGGGTTAAAGCACCTTGTTGTGGTGAAATGCCCAGTTAACCACAGGAGACTCGGTAAATTGAAGAACGTATTTAGTGGGAAACACAACCTGGCATCCGACCACCTTGAGAAGTCAGCAGCAACTGACAAGCATCGAGTGCCGTCAACCTCACATTCTAATAAGAACACACACAGGTGAGATTCCATTATAACACATCCTTCTCCTTTGCAATGAAACAAAAGAAAAACAACAACAAACTAAAAAAAAAACCTTAAACTAACATAATAGCAGCTAAAAATTAAACAAATAGCAAATTACCTTCCAACATAATCTTGTAAATAAGAAGGTGGTCTACGAACTCTTAACACCCAAATCGCCTCTTGCCGTGGGACCATCCTCTGTGCCCGGACACCCACCACAACCATCCAACCGAAAATCAGACACAGCACTGGGGTCCCTCAAATGTGCACTGGAAAAGCCCTAATTATCCGGCATGAACATGGCTCCCGAACAACCTTCATCATCGCTACCTTGTTTAGGACACGTACCACCTCTCTGAGACAACGCTACTCTACGCACATTCCACCTTTCTCAAACTTCAATGACTACATATAACTTTCCAACCTTTATCACACGAAAAGGTCCTGTATTTCAAATTCTGTTTATTGAATTTATTAGATTGATACAGAAATGCAGTACACACACAACAGTTGTCAAGCTAGGCCAAGAGCTACAGAAATCACATTTAGGTTACAGCTTGTTTACGAGTTCTATGGCATGAGAAAACTTAATGAAAGTTACATTCATAGCATGTTGAATTGGTGTTCTACAACCGTACGTCAATCTGCTCTCTAAGAAGAGGGACATAGAAAGGAAACTTAACATATCTAAGAAAAACCAACAAAACCGTGATGTCATGGTGCAAATAATAATGAAGTGGTCATGAGGGATGGGCGCCTGAGTTCACAACGAGAACTCCTCCCAGCTGCAAATTGCCATTCATGCTGCTGAGCATCTCAATATGAAACAGAGTAAGGGCTCTTAGCCGTGGGGCGCATGTCGTCAGCGGGAGCCCTTCCCACAAGTAACTCACCAGCGGGGATCAAATATATTTGAATCCTTTTCTGGTGTTGTCTACAATGTCGGCCATGCGCTCCAGAGCCAACGCCCTCCATTGCCGCGCATGCCATTGAGTTAAAGACGGTGCCTCTTGTTTTTTTTTTTCCATGCGGCAGGTACTGCCATTTTAGCTGCTCCCAGGCAGAGCCACATGACAGATCTTTCACTCTGCGTCTGACGTTACAGGGTTGTGTCTCTCACCCCCAGTAAGGTATGTTCCAGGGACTGGGAAATTGGGTAACCTAACATGAGTTTAATTTGGGACAAGATCTCCCTCCAAAAAGGCTGTATAGAGGGGCAGTCCCACCAAGTATGACGAAAGTTGCCCAGTAAACCACACCCCACCCCAACTTTTATCCAAGGTGCTGGGGAAGATCTTGTGCAATTTCTGGGGATACAAGTACCAGTCATACATGATTTTGTAGTGCACCTCCCTTAGGTACATCGAAAGGTTAAATTTCACTTTGTCTCTACTTAAATGCTCCCACTGTTTGTCCGCTAAGCGAGTATCTAAGAGGGCATCCCAGAAGTGTTTAAATCTCGGGGTCGTCTTGGGACTCAGAGTTTGTATGAGAGCATATAGAAAGGAAATGTATTCCTTGGAAGAAGACCCAGATTGAGCAAACTTCTCTATGGGGAGCAGCCCCCGGTGGCGGCCAGCCACACCAGGGGCTGCTGTGTCTAAGCTGCAAATAGTGGAATTCCTCCTTGGCAGTTAGTGAGAATTGTTTCATGCATTCTTGAAAGGTGAGGATCTCTCCCTTATGAAATAAGTGGGAATTCATGAGACAACCCCCCACCCGTCAAGCTTTGAAGGGTTCCTCTTGGAGCGCGGGGGGAAAGGTGATCTTGTCAGTGGACCTCGCCTTTTGTAGGACCAGTTCCTTAATTTTGAACGAGCAAATTTTGCCAGAACGTCACAATGCTTTCGGTTCTCTCCAGAGAGTCGTGGCCCCACTCTTTGGACCCTCTCTAGCCGGACTTCAGGGCCGTCCTCCCCCAAGACCAAGGAGAACAGGCCCACCATGAATGCCTCCAGGTCCAGGCCTTCGCAGTCTTCCTCCAACCCTCGTACTCGAATGTTGTCGCGGCGGGAGCGATTTTCTGAGTCCTTACACTCAAGCAAGGTGGCACGCAGCTGGCCTCAGGTCCGCTGAACCCTCTTCTAGGGGTGTGAGACGAAAGGCTAACTCCTGATTTTTTACTTCAAGGTCTAGCGTACAGGTCCCCACCGAATCAACATCTGCCTGCATGGTCACCATCTTCTCCCTCATCTCCCTCATCTCTGCACGGAATGACTCAAAGGAGGCGCCCATATCAGCTTTGATGTCTGCACAGAGCTCCGTTTTGAACTCCCGCAGGGAAGACATGAGGTCCTCTCTGGTTAGCACCATGGTCTCTGTCGGTGGTGTCACCTCCTCACCTGCAGCCCCTGCATGTGTAGTGGTGAAATAGTTTGAGACCTTGTTGTTGGGGGCCTTTTTAGGTGGCATAAGGGGGCCCGGTCACTGGTCAGCTCCTGGCCGCCCCTCCTGTCTCGCAGAACCAGTATGGATTGTTTGTGAATATATGAGGGCCCAGTGCCTTCTCTCCTCCCCCGCAGGGGTCTCCCCCGGCGCCGGTCACCGCAGCTATGAAGGCTGCTCGGTGGGCCCCCTGGGTTCCTCACGGTGAATGCTACTCTGGTAGGGCTCACGGGTCGTCGCATCCCGCTGTGCCCAGATTCACTGCCGCCCAAGCCACGAGCTCCCTGCCGGGCTCAGCGAGATTGGCGCCTGCCCCATTGCTACCTTGCGGCTCGCCGAACCTGCTCTTTTAGCCTGCCCTCTCCATGGTGGCCATTTTAAGGTCAGGCGCCAGGCAGTCCAAGTTGCTCTGTGGACTCTATACTACAGCGCGGCTGAGGCTCGCAGCACATCAGATGTGGGCCCGGGGGTGCAACAGCCGTCCTGCCTTCGTCCGGGCCTCGTTGCTAACACAGTTCTCCGCAGCCAAAGGGCAGCGCCGCCATTTTAGAGAGTCTGATCTCCAGTGAGCAATACGGCGATATCCCGCTGGTCCCGCAGCTCGCTGCCTCGCCGAGCAGCGAGAAAAGTGCCCAGGGGGTCACACCTAGGGCCCCCACTGCCTCGCTCACCGCTGTGCCTCACAGGTAGCCCGTCCGCACTGTTGCATAGAGAACCAGACGGGGAGAGCCGCCATCTTGTGTATCTCGCCCCGGAGCGGCCTCGGTCCCCTGAGTCTCAACCGCATCCGCTCAAGGGCTCCTCCGCTCGCAGTTCCAATGCGCCGCTGTTCCCCCACGTCTGGTTGCTCTTTGGGGCATTCGGGGTGCGCTCCACTATGCCTCAGAGCCTATGCACTACGGGGCTTGGGACGGAGCTGGTCGGAATCACGTCAGATCGGCCATATTGGCTGGCCAGGCCCCGATAAGGTCCTTTAAACTTGCTCAAACCACTTCTCACACTGCCAGATCTCAACTTGACCCAATCTCCTACCTTGAATTTGGTAGAAGCATTCTTATGTACTTGGTCACCTCCCCCAAGTATCCAACCTTTCAACCAAGAAGGAACCAACCTAGAACCAGGCAAACACCCCCTCATAAGTGGAAAAGGACAGTTATGAGTGACACTGTGAATGGTCGAACGATAGGCCCACAACATTTCTTCCACAAGTTGTCTAGGAGATCGATCATTGGATAACACCAGTTGAATGGCCCCTTTCAGCAACCTGTTGGCCCTCTCCACCATTCCATTGCCCATGGGATTTTAAAGAGAGGCACAAGAATGTTTGACCCCACACTTTTCCAGAAAACGTTGCATCTCACAAGAAACCAACAGTGTTCCATTATCGGTTAGCAAAATATGAGGCACACCTTCCTCAAAAAATACTTTCTCCAAGACGTCAATAGTTGAACTTGTAGTAATGTCTCTCAAGAATTTAACAATTAACCACCTGCAATAGACATCAACAATTACCTCTGCAAAGCGCATATCTTGTAAAATACGACAGGAGTATAACCCATAAACCACGTTGAGAAGTGGGTAGGTGTGAGAGAAATAACAACAATATCTCAACTGGTATAATTATGGAAGACAGTTAGACCCGGAAGCACAGCGTTTTCCTTTAAACACTCCCATGGCCTCTCAGCTCGTCTACCTGCCCTCATTTGCAGCGGAGAGTCACCAGCACCGACACCCCTTTTCGATCAGATTAATTCCTGCATCTGAAGTAAGTCCTTGCCCTGCGCTTGTATTCCGGCACTTTTCAGGTACTACTGCCCACCAGCTAGCCCCTGATTGTCTTCCCTCTCTCCCCCAGCACTTCCCCTCCGGCACTGATTCGTGGTTCCCCTTGGACGGGCTCATTCTTTTCCCGCCATCGCCCCTTGCCGATGCCAGATGGTAACACGGCTTCCACTCATACAAGCCTCCCAGCGTGTACTTCCAGGTAATTACGGCTCTCTTGCTTGTGCTCCTCTCATTTCTACTCATTCCCAGCTTTCCTCGCGCACTCTGGTATCACCGCCCTCCGGACAGCCCCTGACCGGCTTCCTTCCTTTTCTCCCCCAGCTATTCACCTCCGGCACCGAACCGCGGGGCTCGATGACGGGTTGATCTCTCGCCCTCGCCACTGCCTGATGCCTGACTCTCACCCGGCATCCACCTTAACACGCGTGTTCTTCCAGGTAATTTTTCGCTACCTGTGTGCACTTTCTCACTGATTCCCACCCATTTATTTCAATACTCACGCCCTCCTCCTCCCCGCAGGACATCCCATCTGGAGTCCGAAGTACCCTGACTACCACTCAACTGACTTGGACACGGGACCGTGTCCATTCCAGGTAGCTACTCCTGCCCTTTCCTCACTCTTGCCACGTTCCTATCTTTGCGCTTTTTTCCCCTTTCCCTTCCTTCCTTGCGCCAATCCTCCACCCCCCACGACACCCATGCTCATTCGACGCTGATCTGCATGCGCTACACCCACCCCTCTCCCTCCTTCGTGATGCCCCTCCTTCTCTTCCCCCCTGTACAGCAAAGCTTTAAACCAACAACTCGATCCTGAAGGTGATCCTGAGCTGGAGGATTGAAACGTCGTCACCCGCTCAGCGCAAATAATAGCGCACCATACGTTGTGGTTCCATCAAACAATTGCCTTCATTTGTAAATGTATTGAAAACAGTATTGGAACCACCATTATTCACTGTATATATTAGTTCACCAATCTCACTTTGCGCCTTTTTCCGCTGAATACACATTGTCACTTGCGTCTCCACTTGTTGTGTCACTTACACAATTAAGCACCAAGTTAAATTTCGGGTTGTTTTCATGCAATTCTTTGCCTACAGTGCTGCTACAACTGTACTTGATTATGCTTTGAAAATATATGATGCCCAGTGCATCTTCCAAACAAATTTTTACCAAGAGTCTTCCTCTTTCTTTGCTGCAATGTATTTGACATGCATTTCTAACTGTCTTCCATAATTATAACAGTTGAGATATTGTTGTTATTTCTCTCGCAAAGCGCATATCAGCAGACAAATCAGAGAGTGGGCCTATAAAATCCAGACAAATAGTGCTCCGGGCTTTACCCGGATCACTAATCTGCCCCATAGTACTCTGACTACTCACTCTCAATCTCTTTTCGCTCTCCTTGCAAAGACTACACTCTTCCACTCACCTTCTAATTTGGTCATCCATCCCAGGCCACCAAAAGTCTTTCTTGAATCTCCTGATGGTCATGCCTTGCCCAATGTCCTTCATGAGCTAGTTTGAAAATATAAAATCTCAAGCCCACAGGAGGCACAAAACAATCCCCTCTCATGATCCAAACCACTCACCGACAGTTAATTGATAATCTTCTAATAAGGTCCAGCTGTTTCAGACACCGTACTTTCTCTACAAGCGCCCATCTTAATCATATTGATCACTTCCTTCAAAATAAAATCTGAATGCTTTCCGTCCTCCCACTGCAACCTGGAAAACGCACCAAGATTACATTCCTGCACATCACAGACAAGAGTTACAGCTTCCTCTGGCTCCAACCTCTTCACAACGCTCTCGTCAACATCTTCCCAATTCAAGGATAGTAGTGACAAGCAATCTGCTTGTGAATGTTTTCAGCCATGAAAGAATTTTACATCATACAAATACTCTTGTAACCTGGCTGCGAATCTAGCTAAGCGCGCAGACCCTTTGCCAGCACTGCCCTCTGATAAAATTTTGATCAGCGGTTTATGATCTGTTCTCAACACAAATCTAGTGCCCCACAAGTACACTCTGAAATACTCTGTACCCCGCTCTGCAGCTAGAGATTCCCGTACAGTCACGGAATAGTTCCTTTCAGCTTGTGTGAGAATTCAAGAAGCAAAAGCTATTGTTCTCTCGGTCCCATTTTAATGTTGAGATAACACAACAGCAATCCCAGTTTGTTTACTGTCCAACCCACCTCCTCCAATTTCCACAAGACTTGTCTCAATATGGCATTGTGCTGTTCCACTGTCTTACCAGAGACCAATATATCATCCTGGAAATATACTACACCACTCACCTCTTCAAAAATGCTAGTCATCATTCTTTGAAACACTCTCGCTGCCGACGCTAATCCGAACGGCATGCGAGTGAATTAAAATGTACCCTCCGTGGGAGGCTTTCAAGGCGGTGTGGCGGGGGGAGGCCCTTTCGGCCATTGCCGGCGGCCGTAAGGAACGAGAGGCGCAGATCGCCTCGGTCGAGACGGACCTGCGTGCGTTGGAAGAGGCAGCATGTGCGGAGACGGAGCCAGGGGTGCAACATCGGCTGCGACTCAAAACCGCAGAGTATAAAGAGCTGGTCACGCTCGCTGCTCAGACGGCTGCTCAGCATAAGGTGGGCAAGTTGTACGACCAGGGAGATAAAGCAGGCAAACTCATTGCGTGGCTGGACAAAAAGCAGCGGGCCGTGACTGTGGTGCCGGTGATCACGACAATGTCGGGCGCTACGCTCACGGAGCCCACGGAAATTGTTGAGGAATTTGCGGGACATTTCCGGCGGGTTTACATCAGGGGGTCAGACCGGCCGGAGGAGGACTCAGATGCCCTGCTGGCGGACATTCGTATGCCCTGTCTGTCGGAGGCCGACCGGTACGCCCTGGAGGCCCCCCTAGCCGCGTCCGAATTGGAGCGGGCGATTGTGGACCTTAAACCGGGGAAAGCGCTAGGACCCAATGGCCTGCCTATCAAGCTTTACAAGTTAAAGCCGGATGTCCTTAGCGTGCATCTCCTCCAAATGTTCGAGGAGAGCGCAGCGGCGGGGATATTGCCATGCGACCAGCGCCTGGCGACTATAGTGGCCATTCCAAAAGAAGGGAAGCCAAGAGATGCCTGCTCCTCGTACAGGCCGATCTCTCTGCTGAACGCGGAGCCGAAAATTCTTGCTAAAACCCTCGCAAACAGGCTCCACTCGGTACTCCCCAAGCTGGTCCACCCGGACCAGTCCGGCTTCATGCCTCACCACAACACGGCGCTTAACATCCGCCGCCTGCATGGGGTGCTGGGACGATGTCACACGATTCAGGAAGACGCGGTGGTGGTGTCACTGGACGCCACCATGGCATTCGACACCCTCGAGTGGCTATACATGATGGCCGTACTTCGAAAACTAGGGTTTGGCCCGTGTTTCGTTGCTTGGGTCCGCCTTCTATATTCGGAGCCACTGGCTCAGGTGGTAATTAATGGGAGGGTGTCTGAGGTGTTTGGCCTTGAACGGGGCACCAGGCAGGGATGCCCGCTCTCCCCCCTCCTATTCGCGCTCTCACTTGAACCGTTGGCGTCTTGGGTCCGGCAGGCCAGCTGCATAACGGGGCTGCGGTGGGCAGAGGGCTGGGAAGACAAGATTTCGCTATATGCAGACGATATCCTCCTCTATCTCTCACACCCGCGGAGATCTATTCTGGCGGCCATAGATATCTTTGTCAGTTTTGGGAAGAACTCCGGATTCCGCATCAACTGGGCTAAATCGGTCCTCTATGTTCTCCACGGCGGTCCTCCCCGGCTTCCTGACAGCTGCCCGCTTGTGGTGGCGGAGGAGGGCTTTCGATTCCTCGGAGTGTTTATCGCACGGGATGGACCTCTCCGGTTTGAGAGGAACCTCATGCCACCACTCCAGCGGTTCCAGCGTGATTCGACCTCGTGGCGGCAGCTGCCGTTGTCGCTGCTGGGTTGTGCGGCCCTTTTTAAAATGATGGCGCTCCCTAGATTTTTGTACGCTATCCAAAACCACCCTGACCTGGTGCCTGCCTCGTACTTTGCGGCAGTGGAGGCGGCGCAGCGGACCCTCTTGTGGGCGGGGACACACAGGATAGCGTTACGAAAACTTACGCTGGGGTGGTATGACGGGGGGATAGCCCTCCCTGATACTCGCAAGTACTATTGGGCCGCTCACCTCTCGGCGATAAATCAGGGGACGTACTGCGACGGGAACGACCCGGGGTACGCGATGAATAGATGGCTGCTCCCGGGGGGGAACTTCGAGGTTGCGCTGTACTCCAGACCGGGCAGACTCCACCTCACGGGGCCTACGAAGCATTCAGTTCAAATATGGCACGCCGCGCACAGGGCGCTGGGATGGTCTAACACGCTTACCCTGGCCACACCACTGTGGGCATCGGAGAGGCTGGGTAGCCTGCGTCACACAAAGGGGTTTCGTAGCTGGGATCTTATTGGGATCTTCCGGGTGGGGGACCTTTGGGGGCCGGAGGGGGTCAGATCCTTCGCATATCTCCAGGGCACTTACGACCTGGCGCGCACGGAATATTTTAGGTATCTACAGGTCCGACACTCCCTCCGAGCTAATATCCCCTCGGGCACGAGACCCCCGCAGGCCTCCCCGCTGGAGGACAGATTGCTGGATGGCCATATGCCAGAGCATGCCATCTCGCTCACATATAAGAAATTGATTAACAACCCCCCTGATCCTCTCGACTCCCTGAAAGAGAAGTGGGTGGCGGATGGCCTTGAGATTGATGACGAGGAGTGGACCACCGCTTTGGCATCCCCTAGGGAAGTAGCGATCTCGGCTAGACTCCGTCTGGTGCAACTTAAAATACTGCACAGGGTATACGTCTCATGCACCAGGCTACAGGCGATGGGGAGGGGAGGGGAGGGACTGTGTCGGCGGGGGTGCGGAGAGAGGGGCTCCTTCTTCCATGTTTTGTGGGAATGCCCAAGGGTGCAGCGGTATTGGAGGCGAGTGGTGTCCTGCATGGGTGAGGTATGGGAGACTCCTATTCGTACTGAGGCCAAGAGGTGTTTGCTTAACATTTGGGAGCCTACGGACTTGCCCCAACGGGGGAGACTCTGGGTTACGCTGGGGCAAATGGTTGAAAAGCGGAACATTGCTCGTCTGTGGGGAGCATCAACTCCACCTAAACTGGCGGACTGGCAAAGTTACATGGACTGGTGCATGCTACAGGAAAAGGCGGTATATATGGCGCGAGGGTGCCCACGGAAATGGGGGGAGGTGTGGTCACTGTGGAACACCTTCCGAGGAGACATAGTTGAGCCTCCGCAGGCCCGGCTGACTGGCCTAGAGATTCCGGACTAATCAATGGCTGGTGCCCGACTTCAAGTATATAGGTTCAGTCTCACTGCTGTCTCTATAAGTTCCCGGTGCTGTGACACCCCAGATGTGAGTGCAACGTCATGACCAGTACTTTGTGACCTGATTTTGTGATGTTATGTTTATAAAACCATTAAAAAAGATTAAAAAAAAAAAAAAATGTACCCTCCGTAGTGATGAAAGCAGTTAGTGGTTTGGAGTCAGGATGCAGCTTGATCTGATGATAAGCACTTCTCAGGTCTATCTTAGAAAAGTACTTACCAGTACCTGCTGATTGCAGCAGCTCATTGATATTAGGCAAAGGAAGTGTGTCAGACACAGTATATCTATTTAGTGACCTCAAGTCAATACAAAATCTCAAACAGCCATCAGCTTTTTGAGTTATGACAACTGGAGAAATCCATAAGGATGCTTCCACTGGTTCTATGACTCCTCCCTTCAACAAGTCTTGCAGCAATTCTTTGAGACTCTGTCTCACCGACAATGGCACTCTCCTAAGTTTATGCTGTACAAAACAGGCTTCACGTTTAAGGATCATTTTGTGAGTGTACCCCTTCACACATCCTAACCTGTCTTCAAACACTTTGCGTGCTTCATGCAAAATATCTTCAATTTGTACACCATCATCCACTACCATGACCAGATTTGAGGACCTTGGATTTATTACAATATGAAGATCATATTGATGCATCCAACCAAGAATGGGAGGACCTTCTTTAGCAATATAAACCTTACCATCCGTACTCCTTGTGCCAAAGCGTATAACACCAAACATGTATCCCAAAATGTCAATAGTTTGACCTTGGTAACCAACAGGATTGATGTCTTTGTCAGTTAACGAGACATTACTCCACAATGTTCTGAATAAGGCCTCAGGAATAATAGTGAACATCGATCCTGAATCAACCATGAAACTGACATCTTGCCCGCACACACTGAGTACAGCCTTAGGCCTAGTCAGCCTCCTTGTGTCTTCACTTACTTCTGAAATTGTGTTATCTAGAGCCTCTTCAACAACTATCACTCTAGCCGTATTCTTTCTAACCTCAGAGCACTGTTGTACCACATTGACTTTGGGTTTGTACTTGTCATTAACATCACTCTGTCTACATACCCGCCCATAATGTCCCTTACGACCACATTTTCTGCACACTTGGTCTATAGCAAAACATCTCTTGGAATCAGCCAAGTGGTATTGACTCACACAATGCATACATTCCCTCCCTTTGCTTTTGGGCATTGAACTAAAAACAGGTGTAGTATTTGAGATTACACTTGAGATTGGCAACATCATTGGCCCTCCTATCCCTCTTCCTCAGCTCTTTGATACACTTTTGAGATTCCTCAATTACTGTAGCCATATTTACAGCTTCCTTCAACAAGGGGTCTTTTGCAGCCCACAGTCTTTCCTGAATTTTCCTTTCGCGACACTGCACAATTAATTGATCTTGAATTAATTCATCATTCATTACACCAACGCGACATTTCACTGAAAGTTCACGCAGTCTTGCAACAAATTTGTCTATGGATTCATTGTCAGATTGAGGTTGTGTGTAGAATTTATATCTAGCCATTATGAGATTGACCTCTTTAGCAAACCTAGTTTCTAATCTTTTGATGGCTTCTTTATAAACATCATCCATAGGTTGGGCATTGGGACCCATAGCCACTGGAAAATATTTGAAAACACGTTGCCCTTCACTGCCAAGGGCACTAAGAAATAATGCTTTCTTCCTTGCAGGTTAAACATTTGCCCGTCTAAGGCAGTAATGTAATTTTCTAACATTTCCACCCAATCCTCCCAGACTATCATGGGTGTGCCGGATGGGATAAAAACATAGGCGGCATAATGACGTTAGACTGCACTGCCATATTAAAATATTAGGCCTTATTTGTTGTGCAGAAATACCAGTAGTAATGCTCACACTGTTATTTTGAAGCGTAAAAAGAAGACAAGAACATAAATATCACTTGCAACAGGTACCAAGGTGTGCAAGTCACCGTAAAAATGCCTGCACTTAGAACAAGGATGCCCAACACAATATACTTTGAAATGGCGTATGATGAGTAGTTCAAGTTTCAAGTTTCAAAACTTTATTCGGATTAATAATAATCCATAAAAGCACAAAATACAGTAAGCATTACAAAATACATAATATGATAATGTTTTCAAAATAAAAACAACAATTCATGCAAACTTTAAGACATAGTTAATCGGGCACGAACCACAGTTTTTAAGAAGGAGCTCATACGAAAAACAAGTTCATGGTCATCCAGGGTCAATAACATCGAAAATGCAAGGTCCAGGCTAATTGGTTTCAGTTTTTTAAAATACGGGGTTAAAAACCATTTAATATATTAAATATAAAATTTGCAGAAGAATAAAAAGTGTAAAATTGTTTGGTCACTCTGACAATCGCAAGGGCATGGCTCGGTAAATTGATCATTATAGTTCCATAGCGGAAAACTAAGAGCATATTTGATAGTACCTGCCCTAAGACAGAATATAAGGCCTCGCTCCCATTGGCTCATTGGGAGAGTTAAATAACTAGGTGTAGGATAAGTTAAAAAATTGGGAGCTAAATATCTAGAGACACTAGGTTTCATAGACTCTCTCGCGACCCTTTCATCACTGAACAACGTGTAAAGTGCTTGTTTAAGTTCAGACTTGGATGGTAGCTTGGTAGTGGTAGGCTTTAAGAAAACATTTTGAGAATTCACGCTACGAAGGGCACTCAGCACCCCTGAGAGCCAAGGAATGGCCATGCCTTTATCACAATGTAAACAATCCTCGATGATATCCCTAGTAAATTTGGCGGCAGGGTTTTTCCAGATCGCCAGCCAAAAAAGAGCAGGGCGGGCGCGAATAAAGTCCCCTATAAAATGCAACCCCAATTCCTTATGGCATATGTAGTGTGAGGAGGAAATGGGGACACAGAGGAGTTTCCTGCAAAATCTGTTTTCCTCAGCAAGTAGGTGTGAACATCTAGCAGTTCCCCAGACCTCAGCTCCGTATGTGGCAACCGGGACCCATTGGGCTTTATATATTTTTAAGGTGGCAGCCAGCACACCGGTCTTTTTAGGGCGGGGGAGGCTCAAGATTGAGTTAATGGCCTTCGAGAACCTACCCCTGGAGTGGGCAATATGCCCGCTCCAGGAGTTGTTCGCAGCAAAGACCACTCCCAAATACGGGAAACTACTAGTTGACCCCAATCTCTCTGTCCCCACTACAATGCTACCAATATGTCGTTTCTTCGGGCCACAAGACATAACAAAAGATTTTTTGAAATTGGTCTTTAAGTCTAGAGAGTCCATGTGGTCAATGAAACCATTCACTAGAATACGTAATGCATTAGGGGTGCGGCCCATAAGGACCGCATCATCTGCATATAGCAAGGCGGGGAGATAGTTGCCGTTTATTTTAGGGACATCACCAGTTAAAGAAACCAGATGCTTGTGCAGGCCATTAATATAAATAATAAATAAAAGAGGGGCTAGGACACAGCCCTGTCTGACCCTTCTATGGACTCTAACCGTCTCAGTCACCTCACCCCCTTGGCCGATCCTAATACAGGCCTTCAGATCGCTGTGCAAATAGGCCAGGAAATGAACCATAGATTCATCCAGGCCATATTTCAATAAGGCCCTCCAAAGCAACGACCTGTTAACAAGGTCGAAGGCGGTAGGTAAATCCATAAAAGCAAGGTAAATTGGGGATTTACGTGCTACAGTATATTTGCCCAAAATTAGGTTGAGGTTAAGGCACTGCTCTGCAGAGCCAATCTTATTGCGAAAACCCAACTAGCAACTCTCTAAAATATGGTTATCCTCAGCCCAGGTCAAAATTTTGTTATACAGCACTCTGCCTAAAATTTTTAGGGTGTTGTCGATGAGGGAGATAGGCCTATAACATGATGGTTGGGACCGATCGCCCTTTTTAAAAATAGGCACTATTATGCTCGAAGACCAAGTTGGTGGTGGGGAGGTAAAAGTTACATTTTTACAAACATTCAACAAAAGAGGGCCCCACAAATCAGGATAAGCTTTAATGATGTCGATAGGAAGGCCATCCGAGCCTGGGGCCTTATTCCCCGCACTCTGAGCGATAGCCTCTTCCACCTCCAATAATGATATTTCTACCCACGGAGGGTGGTTAAATGTTGGAGTAGCTATCGCTGAGAGTGGGGCGGCATAAATCTTAGAGAAATGGTCCATCCAGGCAGCTCCGGAAATGGTACAGTCCATTGGAGTCAAGAGCTGACCTGAACAGCGCAGATCTTTGACCGCGGCCCAAATGATGTCCCCCCTTCCGCGATCAGCGGTTTGCGCTAGCACCTCCCAACGCTCTTCAAGGATCTCCTCCTTCCTTCTACTAATGGCCAATTTATATCGAATCCTAGCATTTTTCACGTCGGTCAAGTTCCTCGGGCAGGAAGATAAAACACGCCGCAAGTCACGGTTGGCCAGAGAACACTCATGGTCAAACCATCTCTTGTCCACCGTGGCTATACGCGGCGGGATCATGAGCTGAGCTCGAAGAGTTGAGCAGATCTTTACAAAATCCTCAACTGCCTTAGGATTCGGATTCAAATCAGACAAACATGAGAGAAAAAGGGGTAAGTTATCATTAACCAGAGTCTGAAAAGTCCCCTTAACGTTAATGCCCCTCCATTTTAGTCGAAGATTGTTTGAACAAATGGAGAGGTTCCTAGCGCCACATTCCTTATTATATACTGGACGGTGGATTGCTTTTAGGCAGACCTTAATGGGGTTGTGATCCCCTTGAGGCATAGGAATTACTATAGCCTTGCTAATGCGATCGGCCAACCCAGGAGAAATAAAAATTTAGTCAATTATTGATGAGCAATCTCTACCTCTAAATGTGGGCACTAGGGGGGCTGTTGGGAGACAGTTAGCCGTTATGTTCATGGCGTTCTCCAGATTATGTGAGTTTAAAAAGGAAGTTAATTCCACCCCCCTTGGGCACCCAGGGGCCAGGTTACATTCCCCCATGGGTGGACAATCTGCATTAAGTCTCGCATTAAAATCACCTCCCAACACAAGGCCGCTAGTATCCTCAAAGTCATGCCTAGATTCCAGAGTGGTGATAAAATTAAAAAGATTTATAAAATTTATGTTTGGTGATGAGCTAAAATCATTATTATAAAAATTGACCAGAAAGAAACTTATTTTCTGCTTGAATAATACAGCCTGGAAATTCTGGTTATTCGTTGGTATAACCCTGGTAGTACCTCCGACAGAAATATTAACCCAGATAGATAAGCCTCCCGAGGGACGGCCCATTCTGGATTTGTTTGCGAAAATGTTATGACACAGGAACCCGTTGACGTATAAATCTGTGGTGGCCCACGTCTCCTGTAACATAATTATATCGTGACTCTGAATAAAACTAACCCACCCAGGGTCACGAAGCCTCTGATGGAACCTGCTACATTCCAACTTAAAACATTTAGAGTACCTACTTTTGACACTACAGTCCCCAGGTGGTTGTCTAAGCTATTTTGGGTAACGGGTACTAGTGCTAGGGGAAGAGCAGAAGTGGCCTCATTCTGTAACGGGACTGGAGGTTCAGCACTCATTCTTGGTTGTCAGTCAGGAACGTCTAGATCAGACAGAGGTAAGAAGCGATTGACCAAAGGGAGGGCCGTGGGCGTGGGCGCACAAGCGTTAGTAATAGGTTTATAAAAATAACCAAGTGTAAACATACATATATTCGTCTTAAAGCCCGGCAATAACTCACGGGTTCGCATTAGAGACTGAACAGTGTGTGGTCTACAAAAATTTATAACAATACAATCGCCAGTGATGTTTTTAACAGATTCACCCACCCATCCCACTCTCCGCACCATTAAAATTTCATGTAATCTGGCCGGATCAAACCCTTTGTGTTTCCTCAACCAATCCACACATTTGTTACGGAGATCCACCCATGACTCCTTCTTCGCACCTGACAAGCAAGGAACTCCGGCCAAAACTATCACATAAGGATAGGAGGCAGGGGGGAGATTCAAAGTATCGGTTTTAGGAAAAATCTTTGGTGGCGTTGGGGCTGTGGGAAATTGTCTTACTTCGTGGTCCGATATTTGGGGGGAACAATTGCAGAAGAGTGTTGCAATAGACTACTAGATGGACACTGGCTCCTATTATTAGCATCAGCCGTCCCAAGACCTAAGTTAACAGAAACCCCCGGCATACAAGTGGTTCTGGTTAGAGAATCACGATAATCAACCGGCTCCCGAGTTAACAATTGCTCCATACGTGTGAGTCTTTCCTGTAAAGAGGCGAAGTTTTTATTGAATAAAGCCTTAGAGTGGCTAACTATTGCTCTCAAGCCCGACTCCAAGGCTATCATAATGTCATCCTTACTGTGGGAGCTAATGATATCATCAGTTTGAATACCAACAGACACAGTATTAGGAGCAGCTAGTATATTTAGGGGAGCAGTGCTAAGGCCTTCAGGACAGCAGTGAGAATTAGATTTATTATTGGGGCCCCTTTTGCGTTTGGCCGACGGACCACTAGATTTAGACTCTGTATTTATTTTAGAGGTGCGTGATCTAGTGCGAGCTTTCTGGCCACTTGGAATAGTAACGGCGGGTAGATCCAAAATTACTAAGGGGGAGGGTTGGGGAGAAGATGCCACAGACATGGGAGGTAGGGTAGGTGACACAGAGAGGCGATGATGTAAAATGTCTCCCTGTGTAAAGGCTTCCAAAGAAGAGCTCCGCTGAGCCGTTATTAGATCTAAAGATAAACGCCGCTCAGTTAGCTCAATCTCGTGTGTGAGTAAGCTCTCTGCCCTAATCATGAATGCATCAAGTGTCCCCACAGCACCCTTACGTCTATTCATGTTTGCACAATTCAAGACACCCCCAGAGGCAAAAGTACAAAACAAGTCAATGTAGCAAACACCCGGATGGTTAACAATCACCTGGGACAATAGGTTGTCAAAAACAACAAATCCAAGGGGGGTGACCCGGCCCGGCCTCCTCTGGCCCCGGACGGCCACAGACGGCCCGTCCTTTGCCCGGGCTTAGCCCGGCACACGCCCGCGTGCGTCCCGCGAGGCGGGAGGCTCGAGGAGCGAATATCTGTGCCCCGGTGTCAGGGGGCGTGTCCTCTGGTGGCAGCAAGGCTCGTGGGCTCCTGGGACAGGTAGTATGATCCTGAGCACCTGTACGCTCACCCCCACAGCAAACGAAGCGTCTCCCGCGAAGCGGGAGGCGCGAGGAGCTAATATCCGTGTCCCGGTGTCAGGGGGCGTGTCCTCTGGTGGCAGCAAGGCTCGTGGGCTCCTGGGACTGGTAGTACGATCCTGAGTACCTGTACGCTCACCCCCACAGCAAACGAAGCGTCTCCCGCGAGGCGGGAGGCTCGAGGAGCTAATATCTGTGCCCTGGTGTCAGGGGGCGTGTCCTCTGGTGGCAGCAAGGCTCGTGGGCTCCTGGGACAGGTAGTACGATCCTGAGTACCTGTACGCTCACCCCCACAGCAAACGAAGCGTCTCCCGCGAAGCGGGAGGCGGATGTATGACGTTACAACGCATGCTTTTACAACGCATGCCGTTACAACGCATTTTTTACAACGCAAAATCTGTTACAACGCAAGTCTTTACAACGCAAGTCTTTACATCGACTTGCAGTAGATGGCGTGCTAACATTAAAAAAGGGTAATTTACTATTCTAACTCCAGTCCAAGTTGCAGTAGGGAAGGTGTTTGGATAGTAAACTACACTATTTTTAATGTTAGCACGCCATCTAGTGCAAGTCGATGTAAAGACTTGCGTTGTAATGGCATGCGTTGTAACAGATTTTGCGTTGTAATAGTTTCGTTGTAATGGTAGTGCGTTGTAAAAGTTGCGTTGTAAAGGTTGTTCCCCGCGGGAGGTGCAAGGAGCTAATATCCGTGCCCCGGTGTCAGGGGGCGTGTCCTCTGGTGGCAGCAAGGCCTCGTGGGCTCCTGGGACAGGTAGTACGATCCTGAGTACCTGTACGCTCACCCCCACAGCAAACGAAGCGTCTCCCGCGAAGCGGGAGGCGCGAGGAGCTAATATCTGTGCACTGGTGTCAGGGGGCGTGTCCTCTGGTGGCAGCAAGGCTCGTGGGCTCCTGGGACAGGTAGTACGATCCTGAGTACCTGTACGCTCACCCCCACAGCAAACGAAGCGTCTCCCGCGAGGCGGGAGGCTCGAGGAGCTAATATACGTGCCCCGGTGTCAGGGGGCATGTCCTCTGGTGGCAGCAAGGCTCGTGGGCTCCTGGGACAGGTAGTACGATCCTGAGTACCTGTACGCTCACCCCCACAGCAAACGAAGCGTCTCCCGCGAGGCGGGAGGCTCGAGGAGCTAATATACGTGCCCCGGTGTCAGGGGGCATGTCCTCTGGTGGCAGCAAGGCTCGTGGGCTCCTGGGACAGGTAGTACGATCCTGAGTACCTGTATGCTCACCCCCACAGCAAACGAAGCTAGTTTAAGGTGAGCAAATCACTGTGAGAGCATCTGCACTGGAGTACTGATATCGCGAGTTAAGGTGTGCAGATCACCGTAAATATGCCTGCACGAAGGTTGACCAAATAGTACAGCTGAAATGCCTTTAATAACTTTAAATGCTGTTAACACCATGAGACCAAAGGTGTGCAAATCACTATAAATGTGTTTGCACAGCTGCAAGACATAACTTGTACCCTGAATACCCAGCTTAAATGTCTTTGCCAGCATTGAATGTAGTTAACACAATAAGACAAAGGTGTGCAAATCACCGTGAACGTGTTTGCACAGCTGTGAATCGTAAAATCATACTTTGAAAATGGTGTAGCGATCACCTGTTACTGACCGGTAAAGACAATTAACTTAATCTGTGGAGGCGCCGAAGAATCGCACAACTTGAAGAAAAACAAAATGGAGGCACGTGATGACGTATGCAAGCCGTTCCAGTGCGCTCCAGTGACGATGGACCTCGACATCACAGGGAGTGCTTGGAACCATGATGCATACTCCTTCACGAGCTCCTGCGCGAGGCTTAAACTGCCGCAGCAACAACAGGAAGCAATTTTTTTATAAAAACAGTACCTTTAGCCACACGACGGAGCAGTACATCAAGAATTTAATGCGGCAATATAAGAATCAAGCCAGCAGATGGAGAACATCTGGTTTTCGGCAGAGAATGGGCGAAATGCAGTCAGCGTGCTGTCACTACTGCCAGGCTGTGCTTCCCAAACCTTGACTGGACTGGAGAAGATCGTCGCCAAAATATTGTGGTGAAATGCCCAACCAACCACAGGCGACTCGGTAAGTGAAGAATGTATCTAGTGGGAAACACAACCTGGCATCTGACCACCTCGAGAAGTCAGCAGCAACTGACAAGCATCAAGTGCCGTCAACCTCACATTCTAATAAGAACACACACAGGTAAGATTCCATCATAACACGGCTCTATGGTGAAACTATTGCAATGCGGGGAACACATTCTGCAAAATCACATGTTCACAATCTCTGCCTGTCTGCCCCTGGAGTACAGGTGTGGTTTCTGGTGCTCGCCAGGTTTAGGAGAGTGCATTACATTATAAATCATCAGAGGAAGACCCCATTCACTGGTCAGTGCCAGCCCCTGAGCAGGACAAAATGCAGCCTATCTGAGTGGGCAGTGAAGGAGCAGCAACAGCGGCCTGGGGCAAGGCAATCACTCCCATTTACAGAAAAAAACAAGAATTGTAAATTGAGCAAGTTAAGGAGAAATCCACGCCAGGCAATCAACAGTCATAAAAGAGGCAATGGGAGCGACAGAGACAGGGAGGGAGACAAATGGACTTGAAAGGGAGACAACAGACAGGAAGAGCAGAAGACCTTATGGAAGCAGGCACACACATGAAAGGGGAGACAGGGAGAGAGATGGATAGTGGCAGGCAGAAGCATAAAAGTAGACTGGGGACAGGAAGATCAGCAGGCAAAGACTGCCCTACAAAGAGACAGGGGCTAGCAGGTACAAGTGGGGCCAGACAAAGACATGAGGAGATGTCAGACACAGGGAAAGATGTAGGCAGACCGGAAGAGAAGCAGGAAAATTAGGCGGCCAGACTTGGAGCACGACTGATATTCACCACGAGGCAGAAAGCAAGGGAGAGAGAAAAAAATGCAGAGATAAGGTAGGGAGATGGGCAATGAGATGGGAAGAATGCAGAGTGACTGCAAAACAAGAATTCAGTGCAAATTATGGAAAGGCAGACAGAGGAGAAGACTGAAGATGTATATAACGAGGGGACTTCACAGACACAAGGAGGCTGTCTGCCCTTCTCCCTGTCGCTTCAATTGCCAGAGATGGATTAAGGGGTAGAGAATGCTTTAAAGCGACAGAAAAGCAAAGAGGCAGAAGAAAAGCATGGAAAGCTGTAAACAGGCATGTGAAAAGGTAGAAAAGAAGAGCAACTCAGGTGGTGATTGGGACATATGGAGAGAGGTAGATGAAGTGTAAGAACAGTAGACCATGGGACAAGAAGCACAATTGACAAAGGCCAGCAGCACAGAAGTGTAACAGGTAAATACATGAATTTTAGTGAGGCAGACAGAAAGAAGGATCAGAGGAGATAGGAAAAGAAGTAGACAGATAGGAAAGGAGGCTGAAACACAAGGAACATGGCTGACATTCAAAATGGGGCAGATACTGAGGGGGCATGCTTACACAGGAAGAGTGCGGTGGAGGAGAGACATGAAAACTGGAAGATGGCCAGGCATGGAGTATAGTTGACGTTCAATCAGAGGCAAGTAGTGAAGGAAGCAGGAAGTGGTACCAAGTGAAGTCCTAATTGCGTAAAAGCACATGGTCCACCTGTTATATTTACTAGAATATATGTGTATGTAACATTACCACAAGAAAATAACCACACTATAGGCAGTTTAACATGTTTGATTTCACTGGCAGCAGATACTACATCATTACATGACATACTATTATATGCATTTTTACATAAACTCTCATTTCGACTTCTACATAGGGTTTGTTGTTCCCAAGTCATCTTTGAATTAGTTTCTTCAAGTCGCATTTGAGCACATTTACCAATGTTAGCCGGATTGCAAGTTAGGTTATTGCAGACATCACCCACAGTGGCATTGTACGTTATAACTTGTGTTACATTATCCCAAGTATTGTCATTAGCTTCTGGACAAAACCGACAGAACTCATGAGGTGACGTGAGTTCTCACATCATTTTCTTCCATTGTTCCATCTGCATCTGTGGCATTAAATGCTTGCAATAGTACATTGACGGAAGTAGGTATAGCTACTAGGCATGTGGAAAAAATATCCACGGTGCTCTTCATGTTCGTCATGCAAAAGAACGACCTGTTGAGGACTGTCTGCGCGAGATAGGACCAAACATCATCAGGTCGATTCAGCAAAGATGTCAGTCTGCGCAGTCGGCTGGTCTCTCCGGAGTAAGGGGCTTCCAGTCCCTCCCAGCCCCAATCAAACACGACCAAACACCATCCAGCGAGTGCAAGCAAAGCACAAGTATGCCATGCTGTGATCTAGAAGAACAGTGAACAAACAAGTATTCATTCTCGCAAATAGCATTTGTCAGCAGGCACATGTTCCCATTTATCTTTCCCTGGTTGCATGATTAAGAGAACATTGTCTTTCCCTGTTGCAATGATTTCTGCCTGTTTGGGGGGACTATTTGGAGAGTCTACCCACACCCTGTCCCCTGGGTTCTTGTCGATGGAGCCAAACCCTTCTGCCCCTCGCACAGTGAGAAGGGCTGGGGCAGTCTCCTTCTTGACTTTCCCTCTGTACACTGGAATAATCACTATTTGAGCAATTCTTTCTCCAGTTTGTATTATCAAGTCAGCGTCTCCACTGTTCAGTAAGATAACCTTGATCGCACTTTGATAGTCTGCATCCATCACCTCTCACAGCACTTAAATGCCTTTGAAAGCCAACCCAGATCGAGGAGCGATCAATCCACAGTGCTCTGGGGGAATCTGGATTCCCACTCCTGAGTGCTAAATCTCTAGGTTTGAGTCTGTACAGTTTCAAAGCATGCAAATCAAGACCTGCAGTCTCTGGTGTCGCCCGGAACTGGGGTGGCGTGGTGAGCAAAATAACGATGATTAAACCCAGATCTGTGACTGGGGGTGAATGCCAATGTACAACATTCCGTCCATCATCTTGTGTGTTTTGCTGTTCGCCCTATGTGGGAAGGGTATGCCCAGACGTGGGTCCCGTGCTCACTACGCCACTGGAGTCAACCTATCCTGGCTGAAGAGGGGTGAAACCCCGAAACCGGTCCTAGGATGCTTGATTCCGGTCCAGGGAAGACATGGCTTGGCAGTTCGGGCTGGACTGTTCCCATGAGGCACAGGGTCAAGACTGATTTGCATATGGCCATGTCTGAACTGGGGTGGCGTGGTGAGCAAAATAACGATGGATTAAACCCAGATCTGTGACTGGGGGTGAATGTTTTGCCAATGTGCAACATTCCGTCCATCATCTTGTGTGTTTTGCTGGTCGCCCGGTATGGAGCCAAGACTTCAGGAGTTGTCTCCCAGAACAGTATAGTATTAGTGGCCACATGAGGCTGAATTTGCAAAGCTGGGGTTAGCATCCGCATCAAAGCGATCTCTGCATTTGTCAGGGGTCTATTGTTCAATATCTACAAAGCTTCATTCAAATGGTCTCTCTAATTTTTCAATGACCCATCAGATAGTTTTCTCAATTGATCTTTCAACTATTCATTCATGCATTCTATCAAACCTGCAGCCTGTGGGTGGTATGGAATTTGAAAGACCCACTCGATATTGTGTTGTGCACAATAATTCTGCACCAATATGCCTTTAAAATTAAATCTGTTATCACTTTGGATCAGCAGTGGATTTCCATAGTACAGAATCAACAAGTCTAACGTTTTCAATGTGTTCAATTGAATAGCACGTTTACATGGAAATGCTATCAAATATCCGGAGTAGGTGTCCACTGCTGTGCACACATATTGACATCCTTGACTATTTGGCATAGGCTCAATGTAGTCAACCTGCCAGATCCGTGCTGGTAATTTTCCTCTGCCTAGCTAACCTCACAATATCTGTAGAACTTGTCTGTGCTGGGTATGCTGACAAATAGGGTACTGCATTATTACTGTTTTGATTAAATCTAGGGAAATATGCATCCCTCTAGTCTCTGCCCACCCGTTAGTGGCTTTCTTTTCCAGGTGTCCACATTTTTGGTGT
Organism: Triturus cristatus; assembly: GCF_964204655.1. NCBI lineage: Eukaryota > Metazoa > Chordata > Amphibia > Caudata > Salamandridae > Triturus > Triturus cristatus. Next base: position 74,897,186 of record NC_140582.1, on the reverse strand, counting down.
GCCCACTTAGCCATTTTCACCAAATCAGAATAATGCATTGCACCTCGGCCTCCGAGATTTTAGCCTTTTCAACTGTGAGGGAATTAAACCAGCAGTCAAGTGTGTCGGTAGGGCAATGAGCATCTACATAATACACGGAAACTGTGCTTTGTGGTAACGTTTCCCAGATCTCATGCCACAACTCCTTACCCCACAGTTCTTTTGAATATATCATCCAGTTATGGGCATTCCATGTGGGAAGCCAAGTGGCTAGCCCATTGGCAGTGGATCACGTATCAGTGTATATATGACACTTTCCTGGCAATTCCTGTTTCAAGGCTTGATACACAGCATAAATTTCTGCAAACTGGCTACTCTCCCTCTCCAGTAGTAGTCAACAATTTCTTGGTCACAGGATTTTCTGACATTGCTTTCCAGCGTGTCTTAGACCTCACATACCTGGCTGAGCCAACAGTAAACCCCACAAGACTCTTGCCTTCTGAAGACAATTCTGCTAACGGCTCACCCTGCTGCACAGGGGACTCATGTGTCTCGGGTACATCATGCAACACCTCTTTATTTTTCACTGGGGCCTGTGCCACTTGCTCATGCAACACTGCAGGGCCTTTGGCACCTACTGGGTCCCTGTCCTGTATGTATCATTTCCACTTGGTTATGCTGGTTTCTTGCGTATGCCCTATTCTGTGAGTCTTAGGGAAACCTATCACCCATTGCATTATAGGAATCTTAGGTCTCAAAATCACATTGTGCCCTAGAGTCAACTGTTCAGTGTGCTTCAGGGCCCAATAATATGTAAGTAACTGTGTTTCAAAGGTCGTATACCGCTCTCCAGCATTCAATAATTTCTTTGCCCAAAATCCTAAAGGCACTCTCTACTTTTCTTGCATCTGCCACAAACTCCAATTAGCATACTGCCCTTGAACTGTCTAATTCAGCTCAACATCCCCCTCTCGCACTGGCCACAAATCAAAAGCACGCTGTATAGCGATTTTGCTGATTCAAATGCATTTTGTTTCTGCTCTCCTCTTTTAAACTCATTTCTCTTTCATGTGACTTTGTACAAAGGGACACAAATCGGACTCAAGTGAGGGATATGCCGTCTCCAAAAACCAAACAATCCAATGAAGCTCTGAGCTTCTTTCCTATTTTGTGGCACAGCAGATTCTTTAATATGCTGTCTTACTTGTGGCACCAACTCTCTGTGTCCCTGATGCCAATAAATACTCAAAAATTTCACATTTTGAGAGGGTTCCTGTGCCTTTGCGGGATTTATCTCTCATCCTTTGCTCTGCAAGTGTTCCACAATCCTGTCCAGTTAAGTCTGCACTTGTTCTTGTGTCTCTCCCTGTATCATCAAGTCATCAATATAATTATAAAGGTGCACCCCAGGAATGACTGGTAATTCATCCAAGTATTTTGCCATCTGCCAGTGACAGATGGTAGGACTATGCAAGTACCCCATAGGAAGCTTTTGAAATGTGAACTGACTACTGACCCATGAGAAAGCAAATTGCTCCTGGTTCTCAGGGGCTAATGGTAAATAAAAGAAGGCATTAGCAATATCAATAATCGCATATCAGGTTCCAGGATGTTTCTGTATTTTCTTAATTAAGGTAAACATATCTGGGACAGCAGCAGTAAGCAGAGGAGTGTGCTTGTTCAATTCACGATACTCAATTGTCATGCGCCAACTATTGTCACTTTTGCGCACAGGCCACACAGGGTTATTCAAGGCGGTAGTGATTGGAATCACTACCCCTGCCTCTATCAAGTCACATATGGTTTTACTGATCTCCGCCTGCCCTCCTGGAATTCTGTACTGTTTCATATGAATTACCTTAGTAGCCTGGGGTACCTTCACTGGAGGAATCTTCCACTGACCCACCCTTACAGCTGCAATAGTAAAGTACCTTTTTGATCCAAATTGATCACACCTGTCCATTCCCATCAAAATATCAATTCCACTAATATATTCGGAGAGGGCCACTATCAATACAGTGTACTCTCTTTTTGGTATTTTCCCTATTTTCATTTTGGATCTTGGTTTGCACAGCTGGTGTCTCTTTTTCTCCTTAACCTCTGATGATGAAATACTGTCCTTTGAACTTTTTCGGATTTCCATATATCGAAGTGCCCTTCACTCCGGTGTCTACTAGAGCTTGGGCATTCTGAACATTACGATATTTCCAATAAATTTCTATGTCAACATTAGGTCTACTATCTTTGCGAGCCCAACCCTGTGCCAGAGCTTGACCTGCTCCCTAATCTGCTTTCAATCTGTCAACCTGTGCCCAAGTCAAATCCAGGTACAACCTGTCATACTCTTGGGGGTACTCCTCCTCCCTCCTGTTCTCACTAAGCCACTCATTATCTAAGTCTATCTCCCCCTTCACCTTCAGATGGGTAGTTCTTTCTCTTTTTCCTTTTCATCCACCTCTGGCTTTCTTTGAATCACTTGCTTTTTATCCTAATTATTCATTTTCCAACCTCCTTCTTTCTTGTCCTACCCTCACTTCTGATACATCTCCCACAGACTCTTGGTTTATATTCCATCTACCTGCTCTTTCTTTACTCCATCCTTCAACAAAGCCCTGAACATATCTCTCCTAAACACCCTGTTATTGTCTGTCCGGGTCACAGACCGAGTGGCTCTTTTAGTCTTTATCCAGTCCCCTAACTCTCCCAACTCATGGACTACCTCAATCACCTGCGTCAAATTATTACCAGTCTGGTTAATTAGCAAGGTCATTATCACCTGTTTCTAGGCTGGGGGAGCTGAAAGGATTATTTAATTTCACACTGACACTGTCAATAGCCCATCCATTAACTCTTGTGCATTACCCAGGAAAATAACAGTTTTCATTACTTCCTCTTTAAGTCTCTGCATGGCATCTCTCAATGTGAACCAAGGTTGCTAATTCACTGGCCAGTTTGACTCTGTTGGGTGCCTGTGGCTGCACCCAGCAACTGCTAATTGTAGCAAGCTGATTTGATTATTGCCTCTATAATTCCTGAACTGTTCCTGTACAGTAGGATAAGTACTGAACGTACAAAATGTAACTGTGTCTCCGTGGTCTAATATCACCCCAGAGGCTCTCATATCAAAAAGTTGCACCATCCATGTAAGCAAAGCCTCACGGGCCTCTGTGGGAATTTGTCTGAAATGTAATTAATCTGTTGCTGAGTAAAATCCTCCATGGAGTCCATCGCAACCCCCTGTGGATAATTTGGACTACCGTGTATCTTTCGGCGAAATATAGGCTGTGCATGAACAACCTTATGATCTTCCGACTAACCCTGGTTGCTAGCTTGGCTACACTCTTCCCCAGAGTCTGAAAATTCTGAAGCATCCCAAATATTTCCATCCCATGTTTCTGGGTCGCATCAATTCCTACTTTCGCAATGGCCAAATGCATTTTTATTTTATTAACCTTTCCCCTCTATTCCTTGTATTTATAGTGTGCAACATTTACAGCAGCTGTCTCAGCTACAGTCTGGTAAGTTTCCTACTCATCTTGCAATAACTTAGGGGCATATTAACAAGCCAGGCGATAAAATTATCGCCGCTTTAGCGGCAGAAAACTGCCGCTAAAACGGCGATAATGGGCTTGATAATATGCTCTATGGAATTCCAATTGAAGCCCATGTTAGACGTCCTTCGCATTTAACATGGGCTTCAATTGGAATTCCATAGAGCATATTATCAAGCCCATTATCGCCGTTTTAGCCGCAGTTTTCTGCCGCTAAAGCGGCGAAAATTTTATCGCCTGGCTTGATAATATGTCCCTTTTTTTCACAAGTTAGCATCTTGGAAGTATTCTTGGCTTCCACAAGCTGTTTTTCCATTTGCTCGTGTTCCTTGTGTAACTAAACATATTTTTCATGCATTTTATGATAGGCACATAAGAGGATCCAGTCTCTTCGCCCTAACCTGCTTAGCTCTTTCTATGTCTCAGTTTAGCACTTTTTGCAAACATGGGACCACTTGTGCTGGCTCAGCATCAGACATACATGCATTCTAGTTTTCACTTAGCCTAGCACAATTCGCCTACTCGTGTGCAAGCACGCCATAAGGGACTACTTCCCATCCAGGTATCTCAATTGGCATCTGGGAATCTGCCTTTGTTTTCTTTGAAAAAAAAAATCACCTTTAATTTTCGAATCCTACAAAGTGACACATATATTTATTGCTTCTGATTTGAAACAATAGGACACAATTAAACTCAGCACTCTCAAGATGAGGCAAATGTACTGTTGCACCTTTAAATGACACACGTAGAAAAGGAACTCAGAACTTTTAAGATGAGGCATGGAAAGAGATTCAGGTGCATTTAAAATGAAACATGTGCTTTTATTTATTAATTCAACACTTTTAAGAGAAAGGCAAAATATTTATTGGTTAATGCAGATTCCCAAATATCAACCAAAAGGAGTCAACTGTGGATAACATATGCACAAAGCAAAGAAACATATGAAATATATACACGGAGCACAAAAACTCATGAAATATGTACATAAAGTAAATAAATAGAATACTTTAGTGAGCGAGATTCTCTCATCATTCTGGTCAGCTCAACCGGGAAGCCCTTGACGGTCAACCAGAAGCCTCAATTGGGAATCGCTGATGCCCCATGACGATGCATCCATCCCACGTGCAAGCTTTTAATGCAGTACCAAGATTTCCTGCATTTAATACCTTTTTCTAACATGGAGAGAGACTTCTAGAAATTACCCCTCCCTTCATCTATTGCAAAACCAAGGCTGACCGTACAGGTCTGTATCAAGGTCAAGACGGAAGCCGGGCGAACCTCCGTGTTTGGACTCTGTGACAAAACTGTACATTCCACTAATTTCTCTGGCAAAAACAATCTTAACCCTGTGAAAGGCACCAAGTGCTCATCCCACACAACATGTTCCAGCTCACTCTGCACGGTGAAGAGCGAAAACAGGTAAAACGCAAAAACATCCTCTCCCCACCCTGCAACTGCATGAGATCACAGAAAATGGAGTCAGTTATACAAAATGGAGTCAATGATAAATGTACTGTTCATGATTTCCGCCTCTGAGTTAAACCGCGTGGCAAGCTTTTGAAATCGACTATAAATGGAAGACACTACACGGCGATCATTTTCCAACTAAATCGTCTTCTGTGAGCCATCTAAATAATAAATGTTGCAACGAATAAACTCCTGACAGGTGGCTATAGTGCACAGTTATGTCTTGAGATTAGAATTTTGGCTCTGGTGATATATTTAGGATTAAGACTCAAGATTGAAGTTGGTGTAAAAATATATATGTATATTTTGTTTAGATACCGCACATGGGGAGAAGAAAACTGCATTGTGGTGTAAATAATTCAATGTCAGAACTGGAAGCTGCGGATTATACAGTCTCCTCTTTGCTTTATTTACTCTACAGCCAAAACAACAAGCGCCTTAACACAAGGTATTCATGAAAAAACTACAATACCCCTGAATATATACCTTACAGTACCAAAAATCCATAGAAAACTAACCAATCAGCATCAATATAGTCATATAAGGCATAACATCCAAAGGAAATCCCTCTTCTTTGCTACTCATTGGCTCAGATAAGTATTAAATATTTCCTACTATTATCTTTCTTAGAATTTACTACTATCATTTAAATATTCATAAATCAGTTTTGTCTTTTTTGTCATTTGCATGTCTTTTAGATTAATCAATTAATCGCAGTTACCTCTTCGGTGATTTGAATCTGTGTACATTGCCCCTATACTTGGTCTGATCAGTGCTAACGGCTAATCGTGCCGCTGCTGCCATTTTATGTTTGTTAGTCTGTCACGAACACGGACTGTCGCGAGTAGGACTAAGATAAATAACACTCTTTATAAAATAAGCGGTATTTCCTCACCTTCTATTTTCCTTTTATTCAAGCTTGTTTCTGGTTCTATTTTTGAAGCCCCTTCTTGTTGCTGCAGCGTCTCTCACACGCTGCAGCACGACTCATAGTCATAGTCAATTTATTGTAAGATTATTTAAAACCTTTACAAGCAAGGAAAGGAATTTTGAGTATTCAACATTCAAAGTTAAAAAAAACACATTATAAAAACAAATGGAGCTACGTTCGGGACAGAAAAGATTCAGCTGAGCCGTGTTTTTAGAAGATAAAACAGGTAAAAAAGCAAAGTGAAGAACAGCGTTTTGTTTTTTGATCGATACCACATAAAACGAGACGGACCTTTGACACAATTTAAGTAACAATGTGCAAAACATGCAAAGCCAGGGTCCATTGTAGGCCAGACAGATCTACAGTCAGCACTAGGAAGAGACAAGTCAATTATGGCAATGGGAAACCAGGTACTAAGCAGCATGAATAGCCGCTAAAGAGCAATGTGCAAAATGTGCTGGAAGCATGACTAAACCCAGCCCGTTTGCAACAAACTGCACTAACAGTGATGTCATTAATCATAGAGCTGTAGTGTAAAGGGCGTAATATTTTTGGTAGCCTCAGCCTAGTCCGATATTGGACATGCACGGATAAATAGCACAAATGTTTAAAAAAAAAGAACTAAATAAATAAAGAGTGCATGGTAGAAAATAAACAAACAGGAAAGTAAAATTACAGCATTTGGCAGCTTGTTACCACAGCACTGGTAGAATTGTCATTGCTCAGTTTGGTCACAAAGATCCAGAGAAACTTGACCGTTTTGACATTTAGTAATGAGTTCAAAGGATTCAGGCTAGTAATAACTGCCTGCTGTCAGGTGCGAACTTTAAGTCAAATGAAGTCGGGATGGAGAAGGATTCTTCTTTGCCGCAGCAATGAAGGACAGATACATAAGATGTGGATTAGAGTTCTTTTCCTTGGCCACAAAGACACCATCTTGTGTCGTGGGGTACTGAGCGACGCCATGCTGGAAGTCAATGAGAATTCAGATAGTTTGTCACCAAGTTGTTGCCTGTATAACCATGTTGGACCGGCACCCTCTAATTTGCACCAGATTAGGCCATTCATGGACTCTAGCAGTGCAGATCTGAGCCTGTGACAGAAGTTAAGGAAACACCAGCTTGTATCCCAGTGTTGTTTAGTAATGCTGTACTCAAGTCTAACTTGCACTGGTGATGCTCTCTATGGAAGGCGGAAAGCAGCTTTGTAAATTTTGGTAATCAGTTTGTCTACTGTCCTAGCCTCCCTGCCCAGGGTAATTTCACTCCCGTAGGTTAGTGCGGGATGACCTTTGCTTTCATCACTTGGGGAAGGGAGGTCACAGCTGGTCCTCATAGCTTCAGGGTGACTGCTGAAAGAGCAATCATTAAGCGAGAGCCTTTATTGTTTATAGAATGCAGGTGAGATGTGAATGATCCTTTACTGTCTAAGGAGATGCCCAGATATTTGTAATCCTTGCTGTGATGGAACCATAGGCTGCTATGACGGATTAACTTTGGGCCGAATGGGAATGTCATGGTTTTTTGTTTGATTGATTTCCAGCCCGTTCCTGACAGTATAGGTGTGTAGGGTGGGAAGTTGCCTCTGAAGGCCGATCTTTGTCTGACTGAGGAGCACAAGATCGTCTGCATATAGCAAGTGGGTCATGCGTTGGCCTACCAATTTGCTTCATCAAGGGGGTTCGACATGTTAGCTAAATTAAAAAGCAAGGAAGCAAGCATACAGGCTTGCTTCAGCCCAGAATATGTATGGATTTTCCTTGAGATACAAGAGCTATCTCCTAATTTGACCTGCACCCAGGTGTTAGTATAAAGCTGTTTAATTACACTCGACAAGGCACCTGGAAGACCCCAGTCCTGCAATTTGCACCAAATGGGGCCTCTTCGTATCCTTTCAAGTCCACAAAGCAGGAGTAAAGCACACTTTTATTTCTGATGGCTTTGTCACACATGAGGGTCAATGCCATAAGGTTTGAGGTGGGGCCACATTTATCTCTAAAGCCCCATTGATTTTTTGGAAAGATTTGGCATTCCTCAGCCCGGGCTCTAAAACTGTCGAGTAACAAGCTGGCGTAAAGTTTGGCATCTTTGTCGATTAGGGCAATGACTCAGTAATGGCGGGGTCGTATTTCATTCCCTCTTAAAATATTGGTTCAATGATAGACCCTCTTCAGGTGTCTGGGATGCTGTTAGTTGCCAGGCAGTGTTTAAACAGAGGCGTTAACACCTTGGTCCAGAATGCAGGGGCAGATGTAAAAGCAGTAGGGAGTCCATTGGGGCCTAGGGACTCATCCTTCCGCAACCTTGCCAGCTTTAATGAGCAACGTTACTCTATATGACTGTATGTATCTAGGCTAGTTGGAGAGTCAGCTTTGGGCAAGTCCCTGGCAAGTGTTTTTGTAGCCTTCAGAGTGGCAGGGAAATCACTTGGCTAACTGCAAGAGGGTACATGGGTAGACATTTGGCAAGTGATTAAAAATAAGCAGTCAGGAATTAGACCCAGGCGGTTTCAGAGATATTCGCATTAGTGCCCCTCTTACTTCCTATTGTAACTTAGTTGATCAACTAACAGAATCTCTTTGTGTTCTTTTGCTTACTTGCGACCAACTGTTGAGTCTAAAAGGCTTTGTTTCTTTCCTTTTTAGCATGCCAGATTGCTTTCCTAAAGAGGGACCTTGATGTACTTAAAATGAGTTTTTGCAATTAGTGATGAGGGCTGCATGACAAGGATTCACATTTTGCGGTTAGCTTCGCTTTTCAAGGCCTTCAGAGACTCCGTCAGTTTGAATTTAGAAGAAGGAAGGTAGCGTAGCTTGGTGAATGGCGGAAGATTAACTTGACCAATGAAGAGCATCCACTGTATGATGGGAGAGTTACATTGGGCTGTAGATGCGTTAAATTGGGCTATTATCCATGGCAGGGATTCCCAGCTAATTATATTGTCCCATTCTAGCCATTTTATGTTTTCGGTCTTCACCCCGGTGCTGGTAGAACGGTCAGCTTCCACTTTTGATAGATAGATAAGAGAGATTGATGTACTGCGGTCTATGGTCACTGTCAGAGCGAGATCCTAAGGAGAAGTTTTCAATGTATTTGAAGAGTCCTACATTGTCCCACGTTGCAGAGGGTCGAGTCAATATAGGAGATAGACTTTACAGTGGCCCTTGTCCAGCCGGGAGGCATGTCGCCGCTGAGGTGCCCATTGAGAAGCCTGAGACCTAGGGAATCACACTCTGGTAGGAAAAACTCTGCAAATGTATTCCAACGATTAGCCATTGGCAAATTTTAAGCTGGAAGGTCATACTCGATGTCCTGCTGTTCACCTCATGACCTGTAGCTCCACCAAATAGATTGGTATTAAAGTCGCCAGATAGCAGAATGTTTGCTGACAGAAATTTTTGTTTAAGGTAATTTAGAATTGATACTAAGTTTCTGAGTTTCTCCTTCTTCCCTGACTTGGTGGGTTGATGTAGAGATTGATAATCAGAAGCGATTGATTTCCAATGGCGTGGGATATGCTAAGATGGATTGCTTGGGCCCAAGGTACTTTCAGGGCGATCTCTTCCGCCGAGTGGTGCACTGATGTAGAATTATAAACTGTTAGGCCACCCATTGGATGACTGTATCTTTTTAGTTTTAATGGTTTCTGAAACTTGATATACCTGGTCAGAGGGACAGTTGATTAACCCCAAGTTTCTTTTAGCATAAGGAGATCAAAGTCCATCCGAAGAGTTGCAGCTTCACCGTCTTTGTTTTTTGCATGAGACGATGTGTACACTAGGAGCATAGGCTGATTCTGGCCCTGCATAAGCGCTGTCCGGCATGGTTTAGGTTACTTTTTCACAGGGTTTTCCTTGCCTGAAGTGCAGTTGACAGCCTGTTCCAACCAAAATGGTGGATCCCTGCCTTCCTAAAGCCATGTGTTCAATATGTTTTTATTTGCAACCAGGGGCCTTGTTTGGGAAATTGTGCAAGTGAGCATGACAGAGATATTAGAGCCTTGAGATCCTTGTGCACTTTTTAAAATGGCACAGTTGAATATCCTTTGACTCTCACTTGCCAGTACCCATTGCAAAGGTCAAGGGTACACCATCTCATCTACTCTATGGAGTGGATAAGCATCAAACTGTGATATCTTATTTACCTCCCGGAAATCGATGCAGAATTGGATGGAACCATCCAATTTCAGAACCAGTACGATTGGGGAGTTCCAATTACTACAAGATGGCTCAATAAGACCCATTTGCAACATTTGCTTTACCCCTCTCGCTATGGTATCTGTCCTGGCTTTGGGTCTACAATAGAGTCATACTCTGATTTTTTTCCCTGGTGCGGTATTAATGGGGTGTTCTAACAAATTGCTTTTACCCGGTAGAAAGTAGAACATCTGACAGGAGTGGAGGCGGTACATAAACTCATGTTTCAAGGGCGCTGGGAGGTCTGGATCTATTCTTTGCAGGTACAAAGGGGTTTCTTCTCTTGGAGTTCCTACTAGCACAGGCACAGGACCCTCCACTTTTTCAGGAGATTAATGTAGTAAATCTGGGTCATCTTTTTGTTTGAATCCACCTCAAAAGGGTAAGTAACCAGAGTTACCTTTTCTGTTATCACAAAGGTTCCTTACACTGACCCAGGAATTTATGATCTAATGATGCCATCATTAAGAGGACATAATCACCTTCATTAGAGGACCTCTCTTTTGCTTTTTGTCACAGTGGGTTTTCTGTGAGATTTGTGCCTGTTCCATATTGGTCCTGACTAGATCCCTGATTTTTACCCAAATATGTCTTGAGGTTAGTCACATACTTAAGTAGGGGTTTGGTTCCGTATTTCTCCTGTTCCCACTCTTCTATGGCTCTATTCAAGAGGGTACGAGGTAGTCGTACGTAAAGAAGCTCAAAGGGGGAGTACCCCGTGCTTTTTTGTACCTTGCATCTAATTGCAAACAAGATAAGTGGTAACATATCCTCCCACTTCCTTCTCTCGAGATGTAGCAAATTCTTCAAGGTACTTTTTAAAGTGGCATTTTACCTCTCTACCATACCGTCCATTTGTGGGTGTTAACCAGTGGTCCGGATTTGTTTAATTCCCAATTGATGACCTACCTGCCGCATGAGCCTAGATACGAAGGGAGTCCCTTGATCTGTCAAGATCTCTCTCAGAAACCCCATCCTCGAAAATATGTTGATCACAGCCTTGGCTACATTGGTAGTATTAGGTTGTCGTAAAGCAACAGCCTCAGGGAATTGAGTGGCATAATCCACGAGGACCAGCACGTAACAGCAACCACTACGGACAGAAGAAGGGGTCCTATCATGTCTCTTGTGATGGTTTCTTCTATAACAAGTAAGGGCATAAGGAGGGCTTTAACAGGACGATATCTGATGTTTTTCTGACATATAGTATTTTTTACTTGTTGGTATATCCCTGGCCAATAAAACCTCTCTAAAATAGATTTCTCAGTGTTTTCAGTACTGAAGTGGCCTTCTAGCAGATGACTATGTGCTAAGAACAACACCTTTTCTTGGAAGAGACTAAGGGCCCGATGTAGGTGGGTAAATACCGGTCGGCAACGGTTAAATTCAGTAAATTTCACCGTTACCGACCGGTATTTAACCAATTGCAATTTTCGTATTACCGAATGGATTCGGTAATAAGGAATCTGTAAAATAAGGAAAACCAGTTACCGATTCCTTATTACTGAATCGGAGATACCAAACCCCCAAATACCGATTCGGTAAATAAGAATCGGTAAAAGAGATGTACCAAAAATCGGTAATACCGAATTTCATGACATTCGGTATTTAAGAGTCGGTAATTACCACTGACTCAAAGCAGGTGGTAATCATGTGCACAGCATTTAAACAGCCCCAAAATGCAACAGTCTCAACACAATGGCGGCCCTCTACGTTATTGCAAGGCGTCTACGACTACAGGCAGCAGGAATGAGGATCTGGAGAAGGGAGGAGCGCATATACAGAAAGCGCATCACACTATTTCAACTCACTGAGGCAGAAATTCATGAAAGGTACAGGCTACACCCCCAAACTATCCTGGACCTGATACGGGACCTGCACCCTCTCCTGGAGCATCCTACACCAAGGGCGCACGCTATACCACCACATGTCCAGGTGCTCTGTAGCCTCCACCTATTAGCATCAGGAAGTTACCAGGGGGCGATAGCTGCGGCTCCTTAACAATTTCCTGGATGCCATGATGCAAAGGATGCATCACTACATACGCTTCCCCACCACACAGGCCGAATTGCAGAAAACAAACAGACTTCTACCAAAAGGCACAGTTCCCGCATGTTATAGGGTGCATTGAAGAGACGCACATACCTATCTGCCCACCTGCAGCCAACGAGTACATTTACCGTAACAGAAAATCCACCCACTCCATCAACGTGCAGGTCATCTGCGATGCGGCCAACATCATCACCGACATCGTGGCAAAATTTCCTGGGAGCACCCATGACTCCTACATATTCCGCAACCGTGGGATATACACACGTCTTGCTGGGGGAGAATTTGGAGAAGGATACCTGCAGAGCAGAGAAGTGTCAGTAGAGAGGCGGTTCACCGCCTTGGTGTAGATCTCTATTTTCTGCCTCCCCCCGCGCCTTGTCATTCTGTCATCATCCATCTTGCTGCACAGCAGCCTTACTGAGTCGGACATGTCCCTCATGCCCTCAACCATGTCCCTCATTCCTTCAACCAGTGTTGTGTTCATTGTGCAGTTGCCCTTCTCTATGCACTTCAAGTGTGCTGTCATGTGCCCCATCTGCCGCTGAACTGATCTGATCTCCTTTCCTTGCAGGCGCTGCACCATCAACATGTTCACCTCCAGACCTGCATAGACACTCTGATCCTCGCCCTGCGAAGCTGGACTGTGTGCCCTAGCCTTGCGGCGTCTGGCACCTGTGTGTGGTCGCTCTGTTGGGGACTGTGTACCGGCATTATTGCCATCGTCTGGCACCGTTGGCTGTTCTTCCCCCCTGCAGTCCTCGTTGGACAACTCCATCTGTTGGAGGCTGGCAACTGCATGCCTCCTGGGTCTTGGAGATGATGGCGTTGGTGACGCTGCTGGTGATGCCGGTCGTGATGCCGGTGTTGATGCTGGTTGATGTTGGTGGTGGTGGTGTTGATGGTGCTGGTGTTGACGGTGGTGGTGTTGTGGTGTGGCCCGCAGGCAAAATGACATCCTCCTCCTCCGCTCTATCTCTCCGGGGTGCCTTTCCTGCCTTGCCTGGCGCAGCCCTGCGCAATGTCTCACCTGTGGAGACAGATTGTATATTAGTTCACCTGTCTGGAAGCAATTGCATACAAATACATTTCATGTCTGCCAATAAATCTGACTGTCCTCTGCTTGCTTATCGCTGATGGGTGTCACATGCCTTTGGGTTCAGTGGGCTGACTGTTATGATAGGTGTGACACTGACTACATCTCCCATAATGCATTGCTGGTGTTTAGTAAAACCTGTACTGGAGTGCGATTCACACTGCCTCATTGGGGAATGGGGTTAGGGAGTGGGGGGTGCAGCTTGGTGTGCATGTATCTTACCTTGTTTGGTTGCAGCTCTGGCTGTGCTGTCTGCATCCCCGATGCCGCTGACACTCTCAGGCTCAATGGTGGACTCCACAAGCAGTTCCTGGGCAGTCGGTGCAGGTGCTCTATTTTTTCCTCCACCTGTCAGGTTTGCTTGCTTTTTCCTTTCAGACATCCTCTTCTTTGCCATACTCCTGAGGTTATACCACCTCTTTTTTAGGTCGTCCACTTAACGGTGGGTCACACCTATGGAATTAATGAGGTCCTGGATTCCAATACATATTTTTCTTTTTTGTGACTCAGGCACTTGTAGTGATTTTTTACCAAATAGCTTGGTGTTTTCCTTTGCCACCTCCTCAATTAAGATCTCCAGCTCTCTCTCACTAAATTTCATTGTTCTTTTCCTTTCTGCACCATCAGTTTCCCTGTCCTGGCTGTCCATTCTGGTGTTTGATGTCAGATAGTAAAGTTGCTCCTGTTTGTCTTTCTCTGCTGCCTGCCTCTCCAACAGCTTCTGGTTCAGTGCAGCTGCTTGGGTGTGGCCACTTCCTTGTTGGGAGTAAATAGGATGCACAGGATTGGCTGATTCCTCAATTGCAGGAATTTTGAATTACCGATTCGGTATTTACTGATTCGGTAATTAAGAATCGGTAATACCGATCGATATTAAGGATTCGGTATTTTTTTCTGAATTTTACCGATTTGGTAAAAATTACCGAATTTTTACCTATATCGGAAATACCGATTTCTTAATACCGAATCGGTAAAATTCGGGATTAAGAAATCGGTATTTCACATTTACCTACATCTGGCCCTAGGTAACAACAACTGTGGTGAGTCGGCTTTCTCTCCCTTTTGATATAGTAGCCCCTCTTTGAGGAAAAACTGAGGACCTATGTGGTCAGGATCTTCTTGTTCAGATGTGACATTCCAGCCTTCTCTAAAAGTAGGATCCTCATGTTGAGCATACCTGAAATTCCTATTGGTGTCCCAAACAAGTCCTCAACCTGTATAGGTAACACTAATCGGGGGGTCTTCTATTCCTCTCTTCTTTGTTCTCTATTTATCTTGGTTTTCGAGGAGGGTCGTTCATTGTCCTCAGCCTCGGAGAAAGGAGCGGTGCTCCACCAGTCATCTCCATTTGTCCAGGTCTCCTGAAAAAGGATAATTGTTTCCCACGATTAATGGTTTTGGCAAGTTCGGTAATCCTACACGTTGAGGTATCACAAGGTCGGATTGATGTTGAATCTGTACCTCAGCTGTGGGATACCTCTTACTATCACCATGCACACACTGAATGTTAATGGTCCCCATGGTTTAGCGATGCCCATTTGTAAGCTCTGAGGTTGCATCACACTTTGCAGACACCCCGTATCTACAAGGGCGGTAACTGGTTCACCGTTGACAGACAAACAACAGTGATACGGTGGTCGGGTCTCGAAGTGAGTGCAGAAGAGGGTACGGACCATCCCTATCGCCATGGGCTCTTCCTTCTGTGGACAGAAGCAGGCTTTATGGCCAAAACCTCCACACTGATAACATTGGGGACCTTGAGAGGTAGGTATATGCACCTGTCCATGGATCAAATCCACTGTCTCTGGTTTCTTGGTCGGGGGAGGTCTAGGTGGTCTTATAGATCAGGCAGTGTGGTGTCTCCAACTTGTGTCCTATCACCCCTTACGGAGCTCCTCTGCTCGGATGAAAGCGCTCACTATCTCTACCGCTCTTTTTAATGTTAACTTGGAGCGTTGACGGACCCACTTCTGTACTGGGGGTGAAGAGAAGTGAGATACTGTAGTACAGGGCTCAAGGGGTTTCTTGGGGTCCCTCTTTAATTTTGCGTAACCTGACGCAATATATCTCATCATTGACTCCTAGCCGTTCAAGAATGCTTTGTTTGTTGTCCCCGTATGGAGCAGTTCCCTGTGGATTAGAGGCCGGACAGGCCGATTGGAGAGCGCCCGTTAATAAGGGGCCCAAGTACTGCCCCATCTGCCTGCTGACCATGCCTCGGACTGTGACATTCTTTCGAAATTATTTAAAAAGAAGTTAGGTCTTCTCCTCCAATATACTTTTGAAGCACCACAGAAGGCAGTGTTGTGTGTCCTGTTGTCAGGCCACCAGAGGACGAAGAGGCGGTAATGGGGGCAACGTTGGGGTCTTTCTGCTGCCCAGAATTGAACAGAAGGGCAAAGAACCATTCATGGACTGAACTACAAAGAAAGAGGAATTCCAAGATGGCGGCCGCTCTGGAAGCAGAAGCGGCAGTCTAGTCTTTCTCCCCACAGGTGTTCCGAGGTTTTGAGAGGCGCGCGCTCCTAGAGGACGACGCACTTCACTGAGGAGATTCAGAGAGTAGCATCTTGACATTAGAGTTCCTGAGGAAAAAGTCAGAGAGAATAGAATTAGAGTTAGTTAGTTTGCGCCAGGTTTTTACAGAATAGATTTCCAAGTCAGAAACCTTTTCACGCTCCAAGAAACCCCCTGAAGAGAATTTTCAGGAAGATTTACAGAGACAGTTAAGACGACGAAATTCTCTTCAACCCTCGAGAAGACTTTCAATGCATCTTCGAGTATCCCGAGCAGATAGTCGGAGGTCTTTTGGCGCCATCCGGTGACAGAAAAAAGAAGACCGAAGCTAAGTACATTTGAGAGACATGAGAGATGAATGAGAAAAGTATTTGACAGGAAAGATTGCATAGAGAACGTATCTGATAACTCAAGTAATCAGAAATTCACCCCCTTTAGTAGAAAGATTTATGTGCAGTCAAATAGAGATGAAGAAAATAATACAAAATACACTCAACACCGTTCACTAGTACAAGATACCTAGAAATAAGGAAAAGTTAAGTAAAGACAAGTTTAGTACTAGAACCGAATAGAGAGAAAGCATAACTCTGCTTGACAAAACACAGAAGAAGAGGACAAGCAAGAATATTCCCACTCCAGAAGTAAGCCTAAAAAATAATTATTTTTTAAGTTAAGAAAGAAACAAATAGAAAAGGCAAGGGGAAAGAGAAAGAATTAATAGAAAGATGTTTTGTAGGAAAGAGAGTCGGCAAGAAGTGACCAGACCCACAGAAAAGAATTGAAAAGAAAAGAAAACACCACACAACAAGACAGACATACAGAAGAGGGGCACAGTGCTTGAAACCCAGGGTAGGTGTTAAACACATAGAGAGTGTTAGAAGTCGAAGGGAGTAGAAAGTAATAGTGTCGTGTTTGTTTCAAGGTTCTCATTAACCAGAGCTGACAACAGAAATAAGAAGAAGCCGAGGAGAATAGTGAGGAACCGGAGTTTCAGGACCAGTCTCTTCTTTGTTTATTATTTTATCCACTTCCCCTTCCCCCCTGCGGGGTAGTTTCGGAGTCCAGGTGAACGTTTCTGGAACTCTGGCTGCCGTGTAGAGGGTGTTGGGAACTAGCATCTCTGTTCCTGTGCAAGCACTTCAGGATACGTCATCTTGACCCTGACAGAGTGAAGTGCCCAAGTGGTAAACTTGCACCCGGACAGAGATGGCAGAAGGAATAAACTTACAGACCTTGGGAGTAGTGCTAGAGACCATTCAAAAGGAGTTGGTGGCAGTGAGAGAAGACAACCAAAACCTGAGGCAGGAGGTGATTAACTCGAGAAAAGAGACAGCGGAGTTAGTTCAACGGGTTAAGCAGCCATTCGGCTCAGGGAGGAACGCCTTAGACTCATCCACTGAAGACCCAAATAGAATAACTACACAAGTGATCCATTCATTGTCCCCAGTTATTCCGTTGGCTCCTCCGGAGCGCTTTAGTGGGGACCCACAAAAGGCACAGCTATTCATCACACAGTGTTCCTTGCACTTTATGTGTCGCCCTTCCATTTTCCCAGATGCGCAGTCTAGGGTGGCCTTTGTTCTGTCGTACCTGAGCGGAGATGCAGCGTCCTGGTCAATGCCTCTGGTTTCCCGGGATGATCCACTGTTACAAAACTATGAAGACTTCAAACAAGAATTTCTTCGAATTTTCGACAGGCGGAGAATATCTCAAGCAGTAGACAATGAATTATTGGACCTGAGACAGGGAAACCGAGATCTAGTAGCATATTTGGCCCAATTCAATAAATTAGTCGTAGAAACGGACTGGCCAGAAAGCAAGAGAGCTGCAGTTTTTTATAGAGGTCTAAGAGATGAACTTAAAGATGTGTTGGCACAGATACCTAATAGACCCACAGAGATCTCGGAATTAGTGGACCTGGTCTTAGAAATAGACTTTCGTCAAGGAGAGAGGAGAGGAGAAAAAAGGAAAGAATTCAGGCCAGTAGCTCCGAGATTTGATCGGGTTCGGCCAGAAGGGAGTAAGGCTGTGGACGGACAACAAGGTTCGGAGCCCATGCAAATTGGAACGATAAGAGGTCCTCTAACCAAAGAAGAGAAAGAGAAAAGAAGGGCAGGAAATCTTTGTATGTATTGTGGCTCCAGTGGGCATTTTGTAAAGGGTTGTCCAAGAAAACCGAAGACCCCCTTTAAGCCGAAGGAAAACTCGCAGCACCACCAGTAGCGGGAGTTGGACCGGTGGATGCTAATCAGAAGTCAACTCCAACAGAACATCAAGTGGCTAACACTCTACAGTCGTCAGCTCCACATCTAATTCTATCCATGGTACTCAAGTTCCGGCAAGAAACGTTGACAGAAGTTTCAGTGATGATAGATTCCGGAGCCACCGGAAACTTCTGTGATATAAAATTTGCTGCCAAGGTGGGGTTACGAGCCATCTTGAAACCCAAGAGTGAACCGGTTCGGGCAGTAGATGGGACGAATCTCTCATCTGGACCAATAGTGAGTCATACAGAACAGGTACAATTGATTCACTGTGATGGACACGAAGAACGGATTCAATTCAATCTAATTGACGCACCACAGTTTCAACTTATTTTGGGCCTTCCATGGCTCACGGAGCATAACCCAACAATAAACTGGAGCACAAGAACCATAGTGATGGATTCAGAATATTGTCAAAAAAATTGTTTTGAAACAAAAGAAGGAACCAGAGAGTGTAATCCTGCTCAGGCCTTGTGCACAGCGGAGATGTCTGTCTGTGCGATAGACTCCCAGAAGATTCCGTCGGAATATGAAGATTTTGCCGATGTTTTTGACGAAACAGAAGCGGAACAATTGCCACCCCACCGGGTTTATGATTGTAAAATAGATCTAGAGCCAGGTTGCAATCTCCCCTGCAGTCGGGTATACGCGTTGACAGAAAAGGAACATCACCACTTGAAGGAATACTTGGATAAATATCTAGCGAATGGATTCATTCGTCCATCCCAGTCACCCGTATCTTCGCCGCTTTTCTTTGTGCCCAAAAAGCAGGAGGGAGATCTCAGAACTTGTATAGACTATCGCGCAATCAATAAGATCACCAAAAAGAACAGATACCCGCTTCCTCTGATTTCTGTTTTATTGGATCAGTTGAAGGGAGCGCAGATCTATACAAAACTAGATCTTAGAGGAGCCTACCATCTTGTGAGGATACGCGAGGGGGATGAATGGAAGACAGCCTTCAGGACTCGATTTGGGCTGTTCGAATATCAAGTTATGCCTTACGGTCTGTGCAACGCCCCGGCTGCTTTCCAGCATTTCATCAACGATGTTCTCAGTGAGTACATAGACCAATGCGCAATAGTGTACATCGACGACATCTTAATCTATTCGTCTGACTCAAGTCAACATCAGGAACACGTAAGGAAAGTGCTACAGAAGCTTAGAGAAAACAAATTGTTTGTAAAATTGGAGAAATGTGCATTCGGGGTCTCCCAAGTGGAATTTTTGGGGTTTGTTTTATCCCCGGCTGGAATGAAAATGGACGAGCAGAAGGTCAAGGCTGTGGTAGATTGGAAATCCCCAGAGTGTGTAAAGGAGGTTCAGAGTTTCATCGGGTTCGCGAACTTCTATCGAAGATTCATAAGCGAATTTTCACGGAAAATATTACCCTTGACGCGTCTGCTGAGAAAAGGAGTGCGTTTCGAATGGACGGAAGAAACAGAGAGAGCCTTTCAACTCCTAAAAAGAGACTTCACGACCGCACCGATACTCCTGCATGCTGACCCTACTGAACCTTTTTACGTGGAAACGGACGCCTCAGATCTGGCAGTGGGAGGGGTATTATCCCAACGGCATAAGGTAACCGGCCAACTACATCCAGTCGCCTATAGATCACGAAAACTAACACCTGCAGAGATAAATTACACCATAACAGAAAAAGAGTTACTGGCAATTAAGGACGCATTTAAAGAGTGGCGACACTATCTCATGGGGGCTCAGCATCAAGTGACAGTCTTCACCGACCACAGAAATTTGAAATTTTTGAAGTCTGCCCGGACGCTAACACCAAGACAACTCCGTTGGTCATTGTACTTCGCGGACTATGATTTTGTCATTACCTATAGACCAGGAGCCCAGAATGGCAAGGCGGACGCTCTATCCAGATTGGGAACAAATGACCAGAAGAATCAAATCAAAGATCAGACAATAATTCCGGAAGACAAAATAATTGGAGCTACAATATCTTCTGACTTAAAGGAGCAGATCCTCAAACGAATGAGCCCAGAGGAAATACAGGAATGGGTAGAGGAAGACAAGGAAAGAAACATTCAGCAACAGTTGCCTTACTTTAAGGAAGCTCTCTACTTGCCAACCCCGGAGTTACGGAATCAGGTGATGGCTGAATGTCACGACAATCTTTTGGCAGGGCACAAAGGAGAAACGAAAACAGAAGAGCTGATCAAGAGACATTATTGGTGGCCGCATATGACCAGAGACATTGAGGAGTACGTCAGAACTTGTGAGATCTGCGCACAGGGAAAATCGGAACGGCAGGCCCCCAAGGGGTTGTTGCAACCTCTACCCACTCCACCATACCCATGGCATACAGTTACACTAGATCTAATAGTGGATTTACCTTCAAGTTTAGGTTATAATACAATTCTAGTGTTCGTAGATGCATTTTCTAAGATGGCGCACTTTATGGCCCTAAAAGAAATTCCAACAGCCAAACAGTTAGCCCACCACTTCACTACACAAATTGTAAAGATACATGGGGTCCCCAAGGTCATTATTTCTGATAGGGGAACACAATTTGTATCTCATTTTTGGAAGGCCTTTGTGGGTGGATTGGGAATTGAAGCCAAGTATTCGACTAGCTATCATCCGGAGACAGACGGGCAAACTGAGAGAGCGAATCAGGAGTTAGAGCAGTATTTGAGGTTGTTCCTTCTGAAGCAAGAAGGAGAGTGGTCAGAGTTGTTATGGGCGGCAGAATTCGCACATAACAACGCCAAAAATGTCTCGACAGGTTATTCCCCATTTTATTTAAACTATGGGAGACACCCAAATGCAACTATTAGACAAACGGATATTTCCGTTCCAGCAGTGAAAGATCTGGTGACCCATCTGGGTAGAGTTCATCAAACTGCTAAACAAAATTTAGAACAGGCAAAACAGAAATACAAGCAATATGCAGATAAAAAGAGACGAGAGGGTCCTTCCCTAGAAAAAGGAGATAGAGTCTGGTTAAGCACAAAGAATCTCAGACTAAAAGGAAACAGGAAATTTCAGCCCAGATTCATAGGACCATATCTGATAGAAGAGAAAACCTCACCAGTTAACTACCAGTTAAAATTACCTCCTAAATTGAAAATTCATCCTGTTTTTCATGTTTCCCTGTTAAAAAAGGCATCAGCAGGCTTACGCAGGGAATTGACTCCAAAACCCATTCAGTTAGAATCAGGGGTTGAGTACGAAGTGAAAGAAGTTCTGGATTCCAAAGTAGTTAAAGGAAGGCTTTATTACTTGATAGATTGGAAAGGCTATGGGCCCGAGGAACGATCTTGGGAACTACAGTCAGATGTTCATGCTCCTAGATTGGTGAAATCATTCCATCAAAGATTCCCTACCAAACCAGGAATGAGAGGACCTCCTTTGTTGGGGGGTACTGTCAGGCCACCAGAGGACGAAGAGGCGGTAATGGGGGCAACGTTGGGGTCTTTCTGCTGCCCAGAATTGAACAGAAGGGCAAAGAACCATTCATGGACTGAACTACAAAGAAAGAGGAATTCCAAGATGGCGGCCGCTCTGGAAGCAGAAGCGGCAGTCTAGTCTTTCTCCCCACAGGTGTTCCGAGGTTTTGAGAGGCGCGCGCTCCTAGAGGACGACGCACTTCACTGAGGAGATTCAGAGAGTAGCATCTTGACATTAGAGTTCCTGAGGAAAAAGTCAGAGAGAATAGAATTAGAGTTAGTTAGTTTGCGCCAGGTTTTTACAGAATAGATTTCCAAGTCAGAAACCTTTTCACGCTCCAAGAAACCCCCTGAAGAGAATTTTCAGGAAGATTTACAGAGACAGTTAAGACGACGAAATTCTCTTCAACCCTCGAGAAGACTTTCAATGCATCTTCGAGTATCCCGAGCAGATAGTCGGAGGTCTTTTGGCGCCATCCGGTGACAGAAAAAAGAAGACCGAAGCTAAGTACATTTGAGAGACATGAGAGATGAATGAGAAAAGTATTTGACAGGAAAGATTGCATAGAGAACGTATCTGATAACTCAAGTAATCAGAAATTCACCCCCTTTAGTAGAAAGATTTATGTGCAGTCAAATAGAGATGAAGAAAATAATACAAAATACACTCAACACCGTTCACTAGTACAAGATACCTAGAAATAAGGAAAAGTTAAGTAAAGACAAGTTTAGTACTAGAACCGAATAGAGAGAAAGCATAACTCTGCTTGACAAAACACAGAAGAAGAGGACAAGCAAGAATATTCCCACTCCAGAAGTAAGCCTAAAAAATAATTATTTTTTAAGTTAAGAAAGAAACAAATAGAAAAGGCAAGGGGAAAGAGAAAGAATTAATAGAAAGATGTTTTGTAGGAAAGAGAGTCGGCAAGAAGTGACCAGACCCACAGAAAAGAATTGAAAAGAAAAGAAAACACCACACAACAAGACAGACATACAGAAGAGGGGCACAGTGCTTGAAACCCAGGGTAGGTGTTAAACACATAGAGAGTGTTAGAAGTCGAAGGGAGTAGAAAGTAATAGTGTCGTGTTTGTTTCAAGGTTCTCATTAACCAGAGCTGACAACAGAAATAAGAAGAAGCCGAGGAGAATAGTGAGGAACCGGAGTTTCAGGACCAGTCTCTTCTTTGTTTATTATTTTATCCACTTCCCCTTCCCCCCTGCGGGGTAGTTTCGGAGTCCAGGTGAACGTTTCTGGAACTCTGGCTGCCGTGTAGAGGGTGTTGGGAACTAGCATCTCTGTTCCTGTGCAAGCACTTCAGGATACGTCATCTTGACCCTGACACCTGTCTGTTGTCCCAAGGTATCAACGAGTTTCCCGATGGCCATGTCTTGGAATTGAGATTGGCTTGTCAGGGCTTTGTGGATTGTTTCTCTATCTTCCGTTTGGTATTCAGAAATTTCTACATGACCTTCTCTAGTTTCTCCTGGCTCTCTGCCATTTTGTTAACTACAGCCTCCATACTTACTGATCCTACTTCTGACACCAGCTGTAAGAGGGATGGGTGGATGTATGGACGAGGAGGCTGCGTTGGTTTCTTAATGTTGAATTTATTTGGGTTTCCAGTGTTAAAGAAAACAATGATGAGGATAATTCTCCTTAAATGAGGCACATCAGGTTTGTAGGCAATGTATAATGGCAGGTTTCTTCTTGTGTCTACCTTCTGTAGATGTCCGCCATGAGATAGGGTTGGCCTGAAGTCTTGGAGAAAAGGAAGAATAGCAGTAAGTATAAGGTAGGCAGGGATGTTAGGCATACGGTACTCGATTGTGCTCTGAAATGAATGAGGGGTGTCCAGGGATACTGTTCTGGGGTAATTTACATGCCCCTACTCAGCTACAGGGATTTTGCCCCTGGAAGTAAAGGGCAGGTTTAATCTGACCAGGTTGTCCCGTCTCCTGAATCAGTTAAGGGAAATCAAGTTGAGTCTCCCTCTTAGCGCGATGTTAACAGACTACAAACGCGTCACCTTATAGCTATTTAATGATAGGTTTATCTGTGTCACACCTATATTGGCGATATGAATGCCTTTCAATTGAATGATTTATGGCAAATCTCAATGCCACTTAAAAGAAACACCCTTTGTGCCTTTTCAATGTGAGAGTCTAGGAGCGATACTTTACGTGCATGGTGATTTAAACCATTAGCCACCCTTCCCGTGATACCCTCTCACCAACAGTTCCTCCTCCCAATCCCTTTGCCTCAGGACTCACACACGAGAGTTGCGGCAGCTCAACAGCATCCTCCAGGAGTGGCAACCACTTTTTGCTCTTGACCTCGGCGTTTTCCTCCCAGTCAGCGTCGTCCTCTCAGGCTCCTTCAGTATCGGGTGGTTCTTCAGTGCGTAAACGGCTTCCTCTGATTATTATAAAGGAACTTTGGACTTCCATTATGAACATTTTAAGGGGGCCTTTCTGAGTCAGAGAATTTGTTACTCTAAAATGAGAACAAGTGTAATGCTCTTGTCCTCGGGAAGCAAGCTGTGAATGGAAGGCCTCTAGAAAGGAACGGCACCAAAGGACCCCATGCAAATTCAAAATTTTTGAAGTCATCCCAAAATATGCCTGCTATCCTTTCCACCTTCAGAGCCTGCCATAGACGCATATGCCATTGTGTGAGGAAGGGGGCCTCTGTTTTTTTCCAGGCAGCAGCTATCGCCAACTTGGCTGCTCCCAGGCAAACCCA
The DNA here is from genome assembly GCF_964204655.1 of Triturus cristatus. Taxonomy (NCBI): domain Eukaryota; kingdom Metazoa; phylum Chordata; class Amphibia; order Caudata; family Salamandridae; genus Triturus; species Triturus cristatus. Next base: position 74,872,978 of record NC_140582.1, on the reverse strand, counting down.
CATTATACCCTTATCACTCTTAGTTTGATATTTCAGTGACTCATCTCGAAGCCCCAGTAGAATACACCCTGGTGTATCTGGAATGGGGTAGCCCAGAATCTCTTTAATCTGTGCCAACATTTCTGCCCAGAATATCCTAATGTTTAGGCAGTCCCACCAGATATGATGAAAGTCTCCCAACAAACCACAACCCTGCCCACAGAGATCTGATGTCGCTGGGAAGATTTTCTTCAGCTTCGTCGGGTAAAGGTACCAGTCATAAAATAACTTGTAAGAAGCATCCTACATACCTAGGGAGTGATTACATTTATGATCTCATTCCATAGTCTCCTCCAGTCCCCCTCTGGTACAGCTGTCCCCAGGGCATTTCCCAAAAGGCTATGTGTCTCAGCTGAGAAGAGTGTTTTGTAGTGAGACAGAGGTTATTTATATAGAAACGTGATGGTGCACCTAGAAGAACCAGCTTTCTTTACAAATTGCTCAATGGGAGTTAGGCTCCTAATTGCTGCTTCTCGAATTTCATGTGTCAACACCCAATGTTTCAGCTGTAGATGATGGAAGAATTCTGCAGCCGGCAGGTTAAAATACCTTCTACAATTTTTGAAAGTCAGGATATCCCAGTTGTGGAACAGATCTGCCAGGGTGAGACAGCCTCCCTCCCTTCAGGCGTTGAATAAACCAGGCTCCAATCCCGGTGGGAAAGCTGGGTTGTAGTGAATTGAAGTGTGTGGGGAGGGGAAGGTTGTCCAACCAACCATCCTGTTTACTCTATCCCAGGTGTTGAGAGTGGTCTTCGTGGGGGTGCTTAAGTATGCGTTGGTAGGGCGTGATCTTTGGGTTTCCACAGGGCATCCCATATATCTCGTCCTAGTATCGCCCGGACCATAAGTAACCGTTTTTTGTCTGATTCCCTCAGGGACCATTCTGCAATAACCTTCAGCTGAGCTGCCTGGTAATAGAGGTGAAAGTCAGGCAATGTCAGTCCCCCCTCCCTCTTTGGGCATTTTAGTAGTCTATGTGGTAGACATGCCCTCCCATTGTTCCAAAGAAATCGAAGGCAAAGTGTAAAGGGTAAAAAAAATAATCTAAATTACCTCTATCAGCAGCTCTTAGAACTGCTGGGGTGATTACTACAATGCGTCCTGACTTGGTTGGAGGGCGGAATATCGGGGACGGTGATTGACTGCATTTTGTTCTGTGACCTAATAAAGTCTGTTTAAAAAAAAAAAAAAAAAAAATCAGCAGCTCTTAGAACATGTACAAGAACTTTGGCAGCACCGACATTTTGAGTGCGTATAATCTGCCCAACAAGGAGAGAAACATTTGTGACCAACATTTAAGATCTTAGATGTTGCAGGAGGGGGGGAGTTTGCCTGGTATAGCGCTGATAGGTTAGGTGTGCTTTTTATTCCTAGATAAGTGATCTCCTTCTTTGCCTCCTGAAGAGGAGTGTCCTCAATTAGTCTCGTAACTTCTGCTTCAGGTATGGTTAGGTTCAGCTGATAAGATTTTGTACGGTTGATACGGAAGCCCGCAAGTGTTTTAAAGGCCTTAAGTTCTGTCTGTAGGACTGCTATAGAACTCTGTGGAGTTGCTAGGGTGAGTAGGACATCTTCAGCGAATAGGGATATTTTGTGTTCTATCTTACCAAATAATATGCCTTTGAACTCCGGTGTAGATCTTATTTTCACCGCTAGGGGTTCTATACTCAAGGTAAAGAGCAGCGGTGAAAGGGGGCACCCCTTTCTAGTACCTCTACCTCTAGTAGTACCTCTACCGACTTTGAAGAGCCTAGATTGCATTCCATTGATCACCACTCTAGATTGGGGTTTCACATAGTTATCTCGGACCATTGCAATAAAGGCTTCGTAGAAACCGAACCTTCTCAAGGTGGGTGTGGAACATAAGGGTCCAGTCCACTCGATCGAATGCTTTCTTGGTGTCGAGCCCCAATAGGACAGCTAGAATCTGCTTCTTGGTTGATTTCTCAATCAGATGGAACACTCTCCTGATGTTGTCATGGGTTTGTCGGCCCTTGATAAATCCAGATTGATCTGGATGGATCAGGCCTGGCATCAGATCCTCCAAGCGCGTGACCAGGATTTTCAAATATATCTTAGCATCCAAGTTGAGAAGAGCTAATGGTCTATAGGAACTGCAGAGCTGAGGGTTCCTTCCTGGTTTAGGTATTACTGATACCAGGGCCTCACCTGAGTGTGTAATTGCATGTTCCGTCGCTATGTGAATAAATAGAAGGGTCAGATGAGGGACCAGATCAGAACAGTAAGTTTAGTAAAACTGAGCCACGGAGTGGAGAAAGCGAAGCTGTGCTGCTTCCTTTGCTCGCTCTGCTGTGTATAAATTTCCATAGAAAGTCTTAAATTCTTCTGCCTTTCCTTCCTCAGAGACTATCAGCTCCCGATCCTTAACCTTTAGTCTCCCTATATATTCCTTCTCCCGCGTGATCCTAAGCAGCCTCACTAAGCGTGCCCCCACGTTGTTGCCATGTTCATACTCGGTATGCTTTAGTTTTAGTAGTGTGTACTCAGCTCTATTGGTGTAGATGGCATTTAGTTTCCCCTTTAGTGCCGTGACTTGCTGCTGAAGAGTTAAAGTTGTGAATGCTTTATGTGCCAATTCACATTTTTTTCAGTTTTTCTTCTAATTGCAACCTCTTGCAAGTTCTCCGTTTATTGAAGTGGGGCATCAGTTTTATAGATTTACCCCATATTACTGCCTTAAAGGTGTCCCAGTTATTTAGAGGGTTAGTTTTTCTTGGGGCAATTTAGCTGGAAGTACTCTTGGATTGCTCTCCTGAGTTTGTCCTGTTCAAGTCTGTCTCTCACCAGTGGCCTGGTAAAGTACCACCTCCCTCTCTTGAATTGTGGCCTCTACCATTCCAACTCTGCTGATACGTGGCATGGTCCGAGAGCACGATGGGGTGTATGTGTGCCACTCGTAGCTCGGAGAGCAGAACTTTGCTAATAAAGATGTAATCCAGTCTTGAGTATGTGCAGTGTGTATGTGAGTATAAAGTGTAATCCCTATTAGTGGGATGTAAGGCCCTCCAAGCATCTACTAGTCCCAGATCTTGCACTGCATATTTTAAGCCCCTCAGGAAACTACTTGTAGGTGATCTATGGGATTGTGTACTACCTATGTCGGAGTGCCATGTCAAATTGAAATCTCCCATTAAAAGATTTCACCCTCCGCAAAACTACTCAGAACTGATAAGAGAGGGTGGAGAAAGGGCACTTGATTAGTGTTAGGCGCGTAGACAGACACGAATGTGCACTGTTTCCCTTTGAGCCAACCCTTAACCATTGCCCATCTATCCTCCCTGTCTGTCTTGTAGCTCTGTGGCTAAAAGTTTAGGATGGAGTGGAATAACAGTGTGTGGTATCCTTTCTCTGTTTTATGTGCTTTGTTGCTTTAAAGTGTTCCGTTCTAAGATTAGTGACATTGTGTGGAATGTTCATGTGTTGCTGGGTTTCTGGGGTTTAGGATTCTGTGTCGTGTAAACTGTTGACTGGGGCGGTTGGAGATTGAAGGAGATGCTGCCTTGATGTTACCCTGCTGTGTAGCTATTTCTACAATTAAACGCGACATGAACTTCCAGAGTGTTTCCGCCTGATTCACTACAAATATGGCAACGATCCTGCTACACAGCGATAACAAGAACCTAGTCTGCACCTTGTTTTAACAGAAAAAGACTGGTAAGACTGTTCTCATTTTTGCCATCCGCCACGCATCAACAAACATCAGGGCGCATACGATCTTGGACATTGGAATGCACGTTGTCTTTACATCCATAATTGCTGACAGCGCATCGTAATGTATAACTCTATATTCAATCTTTTCGCATTATCGCTCATGCCGTGTTGCAGCTAAACCAAGCGCAAGTCTATTTTTTGTGTTTAACAAAATTGGAGACATTTCCTTTACGAAACACATTGCGTTAACTTTCCTCACCGTAGTTCTCTCGCCTACGAGGTCTCTTTGATTGTGATGACGCAGTCAAACTTGAGCACGTTCCCACGTAAACTGAGTTTTTTTTTCGTTGCTTAGTTCAAATCGCGCACGGAAGTCACGGCGCACGTAACGACGAAGAACAGTCTATGCACCAGGAAGCCATCTTACGCTTCGACTTCACTGGGTTTCCATGGTTACGGTCCCAGCGTCTCTGAGCGGATTCATCGTATCCTGTTTACGGAGGAAAAATTCTTCTTCACTGTCTCTCGCAAAGGTGGGCGAACATCTACGGTGAGTGCAAGAAACAGATAACTTTGGCCCAGTCTCTGGTTCAGCTGTTTCCATGTCTTTACGCTGACACGCTCAGCTTCATTTGCGTGTCAACGTGTTATTTTCGTATATGCTTCACGCTGATACACACAGCACATGTGTATTCATGAACAATCACACAGTACTGTGCATCTATTGACAACGCTGACACGCTCAGACCTATCTGCGAGTCTATGTAGGTTGTTTTCTTCATTTCTTCACGCTGATACACACAGCTTTGGTGCATCTTTGACTGATTGAGACACATCTCTCGTTGATGCACAGAACATCATCTACAAGGTTATTTTTTCCTTTTCTTTGGAATCAGCAAACTCCACTTCACATTCTACTTTTACTTTAATTTTAAAATTGTACTCATAGTGATTCTGTTTATTTTACAACATACAACTGCCTTTTCTCCTGTTTATTTTTTTTATATTTTGGTTTTTCTTCACTCCTTTTCAGTGTGAGTTTGGAAGTGAATTTAAATATTTTTACATATTTTCATTTACAACTTTCTGAGACATTAGTACTGTAGTATTCATCCCTACCAAGAGCATGCAATCTGTAACACTTCCTCCCTCTTTTTTGGAATCTCCTGGTGAACCTCCTGTTCGATGGGAGATATGGTTTGACGCTTTCCAAACTTATCTTGGTGCCATTGGTGCTTCCAGATTCAGCAGTGAGCGCAAGAAATTTCTTCTTCTGCATTCTTTAGGATTCGAGGGAAGATCGATTTTTAAGCATCTTCCAGAAATCAATCATCCCCCAGATGATGATATTGATGTGTACGATGATGCCATCTCCAAACTTAAAACCAGGTTTGACAAACAGCCTAGTTTGATGGTTCCCCGCCACAAGTTTCTAAAGAGGCATCAATCTGAAAACGAGGACGTTGATACTTACATCTCTGCTCTACGCAGGTTAGCTTCAGTCTGTCAATTTGAAATGTTCACGGATCAACTGATCAGTGATCAGTTTGTTTGCCATTGCAGCGACAAACACATTCGTCAGAAATTGTTGTCCTTAGCCAATCCCTCCCTTGACGAATCAATCAAAATTGCGAAGAGTATTGAGACTTCTCAAGTAGAGCTGAAAGGACTTGAAGTCAAACCTGCTGAATCTGTCAATGCGGTTACTGAGAACTGCAAAAGCAAATATCCTCCTTCTCAACAAGGGCCTGTGAAATTCAACTCTTCGAAGAACTTTTCCACTGTTTAGAATAATTCCTCATTCAAATCTAATATGGAAAATTTCAAACATATATGTTATCGATGTGGAAACCCTCCTAATCAAAAAGGGGGAAGGTGTCCTGGGGCCAATGTTGTTTGTAACTATTGCAAAAAAACTTGACATTTTGAGAAAGTGTGTTTGAAAAAAAAGTACCGTAGGAGAACTGTAGCTTGTGTTGCAGAAGCAGATCATGAATCTGATTCAGATGTAATCTCTGTTGTTACTGATAACCATGATGTCATCTCCTCTATTCAAGATTCTGCAGAGTGCGTTGACCCTATTGTTGAGATTGTTATTGGGGGTAAACCTTTAAATCTCCTTGTTGATTCTGGAGCTAGGATCACTATGTTGACACAGAAATTGTATTACGAGACTTGGGGTGACAGGATTCTTCAACCTCCTGATCGCTCTCCTGTATCTTATGAGGGTCGTAAAATCGATGTTCAAGGTTTCTTTGAAGATGAATTGGTTTTCAAGGGGAGAAAGATTTGGGGGAAGATTTACGTTGCGATCAAAGGCCTGAACATTTTGGGATGGTATCATCAAGGTTTATTTAAAATGATCCTCAAACCTGGTGTGTCTGAGCAAGTTCTAGTAGTCTCAGATGATCAGGACTTAAGAGGATGGAAGGAACGTTATCCAACTGTTTTTTTCAGGTAATCTTGGTACCATTCAAGGTTTCAGGCACAAGATTATCGTCAAGGATGGAGCTGTTCCTGTAAGGCATAAATTGAGGGGTGTACCTTTTAGCGTAAGGGATGACCTTGAGTCCGAACTTAAATCTCTCTGCGACCAAGGGTTCATTGAGCCTACGGAATCATCACTCTGGCTATCGCCCTTGGTCGTTGCACGCAAAAAATTTGGAAAATTGCACGTATGTGTGGACTTGAGGTCCCTCAACGGAGAGATTTGGGTCGACTCTCACCCGTTACCAAAAATCGATGATCTTTTTTCAAATGTCAGGGGTTCTTGTTTTTTCTCAAAGCTGGATCTAGCCAGTGCGTACCATCAGATTGAGTTAGATCCAGAATCACGCTCCCTCACAGCATTTGTCTCGCCATTAGGTACTTTTCAATACAAACGTATGCCTTTCGGTCTCTCCTCCGCTGCATCCGTCTTCCAACGTGTGATGCAAAATATGCTGGGAAACATTGATGGTGTAGTAGTTTTTCAAGATGACGTGTTAATACATTCTAAGGATGTTAACACGCATGAGTCTATACTAAAAAAAGTTTTTGATGTATTCAAATGTCGTGGTGTGGTGGTCAAATCAGAGAAGTGTAAGTTTATGTGCAATGAAATTTAATACCATCTTATTTCTGGTGACGGAATCAGACCTAGACAGGGTCTGTTGGATGCAATCTCTTACGCTCCTGATCCGGTTGACAAGACAGGGGTCAAGTCTTTGCTTGGACGTTTAGAGTACTACTCTAAATTTATCCCAAACTATCCTACAATGGTTCGTCCCATGAGTTCCCTTCTCAGAAAAGGAGTTACTTTTGACTGGAGCAATGATTGTGCCTCTGCTTTATGCTCAGTTAAGGAATGTTTAAAAAATAGCTCTACTCTCAAGCCGTATAATCCAGGTTTACCTTTTTGTCTTACTGTTGACGCGAGTCAAGTAGGGTTAGGGGCTGTACTTACTCAAAATGATCACACGACTGAACACACGGTTGCATTTGCCTCTAGAGTATTGAGAGATACTGAACGTCATTACTCAGTTATTGAGAAGGAACTTTTGTCTTGTGTTTGGGCAATAGAAAAATGTTGTCCTTATGTCTGGGGTAGGCGTTTTCTGTTGAGAACTGATCATAGACCTTTGATCAATATTCTTAGCAATGGTTCCAGTAAAAGCTGTTCTCCAAGAATTCTTAGGATGGTGTCACGGCTCATGCAATATCAATTCGATGTTGTTCATATCTCTGGAGGGAGGAATGTCAGGGCAGACTTTTTGTCTCGTTTTCCTTTTGATGAAGGTGAAAAAAACGATGACTGTGGAGATGAGGATTCAGATGACTGTTTTACAGCATCCATTGATTTATGTGGGCAGGGTATTGGTACAGAGGATAACTGGGTGAAAGCTCTTTCTGACGATGCCGTTCTGCAGCAGGTCATTGAATGTGTTAGATCAGGGTGGCCCAGAGAACGTATTCTTCCTCAAAATTTACAACCTTTCTGGAAAATAGAATCGGAAATTTCTTTGGAAGGCGGGAATCTGCTTCGTGGGGACAAACTTATTCCCCCACAAAAACTCAGAACTGGTATTATCACAAATGCCCATGAAGGACATTTAGGGTCCACGCTCACTAGGAGACGTATTAGAGAATGTTACTGGTGGCCCTCTATGGACAGTGATATCAGTGAGTTTGTCGACATGTGCCCTATTTGTCAGTCAGCTGATAAAGGCCTAAAGGTAGTCACACCGCCACTGATTCCCGTTGAATGTCCTTCCGGACCTTGGTCCAAAGTGGGTTTGGATGTTATGGGACCGCTTGATATATTACCTGGTGGGTGTCGTTTTGTTCTTGTTCTCATTGATTATGCTTCAAAATGGCCAGAGGTTAAATTGGTCGGGGAAGTCTCCACCTGTAGTATTATTGCTTTTCTTAAGGAAGTGTTCATGCATGAAGGGTTTCCACAGGAGATCGTAACAGACAATGGTACGCAGTTCACCAGTCTAAATTTGAGTAATTTTCTACAATCTTGTTGCATCAAACATATTAAATCTTCACTTTATCACCCACACTCCAATGGTCTTGTGGAGCGGATGAACAGAGTGGTGGGTGATTGCATTAAATGGGCCAAGTCTAGTAATTGTGACATTTCTAATTCGCTTGAAACCATGTTATGGTTTTATAGAACAACTCCTCATTCCTCAACTAAAGTTTCTCCTTTTGAACTTCTAAGAGGAAGAAAAGCAAATACTAATTTTAAACCTGCTTGGATGAACAAGTGGATCAAAGGGGTACTTGACATAGAGTCTCTTCTGGTGTTAGTAAAAGACAATGTTTTCTGCGCACAACAAAAACAAAAGTCTTTCTTTGATAAAAAGAAAAGTGCGAAAGTAGTCCAAGTTCGAGTTGGAGATATGGTACGCATAAAATCTCCTCTTTATGTTAAGAAGGGAGAAAACATGTTCGGTCCTCCTGTCTCTGTCATTAAGGTGAGTAGGAATGCTGTCCAAGTTGAAGGGGGGAAATGGTGGAATGTGTGCAGAATTGTAAAAGCTAAAAATGTGTCCTCTTGTTCTTCATCAACTATTTGTGGTCCTATGATCGATGGATCTTCTGAACTTTTACGTAGGAAGAGTGGTAGAACAATTATTTCTCCCAAAAGGTACAGGTTGTAAAAAAAAAAACCTTTTTATTTTCTGTTTGCATGTCTAAGTATAGTTTCTACCTTACATGTTTTTTCTTGTTGTATTCTCTACATTGCTTTAGTTTGTTTTTTTGTTCTTTTTGCTTTTTAGAAGAAAGGAGGATATGTGGTATCCTTTCTCTGTTTTATGTGCTTTGTTGCTTTAAAGTGTTCCGTTCTAAGATTAGTGACATCGTGTGGAATGTTCATGTGTTGCTGGGTTTCTGGGGTTTAGGATTCTGTGTCGTGTAAACTGTTGACTGGGGCGGTTGGAGATTGAAGGAGATGCTGCCTTGATGTTACCCTGCTGTGTAGCTATTTCTACAATTACACGCAACATGAACTTCCAGAGTGTTTCCGCCTGATTCACTACACAGTGCCACCCCCTTATTCTTGGTTGATGCTGAGGAGTGAAAGATCTGGAGATATAGCTTGTGCTTAAACCTATGGTACTCCGACCATTTGAGGTGAGTTTCTTGTATAGCTTTAACATCAAAATGAGAGTCCAGTAGGTGGGGAGTTGAGTCCCCGTACATCCCAAGACAAGGTAGTAATCATCTCTCTAGCCTTATGGAGGTTACTCTCAATCCTCTCTCCACACTGCACCCCCTCACCTCCACCCTTCTCTGACCTCCCCTATGTTTCCATGATATATTCCCCTGAGTGTAACTGGATGATCTGTCTTCCATGTGCAGTCTTGCTGGATTACTTGTCTTTGGGACATTCGGGTGGCAACAATTGTAACTATATAATGAAACGTATATTATATGAGGCGAATCGGTCAGGGACCGCCACTATCATGCAATTGTGAGTCTAAGTATTGGGCCAGTGTATTTCCAGTGCCGGCCTGGCATGGATATTACTCATGGTCTGTCGCCCTCTGGGAGTTTAGCTCGAGCAAGCAGTCCATCCTGTTTCCTTCACCAAGTGGTTAGCGTCTCTTGTGGGGGACTGTTCTCTTCTCTGGGATAGCCATGTGCCTTTTTCCCTTGGAGCCCAGTGGGTCCTGTATCAGGGTGTCCTGCATCATTCTCTGCTGTTGCCCCTCCAGGAGCAGGATCTTCAAAAACATCATGGCCTCTGTCAGGTCCGACACATGGTGGGCTTTATTTATTACGATATTTAAATGCTAGGCCAAAGGGAAATGTCCACCGATACCTGATGTGCTCTTTGGTAAGTTTTTCCGTCACTGGGTAAAACATTTGGCTATGGGCCAGTGTTGCTTGTGCTTGTGCTAAATCTTGGTACAAGGCGCAGGAGGTACCCTAAAAAGACACCTTGTCTCTCTTTCTTGCTACTTGTAGTATGGCCTCTCCTATACTTTGATTGAGTGGAGTTACACCAAAACATCTTGTGGTTGTTTTTTGACTCCCGTCAGGGGCCTCCCCACTCTGTGTGCTCTTTCCACCTAGATCTTCAATTGCGTGTCTCCAATTAGCTATCCAAATAGTCCCACCACGAAGGCCTTCAGGTCAGGACCCTCCACTCCTTCCTCCAGGTCCTTAATTCTGACATTGCCGCATCGCGATCTGTTTTCTAAATCTTAATTTTTCAGGATGGTTGCTTGAAGTTGAGTATTGAGCCTTTGTATTTGCTCCTCTGCTGGCTGGTGTTGTTCCCATTCTGTTGTTCTAGCTTCTAAGTCTACTATTCTCATTCCCACTGAATCGACATACTACTGGAGTGTCGTCAACCTTCCATTTAATTCTGTTTTTAAGGCCTCCAAGGACGATATGAGGTCCATCTTGAGTTCCTCTCTTAATTCGCATTTGAACTATCGCAGAGAAGTAAGAAAGCCATCTTTCATAAGTGCCATGCCTTCCTCCTACCTGAGCCCTTTTGGATGCTCTTGTACATCTGTCTTGGCAAAGTAGCTCAAAACCCTATTGGATTATGGTTGAGATTTTTTTGCGGCAACAAGGTGAGTCCACTGTAGCTGAAGCAGGGGCAATTCTGCACTGCGCAGCCTAATCTCCATCTACCCTCGCTGTTGAAGGCCTGTACCGGGTGGACGCTTCCGGTGGGGCCAGCTTTTCTTGAGTGGCTCTACGCACCGACCTGCAGACTTGGTCACTGGGGAGTCCCACTCATTCCCTCCTGTCTCTTCTGTCACTACCAGGGCCCCTCTGCTTCTCTCCTACTGTTTTATTTCCCTTTTGTATCCCTTGGCATTTCTTGATTCTAGTCTACTCCTTTGCCTTATTTATTGTCTCCCACAAAGGTGTTTTCAAGACGCCATTTTTGAGTCAGGCATGGCTATACAACTTCAGTTGCCCACTGCCATCTTCTTGGCTCTGTATTAGCTCTGTCGGTTATGTGCTGGTTTGGTCCACCAAGTCTATTCAGTGGGAGATAGCCCCCTGTGGTCCCGTTCTTTAATAGTTTAATTTGCGGGCCTGTCAGCTTGTCCAACATTCCAGGGTCAGGCAACGGCTCCAGCGGTCACCGGTGTCTAATTCTTCCGCACTTCGCCACACCTTCCTGCCGGCTTGGATTTCATGCAAGCATCTCCACTCACTCCCTAGGACCTGCAACCCGCTGAGAGAGGTCGCCTGGCTGCTCCGTAGTCTGCACATGCCAATTCGTCCCTCCCCAAGGCTGTCCGTGCTCAGGCTCAGTCTCGATCCTTCTCCCAGAGTTGGGGCAACTTGTTCAATGTGTTGGCGGTCTCCTCTGGATTCCAGTGCTCCCTCAGTGCTAGGTCCTTGCTCTCGCCACCATGTTGTCTTCGGCCCTCTCATGGCAATCTGGTGAGTTCTTCCCCGCCGGGCACTTTCCTCTGCACCCATAGCCGGTGGTGGATGGCCCTGTTGTCAGAGTGTTCAAAAAGCTGCTAATTATTGCCTCAGGACCGTCATTTGGGATCGAGGGTGGCGGAGCCTCTGTGGATCACATCCAATCGGCCATCTTGGCTGGCCACGTCCCCAGTGTGTCAGGTTTATCTTTAAATGATTTGTTTTCAGACACCAACATACTAGAATTCTTTTTAACTTCAACTAACTGCTGTTGTATTTGATTACGTTATTTTTCTAACTGAGTACATTTTTCATACATGCTACGTGAAGCACTCAAAAGAATCAACCTTTTCATCCTGAGGTGCTAAGCTCTTTTTACTCTTCAAAGGAAACTTTCACCAAACATTTAAATGTCTGTACTTGCCCCTCATCTGCTTCACATGCATAAGGGGTGTCTTCCCACCCAATATCTCAGTTGGCATCTGGGAGTCTGCAACTGTCTTTAACTTTTGAGAAAACATTTTTACCGTTTCCCATTAAAAATCGTACCCCACTCCTGGTACCTAAATGTCTTTTTTTACACTCCCAAATAAAAAAGATTCAGCACTCCTAAGATGAGGCACTCGGTAAAGCAGGAAGAAACACATAGAAAGTGAGGCAAACCAAAAGGCAGTTTCAAAATAAAGCACGGTATTTTATTAATACAACACTCTCTAACAGAAAGACTTTCCCAGATGTCAAATGAAACAGGTAAAACAACATGCAAATGTATATAGATATATATGTGCAGAAGCAAGTAATAATAAGACACTCACATGTAATCAAATGCATGAGATAAAACACAAACAGATAATAATGGAGCACTCATATGTCAAATGCAAGGGAGCAAAACATAAGCATATAATAATGGACGTCCAATGCAAGAAACAAGTAAATGCCAAGAATAAACACTGTCAAATGAAAGACATAAATATAAAGAGCATGTATAAACAACATGAAAACATCACACAGCAATGAAACGTATAACTTATGCATCACCTATTGAGTTGAGAACAACATTCTGGTCATCTTGACTGGGAAGCTCTTTTCAGTCATCCAGAAGTCTCAATGGGACTGCAAACATTTCCCTGTGACAGTGTGTCCACCCCACGAGTGAGCTTCTGTATGAGCGCCAAACGTTCCTGTCATTAATACCTTTTACTAACATGGAGAGAGACTGCTAGAAATTCCCCCCTCTCTTCATGTATTGCAAAACTAAGGCTGACCGTACTGGTCTGTTTTGAGGTCAAGACAGAAGCTGGCCAACCCTCCGTGTTTTGACTCTGAGACAGAGAAGTACATTCCTCTCTCACCTTTCAAATGCACATCCCACACATTCTGTTCCAAGGACGACTGTTTTGATCTGTGCTGAGAAGAAAGAAAACATCCCACTCTGAATATGCAAGAAGGCATGAAATGAAATCATACAAGAGCACAAAATTGATTTTATACATTCAAAATAGAGTCAGTTAAAACACATAGTCAAAGGTCACTACAATCTCACAATGCATATAAATGCATATAGCATTACACCTTCTTTTTGGAGATCCCTTTGTAAAAGAAGTATCCAGATTTGTAAATACATTCACTTCTTGGATAAAGCCAAATTTCTTCTCAAAAGGTTTTTCAACCTAACCATTGTTCACGGCGGGCAGAGGAAGGGCTGCACCACCAGTCAGTTTTCATATGCGGCTCCCCACAGAGGACACCCACGTCACGGATATTCATGGAATGAAAACCAAAGAACCACCCCTTCTTTCCCACAGAAGGAAGAATTCACAGAGGACATTTTTCATGTGAAAACCTCTGAGGTAACTCATCAAATGCTTCCTACCAGAGTAAGTCATCAGTGTTCTTTCCCATTAGAGCTTGGGGTGAGGATTCGTCATTTCATACACAACTAGCAAGCAATAACAAACAATGTGTTGATCTTTCAAACTGCTTTAGGTTTTCATCTGGAGTTTTATGCTCTCACTCAAAACAGATATCCCCAAAAGATATTCTTCACAGAACAAAAAGACAAATTCTTAGATCAGGAAATTCAAGCTCTTATTTTAAAACAGGCAATATAAACATATCTTTTCATCCCAGAGGTTTTCTCAGCAATGTTTTTTAATAGACAAAAAAGGCGAAGGTTCCCATTTAGTGCTAAATCTGAAATAATGAATCTCTTGGGTTCTATATAGACATTTCAAAATAGAGGTAATCCATCTTTTAAGAGATGTTTTGAGAGGAGGAGATTATTTTGTGTGTTTGGTCCTAGAGGATCCAATATTCCCTTCTCATCAAAGATTTATTCAATTTCTTTGAAAGGTTAAAATTTACGAATTTGTACTTCACCCTTTTGGTCAAGCTGTTGAATTCAATTTCAGAATTCCTAAGAACCCAAGGTCTTTATTTAATTATCTATTTAGATGACATTCTCTGATTGTCTCAAGACCCAGTTATTCTTTAACAACAACTAAATCTAACTATTTCCCTTCTCCAGAATCTAGGTTTTTTCATAAATTCAAAGAAATCAGATCTCATCCCTTCAAAACAAATTACCTTTTTAGGCTTTACCATTGAAACAATCTCAACTTCTTTTTCCTTAACAATTAAAAAAAATCTAATTTATCAAAAAAGAAATCCACAGAGCCATTGGAAAGAACTGGATCCCTCTCCTTTGGTTAGCCAGATTAGTAGGTTTATTGTTTTATTTTGCACCCAAGCTATTTTTCCAGGCCCTCTAAAATACTGTGTCCTATAAAGATTGCAGATTGTTCATTTACGTAAGGGTCTTTCCTATTCAGATCCAATGCAGCTCACTACAGAATTACGCCAGGAGTTACAATGGTCGCTTGATCACATGGAAGCCTGGAATGACAGGGCTGTTTTGGGCCTCATTCTATAAAATAGTGATTGATTCGGATGCCAGCCATATGGGTTAGGGTGTGAGATGCGGAGAAATAACAACAGGGAGCAAATGGTCTTTGGAAGAATCATACCAATTATTTAGAGGTTTAAGCAGGTTCTTTTGCTATTTGTTCTTTAACCCCATAACTGTTACAGGTGCATTGTCCCATGCACGTCTCCTTCCCTGTCCACCTTGATTTGAAAACATATCAGCAGAAACAGATTTAATGGTAATATAACAGTGGTATCTTGTATAAGGCATCCTGTTAATGTATGGATTTCTTCCATTACAACTCATGGAATGCCATCCTGTTCATATATGTGTTTACTGTAAATTATGTTTATGTATTATGTCATGTTCTTTAAATGTGGCTCCATCATGCCGTAAGTAATAGAATAATGTGTAGTTATTCTGTGCAAACCCTGGGCCTTAAAGACAGTTGGGCCACACCCAGGACCACACCCAGCAATTCCTGGGCCTGAAGGACAGTTGGAAGCCACACCCGATTTGCCACAAACCCTGGGCCTGAAAGACAGTTCGGCCACACCCAGGACCACACCCAGCACCTGCTTAGGAGCCTATTTAAACCGCTTCCCTTCACTATTCAGGCCTTGGCCTCGTTGCTTCAACACACTTACCTGGCTCCAGCTTTTCCGATTGGCATCTCCTGCTTGACAGCCTTGAATCAGCAATTTCCTGGCTTCCTGGTTCCGGGCTGAGTCTCCGGTCCGACATCTTCTTCTGTGTCGTGTTCCCTAAAAAAGAAGCGCACAGAGGTTTAAGGTATTTTTTGGAAGACAACTATCCCACGGTGAGTCTGCTTACATTAGAACTTGGAACGTTTGCTCTAGAACTTGGAACATTGCTCTTTGAACTGCGCATATTATTAGCACTATATTTCTGGGACAGAAGGAACACACTTCGTCTCGAGTGTTACGGCGAGTTTTACTGTAGTACCCAAAAACTATTGACATTTATAAAACAAAGACTAAAATAGAAAGTTGTGCCTTTTTAAAAGTGTGAAAATAGTTATTGCAAAGCGAAGTTACCCTTAAGAATAACAACAGCACAGATGTGGTTTTGACTACTATTATTTTGTATGCAGTATTTTGTTCTTTTATGGCAGAAGGTTGTTTTTGCAGCATTTGAACTTCTGTGGACTTAAGGCATCTGATCCTAAGCTGGGCATATAAGGATTCAGGTACCTATGCTGATGAACATAACTAAATGCTATCATGATTGTTAAACTTATTTGAAAGTATGTTAATGAGTATATTGTTTATTGCAGATTGCATAAATTGACAAGTAGATTGTTAGATCAACCCAAAATTCTGTTGAAACCTACGTAGTCTGTAGGTAAGAATTATTTGAGACTTTTGGTTACAAGTTTATGATAACTGTAAGAAGATACTGCCTCACAGATATACACATTGTTTATCTTCTGTGTTTTGTACTTAGCAGTCTAGTAGAAAACTCAAGCCACTATCCAGTTACATTCCTGTTTATTGTATCCTGTGAATACTCAAGCCCACAGAAGCCCAGGTCCCCCTAAAAGAAGACCACTGGAATCTTCTTGTTTCTCTTATCTTGTCATCCCAACGCCTTTTCCCCCTGAGACTACCGGATTGATCCTTAGTTATATCTTGGTGTCACGCTGCTAGTTTCTAGAAGGATTGGGGACCTGTCGTCTCATAGTTCACATTGTCATCAAGGAGAAACAATCTGGAGCACAGGTGAGTGCCTCGCAACAACAACGATTACATTGTTGCATCCTTTTGAAAATGGACATTTCTGAAGTCCAATATGTGAGCTGTCTGGGGGGACAAGATCTCAAATTTTAGCAGAGCTAGCCAAAGAATATGGGCATTATTGCCTCAGCCACAATAATTCGGTATTGGTGATGCATCTTCCAGGAAAAATTAACAGAGTGGCAGACTGGAATTCAAAACACCTCAAAGATTCCTGTGAATGGAAGTTGGATTCATTGCAAGAATAATACTGAAATGGGGACCATGTCAAATACATCTCTTAGCTTCCGGACAAATATTTTAACTCCCTCTACTCTTCAGGTGGAGACCGGATAGGTTGGCCATTGCTTTTCTTCAGGATGCTTTTCTTCAGTACTGGACAGGGCTAAATTATGCTTTTCCCCTTTCTCAATGCTCCAGAGAGTAATACTTCCAATCAGGGTGCAGAAGTGAATTTAATAACTGCTCTTTGGAGGGCTCAAATCTGGTTCCCATTTCTTATCTTTTCAACACCCTTGTCTTCTTCTGCTTTTTCCTTCTCTCATCCTAAATCCTCTGGGGCAAATTCACCCCTTAATCTCTCAACAACTGCTTTGTCTAGTAGCCTGGAGTCTTTACAGAAACACTGGCAAATGCCAGGACTTTTGGAAAAGGCTTGAGAACTGATCAATAAAGCATGGTCTGAATCAGCTCACAAAAGATGTCATTCAGCCTGGAACAGATGGACTAGTTGGTGCTTGAAACAGGACTTTGATCCCGTGGTAGCAGATATAATTTTCACTAATATTTTCTTAGCATCTGTACCTGTAAATTGTTTATCCTACAGAACAATAAATACTTATCACTCGGAAATATCAACAGGCCATTTACCAGTTGCAAATGCTCCTATTGGTGAACATCCTCTAGATGTTAAATAGAATTAGATTTTCAAGTCTCACCTTTCATAAGTATTCTACTACATTGGATGTTTCAGTTATATTGAAGTTAAATGCTAAATTGGCCGAAGAATAAATACTTATCCAGGAAACAGTTATCAGTCCAACTTGCTATCCTAGTTTGTTTAGCATCTTGCAGAAGATTTCAGATATTCGAGCTCTCAATCTTGCAGGTAGATATTTTACTCCCGAAGGAGTTACTTTTCAAATATCTAAAAGAACAAAAACTGCTTCAAAGCACATTTCTTATAATGCTTTTCCAGGAGACATGAAATTATGTGTAGTACCTTGTCTAAAATCTTATGAATCTGCTACAGCAGAATTCAGAGTTCCTTCCACTGGTCAGCTGCTAAACCCATACAGTCCAGTTTTTTTGTACTACCTATGCTTGATGGATCTGATGGATACTATCTGAAGCAGGAATCAATACATCTACTTTTGGAGCACATTCTGTGAGAGGGGCTATGTCTTCTAAATTGTATAACTTGGGTGCACATTTAGAAGATATAAATTGTTAAGCTGGTTGGTCTTCTGATTCTGTGTTCAAGGAATTCTACCATTAGCCAGTAAGTAATCCCTTTTCTTTAATTGTTGCAAAGCTTTAAACTAGCAAAATCTACAGCCTCGGGTTCTGACATAAAATGGAACCTTTGATAGCATACATGAACAAGAATTTTCCATTCCGTTAAGGAAATGGAGGCAAGGATTATCCCACCCAATGGATTATATTTCTGATATGTTGACATAAAAGTGTGTAAAGTGTTTTCTTTTCCCCTTTCCCATTTTTGTCTTGAAAGATTTTACATCAAAATAATTACTAATTTTCTTTCAAATCAGTTTCAGGTGAAAAGCAAGAATAATGTTCAAAGATATGAATTCCAAATGACTTTGGATCCTTGCAGCAAAAACAGGGAGATTACTAATATCAGAAATATTTTTTATTTCATTTTGTTTGTTTTGACAGCAATACAAGACAATGAAAGCAGACAGTAGGCAGGCTCCAAAACCACACAAGCCAGTTGACCGTCAGACGAATGGGGCCCCCTGCCTTTCCGTACATACCCTCATATAGGCACACAGTATAATAAAACAAAGAGAGAAAAGAAAACAACACACCCTCCTGCAGTCCCGCAGCACACAAAAATAACAACACAGGTCTTACCACACCACCCATCTCCTCCGCCCTCCCCCATCCATGACATACTTATGGTTATGTTATTCTATGCTTAACATGTATATAGGTCACTGCATAGTTTACATATACATTATTTGATTAGTTGTGTATGCTTCTCTATTTATCCATCACAATACGTACATTTTATCATAACTATTTATTTATAATTACTTCGCTATTGAAAGTAAAGAAAAGAAAAAAACGAACACAAATAAATTATTTTAAAATACAGCAACATTGTAATGTCTGAGTTTATTAAATACAACTCAAATCCTGATATATTACCTTCCATGTACTTAAGTATTTATGGGCCCGATTCACAGAATTAACTTAAGGCAAAATCCTAAACCTACTACCATTTTATTCACAGAAGGCACTTACTCATTTTGGTATTCACAGAAGGCACTCACTCATTGATGAGTAAGTGCCTTCTGTGAATACCAAAATGAGTAAGTGCATTTACTCATTTTGGTATTCACAGAAGACACTTACTCATCAATGAGTAAGTGCCTTCTCTGAATACCAAAATGATAAGTGCCGTCTGTGAATACCAAAATGGTAGTAAGTTTAGGATTTTGTCTTAAGTTAGTTCTGTGAATCGGGCCCTATATATTTATTACTTTACTCCTACTATAAACAAACACAAATGTTTTGACTCTCTCCAATGCACTATTCTAAAGCTCACCCTATACTAGGCCTGGGCGGTAAATTCTGTTCCGCTCGCGGAATTTGCGGAATTTAGGCAGTTCCGCGGAGAACGCGGAATTGCCAAAAATTGCACGATCCGCGGCATCGCGGACTTTTTCCCTTGTTCGTGCTTTCAAAATGCGTGTTCGCGCACAGGAGAGACTTACCGGGATCCCTGCATTCGCCAACGAGTTTTCCTATCCGTTCAGGTGTGGCACAAGATTTTGGTAGCCGGCCTCGCCATCCTGTGAGGGTGTGCAATCGCAAACACGTCATTCGGACGCGCCCACGTTCGCAAACAGGAAACACGCATTGCGAACGGGCGGGACACGTGAAAGAAGATGGCCGCGCCAATTGGCGACCGCATTGGCAAGTTCCTGAGATATTTCCCCCCCGATCATGCAAACAGCATTCGCGAACAGGAAAAACGCATCGCAAACGGACGGAACAAGCAATTCCGCATCTTCGTGGAACTCTGCATGCTTGTGGAGATTTTTTACCGTTTCGCGAAGCTTTGCGTAGCACGACGACGCAAATTCCGCCCACCCCTGCCCTACACCTCTGTCAATATATCTTCTACCTCCACTCTCGGATTCATCCCAAACCTCATTCTACTACTATGATCTCCAAAACAACCCTTTCTATACTCTTCCTTCCTCTATCCCTCCTTGCATCACCTCCAACCTCATTTTACAATTCAGATCTCCCAAACAACCCTTTCTAAACCCTTCAATCATGTATCCCTCCTTAGACTCATCCAAGACCTTATTTTTCTCCCTAATCCACTTGTATCTCAAACCTCCTCCAACTACTGTGATCTCCAAATAAACACTTTCACATAGACAACCAAACTAAAAACTCTCTGTTTTAGAAGTGTAAGACGAGTTCTTGGCTGCCTATTTTTCAGACCTCATATCACGTACTTCAGCGTGGTCAGTTTTTAACATGGGCCAATACACACACTACACCCTGTTCCCCAGATAAGTGCTCTCTGCTTGGCCTCCCCTCCCCCGCCGACTTCCCAGAGGTGTGCACGTACATGGGCAGGTCACGCTCCTCTAGGTGTGTGGCAGGGTGGCTCATGGAGAAAGTGGCTTCCTGGCGTCCTCGAAGTCTCCACGAGTCTCGAGGCTTCCTCTGCTCTGAGTGAATGGCGTCTCTGCTGCTCTTGACTTTCTGACCCTGGGACGTTTTTCATTGGTTTTTGGGATCTGGCGTCCTTGCTCCCATGCCTCTTTCCACGTCACCCACTTCTCCCTGCTCTTCACCAACTCCAGCTGGGCTTGTCTCCCACTTTATTGGTCCCAGAGAGTGGATTATGCTGTCCATGGATGTCACATGGTTGCGGATTTCTTGCCATTTAAAGGGCCTGCAGTCTTCAAAGTCTGAGCCCTCCTGGTCCAGATAAAGATGGCATTATAACTCATTTCTGGCCCCTCCCGGGACAGGAAAGACGTTGACGATGTTAGGACCATGCCAGTGTGTCTCATTCGTCTCTTTCCTACTTGTCTCCAGGGACAGTCCTGCATGACACAGACTCATGAACACCTCTCAATTAATTCATATTTCCCTATACTAACTCACCACGAATCATTTTTGGGTGGCGTAGTCGTATCGTGCTACTCATCGAAAAGGACTTCGACACCTTGTCAGGGTAGTAAGTGCTATATAAATAAAACTACAATTACAATATACCAAACATCCTGATTTCAGCCTTCATAGATCACCCCTGCAGGGGCACGGCTCCAAATGAATCCCACAACAGGCCGCCCATCCCTTCCCTAATTTGTAGGATTTTAGGGGGTATGCCCGGGCAATATAAATTGGGCATTCCAGTCCCATACTGCGATCTATGCCCCACCTCCAAAGAGGGGGCCTGGGTATCCTTCAATGCCTTTGCAATGTCCCTCTTGGTAATGACAAGGCCCAACCACAGCAAGGCACGTTTGTATCTATTGCCATCTTCCCCTTCCGTGATGTGCAGCAAGGCATACCGCGGGGTCCTCAGTAGGGTCAGTCCCAGCACACCTTTCAAGCAGCCAAGCAAACCCTCCCAAAAAGGTGCCAGAATGCCGCAGGTCCAAAATATGCATCAAAAATCTCCCATTTTATTCCAGCAGCGCAAGCAGCTGGCAGACTCAATCAGCTCGCTCCTCCACAGTCTCTCCCTTGTAAAGTAGAATTGATGTATTTAACGCAGCTGTATCAAGTGATACTGGGAGGCGATGGCTGCCTCACGCAGAGATGCCAGCGCCTCCCTCCAGTCATCATCTGTAAGGGGATCTGCATCTAGAGCCCATGCCTCCTGCAGGGGTCCGAGGGTGTTGACGACCAGCAACCTGTAAATGTTAGAGATTTTTTATGTTCAATGTCTCTTTCCTATAGGCGATGGGCGCACAACAACCAAGCGCACCGGTGAGCAATTCAAAGTCTTGTTTTAACAAATCACGAAGTCCTATAAAAATGACGCTTCACTCTCCCAGGTCCCGCCACCAAAGACCCAGTCCTCAAAAATTAATTCTACAAATGGAAAGGAGCGTCAATGTATCCGCTATGGTATCCGATCAATTATTGTTTTTCGAGAATCAAATCCATAGGCAAACTCATTTCATATGTGTTTTACATTTATTAATTCAAAGGAAAATCATAGCTCCAAAATATAACAGTATCCAGTCATCAGCCAAATATAACAATATCCAATCGTCAGCCTACGCGTTTCGTCCTCACTTGGACTTCATCAGGGCTCCAATGTATCTCCTAAGCGTTTATCCTTACAGTTCTTCAGCTCTTCATTTGTGCAACCCATACAAGTGGAAAAGATTATCCTCTTGCCAGAGTGTCTTTTACTTTGGTTTTCCTGCCACGACCTGGCCCGATAAATTCCGCAGTAGCGGTAGCCAACTAATCAGAAATATGTCTTACTGTAACACAATAATGTGATCTAAAGATGCAGAGCAAGAAGGTGAGCAAGCAAGTTTACGAGCAAGATTGGTTGCATTCTGAACATATCCCGTGGTTATGGTGACGATCGTAATTTTGTTTTCGCTAGTCACACTTTTAATAGGCTTGCTGTTGATGTAGCGCAAAGCGTAAGTGTTAGGACCATGTCATGTAATAACATAAAAAGTGATGTATTTAGGCCGCTTTTTAGAAGACGTGAAGGGTTAATGTGTAGACCAAACGTAACTAGCAGAAAACACTAACATTAAGAATCCATCATGTGACATTTAGAAAAAAGTCTTCGTTTTAGAGTTAGTCAAGGAGAGAAGAGGAGACATTGAGAGTTAATGCTGATATGGAGAGCTGTTGTACTTTCACACCCGAAAAGGCCTTGGAATCAAGGTCATCTTGTTGCTGTTCAGGAACATCGCCGCCCTGTGGAAAAATACCTATGGGAACGGGTCAGAGTGGATGGCGTGACCAAAAGGTATCTTGGGGCAATACCTGCAATGTTGGAATGATGCAAGTAGGGAAAGCACCCACTTTTTCTCTGCCTTTGGAGAGAGAGCATCTCAGAACGAGCTCTGTATCAATAGCTTTATGCTATTCGACTCATCGATGGTGGAGAGACTTCTTAGGAAGGCTCCACATGCTGACACCTTTCTATTCCTTTTTCTCTGAAGGATGCTTAAGTTGGGATGTCACGTTAGTGCTAGTGTACGGATAGATTGATGCTGTACATTCATCAACCGTCGATGCACGGAAATTTGGACTCATACTTTTTGATTCGCTGCATCCTATTTCTTGAGCTAACTGTCTTGTGCATGTTCCGCCGACTCAACTTTATTCGCAGATTAGGCTTTATGTTGCTTCCAATGTATTTCTACAATCTCATCTTGAGGTGTCTTTATGTCCAGTTATTTTTGGCTTTGTAATAAATTAACTAACCTTACACAGTAGTCTCTATGTGTCAGAGAATTTCTGAATGAATTGATTAATTTGTCAACGATTTTCCTCCCTCTAGTTTCCATGCTGCGAAAAAGAAACATCAAATTGTGACTCTAGAAGAGATCTAGAACCTATTGGCCCGGCCCTTTCTCTTTACACATTGTAACCACATCGCCAGTGATGGTACTTTTTCTTACATGCCAATTTAAAGCACTTCTGACAGACTAGGAGCGCTGTTAATCCCCCAAGGATTTTGTTGCTCCTAAACTAGATCTGGTCAACAAAATCCTTGCAGGATTAACACCACTCCCAGTTTGTCAGAAGAAATGTAAATAGGCATATTAAAAAGCACCATCAGATTTGGTAGCAGAGTATGGTTTGAGACTGGATCTGTATGGTTAGAAGCTGGACAGTTTGAAACTGGATGGTTTGAAGCTGGATTTTGATACTACAGCCAATTAGGTCCAGAAACTACATTTTCATAATTCTGTCTGTATTCCTGAGTTCTAGTAGCCCTGTTTGAATTGATGACAGTGTTCCTGAACCTGATACTTGAGTTAAGGAGAAGTGAGCATAAATGTGGTTGGCTGAATACGTCATAGAGTGCCACACTAAGATTGGTTAGTTTTCACTGAGTGCTGTTTAAGGTTGGTAGATTGCTGTTGTTTATTCGTTTGATAGAGCGAGTTGAAAATGGGAATATCATTTAAGAAACTTTTCGTTACCGGCGGGGCAAGATGGCCGCTGCGTGACCGCTGCGAGAGTCACTCCCAGACCGCTATGCACTGAAATCTTGGTGAACCCTCGGCGTTATTCTTCACGAAATTCTCTCTGTTTAAAAAGCTGTGGTGAAGAAGTTGAGCCAGAGCCTGGATGATTGTTCAGCAGTATCTCAAAGCGTTACTGCGACGAGCAGCGGAGGTTTTCGCCAGCGGCGTGCAGTTATTTAGAAACCGGATGTACCTGCCGCCTGTGAAGGCTCTGCTTGCAGGGAATTTTCGGCAGAGATCCAGCTTGTACAGGATGGCTCCACGGAAACCTGTAGCGAAGGAGGGAGAAACCGGCACCAAGACTCTTCCTCCCCCCAAGAAACCGGCTGTTCCAAAGGGGTCAGACGCTACTCGGACGCTTAGCCAGGAGGGGACGGAGAGTATCGGCAGAGCTACCGGCGGCGAGCAGAGTCTCGACGATGTAGCAGCAAGACCAAAGATACAGATGGTGCCCGGGATGTTCTCATGAAAGGGGTTAAGTGATAGACAGGTTAAACTCCTGCTTAAGGACAAGACGGTAAATAAATCTCCAGTGTGGGAAGGAGATTTAGACACTGTAAGAAAGGATTTACCTAATACACCGCCTGAGATTTTAATACCTGAAGCCCTCAATGCTCCCAATGTGCAATCGGAGGATGTTCACAATACCGGGCCTAATGAATGTGGGGGGCAGGAGGGAATGGTACTCAGAGATGAAGCACAGATTGACAACATGGAATTGGCTGCATCTGCAGAGCTCAAAGACTACAGTACCGATCTAGCCAAGGCAGGAGATAAAATCTTAGGCACACCGGATGGGGAAAAATTCTTCTCTCTAACTGATGAATCGGATCATACCAATGCTAGTGATCCTGATAACACTGAGCTTGATGCTTCTGGGGATGACAGCGACAGCCCCCCCACAACAGCAGATACTTTGAGGAGGGCAGTTAATCGCACAAAAAGAAAGAGCTTTAATGGTCTGAAGAACTGAAGTTTTCACTCTGATACTAGCCAACCTGAGCATCTCCAGTGGGACCATTCCGCCACCTTGCTGGATACAGGAGCTGAGGAAGGAAACACGAATGGGTCCTTGTTTAAAGACCCAAAGGCTACTGACAATAAGACAGATCCTGCCCCCTCTATGGGGTTAATTTATGCCACACTTAAATCAATGCAGGTAGAGGCTCGCCAAGAGCATAAAAGAGCACAGCTTGCGAATAAATAAATTCAGGGTGCGATTCGCAAGACAACGAAAGCCTGCACAGAAATTTTTGCACGAACCGCCGCCTTGGAAGAGCGTGTGGTGGGGCTAGAGGCCGGGCTTGAGAGTACTGATCAAAAAAACACCGCAAACGATGCTAGAATGACTGATATACTCTGGAAATTGGAAGAATATGAAAATATGCACCGAAGAAACAATTTACGATTGCTGGGTATAGAAGAAAATGTGGAAGGGAATAATATCCGTGGGTTCTTGCTGAAACTAATTAAAGCTGCTTTTCCTGAACTATCACACTGGAATTGGGAAGCCGAACTTCAGCGGGTACATAGATTCCCATTGATGTTAAAGAAAAAAAATGCTGGCCCAAATTCGAAACCTCAAGCTATCCTAATTTTTTTGGGGAACTTTTTATTGCGTCAGGCAATATTCGAAAAAGCAAGACCAGATGCCAAAAGATCGGCTGAGGGGCAGACTTTTTTTGCACGGCCGGATTTCTACCATACAACGGTGGAAAGAAGATGGAGGCTTC
The DNA here is from genome assembly GCF_964204655.1 of Triturus cristatus. Taxonomy (NCBI): domain Eukaryota; kingdom Metazoa; phylum Chordata; class Amphibia; order Caudata; family Salamandridae; genus Triturus; species Triturus cristatus. The sequence continues at coordinate 74,847,502 of NC_140582.1, read as the reverse complement.
GTCAAATGATTAGCCCCTTCCAAAAACAGGGTTGTGAAGTATATCTAATGAATCCAGCACGCTTAAAAGTTATCTGTCAAGGAAAGGTTAGGCTATTCACCTCAGAGATCCAGGCGCAGAACTATCTGCAGGAACTTATAGGTGGCTAAAAAAGTTTGTTAACTCTGTTAAAGGACATTAGTATACTGCTTATGGGGTCCTATTATTTTGGGTTTTTTCTTGATTAGGTCAGGAGGCATCACAGGGGTCTGAGGACCTTTTTTGCCTTAGTAAGGGGTGGGGTGGGGTGGGGTGGGAGAGGTGGGTGGGGGGGTGGGCGTATCCGAACTATATAAGGGGAATTTTGCACGGTGTTGTATTTTGGGGATTTTCTAGATGTGTCAGGTATGGTTTTAATGCATTTGGACTTGCTTTTCATTTTTGATGGGGAAACTTAGAATTGCTTCTATTAACATCTGTGGGTTAAATGATCCAGTCAAAAGGCGTAAGATCAATCAGGACTTCTGGTTCTTGAAGGCAGATATTATCTGCCTTCAAGTGACCCACATTGAAGCTGGTAGAAGTAAGGTTATGAATTTTGATGGGTATCAACTGATTTCATGGACCACGCAGGATATTTGAACTAGAGGTGTCGCAATACTCGCCCGGCGGGGTCTTGCCAATTTCCCACGTTCCCTTACGGATAAATTTGGTAGATGGGTAATTTCACAATGTACAATTGACAATAATTCATTTACACTATGTTCGGTTTACGGATCGGTATTAGATGACCCAGCAATATTTAACTGGCTGAACATAGAACTGGTGGGCTGGCCTCTCCCAATTATCCTATGTGGGGATTTTAATTTAAATTTGAGTTGCCCGATACCTAACCATCCTGAGATAGCATATCAGGGGTGGAAACCCAAAGTTTATAAATCTCTATCCCAAATAAAGGAGTTTCATGGATTAACAGACATATGGGCACAACTAGAGGGGAACGACCCTGGGTTTACATACTTCTCCGCCCCACATAGAATCCATGCAAGATTGGACTATTTCTTCGTCTCTCAATGTATGGTTCAGGGCAGCAAAATTACTAAATTTCCGCGAGTAATGTCAGACCACAACCCTCTGGTACTGAAAGTTAATATTAAATGTAAAGTTCAAACTACACGTTGGATATTTAATAGGGCTCTGTTAAATGACAATCCTTATATTCAATATATGGAGAGATGGATCCCTAGGTTTACAGAGGAAAATTGGGCAGCACTAGTATTCAAAATGTTTGGGATACTCTTAAAGCAGGGATCAGGGGCAAAACGTCTAAATTTGGCTGGGAGATCCAAAAAGAGGAGAAGAATAAACTTAATATATTATATGATACATTAGTGAAGGCTGAAACTCATCTGGCTAAGGTTTTATCTGAAGGGGGGGGGAATCAGATACCGCACAAACAAGGATTATAATCGCCAAATCTGCTATGACCGAAATCTCACTTACTAAATAAGCAGGTAGATACTTGGCCTGGCGGACTAAACTCTATGAGAGTAACAAAAGGGTGGGACATATGTTGGCAGTTCGTGCTAGAGAAAAGGAGGTAAAAACACGTATTATTGAAATCTTGGATCCTGATATTGTCTTAGTTAACGACCCAGAAGCAATATTTTCGGTATTCCAAAAAGTTTACCAAAAATTATACACAGAACATATAGAAGATAACCGAGGGATCCAAGAAGAGATTGAGAGATATCTTAAAGAGATTAAATTAGAACAGCTCACCCTTCAGGACAAAAATATGTTAAAAGCTCCAATCAGACTGGAGGAAATTCAAATAGCTATAGAGTCTCTCCCTCCTGGTAAAGCGGTTGGAACTGATTTTTTACCAGGTGAATTTTATAAGAAATTTCGGACTCAATTGACCCCCCTATTGCTCGAGATTTTTTACATAGTGCAAGGTGGTAAAGCACCTCCAGATTCCTGGAAGACTGCTCAGATCGTCGTTTTCCTAAAAAAAGGTAAATTGGCAACCGACCCTGGGTCATATAGACCTGTTACATTGATCAATAGCGATACAAAAATGTATTAAAAAATGTTTGCAAATAGATTGACGTCGGTTATTAAAAAGCTGGTATCTCCCCAACAACATGGCTTTGTTTATGGCCGGGAAACTATTGATCATATTCGCCGGACGATTGTCCTTTTTTATTATACCAAGGTTACAGGAGACCATATGGCCCTAATTCTGTTGGATGCAGAAAAGGCATTCGATAGGGTCTCCTGGCCCTTTTTATGGGCTGCCATGGCAATAAATGGTCTAGGAGAAGGATTCATTAAAGCTATCAAAAGTATGTATAAAGAACCAACTGCTAGGATAGCTATGATGGGGGCTTTGTCGGGGGCAATCGAGATATCACGGGGCACGAGACAAGGATGCCCATGTTCCCCTTTATTATTCGCTATCTATATTGATCCTCTGATCAGGAAAATTCTGGAAGACCAAAGAATTCAACCGGTATACGCTAAAGGGGGGTGATCTAAATATTTTAGCATATGCTGATGATTTAGCCATTATCACACCTGCCCCTTGTACTGCCCTTGTGGAACTAAATAGTTTAACTACCCAATTTGGTAAACTTTCAGGCTACCATCTCAACGAACATAAAACTCAAATTGTAATAAATGATAAAATCATTTTAGATGACCATCGAATAGTACAAAGTGCCAGATATCTGGGTATAGAGATCAGCTCTAAAGTGGAAGATATTGTCGATATTAATCTTAAACCATTGATACAGAAAATAAAGTCAGATTCTCACAGAATAAATAATCTACATTTTACCTTAATCAGGAGGAGTAATTTAATTAAAATGTTATTTTTACCCCAAATTCACTACTATTTCAGAGCAATCCCGCTAGAGGTAAGTAAGTCATGGTATTTAAAGTTGAATCAGCTAATCTCGTGGTTTTTATGGGTTGGACAACGTCCCCGCAGGGCTCTCAAATACATGACCTTAAGTAGAGATCGGGGGGGGTCTGTCTCAATCTTTCAAATTTATTATTGGGCATCGGCTCTGAAACAAATGGTCGAGCTGCTGAAAGGGGAAACTTTGGGATATGGTGAAATATCTATCTATCGTTTAATCTTTGGGGTAGAAGCCAAAGGACTTCTTATGCGCCAGATAGACTATGCTTATTTTAAGAGGGTAAAATCTAAGGTTTTGTTGGGTGCGTTCAGGGTCTGGACCGCTGTCCGGAAAAAGTTCTTGATTGGTCGGATTCATAGATACTCCCCTCTCGACAACAATAAGTTACTTACGGAAATATTTCAGGATGAATATTAAAAAAATTGGAATAAGAAAGGGGTTTTGTTCATAGGAGACCTAATATCTGATACCAAAATATCCACATTTGATTCAATTAAGGAAAAGTTTGGGATTGGAGATAATTATTCTTTTAAATACCTACAGATAAGGGATTTTCTATCTAAAAAGCTAACCTCTCGTAATAGAATTCCTTTACTGGATTTGATTTTGGGGGGGGTCGATCAACAATGTCCATGTTATATAAGCTTATTAATAAAGGGATGGGGGATGATATGTCCAAACATACCGACAGGTGGCAAGAGATGTTACAAGCAGGGCAGGATGAGTGTGAAGACTCCCTTCAGCTTAGTCAGACAGCCTATATCTCAGCAAGCTGGCAAGTATAATGTTTTAAGACATGGTGTAATCTTTATATTACTCCGGCTCGAATTTACAGATGGGGCAGGATCTCAGGGATACATTGCTCTCGATTGTGGGTCGCTGGCTGCGGATAGTATCCATTTGTTTGCCACCTGCCCTAGACTTTTCCAACTGCTGACTGAAATTGGACAACGTCTTGATTCTATATTGGGATACTCTGTCGCACTTACCCCCCCCCCCCCCCCCCCCCCCCAGGATTAGCAATTAGGAAATGGAGGAATCCGATCGGAAATTGATCTACATAACAATGGCAGTATTCCGGCTATGTCTTGCCAGTGTTTGGCTTGATCAGAATCCTCCTTCTATACATGTTTGGTTTGGTAAATTACTTTCTATTTATAAATGGAAGACCTTGGTGATTAGAAGAAGGGGAACCAGGGCTAGGGCTAGGGGATTAAAGATTTGGGAACCCTTAACCAAATAGATAAATAATGATGAGGATTAATAGACATTTAACCCTGTGGCATGCTAGGGTAATCTAGGGCCCAATCGTATGTATTTTGTCGTGCAAATAACCCTTTTTTTCTGTATTGTATTGTTTTGTCTGGATCTGCCTGGGTGGGGGGGGGGGATAAAGTTATAAATACAGACCAGTTATTTTTGGTATTGTATAATTTGTAATATCTTGTTTGTTCTGATGTCCTAATAAAAAATACAAAAAGAAGAAAAAAAGAAACTTTTTGTTACCATTTGTAAGGGAGATAAAATGCACCCAAAGGTTTGTCTGTCTATTTCATGGCACTTAACAAGGGTTTACACACTTGTTTGTGGATTAAGGATTGACACATGATCCCTTCTGATGATAAAACCATGCAATTCCACCTGAATGGTCCCTTCAAAGTGAGGACCTTAAAAACGTGAGAAGAGTGGTGTATGAAATGAAACTAACCCAGGCCTGACCAATATGAAACATTAAATGCATGGGAGCATGTTGCACACAAGAAGGAATGTAAAAGAACACAGACTCAGATTAGATATACTGTTAGCAGTTGGTTGGATTCAAAATACAATTCGAGACTGCAGGTATGACGTTAAGGTTGGATTGAAGGTGTAGGTGTTTATCCTGCAATTGTAAGAGAATCAGAAGGAGACAACAGATAGGAAGGAGAACCAGATTAAAGATCATCAGGAAAAAGGAGATACAGGGCTTGATGATGAAGGAGATGGGTTTTTAGATGATTTATTGGATTCAAGACACCTCCATTTCGGATTGTACCCTCTCCTGTAGGCTAAGCATGACAGAGGGTGGGAGTCCTGAGGACCAGTGCAACTGAGAGTCCAAGTGCATCCATTGTACCGAGTGCACTAGAAGAGGGAAAGTTCGATGTCATACGCGGTACTTTTACAGACTCATCTAGCACAGCTATTGTTACTAAAGTTTTAGTCACTGAATCACAGCCATATGTGGAAAGACAATTGTCCAAAGAAACTAATGTATTGCAATTAAAGACACTTTGAATACATATGATGAGGCTGAGTTGAGATATTTGAGTAAAGGAGCTGCTTTAAAGGATGCACGCGAGGCACACGAGAAATTGGAAAGTTTGGCTGAGGGGCACGAGATTGGCTTAAATCAGAGAAAGAATTTGCAGATGAATTTCAGAACGTTAATGGATGATGAAGACATGAAAGAGATTAGGTTGACAGTTTTGAGATTGCATATTAGAGTATTAGTGTATTGCACCAGAAATTGGGGAAAATTGACAAAGTTTAAGCATAGACGGTCAAAGAAAGAAGGGACCAAAGTGAAAAAGAAAAAGCCAGCAAGCAAGACCAAAAGACAAAGAAGTGCAAGTGAGCTTGAGAAGGGTAAGCTTACCGAATTCCATGTGAGAGAAGTGCATGTAGGTATGTATGCGCATGTACCTTGGAGTCGATCTGACCTTCTTCCATTTACAAAAGAATTCTCAAAGCCAAGGGAAGAGTCTGCTAAGTGGTACACAGAAGTAGGACAGAGTTCTTCCATGTAGGATTTGCGTTTTGATTTTCTGTTCCAAATATGAATGTAGGTATACAGGACTTGGTATTCAAGGTGGTGTTCAGTATGCGCCAATAGGAAATGTTGTTCCACAAGGAAGTACAGGGTTTGCTGACAATTCTAATGTGAATGCAAACATTAGCACTCTGAAAAGGAGCACACGACACCATCGTTGTAATAAGATTGGAAACTCGAAAACACAAGTGTAGACTGAATCCTATCACGATACTGAATGATTCTCAGAGAAATTCCCAGTTTCAGAATATGAAGGTGAAGGATGTTACCCGAATGCTGTTGACACCAGTCCAGACATTCAATGAGCTCAGAGTATTCCAACAAGAGGCACCTGAAAGTGAAAAGGAGAAATGGGCAAGCGCAGGATGTATCAAAGATGCAAACAAGGCTTGGGTTTCAAATGATAGTAGACCTGTGTTACTAAATTCCAATTTGTCTGCAATGGCCTGACACCTCCATGGTCCTCCTAATGTTGGGAGAGATGGGATGTTTTGAACATTTCAAAAATATTGGTTTAATCCCAATTTCTGATCCATTGCTGAGATCATGCTATCAATTAATTGTCTGCAAGAAAAGAGTTGTGACCATAAATCACATAGGAAAGTGCAATGACCCATTTAATTGTATGCAGTTGGACTTTGTAGAAATTCTCATGTGCAACAGGTAGAGGTATATTTTAATAGTAGTGTGTATTTTTTCCAGGTAGGCTGTAGGGTAGCCAGCCAGGACATGTGACAGTCTCACTGAAGCCAAACTATTATTGAGAGAGTTGATACCTAGATTCGGCATGTTAGTTCCTTTAGAATCGGACCATGGTACACACTTTAAGAATTCATTCATGATATTACTCTATAAAGCTTTAGGAATCGATAGGAATTTTCACTGTAGCTACAGACCAGAAGCATCAGGAGTTATTGAGCAAGTTAATGGTACATTTGAAATCCAGGATTGCAAAGGTGTGTGCTCCCATCTCCCTAAAGTGGCCAGATGCACTCCCATTTCTTTTGATGAGCCTCAGAAGCACACCAACTAGAAGAACAGGACTCCACTCCCCCCCTCCCTTAAATGCTGATGGGGATAGCCATGAGAATCCCTTCTCTGTCTTTAGCCACACTTTTGAATAACACAGATGGCATGTTCTTGAGTATTGCATGGGACTAGTTGATGTATTGTGTTTTATCTCTCATCATGTCAACGTGGTGACACCACCAGCAAGGCAGGTGCAGTGCCACAGTCTCAACATTATTGACAGGGTTTTGGTGAAAAAGTAGATTTGCAAGATCTGTTTGAAGGCTCTCTGCAGCATCAAGTGATCAAAACTGCTGGGAAATGGGTCTGCTTGCCACAGTGAATTCACACATCACATACGAAGAGGGTTGAATGAGTTGACTAAAATGTGGTGACAACAGCCATTGATTCACCAGATCAGACCCCAGTGTGAGGACGCAGAAGGAGAAGCACAAAACAAGTCTTTCCCGAATGAGTATCAGCAAAGCCACTCAGACCAAGCCCTAGTGTCACAGGGACAAGATCAAGGAGAAGGTACTCAGGAGTCTTGAGATCAAAGAAAGGACCAGAGGCCAAGATTAAAGTTTTGCATCTACAGAACCCCTGGTGAGTCTTGGTCTTACATGAGAGATTAAGGTGATTGAATTGCAACCTATCCTCAACCTGTGGCAAATGCAGTAAATGTATCAGCAGTGGTTGATCACAGATTGTAGAAATAAAAACCTTCTAAGGGGTTCACTGATACACCTGGTCCTTAATACCAACAAAGAAGAGATTGGCATGGAAGCTGTAATATCAAGAAAACATATTTATTAACCTCACATAAGGGAGATTGCATCACACAGTACCCTCAGGCCACTTTAGGAGGCATTCTAAGGAGTACAGAGAACAGGGGCCTTACATATGCATAGGTTACATAGTCAGCATAAAATCAAGGGGAGGTCCTGGCACATACAAGCATGCTTATTGACTAATATGGGTATACAAAATGTGCTTGCTTAACAAAGTGGGAGGGGAGACATTTCTCCTTACATCAGTAAGAATAGCCTGACAGTTACATACTAGGAGCAGGTGCATTCTACCAGCTAGGCCTTTCTGAGCATGTGCAAGGCTCTGGAAGAGGAAGAAAGCACATGGCGAGCACATGGCTAACTAAAATGGCTGCCAAGAACAAAATGGCTTTTAGCTCATGCTAAAAGCGATTTCTGCAATCTTTAACAAGATCTTAAGATGAAAATGAGCACTGTGAATCAGAGACAGCCATAAACACTTCATGTGGAAGAGTATATCGTGAATGAAGGTGGAAAAAAGAGACAGGAAAAATTAAATCAACTCTGAAGACAGAAGAAAGGCCTGAGGCAAACAAAGTGATGGTGAACAGCCGAAAGCCAAAAGACCAAAAACACTAAAGACCAGATTCACAAAGGTTTAGCGCCGGGTTAGTGTTACTTTTGTAACGCTAACCCAACGCTAAACCTATTTTGGGATTAACAAACAATGCTAATTGGTTTGTTTAGCGTTGGTTTGTGTGAAAAAGTAATGCAAAACAGCGCGAAACGCTGCTTTGCATTACTTCATGTCAAGGGGGCTTTACATGGGTGGTACATGGGTGTTCCCATGCAAACACCCATGCTTTTTGACGCTAAACCCTATCTACTCAAATTAGTGGAAAAATTAACGCTGATGTAACGCAGGTGTTGCACTGTCGGAAAGCTTTGAGGTGTGTCTAGGCATAGTATTTTGTACAGGAAGGACCTTCCCTGTTCAAAACCTATGCTAGACTCAGGCACGCACCATAGCATTATGGCGCTAAGGTGTGTGCCTGATGCACGGCAACTAAAATCAGGGCCGGCGCTAGAGAAAGGGGAGGAGAGTGCCATATCTCTGTGAATATGGCGCTCTCCTGCTCTCTCTCTCTGTCACACAACGCATCACAGCCTCTTTAATGGCTGTGCTGCGTTCCGTGACAGTTTTCAGAATCTGGGCCTAAGAGTACCTAACAGAAAGCATGCATCTCCTGAATAGTCATATCTAGTTCATATCCAGTAAGCCGAGCAATCAGATGAAGTCATTGATTTGACAAGCTACCCCATCATTTCAATGAACCTCCATAAGTATGAACTGATAAAAATATTTACATATTTATTTTCTGATTCAATATTTAACTGCTTTGCTGAACCCTGCAACATTTTTAGAGTCTGTTTTGTTTGTCCCATAGGTTTCCAGTTAAAAAATACTAGGTTTTCTTTGTCAAAAGACATTGAATACATTAATTAACTGTGCTACATTATTGATTTTGAACCCTAAGTTTAGTTAGAATTGCTGGGACTCATCATTTTATCTGGACATAGCTAACTTAACCCCCCCCCCCAAAAAAAAATAACCAGACCTTAATGAATAATATAAATAGGGCTCCCGGTTTTATGATATTTATATTTTTATGTCATTTCCATCTGCATTTTTCCATATTTATTTTTTGCTAATTTTACCTGTATTAATTCATTCTTATATTTGGTTTTGTGAAATAATGAAACTGAAATGTGTATCCTTCTGCATTTATTTAACCAGTTAATGTACACTCGTGCCTGAACGCCTGACACGTTTCAATGATATATACAAACTCAGATAATAAAATACACAAATTTCATTATCAAGGTTGTGCAAATCTACTGCAAATTTAAGGCTCTTTACTAAAATTCCTTTTTTTTTTTAATCCTCATGCCTGTCATTGCGCACAACTACTGGCATGGAAGTCATGACTGACAGCATTTATAATCACTCAAAAATAACCCTATTTCCGTTTTTATCCACATTTAAAAAATAATACAGATAAGAAAATAAATGGTTTTCTGTCTGTATTTATCTGTAAGAATCAGTAAAAACGGAAAACAGGAAGTCTTAATTATAAATGATTGAGTTAACAAAATGATGTATGAGATACAGCTAAATTAAAATGAACATGAATCAGAATGTATTTGACATATTACCAGAAATTATATGTTCTAAACATGTCTTTAATAATAAGCAAGCACTGCATGATGGCAGCCACCTAACTCTAATTCTTAGCTTAAAACGGCTGCACCCAGGATATACAGTTTCATCTCATAAGATGGCTGAATTCCATGCAATGCAATTTTGGGCATGATCACATGGTACGGGATGCTCAACCATGAACCTGCTATGCAACATGATTGTACTACAATAAACAGATGCAAACTAGACAACTGTAACTGGGCGTATATAGCTCGGATTTAGCCCTATCTTCGCAGCACGCAACTTTGTGGGTAATGAATGTACAAAGGTCAGTTGTGACTATCAGAAGTAAAATTCTAGGCTCTCCAAATACAGGACCAGAGCAGCTATAGCCTATGCGATTGATTCAGACACAGAGTCATGCACTTCTCGCTGCTCACCAGGTCACCCACCTTCCACAATTTGTCCATTTACTCTAGTGCTTCGGGATCAACAGTTTCCATTAGTGGGCTGAAGTCTTTTGTAACTTGTAATGTTGCTTTGCATCCTTTTCCTTAGCTATCTGTTCCCTGCTGCTCAGCTAGTAGGAATATGAAGTGTGTGGAATGTTGAAATGCTTGATGAGGTAGTGGAATGCTGGAGGGCCTGGTGAGGTTGACAGAGAGACAGTTGGAGTGTGTGAGCTGAGCAGCAAGGATGGTGGGGCTGAACTTATTATCCTACTTACCATCCCATAACTAAGCTTAATAAACCTCTTACGTATAACCTACTTCATGACTACCTATGGACTTCTTTTGGATTATAACAATGACAACGAGAATGGGATCCAAACCCACTCGCGTACAGCACAATGGATTAATATACACAGATATTTGCCAACAATGACTAAAGTTGTAGGTAGGTGAACTTTCCTTGGGAGAGACAGACTGATCCAAGAACTTACTGTCAAGCGTCTAGCTCCACAGTCCGCATACACTCAAAGTATAGCAACAGTATTTTCAGATTCTCAAGGCCAGATCTATACATCAAAGTCTGGAGCAACTTGTCTAGAAGAACAGGGCTTAATGCCTACCATTTGGGGGCTCTGACTCTGCTCCCCTCCACAAAGGTGGCCAGTCAATGCTTGTCTCTGGCGCCATATTAGCTGCAGGGTTCCTGAGATCAGCTGGACCTGCTGAAATAGGAAACTTCCAATCTCCAGTCAGAGGGCCTTACGTATTACTGCCACCTGAGGAGATTGACAGCCCATGTATCCACTGCAGCTGTGAAAGCCGCCGAGTGCACAGCCAAGAGTCTCCCATGCCTACGCCGTCAAAAAGGTTTACATTTTAGAATTATTTTCAAGAACATTAGTTTTCATTTTTCAAGTTCCTCTAGGTGTTAATATTATTATTATCTCAACTTTATGTAGTAGTAAATGTTCTAAATTTACTAAAGCAGTTATGGGAATAGTTTTTGGAAAAAAATAGTTTTTAATAACCAAATAGCATATTCTCAAACTTATGATGAAGAATCATTTGTGCCGTCATCAAATGTAATTGTTCTTTTGAATTTTTGAACTGGGGCTCATCTTACGATAATTAATGGACCTGACTTCGAAACCCACTCCAGATTTTTCGATATTCCATTCCTGTAGCCCTCCTTACACTTGTTCATCTACTTCTGGACAACCTTGTCTCTCCTGGTACTCTACCTACACTGTCCTCGGTCTGATGGATCATTCAGAGTCCCCTAGTATCACTAAAATCAGGGCAACCATGTGCGCGCGTTTTTAAAGTCAGTTCAACACAAATTGAGGTTGGCCCTTTGATTTTGCCCCATGGAAATTCTTCCAGGTAGCACCTTAGACAGCAAGGATGGTCAGTATACTTCGAAATGCTCCTTGTTAACGCGTGTTTACTGACCGTTGACCTCTTTCTGGCAGTCTTCTGCAATGGCAGGCTTGAGTAGCACAAGTCCAACTCCTCTCTTTATTTTTGCCTGGCAAGTATCCAGTCCACCATTCGTATGCTGGATTCCCCTGATGATCCCTTTTCTCAGTTCATCCTGATATGACTCCCCTATCTCTTTTTCAAGGGGCAATGTTGTCCAGTTTAGCAGTCATATGTGCAATACTTGCCTTGGAATGAGTGTTGTGGGCACCGGCCCACTGTCCTCCTTCAAGGATTCCACCTTGCTTGCTCCATGATCAACACCTGCTAGATAATTCTGCTTGCCGTACAGTCTTCTTTGCAGTGGACGTGGATTCTCTACTGGTGTGCTGTGATCCCCCTTAGGTAACATCCCTCCCAAGTGCCTCTGATTGACGCTAAACTCTATTTTTGGGTTCCAATTGTAATACCAACAACCATGGCTCTCACGGAAGGCTGTGTGCAAACATAAACTTAGTATACACATATGACGATCCAGCTTCTAACTTCATAGACCCATGTGGTTCGTGCACAATAGTAAAGTAACATCTGACTTTCCACTGCATCCTGGGCAAGGGCACCTTTTACTTCCCTGAGTGGTGGTAACATTTCCAGAAGAGTCAAGATCTTCTTAGGTGATTTCAGTGTTTGCTAGGAAGAGACCCGGAGGCATAACAAGTGGCGCCGTTTCTAAGAAACAACAATATCAAACAATTATACTTCTTACCAACTCATGAAAGAGGATCTATGCCTGATTTAGAGTTTGGTAGATGAATTACTCTGTCACAAACATGACAGATATCCTGTCTGCCTTAATATAAGCCTATTATATCCTATGGCACTTGTAATAAGGCAGGAAGAATATCTGTCAGGACAGAGTACCATCCTCCAAACTCTAAATCAGGCATCTATTCTGGACCTTCATCTGGCCAAAAACGGCTGCATAGAAAGTAAAAATCTACTTACAGTGGTCTGGCCTGACCACTTGGTCCTTCCGTTCATCTTTTTCAATACCAAATCCTATGGCTTGGGTCAAACTAAAGAACCAAACATTATGGATTAGAGATTTCTGAGAGATTTGTTTTGGAAAGTAAAAGCACCACAAAATGACTGCTTCCCAGTTCTGAATCTGATGCAACCAGTACGCTAGACTATACATTTCAATCAAGAAAGAAGTAACAGAGGAGGTATTGTCACAAACAAAAAAGAAGGAAGATGAACACTTATTTTAATGGTATTTATATAGGACTTACTAACCTTTATGATGTGTTAAAACGGTTTTCGGCGAGTAGCACGCTTTTCCGGAACCCAAAAAGGATTAGTGATAGATTAGTATAGGGAAATATAAGTTAATTTGAGCGGTGTATGTTCAAGTCTGTTAGTTGGATTGAATAGGATAATGGAGGGATAGAAGAAGGAAGAGTCTAGAGAGTGTTGTTTGGGAGATCATAGTACAAAGATGAGGTTTTGGATGAGTCAAAGGAGGGATACATGAGGGAGGAATTTTGAGTTGTTTGGAAGACCATAGTAGTAAAATGAGGTTTGGGCTGAGCCAAGGAGGGCTAGAGGATCGAAGAGTCTAGAAAGGAATATTTTGGAGATCATAGAAAGAGGTTTGGGATGACTCAGAAAGTGGAGGTAGAGGATATATTGAGGGAGGTATAGGGAAAGAGAGAGTAGTGCATTGGAGAGAGTTAAAAGGTTTTTTTTCTACAATAGAAGTAAAGTAATAAATATATACATAACTACATAGAAAGAGTATACATGTATAAGGACGTTCTTCAAGCAACTACATCAAGAGGGTAAATTCTAAAATTGACTGTGAAAATAGGGTGACAAAACCCTTCCACTCATAATTAGGGGCGTGCAAAATGCGTATATCTTGCTTTTGTGTGATTACGCAAACTTTCAAAAACATTATGCTGAACTAAGTGAAATGTGAAATCGACATTTGGTGCTAATTTTAAATGTGTCCATTTGGGATTTGAGGATGCATTTCACACAAAAAAGTGTGAAAAACACAAGTAATGCAAACGGCAGCAAGCACTGCAAACGGCAGCTTCTTGGATTCTGGTCATTCACATTGTTTCCATGCGTTTGTGCTAAGGTTTTACCCCAAACAACACTTAATTACATGACAATTGCATGGTAAGCTTAAGGCGAAATTATGCAACATTCACCTGCATCACAGACATTTCCCACTCATTACATTTTAATACTGAGACCTAAGTAGAAGGACTACAAGAGAATTTCTTTTGAAGTTAAGGTATACTTCATTAAACTGGAGCTCAGTATGGCAAAAAGTACCCTAAGAAACTCTTCGAAATACTTAAAAACACACACCTATCCACAACATGAAAGAGTCCAAAAACCTATTAAAAAAGTCCAGCCTTCTTCCAGGACAAAATAAGAAAGTAAAGATCGAATGCTCTAGTACAGTAAACGCTGAGTATCCTTTAAACCATTAATCCCCAAATACCGGATTATGATTCTAAGAAATAACACAGGTCAGTTAAAGACAATTGCAGGTCTAAAATCTTCCCCACTTTTCTCAGAACTTATCCCAGCCAATCTTTTGAAAGATCAGCCCATCGATTATTCCTGACATTACAGGTTTAGTTTAATCTAACCCGAAACATGGCATAGTAACGGGCATTTTAAAATAGGGCCCAGAAGACCTAAAGCTTCTTTGACCTCTCTCCAGTCTCCCTTTTCCTTGCGAAAGTTCTTAACATGCATGTGGTAAACCAACTAACACCTGTTATCAATTAAATCACCTATTTGGTGATCTGAAGTCAAGCTTCCAATCTGGCAGTTGAACAGAGACTACTAAATTGCAAATTGTTGACATTGTGCTTGCCATGTTAGATAAAGTAGAATCATGTCTTCTAATCCTTCTCGGCTTGTCAAGAGCACTTGATATGGTCTCCAATGCCTTTCTCCTAATACGATGTGTTGTAAATAATCTTGTGTTGCTTTAACTACACGCTATGTATCTTATGCATTCCCTGGCTACCCTCACCTCTATCCTGCCCATAATCTTCCAGTCTTTTGCTTTGTAAAATTTTGGCATATGAAGGTTCTATCTTGCCAGAAGTGAGAGCCAACTGACTGGTGACTACAATGTTCTGGTGCTGCTGAATACCTCAACTGAATTAAGACTTGTTTTATTTTATATAGTTTCCTTGTACTTTGGAAGATCTCTACACCATAGATTTGTGGATGGATATGTGCGGCATAGTGCTGAGATAGTTTGAGTCTTTCCTGACCGGCTGCTACAACCAAATAAATCTAATAATCTTCTTTTCAAACCCTGCCATCTTCAACAGCGAGTTCCCCAAGGTTCAATTCTCTCACCAACACTCTTTAACATGTCCACATCTCCCTGCTGCTCTCTGCTAATCACTCAAATATCACATTCCACATCCATGCCAGTAACATTCAACTCTATCTGAGAGTGATCTCTCCAGAAGACATTGACAAACTTGCAATTACCTTTAACACACTCCAATCCTAAATTTCTCAACATTACCTGATACTAAACCTTCTTAAACCTTCTGAAAACTGAGTTCCTCCACGTCTCCCCAATATTCCACACCAGTTCAGGCTTAGCTGGATGCTACAAAGTTGTCGGGCTGCAAGCCAAAAATTGTAGACATTGCTAAATCTCTAGGCTTTACTCTTGACAAAAACCTCAACATGCAGGCCCATATTTAATCACTTGCTAAAAGCGTGCAGTACCAAATCAGGCTACATTAAGGAATGGAGCCTTTCATTGTTCTAGATTACTTGAAATTGGTGGTACGAGCCACAGTGCTCTCTGAAATTGACTGTGGCTTATACCTGTGGACCGGGATCACGAAAATCCACCTGCCTGCATTAATGAATAGAAACCATCAACGCTGCATCTCACCTATTTCCTGCGGTAAAACATGACCACATCACTACTATTCCACTATCTTAACTGGCTTCCTTTAGAGCGGAGAAGTCTATTCAAGCTAGCCTGTGTTGTCAATAAAGCTTTCCATTAAAGCTCTGAGAGATATTAAGCCAATAAATTGATCATTAAAAACTCCATTCTTCAAGAAAGGAAAAAGTATCAATCAAACCTTCTCCAAGAGGGACCTAGTCTGTAATTCGATTTCTCTACAATGAGCATAATTAAATCTCTTAATACCTTCAAAAGAGAGCTCAAATTTTGCTCTTTCAGTGTCATTTCATAGTGGACATTCCCCCATAACGAACCTCACTCTTCGTGCAGTACAACAGTCCTTTCTGCTGTTTTAGACAAAAAGTGTTCTCTTGGACTCTCAGCAGTGACATTCTTGGTAGACCCATAAAAACCGATCTGTTTACATATCGATACATGCAACTTGAAACTTCGAAAGAATATCTACTTTCAAATTGATTTGCTTGAAGTAACTGGAATTTATGAGTGTTAATGCCTTGGTTGTCCTAGTGAGCCTGCTTCACGCTATACAAAACTACAAAATAAAATAGAAGGGTCCATTGCCTGCCTTGAGTAATGGCTTAAAGAGCACAAAACAACTCATTTTTGCAAACAGTTGTGTGATCAGTTCTCCTTAAGTCCATCTTAGGTGCACCTAGGTGTTGGGCTCTGCCATGTTACCTGACTTAAAGTTCGAGGCATCTAGCAGTGGCTGATGGGCAGTGTCTGTCGGTAGGAGCCCCCTAAGGAGTCTTGACTCTACCCACCTCCCTCCCCTCAGTACCCAGTAACCCCCACATGGTTTTGGTAGCCCTTACTGGGCACTTGCTGCTCAACACCCACTTGGTGTCCACCAGGAAAGTGCAATCCCACACTTCAGTGCTGATTAGTTGCTTAAAAAGAAGTACCTTTGTTTGCACTGTGATCCTGTTAGGGATGGTGTTGCTGAGGCTGGCCCCTGCCTTGTCTTACGAAAACATGTTGCCAGCGTGGTGATCTTCCACATATCACAAAATGCAATTAAAAAATGTACAGCCGCATACCTCTGCATCCATCTCTTGTATCTTTTCTGTGTAGTGTTTTTTGCCGCAGTGGTGGAGATCTTTGTACATGTAAGTACCTTCACGAGAGTGCTGCAAGCATGTAAGGCTCCTGTGAGTACAGAGGGAGCTCACACTGTGATTGACTGGCCACCGCATGATTAAAAATGTTGCAGCTGTTACCTAGGAATAAGGGTCACGGGGTACCTGACCCCCTGGACCTTGTAGGCGGGTGCCCAACGTACCCACCTCCCAAAGCCAAATATTTCAAAACAATTTTTGGAATTGCTTCGATCCTCGAAGAATCCTTCAAGGCTAGTATTTCTGGCTGGAGATGTCCACACGTTTCGACCCCAATGCTTTCAGTGTCTCCTCAGGAAGTAAAACTGGAGCGCCTTTTTTTAGTAAAGATAAGAAGTAGGCCATTAAGCCTAAAAATGCTGTGATACCGAGGTGAATTGTGAAAAACAACTGACATGGTTCCTTGTTGCTAGTTCCAGGGAGGAGTATGACACATGATGCCTTTATTGAAAAGTAGGACAGTAGTAAGTAACTGCAAGTCATTAGAAGTGACAGCGCACAAAAATGTATAAGTATGATACACGACCAGGTGCAGAACTAAGAGCATGAATTTGGAAATTACACGTTGTGCACATTAGTCAGGGACACATGCGAAAAAGTTAAGAATAGCAGAAGTACCGTAAAAGAGTGCTTTTAAACATAATATAGAGATACATATGCAAATGTACACTAATACATATACAAAGGATGAGATTTAATGCTATATGTGAAGTGGCCTAGTGCTATTGAAATGCTTTTGTAGAGAATACTTTGCATAGAGACATAGGTGGTATAGCTTGTAAACAATTAAATATGAGCCTGAAACTCTGCAGCCTAATACTATAGATGATAGAGTTTATGAAACTGTCAAAATGTTGTTAAACTTTGAAAATGTGCATTTAAATGAAAAGTAACGAATTTTTTAGTAGTAGGATATTCTTATTGATAACTAGTTTCATGTAATAATAATTTGTGAATATTAAATGTAATTTCTTATGGTTATTATGATTTACTTCATTTAACGTTGTTTTAGAATGAAGAAAGTGAAGAAAATGTGAATTCAACTTAAGGGCTTCTTGTTGAGACATGTTTCTAGTATTGACCTTTCCCCAATATTAACAATGGCTTAGTGATTTAGTATGTTGTTGCACTTCATGTACTGCAATTATACATTCTTTTACTTTTCTGAAAAAGATAGCCATGGGAATAGCAAGACTGAGAACCGTGATGTCTACTGTCCTGTGTATTGCTATTATGTTTTTTTTCCTATCAATAACTAGTGTGGACTTGTGAATCTGTTGGTTCTCATGGCAAGCATGGAAAACCATGTCGATGTTGCAACTATCTAGGTGACTTAATGTACTTCCCGAACACATGATGGTCTTTCAATGGTCGTGTGCTGCCACATCATTTGGACATTGTAGCATGAATGTATACTATAAGAAACCTCAAAGGAGGTGGCAACGCACTCAATTTTTTTTTCTTTGAACACACTCAATTCCTTTTGCAGTTTGATGCACTCAATTTATTTTTCCTTTTGTTCTGACTGATTTTGGAGGTATCAAACCCTCCTTTGGTTTTGGACTGTATGTCAATGCTACATTCGGTCGCAAATGAACTGAGATCTTTCTTGCCGAAACAGAACATTTCTCTTTGTTTAAACTTTATGCTAAAAGGACTCACCCTTAGAGGATTTCCCTTCGTCTGATAAAATAATTCTGTTAGTTGGAGAACCATCCTTCTGCCTTATGGGTAGCAGGACTTTGCAACTCTGTAAGTGGATTTAGAACTAATTTTGCCCAAATTCTGGGCGCTTTATTTTAAGCTGCAATATTGTTAACTGAATTTCTGAAAAAAATACATTTTAAAAATGAATTTTGAATAACTAACAAACTTTAAACTTGCCTGAGAACTTTTATTGTGTTCTATTTGTTGTCTCTTGAAACTGTGCAATTAGCTAAAGTTTTAATGTAGGACTTTTTAGAAGTTGGCTGTCAATTAATGGTCCTCATTTAGCAGCTGACTGATGTGTCTTGGTAACCCTTGTTTTCACGCCTCCCATCGGCAGAACAAGATCCATCGGAGGACCATTACCTTGGGGTTAGATACATTGAGAACACATTAGAACAGAGAAATGAGATGAGAGTTTTACTCTAATCGTATGAGGGCCTAGTGCAATTAGAGTAGACTAGGCACGCTCTTTTCTGTGCACCAACAAATCTGGTATCCGAGTGACGGTTTTTCTTAGTGAAGGAAATCTAGGGTACCATAAATACTTTATGTCCAAGTCCAAATAGTCCAAGTGTTCTTAGCCTTGCAAATAGAAGGATTGATGGAAAACTGAAGGAGTATTGCTCTGGATAGACTCGATGTGCAGCAGCAGCAGAGGAGTGTGAGTATTAATAGGGATTCATGTTGCTATTGCTTTGCTTAAATTGCGTTTTTTTAAATGGCTATGTGTTGTGGAGCGGGGTTAAGTAGTTAAAGTCCATGTGTGATCGTGGCGCTTTATGCAAAGTTAAAGTTGTAAAGGGGTCAGATGTGACCTAAGAGCTTGAGATATATGCCGACAGGTTGTCTCAGTGTAGAAGACACTGAGTAAGTTGTCTGCTGGTTTGTGGTGTGGGTCGTGAGACGTCATCTACCACTTCTCGGTAAGGGATTCTCGTATGTTAGTGTCCAATGATTGGTATGGTTGATCTTTAGTGCACGGGGAATAATGATATCAGTTAAGGGGGAAATCCCGCTGGTCGAGATTTTGTCTTGGGAAATGATTAAAGAAAATGTAGTTACCTTATTAAAGTGAATATCCTTTAGTGGAGCAGACAGTTTTATTTGTTGCTTGCATTGTATTGCAATTTTGCCTTGAGGAAAATGCACAATATGCACATTATAAAGGAGGGTGAGCTGCTGTGAAGAGCGAGATTGACGTCATAGTCTGCTGTGCTGTGATTGGTCAATTGGTGTAAATGTTTTGGTTGACTACATCATAAGGTTTGTCCTGCTATTGGTCGATATTGCAGAACAAAGTGAATTGTGGGAGAAGAGTTCTTGAGTTTATGGGAATCATTTGTGAACACATCAGACGAAATCTAGTTCTTTCAGATATTACAAAAACTAGTTAAAAGGGAGGATATAGGATTTGCTAACACAAAGGTGGAAGTACCGCCTGAGGGTACACCAGGATACATTGTCATGAAAGACAAATTATTACATCCATGTCTGTGGCTCGAGTATTGGCACACACTTACTGAAAAAGATGATGCTTTATAGTTCCCTCGTTATGGAACTTTCAATTTAAGAATTATAGAAAATGTAAGGAAAAAGATATATGAAATGAAAGATCCTTGCAGGCCTACAGGTCTCGAAGCTTGAAATATTTGGGAACATATCACCCAACCGAAAGATAGAGATAAATACCAAGGAAGGTTTAAGAGGACAAGGGACCATTATGCAAAAGCTATGTGGGATGCTCAGCAGAAATTATGGAGAGCAGAGATTATACATGGTACACGAGTATATCCAGTATTAGCAGTTAGCGAAGAAACAAAGGGCACAATAACAGAGAAAAAGAAGCACTTAAACTTAGACAAAATGGATATGGAATACTGAGGGGAGTGCAAATTATGGACTGCATGTACCATGACGCAAAGGAGCAAGCTTTTCTGGGATGTGATTTAGGGCCAGATGTACTAACATTTTTTGCGGACGCAAATGGGTTTTAGACCTGTTTGCGAACGCAAAAAATGTGTGGCCCATGTACTAATCCTATTTTGCAAGTCGCAAATCAAATTGCGACTCGCAAAATAGGATTAGCGACTCGCTATTAGGAAGGGGCGTTCCAAGGGCATCCCTTTCTAATAGCGACTCCTGAAGCTACGTATGACTGTTTTGCAACTGAAATTGCGGTTGTAACACAGTTCAGTTTACCCCCTTCACAGTAGGGTGGTAAACCACTCTTAACCGGGACCCCTTCCCCTTTGTGAGTGGCTCTAAAAAATATTTTTGTAAGGGCAGGCAGTGGTCCCAGGGACCACTGCCTGCCCTTAAAAAATGAAACTGAAAATTTCATTTTTATTCTCTAAATGCATCCCAATTTCCTTTAAGGAAAACAGGCTGCATTTAAGAAAAAATGCTATATGTAAAAGCAGTCCCAGACATGGTGGTCTGCTGACCCAAGCAGGCCACTATCCCTGGGAGTGTCAGCCATTCGCAATGCGGTCTTAAATTGCGACAGCCTCATTACTATGCATGCGGCATGCAATTTGCGACCCATTGGGAATCGCAAACAGTGTCTCAGACACTGTTGTGCATCCCAATATGCGAGACGCAAATTGCGAGTCACAAATGTTATGCAATTTGCGGCCCTTAGTGTCTGCCAACACCCTTTTCCCTGCTCAAATTGATTTTTGAAAAAATTTCTGCCATAAGTCGATGGAACTTCTTGAAATGGGTAATAATGCCAATGACCTGACCGTGCAAACAAGTTTCACAAGTTCAGAAGCATCAATATTGAATTTCCAACCTAGAACGAATGCACATTTTGTGAAAGGGTCTCTGAATTCAAATAATGCAGGAGAGCATTTAGAGCCTCCCCAAGAATTTGATCAATGGCTCAAAGGGTGTGTTACTACGAATAACCAAAATTCTGTTTTACTTCCTATTTCAGTTCGTAGTCCAGTTTTTCCTTCAGATTTGATTGCAGGACCTAGTTCAATTCAAAATTCAGTTCAGGAGAATACGCCGTACCTGGATGTGAGCAGTTTAAAAGTGGAGTTAAAAGAATTAATTCAAGGGACTCAACCTTTCAAGATTAGAGGCCTACAAAGAAGAGGAGCTATTGCTCCTTTGCAAATACATTACCAGAAGAGCAAGACTATCACAAGTAAGACTGACAGAATTGGCACAGAAATATGATGTAGACATGCAAACTTCAAACAGTTTGCACAGATCCTATAGGATGGATTACTGACAAAGAAATTGAAAACATGAGGGCACCAGGAAAGATAAAGGAGCTATTAGGATTCATTTGGATATGGGAAGCCCAAAAGAAATAGGAAGGCAGGTGGTAAAAGTAGAAGGAGGTAAAGAAAGCTCAAGAGCAGTCAACACCGATTGGGTTTGGGGGTTGTATAGGGGATGTACAGATGCTCCCTATGAGAGAGGTACCAGGAGGAGCTATATCCTTGTGCTGTGGAGTAGGCAAGAAACTCTGGACTTTACAAATGATTTCCCTAGACTGAGAGAAAAGCCAGTGGAATGGTATCTGCAAGTTGAACGTTTTGTGAAAATACAAAGGTTTTGTGTATTGATTTTAATACCTTATTTGAAATAGTGGTACCTGCAGATTTGTGGGCAGAGTGTAAGATTACTGTGGATTGATCAGAGGGAGAGCCTCCAAGAGATTCCAGAACAGAAGCGCCATCTCCAGAGGAAATGAGTAGTATCAGCAGGTATTAACTTACTTGAAAAAAGGGTTTCTCCTAAAGAAATTGATTGGTTACAGATTGACAGGACAATCCAGGAGCTGAAAGAATGAATGCATGCCTTTGATGAAAGATTGGTGCAGATGTAGATCAGCTACTCTTGCAGAAAGAGATGTAGGGCAGTTTGTTTACAAATTTGTCATGGGATTGAGACCAGAGATTTCTGAAAGGATTCAGCAACAGATTCTCTGTTGCCAGAGCAAATCAGTGGATGAAATTCTGCGTTTTGCTTAATATTGTGCAGATGACATAGACACGAGACGAAAGAAGCTTAAGAAGAAGCTGATGATTGCTCGGATAAAGTCGATGCAGAAGGGTCCCAACCCAATGGGGTTTGAGAACATGGGAGAGGTACAGAGAAATTATAATCAGGTACCAGTGAGGCAGGGCGTTAATGGATATCAGCAGTCAATTTTTGTGCTACAAGGTAGAGAATGTGGTGATCCTATAGATTCTAGGACTGGTGTTTAAGTGTCACTTTTGAAAAAGATAAATCCGCGTCAAATTATTTCACTTTTCTAAAAACGATTCCCATGGGAATAGCAAGACTGAGAAAAGTGATTTCTACTGCCCTGTGCATTGCTATTATATTTCTTTTCCCTATCAATAACTTGTGTGTACTTGTGAATCTTGAGGTTCTCATGACAAGCATGGGAAACCAAATCGATGTTGCAGCTATTTAGGTGACTTAATGTACTTCCTGAACACATGATGGTCTTTCGATGGTAGTGTGATGCCACATCATTTGGACATGGTAGCATGAACTTGTAAAAGAAGAATCCCCAAAGGAAGGGAAACACACTCAAATAATTTTTCTATGGATGCACTCAATTCCTTTTGCTGTGCGACACACTCAGTTTATTTTTCCTTTTGTTCTGATTGGTTTTGGAGGTATCAAACCATCCTTTGGTTTTGGACTATCTGTTGATGCTACATTCAGTAGTAAATGGAATGAGATCTTTCTGCTGAACCAGAACTTTTCTCTTTACGTAAGCTTTATGCTAAATGGACTCGCCCTTATAGAATTAAAAATTGTATTTTCCCCTTGCCTGATAGGATAATTCTGTTAGTTGGAGAACCATCCTTCTGCCTTATGGTGTAGCAGTAATTTGTAACTCTGTAAGTGGATTTAGAACTAATTTTGCCCAAATGCTGGGTGTTTTAATTAAAGCTGTGATTTTGTTAATTGAATTTCTAAAGAGATTACTTTCTATAATGAATTTTGAATCTTAATACAATAACTAACAAACTTTAAACTTGCCTGAGACTTTTATTGTATCCTATTTGTTGCCTCTTGAAAGTGTGCAATTAGAGAAAGATTGAATGTGGGACTTTTTAGAAGTTGGCTGTCAAGTTATGGTCTTCATTAAGCAGCTGACTGATGTGTTTGGGAAACCCTAGTTTTCACCCCTCCAATCGGCTGAACAAGATCCATCAGAGGACCATTACCTCGGAGTTAGATAAATTGAGAATAGATCAGAACACAGAAATTCAATGAGAGTTTTACTCTAATCGTAGCAGGGCCCAATATGGTTAATGTAGACTGAGAGCGCACACTTCTGTGTGCCTACTGAAGCAAGGCGGAAAATTACAAGTTGGAAACTCCAGCCAGGGTACTAGGCTTGAAGGATTCTTTGAGGAAACTGGCTTTTTAAGAAACCCATTAAATAATTAGATATTCCAAAGAACTGTGCCACAGCCCCAGACCAATTCTTATGTTATAAATATAGTAGGGCTTTGGGAAACGTTCTTTTATGGACATTTACTGTACTTCAAATCCTGGAAAACCAGAACTGGAAGTGTACTTTAGAATTTTAAAATCTTTTCTCATTTGTTACATTTGCGGTTTGTTCACAAATACTGGTGATGGTTGATAGCATTATGCTCGGAGTTTAACTTTTGGTGTGCCAATATGATACATTTTCATTATTAAGTAATGTTAACATTAATCATCATGCGAGGTGTATTATTTTGCTATATGGCTTGGAGTCTCCACATGTTTGGCCAAACATAGAATGTGGAGAAATAACATCTTAAAAGCTAGGCAGGAAGTGCTGCTGGTTTAAAGGTACAACGAATGAATGAATGAATTCAAATTTATATCGCGCTACTAAGCCCAATGGGCGTCAAGGCGCCTAACCAAAAAAAGCTAGCTGAGTAAAGGATGAAGGAACTTACTGGTAGGCCTTAATAAAGTACCAGGTTTTGAGGGCTTTTTTGAAAAGGGCCAGGGAAGGTTGGGACTTGATCTCCAAAGGGAGAGTATTCCATAATAACGGAGCAACGATGGAAAATGCTCTACTGCCCCATCTGACCTTCTTGGAGCGGGGGACTACCAACTGATTCGCGTCTGAGGAGCGAAGACGCCTACTGGGAATATAGCGGGTTAGCAAGGATCCCAGAGCATCCGAGGAGCCTGCCAGAAGACCTCTATAGGAAAGACAGAGGAGTTTAAATGATATCCTATAGTAAAAAGGAAGCCAGTGCAGGCTCTTCCTGGCCATTGTAGCAGAAGATGCGTTTGGAAGTGCCAGAACAAATCTGGCAGCCGCATTCTGCACAACCTGAAGGCGCTGGACAAGGTACTTATTGGTCTCCGCATAAAGTGCGTTGCAATAGTCTAACCTAGAACCTACAAGAGCAATCACGGTCTGCTTACGCGCCTGGGGGGACAAATAGTGAAGGATTCTTTTAAGAATCTTAATGACTCCCCAACATGTGGCCACTGTCCTGTTGACCTGAAAGTTCATGGACAGCGAGGTGTCAAATATAACGCCGAGATTCCTGGCCGATTGGGAAGGAGTGGGGCAGGTTCCTAAAGATGTAGGCCACCACTCACTAGACCAAATGTCCTGGTCCTTACCAAAGACCAGGACCTCTGTTTTGTCGCCATTCAGCTTTAGGGAGTTTTGAATCATCCACTCCGCAACCATCTGCATGCATGACCTAAAGCCGAACGCGGATGTACTAACAGAGTGGGCCTGGGAAACCATGATTTGCGTGTCATCGGCGTATGACACCACCTCCATCCCCTGCGATCTTACTAATCTAGCAACGGGGGCCACATAGATGTTGAATAGAGTCGGACTTAAGGCTGACCCCTGGGGCACCCCACATTGCAGAGATTTGGCAGGGGAGTGGAACTCTCCAAGCATGACTCTTTGCTCTCTAAGATGTAAAAAAGAGTCAAGAAGACTCAAGGCCGGCCCTGCCACCCCTGCCTCCCTCAAACGAGATGTTAAAATAGAGGGAGACAGGGTGTCAAACGCTGCCGTAAGGTCCAATAAGACCAAAACAGTCGTCTGACCGAGATCCACCTTACGGCGAATGTTATTAACCACCATAGTAAGGGCAGATTCTGTGCTATGAAATTTCCTGAATCCATGCTGGGAACTATCCAAGAACTCAGAGGAATCTAGGAAGGTGGATAGATGGGCGTTCAGGTGAAATTCAAGCATTTTTGCTGGGGCCGGTAACAAGGATATAGGTCTGAAGTTTTTAAGTGATCCAGGGTCCAGGGAGGGCTTTTTAAGAAGGGGCTTCACTATCGCCTTTTTCCAGGCCAAGGGGAAAGTACCCTGGGCCATGGCCCCATTCATTACTTCCAGCAGCGGCGGCAAGAGAATGTCCCTACATTCCTTTAGAACTTTCAAGGGACAGGGATCCAAAGGGGAGGCAGACTTAGTCCTGTCTAACAGGAGATTGAGCCCCTCCAAGGAAAGCGGCGGAAAATGAGTAAGAGTCTTAGTTGGGTCTCTCGTCCAAGATTCTGAGATCGTAATGGCAAGAGAGGAGTTATCACCCAGCATACTCCTCTGGGTTTCTAAGGCGAGGTAAATATCCGCGATTTTCTTGTAAAAGAACTCCGAGATGTTATTACACAGCTTCTGTGAGCCCACAACTGGATCAGGCACCTGAAGGGAACAAAGAGAGTCCACGATCGTAAACAGCTCTTTAGACGAGGTAAGGGAGGTCGTAAGATTAGAGAAGAACTCCTGTTTCTCTTTAATCACTCTAGCTTTATACTCTCGCAGCAACCGTTTATGTTCCTCTCTGTCGGAGGTATCCCACGACTTACGCCTTACAACACTTCCTCTCTTATTATTTATAAGCAAACAATGTGAAGAATTACAAAGAGGAAACTCAGAGAAATAAACATATTGAAGTTAAAACAAACATACGTTTAGGAAAAAAATCAAATGCTCAGAATAGACTCATTTTACATAATCCCATAGATACTCAGGGGGTCTACGTGACCTATATAGACTAAAACACCCATGTTTTTCTCCTATTATCTACGCTATCACCACTAGCCACATTACCGGTTTGAAGACCCTTAACTACCCTTTCTACGGATCTCCTTGAGACCTCACAGTCACTCATGAATAGGAAACTGCTGCATTCATCTTCTACACTCCTCACATTGACTTACCTCCTTCTCTAAGAAGCTAGGCAGGAAAACCCCAGCAGAGCATATTCAGATCTATGAAGCCAAATGTATCTCATCGGCAATGTACAGGGCGGGAGTGTGAGGTTTTGTTGATGTCCAGCCAATCCGTAGTGGAAAATTTGTTTTTAAGAAATCTTTTATCAGTCCCAGCTAGCACCTCTTTCTTTGTCTGCCATGACGAGCCTGGTCTTCCGTATATTTCGGATCTCATAAAACTTTAACCCATCCTGTTATGGCATAGAATATGGTTAAAGGAGCAAACCAAGTTAAACAGAGAGATACTCCAAGATTGCCTTAAACCAGAGGGGGTTTTAAAAATTCCTTGGGTTAGGTATGCACAACATTTTATGAGCGACCTAGGACACGCAGAATATTTTACCGACCCAAACACAATGCAAGAAATCCCCAGAAAGAAACTAAGAAAGGAGGGTCTCCAGCACCTGGGTATAATAAGAATGTCAGAAGAGTTTTTAAAGTCTACTGTGAAACAACATCAGTTAATTTTAACCTCTTTTGACATTGAACCGTATTTAACATTTGTACCAGGTAGTTTTGACAGGTGGCTTTTAACTTGGTTTAGGCTGGGTACTGTTTATAGATTAGTGACTTTTCCAAAAATGAATGATTGGTCACGGACATTGCAACCCTGTCCATGTGACAATCAGGCTGAGCAGTACACAATACACTTAGTTTTATTTTGTAAATTTTATACTGCGTTAAGGAAAGTGTGGATACTTCCACTTTTAAAACAACAGGAGTTAAGGCAATGTCGCCGGACCTTGGTCAAACTCCAGTTTTTGGAGAACTAAAACGTAGCTTGGCGCATAGCACGGTTCTTGAAGAAAGCACTGCAGTTTAGAAAAAGTATGATATGTGATGATTTATAATTGCGATGAATTACAACTGATTGGGCATTCGCCGTTTTTTTTTAGATTAATTCCTACCATTGTTGTTTTTAACTTTTTTACTGAATTTTATATTTAGGTACTTGTATATGTGTAATATTAGGTATTGTTTGTATTTTTATGAATGTCTTATGCTTTTATGATTGTTAAAAAATGCAGTAGAATAAAGCTTTCCTTGACTTGACTTGGCCAGCCTTCCCATACAATGCAACCCTTCTGTAATTTCCCTACTCGCCATTCTCCAGCACCAAAAATAAATCATGCACTTCTTTTACATTATGAGGCCCACAAAACTTCATCAAACCTCTTTCCAAACATCCCGAATTTAATTTGACCCAATCACCCACTTCAGTATTACCAACCAAATCACTTTCACAAGAAGAGACCTTATAGCCATATCCAATCAAGAATTTTATCCTTTTTGGAGCTATCTTCTTATTGGGCTCCCTTCCCATAAACATGACAAAAGGTACTTTATCAGTGACATTGTAGGAAGCTGCCTCTCTATATTGTATACTAAAACGAAGTACACAGTGCAGAGGGTCCAGTGGATCCTCAATTGGTTTACAGATGCTAGAATAGATAATACTAACGCTCTCTTTTGTGGTAGTGTGGGCGAGCAGTTAGGCTTATCAGAGGGTAGTGCTAAGCATTTGTTGTACTCACAGAAGCAATAAATAAGACACACACTCAAAGAATAAATACAAGACCAATTTAGAAAAATAACACTTCTTTTTATATATATTTTACAGTTTTTGTTATAAATATTCACAGGGAAGGAAATGTTCAACCCTGTCCAGTTTTACGCACTATGCAATCCTATCGGATGAAAAGTCAAATATGCATAAAGGTAGGTACAGTCGGTTTCAGGGGTTCGCCTTCTGGAGTCGGAATAGCAGTGGGCCATGGTTCAAAGTGCTACCAGCAGTTCTTTAAAAACCCATCTGGGTTCTACTGGAAGCAAGGTGCTGTGAGGCTGGTAACTGGCTCCAAGGAGAAGTGGGGCCACCTGAAAAGAGGGTGCACAGGGGGACTTGTGGGCAAGTTCGAGGGCCCTCAAATGGGCCTCAGGCCACAAGGGGTCTTGGAGCATGGGTACAAAGCCAGTTTGTCGGGACCCAGGCCGTAGAACTCGGGAGCAGAGGGGTTTTGTCTGCTGGATTGAATGTACAAAGATGCACCTCATGGTCAGGGACAAGCAGATGGAAGAGTAGAAATCAAGGAGGCTGGGCCACTCTAGAAGTGGGTATCAATGATGCTGACGTCACTCGATGGCTGCTTGGTCCTGCGGTAGTGAGAGTCCGGACTGGACACTGAGGATCGGTGTTTGGTGCAGGGCGTCTGGTACTCCAGGGGTTTGTGCTGCACGGCTCTGGTTGGTCCTGGTTTCTTCAAACTTGGTGGGGAGACAGTTCTAACTTTCCAGAGCATGAGTAACTTCTCCTGGTCATCTGCAGCGTTGATCGAGCCAGGGAGCTGCAAGGTGGTGGAGCGGTCTCTGCTTGTCGGTGCCTGTGTACTGCAGGGGAGTAGCTTCTCTACTTGAAGGGAGACTTTCAGTGCTTGTTGAAGTACTGGCAGACTATCCAAGGCTTTGGTAGTTCTCCAGCTTGCAGGACGAGTCACTCTGTTGTGATTGTCGAGAGAGGGCTGAGGACGGCAGGGTTTCGCACCAAAGTTCTGCTGCAGTTCTTGCCAGGCAGTGACTCTTCCTCATCCTTCTTCTGTTAATCCGTTGAATCTGAGTGCTTGAGTTCAAGGGCGCCACGTAAATAGTCAATATTGGGGTGTTTACGGGGAGTGACAGGTAGTAGCCAATGGGCTACCTACTTTAGGGTGGTCATCTCCCGACTGGACTACTCCAACTCTCTCTATGTAGGCATCCCGGCTTACTTACTTAGATGCCTCCAGCTAGTCCAGAATCAGGCTGCCAGATTGATCTTCCATCAACCTAGATGGCATCGCATCCGGCCCCGGATGAAAAGCCTTCATTGGCTCCCTGTGGCTATGCGCGGCCTTTTCAAGGTGGGATGCACGATCTTTATAGCTCTTCATGGTAATATCCCAGCCTTCATTTCGTCTAAGATCCTACGTTATGTCCCCACTCGTAATTTACGATCTTCCAATTTGAATCTGCTTGTCACCCCCATCTTCAAACGCAAGAAACTTGGAGGTTCTCGATATGGAGTTTTAGCTCCTCAGTTTTGGAACTCGCTCCCAATGGAGCTGAGGACGGCCACCTC
Source organism: Triturus cristatus (assembly GCF_964204655.1). Classification (NCBI taxonomy): domain Eukaryota; kingdom Metazoa; phylum Chordata; class Amphibia; order Caudata; family Salamandridae; genus Triturus; species Triturus cristatus. The sequence goes on along the minus strand of NC_140582.1, from coordinate 74,817,760 downwards.
CTACGCACTGTTAAGGAAACAGCTGAAGACATGGCTGTTCTCTCAGGCATATGATAACTAGTTCTATTTCCTCTATTGCTGCATTACGTCTCCCTCAGCGCCAAGAAGCCGTTGGTGAACGAGCGCTTGATAAGTTTCTTTTAACATAACATAACATAACATACACCCTCTATTTGACAGCTTCCTGTGGGAAGCAGGCATAACCCTGACCCTAGGAGGCTAAGTCCTTCCAAAAACAACATGGATGAATCTAAAAGTGGGGTCCACATCAGCTGGCCCACCTTAGGGGGTGAGGCTGGCTGAATATGGGCACACCTCCTAATCAAACTAATTTTCCCGCCTATCTTGCCGCCTCTTGGGGTCAGGACAGGAGTGAGGTCACCCCCACTATCTGGAGAGGCCCAGGGTCGCATAACAAAAGTGGCAGGGCCTTTGAAGCTTCCCGCCCTGAAAGACCCATCCTGCTTGGACGAGGTGTTAACACCTCTGCCCAGATCAGGCTTTGTTCCTGGCCTCCGAGAGTGTTGGCTCTCAACTCAGGAGGTCAGAAAACTGTCTATGTTGGCTTGCTAGTCAAGACCAGTAACTCAACACACTAGTAGTCTGTTGGTTTTCAGTTGGCACCTCCAAGGTGCCCTCTGTGTGCATGTATTAATGAAATCCAGCACTGGCACCAGTGTGGGTTCATGGGCTACAGTGAAGCCATCATGTAGCTGGGGGACTCATAATCATGAGTGTTCAGACCATGTACCCATTATGGTTTACCTGTGTACTCGTAACATCTATGGGTGAACTTCGATATCACAGGGACAGATCCATTCAGGCAGATATGCCCACACATGGGCATAGTGCACTCTACCTTCGGGCTGTAAAGCCTACATAGGGGTGAATTACCTATACACATGCAGTGCTTGGCTGGCATGACACACAGGGATGTGCGCCATGTTGAATATTCGCTTTCTCTGCACCAAGACACCTAGGCTGTAGTGGCAGTTTGGGTGAGCTTGGTGAGGGGTCCCTTAGTGTGGCACAATTTGTGCTTCAGACCTTAGGGACCCTCTTTAGGTCCAATGCCCTGGGTTTCAGGGATAGCACTTACTAGGGACTTACAAGGGGCCTAAAGGTAGTGCAATTGTGGAAAAATCGTACAGTTTAGGGAAAGAACATCGGTGCTTGGGACCAAGTTAGCAGGAAACCAGCACACTTTCAGGCAAAGTTGCACCAGATACCAGGCAAAAACTAGGGGCTAACCATGTCAAAAGAGGCACTTTCCTACACAACTCTCCAAATGAAATCTGCATAAGCCATCTGAGCGGTCTGTGGTCGGTTTGAACAAGGAAGTGAATCCCAAACAGGTATGGTCTCAGCTTCTTCAGGAACCAAACCACAGCAAAGGCTTCCCTCTCAATGGCACTCAAATGTTGTTCCCTGGGGAGTAACATTCCTGCTTATAAAAGCAATAGGCTGGTCATGGCCATCATCAGTGGTTTGGGATAGGACCAATCCTATCCCTTGCTCAGAGGCATCAGTGTGCACAGTGAACTGTCAAGAGTAATCTGGAGCTTAGGTGCTGAGGACATTGCATCTTTCAGGGTGTCAAAAGCCTTTTGACAACTAAATGTTCAGTTTACATTTTTAGGCATTTTATTGGAGGTGAGTTCTGTGAGGGGGGGGCCTCACAAACCTCCTGTCATACCCAGCCAAGCAAATGAATGCCATGACTTGGGTCTGGGTGGTTGGAGCCTCCCAATCAAGAATAATAATAATAATACTGACATTTGTAAAGCGCGAACAGCTACCTCTGATGGAGGTGTCCCGGTGCTGTAGCAACAGGTGGCCCACACAGGCGGCACAGCAACATAACCCTCGAAATTTAGCTAAGACTGAAGAATGGTTTGGGCTTTGGGTTGTAAGTGTTGAACTTGGCCTCCACCTACAAGGTGGCACAAATATACAAGCATACCCTACCCTATCTGCCACTTGGATGCCATGATAGTGAGGCCTGCAGTCTGCAGGTCCTGCAAAACCTTGCCAAGGTGGATCAGATGATCCTGCCAGGTGGAACGATAGACCGCATTATCATCAGGATATGCTGCACTAAAAGCTTCCAGCCCAGCAAGGACTTGGTTCAACAACCTAAGGAAGGTTGCAGTGGCATTCTTTAGGCCAAAGGGCATAACAGTGGACTGATAATGCCCATATGGAGTGGAGAATGCTGTCTTTTCTTTTACTCCTGAAGCCATGCCAATATGCCAGTACCCTGACGTCATGTCGAAGGTGCTGAGAAATGTGGCTTCTCCCAATTTGTCTATTGTCTTTCTCTGCTCTGGGTATGGAGTGAGCATCTGTCTTAGTGATAACACTGAGACCTCTGTAGCCTACGCAACACCTCAGTTCTGGTTCCCCACCCTTGGAGTGAGGCTTGGGGACTAAGACAACTGGGCTAGCCCAGGGACTGTCAGAGGGTTCAATAAACTCTAGCGCCAACATCTTTCTGACTTAAGCTTTGATGCTCTTCTTTACATGATCAAACTGTTGACAGATCTTGTTTTTGACAGGCATGCTATCTCCAGTGTCTACATCATGGGTGAATCCAGTGTGTCTCTCCAGTGGGTAAGGAGAAGAGCCCAGCATACTGCTCCAGGACTTGCTTACAGTCAGCTTGCTGATGGGCAGAGAGGGTGTCCGAATAGACCACTCCATCCACTGACCCATCTTTGGGGCTGCTGGAGAGGAGGTCAGGGAGAGGTTCACTCTCTGCTTCCTGATCCTCATCAGTGACCATCAACATAGTCACTTCAACCCTGTCATGAAAAAGTTTGAGGTGTTAACATGGATGACCCTCTTGGGACTCCGGCTAGTGCCAAGGTCAACCAAATAGGTGACCTCACTTCTCCTTTAAAGGATAGAGTAGGGAACACTCCATTTGTCCTGGAGGGCCCTAGGTACCACAGGCTCCAACACCCATACGTTCTGCCCTGGTTTGAACTCCAGCATGGCAGCCTTTTGGTCATACCAGAATTTTTGAATCTCTTGGCTGGCCTCAAGGTTGTTTTTACCTTGTCCATGTACTCAGCCATCCGGGTACAGAGGCCTAGTATATAGTCCACAATATCTTGTTTAGGCTCTTTGAGAGGTCTCTCCCTTCCTTGGCCAGATAAAGTGGTCCCCTAACAGAAGTGCCAAACAGAAGTTCACAGGGGGAATAACCTACTTCCTTCTGTGGCACTTCTCTGTAAGTAAAACGCAGGCATGGCAAAAGGACATCTCATCTCTTCCTGAGCTTTTTAGGGAGTCCAATGGTCATGCTTTTAATGGTCTTGTTGAATCTCTCAACCAGGCCATTAGTTTGTGGGTGATATGGGGTAGTGAACTTGTAAGTCACTCCATATTCAGTCTACATGTGTTTCAGGTAGCCAGACAGTTTGTAGTTCTGTCTGACACCGCCTCCTTAGGAAAACCCACCCTGGTAAATATACCAGTGATGGCTCTAGCCACTACAGGAGCTGTGGTAGATCTAAGGAGAATTGCCTCAGGATACATGGTAGTATGATTCACTACTGCCAGCATGAATCTGTTTCCTGATGTAGTTGGAAGGCAAAATGGACCAACAATGTCAAATCCAACCCTTTTAAAGGGTACCCCAACCACTGGAAGTAGAACCAAGGGGGCCCTTGGGTGGGCACCAGCTTTGCAGCTGGCTTGGCAAGAGGCACAGGAGTTGCAAAATGCTTTCACCTTCCGAGACATGTTTGGCCAGTAGAAGTGGATGACGAGCCTGCTCCAAGTTTTGGTCTGTCCAAGATGCCTAGCTAGGGGGATGTCATGTGTCAATGTGAGGAGAAACTCTCTGAACTGCTGAGGTACTACCACTCGCCTGGTGGCATCAGGTTTGGGGTCTCTGGCCTCAGTGTACAGGAGCCCTTCCTCCCAATAGGTCCTGTGGGAGCCACTGACATCTCTCTGTTCCTGGGCAGCAGCTTGCTGTCTCAGGCGTTTAAGAGAAGGACAGGTCCTCTGTCCTTGGCACAGATGTTCCCTAGAGGGTACCCCTGGGCCTAGGATCTCTGCTGTGTAAGGCCCAAGTTCCTAGGGATCATTTCCCTCTGGGGATGACAGGTTCTCTCCCTGGGTAGAGGAGACCTGAGCTTGTGGCTATTCATTAGCTGGTTTCCCAGACTACTTACCTTTTCTCTTGGAGGGTTGGTCCATCCTTTCAGGCTCCAACATCTCTTTTTCACCATGGGTCTTGCTCTGTGCTTGGCTTTTACGCACACCCATTCAGTAATTCCCAGCATGGCTGCATGGGACCTAAGCTCGACCTCAGCCCAAGCTGAGGACTCCAGATAATTCCCTAGCAGACATTCAACCAGGATTGCAGAAGAGACCACTACCCAGTTCAGGCCAGTAACCCCTCCCCTTTCTAAGCCTACCATCGCCATGGGATGGATTTTTCTGAAATTGTCAGTGTTGGTGACTGAATAGGTCTGTCCAGTCAGGTACTGTCCTGGAGAAACCAGTTTCTTTGCCACCATGTTGACACTGGCACCTGTATCTTACAGGGCTTCTACCTTAATCTCATTAATAAAGAGCTTCTGTTTGTATTTTTCCATATTAGGAGGCCAAACAGCTACGGTTGCAAGGTCCACACCATGCTCAGAAACTTATGTAGCTTCTGTGTGCACTCTGATTTGGTCAGGACACACTTGGGATCCAACCTGGAGACTTGCTTTTTTGCTTTTTTAGGATCCCAATTCCAATCTTGGTGCCCAGTTTTTGGTTGTGAAGATTTTTGGGGCCCACCGTTCTTAGCAGGTTGTGGGAGCCTTTAGAAGACTCTTTAATTTTATCCTTGAGTCGTTCACCCTATTTTCTCTAGCGGGGCTTAGTAACCCCTTTTTGTTTTGGTCATCCCCACCAGTGGAAGTTTTAGTTACCCTAGTCTTGACACAGTGTTCCCTCTTCTTTCCCAATTATTGGGGAGAAATTGTATCTAGGTCTACCAAGAACTGGTGCAACTGTTCTTGATAACAATTACTCAACAGCTGTTCTTTATTAATCAAACTTTACAGCTCATCATAGTCATGCATATTTTTACCTTTCAACCAGTCACCTAGTGTCTTCACTGGAAAGCCTACAAAATCTACCCAGGACTGACTCTGGGGTTTTCGAGCCTCCGTTAACCTGGTTCTTCAGTGGTGTGCCCAAAGCCCTCAATCAGGGTACCCCTTGTGTGGTCATAGGACTCAGCTTCTGTTCCTGTCAGTGTCAGGAGTCTATCCCTACAATTACCAGAGAACAGTTCCCAAAGGAGAGTGCTCCAATACATCTGGCTGACCTTCCTGTCACTACAGGCTCTCTCAAATGCTGTGAACCATTTTGTGATGTCATCACCTTCTGTTTACTTTGGAACAATCCCTTTTGAGATTTTAGGGTCAAAGGATTCTTCTTTGTCTCTAGGTATGATATTGCTGTCACCTTTTATAGGTCCTAAACCCAAATCTTCTCTTTCCCTCTAAATGGCCAGTATCCTGTCCTCCAGGGTGATTCTTCGGGCCAATCTTTCAAGAAGAGCCTCGTCTTTGGACAGACTACCTGAGTGATTTGAGCCGTCCTCCCTAGAGGTAGGTACCCATGGCACAGTGGGTCATTTTTGAGGTGTCCTCTGTTTCAAGTTGAGACATATTCAGGTCATCCTCAAAATCAATACCAACAGTAGTTTGGGAACAGCCCGGGCTCTACGGGGAGCAAGGTGCTGGTGAGGCTGGTAGCTGATGTGTTACGGTGAAGGGGGCCACCTGAAAAAAGGCTGCACATAGGGACTTGTGAGAAAGTCAGAGGGATCCTATATGCAGCTGGTTCTTAATATAGGGTACTAAAAAGAAGTACAATGTGAAGAGAGTCAGTGAATTCTCTATTGGTTGACAGAGGCAAAAGTAGATAATAATAACACTCTATTTGTGGTAGTGTGGGCGAGCAGTTAGGCTTATCAGAGGGTAGTGCTAAGCATTTGTTGTACTCACAGAGGCAATAAATGAGACACACACTGAAATAATAAATTTGAGACCAATTTAGAAAAAAAACAATTCATTTTATATATACTTGCGAACCAAGACCTACGTTCACAAATAGGTACTGAATTTCTTGTGACTTTTCAAAGATAAGCAAATAGGTCAAAGTTGTGGACAATTATGCACCATACAATCCTATGGGAGGAAAAAGCAGGTAGGTAAAGCACACAGAACAGACAGTTGTAGGGGTTTACGTTCCAGGTTTAGAGTAGCAGGATCCAAGGTTCAAGATTCTACCAATAGGCCATCGGGTGCGTCCCGAATTCCGCCGGGAGCAGAGAAGTGGTGGAGTTGGTAGCTGGTGCACCCTGGGGCATGGGTGCCTTCCAAAAACAAGCTGGACAAGCAAGTCCAAGAGTTCCCAAATGGAGGCTAGGGTCGCAAGGACCTTAGGGATAAGAGAACACAGCCAGTTTGTCGTTACCCAGCCAGGTGCATAAAGGGGCACCTCCTTGTCAGGGGCTGACAGCTGGCAGGGGCGAATTCAGGACTGCTGGACCACTCTCGCAGCGGGTCTCAGGGGTCTTGATGTCCCTCCGTGGCTGCTGGGCTCTGGTACAGTTGGAGTTCCAACTGGACTCTTTCATGTTGGTCTGCAATGCAGGGCATCTGGTACCCTGGGGATTGGTACTGCATGGCTCTGGTCGGTCCTGGTGCCTGCACCCTGGAAGGGGAGACAGATTTGACCTTCCAGAGCATGAGTACCTCTTCCTGGTCATTTGCTGCACCAGTTGGGCCGGGGACTGCACTCTGCGGTTTATATGCCTGCGGTCTGCAGAGGAGTAGCTCCTCTACTCCAAGGGAGCTCTTGAGCAGTGTGCGAAGGCTGGTAGTCCTCTGGGGTTCTTAGAGGCCACACAGCTGCAGGACAAGAATGTTCACCTCGATTGTCAAGTCTTGAAGTGCAAGCAGGGGTTTGAGGCAAAACACAGCAACAGGCACTCTGTTCTCGGGTTCAGAAGCTCTTCTTTCTCCTATTGGCCTTTAGATCTGTTGAATTTGAAGTTCTGAGTCGAGGGGTGCCACCTAAATGCTATATTTAGGAGCGTTAAGGGGAGTACCAAGCAGTTGCCAATGGGCTACCTACCTTTAGGGTGACTACGCCCTCTATATGACCACTTCCTGTGGAAAATTGACATAACCCTAATAGGCTAATTCTCTCCAACACAAGATGAAGGATTGTGAAAAGGGTGGTGCTGGCTAGGTGTGGGCACACCTCCTAATCTAATTCATTTTCCCACCTGCCCTCCCATCCAAATTGGGGACAGACAGGGGGGGATGGCATCTTCACTAACTGGAGAGGCCTGATTCTCATTTCAAAGGCGGCAGTGCCTTTGAAGTTACCCGCTCTGGAATGCTCATCCTGCTTGGGGGAAGTGTGACCACCTCCGCACAGAGCAGGCTTTGTTCCTGACCTCCGTGAGTGAAGGCTCTCACCTCAGGTTAGAAACATGTTTAGTGGTGGCAGACTAGCTGAGACCAGTCGGTAACCATGCTGGTAGTGGAAAGGTTTTCAGGGGGCACCTCTAATGCCGTTGGCATTTCGACCCTATGATAATGTGTTAGTAACTGCGCATCATACCGGGTCTCCCTCATCTGAGTTCGCTTAGTATGAAGGGGGTATGCACCACCCGCTAAATCATCACGTATGATTCCCTTTGATTTATAAAATTCCTCAATTGAATTCATCACTCTCGATGGAAGGGATTCCTCACAATGGAGCAACAGCCGGATTGCTCACACTACCACTTTGTGTATTCACACTAAGTGAACCCCAGCTGGGGTCAGTAGTGCTATGAAACACATTTTAATGTAGATATATGCCAGGACACAAGCTCTGTGTGCCTGACTACATCGTTTGAAGGCTGTCCTCTGGTTTGTTACCATTTTAGTCCTGAGGAAAACCCGGTATGATGCGTAGTTACTAACACATGATAAATGGATCAAAACGTAGACACCATTGTTTTATGTCTACGTCAGCTATCCTATGATATAAAACAAAAATATAAGGATATCCTAAACTTTAATCTTTTGACGTCAGACATTGGGGCCCGATTCACAGAACTAACTTAAGACAAAATCCTAAACTTACTACCATTTTGGTATTCACAGAAGGCACTTACTCATTTTGGTATTCACAGAAGGCACTTACTCATTTCGGTATTCACAGAAGTTAGGAATCCTAACTTTAGGACTGCTAAATGCCTTCTGTGAATACCGAAAGTTTTAAAATTAGGATTTTTCTCAATTTAGTAGTAGTAAAGTTAGGAGTCCTAACGTTAGGACTCCTAAACTGAGAAAAATCCTAATTTTAAGACTTTCGGTATTCACAGAAGGCATTTAGGAGTCCTAAAGTTAGGACTCCTAACTTCTGTGAATACCGAAGTGAGTAAGTGTCTTCTGTGAATACCAAAATGAGTAAGTGCCTTCTGTGAATACGAAAATGGTAGTAAGTTTAGGATTTTGTCTTAAGTTAGTTCTGTGAATCGGGCCCTATATGTTTTCATTGTCTCAAGCTTTGAGTGTTAACACTGGGATTATTTAATTCTCACTATGTATATGTTTCTGTGATTTATTGTATGTATTTTATGTGTTAAGGCCAGCAGATAATTTGCACACAAAAAAAGTGAATAATATGTTTCATGTAAAAGAAATGTTAGATGTATGACAGTCAATATATTTTATTAGAAACTGCCTTGTGGATCATGACTGTGGTTTTGATAAATCTTTCAGAAATAACTCGATATTCTTTTTCGAAGGGATCGTTTTGTGACTCTCTGGCATCAGTGTTGAATGGTTAACAGGTTTTGCAATTCTTGGTGATGAATTGTGTTACACACCCTTGGGAGGTAGCTGTTTGCTTTTGCATCAGCTCCTACCAAGAAAAAGCAAACATAACTCATCTTTCTGCAAGCCAGAGCTGTCAAACAGCTCCAGCTTGCAGAAAGCAGAGTTTTCATCTGTCCTTCTGCATGCAAATATGCCTGTAGAAAAACAGATGATAACATTGCTCTCTCAGCCATTCAGGAGCCCCCTGTCTGTCACAGCAATGCTGTCTCCTGCAGGGGGCGGAGAGCCGTCAGGGACCCCAGGAGCCTTGAGGCTCCCCCTGTGGTACCCAACGTAAGTCACTGGGTGCCCTAGGGACACCCAGAATAAAGAGGTCTGGCCCTGGTGGATGGGGTGCCCTGGGCAGAAATCGGTCCGGGAAGGGTAGCGCAGGCCCCTCTCTCATATTACGTAATGGCTGGGCCCCGGCAGATGGGGTCCCCGAGGCCGTGAACAGCCTGGGGAGGGGGGCTGCGCGGCCCCCACCTTATTTAATGAGTTTGTTTTAAAAGGCCGGAACTTGAGGATAGTGTCTCCCGGGGCCGAAATCCGCCTGTGGAGGGGGGCTGTGCAGCCCCCTCCTCCATTGCAAAACAGCTGGGCCCCAAAGAATGGGGTACCCAGGCCCAAAATCAGCCTGGGGAGGGCGGATGCGCGGCCCCCACCCTATTAAATATTCTTTTTTTTTAAAAGGAGGGGTGGGGTCCCTGGGCCTGAAATCGACCCAGGGAAGGGGATCGAAATTGGCCAAGGGAGGGGGACTGCACAGACCCCTGTCACAATAAAAAAAAAAGGTTGGCACCAGGGGAAGTCACCAGAGGCCCTGCCCCATTTCTTTTCACTGGAGAAAACAAAGGTTACAGGGGCGTTATAGTCAGGAATAGAATTATGATAACCATAGATATTCACTGAAAAAAAAAATGTCACAGAGGTGTGCTAGTTAGGTAGGGTGACCAGACGTCCCAGGTTTTCCTGGACAGTCCCAGTTTTCAGCAGACTGTCCCGGTGTCCCGACACATTTCTTTATTTTGAAGAAATGTCCCAGTTTTTGGGACAAAAGTCAGGTAATTACAAAGAGAATTGGAAGATATGCTCTCCTTACACAGGAGCTTCAGAAGAATAAAAAAAAAAGCAATTTATTTTGTTTCAGTCAGGCAGCATGGGAGGAGTTCGGCTGCATGCTCCCAGCAGAGAGGAGACAGGGTAGAGAGAAGGGAAGGGGCCATAGGATTGAGGTCCTGCCACCATAATGTTAAGGAAATAGGGCCTTGTAAAGGTATGCACGTGTATGAGTGTATGCGCGTATATACTTTGAAAGTCTACTACACATAAACACCCATTCGCACACACGCACGCACACACACACATGCAAAAACCAGGACAGGCCAGATATAGAAATCAGACTAAAGGCTTTAGTCCTACTTTTATTTCTGGTGTGTCTCAGTTTTTGGTTGTCAAAATCTGGTCATTCATAGTCATGCTCAGATTTCACTTGTACAAAGCCATTGAAATTCAGCAGTTATAGTTACCTGAACTAACTATAACGTACACCCCCGCAATGCATTGCTTATGACCTCACATGTTACACCACTTATGACATGGTCAGTGAAATCAGTGATGACATCACTGATAACATTTCAAATGACATTACTGATGACATCATCCACAGAACCACTCACACAACCACTCACATACTTATTCACAGACCCATACAAGTACTCACACTTCCATAGAGCCATTCACACACCCACTCACTGACTCATGCAGCCACTCACACAACCATTTACTCACCCATAGTCACTGATATAATCAGTCACTCACCCCCACAGCCACTCACATAGCCATACACTCACCCATACAGCTACTCACACACAGACTTATTCGTCTATACAGTCACTCACACATCCACTCACACACCCATACAGCTTCTCAATACAGCCCCGCACTCACATGGCCCAGGGATCGTGACCCTCAGGGCTGGCTCCTGCTTTGTCCCAGGGTACCCACCCCTGGGACATTGCTGTTAGGACGCCCCTTTGCTGGGGCAGCTGTGCGCGGTACAAAAATCAGTAACATAACATAACATAACATAACATAACATAACATATGGCTTGACAGGCTCCTGCTAAGCCATAGCAAACTGTACTCCGTTTTGAGCAAGCAAGAACATTATGCTCTTGCTTGTTCTAATCGGAGCACAATTGCTTTTACACACAGGAAGCTGCATGTTAGCAGCTCCCTATGTGAAAAAGCAATACCGGCTCCCACAGGAGGCGGGGAGCCGGCAGGGACTGTGGGGGCCTCCAGGCTCCTCCTGGAATCCCCGTCTTTAGTGAGTGGGTGACCTGACAGGGCACCCACATTGGAGTCTGGGCCCCAGAGAATGGGGGCCTTGGGGCCAATTTCGGCCAGGTGGCAGCTGCCAAGCCCCCCTCCCTTTTAGATTTAAAGAAATTGTAAATAATAAATTGCTGGGCCCCGCGGATGGGGCTCGAGGGTCAAACTTAACCCGGGGAGTGAGGCAGCAATGCCCATCCTCCTTCATTCTAAATAGGCCTGACCCCGCAGGATGGGGTCCCCGGGGCACAAATTGGCCCAAGGAAGAGGGCCACATGGCACCCCTACCTCAACAGAGAAAAAAAGAAAAAGTCTGGCAAGACACCAGAGGCCCATCCCCTTTCTCCACCACTCTGCAAACGCACCTCCTGGCATACTGCTATTTGGGGGATAAAGTCCCCCAGGGTCCAGAGGGTCCTTGGGGTCAGGCAAAACTCCGGTTACCTCCAGTAAGTCCCACACAGTGGGGTTGCTGAGAGGCCTTTGGAGACTACGCCCCCTTTCTCCACCACTCTGCAAAAGCACCTTCTGGTGCACTGCTGGTTGGGGGATGAAGTCATCCTAGATGCTGAGGGTCCTTGGGGGCCAAGAAGCCCTCCTGTTACCTCCTGTAAGTCCCACATAGCTTGATTAATGAGAGGACTTCAGAAGCCTCGCCCCCTTTCCCCACTGCTCTGTAAAAGCACCTCGTGGTGCACTGCTGGTTGGGGGATAAAGTCCCCTTGGCTCCAGAAGGTCCTTGGGGACCAACAGGCCCTGCTGTTACCTCCAATAAGACCCACACAGCTTGATTGATGAGAGGACCCCCGAAAGCCACACCCCTTTCTTCATCACTCTGCAAATGTGCCTCCTGGTGCGCTGCTGTTTGGGGGATGAAGTTCCCTTGGCTCCAGAGGGTCCTTGGGGCCAAATACCCCTCCTGTTACCTCCAGTAAGTCCCACAGAGCATAGTTGCTGTAAGGACTTCGGAGGCCATGCAAATGGGCCTACTAATGCACTACTGCTTGGGGGATGAAGTCCCCTTGGTTGCTGAAGGCCCTTGGGGGTCAAGATGCCCTCTTGTTACCTCCAGTAGGTTCTTTACAGCAGAATTCCTGAGATCTGGCAGGAGGTACCACCCCCTTTCTCCACCACTCTGCAAATGCGATTACTAGTTAAAAAAACATAGAAATTCACTTAAAAAACCAAAGGTTACAGGGACGTTATAGTTAGAAAATAGAATTTGAAGAACTAAAGAAATTCACTGAAAAAAACAAAGGTTACAGTGACCTTATAGTTAGGAAATAGAATTTAAAAAACATTAGGAATTCACAGAAAAAAACAAAGGTTACAGGGACGTTATAGTTAGGCTGAGATTTCACTAGTACAAAACCAATGAAATTCAGCAGTTATACTTACCTGAGCTAACTATACCTTACGCCCCCGCAATGCACTGCTTATGACCTCACATATTACATCATTCATGACATGGGCAGTAACATCACTGATGACATTTCACATGACATCACCAATGACATCACTGATGACATCATCACGTGAGTGTGACCATTTTCAGGCACCTATGAGGGTTAAACATATATACTAATCTACTACAAAAGTTAGATTAGTATACTAAGTGCTCTATTACTGAGTGATACTCCTTTTACCATATAATGTGAGTGGCTGTGTGAATGTATGTATCCTTGTGTGTATTGGTGTATAAGTGGCAGTATTGATGTATACGTGGGTGTGTGAGTAGTGGTGCCCCTGTAACCTTTGTTTTCTTCAGTGAGTGTGTGTATATATATTATTATATGGATTACCAACAGGGACAAATCTATACCTTCTCACGAAGGTTTGACAACATTAGGAGGCACCAACTGTCGGAGAAGGCGCAAAAGACACCCCAGAGACAAGTGGCGGAAACCAGTTCTGAATTGAGTTCAGAGGTGGAAACAGACCCAGAGGAGGGTGTTTCCATGGGTCCTAGCAGCGAGCCTCCATCCATTGTATAGGAACTCAGTTTTTTAAGGCTGGACCGGACTTTAAATCTCGGACCTCGATCTCAAAGAAAAGAGAAAGTTGGCAATCCAAAAGGAAAAGAAAAAATAGACGGACTGGGCACAAATCAGTCAGTATCAACAAAACAAACCCGTCAGAGAAAGTGAACCTGGACAATTCCAAAACAGTGATCAACCTATCAGACATGGAATTATCTGAGCAACAAAGAGACATTTTATCACTAGGCCTTTCCTACTGCACACCTACAAACTTTAATTAGGTTCAAACGAAAATTGATTTGTACAAATTTGTGAGGAAACTCAAACTCCAGAAACATTTTGATTTGCAATCGACTGAACCCATTGTAAGGAATGGGGAAAGTGACCCATCAGGAAAATTGGCAGTCGCGGACGTTGAGCTGCTCCAGGACTTGAATCAACTGGAGAGGGAAGGAGAAGCCAACAGTACACAATTTGGTGAAAACCTAGGAGGTGATCTCTGCTATAGGGTGGCATCACCATTCAAACCTAATTCTGTCTTTACACCAATAATGCAGAGGGATGGGTTAGATATGTTTTCGGAACTTGTGACTACTGATATGAAAAGACTGGCAGGGGAATCTAGAAAAAGATTCAGGCTAGAAAACACCGGGAGAACTCATGAATACAATGCCGTGATGCAAAGGATATCAGCCAGGAATGATATTGTAGTGTGCCAATCGGACAAGGGGGGAAATATAGTGCTATGGCCTCTCCCATTATATAAAACTGAAGCGTACCTGCAACTTAACGACAAACTTTGTAACAGCAGAATGTCACAAAACAGTTTTCATGTGATTAAAGACAAATTTCATGAGGATACATCTAGGTGGCTAGGGATGGGTCTACTAACGAATGATGAGTTTACATTTTTGAGAGTAGAACATCCAATCATACCGATCATGTACTTGATTCCTGAAATTCACAAGAATGCGCTCAACCCCCCCCCCCCCCGACCCCCCCACTCCGGAAGACCTATCATACCAGCTATAGGGGGGTTATTTGAAACCTCATCCAAATACATAGATCATTTCCTACAAGAACATGTAAGGAATCTACCATCATTTATCCTAGATACTAGTGATTTTCTCAAATAGGTGTATGACATCACATGGGATGACGGCTATGTCTTTATGACCTTAGACACATCGTCCCTTTACACTAGGATCAGACATGATCAAGGATTGAGGGCAACTAAACATTTTTTAAGTGCCAGACCAATAAGTGCATACCAGCACCCTTTAATAGTACTCTAGATGATAGAGTAGTACTTTGACAACAATTTATTCTTGTTCGACAAACATCTATTCAAACAAATACATGGTACAGTGATGGGCACCTGCTTTGCCCCCAGCTATGCAAATTTGCATATGGGCTGGTGGGAGGAGCAGGTGCTCGCAACAGAGTTCGCTGTTGAATGGATGGACAACATAGTCCTCTGGGCTCGCTACATCGATGATCTTTTTGTTCTATGGAAAGGCTCCTTAGAATCTGCTGGGGAGTTCGCAAGCGGCATAAACTCCAGTGACCTCAATTAATCCTTTACCAGTAAGACAAGCAAGAATGAAGTTGAGTTCTTTGATCTTAATGTGTTTGTACAAGACCATAAGATTCAAATGAAAACATTCAGAAAGGAGACTGCAGAGAATTCAATTCTTCATGTGGTGTTTGTTAAGCGTGACTACTCACCTGTAAGGGTCTCAAGGCGCTGGGGGGTGTGGAGGGGGGATTCGCAGGTCCCATTCCATCAAGGAGGGGGTCTGTCAAAGAGCCAGGTTTTGAGGTTTCTTGCGAAGATGGGGAGCGATGTTATCTGTCTGAGGTGGAGCGGAAGGTCGTTCCAGGCTCTGGCCGCGCAGAAGGAGAAGGAGCGGCCTCCCAATCTGGTCTTTCTGGTGCGGGGGAGCACGGCGTAGGAGAGCTGGGCTGATCGTAGGGTCCTTTGGGGAGCGTGGAATTTGAGTCGGCTATTCAATATGTGGAGAGTTTCCATCCATTTAAATTGAGGCAGAGTATTCCCTATGCTGAAAACCTCCACATGAAACACAATTGCAGTGATGAACAATCCTTAGAGCAGGTCCAAGAGGAATTAGAGCAGAGATTTCAAGCACAAGGCTATGACCAATCTATATTGAACGTTTCTAAGGCTAAAGTAAAGACTATACCCAGGGAGACATTACTGTTCAAAGAGAAAAAAAGTGAGGCCAGTAATTGGGGAGAAGTGAGGATGATTACAGGTTTCAATTTGTACCGTCAGGAAGTGAGAAACATCCTAAGGTCACATTGGAATTAATACGCAGAGATCCAATCATTGGGTAATCCATGTCAAGTATTCACTTCTCTCCTTTAAGCGGGCCAAATCTATGAGAGGAGGACCCTGTACCAGTAGCCCTGAAATGGTCAAGCCTGAGACTTGGCTTACTACCAATTCAGGGTTCAGAAAATGTCACAAATGTAGGTATGTACAATAGGTCAAAACAAGAGTAAATTTTCAAGTCCACTGTATAATACCCCATTCAAGATACGTCACTCCTACAATTGTAGGAGTGATTTTGTGGTGTATGTGTTTCAGTGCTCATGCCATAAGATGTATATAGGCAGCACCAAACATATGGTGCACATAAGGATTTTACAGCACTTACAAGCTATAGCCAGGGATGACAGAACCTATCCAGTAGCGTGCCATATACATGAAAAACACGGGGGGAAAGCAAATGATCTGGTGTACTATGTCATTAACTCGCTCCCGAATAATGTGAGAGGTGGCAATAGAGAACAAAAGCTGCGTAGACTGGAGTCTCGTTATATCATTATGTTGAACAGCAAAATACCAAATGGTCTGAATTCGGATGAAGAACTCTTCATACATTTGTAACTGCACCAGATAAGGTTTCTATGAAGCAATTCCCCCTACTACTCAGCTTCGAATAAGTGCTTTATGCCGCAACTGCAGAGGTCTGATATGCAGTTCACATGTTTTTAATATTTACAAGAACTTAGGTATCACTTTCAGTATATTTAGTGTATTATTTCGTTGGAATTTAAGTTTTGTTTAGTTTCATTATCAATTAATTATTTTTGTAAGTGCTATCCCAGAGAGAAATTCGAGGAAGGGCAATTTGGGTTCATATCATTCCATGTAAGATGTTATTCCATTATGATTATTGAATGACCTGGACACTTGTCTAGGACACAGTCCCCATTAGTCCCAATCAGTCCCCATTAAACTCAGCCGATGTTCGTTTACCAAATGGGGCTTACCTTGGTTGTATAGAACATCATGCATTTATGTATATGTACAAAGGGGGCCTAAGTGGACTACTGAGTTTGTAAGAATTTGTGGTGTAAAATTCCAATATGCTTTTGAAAAATAATGAAATTTTACCCTGCTTGCCCTGCATATAGCTCTCTCAAAATCAGATTGAGACAGAGTGTTTGTGGCACCTTGGATCGTTTGAATTCAAGGTAGTATGTCTCTCTCATTAGTTGATGGCCGTGTATTACTCTTTGATATGTGAAATAACATGAAAAGTATAAATTACACTGCCGATGAGACATGCGACAATGATATATCTCTAAAAATGTTATGGAATTCAATGCTGCACTCTGCACTTTATTTCATTTCATTTTATTGTATTTAACATTTTACTTGTTATTCCGTTATTGGATGCAATGTACCATCTTTAAATAGTATTTTTTCAGTGTTCACACTGAGTTGAAATGACCTAAGAGGTACTTAAGGGCAAAGAAAATGGCGGCCGCACTATGTGAACAAGGTGGTAGATACCACCGAAATGCGTCGACCCGTGTCAGCTTCTGCCGTGAAATAAACACTCTTTTCAGTATTGCATGATGCCGCTGCCTGCTTTTGGAGAAAAAGGGGCAGGAATGCCATTGATATATATATATATAGATATATTACCTACTGGCAGTCGCCAGTAAGTAGTTATAGTTAGGACCTATTTTCCATAGAAAATCCGCAACATTCTATTTGGAATAACGTTGGTGCCGATTGACGAATGTTCGCGAAGTTTTCCAAACTTTTGGCCAGCTTCGGTCCGCTCCTATCCTGAAAATTTCACGGTGGTTCATCAAGCGGGGGCCGAGAAAAAAGGGGGGTCCCAAAAAGCAGTTTCCCCTTGCATTTTCCCATAGGACCTGTTGAGGAAGTCCTCAGTTCAGACTCGTGCCTTTTGCTTAAATGGTGTAAATCCATTCAGTATTTCCTGAGAAAATTAGAGTTAAAAAGATAGATATATCTGGGCGGAGCCTAACCACACATCTCATCGTGAGATCTGATTGGCTGTCAGTACTTCATCCAAGAAGTGTTGGCAGCCATCTTGGGACCAATATACATGATAGCACCTCATTAAAAAGCATTGCAGTTAATAGAAGGTGTTAAGACTTTAGTTACATTATAAATCATTTGTTGAGGGTACCATACTCATTTTAGGAATTGTGGTGTGTTCTAAGGTGATTTTACCATGTGAAAAAGCCTTCTGCTGTGATATCATGAATCATGTTTGAGAGAAAACTATTTTCTCATGCTTTTCCCACAGAGGTTTGGAAGGTGATCTATAAGCTAAACTGAGAGCATATTTTCTGTAAATTCACATTATCTTTCTCAGTCATGTGAGAATGAAGTCTGACATTCTCAGTAAAACATGTACATCCAACAAGGGCAGAGACTGTCAGTTGATTCCTTTGTGTTCTACTGCAGCTTCCCAGAGTGTTCTAAAGAACAACTAGAGCGCTAACAGTCCTACTTATGACGAACGTATTGCACACCTGAAGCCATCTTGATTGGAATAAAGTGGTAACTCTTAAAACATTTAATTTAAAAAGGAACAAAATGAGGGGGTTCATTTTGCCATAAAAAGTATGATTAGTGCTGCAGAAAGAAAAATTAGGGACTTCTCAAATCCTCTTCTATTTCATTAAAAAATTCGGACATGCAGACTGAAACATGCACTTTCAATACCAGCAGCAGACTTCCCTGGTGACCAGTAGCGTTACTACAGTGATCTAATGAGCAACTAGAGTGCTAACATTCTGAATTTATGGCAAATGTGTGACACATCTGAATGCCTTCTTGATGGAATCAAAGTAAAAAACTGAAAGTATTTCCTACTGAGGAGACTGTAGTAAATGAGGAATTAGGAAACTTCATAACAAATAAGTCTCCCAAAATGGCCACCAGAGACAAAAGAGTCCAAATGTAGCCCAAATATCACCCAGATGTAGCCCAAGTATAGCCCAATGACAGAATGTCCCAGAGTGTTCTAACGAACAACTAGAGCGCTAACAGTCTTACTTATGACAAAAGTATGGCACACCTGAAGCCATCTTGATTGGAATAAAGTGGTAACACGTAAAACATTTAATTTACAAAGGAACAAAATGAGGGGGTTCATTTTGCCATAGAAATTATGATTAGTGCTGCAGAAAGAAAAATTAGGGCACATTTTAACTTCTTAAATCCTCTTCTATTTCATAAAAAAATTCTGACATGCAGACTGAAACATGCACTTTGAATACCAGCAGCAGACTTCCCTGGTGAGCAGTAGCTTTACTACAGTGATCTAATGAGCAACTAGAGTGCTAACATTCAGAATTTATGGCAAATGTGTGACACATCTGAATACCTTCTTGATGGAACCAAAGTGAAAAAATTGAAAGTATTTCCTACTGAGGAGACTGCAGTAAATGAGGAAATTAGGAAACTTCATAACAAATAAAACTCCCAAGATGGCCACCAGATACAAAAGAGCCCAAATGCAGCACAAATATCACCCAGATGTAGCCCACATGTAGCCCAATGACAGAAGTGTGCAAAACACTTATTTTTTGTGTATTTGCAGTTTTATATAGTGCAGACTTGTCAGGTATTGGAGTGCTTTACATGAGCATTGGTTACATCACACAAGATCAAATTCATTTTGGTTGTAGACATGGGGAGATTAAGTGATTTGACCAGAATCACAGAATGTTGAGCTGAAGCAAAAACTCCAACCTGGTTCCCCAGTTGCAAAGTCTGCAGCTCTGGAAGTAACACCACATCCTCTCCCCTAAGTGCAACATTTAATCAAGTGGTCAACTGGATAAAAAAATAAAGATTACAAATAATTTAAAAGTTCTTTGTCGCTATTTGAAAACTCAGAAAATATGTCCTCATTTTAGTTTTTTAGAGCACTAACCATAATTTTGATGCAAATAAGACCCTCTCATATATGTAATTTCTAAAGGAAATGCTCTAGGTATTACATCAAGATGACGTCAGGCGCTCCACACTTTTGTAATAAATATAGAATGTTAGCAAGGCAGGAAGGTCAGTGGCAGCAAAAGAGACTATGGAGGGCAGTGGAAAGGGGGGCAGGGGCAACAAACCAACAATACAGGACTGGCAAGAGAGGCTGTGGCAATATAATAGACCATTGTGGGCAGAAGGAAGAGGCAGTGGTAGTACAACCATACATGTCAACAGACCCGTTTCAGCCAGGAAACGTCCAATGTTTTTAAGCTCAAATGGGCTTTATTTGATCTGTCTTCTGTCTACAATCTCCTCTTTTTCAATGTAACTCAAAGGGGAAATCAATACCCCAGTTTGTTTTCAAAATCTCCCTCTTACCAAGTTCAAAATGTTCGCAAGTATGGTACATTGGATCATGGTAGGCAGGAGGAATTGGGGTAGGGACATGGACTCGGATAACAGAGGACATGAGGGACATGGAGAGGTGCACCAAACTGACCCTACAGGGCAGGCATCAGGGTTTGCAGCAGCACAATACACCACACAGGGCATGCAGGACGGGAGTGCAGCACAACAATCCATAGAAAGCAATAGGGAGGGGACAGGACCATGCACATGGACAACAGAGAACAGAGGGGAAAGAGGCAATGGTAGCTAGCTGACCATAATGGACAGACAGGAGAGAAAGCTGCAGCATAACAGACCATAAAGGGCAGGAGGGACGGATCAGGGGCATTACAATGGAACAGACAAGCCAGGAGGGAGGGAATAGGGGTCTGCACATGGAAACAGAGGGCTGGGGGCAAGGGGGCAGGGCAGGAGCAGCAAGATGACCATGGAGGTCAGGCAGGATGGGCACTAGAAACAAGACACACCATGGAGAGCAACAGTGAGACTATGATGGCATATACACAGACCATGGAGGGAAGGTGGGAGGGGGTCTGGGGCAGATAGCTGACCACACAGGGAAGGTGGGAGGGGCCATGGCAGCACAGAAGACCATGCATGGCAAGCGGGAGGGTTAGTGGCAGTACAATGGCTATGATGGGCAAGAAGGAGGGTGCAGGGGCATGCACAAAGGACCATGGAGGATAGAAGGGAGGGTCAGGACCTGGGCACAGACAAGAGCGTTCAGGGGAAGGGGCCTCACAACAGACCGCGTGGGGCAGGCAGGAAGAGCAGTTGCAGCACAACAGACCAGGGAGGGCAGAAGGGTGTGGCAGTAAAATGGACCATGGAGGACAGGAGGAAGGGGATAGGGGCATGGCATGTGGACAGGCAGGGTGGAGGTGGCAGGGACAGGTTACAGTCATCTGACAATGCTAGGCAGGTGGGAGGGGAGTGGCAGCTCAACAGAACACTCACAGTAGATAGGAGTGGCAGGTCCATGGCACATGGTGGGCAAAATGGATGGAGCAGGGGCATGCACAAAGACATCGGAGGGCAGGGGGAAGGAGAATAGGGGCAGCAAGCTAAGCACAGAGGCTAAGCAGGCGGTCAATGATGGGCCATAGAATTGGGCAATGGAGGGCAGGAGGAGTGGACTGGTACATCATGCTAAATGGAGGGCTGTGGCAGCACATCAGACCATGCATGGCAGGAGGGAGGAGGCTAGTCCATGGATTCAGACAACAGAGGATAGGGAGGAGGTGGATGGGGCAGCAAGCTAACGGTTCAGAGAAGGTGGGTATTAGGAACATTATTGTTTTTAAAATGTGTGTCTGTGCAAACTACTTAAAATATGAACAAGTATGCAGCATAATCTCACTTTTATTCAGGAAGAAGAGGACGTTTGTGACTGTGACTCCGGGCTCACTTGGCAGAAACACCCCCGGACCCTCCACCCCCCCATCGCAAAATGTAATGCCCGTGAAAAGGGTAGGTGGATGCAATGTTATATAGAACATAGTCCTGAGAGCACGATTGAAAATGAAAACTAGATATAGTAGATGGTATAAACTATGCACCAAAAAGTGTGATATAAGATGAACCGGGGCGTGAAATATAATATGCAATACATTGTGCGTAATGACAGATTCATTGGAGAGCGCGAGATAGCACAGGCACTAGCGCGTGCTATGCGATATGCGCCTTGGAGTGTAATATGCACAGGGCAGTGTTGTGTAACCTAACTAGTCTCTAAAGTTCTAATATAAAATATGTGCTTGGGAGTGTAACGTAGCATATGCACTGTGACAAAGATATGGATCCCAGATTGTAATATGTATAGCATAGCGCTGTGCGTTATAACATAGGCATCGAGGAAGGCACGTTAGATGGGGCAATATAACCCGTGCGAAGGCAAGTGTGGCATGACATTCACGGGGTGGTGTTACAGTGCACATGGGCTAGAGAGCGTCATAGCATATGTACTAGCTGGTGGAATACAACACAGAGGTGTGTGCCACTCGGCAGGCACTGGTGGGTGTAACACAGCATTGGGCACAGCCAGGAGCACGCTGTGACTCTCAAGTGAGGTTCGTCTCCTTTCCAGAGAGTAAAATAAAAAGTATTACACATCCGGCGGTGGATGTGTGTTTTATTAACCGTGAGGGGGGTTTCTTGCATAGTTTGGTCGAATTTTTGTCGAATCCCCTTTGAATGGCTTGGTGTGCGTGTGTATGAAATGTGCCCGTCAATAGCTACCTATGTTTGTATAAATAAACGACAAGGGTGTCTACTTGGAGAGTACCCACCGGCGGGGGAGCCGGGATTAGGCACGGTAGGGCGTCAGACACGTCAGAGCTTCACTAGCGGTGTAAATACATTCCACGTGGATTCATTGTATGCATAGTTGCCTTTTAATGAATATCACGCAAAACGTCATGGTGATAGGTACATAGGGTTTGTCCAGCATGTCCTAGGTGTTTCTATGAATATATTTTTTTAAAAATAATAAAAAACAAAGTCCGGCCCCGGGGGATGGGGTCCCCGGGGCCATAAGTGGCCTGAGGAGGGGGGCAACGCAGCCCCCCTCCTAAAGATTTTTTTTTTTAAAAAGGCCATGACCCGGGGGTTGGGGTCCCCGGGGCCAATATATTAGAAAAAGAAGGGGGGCCACACAGCCCTCCTTCTTAAAAAAATAAAATAAATAAAAGACAGGCATCGCGCCAGAGGCCACGCCCCCTCCTTGCAGCACTCTGCAAACACGCCCCCTGGCCAGTTGTAAGTTCGGGAATTAATTCCCCTTCAATACTGAGGGTCCCTGAGGGCCAACTAGCCCAACAGGTATCTCCAGTATGCGCCAGGGAGCTGCGTTGCAGACAGGTGTTCTGAGGCCACGCCTCTTTTTACACCTCTATGCAACGCAGCTCTGTGGCGCTTACTGGAGGTACCTAGTGGGCTAGTTTGACCCTAGGGACCCTTAGGATTCAAGGGGACTTAATTTCTCAACTTAGAACAGCCACAGGGCGCGTTTACACAGTGGTGAAGGGAGGGGACGGGGCCTGAGGTGACGTGTGCAAACACGCCCTGTGGCGCGTTTTAAGTTGGGGAAATAATTCCCTTTCAATCCTGAGGGACCCTGGGGGCCAACTAGCCCACCAGGTGCTTCCAGTAAGCGCCAATGCTCTGCGTTGCAGAGAGGTGGTGCAGGCCGTGCCCCTTTTTACACCTCTCTGCAATGGCGCTTACTGGACGTACCTAGTGGGCTATTTTGCCCCTAGGGACCCTCAGGATTCAAGGGGACTTAATCTCCCAACTTAAAATGGCCACAGGGCGTGTTTACACAGTGGGGAAGGGAGGGGACGGGGCCTGAGGTGACGTGTGCAAACACACCCTATGGCGCGTTTTAAGTTGGGGAAATAATTCCCCTTCAATCCTGAGGGCCCCTGGGGGCTAACTAGCCCACCAGGTGCTTCCAGTAAGCGCCACTGAGCTGCGTTGCAGAGAGGTGGTCCAGGCCGTGCCACTTTTTACACCTCTCTGCAACGCAGCTCTGTGACGCTTACTGGAGGTACCTAGTGGGCTAGTTGGACCCTAGGGACCCTCAGGACTCAAATGAACTTAATCTCCCATATAAAAACGGCCACAGGGCGTGTTTACACAGTGGTGAAGGGAGGGGACGGGGCCTGAGTTCACGTGTGCAAACACGTCCTGTGGCGCGTTTTAAGTTGGGGAAGTAATTCCCCTTCAATCCTGAGGGACCCTGGGGGCCAACTAGCCCACCAGGTGCTTCCAGTAAGCGCCACTGCGCTGCATTGCAGAGAAGTGGTCTAGGCCGTGCCCCTTTTTACATCTCTCTGCAACGCAGCTCTGTGGCGCTTACTGGAGGTACCTAGTGGTCTAGTTGGATCCTAGGGACCCTCAGGATTCAAGGGGACTTAATCTCCCAACTTAAAACGGCCACAGGGCGTGTTTACACCGTGGGGAAGGGAGGGGACGAGGCCTGAGGTGCCGTGTGCAAACACGCCCTGTGGCGCGTTTTAAGAGGTAGTTTTAATCCCCTGCCCCATTATATACTAGGGGCTTACAGAGGAGGTCATGCTAATCACAGGGGGACCCCAACGCATAGTGTTCCCTAGTGTATGTAGGTGTTTTCACTGTATTCTGAGTGTCTTTTAACATAGCACTGGCTCTAGGACTGATTAGTCAGACTCAGTTACCACCAGTATCCGTCTGAAAAAGTTGAGGGTACAGGATGATTTTGCAACAAGGCTTCTTTCTGCTCTTCTGTTTGTTCTTTCTGCACGTTATCGTTCTTCCTGCACTTTTCTTCGTCTTTGAGGACTTCTGTTGCTTCTTTCTGCATTTCTTTTTTTTCTTTCTGTGTGTTTTTCCTTCTTTCTTCACATGTCCTATCTCTGTAGGCATAGTTAGAAATTAGCATTTAAAAACCCTTTGAAATTCACTGAAAAAAACATAGGTTTCAGGCACGTTATAGTTAGGAATTAGCATTTAAAAAACCTTAGAAATTCACTGAAAAAGCATAGGTTTCAGGGGCGTTATAGTTAGCTGGACTTTTCACTCATACAAAACCATTGAAATTCCCCCGTTATAGTTAGCTCAGCTAACTATAACTTGTGCGCCCGCAATGCACTGCTGATGACATCACATATTACTTCACTCATGACATGGTCAGTGACATCACTGATGACATCTCAAATGACATCACTGATGACATCATCCTTGTGATAGAGTGGCAGACCTCCTCTCCCCTAATATAACCTTTGATACACACATTCAAAAATAGAAACTAAAATTTTCAAAACAATGGACATACCAATACCAGTTACAACAACCTATTCAGTAATTCTAAGATCCACATACACATCCACTCATTCACCAACAGTCCTATACAGTCACTCATACATGTACTCACTCATCATATGTACTCATACACCTATACATCCTGTTACACAACGCCACTCATCCATAGTTACTCACACACATAGTCACTCATGCTAATAAAGAATACATTTACTTGCATATACAGTTATACACACACCACCACACTTACTTCTACGGAAACTTACACATACTTAGTCTTTTTAACAATCACTTATAGAAACACATACTTATTCATACAGGAACTCTTCCAATCCCTCACTCTCACATATACTCACTTATATACACCAATAGTCACATATACTAGTTTAAAACATATGTAGTTACTCATAAAGACACTATTGAGACAGTCATTCAATCACTAACACACCCATGCACACACTCATCCACCCATACAGTCCTGTACACATGCTGTCTTCAACACATACAAACAGTGAGTCACTCATTCATGCACCTATGCACTACGTAATACCCCGACCGAACCATACAGACACTCATACTGATACTCAAAAAAACAACTAATAACCTATATAGACACTCATGTAGCTACTCACCAACCCATGCAGCCACTTATACGCAAAGTGAGAGACTGATACAGATATTTACATATTTAAACATCACTCACTAAGCCATGTATTCACCAAGATACACTTAATCAGTCAGTTATACAATCAATTTTTCAAAAACAAATCATCCATTTAGACACTTATATACCCATTTATTCTTCCATCGACCTTGAGATATACATATATAAAACATATGTAATTTTCAGAAAAACACACATTCACTGGATGATGTCATCAGTGATGTCATTTGAGATGTCGTCAGTGATGTCATGAGTGATGTCACTGACCATGTCATGAGTGATGTAATATGTGACGTCATCAGCAGTGCATTGCGGGTGCGCGAGTTATAGTTAGCTCAACTAACTATAACGGGGGAATTTCAATGGTTTTGTATGAGTGAAAAGTCCAGCTAACTATAACGCCCCTGAAACCTATGCTTTTTCAGTGAATTTCTAAGGTTTTTTAAATGCTAATTACTAACTATAACGTGCCTGAAACCTATGGTTTTTTCAGTGAATATATATAGAGATATAGATATATAGAGATAGATAGATAGATAGATAGATAGATAGATAGATATATAGAGATAGATAGATAGATAGATAGATAGATAGATAGATAGATAGATAGATAGATAGATAGATAGATAGATAGATAGATAGATAGATAGATAGATAGATAGATAGATAGATAGATAGATAGATAGATAGATAGATAGATAGATAGATAGATAGATATAGTAATAGATATACCAAAACAGGGTAGCAATGTTTTGGAAACCATACTGGCCTGTTTTTAGTATTTTGTTATACCAACGCAACTGACTCAAACTCTCACTTCAGCATATTCAGTCACTTAGCAGAGTACATATATACTTTTTAAACCATTACAAAAATTACACTTTCAAAGCCTTACAAAAAATACCAACTATTTTAAGTATAACCAAGAAATGTATTCCTAGTTTAGAAAACCACTCCATGTAGTCTGCTCTGGCAATATTTAGTATACAATCAGAGCAATGCTTCCAAGTGTATTATTTGATATCAATGTCTGTAACTGTTAGCACATAGAGACAATGCTCATATGTAGCCATGTTTAAATTTACTTTTATAGATTTTCACTAATGATAAAAGCACAAAAGCCCATATGTATCAAGATTGGGAATAGTGATTCCCAAATAGTGAATTTCACTGAATCGTTATTTGGTAATCGCAATTTCTGATGTAACATTGCAAGCAATACCGATTTTGCGATTCCTCAGGATTCCAATAACATTTTTGTGATTACCAAATAGCGATTCCCTAAAAATGTAATTGCAATTAGGTAATCACAAAATTGCGAATGTCGCATTTTGGAACAGCTTGATTTTTTTTTTTTTGTAAACATATTTTTATTGCAGAGTTATAAACAAGGCATCCAGTAAGTCAACCTGTACACGCTCGGCTTCACAAAGCTCAGCTGCCAGTAGTACAATGCACACAGCCATTCAGCCCACATCCCGGGGGCCGGGCGGCGTACCAACACAGTGACTCAGAGTATCTGGGCGCGCAGCTCACAACGGCAACAGGTCAACATCGCAATGTAGTATCCGCTTTTACACCCAACCAACTCCCTCCCCACAATCGCCGCCAAATATGGTCAGCCACTCAGGGTCGGCTGTACCGGTGGTATCCTTGCCCATGGTACCGATCCACCTTAGCTCCCTCCCGGGAGCGCAGTGCCTGCAGCCTGCTCAACATCATAGTAACAGCACCTAAAGAAACCTGCTCTGAGACCCCACCCCCTTCGAGGCCTTGGTCAGAGAGCCGGTCTGCCCGCGCTCGTAATATCCCTACCACTATACCCCATGAACTCCCCCCCACCCCTCCCGCCCCTCCAACTGCTGCTGCCGTGGGTTATACTTGTGGGATCTGACGCTATGGTTCGCTAATGATCGGGTTTGGCATGTGGTCTCTCATGCCTCCAGGAACCCCGCCTTCCGAATGGTCGTGCTCCGCGCCCTCCAGTAGGTAGTCTTGCAGAGCCTGAACTATCATCTCCCAAGCCCTCGCCCACTCCAATCCCTTCTCATTTCCTGTCTTGACAGCCTGTCGCCTTCTGAGCACACTCTCACAGCCAGACCATTTCACCAGCTCAGCCGTCCATCTCCTAACCGAGGGTTGGAGCAGCTTGATGACATCACATTGAGGAAGTGAGTCAATCCATGCTGTTTCCAGAACCTAGAGCCAGAGAAAGAGGCAAGCTATGGCAACAGAGTGGCTTAGACCTTGTTTGGAGGTTTATTTTGTGCACTGTACACACCATGGCCACTGACGACAATGGTAAGGAAGCAGGAAGGCACAAGAGAAAGCCAAAATTCAGAGAGCCAGACTGGTTGTGCTCACTGAGGAGTGTGTGAAAAACCACGACAAATTGTTTCGGGAGAGCTTACTTCAGGTTCCAGAAAATGAGAAATGCAAAATCTGGAATGACATTGGGCAGAGATCAGTGAGGAGGGTGTTACACAGAGCCTCATGGGAAAAATGTGCAAGTGCTGGTATGACCTACAGACACAGGCCAAGGAGAAAGTAGCGAGCAGGCTTGCCGAGTCACGGCAAACAGGCAGAGGACTACCCACTCAGCCAACATACACCTCTCTGGAGGACATGATAGAGTTAATGTTGCACCCCGAAGCCGTTGTTGGGGGTCACAGCCATTGACACCTCAGCCACACCTAATACCAGCAGAGGTAAGAAGTACAAGTTGCAAAATGTTAAAGGTCTATGTGAAAAGTTTACTGAGAATGAAATCACAGTTAACTACAAACTAAATCCTCTCCAGGCCACAGTTTTTCATCAACCATTCAATGTATTATGGGAGTTGTAGTGTGAATTGCATACCCAATAATACTACACTGTGTAGTCCCATCTAAAGTGACAGCAAGTAATGACAAGTCAAAACGTTGTGTTAGGTTACTATTTTTATTTCAAATTCATTAACATAAACTGATACATACAACATCATATATTGAACTGGACTACATATATTTCTCATCACAGAACTACCTGCAGCAAATGGAGGAGAAAATTAATTGGTGGAAACTAAGGACACTCGGCCACAGTTAGAGGATGAAAACATTATGCCTACAACAACCACAACACCTGCTCCAACAGGACGCAGGATAACAGTGTCTCCACTGCCTGATATTGATTCAGAATCTGATAATGATGCAACTGACATGCTTACTCCACCATCTGACGTTAGATCCTCCAACAGATGTCAGTCCCTTGCCATGTGACAAAATCATCACCTCAGACGGCGTAGATTGGCTGTAAGACGTGCATCAGAGGGAGGTGATGGTTCAGCTGCGTTTGGCGTCTGGAGGCATCAGTGTTAAAGGGGCAGCGCCTAAAATGCAAGCACATGAGGTCAACGCAAACACTGTTAGTGTCACTGAATGAAAACATGTGCGGCATCAAAGATGGCATCAAGCGGCTGACCACAACCGTGGAGAAAGGCCAAAAAGCCACTGCGGACAATTTGATGGAGCTGACACATGTCATTAAGGAACTTTGCACAGTAATGCAGCAAGATCATATCACACACCGTAGGTGTCATCACTTACTGATGGGCAGATTGGATGGGTATACAAGATCTGTCAATCGCCTGACAAATGCAACTGCATTATTGTCGTGACATGCTGTTACCATGCAAGTGGAGATGGCACATTGGAGATGTCCCTCTAGGAGGGTTAGTGCAAGTCATCAACGCAATAGAGAACATACAGATGGCTGGATTGGAGCAAACAGTGACTTAGGTGGTGGGGAAAGTGAGGAGTTCTCCAGCCTCATTAATGTTACTGCCCCTGAGATGGAAAATAGGCGTTGGAGTTCTAGACATAAAGGGGCAAAAGTACAAGGAAATGTCGGACTCAAGATCTGACAGGCCCAGTGGTATGCCTCCAGATGTTGCGATATTGTGCAATATGGCACATGTAGCCACGATTTTTCAGCAGGTTTCTGGACTGTATGGGAGTGCTACGCACTCTTGTGTAGGCATCTTAATCGACTCTTCAGCTGCCCAAAGGTCCTCTCCATCGCGTTTCGTGTAGTTTAATGTGCAGCATTGTAACGGTGTTCGCTTGCAGTGGATGGGATCAAATACGGTGTCAAAATGAATGATCGCACAGTATATGCACTGTCTCCTACAATGATGAGAGCAAACAGTGATTCACTGACAAATATGAGTATAACACTCTTATACAGCACTCTTATACAGCACAGGCACAAGGAGGTTTACCTAGTAGATATCTTTCTCCAAACTCACCACCAAGTAGCTGTGTGTAAATTTCACTAAGGCGAAATATGAAGGAATCGTGTACTACCAGGGAATCTGGCCACTATATCAGTTATCATATACGAGGCATTGCATATGACTTGGATGTTCAAAGAATGGCTACATTTTCTATTTCTGAAGATATACTCTTTTACAGATGGTGGACAAATTGCAACAGGGATCCCATCAATATAGCCAATGACGAGGAAATTGGGCTAACTGGTAAAATGTCCTTTTAGTGAGCTGCAAATCCTGTGGTGTGTTAGGGAATCTAATATAATCACTGATTTTCAATAACATTGCATCCAGGATTGCATTAAAAAAGCATGACAGTGCTCATTCTGAAAAGGCCCACCTGTCTCCTCCTCCTTCTCCGCAAACCTGCCGGGATCCTCATGTTCCTCAGCATGACGTAAAGAGCAGCCATTCTGGGAACTTCAGGTGCACTCTGGGCCTGTTTATATAGGTTGCACCATGTTTCCACCTGATTTCAGTTGGTGGTAAATTGCACATGCAAAATCCCCGTTTTGCAACTGTTCGCAGTTTGTGAATGGTTCATACATACATTTTGTGATTACCTATTTGCGAATCGCAAATTGCGATTCTCTATTTGGAGTTGCAATTTTTAAGTAATTACAGAAATTGTGATTCCCTAAACTTGGTGCGCGAATGCCTTTCATACATCATGAAAGGCTATTTTGAATCGCAAATGGTCAAGCAATTTGTACTGTTTACGAATGCAGAATGGGTTGATACATCTGGCCCAATGAGAGCATAGGAAATGTTGTCCCTACCTGTTGCTCTGCAGAGCCATACAGCTGGCTTTAGTGAGACAGGGCTTCATCAGTCAACATAAGAAGTGTCTCTTTTGTGAAGCTGAGGGCCTTGTCTCCTGAACTCTCAGCAATATTAGCTCGCAAATGTTAGTGAGCAGCAATGTTGGAGAAGTGTTCACTTTACAAACGTCTTAATCTGCGAGGCAAATGAGAAATCCTTAGAGATACATGTATTCCACAGTGAATTATGCATATAGCAACCAATGCCTAAATCAATCATTGCATTAGCTAAAGTTAATCACACATCCTTAATGGGTGGTGTGTATGCGATTGCAGGATTAATGGGTGTGCATGCCAGTGCACCATTATTGTCCCTCCAGAACTATTAGATCTAGCGATAAATCCGATAAATCTCTACTGACCGTTCCTTGCATTCGCACTTCCAAATTCGGTGGTAGATCTTTTTCCATTACCACACCATCAGCTTGGAATGAACTTCTGGACCACCTTCGCAGTTGTACAGATTTTTACAAGTTTAAAAAACTTTTGAAGATCTGGGTGTTTTAGTTGCGATTTTCCTGTGCGGGCTAAGCGCCGAGATATACCTGTGAGTATGAGTCATTGTGCTATATTAAGTGGACATAACATAACATAACATGGATGTCCCAGTTGACGTATTTTGTCAATCTTGCATGAATGTCAAGTCATGGATAGTTTTCAAACTATATTGAAGCAATAATGATGTAATGTTCAATAATTACATCGTGTAGCGTGTACTTGAAACCCCCATTGATGGGGATAAAAACTATAAAAAATGAATGTATATAAATCAAATAGCTTCTGTGTAAATTATGTTTGATTACGGTATTTATATTAAATGTCGTTTTTTTTAGTATTAATGTTTAAAAATGTGTTTTTTCTTTGATGCAACTACTGCAGCTACAAGACATGGCATCTGTCAGAATATACCAGCCAAGAGTCTTTTGCGCCTTTCCAGATCTTGCCACCATGCAAGCGAGCGATCTCATACGCAAATATTGCCTCAACAAGTAGCCTATCTTGGACTTGGCACATTATCTGTCCCCAGAATTGTTGGCTCTGAAACAAAATCTCACTGCTATCACACCACTTGTGAAGACAATGGCAGTGCCGCATTCCACTGCTAATGGCTCATTCCAGGACATTGTTGAGGATTATAATGCATGGAACCAAGCCACTTTCTCATTTGTGCTATAACAATTCCTGAATGTGATGATCACTCAAAGAAATCAATACATCCTATTTCCAACTGATGTGACAACCCTGAACACTATAAAGGGAGACTCTTTTTGCATTGGGAGGCATTCCACATGTTGTTGGTGCCATCGATAGAGCACACTTCACTTTGATACCATCCCACGACGGAGTATAAGTTTACTGCAACAGGAAAAATCTCCATTCAATCAATGTACAGGTGGTCTGCATTTCGGATATGTACATCATTAGTGTATGTGCCAAGCCAGCCAAGATGGCGGACCCTTCTCCCTGAGGCGCCGACCAGGGGCCCGTGCAATCGCCACTAATATCTGCCCCATGCACCTGTAGACCACATAACAGGCAGTACCTGGTCTGGATGATGCAGAGATGGCCCCGGTGAACTCAGATCCCCGGTGCGGGCCGTGCCGGCGATGCTGAGGCACCTGTCGGAGGTTCCCTGAGGTCGCTGGACAAAGTGGCGGACTCGCTGCATAACGGTGCGATCCTCTGAGGAACGGAGTGAGCGCCAACATCCTAGTGCAGGACCTGCACTATCAGAGGGCGAAGACGGCAAAACAGCTACCGGAGGCATCGGGTGAGGACGAGGCGGCCCCCCGACTGACCCTGAGGGAGCGGGCATCCCCGTGCACCAGAACGCTGAGGAGCATCCCCGTGGGCAACGTGCTGTGGTGCACGGACCGCAACATTTTGGCATTTCGGCGCATGATCCCCCTTCTGGGCTCCACCTTTCCCGAGAGGTGTCCGAGCGGGAGGAGGGACGACCCGCGAGCCACCGGACCGGTGCTGCAGCTGCGTCAACCCCAGGCGGGCGGGCCTGGGACCGTAATCGGAGCCCCTGAACTTCCTGAAGCCTACCCGAATGCATCACAATGGAGGCAAGATGACGGCCCTGCCGGGGCCGAGCACGGGTATCTGGGGTGCGAGACGAGCACCTGTCCCCTGCTGAGAACATAGCTGGACTGGGAAGCGGAAGCGCCATTGTCGGTGAACAGTGCAGGTGAGAGCACAGCGATCGATAGGCAGACCCTGAGGAGGCAGATTCCACCTAGTGCCGGGACTTCACGTCTGTCCCATACCACTGGCCCTGCAACCCCGAGGCCTAACGTGGAGGAAGAATGCGACCCTATGCTCTATTCTCCTTGCAACTCGCAGTGAAGGGGGTGGCGGTTTGAATGGGAGAGCCGCAGCCACCCCCCTGCACACGCATCCATTGAGCCGGAGAAGTCACACTCAAAACCCGGACAGTGTAGAGGGGTAAGACCTCCCACCGTGAAGACGGCGCAGCGGAATTCGGCGGAGTCGGGGACACCCTCTAGCTACATGTTGTGCATGGTGGCCGGGGTCTGGGACGTGGCGGCCATTTCCCCCCCGCTCAGCATTGGGGCTTGAGGTGTGTGGGGGGAAGGAAAAGAGAACGAGACACACGCTGACAACCTTTGCACCCCGATCTTGGGGGCCAAAGTGACAACATAACAGCCCCCCCACCCCGATGGCCCTTACTGTATAACAGTGGGGTCTGGGACATGTAATCATCTGACTAGCCAACAGCACGGTCAATAACGAACCACCACCTGCACGCCCGCTGCCTGGTGGCACATCCGCAGGCGAAGCACCCCACCGCCACAGGTACGATTTGGCGCAGGCTGGACATATCAGAAGGACTGAGCCTCAATTGAATTGCTGCGGCCTCGACGGAGCCACGGATCGCCTCCCAGACACGGACGTCAAGTCTTAGCACAGGGGCAGCTCACCAGGACACCACTGGCTGCTCTCCCCGCACTCATGTCACGAGAGGGGGAGTGAGACGCATCATGGAGGCCTGCAGTGGACGGCACCAAAGAGACATTCGAGCTGTGAGTCGTGCGCATAGTGGGAAAGAATTACACGAAGGACACTCAAGAGTAACGATGGAAAACAAATTCGGTGAACTGGCCACAGACCTCAATATTCTCCGTGACGACCATGGGAAATTGGCAGATAGTCACTCAGAGTGAACAAACGATCCAAACAATGGAACCGCAGATGCAGCAACAACACAATGCTAAAAAAGATCTGCAATCACGGATAAAGGCATTGGAAAACAAGACGGACGATTTGGAGGGACGCTCCCGAAGGAGCAATATCCGAATTAGGAATCTTCCGGAAGGGGCAGAAGGGACGGACCCGATAAAATACATCACCTCCTGGATCACAACATTCACACCCGCAAAAGATTTAACCCCCTACTTCTCTATAGAGAGGGAGGACAGGGTCCCAGCACACAGTCCAAAACCAGGCCTACCTCCTCGACCATTCCTCTTGAAGCTCCTACATTATCAAGACAGGGACACCATCCTCCATGCAGCCAGGCAACATGGACGACTACAAGTAGAAGACAAACAGGTCATGCTGTTCCCAGACTACTCACGAGCTGTCCAACAACAAAGAGCCACCTTCCTCGCAGTTAAGCGCACCATGCGTCAAAAGAACATACAATATGCTCTCCTCTTCCCTTCCAAACTCAAAATCATTCACAATGGCACGACTCACTTTTTCACGGACCCTAGGGATGCGGAAACCTGGGTGGAGCAACACATACAGCACCCTACGAACGACACTGGCAAACAAGGTGTTCGACCGCCCGGACGCTCGGGACGGCTATTCCGAAGGGTCACCCTCACACAACTCAGGGTGCAGTCCAACTCAGCCATTACCAGCTCCCCGGACCTCGCACAAATCATAACAGAACGCAGGAAAGCACTACAAGCAGTGGCTACACTGAGCCCCGCGGAGAGGGGGTCGGACATAGAGAGAGGCCCACACTTGTTCAGCTCGGAAGACGAAGGTAGTGATACACCCATGTCTCGGGAGGGCTCGGTAACGCCTCCAATAGTAACCCCTCAAACGGCTGACACACTGATATAATGGAACAACGGTCATCTGAGACGCGCGGGGAGGGCGACACGGCCTCGAACCGGAGTATACGCAGACGGAGCGACATCCAATCCTGACGGCACGATGTCAGGATCGTCCAGGCGTGCTACAACAATTGTAACAGTGAACGATATTCCAGCCAGAAACAGATGACTAAGAGCAGAAGTGGTGCTAGTGGGCACCTCCCTGGTGTTATTTTTAGACGGGCAGCCGCAACGTCGGAGACCAGGGAGAAACAAAGCCACCACCCCACAGCAACGAACTAAAGTCTACATATGACAACCAGTTTGGATGTATCGCCCCGAGCGATAGGTCCCCTGAGTTGGGAATGTTCCCCAGTGTTTCAGTTTACCCCCCCTTCTCTCTTATCCCCCAGGTATCCTCAAGTGGGCGTGGAGACGGAAACGGACAGTGCAGATTAATTGTAAATGGCAGGTGGCGGGTGGATGGGTGGGTTCGACGGGTTAAGGGGACGATATACATTGAGAAAACACCGATTCAACTTCCCACTACATGCCATACAAAGTTCCTAATACAGACATAAAATTTATCACACTGAATGTCAGGGGAATGCACACAGCCCGCAAGCGGTACTCTATGTATGCATACATTAAGAGGCAGCAGGCCCAAGTAGCCCTCCTGCAAGAGACACACCTGACAGAGAAGGAGGTAGACCGTCTGCGCAAAAAATGGCGGGGCATTATCTTCGCCACGATGTATTCCGCATTTGCCACAAGTGCACTTATATGGATCAGACCAGGGGTGCCATTCAAAGAGCAAACACGATTAATAGATAAGGATGGGCGATATGCTCTAATGACAGGGCTGTTAGAGGGTCAACCGCTACTCATAGGGAGTATATACGCCCCCAATGTAGAACAAGAGCAATACTGGGATAGACTCACGGGCGTATTGGCCCACCACACGTCGATCCTGTGGCTCCTAGGGGGAGACTACAATTGCACACTAGATATGCACTTAGACAGATCGCATCCCCCACCGTTACACTCACCTGCATATAAACAAACTGAGCGCTTCCGGAGATGGGCGGACCGATGGGCGTTGATGGATGCCTGGAGGGCTCGGAACCCTTAGATGGCAACCGCCCCATTCCCCAGTCCCAACGTCAAAGCTACCCCAAGAATGCCTCACCAACCAGCCGTTCCGCCAAATCCATGGGGAATACATTCAGGAACACTTTCTGAAGAACGCTGGCACGGCATCCTCCAGATCAATAGAATTAGACGCATTTAAGGTCAGCGCCAAGGGACACTGCATCCAACAGGTGGTAGGGGTGAGGAGAGTACTGGAAAGCGCCTTACAAAATGCAGAGACTAAATTGGCGGAACTGTCAAAAAACATAGACCAAGGGAAAGCCACACTAGCACAACTGTCAGCAGCTAAAACCTCTCACACAGAAACGATGCGAGACCTGTGTAAATACAACTTTCGCGCTTATGCAGCTAAAGCACACCGGGAGGGTAATAGAACGGGGTCACTATTGGCCTGGTTAGCCAAACAGGACACAATGACAAACCCATCACAGAACTCATAGACAATGATGGGCAGCCCAAATACTCCCAAATCGACATATTACACATATTTCATGACTACTACGCGGAAATATACCCAGCTCCAACGACGGAGACGCTGCAAGAGTTGGCCCAGTTTCTGGGCCCATCGCCCATGCCCGAAATCTCCCCCACAGACAGGAAGGAATTAGAAGGGAAGATCACACCCGCGGGCGTAACACATGCAATCAGGT
The DNA here is from genome assembly GCF_964204655.1 of Triturus cristatus. NCBI lineage: Eukaryota > Metazoa > Chordata > Amphibia > Caudata > Salamandridae > Triturus > Triturus cristatus. The sequence continues at coordinate 74,781,378 of NC_140582.1, read as the reverse complement.
CGTTAGCGCGAAAGAAGGTGCCAGAAATGGGCAGCTTTCCACTCGAGTATTAGAGCACGTTCGCGGCCCAGGTGGCGCCTCGGTTGGTATCTATGTACAAGGATGCACTAACCAGAGGAGCGCTCCCGGAATCGCTTCGTGCATCGATCCTGGTGACATTCCCGAAGCCGCACAGAGACCCCACACTCCCAGCCTCCTACAGACCGATAACGCTCTTAAACACGGATGGCAAAATTCTAGGGAAGCTATTGGCCGATCGCTACAGTCAAATCCTTCCGGCTTTAGTGCACCCTGACCAATGTGGCTTTGTTCCATGATGTAATACCTCACATAACTTACGTAGGCTATTTCATATTCAAGACAGAGCAAAAGACCAATTCCCACGAGCAGCATGCCTGATCTTGGATCTAGAGAAAGCGTTCGATACCTTAATGTGGCCCTATCTGTTCGCAGTCCTCTGGAAAATAAATGTCGGCCCCACACTTATGGCATATACTCAGCTCCTCTACAGAGACCTTACTTCTAGGGTACGAATCGGCAAACTTATTTCTCCCCATTCCCGGTAGCACAAGGGACCAAGCAAGGGTGCCCCCTTTCCCCTCTCCCCTTCGCTCTGGCGGTGAAACCTTTGGCCATAAGATTGTGACGGGAGGGGGACACGTGGGTAATCCCAATAGCAGGTACAACACATTGCATATCACTATACGCAGATGATCTTCTGATTTATGTTCGGGACGTTAGGGACGATCTCACCCCAATATGGACAGCGTTACAGGAGTTGTGAGAGACTTCGGGACTTAGTCAATTGGGAAAAATTGAAGATTTTTTCACTCAGCCACCATCTGGCGCCTCTGGAGGTCACGGTGGGCACCCAGACACTAGCGTGGAACGCTACGGCCCCCAGATATCTGGGAGTGCGGCTGTACCATTCCCCCGGGGATCTTTATGAGGGTAACCATCGCAAAGCGCTGGCGGGCTTAGGAACGGCGGTGGGTTTCTGGAAGACATTACCTCTGGCACCCATCGGGCGCGTAGCCATAGCAAAAATGATTATGGTTCCTAGAATGCTCTATCACTTCACGAATCTCCCGGTAGTCCCACCGCGCTCCTTCTTTCGGGAACTAGACGTGCTTCTTACAGCTCTGATTTGGGGAGACGGTCGTCATAGAATAGCACTGCACACGTTGTACCTGCCCACGACTTGCGGAGGCCTGGGAGCTCTGTCCTTCGAATCATATTTCCTTGCGGTGCAACTCCAATGGCTTTCTCACTGGACAGCAGAAAGGCACGTGGGAGAACCAATAACCGAGGACGGCAGACTACCCCTCCCCGAAATCAGAAGAATGTTAATGCCGAGCACCAAACCGGCACGCACACACCCGCTACAGGTTTCTATAGCCCACAAGTGTATGATGCGTGTGCACCGTATGACAAAGGGATGACCAGTGTACTCTCCATTACTTCCCCTGGTGGGATTCCCCCGGAGGAGTGGATACTACACCACGGGAGCCCTTCAGGTATGGACCGATCACAATGTAACAGAGGTGGAGGCTCTGTTTCATGAGGGGCAACTGAAGACATATGCCCAGATGGTTGAGTGGTATGACCTCCCACAAGGACAGTTTCTAATGCACAGGCAACTCTTAGACAGTGGTCGCCAATACTGGGACCTTCGGGATGGGGAGCCCCCGACACATCCAGTGCTACGCACGATACTGCGAATGGGAGCAGGTAGGCACTTAATCACTTGGCATTACAAAGCGATCTGGGAACTGACTAACATCTCCCTTGACGGACTGCGACAGATGTGGGAAGACGACATGGGTCGGGCATTCCACGATAAAGAGTGGAACCAAGCTTTGGAATATCCCAAAAAGGTTTCCAGAAATGCGCGATTCAAAAACATACAGTTTAATATCCTACACCGAGCGTATCTCACGCCGGATAAACTACACCGATTCTATCCCGATACACGATTCACATGCCCCCGTTACCAAACACCAGAAGCAAACTTTAAGCACATGTTCTGGGATTGTCCCTCCATACAACCATACTGGGACAAGGTACATCATGCACTTCGAACAACGGTCAATCTCCCGAACATCTCCACATGGGAAGCATGCGCTCTGGGGGTCTTCCGGAAAAAGAAGTCTGCAACATTACAATGGCGATTCGCATCATTAGCCATCCTCTTGGCAAAGAGGACTATAGCCATGCATTGGAGAGCCCCTACCGGGCCTCCGGAGGCAGCTTGGGTGGGGGCAATGAACAAATGGGGGGCAGCGGAGGAAGAGACCCTGAGAGAGGAAGAAGTAAAGGGTACACGTAAACATCCAGTATCTATGGAATGGGCGCAGTTAATAATTCACTTTAAACAGGAGGCGACAGCAGGGGAAACACCTGAAGCAACACAGCCCCCGCCCCACACCCCCTCTCTATCTCCCGCGACACAGATCCCAACAATAGCGGAATAATATACAGGCAAGAGGGTCGAAATGATTAGATGGACAATGCCCCTGGGACAATTGTCCAACCCCACAACCGCTCATTTCCCCCTCGATGACCCCATGACGCACCCATCGGACCTATAGCTAGTCAACTCATCACTCGTCACAACCGATCATTCTTGCCCACCTTGTGCGTTCCCCCCCCCAGGTTTTTCTTCCCACGGTTCACAGTTAAGTCCCCATCGGCAGTTCTGACGCCGACTTAAACATACGGAATAGATGATCAGACACACTAAAGGGGAAGGCATACACAGATAGAGGAGGGGATGATATACCAACCCTTCGCTACCATGTGACACAACGGTCCAGACACAGCAGGGTACATTACCGTCCAGTGGGGCAAATCAGTAGTAGATCTATGGACTATGATATGTTAATGTATTTTGAGGACTAGAAAATAAATTAAATTGCCATTTGTAAACAGTGCTGATGCTCAAAATTTGCACGAAAGGGGGGCGTGGCCTGCAGCCAACCATGATGGCCGCGGATTAGAGAAGCTCCGAGAGCGGTGTAGGTTCCCCTAAACATCCGACGCTCCATCCGCATAATTATCCTGCCCCAAAGACTGCTAATACGAACGGAGGGCGAGAGGCATCGATGGATCTAGCCCGGAGTCCGTGACTTGCGACACTGAGGAGACCGCGTGGGAGGAAGCGGCCTTGCTGAGCGCCTGAAGCCGGGGACTATATTTTACCAGCGACCCGAGTAACGGAGGTGACGCCCGGCGGGGGACGAGAAGTGCGGGCTCAGAAAGGGACGAAGAGAGGCAGCAGCGTCGGAAAGCGCCTGCCTACGCACAGCACCAGCATCACAGAGATCCGCACCTGAAGGGATCGCGGCAGCGGTGGTAGCGGAGCTTACATTGGGAGCGGTCTGCAGCGGCATCAGCGCTCGGTGTGCCCCGAAGCAAGTACACGAGGGGGCGGCCGAGTCGCGCGGTGCCATGTAACGTGCTGAGAGGGACAGATGCGTGAATAGCAGTGCCCTGAAGGTGAGAGGGACGTGAGAGGCCCGGTCCCCCTGCAGCCCTTCCTGGCTGCAGAGAACTGCCAAAGGCGAGCGAATTTAGGGCACAGAGCACCCTTCATAGAAAAAGGGCCGGGAGGGTGCTGGGAACCCTGTAGCAATCTGGGATGCGCTACTACCGGCTTACAGTAACTTGGTGAAGGCTCCAGGAGAGCGGAGCCAGCAGACACTAGCATACACCGGCCCAGGGAGCGGAGTGAGCAGGGGTTCCCACGCACGTTGCAACGCCCAGGATCCCGGGCACAGTGGTGCTGGGACCCCAATAGGGCAAGAACTACTTTTCACTGCATGCAGTGTCCAACGGTGGCCACAGACCCCACAAACCAGTTATTGCCAGAAAGATGGGGAAAACTGACAGGCCGCGCTTGGCAGCAGGTCCAGCGGCAGGCGGCGGGGATTACCGGTCAAAACTGAGTCTTGCAGAAGAAGATGGGGGGCAGGGGCCAACATGCAACTTCACAGGCAAAACTCGACAAATACGCATTTGCGAAAGACTCTAATGGCCCACCAGAGCGTAAAGGGATGTCGGACAGGGCCCCAGACTCGGAGGGAGCGACCAAAGTAACTTTAGAAGATATCATGTCAGCTCTTACCAACGTGCAATCTACGGTGGGTTCGATCACCACGGACGTTTCCTTCCTGCGATCAAAAGATGACCGCCAGGGTGACAGAAGTAGAGCAGGTGGCAAAGTCCCTCTCTAAAGACACCGCCTCGTTGCTCCACAAGGTTGGTCGGTTGGAGGCTGAGAATAGACTCATGGCGGCAAAGTTGGACGATCAGGAAGGGTGCTCCCGGCGGAACAACCTTAGAATTACGGGAATCCCCGAAAGCGAGGGGAGCCCTGACATGGACCTCTATGTAGAAGATCTCATACAATCCAAACTCCAGCCTCGGGGGCTCTCCAACCTTTTTTCTGTGGAAAGGGCGCACAGAGTACCGGGGGGGTAAGCCCAAGCCGGGGGCTCCCCCCAGACCAATATTGGCCCGCATTTTTAACTTCCGAGACCGGGATGTTATCTTACAACCAGCAAGGGTGGCGCCGCCATTGCGCATCCAGAACTCCACAATCTCCTTCTTTCCGGACTATACGGCGGCGGTTGCCAAACGTCGCATAAGCTTCCTAGAGGTTAAAAAGGAACTTCGCCGCAAGGAACTGCCATACTCGATGCTGTTTCCGGTGAAACTGAGGGTGGTGGCGGATGGAAAGACGTGGTTCTTTGAAACACCAGAGGAGGCCCACGACTGGCTTGAGGGATGGCAACGGGCGGCGGGTACTGGACGGTCAAGGAGACGACAAACGACAACGACAAGATAGAGAAGAAGAGGACCCCAGAGAATCTGGACAGGAGCGAGAGGAGTCGTATCCAAAAAGTACAGACACCGGGGAGTGATATGCCTGGAAGTTGTAGGGAGCCTCGAGACGTGGAAGTGAGCTGAGCGATTGGGTTTCGGACATTGTGACCCTCCCTTTTAGGTGATGCTATCAACAGATAAGAGCAGCAGGATCTAACAGGGTGATGTTCAGCTTCAATGGTTGCAAGACTGTCTTTGAGGTTGGGGAGGTCTGCGACGGCTCTCGGACTTCTTCCCCCCTACACGCAAGTACTGTTTATGGGATTGAAGCACTCTGCTATGTTGGGGTGGCGGGTAGTTGGGGATCCGTCTGGCAGGGGAGCAGGGAGGGGGGTGGTTGAGGGGGGTTGTTTTTTATTTGTGGTTTTTCCAGTTTTTCATTTTTTGTTGTTCATCAGTCACCTTGAGTTAAAAATGGGAGTACACTCACGCGAGACACGTTTGTCTACTAGAAATGTGAAGGAACTGTTAGGTACACCACGGGACTGGACCATGACACATGTTTGCTCACACACACATCGCAAGCAATACCATGACAACTGCGCGTTTGCAACTGGATGATCGCCATGACCCGGGTGCCCCATTGGCAGTAATATCGTGGAATGTGAACAGCCTGGGCAATAAAATTAAGAGGGAGTTGGTGTTACAACACCTTAAGAGACAGACTCTGTCGGTGGCTCTCCTACAGGAGACCAATTTAATAGGCACGGCCGTCAAGGCGCTAGATAGATGGGGTTTTAAAATGATAGCGCACTCGGAGTTCACTTCAGGTTTCAGGGGAGTTGGGATCCTCCTCCGTAAGAGTTGTCCTTTGGTGGTGACCGGGAAGTGGGCAGACGACCAAGGACGTTTCGCTGCGATCTCTGGGCAGTGGGAAGGGCGCAACTTCAATTTTGTCACGGTATACATCCCCCCGGCGTTGCACTCGCTTGCTTTTCCGGCCCTGGGGAGTTTCCTGCTGGGCTTACCCCCCGGAGACTTGATACTAGGGGGCGACTTCAACACCACATTAGACGATGAGTGTGATAGGCATCCCCCGAGAGGACAGGGTGCAGTTTAATCGCCCTTACAAGACTTTATAGACGCAATGGGGCTACTTGATAGTTGGCGCATGCGACACCCCACAGAACGTCAGTACACACATCACTCTGGCGCGCACAACAGTCTCTCGCGTATAGATTACTTCCTCACTTTCCCTACATGTACTGATAAAATACAGGCGATCAAACACCTTCCCAGGGGTATATCTGATCACTCGCCAATGGTATTAACTTACTCCTCATGCCTCTTGGGTAGGAAACGTACTTTCCCTATACATCCCGGATACCTGAAGGTCCCTGGCGTGCGAATGGCCCTACATAAAACTTCAGGAACATTACTGTCTGTCTCTTCACCCATTGTCCTCTGGGAGGCCTATAAAACAGTGCTGCGTGGATAGGCCATTGCAGCAATTACAGCCCACAAACGTGACACGGCACGCCAGGTATTGGAGCTAGAGGAAGCAGTGGTCAAGGCAGAAAGAGAGTATACCAGGGACCCCACCGACATAAACACCCACACACTCGGCCTCGCTAAACAAGCCTATAGAGACCATCTATGGGAGGTTGCCCGGACACGCCTTACGAAAACACAGCATACGGTATACGAGATGGGGGACAAAGCGGGCAAATTGCTAGCGTGGGTAGACAAAAAAGAGAGAGCCAACCGCTGGGTGGCGCGGCTGAGTTTGGCCACGGGGGAGGTCGTGACAAACACTGACGACATAGTGATGGCCTTTGCAAATCACTATGAAAAAGTGTACACTTCTGTTGCAACGACTACCGTCGAGGACAACTTAGCATTCCTAAATGACATACAACTTCCACGACTGACTTCGGAAGACGCGCTGGCATTGGAGGCGGACCTCACAATAGAGGAGGTTGCCATGGCCGTTAAAAGCCTTCAGTCGGGGAAAGCATTGGGGCCGAACGGCATTCCAGTGGAGTTGTTCAAGCGGGAGACGGATACGGTGGTTCCGCACTTACTTAAAATGTATGAAGCTAGTCTCAAAGAGGGCATACTTCCCCGTGACCAAAGGGTCGCGACATTGGTAGCAATACTAAAACCCGGGAAACCCCCTAAAGAGTGTACCTCCTATATAAATATCTTGGTATTAACATCACGCCTAATCCGGTACAATTCATTGAACGCAACCTACTTCCGCCCCTGACGGAGTGATGTCAAGCATTGGCACTCCCTTCCACTGACGCTACTGGGGAGAGCAGCTTTGTTTAAAATGATGGCTCTCCCTCGATTCCTCTACGCACTGCAAAACACGCCCATATCGGTCCCAGACTCCTACTTCCAGTCAGTCGAGGCAGAGGTGGGCTGTCTGCTGTGGGAGGGTAAACCTCACCGCATAGCTTTCTGTAAGCTTGTGCGGGGTTTATTATGATGGTGGAATCGCCCTGCCCAACATACGTCTATACTACTGGGCCTCCCAGCTCATTATAATTAATCAGTGGCTGCATGCACCGCAGGACGACCTGGCTTTACAGATGGATAGGCACATGTTGGGATCGAAGGGAGTCTTCCGCGCCTTGTACGATAAATCCTGGAAAAATAAGCTAACAGGCCCCACAGCTCACACCGTACAGATATTGTACACGGCGCAGCGCAGGCTGGGTTGGGAGGGGGTGATCACTCAGCAGACGCCGTTGTGGGTGTCCCCCAAGATAGGCATGATACACCTAAGTAAAGGTTTTGCGGGGTGGGACCTCATTGGGATCTCCAGGGTCGGAGACCTCTGGAAGCGGGGTGGGGTGATCCCGTTTGAGCAGTTGCAGACAGAGTATCAGATGGAACGGATGGAGCAGTTCAGATTTCTGCAAATACAACATGCACTAAGGAAGGCCACATCTAAGGGGACCGTCCTACCCGAATACTCCCCACTTGAGGATCGATTGCTCACGGACCACCTAGCCAAGAAAGCTATATCTCTGACATATCGTAAACTGGTGAACCATCAAAAAGATCCCACAGGGATCCTTAAAAGAGACTGGGAGGCTGAGGTGGAGGAAATGGACGAACAAGAATGGCAGGAGGCGCTGGCGTCCCCGCGGGAGGTGGCGATCCCATCCAAAATAAAACTGGTGCAACTTAAAATACTACACCGGGTATACTACACTAGATCCACACTTCATAAAATAGGGAGGGCGGATACTCTGCTCTGTTTACGGGGGTGCGGCCTCCAGGGCACCTTCTATCATACCATATGGGACTGCCCTGACATCACTGTATACTGGAGGGAGGTTATGGCAACGGTCTCCCGGGTTACCGGTCACGATGTCCCCCCTGAGCCACGGATGTGTTTGCTGAATGTGTGGGACGTTACCGATCTTAACCACGCCGACCAAACCTGGGTAGCCATGGGACTGGTGTTGGCGAAGAGGAATATTGCACAACACTGGGGGGCGCAGTAAACCCCCTCCCACGCGTGGTGGTGTCGAGACCTGCACGGTGCCATGATTGCGGAAAGGGTGGTCTGTATTAACAGGGGTTGCCCCCGGAAATGGCAGCGGGTTTGGGGGAAATGGAATACGTTCAGGGGTAATATATGTGAACCCCCCCCTACCAGACTCGGAGTCGGAAATGAGTGAATAGAACACTGGCATCGTTATGCTATAAAGGACAGTGGCACCAGGGAATGGGAGAGCCTCTACGATATAAAAGGAGGTGTGTGGTAATGTAAGACCTAATTGTATAACGGTACTATCAAGGGTGTTTGAACTATGTGGTTACAGACTGTGCCTACGGGAGTGAAGCTTGTATTGAAAAGAGGCGTACAATTAATGTTAATAAAAATTGTTTAAAAAAAAACAATTTGCACGAAAGATTGTTAAACTGCAAAATGTCTGATGTCTCACATGGACTATTGTAATGCAAAACTCTAATAATTATTATTATTTTTTTTAAATCAGTGTATGTGCCAGAATTCCAGGATCCACCCATGACTCATTAGTGCTACGCAATAGCAGCAGACAACAGCAGATGGCACAACTTGGAAATATGAGGGCCTGGCTTATTGGTAGGTACTGTGATCAAACATGGTCAAACATATCATAAATTAGTGACCAGATACAAATGTATCAATGTATAATACATATATAAGTTAATTTTTATATTTCACGAGACTCTCCATGACCTAATATTTCAGGAGACTCTCCATGACCTAATAGACCATGATTTATACCACCTCTGCAGAATTGAACAACGCCAGGGGAAGTCAGTTTCAATGAGGCACATGTTCGAACCAGGGGGCCTGTGGAGTAGGCTTTTGGGCTCCTCAAAGCACATTTTCGTTGCCTGGATAAGTCTGGTGGACCTCTCCTCTACTCACCTGACAAGATTTGCCAAATAATTCTTTTATGTTGCATGCTGCACAGCATTGCCTTGCCGTGGAATATACCTTTTATCCCTGACGATGACTACAATGAGGATGGCCAGGATGCTGTTGGTGATTTGCAGAATTTACAGAATGAAGTTGACACTGGTGATGAAGAAGGAAATGACCTCAGTATTTGACAACATCTTCGCATGAGTATAGGTTTTTGGGGTTTAAATTATATAACAATTTAACTATAAATATTACTAAGTAAAAGGCCTGCTTTAGGGTTTGACCAATGGGTTGCTCCATCAAAAATGTGACAGATATACTGTCCATCCTATTTCAAGTGGCATAGGTTATAATGCATTTGGAATAGGGCTGACGGGATATCTATCACTTTTGTGAAAGAGTAACCCATCTGCTGTACTTTAAATCAGGCCTACTTTTAGTACCATATGGTTATTGCCTTCAATGATTATTTTTCTTTGGGTGACTGAACATAATTAGCTAAAGTATTATTTGGAAAATATAACACTCTCAAAGGTAGTTTACGAATGTTGCTATCATCTTAAGTTGTAAATGTTAAGGACATTTATGTATAACAGAAAATATTAGTTGATATATGAGGATGAAAAATTACATTATTTGAATGAAAAAACCTTCATATCTATTTCCTTTACATCCTTATAGGCCACACTACACTGTCATCTTCTGTAGCACTAGAGAATCATAAGCAAATATTGGAATCTGTGAGAAGTACCACTAGGAGGTAGAACTCATTCCTATTGATATGTTACTATGTATCTTGCTCTCAAACAACATTTTCTGGTTCATTGATTGACTCCAATGTATGTGTGTTTTCTGAAATTACATCAACAAATGTGGGTGTGTCTGAAATCAATTATTTATGAACATTGTATCAGGGGTAGCTCAGAGCTGTATTTTGGATGGAATCATAAATATTGTGCAAATGAGAAGTGGAATTAGACTCTGGGGATACTTAGTAGACTACCAAGGATTCCGTATAATTTTTGTATGTTTCTGTTTGCTGAACACATACATTTATATGTATATATTTTTTGTGTACATTATAAAATCAACCTAATCCTTGAAAAAAATATTTTTTCGCAATCTATGTCCTTTCATGTTAATGTCTTCAATGTTAATGCATTTCATTTTGTTATGTGTCACATAATTTTACAATGTGTTACATCCACATGATATTTTCTGAAATATTTTGTCAGTGTACATGATATTTTAAAAAATTATTGTGATTTTCATAGAATATTAATAGAATAGTTCCCCATGTCGACAGGAAAGCAACCACACTTCTGACAATACAGCAATGGTGCACAGCGACACTAAAATGGGGTAGGGCTGAGGCAGTAGTGCTGCGGAGAGTCCTTCACAGGGTCTCTATTGCTTAGTATTGGGAGAATATTTTGCAAGAGCTGCAAGAAATACAAGACCTTTCCTCGGATGGGTATTGATTATTAGAATATGGGGTGTACTGACCTCCACCTGGTGACCTTAGCAGAGTCTGGTGAATCCAAGGAGGCGTTATTATTCTGCTATGCCTGATGGGTTGGCAGACTGCTGTTCCTACTTCTCGTGTGTGTGTGTGGGGGGGAGTTGGAGGCCCTGGGGATATGAGATGGTGTACATTGGTTTCTGATTACATTTATATGCTTGATATGTGGGATGCACCCCATGGATGGACTGCAAGCTATAATGTATACAGACATTGTCAATATACACACTGTTATTGTGATCTGCTACTTGGTTTAGTTTGACACCAATATTATTTCATATTGAACCATGACTACTGTCAAAGTTGGATATCTAATGCATTGAGCGTCATGTACAAATGTCCTTACTCGATTATATTGCATAATGTGCTTATTAGCTTATTATGACCTAAATTTCAATGCAAATTGGCAAAAAAAACAGAATGAGATTAGTAGGATGAAATCACAGTTCTTTCAATTCCGATGTCCAGAAATACCAGCTTTTTGTCAAGGCAAATGCGTTCAAGAAAATGTGCAAGTGTGAATGCTGGTACCTCCCAGGAGGAAATTAGTGCTGGCGCCTCTTCGTGGTGGTCTGGTTGGAATTCTCTCCTACTGGTCCCAACCCCTCCAAGGAGGGATGATGTCTCCTGATTGCAGGCTCGAAGAAGATAGCAGATGATTATCCATAGAAAGCGTAGATGACTCCCTAATAGCCGTACAAATATCCCTGAAACCATCCTGAATCACCCCCTAAAGGGTGCACAAGATTTATATGTGACATTCCATTATTACAGATAAATACAGACAGAAAAATATGTATTTTCCTTTCTGTGCTTATATTTAAATACAGAAAAATACAGATTTTTTTTCTATTGTCAATTAAGCTTAATGAAGTGCAGAACTACAGTTATTTTATGCTATTCAACAATGCAAGTGTTTTCGGAAGATGTTCTGGCCCATAGTTATGCGAAAACTATAGGCAACTGTGGCCTCACTTAGGGGCCGATTCCGATCCGGGTCGGAAGAGCACCGAACGCGATCCGGCCGGAAAAACTACGAGCTGTATGCGTGTTTTCCACCCGACTCGTACAGCTGTACGAGCGAGCCAGTACCATGCGAGTTACATGAAATTCACCGACCGAGTCGTTTCCGGGTCCGAACCACTCCGTACGTCTCGGTCGTAAGCTAACCGTGGCGTGCAATGGATGCGATTCACGACCGAGCCAGTACGATGCACGCGTCGGACAGCCTGTGCGAGCCGGAGTGTCCGGCTCGCAAAAGCTCCCAGAGTCGGACTTCGGGGGTCCGCGTTGGACCCCCGGACACCCGCAGCCGTACGACTCGCACGCAGGGGGTGACCCATGGGTCTCCTCCACACAGGCATGTACGGCACGGATGGCACCGACGCGTACTCACTGTAGGGGGCGCACTTGTTCGAGACGTACCCATTCAGTCAATGGGAGCGCATGTACGCGTCGTACAACTGGCTCCCAGTGACTTCTATGGGAGTCCGACCGAACCGAGTGCGACAGCATACGTGCGCATCGTACTCGCTCGGTCGGACTGTAGGGGTCTGGCTCGGTCGGAAAACACCCCGGATCCAACTCGGTCGGAGTGCTTTCCGACCCAGATCGGAATCGGCCCCTTAGTTGAAGGCAGTCCAGCACTACCCCTAATCTCACTAATCTGTGACCTTGAAATAGTGTGCACCGTTACAGCGTGTCCTGGCTCAACAGCAGATGGGGTTGCTATAGTACATACAGGAGCCAAGACTGAGGTGGACACTACAGAATGGGTCATATGGCCACAGGAAACAGAAGGAATAACAGATTGTTGAGTAGGGACCTGGACTGCACTACATGAGGTTGCTGTATTTATTGGTTAAGTGAGGCTCACCCTTGCAGCCTGACCAGACAAACCAGATGGGCCAGGCTGTTCCTCCTGATGATCAAGACCAGCAGATGTCCCTCCACTGAGAGTATCAGCAGGAATTGGAATAGTGGGTTGAAGATCGGTGGGGTGCTGGGTTTCACCTCTGGATGAAGGTCCTACAATGATAATCCAATTAGCAATACATTAATAATGAAACCCAGACTTATATTGATAAGCATTTAATACATGACCTTCTGTGCACATTGCTTTTTACAAAGGGTGACCTGTTAATCTGACAGATATTAACACGCTCCTTTATGCACGGCTAAGGGACAGATATGGTATAGCAGGTTGTGGGGAAACAGAGACTGATTTTGAGTTCATCAGATGGGATACTCCATCACAAGCATAACATATATACCATCCACTGTTATAAGAGTGACATACCCTTTGGCATGTGTAATACAGTTAACTGAAATCCAGCAAATTTGTCACTAAGTATATTGTCTGCAAAACACCACATTTGGGCCAGAGTAATGTTTCACACCACTTAATTTTGGTAGGTTACAGACAATATTTTTGCAAGATTACAACATTTGTTTGCCTATCTATTTTAGAGATTTAAAAAACATTATAAAATGTTGCTAAATATAACACAGGTGTAACATGCCAAATGTATGTGCTCTCACTCTAAAAGAGAAACCCATTCCCTAATACATAAATGTCATAAGTAGTACAACTTACCAGTAATACCTAAGTGAATGTAAGATTCAATTTTACACATGTGAGTTAAACTCTTATAAGAGGGGTACCAACATTGGTGGTATGCTGCTGGCGTGGTTGTAAGTAATATGAAAAAACTGATGTCCTATAGGCTGGTAAAACAAAAGCAAAATGGGTCATTTAATAATCCATGATTGGCACAGCAAAGTGTTTCTAAATGGCCTGTTAATATGAGGATACCCATGAGTGGGCAACTTTTTTTTTTTTTTTTTTTTTTTTTTGAAACCGTTTATTACAGTTTATAAAAGTTACAGGTATGGGCCTACAACCACACGGCCGGCCGCTAGAGCATCAGAAGCATATTACATACATACAGCAAAAAGTCTCTCAGCGGTGCACAGTAGAAAAACAGGGGTAATCAATGGTGTAGGCCACATAGCTCCATGCCCACAATACGGTTCCATTTTCTTAAAACAAAACAACATCAACAAACCACAACCGCAAGGCAACCCGCGATCCAAAGTGACAACACGTGCTCCATAAGTGGGGGATCCAAACAGCAGCAAAACTCTGAAGAGGGGGACGGGAGTAGATCAGGGACTGGGGGACCGCGCGCCCGCGGCCGAGGGAGGGGGGCCATCTAGGGAGACGGAGCAGGCGAGGCAGCCGGTAGCAGTGGCGGCTCACAAATACCCCCGCGGTAGGCGTTCCAGGGGCCCCAGAGTTTCATCCACGCCCCAGGCTTACCCCTCGCCACATACACCACCTTTTCACGAAACATACACCAATCCATATGCTCTTTCCAGGCCGACACCGCAGGGGGCCTCTGGGATCCCCACAGTTGAGCAATGTCACGCTTGGCTATCATGTATCCCAGAGTCACCCACCGCGTCTGCGGGACCGAATAGTCATTCGGTTCCCATACATTCAGCAAGCATCTCCTCGCTTCAGGCAGCAGCGCGACACGCGTAACCACACGCAGGACCTCATGCACACCACGCCAGAATCGCTCCACCTTCGGGCACTCCCACAGTATATGCATGAAAGTCGCCAACGCACCACAGCCACGCTTACACATTCCGTCACCAGCAAAACCCATACGCAGAAGCCTTGGCCCCGTCACGTAAACCCGGTGAAGGATCTTGAGCTGGACGAAACGAAGGCGAGCCGGGATGGCCACCTCTTTCGGAGAGGCCACCGCAGAAATCCAATCCTCGTCGTCCAGCTCCAGCCCGTCGGCAACCCAAGCCGCGCGGAGACTAGTCAGCAGGCACGATCTATCGTTGATCAATTTTTTGTATATGAGGGAGATCGTGCTGTCCGGGACATGGCCATCTAGCACTCTGTCCTCTAGGGGGGAAGACTCCGGAATGGATGCGACATCCGGGAAGACGGAGCCCAGCGCATGGCGGACCTGTAGGTACCGAAAGTACTCACTGCCCTGCAGCTGAAACTCCGCCTGCAGCGTCTCAAAAGTTTTGAATCCCCCCCTCGTCCAGAGATCTCCCACCGTGCTGATTCCGATCGTGTCCCACTTCTCGAAGCCCTTCGACATCCACAGGGAGCCCAACCTCTCAGATGCATACAGCGGAGACGCTCGGGTCAAACGGTCCTTCCACCCCATAGCTGCATTAGCCGCGTGCCAGACACGCACCATGACACGCGTCGGTCCCGTCAAACGGGAGTCGGGCGCGCCAGAGTAGAGCGCTCGATTATAATCGCCACCGGGCAGAAGCATCCTGTCCATCTCAAAGGCCGGGTTCAAGGCGGGCCCGTAAAGGCCATGATTAATTGCAGCTAGTTGGGAGGCCCAGTAATACCGTTTGATGTCCGGGAGGGCGACCCCTCCATCGTACCACGGGAGCGTCAATTTAGCCAGAGCAATACGCGGCCTCCCGTCCCAGAACAGGCGCCGCTGGAGGCCCTCCACCTCGCGAAAGTAGCGTGCCGGGACCAAGTCCATGGTATTCTGGAGGGCGTAGAGGAAGCGCGGCAGGGACATCATTTTAAATAAGGCCGCTCGGCCGAGCGGCGAGAGCGGCAAACGCCGCCAGCGCACCACGTCCTCCCTCAAACGCTGGAGGGGGGGCAGCAAGTTCCGCTCATAGCGGGCCTCCGGGTCAAGAGTGATATATATACCCAGGTACCGGAAACCCCGGGAGGCAATCTGGATCGGACAGTCCCGTGGCAGGACCGGAGCCTCCCCGGAAAGCACATAGACACAGGATTTCGCCCAGTTGATGACCAGGCCTGAGTTGCGACCGAAGGAGCGCAAAACATCAACCAGGACGATCAGTGATTTGCGCGGGGAGGCGAGATACAAAAGGATATCGTCAGCATAGAGGGACACGCGGTCCTCATGCTCGGGGGTCCAGCGGAGACCACGGATAGAAGGGTGCCACCGCAGCCACTCCGCCAGGGGCTCCATGGCCAGGGCGAACAGGAGAGGCGACAGGGGACAACCCTGTCGCGTGCCCCGCCCCAGCGCGAACGGGGCCGATACTCGCCCATTCACCACCACCTGCGCCAACGGGCCCGAATATAGCAATTTGACCCAGCTGACGAAACCCGGGCCGAACCCAAACCTCGCCAGCATCGCCCAGATATATGGCCATTCAAGCGTATCAAACGCCATGGTGGCGTCCAAGGACGCCAAGATGGCCGGCTCCCGCACGAATGGAACACGCGCAAGCACCCCATGTAAGCGCCGCAGATTAAGCGCCGTGTTGCGGTGTGGTATAAAGCCCGATTGGTCTTGGTGGACCAAATCGCCCACTACGGCAACCAACCGGTTGGCCAACACCTTGGCGAGGATTTTGGGCTCCGCGTTCAAAAGCGAAATCGGCCTATAGGATGTGACCCGTTCACGGGGCTTCCCCTCCTTATGGATCACCACAATTGTAGCCAGACGCTGGTCCGGCGGGAGGGAGCCCTGCGAGTGGGCCGCAAGGAACATCGCGCGCAGGTGGGGCGCCAACACATCCGGGCGTAGCTTGTATAGCTCAATGGGAATACCATTGGGGCCCATGGCCTTGCCGGATGCAACCGAGCGAATAGCCGAGGCAATTTCGTCCGAGGTGGGCGGGGCATCCAGCGAATCCCTGTCCTCCACCGTAAGGGAGGGCAGTGCGATGTCCCGAAGCAAGGCATGGGAATCTTCCTCCGAGCAGGGAGAAACCGGGGAGTAAACTTCGCGGAAATAGTCCGCGAAGCAGGAGACAATGGCTTCCGGCTCGGTGACACACACTCCATCCACGCTCTCAATCAAAGGCACCACGCGGCTCGCTCTCTCCCTCTTATCCAACCACGCAATCAGTTTGCCAGCCTTGTCACCCACATCATACAATCGCCCCTGCTGCTCTCTACTGAGGCCCCTGGCCGCCTCCGTGACGAGGGCCCGATAGGCCGCCTGCTTTAAATGCAACACATGCAACTTGGCGTCTGTTACCCCGCTCCCCAGGTCACCCTCCAGTTCTGCAATTTCGGCCTCAACCCGGGTCACCTCCTCCCGCTCGCGCCGCCGGGCATTGGAAATAACGGAGAGGGCCTCCCCTCTAAGAACCACCTTGAAAGCCTCCCACAGGGAGATGGCAGACGAAACCGACCCCACATTCTCATCAAAATAGCGCTGCAAGGATTTAATCAAGTCGGCACGAATGGTGGGGTCGCGCAAATACCATGCATTAATCGGGGCCACCCTGCCATCCCCCCTCGGGAAGACATCGAAATGCAACAACAATGGGGAGTGGTCTGAGATACCCCGTGCCAAATGGCGCACCTCCCCCACCCTCCCTGCATGGGCCGCCGGGACAAGGATGTAATCAAGCCGCGAGAGGCTACCATGGGCCCCCGAGTGGAAGGTGTACTGTAGCAATCCAGGATGCTTTAAGCGCCAGCAGTCCACCAGGCCCAGCGTGTCTAAAAGGCCGGGCAGCCATGCCTGTGCCCGGGGGAGGTCCCTAGGGGGATGGCGATCCATAGACCCGGAGGCAACCGCATTAAAGTCCCCTCCAACCACCAACAGGCCACTCGGAAGGTCCAGAAGGAGGCGCCCCAGGTCTGCAAATGTAGTGGCTTGTAACCCAGGCGGGACGTACACTGATATAAAGATAAACACTCTACCCTCCATTCGTCCCACCAGAACAGTGTAGCGTCCCCTCTCATCATGACGTACTTCGTCAATCTCCAACGGGAGCGAGTTCTTGACCATAATACCCACCCCCCGCGAGCCCGAAGTGAAGCCGGAGTGGGCCGCCAAACGATATCCCCGCCGATTCATTGCATGAAAGGTGTTACCTATAAGGTGCGTCTCCTGCAGGAAGACAACATCTGGTGAAATACGTTTTAAATACTGCAGGACCACACCACGCTTAATCCTATCCCCCAGGCCGTTAACATTCCATGACAACACAGTCAAATCCCTACCCCCCATCATACGTCGAAACAATTGGTCGTCCCCCACCGAGCATCTTAAAAACGACAAAACAGTTGCGGGTTTGCCTTGCGGTGCCAACAAACAACACACCCCCCCCACCCCCCGGTCCCAACAAAACTCCCCCCTCCCTGCACCCCTGCATGAGCCCAGACAGCCCCCCCAAAGTGCAGTGTGCCTGTCGCCCCATAGCTAAATACTAACTAGTCCCCCAGAGGAGGAGGGAAGCTCCCAGCAGACCCCACCCGACCTCCATGGGAGGGGAACATACGAAAGCAAAATATGGTAAAGGAACAACATCCAGAGCAAGGCCTATACAGTCACCCCTCAATTCTGATCCGGCGGGCCCTCCTCGCCAGCCGCGCCCCCCCCGCCCCGATCCCCAGGCAAAGTGTCTAACCAGTCCCCAGCCGCCTCGGGCCGGTCGAAGAAGTGCGTACGGCCATCCACCTCCACCCTCAGCTTAGCCGGAAAGAGCATTGAGTACTTGAGGTTTAGGTCCCTTAGGCGACGTTTAACACCAAGAAAACTCTGTCGCTGCTTCTGGACCGCCGGAGTAAAGTCTGGGTAGAAGTGTACGTCCATGTTGTCCAGCCTGACCGGTCCCTGTTGCCTGGAGGTCTGGAGGATGGCATCTCTGTCCCGAAAATTAAAAATCCGGGCAATAAGAGGCCGCGGCGGGGCACCGGTCTTAGGGCGGCCCCCGGGGACCCGGTGGGCACGCTCCACCGCAAAAAGCTTACTCAGCCCCCGGGGCTGGAGATGGGTCAGGATCAATTCTTCCACGAAGAGATCCGCCGCCTCCGCCTCTCGGCCCTCCGGCACACCAATAATACGGACATTATTCCTCCGGGCCCGACCCTCGGAATCCTCTAGTCGCCGGTCCATCAGGGCGCTCACCTGGCCAAGCCGGCGCACCTCCCTCTGGAGGGCCACCACGTCCGTCGTGAGGCTCGTTGTGGTGTGGGCCAGGGAGTCGACTCGGTCGTTTGTTTTTGACAAGTCTGCCCTCACAAGGCCCACATCCACCAGGACCGAGTCAATTTTTTGCGCCAAGGTATCGAAACGCTGGTCCACTGAGGCCTTCATCTCCGCGATGGCACCCATGACGTCCCGGAGGGTCAGATCTGCCGGATGGGCAGGTGCCTCCGTCGGGCCCACCGGGGATGTCCGCGATGTCTCCGGAGAACCCTTCTGGAGCGTGTAGCGATCCATACTATTGGCCTGGTGCGCCGTGCCACGGCGAGTTGTCTTCATCTTCGCCCGGTCGCCATCTTGTTTGGTGGACATGCTGGCTCTTCCACCGTCGTGCCAAGATCTCCAAACGGGCCGCCACACCAAATCACGGGTGTCAGGGGGGGGCGGGGGGCGACCACCGGGCCGCGGGTCAACCCACCGCCGGCAGGTCAGCCGGGCACCTGGACAAGGCCACACCACCGCACCCCGCTCCGCAGCCCGACCCCGCTTGAAGCAAGGAGGGCGCAAAAGCGAAAGTGAAAGTGCGGGGTACGCGAGCCGCCCAGCCCCGCTCGCCGCTGTTATTCACTTTGTCCCCGGATCGCCCCACTACTCCAATCCGGGGGGCCGGCGAGGAGAAGGCCGCAACCGTCGATCGATGCTCCCACCGGTGTTCGGGGTCCGATTCGAGCCCAAAAAACGGGCGGCGCCTCAGCTCGGGTTCCCCGACACAGTCCCCTCAACAAGGACAGGATATCGCCAGGATTAATTCAGGAGGTCGCGGAGGTCCTCGGGAGCCTCGCACCTACGCGGCCATCTTGGTTGCGCGCTAGGCTCCTCCCCCGAGTGGGCAACTTTTGAGTCTAAACTGTGACGTCCATGAGTAAATGTAGCACCCCATAGTGACCAGTGAACACATGAATTCCAGACAAACATTGGAGACTGTCAGAAGAACTTAAAAAGTGAGACATCGTTCACATTATAAGTGTAATATTTAAAGAATTGTATATGTATAACATCCCTTAAACAATTATAACAATTTCTAAAGAGCTATTGCTCAAGGTACCTGGTCATTGCCACTCCCCAAACTCTTGTCTCAGAATTAGCACCACTATTAACAAATGCATTGGTTAATAAAACAAATCAAAGGAGTGAGAAGGGAGGGCCCATGTAACCCATGGTACAAAGCCAACTGCAGAGAAACTAAGAAGTCCCTACTCCACAGCCTCAAGAGCGGGAACGCATTCCTGATAAGGAAGGCTAGGACAAATTATTAAAGGTATTGGCTAATGCACAAAAAACCTAGGAAGACAAGAATTGGTGTGATTTACTCCAAGCAGCCAAATCAAAGGACTCTGCATCGTTTTGGAAAATAATTGCACATGGATGTTAGGACAAAGTCCCTAGTACAGAACACCATGTGGATCCTAAATCCTGGATCCGGCACTTCACTAAACTCTATTCGGCATCTAAGTACCTTGATCAGGACGAGCAAATGTTCTTGAGAACTCTGAAAAATGGAAACAATGAACAGGTACTGCATTTTAGTTTAGCAGAAATAGAGCGGCCATTGATGCTATAAAACCCAGGAAAGCTTCCGGATTGGACAAGGATTCCGGGGACCTACTGAAACATGAAAAGGATGCGTGGGTACCCTATGTAAATATGATAAGCAATGCGGTTGCACTTGGGACACCGGTCCCCCCCAACATGGCACGGGGCTGAAATAGTACCGATCCCTAAAAAAGGCAATAAGTGTGAACCAGGGAATTACAGACCAATAAGTCTAATAGATGTGTTGCAAAAAACATAATGCTCTCCAAATCTTGAATAGATTAAACGATTGGATTACAGATAATGACATATTTACGCCTTTTCAAGCAGGGTTTAGGACCTGCACCAGCACTATTGATCAGGTGTTTAGGTGAATGTGTATCTTATGGAAGTATATAAAAATAAAAAGAGGTCATGCATATTTAGTATTTATAGACCTTAAGGCAGATTTGATTATGTCCTGAGAGAACTTCTGCGAGCGTCACTAAAGAGCCAGGATGTGCCAGACGAATTCTTGACCCAGATAATTAGGCTTCACCAAAACAACTTTGCTAGAGTTCGCTGGGGGGATCAGGGTCACCTTACAGAGCAAATATCAATTAGGAGAGGAGTTAGACAGTGGTGTGTATCAACTAAAGCAATGCATTCATGACGCTCCAAACCTCCGCGGTGCCCCGGTCCCCGCACTCCTTTTCGCGGACGATACTCTCTTGATTTCACAGACACCAAGGGGACTCCAAAATTTACTCAACAGTTTCCACACGTACTGTATAAAAAAATGACAAAAATAAACATAAATAAGACCAAATATATGGCAGTGAAACCACATAGGTCTTTTAGGAAAAATATCACAGTGGGGGAGCTAAAATTGTAGCATGTAGCCAATTTTTAATATTTGGGTAATGCTAGATTCTAGACTATCATGGAAACCCCAAATAACCCATGCAAAGATGTACCTCATACAGGGAACGAGGCCAATACTGAACAAGTATAATAGCACTATTACCAAGTCTATAACGTTTATATACATAAGGCTCAGGCAGCTGCACTATACGGGGCGGAACTGTGGGGCACCGTCAAAGCAATAATACTTGCCACAATAGAAAAAACATTCATGCGGAGATTGTTAGGTCTCCCAGTTGGGGCACCATTGACAACAATGTACTTTGATTTTAACTGTAAACGGATAGTCCATATAGCATTGACACCTATCTTCTATTGGATTAGAGTATGGACAACGGAGGAATTGGATCACTATAGAGAGGGCCTCAAGGAAATCTTGGAACTAGAAAAAAAATCCCCTGGCTGCCACATGTCAAAACAGGGCTTGTTAGACTTGGCCTACCTTATATTGGACTGAGCCACAAACATTAACAGGCAACTCAAAGGGTCATTTTAAGTCTATTTACTGGGAACATGTTGCAAACACGTATTACTGCAACCCATATTTAGGTCGATTGACACTACAGTTTCTTACCATTAAGCCAAACCCTGCTTTTGAGGACTTTCTAGACTTAATTCAACCCCACCTGGTGAAGATACTGTATATACAATTCCGTTACGATATCCTCCAAATTAGAATTTATACTTCCAAATGAGAGACAGGTGATATGCCTAAGAATGAAATATGCACTTTATACACTTTAGGTCATTCAGAAAATATTGCATACATTCTGTTCTTTTGCACTGCTTATAAAAAGATTAGGACTAAATGGATTCACCCACTCTGTAGAAACTTGGGCTTCAAGAGATTTGAGGAAGCTCTGAGAGTATTGAAAAGTGATACATCGCCCCAGATTATTTTCGCTATTCATAGATATTTACTCACAGTTGGATTTATACGCAAAAAGATAGGCTTGAAATTTTAACAGATTAAAACTGTTAGTAAACTGTTTTTATAAAGCTATATCGCTTGGCCAAGTAGAATGTTTTAACACTTCTTTTTTTTTTAACTGATCATTCAAACGCAATAGATTGCCAAAAAACGATTTTATGTAGGATTGCCATAACATTCAATTTTAGAGATTGATTTGAGGTAAACAAAAAAATTATTGATTGCTTTATTGTGAGATTCTCTCACAGATATACAACTGTTATCCGAGCCTGCTGGTGTATATGTGTACTAAAGACAAGGCGTAGATTACTTGCACAATTCCATTTCTTCCTCTTAAAGCAATACGCGTAGAACTAACACTGGAAATGTCTGTATGTATAACATATTTTGTATCAACAACGATATGAAATTTCATATGTTTTTATTGTGATTTTTTTGGCCTATGGCTGAAAAAAAGTTTATACATACAATAGCAGTGTGGTTCAATAAAATGTTAAGTAAATGTAAACACATAAAGCCAATCAGAATTTGGTACAGAAGCATACAAACAAGCCTACAACAGGAACTAAGTTAACACAAATTAAGAATCTTAAAAAAAAATACATTTTTATGGCATGCTAGGTCCCTTTGCCTAAATCCCGCACTTAGTTGATCAGACAATGTATGTTTTTATCATGCTTACAGCATTACTCTTGAGAGTGAAGCAAATATGATACTCATTGTACAGTTCAGAAATCAACTTGAGATACACTGATCATCATATTATGCCATAAGCATGGGGAGACAATACCTCCACTACCACCCTTTAGTTTTAAACAATGTAGGCCTTAAAGTTAAATTGAAACATAGACTTTTATTAACCTGCAAAATATGTTTTAATGAATTAATAACTAAATCTATATCAATACAATTATAAATAGGAATATGTAACATTTGGGTGATGACATACAGTGAATTAACTTACCGTCTCCACTCCACCAAGGATTCCTGCAAATTCTTCAGTGTGCATGATTCTATAAACCAGTAGTTCTTAACCTGGGGTCCAAAGAGCTCTGGAGGTCTGCGAGGCTTCTCAGGGGGTCCACGACTGTTCAAAAAAATTAAATAATATTACAATTATTCAACTAAAATTGCTAAAGTTTATACCAATACGGAAGCAATGTTTACATTTTGAGAACTTCTATATTTGTGTGTGAATTGCACAATATATTTCAATATTTGAGCAATTGTTAGGTGTATACTTGTTTTGTATTTTTTTTGTATGGGTTTGAGGCTTACAACATAGAAATGTCTTAGGCCAGGGGTCCCCGGTTTCCAATAAGTACTCAGTGCATGTCCAATAATGACTCAGTGGGGATCTCCTGATTCGAGCCATGATTCAGTGGGGGTCCACAGAAGTCAAAAGGTTAAGAACTGTGTTATCATGTGGTTATATTGGCATGGGTTCTATTCCTACATTTGCATATGTGCTATTTATAAGGTTCTGGCTTAGATTGTAAGGCGGAGGGTATTCCATTGGAGGGAGTTGATCCTGACACCTTGGTAAGGACTGACACCATGTTGTGTCTTCAATAAAGCTTATGTGGGAATCAGCATCTTTGGAGTGCTGTGACATCTCATCCTCGTCGCCAAAATGTTGTGGTGGAACGTATGCCACACACACAAAAGATATTGGGCCCGATTCACAGAACTAACTTAAGACAAAATCCTAAACTTACTACCATTTTGGTATTCACAGAAGGCACTTACTCATTTTGGTATTCACAGAAGGCACTTACTCATTTCGGTATTCACAGAAGTTAGGAGTCCTAACTTTAGGACTCCTAAATGCCTTCTGTGAATACCGAAAGTCTTAAAATTAGGATTTTTCTCAATTTAGTAGTCCTAAATCTAAATTTATGACTACTAAATTGAGAAAAATCCTAATTTTAAGACTTTCGGTATTCACAGAAGGCATTTAGGAGTCCTAAAGTTAGGAGTCCTAACTATACTACTACTAAACTGAGAAAAATCCTAATTTTAAGACTTTCGGTATTCACAGAAGGCATTTAGGAGTCCTAAAGTTAGGACTCCTAACTTCTGTGAATACCGAAATGAGTAAGTGCCTTCTGTGAATACCAAAATGAGTAAGTGCCTTCTGTGAATACCAAAATGGTAGTAAGTTTAGGATTTTGTCTTAAGTTAGTTCTGTGAATCGGGCTCGCTGATTCCCACATAAGCTTCATTGAAGACACAACCTGACGTCAGCCCTTACCAAGGTGTCAGGATCAACTGACCGAGGTTTCACAACAAGTATCTCTGGTGGTTATCATCCAAACAAAAATCTGATGGCCGTTCGAGATTCTGCATTGACTTGAGCTCTCTCAACCAGGAGATCGTCTTAGACACATATCCTCTCCCGCATATCAGTGAAATTTTGGTATTGGTGAAGGATGGTAAGTTCTTCTCAAAATTGGATTTGAGGAGTGCTTACCATCAAATCAGATTAAATGAGGAGTATAAAAAGCTGACAGTTTTTGTCACCACAGAAGGGACATAGCAATTCACTCGTGTGCCGTTCAGCCTAGCATCGGCTGCGAGTGTGTTCCGGCATATGATGATGAAAGTTTTGGAGGGGGTGAGGAATGTCATCTACTTTCGAAATGACATTTTGGTCATGAATGAAGCCATAGAGCAGCATAAGTCAACGTTGATCAGAGTTCTAAAGAAATTGTAAGAATTTGGGCTGATTCTGAATAGGTATAAATGTACATTTTTGACAGAGCATATAGAGCATCTTGGGTATTCTATATCCATTGGTGGTGTCAGACCAAAACACTCTTTATTGGATGCTATCAGAAGGGCACCTGCTCCTACAGAACAGGATCAGTTCCAGTCTTTTCTAGGACTCATTTAATATTACGTGAAATGTGTTAACAGATTTGCAGATAAGTCTAAAGAAAAATTGTATGAGACATGCATGCACCTCGTTATATAATCCAAGAGGTAATGGCTTAGCAGAAAGGGTCAACAAATTGGTGAAAGGTACCATTTTACTTGCTATTACTAATTGTTATGACATAGAGGAAATGGTAGCTAGCATGGTGTGGGTCTATCGCAACACTATGCACAGTGCTACACAGAAAATGTCCTTCCAGGTTATGAGTGGCCATTTGCCAGGTACCAAGTTAGATCCGGCTTGGCTGAAAGAATGGTTTGAGAATGGAGGAGGTAGACGGGACAAATCGTTAGGTGTGTAGGAAAAAAACCGCAAAGTTTAATATTGACGATTTGGTCAAAGAAAGATTAAGAAGAATTGTGAGGGGACTTTCCAAGTTAAAGGTCCTTATTGCATCCCATCCTCGCCGCCAACATTTTGTATTGGAATGGATGCCATGGCACACCAAAGATGCTGATTTCCACATAAGCTTTATTGAAGACACAACCTGGCGTCAGTCCTTACCAGGGTGTCAGGATCAATTGACCGACGTTTCACAATGAGTATCTCCGCTGGTCCTGACATCTTGGTACGGTCTGAGGCTCGGTTGTGTCTTCAATAAAGCTTATGTGGGAATCAAATTCTATGGTGTGCCATGGCATCCTTTCCACCACAACAAACTGCTGCCATTGACTTCTCCTCCCAGGGAAAGAGATTCTGGGTCCTGGGAAAACCATCACCTGCCAGATGGGCATCTAGGGGCACCTTGGAGTCCGGAAGCGCACACACCCCTTCTGATCACTGCTTCCTAATTACCTCCTGTGAGTGCCTGGCGGTCTTAGATACTGCTTTCACTTATGTGACAATTCTATCCCACATTTGCCTTTTCTGTGTCATGGAGGTTGTCTGAACAAGGGCACCAAACAACTATGGCTCCACCCTAATAATTTAATTAATCATGAGTGTTAATTGTGTCTCTGAAAATCTAGAGTTCCTTCTCTCTACCATGTTGATAAAAAAATAGAAAAGAAATAAAATGGAAAATTAAGAAAAAATATTTAAGGTTTGGAAAAACGAAGGACCAAAATTCCTTCATCCGGTACTGGTTGGAATTTTCTTAAGGCAAAGGATTGTTAGCTAGAAAGGGGTGTGTTTTGCAGTGTGTTCTTCAGGTGTCATTAATTTGTACATCAAATTCAGGCATGCTTGACATGTGCATCCGTCATTAAGATAAAAGGATACGTAAAGGTACAAAACATCCACTATGAATGTACTCCATAACACCACCCCTACATCCCCGCTGAAATGATGGACACATATCATAGGATGAACCTCCCAAGACTTATGGAGATTCTTCAGTTGAATGTATAAATCGGGCGGGAGAATATCAGCCAGCAAGATGGACGGATTGAAACCTCCGTCATGGAGTTGGGAGGCCTGACCGCCTAGATATAAAACAGGCCCTAAATCAGGAACTTTTTGAAAATATGGTACAAACAAGATCCTCAAACTTAGGCAGTTTGCCCCAAAGAAAGTTACTTCAATTAAGTTCCCTCTTGTAGTGCAGAAGAGACCTCTTTTGAAACCACCTCTTTTCAGTACAGAGAAAAACTTGTTTTGGTACAAAGAATATAGCTTGTTTCACTGTGTAGACAGCTGCCTCTTCAATTCAGAAAATACCTCTTTTAATAGAGTATTTATTTATTCTTAGATCTGGCCTGGACCCCCTTCCAACCTCCTGTCCAAGCCCAATGTGCTTAACTTAGCGATATTGGAAGATTATAGGCTCCAGAAAGGATGGGGTACACTGCACCCCTTCAAATGAAGGGTCAATTTGCGCCCCATGAGATCGCCTTTGGCAGTTCAACAAATGACCCAGTCACCACCATATAAACACTTTAGAGGGTGCAATATTGTAATAGTTGCCTTACCAAATGGCACAGCGTCCACTTCTTTAGGCCCAGTATAGTTCCTTTGGTGTCCAGCACATATGAACTCTCCTCTACCTAGTCGTTCAGGCCAGGGTAGGACTGGTATCTGGGCACTGTGAAGAGGGGTGTCATGCTAAGAGCAGACATTTGTGAGGTAATCAACATAAAGCCTCTGTGCACGCAGATGGGGGCTTTGTCTGCAGGTGATGAGCTGAGCCCCTGGACCTGTGAAAAGGATGGGAGAGGACACCTTCCTTTAAGGGTTTGTGTAGTGGGTTCACTGGACAAGGGTTTTGGGATCGGGTGAGAAAATGGGTTCCTATGACTGGATGGGGGCTATTCTAATATGTTTCTCTCCATTCAAAATGTTTTTGTGTCTTTTTACCCGGAAGTCTGTGGAAAGTACAAATTGAATAATATCATTGGTTTACAAATAATGTGAAATGCTCAAACCTCATGGGTTTTTTCCGCAAATAGGAACATATTTCCACGCCTTGTGCATCTCTTCACTGCCCAAAATCTCCACAGTCCCTGCATCTGATTACTACACAATCTCTCCACAGTCACTGCAGTTCTTTACTGCCTCCTCCATCCACATTTTCTGCAGATCTTCCCTTCCCATCCCTACACACCCCTGCAACATTCTATTGCCTCATTTCTCCACAGCTTGTGTACCTCAACAGTGTCATATCTGCACTCCTCACTACAGCATCTATTTATAGACACTGTATCTCTTCAGTCACATCCCTCTTTAAGCCCCTCTGTATCCTCATTAATCCACCTCTCCAGAGCCACTGCATTTTCTGCTGATCCGTTTTTCCACAATCCTTCCAATGTTCTCAGACCATCATCTATCCACACCTCCTTCATCTCTTAAAAGCGCACTGATTTGTTCACAACTTCAATCGTACTCCAACACACCATCATTTCTTCTCAATTGCTCACCCTGCTCATTTAGCATTAACCCCTCCATTTATCCAAAATGTCAGCATTTCCCCGAAATCACAGTATTTCCATACAGCATCAGCATACTTACATACCAACAGCATATCTCCACAACATCATCAGCTCAACATAACTCAGTATCATCTCACAGCCAGAGCGTCTTTCCATAGTCCCAACATTCAATTTTCTCGATTACCCAAAGCATATAGCTTCAACAGATAGGTTTTCTAGAACACTGGCTAGAATTCAGTTTTCTAGACTCCCTGGCACTAAGGACTTGGGGGCACATGCATCAAGCTTTTTTCCGGTTACAAACGGGATCAGCCTGTTTGCGGATGGAAAAAGGCCTTTTCTGATGCATGTACCTTTTTTCCATTTGCAATTTAGGAAATCGCAATTTATTGCGATTCCCTAAATTGCGAATGCAGTTAGGGAATCCCAATTTGCGATTCCCTAAAGGTGATGCATGTAGCCTTTCCTAAATGAGAATGTGCATTTAGGTAACGCTCATTACCATCAACTTCAAGTTGATGGTAATTTGTGCATGCTTTGAAAAATGCACAAAAATGCATTTTTCAAAGTGCCATGTAGCGCACACATACCCTTACACATGTGCACACTTACCTTTTTTTGGGGGGGTGCTTCAGGGGGCCTTAGGCCCCGGTGCACCCTTGGATTTTCATTCGCAATTTGCGATTACCAATCTGGTAATCGCAAATTGCAAATGCATTACCATTCATTCCTATGTGCCTGTAGGCCCATAGGAATGAATGGAGTCACATTAGCTAATAGCGATTCGCAATTACCGAATCGCTACTAGCTAATGTTAAGGAATCACAAAATGTATTGTGATTCCTACATGCATAGGCATTTGCGATTACCAAATAGCGATTTCTTCAAAATCGCTATTTGGTAATCACAAATGGGGAGTTTCATGCATGTGCCCCTTAGGGGCTTATTCACAAGCCCCTTGAGCCGCCGGTACGTCACTTTTAACATGGGGAAAAGTGACGTACTGGCGGCGCAAGTGGTTTGAAAATAAGCCCCTTAGTCAGCAGTGGCCAGTGCAGGTAAGCGCAGTGGACGAGGTGGGGGCAAGGCAGAAGGGCAGGGGAAGTCGACAGACGATGGAATAGGGAAAAATAAATAACTCATATTTCGTCGTCTCTCGACATACCTTATGCCCCGCCCCGCCTCACCCCCCCAATGAGCTTACCTGCACCGGGCGCTGCTGGACTTAATCAATGTGCCAACCCAGTACAGAAATCCAGTTGGACTGCAACCACCCCGCAACCCACTGAGCAATATTTGTGTGAGACGTTCCATGTAATGATCAATCCTATGAGAAATCAAAGAAATAGTTAGTGGAATTCCAAACCCTTTCATTATGTGAGAGGCATTATGTAAGAGCACACTCAAGAACACTAGGAAACCATGGATACATTTTAAAGATTTATTTTTAAAATCACAATTCTATCCTAGTGCACACAATATGAATTGTAACTACAAAAAAGATCAACAGAATGGTACTGCAACGTTTACTAAAAGCGTGAACAGCTAGATAAAATCTACCATATTGATACTCCATTTTATAAAAATCCTATCTTCATTTATCTACCTACAAAGCTAATCTTAGCAGCAATAGAAGGATTAATTTGTGTTTCAGATGATTCCCACACACATACCTGTTTGAACAATAAGGCTTTATGTTCAGTATAATGGCAAGTTCTGCTAAGCTGTCTATGCTCACAACTGGGCTGATAAGCTCAGTAAGTGAAGGTTGAATGCTTCCAGTTATCTTTCATGAAAAGTGGGTGATGCTGGCCAGCATGGCCTGTATTGTCTGTGTCACCCATCACAGAGTCCCTCTCTAGCCCTTCACAGCTTGTGCTGTGCTCATATATTATTATTTAGTTGCTGAACCCTTGAAGGTATACAAGTAGGTGAAAACGGCCTGATGCCCTTTGTCATTCTGTGAGGCTGTGTTCTTTGCACAATAACCAAAAAACGTGAAGGAAAATGCTACTTACCAGTATGCATCTGTTCTTGTCATGTAGAGCTGCAGATCCACACACTTAGCATAGATCGCCATCTGGTGTTGAGCCCGGATGTTTGCACTTGTTTTTGTCCTGGAAGAGTCTATGGAAGTCACGGGATAGCTGACTCCTCCTTTGGACTATAGTGCGCATGGGCATCGGCTCCATCCTCAGATTGTTTTTCGCCAGCAGGGAAATGATGGAGTTTTGTAAGAGACAGAAAGATGCCCGTGTATGATGTATCTAAATAAGATAGTACTGGAACAGATAAAGGTAGCCAGGGAGGCGGGTGGGCGTGTGTGGATTTGCAGCTCTACATGCCAAGAACAGATGCATACTGGTAAGTAGCATTTTCCGTTCGAGGCATATGAGCTGCAGATCACACACTTAGCATAGATTGTATAGCAGTACCCATCCCTAGCGGCGACCACCAGTACCTGTTGCATTAGTTTGAAATAGTGTTTTGAGTACAGCCTGGCCCACACTAGCTTGTTGTTTTGTTTGCACATCCACAAAATAGTGTTTTGTGAATGTGTGCGGTGTAGACCATGTAGCTGCTTTGCAGATGTCATCAAAGGGAATGTTCCCTAAAAATGCCCTTGAAGCCCCTATCTTTCGTGTAGAGTGGGCTTTAGGAGGAACAGATAAAGTACGTTTTGCTTTGTGATAGCAAATTTGTATGCATTTAATAATCCATCTAGCTATCCCAGACTTTGATATGGGGTTGCCTTTGTGTGGTGGTGAGAATGACACAAAAAGTTGTTCGATCTTATGAAAAGGTTGTGTCCTTTCAATGTAATAAAGCAATGCTCTTTTGACATCTAGGGTATGAAGAGCTCTTTCTGCGATTGTCTGTGGTTGCGAGAAGAATACTAGCAACTCTACAGACTGATTGAGGTGGAAAGGAGAAATGAGTTTAGGGAGGAATTTTGGATTGGTTCTGAGAACAACCTTGTTGTGATGGATTTGTAGGAAAGGTTCCTGAATAGTTAGCACTTGCAGTTCACTAACTCTTCTAAGAGAAGTGATAGCTCCTAGGAAAGCAACTTTCCATGTTAGAAATTGGAGCTCACATTTATGTAGAGGTTCAAAGGGAGGACCCATTAGTCTTGTGATAACAATGTTTAAATTCCACACAGGCGAGGGTGGTACCCTGGGGGGAATAATCCTTTTGAGACCTTCCATAAATGCTTTGATGGCAGGCACTCTGAAAAGTGATAGTTGTTGTCTATTTTGTAAATAGGCTGCTATGGCAGCGAGGTGCAGCCTAATAGATGTGTAGGCTAAGTTGCACCTTTGGAGATGTAGTAGGTAACCTATGATGTGTTGGATAGACACGTCTAGGGGATTGATGTTGTTGGTATGACAGTATATTACAAATCTCTTCCACTTGGCTGCATAGCAGGCCCTAGTGGTGGGGCGTCTAGCTTCCTTAATGGCGTTCATGCATTCAGGGGGTAGATTAAGGTAACCAAATTCTAAGACCTCAGGAGCCAGATCTCAAGGTTGAGCTGAGCTGGGTCCAGGTGTCTGATCTCTCCACGGTTCTGGGTTAGGAGGCGTGGGGAGAGGTGTAGTCTTTGGTGCGGAACTACAGACAGTTCCAGTAATGTGGTGTACCACGGTTGTCTGGCCCAAGTTGGAGCAAATAGGATGAGAGTCAGTGCATGTTGCTGTAGTTTGCGCACCACCATTGGAATGAGTGGGAGAGGTGAAAAGGCGTACGCAAATCTGCCTGACCAATTCATCCATATTGCATTGCCTTTGGACAATGGGTGTGGATACCTGGCGGCGAAGCTTGGGCATTTGGCGTTTTCGTGCGTGGCGAAGAGGTCTATCTCTGGTTGCCCCCACATTTGAAAGAATGGTTGAAGAACTTGTGGATGAAGTTCCCACTCGTGAATCTGTTGCGTGTGACGGCTTAACAGATCGGCTATGGTGTTTTGGACTCCTGGGAAATGTTGAGATAGGAGAAAGGTGTTCTGGGGTATAGCCCATCTCCATATGCTCTGTGCCAGTTGAGAGAGCTGCAGAGAGTGTGTCCCGCCTTGTTTCTGTATGTAGTACATGGCTGTCATGTTGTCTGTGCGGACTAAGACAGCTTTGCCTGATAATTGTTTTTGGAAAGCCTTCAAGGCTAGGAAAATGGCTAGTAGCTCCAGGTGGTTGATGTGGAGTAACTTTTGTTGAGGAGTCCACCTGCCTTGCATGGTGTGATGTAATAGGTGCTCTCCCCAGCCGGAGAGCGATGCGTCCGCTGTCATGACTATCTGTGGAACTGGCTCTAGGAAGGGTCGCCCTTTGGAAAGGTTCTTGGTGTTCCACCATAGCAGAGATCGATGAGTGCGACCGTCTACCAACACCTGTTAGCTGACCTTGAGCCTGGTTCCATTGGCGTACTAAGCACGCCTGGAGACGACGCATGTGGAGTTTTGCATGAGGTACTATGAGTATGCAAAAGGCCATCATCCCTATTAGCTGCATGAACACTCGTGCTGGGAGAGAGTGTTGAGGCTGAAATTTGTTTATGAGAGCGTTCATGCTTGCTATCCTGGTGGGGTTGGGATAGGCTAATGCTTTTGAGGTGTCTATTGTGGCACCGAGGTATTGTTGTATGTGGGATGCTTGTAGATGAGACTTTGGGTAGTTTACTGTGAACCCTAAGTTGTGGAGTAGTTGGATAGTGGTGTGAGTGTGATGTACACACTGATTGTATGAGCTGGCTTTATGAGCCAGTCGTCCAGATATGGGAAGACGTGAATGTGTTGTCTTCTTGAGTGGGCTGCCACTACCGCTAGGCACTTGGTGAATACCCGTGGTGCTGTTGTGACTGCGAAAGGGAGTATTTGAATTGATAGTGTTGGCCATCCACTACAAACCTTAGATACTTCCTGTGAGCTGTGTGAATGGGAATATGGAAATATGGTGGAGCGTCACCTGATGTCTGAGAATTGGCCCTTTTCCTAGCATTGGAAACTACCAGGGAGTCTAAGGGTACTGGGCTTTTAATGTAAGCTGGGTCATCAGGGGCAACTTTATATTTTGTCTCGATCCTGGGGTTAATAACTCGAGCCCTAACAGGATCTTTAAAGACTTCAGGTGCATGCTTAATAATGCCTTTAAGCATAGGTAGTATTGAGGTGGATCTTTGAGTGGTGTCAAATGTATCCATTAGGAAATCCTGCTCTATGGGGTCTGTATGCAAGTCAACCCCGTGGTAACGGGCAGCTCTGTGGACGAGCTGATTAAAGCCCATGATGTCCCCTGGAGGGGAAGGCCTGGAGGGGTAGATGTCATCCTGTGGAACATTAGAGACATCTGGCGTGTTATAATCATCCCAGGGAAGAAGGTGGACTAGGATCCCCTAGTGGCACATCGTCCGGACCCTCCCCCCATGTCATCCAAGGTGTCATCATCGTCTACTGGTGTAGGAGATGGTGTAGGGGAACGGTGTGGTGGGGAGGTGGAGGAGGAGGTGGTGGAGGAGGAGGTGGAGAAGGGAGTCTTAGAGGAGATGTAGCAATGTCCCTCTTTTTAGGTGGTGGAGCCGGTGCAGGCGCCTCTAGTGGTCTTTTCCTAGAACTAAGAGTCAATTGACCAGTTTTAGGATCTCTTATGAGAGTCTTTTGAGCAGGGTCTGGTGTGAACAGCTCTTCTGCTGGAGGTTGGTCTTTCGGTGACGAGCGTTTCGGTTCCGTAGGCTTCTTCGGCACCGACTCTGTAGTGGTTCTGTGTTGTTTTGGTTTGGAACCGTGCGTCTTTACAGTCTCTGTGGCCTATGGAACTTGTTGTTTTTTCGGTTCCGAGGCTTTCCCTGGCTCCGAATTCGAGCCCTTCGGGAGTGGGTTTTTTGGACGGCTCCGAATGTTTTTCCGGTGTCGACGAGTCGGTGCTTGTGGGTTTTGGTGCTGTGTGCTTGGATGTGGAAGCAGCTGTCGGCACGGAGGAGGAGGAGGGCGGCTTCGTTTTTGGTACCGGTGATTGGGTTTCGGTACCGACGGCAGGCTGACTCGAGCCCGAGCTGCCTGAAGGCTTAGTAGGCTTCTTTGCTGGGCCTGAGGGCGGGGCATCGGAAGCAGTCTCTCGGTGTGCACCTGGGCCCAAAGGTGAAGGTGTGACGAAGCCTTTTTCGATGGTGCAGGGAGGGGGTCGGGGTCGACGTTCTTACTTACGACCCGCTGCGCCAGAGTGATCTCATCGATGTCGGAGTCATCTGCTTCTGAGGCGCTGACGGGGCCTTCTTCGACCCGCTCTCACTCCGGCACGTCGACGCCCTCTTGGAAGATGTCGTCGGGGATTGATGTCGATGAGCGAGCCATGGTCCTTCGCGCACGTCGGTCCCGAATGGTCTTCTTCGAGCGGAAAGAGGCACAAGCTGGACAGTCTCTGGCCTCGTGCTCTGGTGAAAGGCAGAGGTTGCACACCTCATGCAGATCGGTGTGGGGAAACTTCGACCCACATTGAGGACACTTCTTGAATGGCGTCCTTTCCATGAGCCCGAAGCCAAGTCCTAGGTAGGCCCGAAGGCCTTCGTCGACGATCGGAATAGAGGACTTCGATTTGGAGAGATGCGCGACGATTAGGGTTCGCAATCGAGACAATACCATCGAAAGGGTGAAGGATTACGCGTTGAAAGTGGAATCGGTAACGGTTCCGAACTGGAGCGCGACAAACACATCTGAGCCCGATGGGGGGAAAAAACAATCTGAGGATGGAGCCGATGCCCATGCGCACTATAGTCCAAAGGAGGAGTCACCTATCCAGTGACTTCCAAAGACTCTTCCAGGACAAAAACAAGTGCATACATCCGGGCCCAACACCAGATGGCGATCTATGCTAAGTGTGTGATCTACAGCTCATATGCCTCGAACATATAGTTATCTGCTATCCATGTAACTTTGTTCACAGTTTAATCATTTAGAACAAACTAACAAGCTCAGAATAAATAGTGCGAATATATTGAACCTGACTTGATTATCACGTTGCAAAGAAAAAGCAATAGAAATTTGCATTTCATATTATTCAGGCGCATTTACTTTTAAATGATTAACATGTGTAAACTGAAACGGGAATACCTAGAAAAGGAAACACATAACAATCATATTATAGCTGCACCAAAGCATTTATTTGCATCTTGCATTCTTTCCACAGTCCGTGCATTTCTTGATAGCTGTACATTCTTTCTGCAGCTACTGCAGCTCTTATTTCCCAACAGGTGTTCAAAAATTACATCACTTCAGTCTCATCTCTACGCAGATTGAGCATTCCTGCACATTCCCAGCATCTCTATCCACAACCTCTGCATCTCTCCCCAGCCCTACTTTTTCTACACAGTCTCATCTGTGCACAAATTAACTGCAGAACCGCTTTCGTTAGGTTGGAATCATTGGCTGTGGATAGTCATCTTGCGCCAAACAGGTTGAACAAGAATACTTCAGAGGAAGTGAAATGGGAAATCCCCATTCTCAAAAATTCCCCCTCTGCCTCCTTTCTGTTGGTTGCTTTGGAAATATAAAGGATCTTTCGCACCTTTTAAGCACACAAGAAACTTGGGGACTCCCAGATGCCAGGTGCTGGTTATGCATACTATGGGCTTCAAGCAGTGCAGTATATTGGGGGGTCTGACATCAAACCAGCAGAGGTAGCTTCAATGTTCTGGTCTGTCTCTGTTGTTGACAAACTAACCATTCTGGAACATGAGTTATCTGTCGATTTAAAGACATGAGGACTGGCAAATTTGCTTTCCCAAGACCTGCCTGTCATTAGGGTGAAGCCTACTAGACCGCATAGTTGTCAGGTTTGCTATAGACATATTGGGGACATTCAGAAAACTTCCCTGAGAATGCATTACATCCATTGCTTACCATTGAATTGTGGTTTGTAACTCATATTTGCTTGATTTCTCTTTGCTGGCTTTATTTGTTTTAGGCTGTCCAGCTTCAATGTGTCTCTCCTGTGGAGCATCTCCAGTTTGCTGTATTCATCCACAGTGCTCGCTTTTTGTAAACAAGCCTTTAAATCTTGTTCTTATTTTGTCACATTTGTGGTGCATTTAAAGACAGATATTAAATGTCAGGCTCTGTCTTCGGAGGGAGCTTGTTATGTGACAATCTCCCTTGTAAAAGGGATAACTTTTTTCTAGCGCAACAAAATGTAAATGTCTGCAAACGAACGGTGAAGATATTTCAGAATATATCAGAATTACGAAAGCACACATGAATCACATTTCTTGGTAGTTCTGAAGTGTGGTGGAAGCAAATATTTTAATCCTTCAAAATAAATCAATAAACTATGAGATGACCTTTACACACAATAATGTTTGTGCGCTTTATACTTTTATCAGTAATACTTATGCCTGTGCAAATGTAACGGTCACTTCAATTGAATGGGTTGTCTGTAATGGCAGTGCGCTACCACACCATGCATACCCCACTTTAAGCCACTCAATTCTACTTTGCACCACTCCGATCCACGCCACTGCACTCTACTCTGCACTACTCAACCCAATGTCACTCCACTCAATGCTACTTCACTTTGCGTCAATGCATGCTATGCGACTACTTTGCACCACTTCACTCTTTGCAACTAAACTCTGCACCACTCCAGTCTAGGCCACTCCACTCTACTCTACGTCACTCCACTATGCAACACTGCACTGTATGCCACTTCAATCTACTCCAATGCACTCTACTCTGTACCACTCCACTCTATGCCACTGCACTCTACTTTGTACCACTCCACTCTATGCCACTCTAATCTACTCCGCCCCACTGCACTCCACAACACTGAACTATAACACTCTACTCTATGCCACTGCACTCTACTGTGCATGACTATACTCTATGCCAATGCACTTGATACCACTCTACTCTCCACCATTGCTCTCTACAATGCTCCAATCTAGGCCACTCCACTCTAGTCTACAACACTGCACTATGCACCACTGCACTCTATGCCACTGCACTTTACGCCAATGCATTATACGCCAATACACTCTACTCTGTACCACTCCTCTCTACGTGACTCTAATCTACTCCATGCCACTGCTCTCTACCACTCTACTCTACTCTATGCTACGCCACTCCACTAAACTCTACCCTGCACCACTCCACTCCACGCCACTTTATTCTACTCTAATACAATCTACTCTACAACACTGTACTCTACTCTGTGAAACTCCACGCCAAGCCACTGAAATCTACGCTGCACCACTCAACTCCACGCCACTCTACTCTTCTCTGCACCACTCTATGCCACTGCACTCTATGGTACTCTACTCTGAACCACTACACTCTACGCCACTGCACTCTACACCAATCTGCTCTGTCCCACTGCTCTCTATGCCACTATACTCTACTTTGCAACACTCTACTCTACGCAACTGCTCTCTATACCACTGCACTCTATGCCATTGCGCTCTATGTCACCCAGTTCTTCTCAGCACCACTGTACTCTATGCCACAGTATACCAATGCACTCTATGCCACTGTGCTCTACACCTCTGCACTTTACTGCCCTCTATGCCACTGCACTTTATACCACTTTATTCTACATCACCCCACTCTACGCCTCTGCACTCTATGCCACTGTGCTCTGCAGCACTCCACTCCAAGCTACTGCACTTTACTTATCTCTACTCTATGCTACTCTACTCTGCATCACTCAATGCCACTGTACTTGACTCTACTCTACGCCCCTGCACGCTACGCCACTCTACCCTGCACCAGTCCACCCAAATGCAGTCTTCTCTGCTCTGCACCATTCTACTGTATGCCGCTGCACTCTGCCACTCTAATCTACTCTGCACCAATCTAACCTATGCCACTGCATTAGATGATGCTGAAGTGTATGTCACTGCATTTTAAGCCGCTGCACTTTACGCCACTTTAATCTGCACCACTCCACTCTATGCCAGTTATTTGGGTTTTAAGGGGACCAAGCACATCTAGTAATTTCAAGACACTTTGGCATATACCTAGTAGTAGAGATAGTGTCCAACATAGATATCTTATATCATATTATACAAGGATAATTGCATTCATCATTTTTTAGATAAGCGAAGAAAAGATAGAGGAAATCCAATTAATGAAATTGAAAGAATTTATTAAATGCTCTTCAATTGTTGCGATAACAGTCAACACATGTTATGGCCTGTAGCAGCGCTCAGGACTGGGGCCTTTGCAAATCTTGCTGGTAAACTAGTCAGGATCAATAGTCTAGTCCGTCTAATAATCTAAATGGTAAGACTGGCGCACCTCTCAATGAGAAGGTATTGGGTCATGTAGAATTCCTTGAACTGCCTTGAAAACCGTGTGGTATTGTCTATGCTCAGGTCCGTCTGACAAAAAGTAGGTTTTGTCTCTTGCAATCTGGGACGTTGTAGTACTCTACGCTAATGTACTCTACGCCGCCCTAATCTTAAACTCTCTATGCAACACCACTCTACACGACTCTACTCTATGTCACGCCACTCTTCACAGTGCCTCTTTAACCCACTCCATACAATGCCACTCCACTGTATGACACTCCACTCTTTGCCACTCTATGCCTCTGCACCACTGCCCTCTACACCACTGCACTGTATGCCACTCCACTCTACGTCTCTGTACTCTATTCTATGTCAATGCACTCTATGCCACTTTACTCTACTCTGCAACACTGCACCCTTTGCCACTACATTATAAATCACGCCACCCCACACTGCGTCACTGCACTCTAATATGCACTACTCCGCTCTATGCCACTGCACTCTATACTGCTGCACTCTATGCCACTGTACTCTACACCTATATATTCTACGTAATCACTCTACTCTGTACCAATGCACTCTACACTTCTGCACTCTATGCCACTGCACTCTACTCTGCACTACTCTGAACCACTCTACTCTATGCCACTTTGCACCACTTCACTCTTGCCACTCCACTCTACGTCACTCCACTCTGTACAACTGCACTCTACGCTGCACCACTGCACTCTATGCTGCACCACTACACTTTACTCTGTACCACTTCACTCTACAGCACTGCTCTTTACAACACTCTACTCTCAACCACTGCATTCTACCCCATTGCACACCATGTCAATGCATTCTATACCACTCTACTATGAACTACTCCAATCTACACCACTCAATCTGCCTGACTGCACTCTACGCCACTCTTCTCTACTCTGGAACAACTGCACTCTATGCTGCGTCACTGCATTCTACTCTGCACCACTCAACTCTATGCCACTGCACTCTACTCTCCACCATTGCACTCTATGTCAGTTCACTCTACGCCACTTTATTCCACTCTGTACCACTCTACTTTACACCAATGATCTTTACGCCACTCTACTCGATTCTACACCACTGTACTATACTCCAATTCACCCTACGCCACTCTACTCTGCACCTCTGCACTCTATTGACACTGAACTCTAGGCCACTACTCTCTGCACCACCGCACTCTATGCCACTGCACTCTATTCCACTGCATTCTACTCTGCACCACTTTACTCTCAGCCACTGCACACTACACCAATGCGCTATATGCCACTACACTCTACGCCATTCTACTCTGCATCACTTCACTCTATGTCACTGAAATGTATGCCACTCTACTCTGCACCACTCCACTTTACGCCACTGCACTCTACTCTACTCTACTCTACTCTGCACTACTCTACTCTATGCAACTGCACTCTGCACCCCTCTATGCCACTGCACATTATGCCACTCCACTCTCCTCCGTTGGACTCTAAACCACGGTACTCTACACTACTGCACTCTATGCCACTTTACCATATCCTGCACCACTCTACTGGTTGCTACTCCACTCTACACCAATGCAGTCTACACCACGGTACTCTGCATCACTGCACTCTACGCCACTTTACTCTGAACCACTCCACGGCACTGCACTCTACCCCACTGTACTCTATTTCGCACCACTCTACTCTACGCCACTGCACTCTACACCACTCTACACAATTGCACTCTATGCTATTGCACT
Organism: Triturus cristatus; assembly: GCF_964204655.1. Taxonomy (NCBI): domain Eukaryota; kingdom Metazoa; phylum Chordata; class Amphibia; order Caudata; family Salamandridae; genus Triturus; species Triturus cristatus. Next base: position 74,741,415 of record NC_140582.1, on the reverse strand, counting down.
CTAAACCACTCTACGTCACTGCACACTATGCCACTCCACTCTGCACCATGGCACTCTACACCACTGTACTCTACGCCACTGCATTTTATGCCACTCTCCTCTACTCAGGACCACTTCACTCTAAGCCACTGCACTGTAGGCCACTCTGCTCTACTCTTCACCACTCTACCCTACACAACTGCATTCTACGCCACTGTACTCTACGCCACTGCACTATATGCCACTCTACTCTGCATCGCTCCAATGCACTCTATGCCACTCTACTCCATGCCACTGCACTCTACGCCAGTTCGCTCTACCCTACACCACTCCACACCACTGTAGGCCACTTTTTGCTACTCCACTCCACTCTACGCCACTCCACTCAGTGCCACTCTACCCCACTTCACTCCACATAATGCCGCTCAACTCTATGCCCCTTCATTCTACCCCACTTTACTCCACATAATGCTGCTCAACTCCTTGCCACTTTACTCTATGTCACTTCACTCTAGGCCACTCTATTCTATTCATATCAACAAAAGAGTATGCCTTACAAACAAAAATTGTAGAGCATGACAGAAGAATCCGAATTGGATCTTTATAAAGCCCTCACTCACCAACCTGGTTGGTGACATGCTTCATCATTGGGCCCCACCAGGAGAGGCCGAGTTCCACCCTGGTGTGCTACAACGCCAGAATTACTGCGGAGATGGTTATTCGTGTATGGTGAATAGTGAAGGAGTGAGTGTTAAAAGTATCACAATTGTGTCAAAAATAGGTTACATTTTATTAGTAGCCAATCCGACACATTAAAAACAAGGTGGAGGACGAAACGCTGAATAAATTGTTCAGCAGAGTCCACTTATGAGGTGGTCAACATGTTTCTGCCTATGTGTTTGTAATTTAAACGGGCATTCTTCAGGACCAATAAGTGTAGACCCCGGCGGTATGGGCGCGCTAAGGCCCACCCTGACCTGAGGTACTAAGTGTGAAAAAAAGAGGTTAAAAGTGTAAACAAATCATATACACGTGTCACCTGGTGTCCCTCGTGCGTGGGAGGAACAGAGTTTATTCCGGTTAGACGGAACAAATACAGACACACATAAAAAAGAAGACAAACATAGTCGTTAGCCGTAATTCAATCCGCAAATCACAGATGAAAATATAAATATTGATGCTCTACGCAGTGCACATAAGCAGTAACACTTAACAATACGTGCTGCTTATCAAGATCATTGTGCACTATAGGTGGTCAACCAAAATCAATTCGGTGAAAGAAACTCGCAGGGAAAAAGTTGAGGAATATGCCCATCGTGAGTTGTATCGATAAGCCAAAACTTATGTGAGAAACACTAAGCGTAGAGCTTTAAAAGTATAGCGCATTTGGGCACTGAGTGTTAATAAACAAGAAGAAAGAAGAATAAATCTCACATAAGATGCAGTCACTAACTACATCATGGGTCTCGGGAGGGGGGTGGTAGCAACAATGGCACACCCTAAGGGTTTGAAAAGAAAGAGAGAAAAACAATAGCGCGGTTATTTTCAAGAAGAAACAGAGTGCTGCGTTACTTATCTTATCTGATGTAGTTAGTGACTGCATCTTATGTGAGATTTCTTCTTCTTTCTTCTTGTTTATTAACACTCAGTCCTATGTCACTCCACTCTATGACACTCTACTTTACTCCATGCCATGCTACCCCATGTTATGCCACTCTGCACCACTCTACGACACTCCACTTTACAACACTCCACACTAAGCCCCTCACCTCTGCACCACTCTACACCAACCTACACCACTCTACACTACAACACTCTATTCTATTCAGTGCCACTCTACGACACTCTACACTACAACACTCAACTGAACAATACTCTACAACACTCCACTCTATGGCCCTCTACTCCACAACACTCTGCTCCACTCTACCACACTCAAGTCTACGACATGCCACTCTACATCACTCCACTCCCGTCTACGCCTCTCTACTCTACAGCACTCTATGCAGCCCCACTTTATGCCCCTCTGCTCCACTCTGTGCCCCTCCACTCTACGCCTCTCCACTGTACATCACTCTATTCTACACCATTCCACTCCACAACCCTCTATGCTACTCCACACCCATGCCACTCTACGCCACAACACTCCACACCACTCTCTTTTATCATAAACTTTTAACCATGCTGAACAGCTGCCACGCTGGTGTACAACATGATAAAAACACATTGGCAAAGCCAATACCCCTTGCAAAAACGAGACCTATTGGCTTTGCCAATGCTTGTTTTCCGTTCTGTGGTATCTTTTAGGGCCCTTCCTTCCCCAAGAGTAAACTCTGAGCCAGGCCTGAGACAGGCAAAAGCGGGTGCTTTTGAAATCGTTACTCCCATTGCACAGCAGGCAGACCCCCTCCAACCCTCGCTGGGCTCCGGTGCCACTGTACCTACTACACCACTGATAGCTACGCCATTGAATGTGGCATATTAATTAACAGGTTCAGCTGCGAGATGATTTGTAGAAACATCCCAGCACTTCTCTTTTCATAGCCCTCTGGCTGTTGGAGAGAACGTATTTGTTCTTCACCCTGTGCCTGGGAGAGTAAACAAATGCGCCTTCCTTTGGGCATACATCTCCAGAGCTGCAGGCTTTTTCACAGGTTTGAGCCTTTAGTTTTGTCAGAGCTCGCTCGCACATTGCTCCACAAGGCTCAGTGACGTGAGCTCTGTGAAAAACACGCGAGACCCAGTGCCTCATCTGGCTTTTGTTTAAACTGGACTGCCGTTACAGTAACCATGGTTTCCTTTATCCGTCTGTGTGGAGCAAGTCCACCTCTGCATTCCCTTAATTTTAATAGCGCTAAGGTTCCAGGTAAAAAAAAACTACTCATGATTAAATCACCAGGCAGATTTCCCTAAAGTTTACCAATCCACCAAAAGCTGCAGATTTATATATAGTTGGCGATTATTGTATTATCTTTTTGAAGACTTGAAAGTTTTTCAGTCAGCATAGGGTTTCAAATGAATAAGATGCAAATAGGCGAGCTGAATTTATTTATTTTCTATCTTTCGAAGCTTTTATATATTTATTTGCAAGTAGATATTTTAGAGCTACCTGGTGCACTCTGCATAATCAGTTGTAAAACATGCCCTTGATTTCAGTCCATGAGAATAGGCACTAATATTCCAAAAGCGCTTCCAGGCTAAGCAAAGTGTCAGGATTTGATATAAAATTGCATATAACAAACATACAAAACATAGGGCTCGATTTATAATTTGGCAGTCGGGCCGTCCTCCACCAGGACGACAGAGTAAATTGCTTTGTTGCCCTAGCGGAGGTCCCGACGAGGCAATTTTTGAATGTCCATTGTACATTTCAGCATCAACAGGAACCGTTGACAATGGGGTTCCTGACAGTGTATTGTAACTTTGACATACGGCTCTGTCAAGCATGACTCGGCTGTAGAGCAGTTACATTTTTTTTTTTTTCAAACAAACCCCCAACGATGGATTTTGTTTTTGAAAATAAAAAAATGTTACCATCCATGGCGAGGGGGGCATTTTGCTGTTTTCATTGGCGCAGACCGCCAGGTTTTTCTGAGTGACGACAGGCAGTAAAAACTGACCTGTAGGTCTGCCCATCTAAATTACGTCGCTGGACATAAAAGTCAACCTCCAATGGCCAGTACTTCGTTAGACCAGGCCGTCTGAGGGGTGTAACTACAGCAGAGATGCAGTGGCAGCAACACAGAAAAATACCGGCGTGGTGGGTGGGGGAGAGGGGGCCAGCAGGAAGCACATGGGGGAGAGCGCGGTGGGGTTAATAATATTTTTTTTAAAAACACTTACATGGTGCTGCTGGCCGCTTTGCGATCCTCTGCTGCAGTTCCTGATCCCAGCAGTCCCTGGAACAACATCACGACTCCCACCCAGTCCCTGCGTTGCTCTCAAGCATGAGAGCAGCATGGGGATTGGCCTGGGCGGGCTGGATCAATGCTCGCTCTGGCACAGGGAGTCTGTGTTGTTTCTCCAACCCTGCTGTACAATACAGCCGGGTTGGAGAAACCTAAGTGCGCATGTCAGTTTGGCCGCCTGAGAAGGCCGGCCAAACTGATACCCCTCCCTGCACACACTGACTCAGAGCCAGCAGCTAAAAAATAAAACAATAGTAAGATATTATTTTATTTTTCAGCTGCTAGCTCTGAGCCAGTGGGGCGACACTCCCCCGCCATTGCAGAGCAGCCGCCGCTGTGACAGGCTACAGTGGTGGAAGAGTGATAAGCAGGAAAAGTGCATGGAAGAATGCCACAAGAGCAATAGAAAGCAGAGGTTTACAAAGAAGTGTGCGAGGAGTTGTAAGTAAACTCTGCAAGAAAATCCACGGTCTCCAATTCGCCTTATGAGCCGGCAAGAACAATGTAAAGTATTGCTCTATGACCTGTATTACTTAGTTCCTCTATTTGTCCATACATTTTCAATTGATAACGTGTAAGTAAAATGTTTTGATCCTGTTCTTTTCATTATTTTCTTCCAAATATTTACAATACATTTGAGCGTCTGGCTATTATAATAATACCAGGCAAACCATGAAGTCTGAACACATTATTAAGAATAATTTTAGCCAGATCAGCTACAGCGACTAACCCATTCAAAATAATAGAATGATCTAACTACATGAATCCATCCATGATTGCCAAAAGCTTGACATATCCATTTGTGTATTCATTCCTTATTACTTTAAAATGCAAAATGTTCAAAGCAATAAATCCGGCTATAAGGATATATAGTCATTACAGGCGTGAGACACATAGCATGTTTTACAACTGTATACATAAGGGCCTGATAATAAGAGGGGAAAAAAGCAAAAAGAGGGTGGAAAAACAGAAAATGAAAAACAATAGTTTGAAGAATATAAGCCAATACGAATGCAGTCAATATAGTGTGATCAATAAAAAAATGTATAGAGCAAGAAGTAAAGAGCAAATAGCAAAGGGCAGAAAATTAAGAACAAAAAGCGCTCCTCCCATAACTTTCTCCTTAGTCACTTACTTCCTCTATAGACATCCCATCAGTACAATAGTCTGTGTTTCGCAGAATCAGTCCGTCATTTTAAAATTTCTCCCTCCCTTTGAGTCACAGTCATGTGGATGGGGTATGAAGACACATTATGGCAACTATATTGAGTAAGCGCACACAAACCCTTTATCGTCAAGTGATTGGGGTGAGGGTTAATTTAGTCTTATGAAAGGACCCCACACGTTCTCGAACTTGGTAAGTTTGTCCTGAATTTTATATATGTGTCTCTTAAAAGTGGCTAAACGGAAGAGTTTGGTTATCCATTCTTGGTGCGCTGAAAGTGTAGTCAGGGGCCAATGCCTCAGGATACAGAACTTTGCCACCATTAAAGCCGTCCGGTGGCGGCTGGCACAAATCGTGGTTGGGAGGGTGGAGGACAGTAGAGGAGAGGGGGTCTCGCCATGGCTCTCTCCACCTTCGTCTTTCCCGGAACAGGAACAGAGCACCCAGGCTCCCATGAGCCAATCACAACGCTGCAATGCAGCAATGTGATTGGTCTGAGCGCTGTGGCTCGGTGCTCAGAAGGAGACTGGGGGCCTGGGCATGTTCCCCACCCAGGCTGTAATGCAGACTGTGTGGATAACATTCAAAGTGCGCATGAGTGTTTGGCCTGCCCTAGACGGCTGGCCAAACACTCATGCGCACCTAGGGAGTACACACCACTTCTCCCCTCCCCTCCTCTGTCAGCAGAGCAGCCCTACCCTGCACACAAAGCTGACGCAACAAGAAAATAATGAAATGATAATACCTTAGAGTTATTATCATTTTTTTCCTATTAATTATACTGCTTAAAAGCAGTTGGGCGACGCTCCCCCGCCTTTGTGAAAGAGTCGCAAATGAGACCGTCAATATCCATCTCTCCCAATTATAGTACTGTCATTCACCTCTAGAACACCGTGTAAGATGGCATGTTTGGCTGATGCAAAAAAAGGAACAGTGCTTGTATTTTGCAATATGTTCCATATATCCGCCCAGTAGCGGGATAATTTCATACAGGACTACAGAATATGGAGATGGTCACATCTAGGTTCCTGGCACCTCCAGCAGATGTCTAAGGCAGCAGATGGTTCCAAGGACGAGAACTTCTGTTTTCTCAGCGTTGAGTTTTAGACAGCTGTTGGTCATCCAGAGTGCAACGTCCTGCATCCCTTTCTGGAAGTTGAGTCTGGCGGTGGGGTCTTTGGTGAGGGAGAGGATGAGTTGGGTGCCGCCCGCATATGATACGATCTTGAGGCCGTGTTGTTGGACGATGGCGGCAAGGGGGCCATGTAGACATTGAAGAGGGTTGGGCTCAGTGATGACCCCTGTGGGACTCCCCAGGTGATATCCGTGGGATCGGAGAGGAAGGGTGGCAGTCTGATTCTTTGGCTTCTTCCGGTGAGGAATGATCGGATCCAGTCTAGGGCTGTTCTTTGTATGCCTTCGTCGTGTAGTCTGGCGACGAGTGTGCAGTAGGAGACGGTGTCGAAGGCTGTTGATAGGGCGAGTAGGATTAGGGCTGCGGAGTGGCCTTGGTCCAGGAGGGTGCGGATGTCGTCTGTGGCGGTGAGTAGGGCAGTCTCGGTGCTGTGGTTGCTTCGGAATCCGGATTGGGAAGGGTCGAGGACGGCGCTGTCTTCGATGAATCATGTCACTTCCCTGTTGACTATTTTCTCTGCAACTTTGGCCGCAAAGGGGAGGAGCGAGATGGGCCGGTAGTTCCTGAGATTGGTGGGGTCAGCTGTGGGCTTCTTGAGCAGGGGCCTGACTTCTGCGCGTTTCCAGTCATCTGGGAAGGTGCCGGTTTCGAAGGTGGTGTTGATAGTGCGTTGTAGTTCAGGTGCGATGGCGGCTCAGTGGTAAATGTGTGGAGGGCAGGGGTCTGTGGGGGCCCCTGAGTGGATGCCTTTCATGGTTGAGGCGGTGTATTTGGCCGTGATTGGCGTCCAGGTGGAGATGGTGGGCTGGCTGGTGTGTCTGGGGGGCGGGCCGGCTGTGGCACCTGGTGGATGGTCAACGAAGTTGTCGTAGAGGTTCTTGATCTTGAGGTGGAAGTAGGTACCAAGCTTGTCACAGATGTCTTGGGTCGGGGTGATGTCTGCGGCTTCGCTGCGGGTTTTGGTGAATTCCTGAATGACAGTGAGCAGTTTTTTTTTAAATCTCAAAAACCTTTATTGAGGATTGAACACAGGAAAGTTATAAAATTGCACCATGACAAGATAATATGCACAGCTATACAAAAAAGAGTAGCAAAGGTTACCACATACATGTCCCACTAAGAAGCGATATAAATTAGATTAGTTGGGGAGACACCAAAACAATATGGGGAAACCACCATGAGAGGCACCATGTGTGGAAAGGGAAGACACTAAGAGTCAGGGGGGGAGCAGTGAGTAGGAGACTCATTGACCTTCACCGGTGGCTGCTGCAGGCGGAACGCCGGCGGGGAGCGCGGGAGAGGTCGCCGAGTACTGGGGATTGTGACTCAAAAGGTAGGATATAAGCGGACCCCAAATATCAAGTGGGCGGGATCTGGCAGGCATTAGGTCCCATAATTCGGACAGGAGAGACTGGCAACGGGAAGCATCCTCAAGCCAGAGGGCCACCTTCCGTGCAGGCCTGCGACCCCAACATATGGAGACCCTGCGCCATGCGAGGACGAGCAGCATAGCAATCAGTCCGCAGGAGGCATCTGGACAGAATTTGACAAAGCCTAGCAGGCAAAGCAGGGGGTCCGGTTGGACCGGAGACGAGATGATCTCAGAAATTGCAACGCAGACCTCACACCAGTAAGCGGAGACCTGGGGGCACAGCCAGGCGAGGTGGGAGAAGTCAGCCGCAGGCACAGAGCAACGCAGGCATCTGTCATTGGCAATGAGTCCCATCTTATGCAGCTGCGCAGGAGTCCGATAGAGCCTGTGATGGTATTTAAAGTGGATAAGGCGCAGATGATTGTTTGGTGGTAGACGTTTAATCTGAGTGCAGCAATACAGCCAATCGGCCTGGGAGATTTTGACACCTAGGTCCTCCTCCCACGCTACACGCGCCCTGTCAGTGGAGATGGAAGATGCTGCCAGCGTGAGAGCGTAGATTTTAGTAACCAATTTCTTTGGGGAGGGGGACGTGTAAAGGAGATGGAGTGTGGCCATCGAGGAAGGAGGTTGGGGGAACGAGGAATGAAGCTTCATGCAGACAGCCCTGAGCTGATAATAAAGCAAAGTGTCCATAGGGCCGGAGTCAGCAGCGAGTGTGAAGAATGTGTTCTCAGGGTATAGATCGGACACAGTAGAAAGCCCGAGACGAGTGGCGTGCTTCACCATCCCTCAAGATTGAAGAGGAGGAAAAGCTGGATGATGAGCGATAGGCATCGCATCTGCAGAAAGCATGTCCGAAACTGAAATTTCCGGAGCCCCTCCCATGCCCAGCGCAGGGTCTCAACTGTGTCAATCTCTGCACGTGGGGGCTTCGCCGGGACAATTAAAGTGGTAGTGAGTGGCCATGGGGCGGCTAGGTCAGCCTCAACCACGACGTGGGTTTGAAATGGAGTGGGGTGAAGCCAGAAGTGTAGGCAACTCGCCTGGGCACTGAGGGCATAGAGTTTGAGGTCGGGGCGCGACACTGGGAGGGTCAAAATATTATATGTGATCCTGGATTGCCTGCCGGCCCAGATCAGCCCGTACAGAGCAGCAAGTATCAGGGGCTGGGCATGAAGAGTACCATAAAGGATCACATAGCGACCCCCAGGGTCAACAACCACCTGGGATGTCTGCCAAGGAAGCCCCTTACGTAACAGGATGGACACCCCTGAGAGTAGTTGGAGTAATAAGTGGAGTAAATTTCGTGTCGAGAAAGAAGCCTAGAGGACATGGCGGTCTCCTGCAAAAAGTATACGTCCACCCTATGCCGAATAAGGTGGGTGTGGACCAGCTGTGCCTTTCGGTGGTCATTAAGCCCCCGGACGTTCCAGGCCCATAGGACAGTGTCCATCATAGTGCCATGACTGGGATGGTGGTGATACGCAAGTCGATAGGAAAGAAAAAGGGTACGTGTAGATGCATGTGGTGCTGCCACAAATGGGGCATTAATAAGGTCAGCACAGCGAGCATGGGGTCGCAAAGTGGTAACATGATCCAAAGTTCAGACAGAGCCTCACACGAAGGCGCCAATACAATCTTCGCAGTGCACTCGGCAGAGAGTCAAACTGTTAAGGTGCATAGAGAGAGCATGGCAATGAGCCCATAGGGTGCATAAGATGGACGTACAAAATAGGAATGGCGTGTCATGAAGGAGCCAGTGGCATGAAGGAGTGTAGAAATAAACAACAAAGCCCCAACAGGAGGCAACAGTCCCCAAATACCCCCAACCCAACCACCTGTCCCTCCCCCCATGAAACAACCCCAAAAGAACCACCACCCACACCAACCCCCCAAACAGGCTGAGATACCACCTATACCCACCCCGAGAACCCACAACTGGGAAGGGGAAAGTCAAAGGCAAGCAAGGGAATTATCCCGTGGAGGCGTGGCGTCGCTCAGCATACACCCCCGCCGTGAAGGCAGGGTGGCCAAGCCATAAAGCATGTCAGACAACAAACAAAAGATAACAAATGGCAGATAATCACAAGCCCCGATGAATGGGCCAGGAACGGCATGTTCTGGGGGGGCTGTAGCGACAAAGAGAGCCAGTTCGGAGTAGGCGTTGAATCCACATGGAATGCAATTAATAATCAAACATGAGAGCAAAGCAAGTCAATCATTGTCACTAAGATGGTCAGCTGCAGTGGCCTGAGAGACCATAGGTGAAGAGCGACGCGACCTCTCCAGAGCGGTCGTCGCATGGCACCCCAAAACCAGCCAACAGTACCACAATATGCAGCATAAGGTACACAAAATAGTAGTGTCAGGTAACAGCCAAGAGGTTAATGCAGAGGAAGACAACCTGTGGGGTAGGCAGCTGCCCGACCCGCCAACTAGCAATAGGGCAACAGCATTTGAAACGTGGTGCTCAAAAAGCAAGGAGTTCAATCATTGTCACTCAGGTCGCTGTGGGCCGCAGACTGGGAGCCGTGGGGCGGGGAGCGTGGCCGCTTGTCCAGTTTTTTCGCAAAGGCCATAGCAGCCCTAGATTCCGTGAAGACATGTGTCTGGGAGCCCTGTTTGACACGTAGCTTGGCCGGATAAGTGAGGGAATAGGAAACATTATGCTTCTGAAGGAGTCTCTTCGCTGGAAGGAATTCACGTCTGGCAGCCTGTACTGCAAGGGTGTAGTCCGGATAGAATGCGAGTAAATTTCCTTGGTGCTGTATCTCCCTGGCGGCACGCAAGATCGCATCCCGGTCCCGGAAATTAAACATTTTGGCGATGATGGGGCGGGCTGGTAGACCTGGAGCGGGTCACGGCCCCAGGGAGCGGTGGGCGCGCTCGGTGGCGAAGACCGGCGACAGGACCTCGCCAAAGAGGATGAGCTGTTCGACGTAATCCTCCATTTTGGGAATATTTGTAGATTCGGGTATGCCCGTGATGCGGAGGTTGCTCCGACGGGAGCGGGCCTCCAAATCTTCATTTTTATTTTTGATAAGCTCAAGCACTTTGTCCAGTTGTAGGAGCTTTTGGTGATCTTCTGTCACAGTGTCCTCGACATCTGATATTCTAGATTCAGCCTGTGACATTCGTGTATCGTGCGAGTCCACTCGGGCGATGACGGTGTCCAAGCAGGTGGATAGCGAGTCCAGCTGTGCGGCGATACCAGAGACTGCTGTCTTCACCTCAAGCATGATGGCTTTAAGGTCCTCGTCTTGAGATGGCCCTACATCAGCCTGGGTGGTCGGCCCGCCGGAGTCCACAGCGGCCCCATCCTGCCTGGTCATTCTACGCTGTTCAAAGGCCAGCTTAGGCTGCTTAGGGTCAGCCTTCCGCATGAGCAAGCCTCAGTGCGCACCCCCGCTTCCCACCAGCACAGGCAGGTGATGAGAACTGTGGTGATAGGTGCGGAGGATCCGGGAGCAATGGGGGGCGTCGTGGCAGCAGGCGGGTCACATTGCGAGAGGCAGGTCAGGTAGCACGGCAGGGACGAGGGAGCAAGGGAAACAGCCTGCGCGCCTACACCAGCAGTGAGAGAGGCCCCCTTCTGACGTTCAGACGTTAGTGCTATTCTGACAAGGGAGACAGGAACGACAAGCAAGGCAATATGTATGGTTATCAGGCCGTCTGATGGGGCCCCCTAGCAGCCATGCAGCACAATGAGGGCAAGTCAGGCCCACTGCCGGGTGTGAAGTGCAGGCCCGGTAGACCATCGGGCAGGATATCCAGGGCAGGCCAGCAGGTGCGATCAGTGCGCCGCAAAGCATCCAGTTACTGGGTGCGTGATCGCGCCAGGAGCAACAAAGGGACAGACAGATGACCCATCCAGGCCAGGGGGGTCAGCAGGATGTGCCGGCTGAAACAGCGGGGCCTTGCAGGGCATGCAGCAATCCACAAGCAGGTGCAGTTGGGGCCAAGGCTGGTCTGCCGGCTATGAGGCTGGGCCCAGTTTACTCTCGCGGTCAGGGCGCTGAGCACGCACACCGCCTGGCCCAATACTCGCCCGGGGGCGGGGAGGCACGAACCACAAGAAGCAAGGGTCTGCAAAGGGAGAGAGGAGGCTGGCGACCGCGGGGACAGCCAACAGCAGGGAGTCGTGGGGCGTGCGCCACCCGCGCCGTGGGGCTCCAGGCAGGTAGGTACAGACAGGGAGACTGCCCGGATATTGCGTGATTAAGATCTAGGCCCCACGGTACGGCAACGCGCGTACAACCCGGCCGCCGGTCACCCCGCAGCAAGTGCGCTCCTACCAGTATCAGCGGCTGTCAGCAGACAATAGGCAACTTCAGTTCTACACCGTGGATGCAGGCCACTCTTCACCTCCACTGGAGCCAGCCCCCGTGAGCCAACAGCTGCCGCCGGCGAGGCCCTGCAGCCACGCGTGGAGTTGGGCGCTCGGCAGATCTCAGTTTAGGAACCTCGCAGCGGGCTCCAGAAAGGCTCCCCACGCTCCGTGTATTACAGAGATCACGGGGATCTGTGGCAGGTAGTCCGGTGGTAACGGTGTCTGCAGGATCGTGTCGGATGAAAGGCTTGGCGGCAGGGCCCACTTAGAGTGTGGTCATCTTGCAGCCGGCTAAGCCACGCTTCCCAATGACAGTGAAGAGTTCCTTGGAGTTGGCGAGGATTTTGTTGTGGATGAAGGTCCTTTTGGTGGTTCTGATTTGCTTGTGGTAGTCTGTCATGGCGTCTTTGTAGGTGGTGTAGTTTTCGGGTGTCTTGGTGTTTCTCCAGGCATCTGCAGGTGCATCTGCCTTCTTGGAGATCGGTGGTGAATCAGGCAGCTTTCCTGGGGTGCTGTTTGTCGGTGTTGCGTAGCGGGGCGAGCTCGTCTGTGGAGTTGGAGATCCAAGCGTGGAGTTCTATGGGTGCGACGTTGGCGTCGGATGACGAGGTGTGGATTGTCTCGGGTGAGAGTGGAGTTGAGTTGCTCGTTGGTGACCTTGCTCCAGTTCCTTCGTTGTGAACATGGGGCTGGTTTGGGTGCCTTGGGTGTGCCGACTGTTAAATGTACGCAGTGGGGGTCAGTCCATGGGGGTTGCGTTGTGTGGCTCAAGTGGACACTGTTTCCTGCTGCGAAGATTGTGACCTGCCCTGTGGGTCGGTGTGGTGGCGAGTTGTTTGAGTCTGATGTTGGCGAGGTTGTCACAAAGGGCGCTGGAGTTGGGGTCGCTGGGGTTGTTGAGATGGAAGTTCAGGTCTCCGATGAGTATGTAGTTTATTGAAGCTATGGCATGGGGTGCGAAAAGAGTCCCACTCAATGCCTCGAGTGGTAGCTGTCTCTTGGTTTTCAGTAAAGTCATGGTCTATTTGTGTGAGATGAGCATCATGAAAGACTGGGTCCTCCAAGACATCTTTTAGAAGACACCACGTGGGAACGGGCACGGGGGAGATTGGGGAGCATCCAGTCAATGTCACTGATGTGTGCTGCATGGGCAGATATTATGCGCCCCAGGTAGCCAGGGTGGTTGATTTGCAGCAGGAGGATAGTGGAGCATAGGAATCTGTCAAGGCAAATGTAGTAGTCATGTGTGGGAGAGTAATGCAACTATTTCTTGTGTTGGGGATTGTAGGCACGTCAGGCATTTGATGAGGGTCAGTGGCGTGTCCATTGGGCAGACTGTGCGGAATGGAGATGGGTGGGGGCATGAGGAAGGGGTGAGTGTGACCTGTCTAAGGTAACATCTAGTACCCTGTTGTAATTCCCCCCGTATCCATGGGATGTCAGTCCACCGGGCTAAGACCCCTGAAAGAGGTGTCCAGAACCCGGTTTTATCTGAGTTGGGTGCATGAATGCACTCCAGGACTATGTGGGTGCTATTCAGATAGCCCTCCGCGAAAACGTATCTCCCCTCACTATCTACCACTGTGGTGAACGATTAAAATGCCGTGCCTGAAAGTAACCATCCGAGTGCCCCTCCTGCAGAGGCTGAATAAGTGGTGCCATTGAGAGTCCTCCTCCAGCATTTACGCAATTGCTGTAGTTTGTCAATGATTATGTGAGTTTCCTGAAGAAAGCATATATGCACGTTTTGTCACTTGAGGTATGAGTAAATTGAGTATCGATGGGGCGCTGTGTGCATTACCTTAACATTGAGGGTGAGTAAACATGTTTGTGGACGATGTGTCATGTGTCAGTGATGAAGCAGCTTGGGCCCCAATCCACCATGATCAATTGTGTGGGCACCAGCGCCATGAGAGGAAGTAACAATAGCAACAAGAAAAGTTAAAAACGGTTAACAGTGCTCGGGCCTGTAGCACTGGGCTGCACGCCCAAACCATTATCGAACTTACACACTGTAGGTGGGGGTGGGGGAATTGGCAGTCCAGGAGTGAAGAACTGGGAAGGATTGGAGTTCAGCAGCTGGGGTTCATTGTATGCTGTTGTCTGGGTTGTGTACATCAATTGAAATCCTGTCTTGTGATTGCCTGATCGTATTACTTATGGCAAGGGTTCTAAGAGGAGTGCAAACCTCAATGGTAGGAGGCGAAACTCCTTTATTATGTCTAGACAAATCATCCATTTTCCTAATATTGGATTATTGGTTTAACTCCTCACTTCCACATCGTTATATAGAGGTGAAGTCCAACATATACATTTGTTTCCTAAGTCAAAGCAGCCTGGCATTTTTTGCATATAATAGGAATCAACTGTATCAAATGCATAATGGGCAACTATGCTGGCTATCACGAGGCATGTGGTAATCCTTTCGATGTTTCTGAAATTTGAAGCGATATTTAAGGGCACCTATAACCACCATATGATCCTGTACCTGTTTACAAACGACTTTAGACAACCTGCTTCCATGTATTTTTTTATTGTCAACATTTGATTAGAACCTGTTGGAGAGGACTTTCCCAGGCTTAGGCTGCAATACATCTGCAGCTTCCCGCAAGGTGTTAGGCAACACCCCTCTGGCAAGAGCCTCATTGTATACTAGCTAGCTAGCATTGTATAGCGCTAGCTGCTTCACAAATGCTTTGCAAAACTACACAGACAACCCATCACCTCTTGGGGGGGAGGGGGGGTGGGGGCTCACCTCTTCATAGGTCATATATCTCCCATGCAATATCAATATCTATTTGACGTTTTAAATCATTCTACCGGTCTTCAGCTAGCTTTGGAAGTCGTCTCGTCTGGGGGTTCACTGTCTATACTGCATCCACGTGTTCCCATTGTTCAATAAGTTCTCAGTAGTATTTGACAATCAGTGATTAATCTTTACCTGAACGTTATCTAGCTCTTCCTTTTCTGTACAACGGTGTTAACTCTTGATCCTTTTTGTCAAGGGAGTCAATAATCATCCAGTTTGGTGTCTTTTTGCCTCATAACATAGTATCTGTAATCGTGATTGCCCATTCTCTACATTCTCTCAAATAGTTCTGTCCTCTTTTCTATCCATGTAATTTTGTACATTGATCCTTTAATTCACTAATTTGTCAATATTTGAATTTCATCTTCCAGCCTGGACAGTGTTCAAAAGGTCCAGTCTCATACACATACGCTATATTGTTACCTTTTAAGATCGTGCCAGAGTATCCCAGCTATGTCAGTCTAAACTCTTGTTAAATGCAAAGTATATTATGATAGCCTGGATAGTGCATTCAGCGAGGCACTGATCTGTAGCCTCTATGTAGGCATAGGTGCTATACCCCTTGGCGGACTCGAAGTTAGTTGCAGTAGCACATGATCTGATAAAGATCTACCTAACTAGTCTACTTTACTAAACCTATTCATTTGCTCAGTAGTCATCAGTGAAAAATGTATTCAGAAGGAAGTCCTGTGGTTGTGGGGAGGAGAGGGGCAGAGGCATGTGAAGAAATAAAATGAATATACTTAGAGTTGGATCATAATGTGTTCTCAGCAGTTCAATCAATTTCAGTCTCCCCACAACATCTAGAAGAGTGGAATATGTTCTTCCAAAGGGCTCGTTAGTGTTTCCAGATCTAGCAAAAGTGCCATGGAGTAGGCCGTAAAGTTCTCTTACCAAATTATATTGTGCTCAAGAAACTTTAGCAATGTTTTATCTAAATGTTAAAAAAAGTATTTATAGTTGATGTTGGCTGTCTCGTTCACGAGTAAGACAAATTCCCATGTATTGTGTCAATAACTGTTACATACCTCTTGTTTGCATCCTCGACAACCAGTAGCGGCTCCTGGAGGGAGTGCTACAGGGCAGTGAGGCAGTGCGGGGCAGGAAGGGGGGTAGTAAACTCTGGCATACAGCCGAACGGAGGTAAGTGCATGAATAAATAAATAAAACGAATTACATTGCGCACGCTGCATCGGCATTTCGCGTTGCAGCGTGCGAAATGTAATACGTTTTATTTATTTATGTACCTACCTCTGTTCTGCCGTATGCCGGAGTTTACTACCCCCACCCTGCCCCTCCCCCGCCCCGCAGCACTCCTTCCAGGAGCCGTTACTGTCGACAACATCCACAGTGGGGTTTCTGGAGCAAACCACAACAATATTCCTCTAGCCAATGGGCCAGAAGTAGAATAACAGTGTGAATCTACCGATTTCTGACTCAAATTAACATTTTTTACGACTGCACTATTTTAGCATTTCTCCTGGGTTTGAATGAATCTGGATGGATCCTACATAACAAAGAACAACTGGGTGCGGAACAGGTAATAGGTCGTTCCACTAAGGCGGCGTCATGTCATTCCAAATTATCAGCTCTACTGAAACGCACTTTACCATCCCTGCATATCAACTATGGAATGATCATTCATTGGACTTTCGACCTCCTACTACGTACATGCAGTTTGTTGGCGGATTTTTGACCACTTTATAACAGTCATCATATTTCTATCCATTTACCACAATCTATTTTCCATACTGTTAAATAACATCTAACTTACCTTTCAAGAGGAATATGCTACTTACCAGTATGCATCTGTTCTTGGCATGTAGAGCTGCAGATCTACACACTTTTGCATAGATCGCCATCTGGTGTTGGGCCCGGATGTTTGCAGTTTGTTTTTCCTCTTGGAAAGTCTTTGGAAGTCATGAGGTCGGTGACTCCTCCCTTGGTTCGTATTGCGCATGGGCTTCGGCTCCATCCTCAGATTGTTTTTCGCCAACAGGGAAAGATGGAGCGTAGTAATAATAGTGAAGAAACCCATGTGTGTTGTATCTAAATAAGATAGACTGGAACAGATACAGGTAGCCGGGGAGGCGGGTGGGCGTGTGTAGATCTGCAGCTCTACATGCCAAGAACAGATGCATACTGGTAAGTAGCATATTCCGTTCGAGGCATATGAGCTGCAGATTACACACTTTTGCATAGACTATATAGCAGTTCCCAACCCTAGCGGCGACCACCGGTATCTGTTGCAGTGGTTTGAAATAGTGTTTTCAGTACAGCCTGGCCCACACTAGCTTGTTGCTTGGGTTGCACATCTACACAGTAATGTTTAGTGAAAGTGTGCGGTGTTGACCATGTAGCTGCTTTGCAGATATCATCTAATGGGATGTTCCCTAGAAAAGCCATAGAAGCCCCTATCTTTCGTGTAGAGTGGGCTTTAGGGGGAACAGATAGCGTTCGTTTTGCCTTGTGGTAGCAAATCTGTATGCATTTTACAATCCACCTAGCTATGCCTGATTTAGAGATGGGGTTGCCTTTGTGTGGTGGAGGGAAAGAGACAAACAGTTGTTTGGTCTTTCTGAAAGGTTGTGTTCTTTGGATATAGTAAAGTAAGGCCCTTTTAACATCTAGCGTGTGTAGCGCCCTTTCTGCAACAGTTTGAGGTTGTGAGAAAAAAAACGGTAATTCTACTGATTGGTTTAGATGGAAGGGGAAAATGACTTTGGGTAGGAATTTTGGGTTGGTACGGAGGACAACGTTGTTCTGGTGCATTTGGAGAAAAGGTTCTTGTATAGTAAGTGCTTGTATCTCACTGACCCTTCTAAGGGAAGTGATGGCTACAAGAAAAGCTGTTTTCCATGTGAGAAATTGCAGTTGGCATTTATGCAAAGGTTCGAAAGGCGGTCCCATTAGCCTTGTGAGAACTATATTTAAGTTCCACACAGGTGAGGGTGGTACTCTGGGGGAATTATTCGTTTGAGGCCTTCCATGAAGGCTTTAATGGCAGGCACTCTGAAAAGTGATAGGTGCTGTCTGTTTTGTAGGTAAGCGGCAATTGCTGCGAGGTGTAGCCGAATGGATGTATATGCTAGGTTACACCTTTGTAGATGGAGCAAGTAGCATATGATGTGCTGTATAGATACGTCTATTGTGTTGTTATGGCAATAAACAACAAATCTTTTCCACTTTGCAGCGTAGCAGGCTCTAGTGGTAGGGCGTCTAGCTTCTCTGATGATGTTCATACAGTCAGGGGGAAGGTTAAGGTATCCGAATTCTAGGATCTCAGGAGCCAGATCGCAAAGTTGAGCTGAGCTGGGTCCGGGTGTCTGGTCTCTCCATGGTTCTGGGTTAGGAGGCATGGTGAGAGGTGTAACTTTTGGTGTGGCACTACCGAGAGTTCCAGCAGCGTGGTGTACCATGGTTGTCTGGCCCATGTTGGAGCTACTAGAATCAGTGTGAGGGAGTGCTGTTGTAGCTTTCGCACCACTAATGGAATTAGTGGGAGAGGTGGAAAAGCGTACGCATATTTGCCTGACCAGTTCATCCATATCGCATTGCCTTCAGACAATGGGTGTGGGTATCTGGCGGCAAAGCTTGGGCATTTTTTGTTTTCGTGGGTGGCAAAGAGGTCTATCTGTGGATGCCCCCACATCTGAAAGAACGGGTGAAGAACCTGCGGGTGAAGTTCCCACTCGTGAATCTGCTGCGTCTGTCTGCTGAGCAGATCTGCTATGGTGTTTTGGACTCCTGGGACATGTTGGGCTAGGAGAAAGATTTTGTGTGGAATTGCCCATCTCCATATGCTCTGTGCTAGTTGAGAGAGCTGTGGAGAGTGTGTGCCGCCTTGTTTTTGAATGTAATACATGGCCGCCATGTTGTCTGTGCGAATAAGGACTGTCTTGCCTAAAATCTGTGTCTGAAAGGATTTTAGGGCTAGAAAGATTGCCAGTAACTCCAGATGGTTGATGTGGAGTAACTTTTGTTGTGGCGTCCATGTGCCCTGCACTGTAGGTGTAATAGATGAGCTCCCCAGCCGGAGAGCGATGAGTCTGTTGTTAGGATTATTTGTGGAACCGGGTCCAGGAACGGTCGACCTCTGGAAAGATTTGTGGTGTTCCACCACTGCAGAGAGCGATGGGTGCGACCGTCTACCAACACCAGATCTGTTAGTTACCCCTGGGCCTGGTTCCATTGGCGCGCTAAGCACTCTTGGAGTGGACGCATCTGTAGTCTTGCATGGGGCACTATGAAAATGCAAGAGGCCATCATCCCTATTAGTTGCATAAACACTTGTGCTGGGAGAGAGTGTTGAGGCATGAATCTTTGACGCAGAGCCTAAATGCTTGCAATTCTGGCAGGATTGGGGTAGGATATAGCTTTTGAGGTATCTATGGTGGCACCGAGGTATTGCTTTATGTGGGATGGTGTTAGCTGGGACTTTTGGTGGTTCACCGTGAAACCTAGCTGGTGAAGTAGTTGGATTGTAGTGGCGGTGTGATGTACACATTGGTTGTAGGACATGGCTTTTATTAGCCAGTCGTCCAAATATGGGAAGACGTGAATGTGCTGTCTTCTGAGGTGTGTCGCCACTACCTCTAGGCACTTGGTGAATACCCTTGGTGCTGTTGTGACCCCGAATGGGAGCACCTTGAACTGGTAGTGTTGCCCGTCCACTACAAATCTGAGGTACTTTCTGTGAGCATGGTGTACCGGAATGTGAAAGTATGCGTCTTTCAAGTCCAGTGTGGTGAGAAAGTCGTTCTGGGAGAGGAGCGGAAGTACCTGCTGAAGTGTTACCATGTGAAAATGGTCCGAATGTATGTATGTGTTTAGAGGCCGGAGATCTAAAATAGGTCGTAGAGTCTCGTCTCTTTTTGGTATCAGAAAATATAGGGAGTAAACCCCTAAATTTTGCTGATTGGCGGGGACTTGTTCTATAGCATGTTTTTGTAGGAGGGAGATTACCTCCTGTTTTAGTAACGTGGAATGTTCTTGTGACATTGGGCGTTGCCTGGGTGGAATGTTTGGGGGGTAGATGTCATTTCTAGGCAGTACCCTGAACGAATAATTTGGGTCACCCATTTGTCTGAGGTGATGGTCTCCCAGACGTGAAGGAAATTTTGTAGCCTGCCCCCGACCGGAGTGGGATGGTCTGGAGGGAGCAGGGGGAAGTCATTGGGTAGGTGGTGTGGCAGAGCGGGCGGTATTTGTTTTGCCTCTGCTTTTATTGTTATTGCCCCTATAGCCGCCTCTTTGATAACCCCTTGTGAAGGTGGATTGAGCAGGAGATTTGTAGGAAGTGGACGCGCTATCTGAGGAGTAGCCTCTGGCCGTACCCCGAAAGGAAGAGCGGCGAAAGGAGCGCCTAGGAGGGTGTGACTGTAGGGCTCCCATAGATTTCGCCGTATCAGTGTCTTTCTTCATCTTCTCGAGGGCCTCATCTACCTTTGGGCCGAATAGATGTTGTTGATCAAATGGATGATTTAATATGGAGGCCTGTACCTCAGGTTTAAAGCCTGAAACTCTCAGCCAAGCATGGCGACGGAGGAGGACGCTAGTGTTAATGGCCCTGGAGACTGTGTCTGCTGCGTCTAAGGCACAGCGTATAGAGGTGTTAGTTATCGTCTTACCCTCTTGAATTAATTCATTGGCCCTATTGTAGTATTTTTCTGGGAGATGGTGCATGATGGTTTCTAGTTCATCATAATGCGCTCTGTCGTATCTGGCCAATAGCGCTTGAGTGTTGGCGATACTCCATATATTGGCTGCCTGTGACGCAGTGCGCTTTCCTGACGCGTCCAGTAGCTTTGACTCTTTGTCAGGTGGTGGTGCTTCGCCTGACGCCTGGGAGTTTGACCTCTTCCGTGCAGTGGAGACCACTAGGGAATCTAGTGGTGCTGGCCCTTTGATATAGGCAGGATCTGTGGGGGCAGCTTTATACTTTTTCTCTATGCGTGGGTTAATGACCCTAGCCCTGACTGGGTCTTTAAAGACCTCTGGCGCATGTTTTATTACCCCCTTGAGCATAGGTAGTATGGAGGTAGACCTATGTGCGGTATCAAAGGTGTCGAGGAGGAAATCTTCCTCTACCGGGTCAGTGTGTAGCTCTACCCCGTGATAATGTGCCGCCCTCTGAAGTAGGTGGTGAAAACCTAATGAGTCTTCTGGTGGAAATGGCCTGGACGGGTAAAGGTCATCTTGTGGGACATCTGGGATGTCTGGATTATTATAGTGGTCCCATGGGTCTGGGGATCCTGTAGGGGTGGGGTCTTGTGGCACATCCCCTGGATCGTAATATGGGTCCCCCTGATCATCATCGTCCGGAGACGGGGTCGGGGAGCGATGAGGCGGGGGTGGAGAAGGCAGAGGGGCGGAGGTGGAGAGGGTGGAGGAGGTGGGGAAGGCACTCTGAAAGGGGAGGTAGCAGAGTCTTTCCTCTTTGGAGGTGGAGGCGGAGCCGGTTTGTCCAAATGTCTCTTTTATGAAGAGAGTGCCAAATGTCCAGTCTTTGGATCCTTGGCAAGTGTCTTTTGCAAGGGATCCCGTGTAAACAGTTCCTGTGACAATGTTGGTTCCGTCGGCGCCGAAGGTTTCGGGGCCGATGACTTTTTAGGCTTGTCCGTGCCGTGCTTTTTTGGAGCTTCCGATTTTTTGGTCGGCGCCGAGGTAGGCTTCGGCGCGGGAGTGTCGGTGCCGAGGGCCTTATGGGGTTTGGTCGGTACCGAAAGGCTGGGTTTCGACACCGAGGACTTTGGTGCGGAGCTCGGTGTCGAGGTAGAGGCTGGTCTCTTTTTCGGTGCCGAAGTGTGTTTCTCGGCACCGCTGGCAGGCTGGCTGGAGCCCGAGCCGCCGGAAGGCTTATTTGGCTTCTTCACCGGGCCCGAAGGTGGGGTGTTTGAAGCAGTGTCTCTGGTCTTGCCTAGGCCCGGAGGCGAAGGCGTGACCGAAGCCTTTTTGGGTGTGGGCGCGGGTGTGGGAGGGGGTATAGTACTCACGACCCTCTGCACCGGGGTGATGTCCTCCACCTCCGAGTCGTCGGCTTCGGAAGCACTGACGAGGTCCTCTTCAGTGTGCTGCTGTCCCGGAGCTTCGACGTCATCCCCGAAGATGTCGACCGGAACGGAGGTCGAGGAGTGCGCCATGTTTCGTCTGGCCCTTCGATCTCGGATAGTCTTTTTCGATCTGAAAGACTTGCAGGTGGGACAGTCTCGAGCCTCGTGTTCAGGGGAGAGGCAGAGGTTGCACACCTCATGAAGATCGGTGTGGGGGAATTTGGACCCACATCGAGGGCACTTCTTGAATGGAGGTCTTTCCATCAGCCGGGAACGGAGCTTGGATAGGCCCGAAGGCCGCCGTCGACGACTGGAATGGAAGATGTGTTGAAGAGAAGGTGATTGAGGAGATCTGGTAACTGAACAATACCGCGATGAGCGAGGATTCCGCTTCGATCGTTGAACTGGAAATGTTCGGAACCGGAGCGCGAAGTATTACATCCAAGCCCGATGGCGGTAAAAAACAATCTGAGGATGGAGCCGAAGCCCATGCGCAATACGAACCAAGGGAGGAGTCCCCGACCTCGTGACTTCCAAAGACTTTCCAAGAGGAAAAACAAACTGCAAACATCCGGGCCCAACACCAGATGGCGATCTATGCAAAAGTGTGTAATCTGCAGCTCATATGCCTCGAACAAATTGTTTTATGTAGGACGAAACACCTGTTGGCGTATGAACTATAATGAAGAATAAAACCGCTTGTGAGAAAACCTTCTTCACAAGTGTTGAAACCCTGTTTTTTAAGGACTATTTACTACCCTGGATTTGCAACAGGTGTCTGTTACCGTACTGCATTCGATGAGAGGAGTGGTGGGAACTTTATCAGCTGGAATGAACCAAAGCCTGGTTAAAAAGGATTGTGTTAATGACAGCCATGCCAACATCTAGCACAGCAAAGCTGTAGTCCTTGTGATCAGGCCAAGCCTGGCAATCTAGGTGTTGTGGTGGTCAACCTAATGAGCCTGTGAGGTCAATCCCTTAATCGATAATCTTTATTCGGTTTATAACAAACCATAGAAGATATAACAGTTAAAACATAACCTGTGTTCGAAGACAGAATTCATAATATATATATATATATATATATATATATACAATAAAAAGAAAAGTTAAAATGATTCTTATACTTTTATTAGTTAGCATAATTTTTCTGTATCTTACAGTGTAGAAAAAAAACCAGGCTCTACCTTCCACCAGTGGGTTCCACCGAGCTTCCAGGAATGCAGAAATACACAAATCTCTCTGGGGGGATTTCTCTACCTCCTCTCCTCATGTTTCTACAGTCTACCCTGGGTCTCCCAATATGGAACCAAAAGTCTAACATTCACAGGCAAACATATGCCCAGCCCATGCATATAATATACACGCACTGCCCAGCACTGCATTATCACTGTATTGTACCAATCATAGCCACACATACACCTAGCACATTATACCTCACACACACACACTACGTAGCACTACAGAACAACTTGATATAGGACAAGGGTAAGTTAACTGCAGCAGAACTATAAATGGGCGAGCCTGTAGGCCTCACTCCAGTGACAAAGGTAAAAAGGACCTGTTCACTTGTACTGATCAGTACACTGCCACCACTGCGCATGTGGTGCTTAACTCCTGTCAAAGGCAGCAGCCTTTCACCCCTATGAGGATAGCACTTTGGCTGGCCTGCCTGGTCTAAAAAGACCGCAGTCATTGAGAGAGCCTATGTCACGGTACACACACATGATCCGTGTTCACCCAGACCAACAAAAATCAGCATCAGAGATTCCAACATCATTACAGTAGTGGCAATAGGGGCAGGGGTACACTGCCATCACCATGCAAGAGACTTTTGTATTCCAACACCATCATACCCAATAGCTTCATTCAAGTGCTTACAGTGACTGGGCAAACAGACTTAAAACAAGCAGCAGCTGCTGAAATGCCATTGTCCTCAGCTGATTGGGGTGTGCTTTCCCTGTGACAGTGTTTAAAACTGAGCCCAAGAAAGGCTGGATCTATTGGGGTTGTCTGTAGGCTTTTATGTTTATATTGAACCCTAGGCTGTGGAGTACAGATACACCTGTCGGTGTGTGTGCTAGGCATTGTTGTCTACTGCTGTTCTTGATTTATCAGTCAGTGAGGTGAGAAAAGACAAATGCTGACTATGCCGAGGTTTGCAGTCACCACTGCGAAGAACTTTGGGCCACATGCACAACAGCTTTTAGTGGGCACAAACAGAGAATTGGGCCGTTTGCGACCGCTAAAGAGCCTTTTGGGATGTACTAACTCTATTTTTTGAGTCAGTAACCTATTACTGACTAGCAAAATAGGGTTTGAATGTCGGTTTTAGGAAGGGACCTGTCAAGGGCGTCCCTTCAAAATAGCAAGTCGCAGGGCGATGTATGAATGTTTTGAGACCGGAATGCTATTGCAAAACATTTGCAGTTTACCGCCTACTTCAAATAGGTGGTAAGCCAGTCCCAACCGGGAATGGGTACCCAGGGGACTCCTTCCCCTTTGTGAATTGTAGCAAAAACGTCTTTTAAGAGCAGACAGAGGTCCAAAGGACCACTGCCTACTCTAAAAAAATGAAACTGAAATGTTTCATTTTTTTTTTTTTTAAACACATCCCATTTTCCTTTAAGGAAAAAGGATTGCATTTAAATAAAAAAAAAAAGTTGCTTTACTTAAAAGCAAATACAGACATGGTGATCTGGTGTTCCCAGCAGGCCACCAACCCGGTGTTTTTAGCATTTCCCAATGGGTCACAAATTGCAACCTACCTCATGAATATTGATGAGGTAGGCCAATCGCGACCTCATAAGGAATTGCTAAATGTGTTTGAAACACATTGGCTCATCGCATTTTGTGACTTCCTAATTGCGAGTTGCAAGAAGTCGCTATTGGGAACTTGCAAAATCTGGCGGTCGTACATGTGGCCCTTTTTGATCACCCTGGGAGCGGTAGTGGTTCCAAATGATTGGACTATGAATTTGTGTGGTGAGGCCAAAGGGGAGCATAGTGTAATGAAAGTGCTTGTGAACAACCGTAAACCGCAGGTAGAGCCGATGAGCAAGCAGGGCAAGGATGTTAATATAGCATTCTGCAAGTCCATCAGGAACATCCAATCTACTGGGTCAAGGGCAGACAAGACCTGAGCTAATGTGAGCATCTTTAACTTTTCCTTTTTGAGGAAGCAGTTGAGGGCTCGTAGATCTAAGATAGTACGAAGGCCCTTGTCCTTTTTGGGGACCAGAAAGTAGCGTGAATAACCACAGCCTACTTCTGGTGCCAGGACCCTCTGGATGGCTCCCTTGGACAACAGAGGCATGACGTCCTCCTGAAGCAAGATCAGATCATCATCCATCAGGCGGTGGTAAGATGGAGGCAGGGCTAGTCTCGAAGGGGAAGAAGTAGCCCCTTCGGACTATCTGGAGGACCCACCTGTCCAATGTGATGTTTTGCCAGTGGTGGAGGTGATGGCTGATCCTGCCACCAACCGGCCGTCTGCAAGGGCAACTCTAGGATGGTCTAGAGGCTGAGGCTGCGGGGGCGGTGGTCTGACCTGTCCTCTGGCCGCCCAACCCACAGAGTCTGAAAGAGCCTTGCCCTAGGCAGTGTAGAGGTTGTGGAGCTTGCACAGCCTTGTGGCTGGGATATGGCTGGTGCAGCTAAAAACCCCTGCCGTAGCCACAAAAGGGGCAAAAGGCACATTGGGGAAGTAAAGTCATTGAGAAGCCCAAGTGCTAGTCATAGCCTGTGAGTCCTTAAAGCGCTCCAGGCATGTCTGCCTGGTCTCCGAAGAGACAGGTGCCATCAAAAGGCATGTCCATCAGTGAGGCCTGGACATCCCGCAAGAAGCCAGATGTTCTCAAACAGGCATTGCCTCAAACAGCCACAGTCGATGAAACTGCTCTTCCCAGTGAATCTGTCGTGTCGAGATCACAATGAATGGTGAACTTTGCTGCATCTCTCCCATCTGGTACTGCTTGGGAGATGATGGCCTGGGCCTCCTACGGGACCTTTGGCAGCACTTGCGCAACCGTTTCCCACAGGGAGTGGGAATAACAGCCTAATAAGCACCCAGTGTTTAGCGACCGCAATGCAAGGCTGGTGGAAGATTTTTTTTTTTACCCAACTGTCCAGCTTCTTGGATTCCCTGTCTAGGGATCAAAAGGAACACACCAGAGATAGAGCTTGGACTAACAAGCTCTCTGGGGTAGGGTGAGTAGTGAGGAAGTTTGGGGATCGCCTGGAACAGAGAGATTGCGGCAGGCAATTGTCCTATTCACAGGAGCCTCTGTGCTGGGCTTGGACCAGGTTCCCAGTAGGACATCTGTAAGGGCCTCATTAAAGGACAACAAGGGTTCCAAAGAGCAGACACCAGGCAGTAGGACTTCTGTCAAGATAATAGTCTTGACCGCCGCTGAAGGTCTAGGACCTAAGCTCCTCTTTGCACCACCATGGCATATGAAGCTCCCTCCTCCGTAGCCACTGTAAGGGGAGAAAGCAGGCCAGAATCTGGAGAGGTATCCAGTCCGCTGGCCTCACCCAATTCTCCATACCAGTCTATTTCCTGGTAAGGCTGGTCTTCTAAAGGATCCAGCAACTCCTTCCAATCTTCTTCCATTCCTAGCCCTTTGCATATAAGGCTGAGGAAACAGCCTAGGATCGGAGGTCCTGTTGGCACGGAAACGGGGCCAGGAGATGCCGATCCGGCTCCGGGTCATCAGGAATTAGAACGGGGCTGGCGGCGGGTCCCAGCAGCATCAGGAGCCTCGGTGTAGAGACCAGCGCTGGTTGCAATGGCACGACCGGCGTTGGTCCGCAGTCACTACTGGATCCATGGGGGTGGCCACTGGCACTGGGTACAGAGCTGCAGGCACAAAACTCAGTGAAGTCTACTCTGACCCCGCAGGGTATGAAAGCACGCCATTGGGGTTAGGCCACCCCAAAATAAGGCGCAAGGCCTCATTAAATTCTTGGAGTTGGGCAGGGGCACTTCGGCTTCGGTAAAATCAGGGAGGTGCGCAGGCGTTCCAGGCGTAGGCTCCGAAGAACAAAGCCTAGAATGCCAAGGCCCCACCCTCACGTCAGCCAACGGATGGGGATTGTGCTTTTTATGCCTCTTACCCGACTGTCCAGATGATTTGGAGTGGGACGAAGAGGACTTGGGACTCCTGGAGCAGTGTCTGGACCTTCCTCTTGACCGGTACTGTGAAGGAGATCTCCGAGGAGTCATGCGACGCAGTGCCGACTGCAAGTAGTTTTGGGGACCGCTCCCTCAAAGGCTTCAGAGCCATGGCCCGGCAGTCAGAGCAAGACTGAATCGTGCTCGCGCTCCAGCCAGCACAGGCAAACCAGGTGAGGGTCCGTCACCGACATGGCCTGATGACAGGTGCCGCAAAACTTGAACCCAGAAGTCTTTCTACACAGGATGGAAAAAACCTACACACCAAAAAGGGGTCGACAAAAAGTTGAAAAATCCTGTCAAAAAGTGGGAGGGAAGCTCTCCTCACGGATCAGCATTCGACTGGCACGGAAAGAAAAGAACTGACGTCAGCGCGCTGAGGTGGTGCCTATATAGGTGACACAGAAGTCACTACGGCGCAGACGACGTCAAGCCTAGCCAACCAACACCACCTACCCGCTTACAGAGGTATTGCTCCAAGGTAAATCTTCTGGATCCAGTCTGAAGCCTGGGAAATTCAAAGGTAAGGAATTTGCAGCAAGATGCCTCTTTCAGATAATCCATACTGCAAAGGCAGTGTCCATGCTGAACTGCTGACAGTGCCAATGCAAAGCTCTGCACTTTGCTGCAGGGGGAAGAAGTGTTCAATAATGAACAGATCCATAATGGGTAAGATCCTGTCTCATTTCTTTTTCGTAAAAGAGCAGTGTGAATATTAGTAGATCTACTATGTGCACATAGAGGTTGCAGTGGTGTTGTTCATGGCGGAAACAGCTTGAGAGGATTACAGTTGTGGACCACTGAGAGTAACTAGGAGCCCTGAATCATCTAGGTCCTTGGATGGTAGTGGAAAGAAAGCATTTACCCGAAGCCTACTGGAGTCTCTTGAAGAGGGACTTCGGATGACATACAGGTCATGAGCAAGCCGCTGGGATAAATTTGCCTCAGTCATTAACAGGGTGTCAGAGTTGCTCTAATCTCTGAAGTGCTTAGTCTTGGAATGGGAGGAAGTGAAGGTAAAGAAAGGTAGTGTCAGCTTGAGGTTGAAACAGAGCCTATATCTTTAAGGGTAAGAAGGAATTTAGGGTCTAGCTGGTGTTCGCTGGAATGGAACTCCTTGACCTGTACCTAGTCCTGACCTATACCTGCTCTAGCACCTCAATCTGTTAATTTATCAGATAATATACTTCCCTTGACAAGGCAAACCAATAAACTATTCTCAATTCTCCTGCCTCAAAAGCCTGCCAGCATACTGGCATGGTGAGTTGGCCTTCACAGGCTGTGAGGCAGTTTTTAAGTAGTGTTTGTGCTTATCCATTTCTTAGCTAAGATTGAGCATTACTTTTTATTCCTGGATTTTTTTGAGCAACAAAAAGGTGTAACAAGATAAAACTGATACCACAGATGCAAACTGTAGCCAACGATGGCATTGACTTGGAGAAACCTCTATACTCATAAATATTCACAGTGCTTAACTGGCAAAAGAATAAGTGTTGGGTTCCAAAGTTCTGCTCAGAAGTCCGGGACTGGTGCTAACCAATGTCAGGGCAGCAGAATATCAAGGCTTTGTAGGCTTGAATCCACCTGATGGCTCTTTTGTCCACAACCAAACACCCCCTGCCTCTCTAGCTCACTGTTGTAGGTTCTTTTTAAATCTCGCCTGGCGTAAGACTGCGCAGACATGCGCAGTCTCGCTGGCGAGATTTAATGAATTAGAGGAGATTTCTCTAGTGGGCTTTAAGCCCCGTCCCTCTTTTCCATTTGCTGGCGTCACCGTTTATGCTAAATGATGGCCAGCCATTGGAAAAGAGCGTCTAGTGACGTAGACTTTTCTCTTTTAGATCCGTCCCAGTGGACTGGCTCGGTTCCTTTACGTCTGTGGTAAAAGGTTTTCTTATCTTTATGGGGCCATGTGTTTCAAACACATGGCCCCATAAAGACACGAAAACCTTTCAAGCGTGGGTTAATGACTTGTAAACAGCCGTGCCCGCCTGCTTGAATTAGATGGACTCTCCGCCTGCTGCTGCCGTGGAGGGTGGTGTCAGGGCGCCCTCCCGCTTCCTGTCCTAGTGTGTTCTCCGCCCCCTCCCTCTCCTGTCACAGAGCCCTCCAGTCCGTCGCAGCTTCAGACCTGCCGCCTCCCCCGCACCTCCGCTCCGGGCTCCTGCGGTCGCGCTCTGTCCCGCACACAGACCTCGGCTGAAGGCTGCCCTTAGACTCGGCACTGCGCGTGACCCTTTCTGGAGGAGTTTGTTGTCCTCATCCAGGGACAGATGGGACCGTCCGGGACGTCTCGCGTCCGTGCTCTTTATTATTTGGCTGTGGTGTGTGGGCACGCTCTTGGGTCTAGGAGGACCACCCTGAGAAGACCAGGTAAGGATTAAGAGCTGCGCCTGTCTCCTCCTCTCCGATAGTATCTCTAGGGATTGCAGGGAGGGCGACGTGTAAATGTTTGTGTCTGCAGAAGCGCTTATCCTGTTTCCATAAGGGGTTCTGTTTAAAGTGGACTTTCTGTGTGTTTCTTTGTTGTAGAAGCAGATGATGCTGTGCGCGGATACTGGCACGCTCAGGGCTGTGTGCGGACTGGCCAACAGTGAGCTGGGCTGTACACACCCCCATGCAGTGCGCAGCAGGTTTTCCCTGCAGCTTCCCTCGTGGCGCAGCAGAATCTGCAACTGTGGGAGGGTGATTCATTCATGTGCCGTCAGGGTTCTACTGCGCGATGAATGGAATAAAGTTTATAAAGGAAATACGTAGGCGATCTGGCCGGGAAAGGTAGCCCAGACTGATGGAATATTCTAGAAAACTCTTTTCTATGATTATGTTAATTTTACGCCCAGGAGCCATCTTTGACCACGTGAAAAGCTTCTCCCTCGCCTCCGCCTCTGTGCGTCTCAAGTTGCGCTCTCAGCTCACCACAACACGCCTCCTTTTCCAGATAGCCTTCACATTGGTTTGTAGTTGTACCCCTATGTGCGGATTGGGGCTAGAAAGCTGCCTGCCCACTTCAAAAATTCTCAACGGTTGTGCTAACATTCCCCACCCTCACAGATTGCATCACACGGCTTGCCCCGCAGCTATCGGTCCAGGGTGAAATGCTGTGTGCACATGCGCAGATTTTTGTGTGGTTGTGTGTGTGGTAGTGTGTGTGGTTGTGTCACGGGGCAGCGAAGGGGACAGAAGGAGAAAGGCACAGCATCACAGGGGCAGCGAAGAGGACAGAAGGAGAAAAAGGCACAGAATCACGGGGGCAGCGAAGGGGACAGGAGGAGAAAAAGGCAGAGAATCACGGGGGCAGCGAAGGGGACAGAAGGAGAAAAAGGGACAGAATCACGGGGGCAGCGAAGGGGACAGAAGGAGAAAAAGGCACAGAATCAAGGGGGCAGCGAAGGGGACAGGAGGAGAAAAAGGCACAGAATCACGGGGGCAGCGAAGGGGACAGGAGAAAAAAAAGGCACAGAATCACGGGGGCAGCGAAGGGGACAGAAGGAGAAAAAATGCACCGAATCATGGGGGCAGCGAAGGGTACAGAAGGAGAAAACAAGCATTGAAAATGCAATAGGTCTCGCCTTTGATTAAGTTAAAGCCATTTGCTTTGCTAATGGTATTATATAGCAAAGCAAATGGCGTTAACTTAATAAAAGGCGAGGCCTATTGCATTTTCAATGCTTGTTCATCTCTGCTGTCTCTCTTTGTGACTTTTTCATCTGATCCCATAAATGAGTGCCTGTGGGCCCCACCTACAGCCACCAGCTCAAATAAGCACTGAATATTCACAAACATCTTGGTCTCCTTGTCCATGTGGGTAGGCAAGGCCTTGTATTTGGAGAAGGCCATCATTACCATCCCACACTGAGCTGGAGGGTTTCCAGTAACAAAGATTAAGTTGCCCTTGAAAGCTGGGTGCCTTTTCCTCTAGACTCTAAAGGCTTTTAGTTGGCTTGTTGACAGTGGGGTTTCTCCTAATCTCAGGTGCTCTCTTGAAAACGTAGTGCTCCTAGTGGAGAGAAGGATTTGGTGGCAAGCTTAGATGGCCAACAAAGCCCAAACGTCCTCAGTCGGTCACACGAGAGTAAGGTCTGTATGGACAAAACCTGCCTTTGCCAGGACTGGATAGTACTTACTTCTATGTGGGCTATAAGTACTCTGGCTCACTACTACTGATGTTACAGCTGAGGTTGAGATATTAGTTGGGGTTCGTATGAATCTTTGGGTGTCAAAGGGTTTCCATGTTGGTACTGGATACAAGTCCTGCAGGATCAGATCAACATGGGCAGCCTCATGATCCTTCTGATGGAGCTCAATATGAAGCCTGATTCCACGACTAGAGAGGATAATGCCACATTTGACTCCTCGAAGAATCTGATTGTGCCAATCCTGATCAGCTGTATGTACAGGGTATAAGATGGATCAGAGATTTCCTGTATAGGCGTGAAAATGTTCCAGAAAAACAAACAGCCCATAAATAATGATGGAGGCAGACTGCTGGTGTCAGTAAAGTGCTGCAATGCTCACGCCATGAGGTAACAGTAGAAGATTCAGTGGCAAAAATGTCACTCTTTTTGGGAGTAAAAAAGAAGTTAGGAGTATAGTCAGACTCTTCGGTCTGTGGTATTGAGCTTCTATCAAGTGCCACTGACAAATGACACCAATCAAGATAATGAACAGTGGGAGTAAACTCGGCTGAAGGTGGAGCTTTGTGCTTCCTGGGCTTCTTCCTACGGCTCCTCAGCACCAGTGAATTGGGGGCTGTACTGGGAGTGTGGCAGATATGAAACCCTGGTTCTTCTTGTGGCAAGGCACTTGACTCACCAAACAATTAGTAACCTCATTATCAACTCTGGGCAGCACCGGGAATTTATCACTTTGCATGACCATAAGATGGACTAGAGTGATTGACAGAAAGAGGAGTTCATATCAGGGTAGACATTGTAAGGTTGGATTGACAGAAGGGGTATATTTTGGAGGAGTCTAGTTTTGACTCACCAGTGCAAACCTTCAAAGGGACAAGAGCAGTAAGATCCTTTTGGCATCATTTTTTACTTTAACAGCCTGTATGTCTCCAACCCTTGTTGTAGTGGAGGTAGTCCCTCCACCGTGTTGGCCCCGAATCCCACACTGGACCCTGGCAACCTCACTAACTACCGACTAATTACTCACCTCAACTTTATCATTGAAAACGTAGTCTATGCTCAGTTTGCAGATCACATCAACACCAATCATCTCCACCAATACAGTTTCAGATCACGCTACAGCACAGAACTACTACCTTACACAACATAGATGTCGAATTCTCACCACAGATAAAGATGACCTCTGTCTGATACTGCTGGAGTTGTCAGCCATCTTTGACATAATTGACCATTCCATGCTCATCCACACCCTGAAGCCTAGATTGGGATTCAGTGGCATGGTCCTTCACTGTCACTTGGTTCCTACGCAAACGCCAGTTCATTCACATGGGCACCTTCAGGCCCCAGAAGATCCTTATCACTTGTGGAGACTCCTTAAGTTTCATCTGTCATCCAGTCATCTTCAACATCTATATCGAGACCCTTTCATCTTTAATTAGAGAGAACAGAATCAAGATGCACTAAAATGATGAAAATATATTAATCTACTTGATGGTCTCCTCCGCTCCACACATCCAATGCCTCAAAAACTGCTGTAAGCGCATTAAGACCTGGTAGTCCACCACCTATGCGAAACTCAACCCTGCCAAGACAGAATTTATGTTAGTTGCCAAGAACAACAAGTAACAACTAGTTCAAACCTTGCTCAATGACAGGAAGCTTGCTGGCTTCGAGGGCCAAATTTCATCCCATAACAATTCACTTGGATTCACCCTGGACACAAATCTTACCCTCAAGAAATACTCTGCCAAGAATACAAAGAGATGACATGATATTAGCCTTTTCTACTAAATACAGTGAAAGCGTTTCACCCAGAGAGCGACTTCCAAACTGCTGTTCAAGTTCTTTTACTTTCTCGTCTGAATAGCAGTAACGCCCTACTCCATGATCTGTTGGACTGCGACAGCCACCCTTGCTGGCATTCTACATGCCGCAGCACTTCTTATACATGGTCTGAAGAAATATGACCTCATCACCTCCAACCTGATGGAACTGCACTGGCCTCTTTTCCAAAGCCATCAAAACCAGTACTCCTGCTTATGTGGCTGACCAACTTACCATCTCTGGTGGCCTTCAGAACATCGGCAGCCAGGACACCATAAAGGGAACGAAGTGTAAAAACCGATTTAAAAAACAATGCAGCAGGTCTTTCCCATCTATGCCCCCAGGATCTGGAACAACATTGTTGCATACACTATGACTGCTTCATCCATGCTGCAAATGAAAAAAGAACTGAAAATGCTCCTCTTTAAAAAATGCAGTATAATTAAACAATTAAAGTACATTTCTGCATCACAGAATAAGTTTAATAAGAGGTTTCTTCACCTATGCGCTTCTCAACACTAGGTCCTTAGTTGTGTTGAAATTTCTGATTTTGTTAATAATTTTGGCAAGGATGTTCTGTTTTTAACGGAAATCTGGAAGGACTATGATTTGACTGACAAAATCAAATATATAGAAGTCTGCAAAAAATATAAAACTCAGATATTCTCTGCCAAAACGCAATACTTTTCAGATAAAATGCGATCTGCCCAAAACTCTATGACAGAATTGTGCAAAACTGTGGCCTTGCTATCCCAAATGGACCAGGACAATTCCCTTTGCCTGGATCAATCCTTTTGTAATTAGTTGGCTAACTTCTTTCAAAGTAAGGTACACAGTATACATGCTGATTTTGTTGCTAACAATAATAAGACTTCCGCTAGACACAGGGTGGGCTCACCCTTAGCGGAACCACAGACCTACTTGAGTAGTACTAATAGTCAGAACGGTCTGAGTAATTTCTCCCCTTTGACAGAGGACAAAGTTTTAAAGTTGATTGAAACTGCTTAGACTGGCTCCCCCTCAGATACTTGCCCTCCTTTTATTTACAGCAGGCCCCTGACATGATCGCAGTTCACCTAAACAGGTTACTGAATAACATAATAGCGACAAGACAATACCCGGAGGACTAGAAAAGGACTTCAATCCGCCAAATTATGAAAAAATCGTCACTGGACCTCAAGGTCAATAAACAACTCCAACAATGTTTTGAAGCCATCCCAACATGGATTCAGGCCAAAACCTTGCACCGAATCAGCTCTAGTGGTAGCAATAGCGGAAATCCACAGGTTGGTGGATGAGGGTGGCACAGCAGCGTTGATATTGGTAGACATCTCTGGCACCTTTGATACGCTCAACCACAATTTGTTAATCAGCTATCGATGGTGGGGATCAGGGATACTGACTTGGCCCTACTAGGCTCTTTTTTAACTAACAGGGAACAAATGAGGGAGATGGGTAGTTTCAACTCTACGCCTTTTCCACTTCCTTGCAGAGTACCATAGGGGTTTCTCTGTCCCCTATGCTTTTCAACATTTAGACCACTCCCTTGGTGAAATTGATTCAATCATTTGGTTTCTCTGCCAAATCTTATGTAGGCGACACACAGATAATTGTATACATTCCCACAGAGAAAGGCGTAGCTGGAAAAAAATGTAATAATTGTTTGACCCATATCCCTGTTTGGATGCAAGATAACTGCTTAAAATTAAACACAGACAAAACAGAGGTGATTCTATTTAGGAAAAACAAATCTGTCTGGAATAACTTCTGGTGGCTGGACAACTTTGGCCCTGTACCTTCGCCTGTTCAGAATGCAAAAAATGTAACGATTGAAGTTGAGGATCAGCTGAATTTTTCATTCAGATAAATTGTATAACTTCCTCATGTTTTCTAAGAATAAAGATGTTAAAATCCATATTTCCTTTCATTCCACAAGACCTGCAAAAGATGGTTGTGGTTGCTCTGATCCTTTCAAGGATGGATTATTGTAATGCCCTTTATTTAAGGATAAACAAGCGATTGCAAACCAAGCTGCGATCATGACGAAATGCTGCAAGATACAAGATACCTACGTTTTGCTCGGTAAGAAAGAAGTTACTGAAATTACACTGGCTGCCAGTGCCTGAAAGGATCCAGTTCAAGGTGCTGTGTACAATGCATAAAGCACTGCATGGATCAGGGCCACTCTACTTTTATATAGTATTCCCCACTGAGAAAACTGAGGTCCTCTTGTATTAATTTGGTAACCATCCCAAAAATAATGAAGGCTAGTTGGGGTGGTAGACGATTCACATTCCTAGCTAGCAAACTTTGGAATTCCATGCCTTTGCATTTGGGATCGGAACCCTACCTTATCCGTTTTAGGAACTCTTTAAACACATGGCTGCACTGTCGCTGCTATAAGTAGCCTGGGTTGTTCTTTGGGCTGTTTAGGTCCGCTAGCGTCAAGACGCCTCGGTATTTGGGTGCTGTAGAAAAACTGATACTTAATTACTCCCAGAACCCAGATACCTCTTCAACCCTTTGTACAACCTTGTACAGCACTCCTCTACCTGGCTAGTTTCTCTATATACAAATGCCACATACATACATATGTCCATGGTAAAGAGTCATTCAGGAAGAAAACAATGTGTGCTGGAAGGTCTATCATGCCATGCTGACATGATGGAACTGCCATCACTTATGTGAAGAAAAGAGACATATACCTCTGAGGTGGATTCCATTTACTGAGCTAACTAACTTGCACACCTGCCATGTATTGCTCAAGATCTCAAATGTTACATCACTCATGAAATATTAAAATTAAAAAAAAGAGAATGTTGGTTGGGCATTTGTGCAGGGATGGGTGGAGGGCTTGGCCGAAGGCCAGTGCATGATAGGAGTGCAAGGTCTAGTTAACTCGGTAAGCGGTGGCCAGCAGCAGGCATTTAAGGTCACAGCAGGATGCGCAGAGGCAGCGTCTGGTCTATTCTCGGTTTAGGTGAGCTGGCCTTAATTCCTTTCTGGGTGTCCCAATCTTCTTAAATAATTATATTGGATCTTGTTGGAGAGAGCGTCGCTTAATTTTACACATATGCTCAGCCATGCTCGTGTCGATTTCTGCCTCTGCTCTTCTCCTGCAGTGAGTTAAAGATCCTTAGAATCTCTCGGGTTCTGTACTTAGGGGAAACCGACTAGGTTACTATGGCCTGACAGGCCATATGGGTAAAGAGAAAGCAAATCCCGGCTAAAGAGATTAGGGGACTCTGCCCGTCCAGCATAAAACCAGGCTGGCGGAGGAAGATCATACCCACATTGCTGCGTAACAACCCCTTACCTCTTTTAGTCCAGTGAGTATGTAGGGGAAGTTGGTGCGCCTATTAACTGGGCACACCATGGTGTACACAGTCCCGTCGATCCAGATGGAGCGGGCTGGGTATTGGTGGTAACAGGGTAATCAACTTCTTGGCAACTCCCATTCCGATGAAGGTGACCATGTTTGTTTCGGGGCTGGCCCATTTGAAGGGCGGCAGTATGAGGCCGGGTGACATCTTAGTTAGAATGGAAATATCAGCAAACTCTCCCATCGTTTTCAGAGCACTTTTGTTTCAGGTCAGGCATCTCACATATGCCTTACACTCAGCTTGTTTGTCTTCTGATTACCCTGCGCCGCCACCATATCTTCGAACCAGATTTAGTTCGTAGGGCAAGATGCAGTTATTTAGGAAGGGCTGAGACCTAAACCTAAAGGTGCGCTTTCTTTTTGCCATCTACCAAGAGAGCCAGATTGTGAGGAGTAAGAATTTAGCTCTTGCTTCATTTAGAGGCCTCGTTGCCGAGGAGGTAAGGTTTCGCGGTTGCTGCCATTGATATGCTTTGATGTTACTCAC
The DNA here is from genome assembly GCF_964204655.1 of Triturus cristatus. Taxonomy (NCBI): domain Eukaryota; kingdom Metazoa; phylum Chordata; class Amphibia; order Caudata; family Salamandridae; genus Triturus; species Triturus cristatus. The sequence goes on along the minus strand of NC_140582.1, from coordinate 74,704,660 downwards.
CATATCGCAGCAAATGTAGTTATAGCTGTCCTAGGAAGCTAAAGGCTCGCCTGATGTTGCCTGGACTTGCAAGTATTGATTAAGCCTTCTCACTGTTGGCAATGCACAGCCTTCTTCCGGACTCGCAGGTGGCTCTGATGCGTTGAACATGCCACCTTGAAGGATTGCTGTTAATTTATTTGTAACCAACAGCACATTCTGTAGTATTATAAGCTGTTGTTTATTAACTCTGGGTCCCGTGATGAGCTAGAGGGCGGGGAATTTCTTACTACGCTAAATTGAATCAGACACAGTTTTAGTTCTCCCTCAGAAGCATAAACTATACCGCCAAAGCCTTGTCAGATACTCTTCTACATGAAATTAAACACACAAAAGTGGCTAAATTTAAATGCAAGTTTTTCAGATTCAAATATTATCTGCCTAGGATTCAAACAAATTCAAAAATAAAATTACATTTCTAAGTACCTCATATCTAGATAAAGGCATCCTTTTCAACCCAATGCTTTTTATCATTCTGCAACTCATAGTGCCCTTATCTATAGACTTCCCCTCTGTCTTCTTTCCCACCTCATTTGAAAGACCTTTCCACTAATGAAGGTAGACTAGTGAGCAGTGGATAACCCACTGCTGGCTGTTCTTTTAAGAAAATTAGAGAAGCTAAGCTGGACAAATCGCCTCGTATAATTCAACGGTATATATATAAAGTTAAATTAAAACAAGCATTGGCAAAGCAAATAGGGCTTGCCTATGCAAGAGATATTGCCTTTGCGAATGTGTTTTAGCCATGTTGTTTCCAATGCACTACCCTATATTTCACACTATACCTCTCTCAATATATCCTCTACCTCCACTCTGACTCATCCCAAACCTCATTCTACTACTATGATCTCCAAAAGGAATATGCTACTTACCAGTATGCATCTGTTCTTGGCATTTAGAGCTGCAGAGCCACACACTTAGGATAAGATCGCCATCTGGTGTTGGACTCGGATGCTTGCAGGTTGTTCTTGTCTTCGGAAGAAGTCTTTGGTCACGAGATAGGTGACTCCTCCTTGGACTATAGTGCGCATGGGCATCCACTCCATCCTCAGATTGTTTTTCGCCATGATGGGAAATGATGGAGTATGTAAAAAATAAAGAAAGGGATGTCCATGTGTAATGTCTAATTAAGACAATGCTGGAACAGATACAGGTCCCGGGGAGGTGGGTGGGCGTGTGTGGCTCTGCAGCTCTACATGCCAAGCACAGATGCATTCTGGTAAGTAGCATATTCCGTTCGAGGCATATGAGCTGCAGATCACACACTTAGGATAGACTATACAGCAGTGTCTCCCCTAGCGGTGGTCACCTGTATCTGTTGCAGCAGTTTGAAATAGAGTTTTAAGGACAGCCTAGCCCACAGAAGCTTGTTGTTTTGCATGCACATCAACACAGTAATGTTTAGTGAAGGTGTGTGTTGTAGACCATCTGGCTGCCTTACAAATATCTTCTAAGGGAATGTTTCCTAAGAATGCCATAGAAGCCCCTATTTTGCATGTGGAGTGCGCTCTAGGGGGAACTGTTAGAGAAAGTTTTGCTTTTTGGTAACATATTTGGATACATTTAACTATCCACCTGGCTATCCCTGATTTTGAAATGGGGTTGCCTTTATGTGGTGGAGAGAAAGCAACAAACAATTGTTTGGTTTTGCGGAAAGATTTAGTCCTGTCAATGTAATAAAGTGGGGCTCTTTTAACGTCTAGGGTGTGAAGAACTCTTTCAGCTATGGAGTCCGGATTTGGGAAGAACACCGGTAGCTCGACTGATTGGTTAAGATGGAATGGAGAAATGACTTTTGGCAGGAATTTTGGATTTGTTCTAAGAACCACTTTGTTACGATGTAGTTGTAGGGATGGTTCTTGTATGGTTAAAGCCTGGATCTCACTCACCCTTCTAAGGGATGTGATAGCAATAAGGAAAGCTACTTTCCACGTAAGAAATTGTAGTTCACATTTAAGCAGGGGTTCAAATGGGGGACCCATGAGCCTTGTGAGAACAATGTTTAGATTCCACACTGGGGAGGGTGGTAATCTTGGAGGAATGATCCTTTTAAGACCTTCCATGAAGGCTTTGATTTCAGGCACTCTAAATAGTGACAAGTGTTGTCTATTTTGTAAGTAGGCAGCTAATGCTGCTAGATGGAGACGTATGGATGAATACGCTAAATTACATCTTTCCAAGTGTAGTAAGTAGCAAATGATGCTTTGGATGGAAGCATTCAGTGGGTGTATGTCATTGTTAGTGCAGTAAATGGCAAATCTTTTCCATTTTGCAGCGCAACAGGCTCTAGTGGTAGGTCGTCTGGCCTCTTTTATAATATTCATGCAGTCTGGAGGTAGGTTGAGGTAACCGAACTCCAAGACTTCAGGAGCCAGATCGCTAGGTTCAGTTGATGAGGATCTGGGTGTCTGATTTCCCCACGGTTCTGTGTTAATAGGGACGGGGAGAGGCACAGTTTTTGGTGTGGAACTAGAGAGAGTTCCAGGAGTGTTGTGAACCAGGGCTGGCATGCCCATGTGGGAGCTACTAATGTTGCCTGAGTTTGCGTACTACAAACGGAATGAGTGGGAGAGGCGGAAAAGCGTACGCAAATCTGCCTGATCAATTCATCCATATTGCATTGCCCTTCGACTGTGGGTGGGGAAACCTGGCGGCGAAGGTTGGGCATTTTGCGTTTTTGTGTGTGGCGAACAGGACTATGTCTGGTTGGCCCCATTTTTGGAAGAATGGGAGTAGGACTTTTGGGTGTAGTTCCCATTCGTGGATCTGTTGGGTTTGGCGACTTAATAAGTCGGCAATCTGATTGTGAACTCCTGGAAGGTGTTCTGCTAGCAGGTAGATATTCTGGGGAATTGCCCATCTCCAAATGTTCTGTGCGAGCTGGGACAGCTGGAGAGAATGTGTGCCCCCCAGTTTTTGTATATAATACATGGCTGTCATGTTGTCCGTCCGGATGAGGACAGTCTTGTTCTTTAGATGTAATTGGAATGATTTCAGTGCTAGAAATACTGCCAGTAGTTCCAGGTAATTGATATGGAGCACTTTCTGTTGAGTGGTCCATTTGCCCTGAGTGGTGTGTCCCAAGAGATGGGCTCCCCACCCTGTGAGGGATGCGTCGGTTGTCAGCACTCTTTGTGGAAGAGGCTCTAAGAACGGCCGCCCTTTGGACAGATTTATGGTGTTCCACCATTTTAGGGAGCGATGTGAGCGGCTGTCCACTAACACCAGATCCGTAAGTTGTCCGTGAGCCTGATTCCACTGGTGTGTTAGACATTCTTGCAAGGGACGCATTTGAAGTCTTGCATAAGGCACAATGAAGATGCATGAGGACATCATGCCTATGAGTTGCATGAACACTCTTGCTGGGAGAGAGTGTTGGGGTTGAAATTTTAAGATGAGAGCTTGTATATTGGCTATCCTGGCTGGGCTGGGATAAGCTATGGCCTTGGAGGTATTTATGGTGGCTCCCAGATATTGCTGTATTTGGGAGGGTTGTAGTCAGGATTTGGGATAGTTGATGGTGAATCCCAAGTTGTGTAAAATTTGAATCGTTTGGTGGGTGTGTAGAACACATTTGTGGAGTGAATTGACTTTTATGAGCCAATCGTCCAGATATGGGAAGACGTGAATTTGTTGTCTTCTGAGATGCGCTGCCACTACTGCTAGGCATTTGGTGAATACTCTGGGCGCAGTAGTCACTCCGAATGGGAGTACTGTGAACTGATAACGTTGCCCGTCTACCATGAATCTTAGATACTTCCTGTGCGCAGGATGCATGGGAATGTGACAATAGGCATCCTTGAGATCTAGTGTGGCAAGGAAGTCGCCTTGCTGTAGTAGTGGGAGCACTTGTTGAAGAGTGATCATATGGAAATGATCTGAGTGTATGTACTGATTTAGGAGTCTGAGGTCTAGTATAGGCCTCAATGTTTCGTCTTTTTTGCGGATTAGGAAGTAAAGAGAATATACCCCTGTGCCCTGGTGTTGTAAGGGGACTGGCTCTATTGCGTGTTTGTGAAGCAATGAGAGAACCTCTTGTTTGAGTAGCGGAAGATGGTCTGGTGACATGGGACGCTGTTTGGGAGGTATATGTGGGGGGGTATTTGTGAGTTCTAGGCAGTAACCATACTGGATAATTTGTCTTACCCACTTGTCTGTTGTAATGGAATTCCAGACAGGTAGGAACTGTTTGAGTCTTCCCCCGACTGGAGTGGAATGGTCTGGGGGGAGTGGAGGAAAGTCACTGTTTAGTGGCGGGGGAGGTACGAGTGTTGGTGTTGCCTCGACCTCGCCCCTTGGTGTTATTTCCTCTATATCCTCCTCTAAAATATCCTCTATTGGAGGATGTTTGCGTAGAGTTTTTGAAGGTGGTGGAGGTGTCTGCTCCAGTAGTTTTGGATGCCCCTCTATAGAAGGAGCGTCGAAAGGAGCCGCGTGGTTGTGGAGACTGCAATGCTCCCATAGATTTAGCAGTCTCTGTGTCTTTTTTCATCTTTTCTAGTGCAGTATCTACTGCTGGTCCAAACAATTGCTCTTGATTAAATGGTTGGCTGAGTATCGTACTTTGTACTTCTGGTTTGAAGCCTGAAATACGTAGCCATGCATGGCGTCTCAGAAGTACGCTTGTATTTATTGCTCTAGAGGCAGTGTCAGCGGCGTCAAGAGCACATTTAATTGAGGCATTAGAGATGAGCTTTCCTTCTTGTATGAGGTCATTTGCCTGGGCCTTGTATTTGTCTGGTAAGTGTTGTAGAAGGTCTTCTAACTGATCATAGTGAGCCCTATCATAGTGTGCTAATAGGACTTGTGTATTGGCAATACGCCAATGGTTAGCTGCTTGTGCTGCTACCCGATTGCCTGAGGCTTCTAACAGTTTGGATTCTTTGTCTGGGGGCGGTGTATCTCCTGTTGTTTGAGAGTTAGCCCGTTTCCTTGCGTTGGAAACTACTAAAGAATCCTTTAATGTAAGGAGGATCTTCTGGGGCAGGTCTATATTTTTTTTCAATTCGAGGGTTAAGTACCCTGGCCCGTACGGGGTCTTTGAAAACTTCAGTGGCGTGTTTGATGACCCCTTTAATCATGGGTAAAATTTGAACTGACTTTTGGGACTGTTCAAAGGTGTCTAGGAGGAAGTCTTCCTCAGGTGCATCAGAGTGCATGGTGACACCATGGTAAAGTGCTGCCCTATGCACTAGTTGTCCAAACCCTAGGTGGTCATCTGGGGTGAGGGCTTTGAGGGATATGTAGTAGGGTCAAGTATATCAGGCAGGGGGTAAGCCCAGTCGTCTAGTGGTACAGTATCTGGATCTGTGAAAGGATTATTAAGATCATCTGGATCCACCCCTCCTGCTAGGTCATCATAATCATCCTGTGGAGGTGGTGTATGTGAAGGAGATGGAAGAGGTAGTGGTGGAAGAGGGGAGGGGGGGTTATTAGGTGAGACAGGAGAGGAAGGAGGAATGGGTGAGGTGGCCGAGTCCTTCTTCTTTACAGGAGCTGGGGAAGGTGTTGTGTTCAGCTTCTTTTTCTTATATGGCACAGCCGTGATATGTCCTGTTTTTGGGTTAATGTAGATCAGGGGTCTCCAACAGGTCGATCGCGAGCTACCGGTAGCTCGCCGACCCTCTGAGAGTAGCTCGCGCTGCTATTTCATTATTGAGACGTCATTCACAATTTTATTTTGTATCCCGTCATTTTCTTTCACAACTTTCAGCCCTTTTCCATAAGTAAACAGCCCTTGCCCGCCCTCACACAAACCAGCTGCTCTGATTGGCTGTAGTGAGCTTAGCTGGGGCGGGGCGGGCTGAAGACCGTGACGTTTTTCCTCCTCCTTTTCCAGGCTGGCACCGCGCTTCCCATCATCTTTCACTCCACTGACTTGGGCCTCCCGGAGCAGCTCTGAGGTAAGAGGGGCACCTGACCCTGAATGAGCCGAGTCGCTGGGTAAAAGCACTCAGTGCTTGCAAGGCCTTTTGATTTTAGCGTTGTCTGCCACTGCACTGTAGAGATCTGCCTTCAGTAAAAAAGCGCAGTGGCAGGCAACGTTTAAAATTAAAAGTCCTTTCAGGCACTGACTGAGGCTGGGCCGAAATTGCTGTGGGAGTGGATGCCTGTGTTAAGTTAATTAAAAAATGTAAGATTCTTATTATTGCCTGGCGAACGTGAGGTTTTTCCTCCGATTCACGCGCCATCTGCCTTTTCCAGGCTGGCACCGCGCTTCGGATCACATTTCATTTTTGTGGCCTCCCGGAGCAGCTGTGTGCCAAGAGGGACCCCTGACCCTGAATGAGCCGCGTCGTCGGGTAAAAGCACACAGTGCTTGCAAGGCCTTTTGATTTTAGCGTTGTCTGCCACTGCACTGTAGAGATCTGCCTTCAGTAAAAAAGCGCAGTGGCAGGCAACGTTTAAAATTAAAAGTCCTTTCAGGCACTGACTGGGGCTGGGCCGAAATTGCTGTGGGAGTGGATGCCTGTGTTAAGTTAATTAAAAAATGTAAGATTCTTATTATTGCCTGGCGAAAGTGAGGTGTTTCCTCCCATTCACGCGCCATCTGCCTTTTCCAGGCTGGCACCGCGCTTCGGATCACATTTCATTTTTGTGGCCTCCCGGAGCAGCTGTGTGCTAAGAGGGACCCCTGACCCTGAATGAGCCGCGTCGTCGGGTAAAAGCACACAGTGCTTGCAAGGCCTTTTGATTTTAGCATTGTCTGCCACTGCACTTTAGAGATCTGCCTTCAGTAAAAAAGCGCGGTGGCAGGCAACGTTTAAAATTAAATGTCCTTTCAGGCACTGTGACTGGGCCGATATCGCGGTGGGAGTCGATGTTAAAGTCTGACTCTAAGATTCTTGTCTGCACTAATCCACTTTCACTGACCTTATCACACTTTCATTTGCCTTTGCGTAGTAGTCAGTGAAAGTGGATTATTCTGGGAAAGTGCATGCAAGTAAAGTACCTTTGATTTTAACATTGGCTGCCACCGTGCTTTACATATGCATGAGGAATAAAGTGCGGTGGCAGCCAACGTTAACATCAAAGGTCCTTGCAGGCACTCTATCACTGTGGCAGCCAACTTAAGTGCTCGCCTGCACTGAACACCTCCAAAGTCATGCTAAGGCAAATATATAGCGCGGTGTAGTAATCAGTGAAAGCCTTTCACTGATTACTACACCTCGCTATATATTTGCTTTTTTATGACTGTGACAGCTGTTAGCAGGTCTGGTTAGTATGCACCCATGCAAGGACCTTAGATTTTAACATCGGCTGCCACCGTGTTTTAATACTTGCCTTAACAGTAATAAAAGCACAGCGGCAGCTGACATTCAAATTAAAAGTCCTTGCATGTACTGTGCTGCAGCTAGGGCAGCGCGACCTATGCCACCGGGTGCTAAGGCTGACTTCATGTGGGTGCGCCAATATAAATATAGAAAACACCTGCTACTGCGTTCCTGGCCTGGAACTAATTTCTGCCAACAATAAAAATGTCAACGTGGATGATGAATGTACTTCTTGGAAACAGAGCAAGAGATTGTTTGTATAGTTTGTAAACTTACAATACACAGGAAGTTTTTACTCGCTGTAGGATAGCACAGAGGGTTAATATGCCTGCTGCAAAGAAGGTGCAGATTGTTGCTAGCTAGCTCTTTGAGTTAAAATCCAAATGTAGAACAGTGAGCAAGTAACTTATCAAAGAGCTGCACGAAAACTGCAAGGTATAGGCTGGCTGGCCGGGCTGGACCATTATGATTTCCCCCAGTTGTTGCAAAATAGGTTCATTTGGGTACAAATCAATTCCTATTCGAATCCCCCAACCATGTTGTTAGGTCGGAGTTAGGTTAAAAAAAAAAAAAAAAATTCTATGTTTCTGCCTCTCCTGACCAAGCACTCTTAAACTATCCTGCCTACCAGTATGGATGACTTGTGACTCCTATACCTTCTTGTCCTCTGTCTTATGTAACATTTCACTGATTGATTGTCTGTGTAAATCTGTGTCATGTAAAGTGTTCTGACACCTTACACTGGTTGGTAGGAGTGGCGCTATAAAACTAATTAAAATAAATGTATCTGAGAGAGAGTGGTTATGAAGGCTTGAGAGGCACTGTTAAAGGATGGTTATGAAGGAATCCGTAGCGGAGGTGGTCACTTGGGGGGTCAACAAGCATTGCCGCACTGGGCGCAACCAGCGCTAAAGCCAGCCCTGGCTACCGTGTTTTACATCTTCCTGCCTTCAATAAAGCACGGTGGCAGTCAGCACAAAAATCGAAGGTGCTTGCCTGCACTGAACTGCTTTCACAGTCATTCAAAGGCAAATATATAGCGCACTGTAGTAATCAGTGAAAGCCTTTCATTGATTTCTACACTGCGCTATATATTTACCTTTGCATGACTGTGAAAGCAGTTCAGAGCATGCAAGGATTTTGGATTCTAACGTCACCTGCTACCGCGCTTTACATCCTCATTCAAAAGTAAAGTGCGGTGCCAGCCGAGGTTGAAATCAAAGGGCCTCACATGCACTGAGCAGCATTTTTGTCATTAAAATGAGGTGCACTTTGAAAATGAAGGTCAGACTGGTCACTGGTGCCAACAAGAACAGTAATCGCACCTTCAGCATTACTGAAAGTACATGTTTTTGAAAAAGGTAGGTCTGTGCCTCTTCCTTTGCAAATTTTCCTTCTGCTACTTCACGGCTCAACAGGCAGACGCAGGGCATTGTCACAATTCAAAGAACGAGTCCCTTTGATGAGTTTTGTCTCGTTCTTCTCTGCGTTTTAAATCCCAGACTGCAAAATTCATGCCACAGAAAGGGAGAATCTCAGAAGGGAAAATACATTTTTACTTATCAATCTCCTACATTTGCAGTAAGGCACCAGCTTTCTGGAATAAGTTTATGAAGGTAGGAGACCCATCAAACATTTTGTTAGAGGTGGGCTAACCAAAAAATTAACAGGTAGAGCAGAAGGGTTTTTGGGGTGATGATAAGTAAAAATCAGTCAAATATGCACTGGCGGCCCTTGCCATTTTGAGCAGGTGCAGCACCATGTCTAGGATTGTACACAGAGTCACAGACAGATTGATGCACGCACATTCCCAAATTTTTTTTTGAGGAGGTTGACACCTGTGTGCCTTAGGGGTATGTAGCGATTGAGCTAAGTGGGCAGCTGTGCTGTTAGTAGTGAATGGCTTTTGAGAAAAATGGGTATGTGCTTAGTGTAGGACAGGACGGTGCAAACTAGACCTCTTCCTATTTTCGGTTCCGATCTAGGTTTAGGGTGATCGGAAGAGTGTTTGGCTTTAGGAGTTGTGGGAGTGTCCTTAGCCGGTTGTTTTTGGCACCGATTATGTTTTCGGTGCCGATAAAGGTTTTGGTGGCGAAGTGGAGTCTTTCGGCCTGGGAGCCTTCGGTGCCGGTTTGTCTACGGGCCTGGAAGGTTTCGGTGCTGGAGTTCCCGGAGCCGGTCTCGGTGCTGAGAGGTCTTGTGCTTTCGGTGCCGAAGGTGCTGGGGGAACAATAATATGTGGTTTGCTCGGAGCCGAGCCACCGGAAGGCTTGTATTTCTGCGGAGTCGAGCTCGGTGGCGGGGCTTCTGAAGGTTGTTTACGGTCGCGACTGGGGCCAGCTGGTGAAGTCTTGACCAATGCCTTCTTTGGAGGGGTTGGGGTAAGGGCATCAGTACTCACGCGTTGTCCCGGAGTAATGGGGTCGTCTGCTTCTGATATAATTTGAAGCTCCTCGGAATCTTCTTCCGGGACATCGGGACCCTCATCAAAGATGTCCTCAGGTTCGGGGGCTGGTCTGCGTGTCATGATATGGCGTCGAGCTCTTCGATCTCGAATGGTCTTCTTCGAGCGGAATGCGGCGCAGGCTGGACAGCTGGACTCGTCGTGTTCCGGTGACAGGCACAGGTTGCAGACCTTGTGATGGTCACTGTGCGGGAACTTTGCTCCACATTGGGGGCATTTTTTAAACGGCGTCCTTTCCATGAGCCGTAGGCCTCACGGCGCGGATAGGTCGAATCGCCCGCGTCGACGTCCGGAACCGGTCCGATGAACTCGATGTCGAGGGAAGGTTGTATTGTTGAAGTTTTTGTCGCTTCGAAAGGTTTGATTTAAAAGTTTTCTACCGGAGTGGAAAAGTTACATCCGAACCCAGTGGCGGAAAAAAACTATCTGAGGATGGAGTGGATGCCCATGCGCACTGTAGTCCAAGGGAGGAGTCACCTATCTCGTGACCAAAGACTTCTTCCGAAGACAACAACAACCTGCAAGCATCCGAGCCCAACACCAGATGGCGATCTTATCCTAAGTGTGTGATCTGCAGCTCATATGCCTCGAACTAACCCTTTCTAGACTCTTCCGTTCTCTATCACTCCGTGGATCACCTTAAAGCTCATTTTAAAACTATGATCTCCCAAACAACTCTTCTAAATTTTCCCTCACCTATCCCTCCTTGGACTAATTCTAAAACTAATTTTACGACTACCAACTCCCTATTAAATTTCTAGAGATTCTTCCCTCGTCCATCTCTCCTCATACTCATCCCAAACCTCAACGTACTACTATGATCTCCAATAAACACTTTCTAGACTCTTACCTCTTCTATCCCCCCATTATCCTCTTCAATCCAACTAGCAGAGTCACATGTTCACCTCTCAAATTAACTCAGCAATTTCACAATTCACCACTAATCCTTTTTGGGTTCTGGAGTAGCGTGCTATCCCCAAAAAGCGCTTTGACGCCTCGTCAGTGGTAGTAAGTGCTATATAAATCCAATTGCAGTACAATAACCCCTAAAGGGCTTCAGGGACAATGGTAGTCCCTGCTGTACTTCACACTCAAACCTGTTACATTCTAACAGTAAAGGGCTAGTTTTTACCAATTTAGAGCATTTAGGGAGAAAACAGTGAAACCAACTAATGGTCTCAGATAGGCCTTTTACACAGTGGCTAAACTTTGCATCAAGATACAGTGTTTCATTGCCAAAGATCAACAGATATCCAATCTAGACACCTGCTGATTATTGGCATATGTCCTGCTACCTCACCTGTAAATTAAGCCTTCTACCTCCAGAAAGCTAAATAAAAGAGGGACATTTTTCACTCTAATGCAAATAAGCGGTTTCACTATACATACAAGTGAATGCTTGCTTGACAATATGGTGCAATGGCTGAGTGTACCAGCATTCCCAGACAAAGAGTCTAACTCCAATCAATAGTGCACTGATGTCCCTGCAAAAAGTGCAAGTTAGGTCTTGATTCACTCCTGGCTTGACTCTTTATCTTTAAAATAAAATCCAACGTCACATGTGGGGTCAATCTTGTTCTGCATATCTGATACAGGTTTGTAGGAGACCTTGTCATAATAGCATCACTGTTACAGTACAGACAGACAAAGCTGAAAAGGAGAAAAATGGGTGAATAAAGAAGTGGCAGGAGATCTCAAGTTCAGACTCACCAAACATGAAAGAGGCAGGTTTGAGTCCATACGAAAGTAAGGAAAACAGTTAACTTTCAAGAGTGCCCACCTACACAGGGCAAGAATCCAAGTTTTCAATACGCTGCACGTAGCTTTGATTTTAATAGCTTTGTTAAACTGCTGTTGGCCACAACACTGCATGTCAGGGGCCTGTATGATTCGAAAAGGGGAACATAGGATCATTTAAATTATTTATAGGAAGCATGGAGGGTCTAATCTATTCCTGGCACTGTAATTTAACCTATTGGCCTGCAGACAAAGTTATTATAAAAACTTCTTAGTGAACTGTCCCAGTTGGTAGTAATGACCTTCACATGAATAGGGGAACAGAGATTGCCATTCTGCATTGAATTGCTGCTAGGAGCCTGCCATTGTCCTTACCCATTTCATCGCTCAGGAGAAGCTTGCTGCCGTTCATGCCCGGGAGGTGAGCCATCGCAGGATCGCAGCTGCTGGGGGCTACACGTCCCACAACCCCCTGCAGGCCTCCAAATCACTGACACCTGCAGCATAAAGCACAGCCAGTGGCCCACAGGACGCACGCGGGCCGCGCCCGGGCCCACGGCGGGCCCGTCCGGGCCTACTGTGTTATGCCCATAAGAGGCTGGGCCTACTGTCTTGACCCTCAACCCAGACCTCCTAGGCTACTGTCTAACGCAAATGATAGTCCTCATTAGAGTGCACAACAAAATTCAAATAACAAATTGTTTAGCCGCATTTGATGACTTATGTTCCATCGCATAAATCTAAATATTAAAGATGGATAATGAAGTCAAATGCTTTTTTAATGTTTGAGGTACGTCATGCTTACGTGCAGCTGTACATGACTGTCTAATTTATTATTGGATGAACTTTAATTCACAGAACTTTCTCTTCCTATCATTTTATACTACTACAAAGTTGTTAGACAGTACATGTTTATATGTATAACAATATTTATTTTCTTTCACAATGCCTGCGTTGTAGGTAATCATATATTTTATCTGTTTCGATCAAGCAGTAAATTCTGCATCAGAAAAGAGGATGCTAACCTGGTGAACATCATAAGTCAGGGATTTCATACATTTGGCTGTTATAATGTTTAAGAAGTCTTTTTTTCACAGGTTTAACCATAAAGAGGAGACATCTCTGGGGTGTATATTTATATACATGTCCTTGGATTGCCGTAAACATTTATATATGCAGCTGATAGACCAATATGAGTCCAGAGTTGTTAAACTAGTTGGTTGTCCTAAAGGGATTCAACCCAGATTTGTTGTTTTCTAGGCCACTGTTAATATTTTTGGGATATTCTTGGAACAACTGGTTGTGTTTTACTTATTGGTTATTTTAATGCCTTTTGTCTCTGAAATCAGGAAAAAAAATAAACATTGTTAAAACAGCAGTAAAAGTTCACTTCTTGCTATTGGAAGCCATTTGTTGTGTTTAGGCCTGCTTCGCTTTCTGGTTAATTTTTGTCCCTTGGGATATTTTTCCAAGTATCGATACTCCTGCCAATTGCTTCTTAATGTAGTGTGCATTCCGTATTTCCAAGAAATTTTCTGTACGTATCCTCTGGTATGTAAAGTTGGTCCATCTAAATAAAAATTCTCTGACATTCAAAACAATGATTAGGCCTTACATAGAGGCAAACTGGGATAAATTGTCTGCATACAGCAGATGGACAGTAACCCTTATTCTTGACTAAAGTCATATTAGGATGTTTGGAATTTTAAGAGGTGGAACACTAGGTAAGTTACCCTTGCAATGGTCCACTTTAGAGTGTTCTGTTCAGCTTGCATGCAAGTCAGGACTTGTGAACCTTCTTGAAGTGCCTAATAAGCTGTTTCTTCTCTCGGAATCTGGTCTCACATTGACTACAATGATATGGCCGCTCTCCAGAATGTATTCTCTGATGTATAGTAAGAGTTCCTTTCTGGGTAAAGCTTTTTTCACACTCATCACACTGATACGGCTTTTCTCCAGTATGCTTTGTTTGATGCCGAATTAGATTATTTTTCCAGCTGAAGCTTTGATCACAAACATTGCACTGATAAGGTCTCTGTCGTGTGTGCATCTTTTGGTTCCTAATGAGATGGCTTGTTCCACTGACGCTTTTCAGGCTTTCACTACTTTGAAAAGGTGAGTTTTTTGCACGTGCTCTCAGGTGTCGTATGGAATCACCTTTGTGATAGAAGTTCTGCTTGCGTTGAGCAAATGTATACGTATTCCAGTGTGGCTGTGGGCTTGGTTCACATGCAATAACTTCTGCATTGTCCAGCTCCTTCTCATGCTCCTTGCACATGTCTGAATGTTGTCTTTGTAGGTTCTCTTGTTGGAGATTTGTGCTAGACAGATTACTTAAACCACTTTCACCTTGAATGTTTATCGTTCCTTCAAGTTCCTGACTCCTTTCCGATTGCAGGCGGCTTCTAGACTTCTTTACAGTCTCTGAGTTTTGTGAAAACATTGCTTTTTGTGATGTAGCTTTGCATGGTGTAGTTTCAGTACAATTCATATAACCTTGATTGTTCATGTTCCTGGTTATGAATCTATCCCCTTTTTGGGAAAAAAAGAGGAGATTACTTGTGTTAGAGCTCCATATGAAAAGCATCTTTATCACATTCGTTCAAAAGTTATTATAACTAACAGATGGCTTTGGAAAATAAATGAAAAGCACACAGACTTATGTTATGCCTAGTTACTCAAGTTGATACAATTCATGGTTTTAGACATTTATATGTAGCAGTGCAAAACACTGGAAATATAAAGTAGGTTATATACAGCTATCGCAAAATAAAGTGTGATCTTTTCCACTTCTTCAATATTGTTGTCATCAATAAAAGGTATGTTTTTCACAAATTCTTTAAGGACGCAGTACTGCCTCATCTAGACTGTTAAAATAATTGACTTTGAGGATGATTAACAGCAGCATCCTCAGCATGCAACAAAAATAGCAGTGTTCTGAACTAGCAGAAACTCTGAAACACAACACTTTAAAGTCTGGGCTAAGGCCTAAAGATGGTAACACGTTAACAAATAGGTTAGAAATCAGTGAGGCTTCTTCATGTACTATGGCACGCTAAGATTAGTAATGTGCACTGAAACCATATGCACGTGTCATCTATTGATTTGGATATGTTAAGGAAGTGGGCAAAATGAATATTATGAAATGGCAGGAAAGCTTTACGATCATTTTAGATAGAGCGGTTAAGGAAAGCAGATGGTGTGGCAAAAGAAATGTTGCCCGTTTAGTAACCTCTGTACTGTCAGTTGCTGTAATCTGTCCGTTTGCAACATGTGAAAACAATTCCATATTGTGAGTGTAAGAAACTGTGCTAGACAGAGCTAAGCCAAACATGTTTGTGTGCCCCATGCCATGCCTATAGGGGAAAATGCATTTCCTCTTTGTGTCTCATCCCTCAGCAGGTGAAAATGTATGTCAAGCGGGTATGGTTTCCTTGCATATTACTAAAAGCTAATATAGTGGTTGAAGTGGTGGGCCTCAGTGTCCCTGAACTCTATGCTATCTAGAGAATGACAACAAAGCTTGTGATGTTAATGACTGTGTCCATTGCACAATCATAGTAACTACTAAGTGACTTCTACCCTTTTCTACAGAAGGCCTACAGTGAAAATCTTTAAACTTAATTAATAAGAAAGCGACATATCTGTTGCATACCTCGGTTGTACAGGAACAATAAATTATTTTCCTGTGGCTATGGATCATTGTGCCTTCCTGGGAGTTTAAATAACCTTTCTTTTAATCACCCACTTGGGGCTTCACCTGAAGTAGCTAAACAAAGCATAGGAGCCTTTCATATATCCATATCAGTATCGCTAAACAACATTTTCCCTTCACACAACATTATACTCTGTGCTCAGAAGACAAACAATGTAACGGACAGATGTAGGGTAAGTAAGCAGGTTAAAATTGTAAGCTTTTTACTTTTTAGCGAATGGAATCATGGCAACAAGGAAGTTTTTACCCCTTTTACCATACTGTGTAACCAAGTTGTCACTACATGAACCTACTAATATTGCAGTTGTGGTCTGATAGTGGGAAGTTGCAGCGAACACTGTTCACAGGAGTGCCCTTGTAAATATGGCTGAACAACACAAAAAAGTGACCTATGGAATGCTTGAATTAATCGCAGCCACTGAAAATTACTCAGGGCCACATTGCAGCCCCTCGTTTTTGTAGCAGACACCCTAAGAGCAATGGGGATGCCCAGATATGGGTCCAGTCCCCAATGCGCCATAGGACTCAAGCTCACTGATGAGAAATGTAGGTTGAAACCAGTCTGGGGTTGCTTGTGGTCTTATGTGGAGGGGACCTGGCTGTTCGGGATGGACAATTCCTATTGCAGCAGAACCAAGACTGATATGCATAAAGCAGGTCTTTCTCCAGAGTGGCACAGTGGGTGAAAAACAATGGTCAGGAAGGCAGCCCAAAGTGATTGCCAGAGGCTGATTGATTCAAGGATTCCTTCCATCATCTTGTAGTTTTTTCTGTTAAGTCTGGAATAAACCCAGATGCCAATGTCCACACTACAGAGGCCTGTGATTTTTTGCACATGTTCAGATAACACAAGTAACACTCATGCCTGCATAGGCGTATTTCTGATGGCTATTCAATTGTCTACACTGACGGAGATCACAGCTCAACCACTCTATAAAGGACCACAGAGTGTATCACGGAGACAAGACAGGCACTCTACTGACCAACATCACAGCCATTGCTACTTGGCAGCCAGTGACCATAAACTGAGCGACACCGTGGCTTGCTGCGTTCCATATATTAACCATTTTCAGGAGGCTCAAGTATCCAGGATCCTGGGTGCACTAAATCTCCAACACCCCCCCCAATGTCACACCAATTTAGCAATGATAGTTTTGAACAAGCAGATACTCCCTAGAATTCCAAGCATGCACAGATGAAGGAACAGCTTAAAAATTCAGTCTCCGGTGTTAAGCCCACTAGGAAAAGAATGTCCTTGTTAGCAACATAAGTCTTCCTTCCTAACTTAGTAGAGAGACAGACACCTGCATAACTAACTTAAAGAAAGAAATGCTCACCACAGATGGTGCAATGATTCTATTTAACATCTCAGCAGTGTTCGATACTGCTGACAAGAAATTACTCCTAAGATCCACGATCCACCGACAGTGGTGCTGCAGTGGCAGCCATTCAGTGCATCTCTTTCATGTCAAAAGACCTTATTAGGTAAAACTGCCTTCACATATCGCCTCTTTGTAGGAAGGCAGAACCCTTCTGCGTGGTTACCCCTACTTTGTGCCTGGTACTATGCTGGTTTTTGACTAGTCTGACTCTCACCCTGCTAACCAGGACCCCGGTCTATCTGCTTTCTCCCTAAATTGTTGTGTTGAGTACTTGGGCACATTCCAGACTGAATACTGGGGTACCCTTATCAGTTCCTAGTATATGGTACTAAGCTACCCAGAGCATAGGCACTCCAGAGGGCTTCCATGGGCTGAAGCATGCATTATGCCACCCATGAGAGACCATGCAAATGAAACTACAGGCCCGCCATTGCAGCCTGTGTAAGTTGGTGCTAGCACCACTTGCTAAAGATATAGGTTTCCTATATCTGGGGTTGCTGGAGCGGGTAAAATTTTGTATACCCCCCATTCTGCATGTTTATATTAATCCGAATAATCAATTCATTGTAATATTATTAATCTGTTTGAAGTGATAACTCACCAATTATATTAACAAAAGAATTACACGTGGGAATTGCACTTTGCATGGCTATATTAATTGTAAACTAATTTGAGTATGCATATTAATAGTAGAAAACTAGAATATTGCATGTTATATGTCGCTTTGGTGATGTATTTGTGATTTGTGCTTTATTCAGTGAATATAAACCGCTCTGAGTGTTGCTTCTGCTAGATAAATACACACACATATGGGTATTAGCAAGGGGATAACATTTTATTAGCCATTTCTATGTTTTAATCACGTTTTTGTGTTTCTTTTGCTTAAGTTGACCATTTCGGCCTAAACAAGATGGCTGAACGAGATGTTAAACGTGACTGCCCTGACAACACGAGGTTCTGTTTGAAATGCGCAGGCGTCGCCGCCAGCAGCAGTGGCCTGGACCTGACCCCGGGAGAACATGTACCCTTCAAGGACGCTCCGGGAACCTATCCAAGACCAAAGACAAAGGTCAATTTAAGAAACCGGAACAAGCAAGTTTGATAACTTCATCATTTGACACCCTAAGAACTGTACCCCTCGACCCCAAGTGGACCAATCAGGACTTTCTAAACCCCGATCTTGATACTTTTTGACATTATTTTCATTATAAAAGTAGGTAGCGAATTGAGCTTAAAAACGCTATCGTTCGCTCGCTCTTCTTTGACGAACTCGATTTCCTGACGTTATGCTGATGGAGAGGATGGTGACACTGCTGGACAGCTGTTATCCTGAATCTTTGAGAGACTGAATTGCGGCCTAACTTTGCTGAATAAAATTCTTCTTGACTGACTGACTTAGAGGACGACTTTAGCCAGAATAGGTAAATATGATGCTCTGAAATGCTGATGATGATTTCTAACATTTCTTGCAATATTTCTTAGATAAAGAATATTTGATTAATTGACTAATGTGTTGTGTCGATTATGTAAGAAGAGAATTTAATGGGATTTGAAGACTAGATAAATGACTGTGAAACTAAACCTGCAAACAACTAAATGATCCATCTCCTTATGAGAGGGATATCTTAGGTCTGTGGTCAATGTGTTTAGAGTTTTCATGTCAGCGTTTGAAAGCATATTTCCCTCAGAAAACAGATCAACTGAGAGTAAGTATTGGTGTTATGGGCCCCGCCAATGAATGTATATGAGTGAATTGATGCTGAGGTAGTTTGATCTGTGCTGAAGGGGGAATTTGATGTTCCGCGCTGGAACAGTTTTTCTGGTAGCAAGACGATGGTTTTTATTGTTTTGGTTTAGTGATTATTGCTTGTAAATAGCTTATTGATTATTGGTTATTTATTGGTTTATGTATTAACACTCTATGTTGAGTCGTATTGAGTTATGTTGTTTGCACGGCTTCTGGGATGTAGAAAGTCGGATGTTTGTAACGGTTCCGTAGTAGAGGTAAGCGGTGTTCTCGGGAAAGACGGAATTGTTGTTATCCTGTAGGTACACAGGAGAAACGTGTGACGATTGAAGTTGCACGACGCATTGTCTGGGTTTGATTCGGTGACATCGCCGTGTGTTGCCATTAGAGACATTTTCTGTGTGAGAGAAGTGTGTATGATAGCGAAGGATACCTGTGAAATTTTGATCTTAGGCACCAGGGATCCAACTGGCATTCCGATAACGCTTATCACTGGAAAGGTACTCTCTGAGCTTGTTAGAAGGACAAAGGAGAGGTAAGCGCTGCTTTGTTAACGTATGTCATAATTCTGTAGTAGGACAGACTGTTCGCTGTTCTCGGGAAAGACAGGATTCTGTGTGAATGTACTACATTTTTCTTGTGTGAAAGTGCGTGAACAAAATAGCATTCAGGTTAATTGTGAAACTCTGGTTTTATTTCTCAGGAGCATTGGGTCTCCAACTATGTGTCTTAATTCTGGAGAAACAGTTAGCTAATGCTTGTCAGAAGGGTGAAGTAGAGGGATGTGCTACTTTATCAACGGAAGTAACGATTCCGTAGTAGGGCAGAGGTAAGTGCTGCTCTCGGGAAAGATGGAATTCCCGTGAGAAAGGTCTATTGCTATTCTTTGGTTATCGAAGCGGACAATGGAGACGTTTTTATGTTGTTACTAACAGAATTGTAGAAATTGAAACAAAACTTACTGAGCAGATTTGTAAAGGAGGGGTAGACAGGAGCAGGAGCTGCCGCAGCGGCTGCTGACGTCAGAACAACCGCGCTGGGATTTGACAGTCGGAACCGTAAAATGCTCTGGATTGGTGCGTTAGTGTGCGCCGCGCTAGGAGTGGAGAAATACAGGGTGACGTAAACGCTCCCTATTGGTGCGTTAGTGTGAGTCGTGCTGGGATTTGAGAATTGTGACAGTGACGTAGACGCTCCGGATTGGTGCGTTAGTGTGAGTCGCGCTGCAATTGGACAGAATAGCGGTACAGTCGTAAGGAGAAACTAGTGAGACACGACAGAAAGGAAAATGTATTACGATCCACCAGAAAAGGAGAAAAAGTCTTGGTTTGGTAAAATTAAGAAGTGGTTTAAGAAGAACAAACCGATCATAACTAGGGAAGGACAGTTACTTCCTCCACCGAAACCCCTGCATCCTTTATGGTTGAGAAATATGGATATCACACATGCATTTGGTTAGATAATTGGGTTAAATCAGGGGTCTCCAACCCTTTGTGTAGTGAGAGCTACTTCTGGTCAGTGAAAATCGTCGTGAGCTACTAAACCCCAAGCAACTCGCACATTTTTCCGAGAGACCTCCCCACGCTCAATTTCATTAATCTTAAGCCTAATTTCTTCAGAGCCCATACTGAATTCTGTAAATAGGAAGAGGTCTAGTTTGCACCGTCCTGTCCTACACTAAGCACATACCCATTTTTCTCAAAAGCCATTCACTACTAACAGCACAGCTGCCCACTTAGCTCAATCGCTACATACCCCTAAGGCACACAGGTGTCAACCTCCTCAAAATAAATTTGGGAATGTGCGTGCATCAATCTGTCTGTGACTCTGTGTACAATCCTAGACATGGTGCTGCACCTGCTCAAAATGGCAAGGGCCGCCAGTGCATATTTGACTGATTTTTACTTATCATCACCCCAAAAACCCTTTTGCTCTACCTGTTAATTTTTTGGTTAGCCCACCTCTAACAAAATGTTTGATGGGTCTCCTACCTTCATAAACTTATTCCAGAAAGCTGGTGCCTTACTGCAAATGTAGGAGATTGATAAGTAAAAATGTATTTTCCCTTCTGAGATTCTCCCTTTCTGTGGCATGAATTTTGCAGTCTGGGATTTAAAACGCAGAGAAGAACGAGACAAAACTCATCAAAGGGACTCGTTCTTTGAATTGTGACAATGCCCTGCTTCTGCCTGTTGAGCCGTGAAGTAGCAGAAGGAAAATTTGCAAAGGAAGAGGCACAGACCTACCTTTTTCAAAAACATGTACTTTCAGTAATGCTGAAGGTGCGATAACTGTTCTTGTTGGCACCAGTGACCAGTCTGACCTTCATTTTCAAAGTGCACCTCATTTTAATGACAAAAATGCTGCTCAGTGCATGTGCGGCCCTTTGATTTCAACCTCGGCTGGCACCGCACTTTACTTTTGAATGAGGATGTAAAGCGCGGTAGCAGGTGACGTTAGAATCCAAGATCCTTGCATGCTCTGAACTGCTTTCACAGTCATGCAAAGGTAAATATATAGCGCAGTGTAGAAATCAATGAAAGGCTTTCACTGATTACTACAGTGCGCTATATATTTGCCTTTGAATGACTGTGAAAGCAGTTCAGTGCAGGCAAGCACCTTCGATTTTTGTGCTGACTGCCACCGTGCTTTATTGAAGGCAGGAAGATGTAAAACACGGTAGCCAGGGCTGGCTTTAGCGCTGGTGGCGCCCAGTGCGGCAATGCTTGTTGACCCCCCAAGTGACCACCTCCGCTACGGATTCCTTCATAACCATCCTTTAACAGTGCCTCTCAAGCCTTCATAACCACTCTCTCTCAGATACATTTATTTTAATTAGTTTTATAGCGCCACTCCTACCAACCAGTGTAAGGTGTCAGAACACTTTACATGACACAGATTTACACAGACAATCAATCAGTGAAATGTTACATACGACTGAGGACAAGAAGGTATAGGAGTCACAAGTCATCCATACTGGTAGGCAGGATAGTTTAGAGTGCTTGGTCAGGAGAGGCAGAAACATAGAATTTTTTTTTTTTTTTTAAACCTAACTCCGACCTAACAACATGGTTGGGGGATTCGAATAGGAATTGATTTGTACCCAAATGAACCTATTTTGCAACAACTGGGGGAAATCATAATGGTCCAGCCCGGCCAGCCAGCCTATACCTTGCA
Organism: Triturus cristatus; assembly: GCF_964204655.1. Classification (NCBI taxonomy): domain Eukaryota; kingdom Metazoa; phylum Chordata; class Amphibia; order Caudata; family Salamandridae; genus Triturus; species Triturus cristatus. Next base: position 74,683,125 of record NC_140582.1, on the reverse strand, counting down.
GTTTTCGTGCAGCTCTTTGATAAGTTACTTGCTCACTGTTCTACATTTGGATTTTAACTCAAAGAGCTAGCTAGCAACAATCTGCACCTTCTTTGCAGCAGGCATATTAACCGTCTGTGCTATCCTACAGCGAGTAAAAACTTCCTGTGTATTGTAAGTTTACAAATTATACAAACAATCTCTTGCTCTGTTTCCAAGAAGTACATTCATCATCCACGTTGACATTTTTATTGTTGGCAGAAATTAGTTCCAGGCCAGGAACGCAGTAGCAGGTGTTTTCTATATTTATATTGGCGCACCCACATGAAGTCAGCCTTAGCACCCGGTGGCATAGGTCGCGCTGCCCTAGCTGCAGCACAGTACATGCAAGGACTTTTAATTTGAATGTCAGCTGCCGCTGTGCTTTTATTACTGTTAAGGCAAGTATTAAAACACGGTGGCAGCCGATGTTAAAATCTAAGGTCCTTGCATGGGTGCATACTAACCAGACCTGCTAACAGCTGTCACAGTCATAAAAAAGCAAATATATAGCGAGGTGTAGTAATCAGTGAAAGGCTTTCACTGATTACTACACCGCGCTATATATTTGCCTTAGCATGACTTTGGAGGTGTTCAGTGCAGGCGAGCACTTAAGTTGGCTGCCACAGTGATAGAGTGCCTGCAAGGACCTTTGATGTTAACGTTGGCTGCCACCGCACTTTATTCCTCATGCATATGTAAAGCACGGTGGCAGCCAATGTTAAAATCAAAGGTACTTTACTTGCATGCACTTTCCCAGAATAATCCACTTTCACTGACTACTACGCAAAGGCAAATGAAAGCGTGATAAGGTCAGTGAAAGTGGATTAGTGCAGACAAGAATCTTAGAGTCAGACTTTAACATCGACTCCCACCGCGATATCGGCCCAGTCACAGTGCCTGAAAGGACATTTAATTTTAAACGTTGCCTGCCACTGCGCTTTTTTACTGAAGGCAGATCTCTACAGTGCAGTGGCAGACAATGCTAAAATCAAAAGGCCTTGCAAGCACTGTGTGCTTTTACCCGACGACGCGGCTCATTCAGGGTCAGGGGTCCCTCTTAGCACACAGCTGCTCCGGGAGGCCACAAAAATGAAATGTGATCCGAAGCGCGGTGCCAGCCTGGAAAAGGCAGATGGCGCGTGAATGGGAGGAAAAACCTCACGTTCGCCAGGCAATAATAAGAATCTTACATTTTTTAATTACCTTAACACAGGCATCCACTCCCACAGCAATTTCGGCCCAGCCCCAGTCAGTGCCTGAAAGGACTTTTAATTTTAAACGTTGCCTGCCACTGCGCTTTTTTACTGAATGTAGATCTCTAAAGTGCAGTGGCAGACAACGCTAAAATCAAAGGGCCTTGCAAGCACTGTGTGCTTTTACCCGACGACGCGGCTCATTCAGGGTCAGGGGTCCCTCTTAGCACACAGCTGCTCCGGGAGGCCACAAAAATGAAATGTGATCCGAAGCGCGGTGCCAGCCTGGAAAAGGCAGATGGCGCGTGAATCGGAGGAAAAACCTCACGTTCGCCAGGCAATAATAAGAATCTTACATTTTTTAATTAACTTAACACAGGCATCCACTCCCACAGCAATTTCGGCCCAGCCTCAGTCAGTGCCTGAAAGGACTTTTAATTTTAAACGTTGCCTGCCACTGCGCTTTTTTACTGAAGGCAGATCTCTACAGTGCAGTGGCAGACAACGCTAAAATCAAAAGGCCTTGCAAGCACTGAGTGCTTTTACCCAGCGACTCGGCTCATTCAGGGTCAGGTGCCCCTCTTACCTCAGAGCTGCTCCGGGAGGCCCAAGTCAGTGGAGTGGAAGATGATGGGAAGCGCGGTGCCAGCCTGGAAAAGGAGGAGGAAAAACGTCACGGTCTTCAGCCCGCCCCGCCCCAGCTAAGCTCACTACAGCCAATCAGAGCAGCTGGTTTGTGTGAGGGCGGGCAAGGGCTGTTTACTTATGGAAAAGGGCTGAAAGTTGTGAAAGAAAATGACGGGATACAAAATAAAATTGTGAATGACGTCTCAATAATTAAATAGCAGCGCGAGCTACTCTCAGAGGGTCGGCGAGCTACCGGTAGCTCGCGATCGACCTGTTGGAGACCCCTGGGTTAAATACACTGAAAAGGACGGAGTATTGGCTTTTCCAGAGCATGGTTCATTTAATTTGGCTGTTTTGAGAAATTTGAGAGAGAAAATGATGAATTTAGACCCGAGACCTAGACCGACTCAATTTGAGGCTTTGACGGAGTGGGAAGACGAAATGCATGACCGAGAAAGACAGAGAAATGGTAGAGGATATAGGTACCTGTTTGGCAGATCATACGGACATGAGACGCATGATGATCGAATGAGAAGGTGGCGAAATGCGAGTATGACTGAGGGTTTGTTTCCCGTAAGAACTGCAGGAGAGAATGAAGGACGAAAGTGTGTAGAAAAGAGGCATAATGTGGAATCGAGAGGATATGGAGTGAATGAATCAGAAGATGATGTACTTGATGATATGTTCTATAAGAATCCACCACCATACCGACCAGAACCAGAAATATTAACTCCAAGTGCCCCAATGAAAGAAACAGTACGAATCATAAAATCGGAACCAGAGTTCCAAGATTTGGGAAGAAACAATCCTATTAGAAAGGTAGAGAAGAAGTCCGGAGGAAAATTAGATGGAGAAAATTCAGCAGAACTAGCAAAAACAACTCTAGAATTAACTGAGAAAATATGAGAATTGACTAAGAATTTGGAAGCGAGTAACTGTACCAGTAACGATAGGTCCAGTAATGCCTATTTTTGACAAGCAGAAAGACAGTGAACATTGTTTGACTGTCCCTTATAAAAGTAATAAACCGGTGGAAAACCAAGAATGAGTCAGAGTGAGAATGCATGGAGACAGACTATGAGTATGATTGAACCGAGTTTTTCAAATAACCCATTTGTAGGACAAATGTGCAGAGAAACGAATGACAATGATAGAGACAATGTCAAAAACTCAACAAGATTTTGGACAAGGAAATATAGAGAAGCCAGTAGGACCATCTACCGAGGAGATGAGTGAATGGTTGAGAAGCTTGCAAAAGAAAGACAAGGAATCTCAGTCAATAGATGTAGCTAAATTACGAATGGTACTGGAAGAATTAATAGTAGGAACTATCCCGACAGAGAAGTTAAAAACCTACCAAGATGAGGAGTTGGTATTTCTGTGCAAAAGCATAACATGGAGAGCGAAGAGTCTTCATGAAAGATTAGAAGAAGTGGCAAATGAGATGGGTATTGATATTGAAAAGGTAAAAGCCTTACAGAAACCCTATCGAGTACTTTTCACCGAAAAAGATATTGAAAACATGAATACCATAGGACGAACAGGTCAGATTAAGGAAATAATTATTTTGTTGAGAAAATGGGGAGATGTGGACAAATGGAAGAGCAGATGGTATCGTAAGCGAGACGAAGTTTCAGACAAAACGTTTTCAGCTTATCCTGTGAGAGAGAAGGAGAAGGTTGTGACAGAATACCCTATGAGAGAGATTCCGGGAGGAGGATATGTGCATGTCCCATGGACTAGACAGGATATTTTGTCATTTACGAATGACTTCCCTCGAATGCGTGAAAAACCCGTTGAGTGGCATAGACAGGTGGACAGATTTGTGAAGCTATCCAAAGTACTGTGGATTGATTTGAATAGCTTGTTTGACATAATCGTGCCAGCGGATCTATGGACAGAATGTAAAATAGTAATAGATTGGCCAACACAGGAATACCCAAGGGATCCTTAGACAGGAGCTCCAGACCCTGAGGTAATGAAGAAATACGAGCAGGTTATGGCATTTTTGAAGAACACAGTACCCCTAAAGAGACAGATTGGGTAAAAATTGGCAGAACACATCAGGAAAGCAAAGAATCAGTACATGCCTATTATGAGAGGTTAATTTTAGCCTTTAAACAATTCAGTGGAGATGAAAATTTGAGTGACAAGGATTTGAGTAATTTCATATACAGATTTGTATATGGTCTTCATCCAGAAATTAGTGAAATGATAAAACAGCATACGGTAGATTGGCAAAAGAAGAAAATAGACGAACTATTGAGACATGCTAAATATTTCAGTGATGAAATTGAAGCAAAACAGCGAAAACTAAAAGAGTAGGCAATGTGGGCACAGGTCAAAGTAGCAGAGAGACAGGAAGCACAATTAGTAGAACAAGCTGGGTCAAAACAGAGATTTAATCCTGGGAAAAATAAAGGGAATATTGAGGAAGCTAAAAAGAAATTTCCGTGTCATAATTGCGGTAGGATAAGGCATTGGAAATCAGAGTGTAAGAATCCACCAAGTACTAATGATGAAAATTCATCCTTGAATCCACAGGTGCAGAATGAGGTGAGTGGTCAACAGCAACGACAACAGCAGGGTGTAACACAACAGAATCAGGTGCCAAAACCACCTTTTCCACAGAACAAAAATTGCCAGAAGTATAGTAAGGAGAATGGATTCTACAACGAAGAACAAGTAAATAAGCCTCAACGCGCTAGCGCTGCTTCGCAGTATTGGCTGCAAAGCGATGAAAGCGATTCAGAAGAGGGTTATTGACGGTGCCGAAGGGAGGAAGAAGAGTGCGTACTTGGCGCAACTCTAGAAGTATACCAGACAGGCCCATTTGTAGATGGAAAGGTTAATAATGAAAATATTACTTTCCTAGTTGATACTGGTGCTACACGATCAACTGTTAGATCAGCTGATGTTAAGAATCTTCCTCTCTCGGATGAAACGATCCAAGTAGTTGGTGTGTCCAACAGACAGATTAGAACTTACCTTACAGAACCAGTGAAAGTTAGTATAGGGAAATTTTCTGAAATGTACAGATTTGTAGTGTGCGATACCAGTCCTGTGAACTTGTTAGGTAGAGATTTATTGTGCAAGATGAATTGCACTATATTTTGTACTCCAGATGGAATAGCCTTTGAAACACCAGATGATGATGTGCTGTATAAAATGACAATGGCAAACAGAGAGAAAGAGGTTACAAGAACCTATGCTGTATTCAACCCTGACGAACTACCAAAAGAATTTAAACAATCGGTAAAAGCAGAAGTTTGGGACTTCACAGGAGAAGATGTAGGATTGATGAGAAATGTAGATCCAGTAAAGATAACTGTAAAAGAATGATTAGGTTATCCAAATGTCCCACAATATAAATTGACCCCTGAAATAATCGAAGGAGTTACTCCTGTGATTGAGAAAATGATAAAACAAGGAATTTTGAGAGAAATAATGAGTAGCCCATGTAATTCACCAATAATGGGACTGAAAAAGCCTAGTGGGAAGTTCAGAATAGTGCAAGATCTGAAAAAGATAAACAAAATTGTTGTACCATGTGGTCCCATTGTACCGAATCCATCTGTGATTTTATATCAGATCCCTCATGACGCAGAATGGTACACAGTGATTGATTTGTGCCATGCTTTCTTTTCCATCCCATTGCACCATGACAGTCAGCAAATTTTCGTTTTGGCAAGCGTATTTTGGCGTGGTGCCGAATTCCACAGGGGTATACCGAAAGCCCCTCAATATTTAATCAGCTATTGAAAAGGTCTTTGGAGAGTTTAGAAATGCCTGAAAATTCAGTACTAGTCCAGTATATCGATGACCTACTTGTGGCATCGAAAACTCGTGAAGCTTGTGAGGTAGACACGGTAGCTTTGCTGAATCATTTGGCAGATGGAGGATTAAAAGTGTCACCATCAAAATTACAATTTTGTAAGAAAGAAGTCCAATATTTAGGACACAGCATTGAGAAAGGACACAGGAAAATACCCATAGACAGAATCAGGATTATAAAAAGAATGAGTCCACCAATGACCCAAAGAGAAGTGAGAATGTTTCTGGGAATGGTTGGATATTGTCGTCAGTGGATAGGCAATTTTTCATTGATTGCAAAACCTTTGGTACGTCTGACAAGAAGTGATGTGAGAGATCCTATTGATTTGAACAAAGAGGAGATGGCAGCATTCAAGAAGTTGAGAGAAGGATTGTGTGAAGCGCCGGCATTAGGTATGCCTGACTATGATAAGGAGTTCGAGTTGTATTGCAGTGAGAGAAATGGATGTGCACTCTCTGTTCTAGTACAGAAGCATGGAAAACTGAGGAAACCAATTGCATATTTTTCATCCATGTTGGACCCAATAGCTGTAGCCCTTCCTGGGTGTCTGAAAGCAGTAGCTGCTACATGTCGAAGTTTGGAACAGAGTGAAGGAATTGTGATGGGATACCCTGTGAAAGTGTTTGTACCTCATGATGTGGCAATTCTTTTAACAAGGAGTCGTACTCAGTATATGACGCACAGCCGACTGACTAAGTATGAAAAGGTCATTTTGGGTGCAACAAATGTGAGTCTTGTGAGATGCGTGAATGTGAATCCTTCCACATTGTTGCCTGATGTAGAGCATGTGGAGGTAAGATATTAGGCAGATCATGATTGTTTGGATGTACTTGATTTCTGTACAAAACCAAGACCTGACATAAAAGATGACCCTTTACCAGAAAGTGATTATGTCATGTTTGTTGATGGATCTTGTTTAAGAACAGATGATGGGAGTGCTGAGTGCAGCATATGCGGTATGTACAGTTGCAGCAGTGATGGAAGCATCCTATTTGAAAGGAGTAAGGTCGGCCCAAGTAGCTGAACTTATTGCCCTGACCAGAGCATGTAAGATTGGGAAAAGTGAGAGAGTGACTGTGATAATTGATAGCCAGTATGGCTACGGGGTGGTCCATGATTTCGGCCAAATTTGGCTGCAAAGAGGTTTCCTGACCTCAAGTGGAACTCCCATTAAGAATGCCGAAGTGGTTGGAAAGTTGCTTGAGGCAATACAGCTGCCTAGGCAATTGGCTGTGGTAAAATGTGCTGCTCATAGTCGCAGTGGTGATAACATTGCCACTGGAAATAAATTCGCCAATGACATGGCACAATATTGTGCACGAAATCAGAATTCAATCAATCGGGCAAAGGAAAAGGAGTTGATTTCTTGTTTCCCAATGTTTACTAACACTGTGGGAACATGGGATGAGGTAAGACAATTGCAAGAAGAAGCAGGAGAGGAAGAAGTAAAACAGTGGGTAAAAGCAGGATGTGCACCAAGAGAGAAAGATCATGTGTGGGTCTATCGAGATGGAAGACCAGTTATGCCTGATAGCATGACGTCTGCCATGACAAGGATGTATCATTGACAGGGACATATAGGGAGAGACACCATGATTAGGTCTTTTAAACAAACTTGGTATAATGCCAAGTTCTGGCTTGTGGCGGAGAGTATTTGTCAAAGATGTCTAATTTGTCAGCAATACAATCCAGGAAGAAAGACAGTGGTGAGTCTAGGAACAATAGGTCGAGAGGGAGGGCCTTTCACCAGAATGCAAGTAGATTTCATTGAAATGCCTCCTTGTAACAGGTTGAGGTATGTTTTCGTGATGGTGTGCCTATTCTCCAGGTGGGTAGAGGCGTTCCCAACAAGGAGAAATGATGGAATGACAGTGGCAAAATTATTGTTGAGGGAATTTATACCTAGGTTTGGGTTCCCAGTAACAATTGAATCAGACAGAGGAGGACATTTTCATAATGAGATCATAAAACTGATTTGTGAAGCATTGAATGTACGACAAAAACTGCATTGTGCCTACCGACCAGAGGCTTCTGGTGTAGTAGAACAAATGAATGGTACTATCAAAAACAGAATAGGGACAATGTGTTTAGCCACAGGTATGAAATGGCCCGATGTCTTGCCTCTAGTACTCATGACTATTAGATCAATACCAGACAGAACTACTGGTTTGAGTCCTCATGAGATCCTCATGGGACGCGCAATGAGACATGTATTTATACCAGTCAACAAGCTGATGACAATAACTGATGACATGGTATTGGAGTACTGTAAAAGAATGGCTGACGCAGTTCATTCTGTGTTTCATCAGGTTGGAGCGGATGCCACCACTCTTGAAAAGAAGCCAGCTCATGATCTAAGCCCAGGGGACTGGGTAAGGATAAAAGTACACAGAAGAAGAAACGGTTTGGTTCCCAGGTGGGGAAAACCAAGGCAAGTCATTTTGACTACAACAACAGCTGTGAAGTGTGCTGGATTGAAGAACTGGATCCATGCAAGTCATACTTTGAGAATTCCAAATCCAGTTGACTGTAAAGAAAAAAAGTATTTTGATGAATCAGAATCCAGTACTGAGTCAGATGACGGAGAGCCGAAAGATAAGGAAGGAGAAAACTCTGAAAGGGGGGAGACAGAGCCAAGGTTAACTTTGGTCCCCAGAAGTAACTCCTTGAGGAAAAGGTTACAGATTTCTGAATCCAGTTCAGACTCAGAGACAGAACAAAGAGCACATTCGTCTAAGAAAGAACAAAGGAGGAACAAAGAAAAAGAAAGTGGAGAGACAATGAAAGAAATCCGTGAGAGGAAGTGCCAGATGAAAGATTGAGAGAAATTCCACCTGAAACAACACCTTTAGATGGACAGGTGCCAGATACAGAGGGAGAGGGAAAGATTATTGCGGAAGACCCCCGAGGAGGCGTAGGGAACTCCAACATCCAGTTAGAAGCAGGGACAAGTAGTAAGCAGGAAGATTGCGCGACGGAGATTCGAGGAGGGACAGATGTAGGGAAAACAAAAGAGGTGGAAAAAGAACTCGTTGAAGGTAAAAAGCAAGTTGAAACAGAGTCTGAGGGAAGCGAAGATGAAATACCAGAAGGCCGAGTTCTGAGAAAGAGAGCTTGGAGAACTGAAAAGAATGATAAAGGGAGTAAATTGAAAAGAGCGGCAAAAGACGAGGTGTGGCCAAACAAAATAAAGAGACTGAGGGATCGACTGACACGTGTAAATTCGCCAAGAGCTGAACAGGTGAATGAAGTAACGAGTCAGGAAAAATCGAAAGAAGAAGAACAGACAGTAGTATAAGGAAAACAAACGAACAAGAAAACCTAACCAGAAGTATAAATCACGGGAATGGACATATGTGGCTCTGCCTGAAGTGAAAGAAGAGGCGGATAGCCAAGGAAATCCAGAGGTGGTTGTACCGGAAGTGGTTGAGGAAGACGAAGAATCGGAAATACTGAGAGTTATCTTATCCGATATGGGAGAAGAAGCGGATGTTCAGGACAACCTGTATGCTGAAAACAAGAGGAAAGTGAAAGATGATGAGATGCCAAACTGAATGAGATAAAGAAGTTACTGATGGAAAAACAATAAAAATACTGAAAAAGACAAGAACTGGTAGTACCAGGTAGGTGCTTAGAAGCCTTGGGTTAGAAACTAGTTGTGAAGTAGAAGAGGCTAAGTCAAAAGACGCGGCTCATTTAGAAAGATGGCAAACATAGAAAGTAGCAAAAGTAGATGTACCTTCCTTAGAAGATGGTGCAAAATGTGTTGTTGCTGTACAGGATTATTAATGTTTCTTTGGAGTATTCATGCTCTACTAATTTAATTTAAAGTTACTGTAGATACATTAGAAGGACATAGTGATAACATAACTAATATAGGGAAAGTTCAAAAGGTAGTTCCAACTAGAATAGATAAAAACTATTTTCATAAAGACAGGTCAATAACAGATTTTTCTAACAATGTGTTTTCAAAGTTGTTGTATGAATATGTAAAAACAATGGACGTAAGGGATTGCTACGTATGTATGCAATTACCTGCATCTGTATCTGAAGGAGTGACTTATCATCACCTTCCTGTCACATATGGAATAACATGTAGTGTAACAGCTAGTTTATTTTATCAAACAGGTAAATTAGAGTATTAGTTTTCAGATGTAGATACTATATTTTCACAAGTACCAGCAATTAACAAAGTAAACAAGGTAAAACCTGCAAAGGTATTAGGTGAATTTTTCTTAGAGACAAATGAACTAACCTTAGAATATATATTTAGAAATAACTTCACTTGCAGTTTAAAGAAAGTGGAGAAGACATTTTTGGATATGGTTGAAGAAAGGAGATTGAAAATGCAAAGGAAGGTTTCAGAAGGGAAAGTGGAGAAAACGGTTTGGGATGTAGAAACGGAGACACATTTAAGAAGGGAAACGAGTCCAACTATGGCTTTAGATTGGCCTCAGAAAGGGAAATTGTGTATAAGAAGGAATCAGACGGCGTATGACAATTATTTTCTAGGGAATAGTGAGTGCCATGATACATACCGAAACATGGGAGGATGGGGATTTAAAGGTGGAAGAGATCCAGTCTTTCCAGGACTGTATTTTATCTGTGGGAACAGGGCATATTATCGTTTACCAGACCATTGGTATGGCACATGTTATGTTGGCCTGGTTTTTCCAAAGATTTTTCACATGGATAGAGGAGAAGATGGTGTACATAGTTTAGGTAGTTATTTAGCACGTAGTAAGAGAGAATCTTGGACTGAAATTGTGGGTGACATTTTTGGAGCACTGATACCCGCAGTGGGAATATCTCTGAATGCGAACAAATTAGAAGACTTTCAACAGTAGGGGATCGCTTGTCAACAAGCACCGCTGGAGGATTCTTATTGGTAAATACTGAAATGGTTGTTATGCGTGCTATGGTAATGAAAAATCAACTTGCCCTTGATATTTTATTGGCAAAAGAGGGTGGAGTCTGTGGAATGCTGAAAGTTCAACATTGTTGTACTTACATTCCTGACGAAAGTGGAGATTTGAAAATTTATAGTACAAATATTACAGAATTGCATGACGAAATTGCACCACTGGAGGTTGAAGGTGTTTGGGAGAAGATTGGAAAGAAAATATCAACTATTAAAGATTTTGTAGTAAAATTAGGTAGTACATTTATAGGTAAGATATTATTTCCATTAACATGTGTGATTTTCTTAGTATTAATAATTAGACTAGGATGTATTTGTAGTAAAAAGAATAAAAATCAGAAAAGATTAAAAAGAGAAAACTTAAGGAGAAGAGATAAGAAACAAGAAAGAGAATTTGAAGAAATACAATTAGAAGAAATCAAAGAGAGTATGTATAAAACAGCGAAAAGAGAAGAAACAGGAGAAACTGAAATATGAATGAAACAAGAAATCAATTTAAATTTCCGAAAAAGGGATACAAAATTTTTAATTAGTGTGGTGATATAATCACCAAAGGGGGGATTGCTGGAGCGGGTAATACAAAAATTTTGTATACCCCCCCATTCTGCATGTTTATATTAATCCGAATAATCAATTAATTGTAATATTATTAATCTGTTTGAAGTGATAACTCACCAATTATATTAACAAAAGAATTACACGTGGGAATTGCACTTTGCATGGCTATATTAATTGTAAACTAATTTGAGTACGCATATTAATAGTAGAAAACTAGAATATTGCATGTTATATGTCGCTTTGGTGATGTATTTGTGATCTGTGCTTTATTCAGTGAGTATAAACCGCTTGCTTCTGCTAGATAAATACACACACATATGGGTATTAGCAAGGGGATAACATTTTATTAGCCATTTCTATGTTTTAATTACGTTTTTGTGTTTCTTTTGCTTAAGACCATTTCGGCCTAAACAAGATGGCTGAACGAGATGTTAAACGTGACTGCCCTGACAACACGAGGTTCTGTTTGAAATGCGCAGGCGTCGCCGCCAGCAGCAGTGGCCTGGACCTGACCCCGGGAGAACATGTACCCTTCAAGGATGCTCCGGGAACCTATCCAAGACCAAAGACAAAGCTCAATTTAAGAAACCTGAACAAGCAAGTTTGATGACTTCATCATTTGACACCCTGAGAACTGTACCCCTCGACCCCAAGTGGACCAATCAGGACTTTCTAAACCCCGATCTTGATACTTTTTGACATTATTTTCATTATAAATGTAGGTAGGGAACTGAGCTTAAAAACGCTATCGTTCGCTCGCTCTTCTTGGATGAACTCGATTTCCTGACGTTATGCTGACGGAGAGGACGGTGACACTGCTGGACAGCTGTTATCCTGAATCTTTGAGAGACTGAATTGCGGCCTAACTTTGCTGAATAAAATTTTCTTGACTGACTGACTTAGAGGACGTATTTAGCCAGAATAGGTAAATATGATGCTCTGAAATGCTGATGATGATTTCTAACGTTTCTTGCAATATTTCTTAGATAAAGAATATTTGATTAATTGACAAATGTGTTGTGTCGATTATTTAAGAAGAGAATTTAATGGGATTTGAAGACTAGATAAATGACTGTGAAACTAAACCTGCAAACAACTAAATGATCCATCTCCTTATGAGAGGGATATCTTAGGTCTGTGGTCAATGTGTTTAGAGTAAGGTAAAGGTATTCCTTTCATGTCAGCGTTTGGAAGCATATTTCCCTCAGAAAACAGATCAACTGAGAGTAAGTATTGGTGTTATGGGGCCCACCAATGAATGTATATAAGTAAATTTGATGTTGAGGTAGTTTGATCTGTGCCGAAGGGGGAATCTGATGTTCCGCGCTGGAACAGGGTCACTGCACTTAAAACCTATAAGTCCCCCCTATAGCAGGCCTTTGCAATCCTGAAGGCATTGTGCTTGGTTCTAAGTGAGAGGGTGCCCCTGCCTGAGCAGGATACCTTTGCAGCCTACAGAGTTCATTTTCCCAGGTTGTCAGTGAAGCAGCATATACTATATTGAGGGGCACTGCATAATTACGCGATACCCATCTCGAAAACGGCTGCAACTAATCCTATCATGTTTGGTATGTAACATGTTGGAAATCATACCCCCACACCAACGGTGTGGGAGTATAATTCCAAGCACTGGAAGTGCCCTCCGTTAGGCTCTCAGTGTTTCCGGTGCCAACCTTCTAGACCCGGATAGCACATAATGGTTGCTGCCGACCAGAGACACATTTCTGTCCTCCTGCTGCTGAGCCAAGCTCGAGCAGAGGAAGGTGGAACAATGGTCATCCTGTCACAGGGAGGTGTGACCACCTCCCAGACAGGATTTAGTGTATTGGGACCGGTAGGGTGCGTTTGCCAACACCAGAAAGTCTGCATGAGGGGCACACTTGGTGTCCCAGTGCATAGTCCAGTTCAAACCAGTTCTGGGAGCTGTTGGCTTCCGCTCTGGCGCGAAGCTGGACAGAGGACATGGGAGTAACCTCCCTCCTGTCTAGACCCTTCCCTGGGATAAGATTCAGATCAGACACCACTGGACTTCGCTGGACTTCGTTTGGGCCCGACTTCGTCTCCCTTCCAGTCTGTTGCATTGCCTGTGCATCATACAGGAACATTCCAAGGCCTGTGAAGCATCAAAGACACTTGAAGGAATCTCACTTGGAGTGAAGGAGTCACTCCCCTGCATTCGCAGGCACCGCAACTAAGTTACCTGTCTGCTCTGGACTCCAAAGGCTCTGCAACACAGGTGGTGGTTTTCCACAGCTCCCGAAGCCTGCTCTGCCCTCTCACCAAGTTTTAGGCCAGTATCCCTCGTGGGGGTTGCAAAAACCGAACCACTGTTCACAGCGTCAACTTGCATTTGCAAAAGCTTGTTGACTTCTTTCCAAGGAGATCTTTGGGTTCCAAGTAGCCCCAACCCCGAGCATCTCCAGTGACCAGAATGTTCAGCCACACTGCATCGTGTGCATCATGGCCTGCATCTTTTGGTGAGATGCTTGAGGTCCTCTCATGACTCCAGTGCCTCTGGCCTGTGGGTCCATTTGAGGGTCACACTTGTTTCTTTTGGGCTCCCTTGATTGCTCGGGCCTGTCCTGACTCCCCTGCTGTTGGTGAGTCGCCTGGACCTTGCTGGTCCAGACGTTGCTCCTTCTTTGATATCTGCATTGGGTGCATTTGCCAAGGCTCGTTGGTGCTCCCTCAGCCCTCGACATCCTTCGTGGGACAGATCGTGCACGGCTCCTGGTCCTTCTCAGCATTGCATGGTCCTCACAGCTGCAGAGCGAAGGTCCTCGTCATCCATCCTGCAACACCGATATCGGAGGGCATTTGTCTTCTAAGTCTCCTGGTCAATGACATTGACTCTGTACCCTCTGCTTGCAGGTACCTCTCATCAAGAAACCATTCACGGATTCAACCGGACACTTCTTCCTTCTTCCACGGCGGCACTTTCCTGAAGTCTTCCATTGGGTTTGAAGGCGGTTTCCGACACCACTTCACATGTATGCACCCGGCTTCCCTTGTGTAGGTAACGTGGGTACTAGGGTATCCACGGGTGGGGTGGCTCTCCAACCTTCTGTCTTCCACGGGGTTTCTTCAGGATCCACTGGGAAGGATCCTTCATTTTTAAAAATCCAACCGCGACTTGCACATAGAGTTGTACAGAGCACGCAGTCGTGTTTCCACACTACACAAGCTCTCAGTGGGATCCCTATCTACTCACCTTGGTTGTTTCTTGGGTCCCCAGCACCTCTAAGTCCTCTTGACCCGGTCTTGATCCAAATCGTGGTTCTTATACCACTTTCTTAGTATATGGTTTGGCCCCCCCCCCCCCCTGCGGTCCACTGTGTATTTCGTGCTATTTACTGTGTTTCTTTGCTAAAGTATTGTGTGCATTGTGTTTATCTCCATGTTGGAGATCTTGGAACATACCAGAGAGTATTATATAACAAATACATATATTTATAAATACTTGGTGTGATTATTTTCATTTAATCTATTCTATAAGATTGCATTCTGGTAAATCAAACTTCTTTACACTCCTTCTGGACTAAGCCTGAAGCCTGCTCTCCACAGCTACCACTTAGAGAGCATTCTAAGGTTGCCTAATACCTCTTAAATCACCATAAGGGTTGTCTGGACTGGTGCAAGGTGCCCACTTACATTAGTGGACATCATATACCAGGCCAGCTTCTCACATTGGTGTGCAGCGGTTGGGATTCAAGCTTGCATTGTTTTACCAGATACATCTTTGTGTTGATTAATTGAAAATCCATCACTACTGCTAGGCACATATAATATAAGCTTAGAATAAGTAAGTTCTACTGAACTTGGGGTTGGGTAAGTCAAGGGTCTAGCTCACACGGACCGGGGCATAGTAATAGGGAATATGACGCATCTTTTTTCAGCATACGCGGATGACATCCTATTGTATCTCCGGGACCTCACTGTGCCGTTAGACCCAATATACGACATGTTCTGGAGTTTTGAACGGATTTCTGGACTAGCGATAAACGTAGGGAAATCATATGCTTTCTTTTTCGCAGAACATGCAGAAACCCGAGATGTGGCCTTTGGAGACGCGCAACTAGAGGTGGCCCAGAATACTTTTAAGTATCTTGGCATACAAATATATAGGACGACTGATGATATGCTAGAGGGAAATTTGCACAAAGCAATCCGGGCCCTGCGGTCCAGCATAGGATTCTGGGCAGTGCTGCCACTCTCTGTAATGGGGAGGATTGCCATAGCAAAAATGGTTGTACTGCCGAGGCTCATATATTATTTTACGAACTTACCGCTAAAAATACCACAGAACACATTTAACTTATTGAACACAATGCTAACTGAACTCATTTGGGGAAATGGCAGGCGACGCATAAGTCTACGGAAATTACAAATCAGCACACGAATGGGTGGCCTGGGTGTACCGGACCTGAGAACATATTACTATGCTAGCCAATTACAGTGGCAATCGTACTGGACGTCGGGACGTAACCTGCAGGAGATAGGCTTCACAATGGCAGACATAGATAGAGGAGCGCTACACAAGCTACTACTACCGGGTAGTAGACCACGGGGTGACCTTCCACCACTGCTGGCCACAGCGCTTCACTGCTGGAAGGCAGCAATACACTATACTCGGACCCCCTCAGCATACGCAGGAAACATTCCCTTACTGGGGACTCCCCTGCCAGGAGGTACGCTTACGAGAGGCAGGTTGCAACCCTGGTTGGATGCAGGTGTTGGCACGATGGCAGATCTTTTTGGCGACGGCACTTTATTAGATCACGATACCTTCATAGACGAAACGGGGGCCCCGGCACATTTATATATCATACAAGCTGCATTGCTCAGATACATTAGGTCACACTGGGCCCCGCAGAGACAGGAACCCATAACAAATGAACTAGTTAGGATGATATATCATATGGGAAGAGGCAGGCACCTTATCCGATGGATCTACACTGGTATTAGCACACACACGGCGGCTGATCTTACCACACTGAGGGCGGCATGGGAGAGGGACATAGGTAGAGACATCACGGACAGAGAATGGACACGGATACTGGAACACCCACGGAAGATATCCAGGAACGCAAAGTTCAAATTCATACAGACAATGGTAGTGCACCGAGCTTATCTTACCCCACATAAATTAAATCGAATGTTCCCGCATACTACACACTGCTGTCCGCGATGCTTATTAGAGGGAGTGTGCCTATTACATATGCTGTGGACCTGCCCCAAGGTGCGGGGATACTGGGATGCGGTCCGGCAGAGCCTAGGGGAGGCGACACACCGGGAAATACAGAACACACTAGAGGAATGTATTCTGGGGCTTCACAAACAGGCCTCAAAGTATAAAGTGCAATACCGTTTTATAGATTTAGCGCTCATTCTCGCTAAGCGTAATATAACTATGCGTTGGAAATCGCGAAGGCCCCCAGAAACGCTCACATGGCATTCGGAACTGGCGAAATGGGGCGCTGCAGAGAGCGCGGCATTGCACACAGAGGAACTCAGGGGGCTGCGGAAAATACCAATAGCAATGGAATGGGATATAATGTTGGAAGCGATAAAATCTGTAGGCGAAGCCTGAGACCCTACATAGAACATAGAATGCATCAAGGCCCACAGAGAAGGACGACGAGGGTCTTGCATTGATAGCACAGGAGTAAATGTGTTGTATAAACTAGACACGTAAATTGGGCTGAGTACACCATTGAAAGGTAAAAAGCACATGGCACAGACGTACACAAGTGAGGGGGGGTGGAACGGGAGGGGGGGGAGTTGGGGAAAGTTTCAAGTACTAAATACTGCATAGACATTATTTATAGCGGGGGCGGATACCCCGGCAGGCCTTGTAACACTTATCCTAGGATACTGAAGAATGTAACTATACAGCGATGGAATTCTACCACACACGAAGTAGGGTGTGATATGTACAGAATAAGGCTGCTACAAATGTATACTATAATGTCTTTGTACCGTGAAATCTCGAAAATCAATAAAAAGTTTTTACAAAAAAAAAGGGTCTAGCTCACCCTTTCTCCAACCTTAGAGAGTTTAGTTCCCACTAGGTTAGGTAGGTGCAACACCACACCATACTTAGTATGTCTTCCAAAGGAGATGCCTTCCAAAGGAGACTATTAGATACAGTGAACTTTTGTTCCAAGAACTTAAAGCACTGTGTGCCACTAGAAAGTTGAAGACAGGGAAAGGAGCCAACACTCAACCCCTCCTAGAGGTGTTACTGTGAGATGACCTCAGAAAACCACTGGGTCAGATGAGCAGTCAAGAGTAGGTGGGGCAGGGACTGAAGATAGGTCAAGAGGGGGACCCCTCTTTGACCTAGAATCTAACCCTGACCAGATGGAGCCTGATGAATCCCACCTGGATAACTCAGATCTCCCAGAGATACGGCAGATGGCCAAGAGGATGCCCCCTTTGTTCCTCCTGCCTGGGAGAGTGCAGTGTAGACCAAGGGGGTCTAGATCCTTCTCTGCAGAATCCAATGGCACAGGAAAGTCTATAGGGACCTCCATATTTAGGAAGAAAGAGAACTCTTTGGATAGGGAATACCAACTTCTTGAACTTGAGTAAGATAGGCTTAGGCTCAGGCTAGAGCAGTTGGCCCTTGACAAAGAGCCCCTAGAAGTCCAGAGAGCTAGGAAGAAATTGGGACTAGTGTCCCATGGTGATAGCAACAAGGTCCACAGAGTTAGAGAAACTTCTTTTGACCATAGGAACCTCAACAATATAGTCCATCCCTACCATGTTGGGGATGACATCCACAAATAGAGAACTGCTTTGGAAAGGGCCTGTAAAGTTCATAGGGTCCCCCAAGAGCAGTAGGCAGCCAGCTATCTTGTGACTCTCCTTTGCTGAAAAAGGTAGAGATATACTCCTCACTGTTAGAAAAGAGGATGCTGATAATTACTCAATGTTGAAAAGTGCTCTCATTGATGGGTTTGGCTTAACCACTGAACAATACATGATTAAGTTCAGAGGCACCCAGAAAGCACAGACCCAGGACTGGGTAGATTTTGTGGATAGTGCCACAAAGGCTCTGGAAGGTTGGCTACATAGCAGCAAAGTGCATGACTACTTAGGATTGTACAATTTGATTATGAGGGAGCAGATCCTTAAAAAATGTCAGAACCAGCTATTGCACCAGTACCTGGAGGACTCCGATCTGAATTTTCCCCACCCATAGGATAGGGAAATAATGCAGATAAATGGGTCAGAACCAGGGTTAAGCAGAAGGCCCATAGTGGTGGTGACCAGAAGAAAGATCCTTCTAAAACCCAAGAGAAAGGTGGGGTTAAGTCTAAAGAGAAGCCCTCTGAATGTCCCCAAAGGTCTTACTCGGTGGGTGGGTCCCAAACTCCTTCTTCCTCTGGAAACGAACCTTATTGCTTTGTTTGTAAAAGCAAGGTCACAAGAAATATGATTCTGATTGCCCCAAGGCCAACAATAAGGATAATACTCCTCCCACTACTACAGCACCCACTAGTGCCCTAAGTAGTAATTCCCCAGGGTGTAGTAGCACCCCCAAAAGCTTAGTGGGGTTCTCATGGGGTACTGAGGAGAGTACTGGCCTAGCCAGATCCCTCACACAGGCCACCTTAGTCTGTGATGGTGGCATGGGTTTTGCCACTTTTACTGTCAGTCCCAATACCTTGGGCAAGTACAGACAGGAGTCTCTGATCAATGGTCAGAAAGCTATAGCCTGTAGAGTTCCATGGGCTAGTGTCACCATGGTGACAGGAAAACCGGTGTCCCTCTTCAGCTTTTTCCTGAGTACCAGTACCAGGTAACCAGAACTAATATTGTTAGAACTGATCACCCCATGGTCAAATGCAATCTCAGCAGGGGACGGGTAACTGGCCCTAAAAGGACTGCAGTGTCCCCAAACTTGCCTGTAGATTGGCTCTTGGGAAATGATCTAGTAACTTCAGCTTGGGCAGAAGTAGAGCTAAAAGCCCATCTAGAAATGATAGCCCTCTCTGAGAAGGTTGGTGAGACCCTGAGGGCCCCAGTCCAACCACAGAGAAATTCAGGAGCAGTGGAGTCTGAAAGAATGGCCCACTCTGCTCCACCAGAGAGCACAGGGGAGGAAGAAAAGTATTTTTCCCCTCAGACTTTAGGTGAGGATCAGCCTCCTCAGGGAACTGATCCTACCTCTTGTGAAGAAACTGCCCCAGAGGAGGTCAGGCTTGTCCTGGCAGAGCCACTGAGGGCAGGGGAATCTTCCAAGGAGGTACCCAGTCTTGAGTAGGTATCCTGCCCCTCTTTACCCAGCCTTGGTCAGCCTAGGTCTGCAAAGGTCAGGGATGTCAGTGGACCACATAGGGCCCACTGCCAAGAGGAACCCACTCATCCACAGATTATGGAAGCCTAGTAGTACTAGCAAGGGGTTGACCCCTAGGGCTACATATAGGACAGTCATGGAGAAAAAAGCATTAATGGTGGCAGTGCTCTGAGAAAGATGAGACCAACCCTGTTAGGACCTCACTTCCCAATTCAGACAACCCACCAGCCTCTTTCTTGGCTCAAACAGATGGCAGGTAGACACCCCAAACATTTTAGAGAATCCAAGACCCTACAGGGGAGTAACTTCTAAGTGGACCATAGGATAGGGAATATCCATGCAAATGCAGGACCTTCCTTATATGGCCTCTTAGGAAATAAAGTCTCAACTGGGCATGGTTAGCCTTATCTCCTTTTGTTTGGGTGGGGGGTGGGGTTATGAAGGAAGGTAGGATCCTTCTGTGTGGTAACCCCCACTTTTTTGCATGGTGCTATGCTGGTCTTTGACTAGTCTGACAGGGATCCTGCTAATCAGGACCCCAGTCTATAGGCTTTCTCCCTAAAGTGTTGTGTTGAGTTCTTAGGTACATTTCAGATTGGATACTGGGGTACCTTTATCAGTCCCTGATATCCACTACTCGGGTGCTTTCAACCTTTTGTCTTCCACGGAGTTCCTCAGGGTCCACTGGAAAGGGTCCTTAATCTTTAAAAATCCAACCGCGACTTACACATAGAGTTGTATGGAGCACATGATAATGTTTCCAGACTGCACATGCTCTCAGTGGGGTCCCTATCTACTCACCATGGGTGGTTCCTTGGGTCCCCAGCACCTCTACGTCCTCTCAACCCTGTCTTGATCTGAGTCGTGGTTGTTATACCATTTTCTTAGTATATGGTTTGGTTTCCCCCTGGGGTCCACTGTGCATGTCATGCTATTTACTGAGTTTCTTTGCAAAAGTATTCTGTGCATTGTGTTTATCTCCGTGCTGGAGATCTTGGAACATAAGAGAGTGATGTGGAATTCCTATAGCCGGACGCCCAGGACATATTGTTTGGGGTTAAGGGCAACCAGTTTTCATGTGTATTTTGTCCTTGGGACAAGTAGGCCCAACCCTCTGCAGTACAAACCCTTTGGCTGCCTGTTTGCAGTACCACATTATGGGTCAGGGAAGGGCACTGTCTGCAGTTAAGGTAATATTTTTATCCATATGTTAATGCCGTTCAAACCTACATTCATGGTTTATTAATTGAAAGCCTTTAATATTAGGGTGAGCGTAAAGTAAATGTTGTAAGCTCTGACTGCACTACTGACAGTGGTTCCAGTATAAAAATGTGTACACACGTTTTCAAAGTTTAGCAATATTATGCTATGTATAATGCTCCCAGAATGCTGTCTAATTTGATGCAAATATTTACAGAAGCTTGAAAGCAAGATTGATGATTCTTTGCTTTCAAAATAAATTTTCATTAAAAAATGAAAGAAAAAAAAAACACTTTGCTAAACTACTGTAATATTTCAGGTACCATTTCTTTGCAGCATTATTTAGTAACATGAATTGAAGCATGCTAGGATTTCCCAAAAATATTCATAATGGGAAATCAGTGTAACCAGTGTCAATAGGATTATGGGAAACAAAAATAAACAAGTATTGGCAAAGCCAGTTGGTCTGAAATTGATGGTCAACGTTTTAGTTTTGTGAATGTGTGACTTTTGGTCTGGTTTTTGTAAAACTTTATTGGTGTGGGAGCTGCCGGGTCCTCACCATTATAACTAACACTCGAAAAAGCAAAAATTGTTTTTGGTCTCAAAAAGCACACACTTCCACAGTAGTTACTGACACTGAACAAAACTACTTTGTGTGCTGATATGCTCCTTGTGAAAGAGAAGAATGCTGTCAATCACAGTGAAGCCAGCCAATACAGAGAGGGAGATAGAATTTTAATAAATGCAAAAGATCATGGTCAACGACAGACCAAATTAGGGTCCCAATTATTAAAGAAAGTCTAAAAATGCACCCATGGTATATGTCCTTCCATTAAGTGCAGCTATATGGCTTTCGTGAATTTCCAAGTATTTACAGAAGTAGGACAATAAATTGTACTCCTAGAAAACATTTGTGAATTGCATTTTAGCATGAGCAAATTTGCATGTGTAGATTTGCTCATGCGAAAATCTGAGTGTTTGCAAGTTCACTTTCCATCCAACTGCTTTTTCCCAACTCTGGAAGAAGGTTTTACTCTGCCATTGTCAGGAGTAAATTTCCAACGTTTCTCAATATAGGAAAAGTTTAGAGAAGAGTTGTTGAAAACCATTAAAACATGTAAGTTAGTAGGTAGGCACAGACTCAAAAGGGCGTTCTAACCCTGGAACTATTGCTTACCACTACCTTCAGCCCCAGTATGTAGATCTGCGGAAACGTGGCAACATAAGGGGAGTGCAAGTATTCAAACACTACTATGGTATGAGCCCTGGCATAATCAGAGAGGCTATATCAGATCTCTTATATAATGAGATTGCTGCCATAATGTGTTGCCTCGCTACATGGCACCAAAGGGACAAGTGGATTTTGTTACAGGACAAGTAGAGTTATGAAGAAATCTGCCCAAAGGACAAGTAGATATTTTATTAAATTCCACACCCCTGCGAGAGAGTATTATATAATAAATACATATTTGTATAAATACTTGGTGTGATTCTTTTCACTTAATCTATACTATAAGATTACATTCTGGTAAAAACAAACTGCTTTACACTCCTTCTGGATGAAGGCTGCTCTCCACAGCTATCACTTAGAGAGCTTCCTACGGTTGTCTAAGAGCTCTTAAATCACCATAAGGGTTGTCTAGACTGGTGCAAGGTGCCCACTTACATTAGTGGATATCATATACCAGGTCAGCTTCTCGCACTCTTCCACCAAAATATCTTCAGAGGTCCTTCAGTCATTACCACGGTCACAACTCTCAATGCCTATATAGTGCGCCTCTCTAACACCTTTGATAGTTCAATCATGAGCTACTTTAGGAACATCACCCTCATTTTGATTCACCTTAGGGTATCCAACAAACCCTGACAAAACTGGGTGTCAAACTTCTCAGCATATTCCCAAAACTGGCAATTACTCATCCTGAACTACAGCAGTTGCATCTTATGATCATGGGACATCCTCTAAACCAGATGAGTTCACCACTCTCGATTTTTGGCCATAAGAATATTCCATCATTTCATGTAGTCAAATTTGGTGACAGAATTTGAGAGCATGCCTTTTGAAACTTGACCTGCCGGTGTTCTTTTTTTTAACCATGTTAATGAAACATAATGACAAGCAAATTAAACATGTCAGTGTGTAGCTGAAGATATCCGTAAATATAATGAAACTACAGTAACATGAACAATACATCTATTATACATAACTAATGAGGCAACACTTACTACGCTATAAAATTAGCAACAAAAATAAACAATAAGATAGTTATAAATGATGTTTAGGATTAGTAAATCAGACGGAATGATAAAATCTTGAACGAGTCCATTTAATAAGCTAAGTGACAAATGTAGTATTAGCTTTTTCCCAGATATATTTCGAACATATTCAATTTTTGATTGCTATAGCTTGGAGTTTGAGTTAAACGACTCTTTTCCACCATGTTTCAAATGCTGTAACTATTTACATGCGGTTTCATTTCAGTTATACATGCAATCAAATAGAGAGAGTTTTTTATTAAGTGAAGCAAACCTTAAGATAACAGTTTATAGTTTAAGTGGTTAATCAAGGGTAGCAGATTTTCTAATAATTTTTCCAACCTTGTCCAAAAATGTAAAATAAACAGATGAGGATAGTTTCAATAGTAAGGATTTTGGAGTTTCTCCAAGATGATTACATCTATTGCAGCCTCATTCACAGCTGGTGAGCGCGGATGATGGTTTACTTGGAGGATATTCATATCTCAGGATGAGCAGATGCTAAAAGAACACATTTCTTGCTTGAGACCTCCTTCACTAGCCAGGGTTTACTGTAAACTAAGAAGGCACAGCTATTTTACCTCTCAAAAGTAGTGAGGTGTTTGAGTTTCACTAGCGATGAAAAGCATATGACCCTAAGACTAACATAAGCAGATTGGAACTGAAAATATGATGGTGTCCTAAAAGAATCAATCCATGAAAGCAAGTCCTTATTTTTTAGTGACATTTCCAGGACCAGTCTACACAGGCAGGGCATGGTTTCAAGACAGAACTTTACAGCACATTAAGCATCATGTTTTAAGACTCATAATCTGTGGGTAAGTTGTGTACTTGTGAAGCATATATACTGTAAGTGGAATATACTGCCAAAATAATGTTTATGACTGAAACCAGAAACGAAAGGAGCATGTTGGTAAAACTGAAACGGTTTTGGCTCAATTTTTTAATTTGGGCAAGTCCAATGCGCTCCTAATTAAAGAAAGAGAAACAGTAATCATTGAATGCCACCAAAATAAAACGCAAGCATGTCTGGTCAACATGATTGTGATTACAGAAGGCTGGGAAACGTATACTAATGGAGATCTGGGCCAAGAATTAATTACTAGTGCAACTGGCTTGATAAAAACTGGGGATCCCTGAAATCATGACTGCAAATAGGTAAGCACAGAATCTGAGACTTCTAAACAACTGTCACAAAGATAATTATTGTCAAAGTACCAAGAATTAAAATGAAAGACAGGATTTGTTGTTTGCCAAAGAATTTTTAACAAAATATACCTGAGAAGGAAAACTGTATTTAAGGCCCTCATTTAGAATTTGGAAGGTACATGGCATCTGCTAAAAAAGAAGCAGATGCCCCAACTGCCTAACACGCAGTTTCCGCCCCAATTCGAGGTAGTCAAACAGCAGGGTTTCGGATAATAGAGCTACTCCAGGCTCAGCCACAGGAAACCACTGATCTAAAGACCCTATGACACAAGGTCCCTGTGACTGTCGCTCAATCACTAGATTCCACTACCTAGGACCAACAAGCAGGGACATGCCAGTTCTGCAAAGGTAAATCACTCAATGGCCTCGATGCACAGAGAGAAAACTCACACAGCATCAGTTTCACAGATTTAGTATTTTTCAATTACAAACTCCTAATTTGGGAGTTTATCCTTGAAAACATGAAAAAAAAGTTTGCAACAAACATGGCACGTGCTCAGCAAATTCTTCAGTCTTCTCTGTGGTGGATTCTCGTATGAGTTAGAGATGCCTGCTAGGTAGGTGCGAATCTCTAATTCTAGTAGGCTGATGGTCCTCCGTCAAGGGAGCAGAGACCACAGCCTCCACTTACCTGGCTGGATCGCCTCTGAACCAGGGCTCAAATCTGTGGCAAGCACAGACATGCTTCACAGGAAAGAGTGTTCATGTTTTGTCTTGACTTGGAAATATGAGTAACACACAAAAGCAAATTTTGAATTGTCCTACTATACACTATAATAAGGTGAGAGCATGACATGCCTCCAGAAGTGCAAATGGTTGTGTTGTGAGAGGAGCAAAGCATGTTAAATTATCATGAACGCGTGTTTGCTTTATATTTAATGTGCTTTAATAAAGTAAATCAGGAACAATAAAGATTTGGTAAGACAATCTAATTAGTTATACTGTGACAGAAAGCAACTATTTATTATTTCTTTATATACGGGTAATGGACGTCTTAGTCAAGTAAATCCACATCAAAGACAAGACGACTTTGAGGCAACAAGGTTAAATCGAGCAGGCAAGAGAGATGAAGCCACCAGAGCAGAATAAGCATATAATCATATGGATATATGGAACCTTTACTGTTGGAATATGTATGAACAGTGTATTAGCAAGGCCATAACTATCATTTACTTATAACTTAAACCACAATAATAGGGTATTTAAGTAGGTTTTCCTCGATTTCTCACGGACAGTAGTACTAAAAAGTAATATTCACTATTTTGCGCACATAATTTAATTTCAGATAGTTTCATTGTTTTTTATGATTTACTTAATTTTCAACCGATGGTATACAAGGATGTCACACATTCCCCAATACACTTGCACAGCCCCCAATAGACGGGGCTGCCCAACCGACCAGTTCATATCATACTATACTATACTGAATAGTATGTTGTGGTACGGCCTGTCATTGTACAGTAAAGTCATCCCCCACCTCACCTCACCTCACCACCCCTTTCCTCTACCCACCCTGAAGCCCCAACTGCCCCTAACCTCTCTTTACCTATACCCACCTCTGAGCACTCAAGTGACCCTCACCTCCCTTTACCTCTACTCACCCCAGAACCCTTAAGTCAGCCTCACCTTACTTTACCTCTACCCACCCTGAAACCCTAAAAATCACTGATATTCCAAATAACATAAAAAGAATGCTATTTAAAAAAATACTTAACTAAGTGGTAAAGTACTGCGTGGTAAAGGTCCTGCATGGTAAATGCTGAAAGGTAAACGCTGTTTCCCCTCAGGCAGGACACAAATGTTTTTGGGGAGACTGTTGGTTGTTTTATGCCCTTCAGTATGTTTGGTGCCTCTTTGACAGTCGCCCCCCCTCCCCCAAATAATCATATACTTAGGTCTCTCTAAGACATTTGATAAACTTAGGGCCAGTCCATTGCTTACCATGGGTTGGCTTCATCATCTCTTTCATGTCTGAGCTGTTTTTTGGTCAGAAAAAGCAGGCTTCACTTCCTCTTAATGTCTTTGTCACTACCCTGGAGCATGGCCAATGTACTGCTTCCCTTGCCTGGTGTCCTTCCACTGCACCCTGCTTTCAGAGGTACTTTTTCCCCTTTTCACTTGCACCTCCTTCCTCCCTCCCGCACTGTTGCTTCCACTGCCCCCACCCTCCTTCTGTGTTGTTGCTCGTCTGGACTGTTCACCCCCCATTGTTGCTTGCCCCCCCCCCCCCGACTCCGCCACCCCCTCCCTCTTCATTGCTTGCCCTTTCCTGTGCCACCAGGACAAAAAATACCCAAAAGTCACGCCAAGGATGTCAAAAAGCCACAAAGATGCAAACGCCACTGCACTCCCTGCTCTGCATGGCTTTTTTGGTGTTGTTGTCATGTCGGGCTAAAATGGTGTACTTTAGCTGGGGAGTAAGATAACTGAACTTTTTTTGAAGGCAGAAAATAATCCCATACTAAGAAAACAGATCACTGCCCCTCGTGGTCAGCACTAGCTGCGTCATATCGTTGTTTTCCCCTTTCACCCACGCTGCTGTATAACATGTCATAAACAAATTTACAAAGCCAATAGTTTTACCATAGGCAAGACCTATTGTCTTTGCCAGTGCCTGCTGTGATTTGGTGTAAATACATTCAGCCGTTTGAGCACTTTAAATTTAAGAAGAAGCTCAGGGTGGTTATGGAGAGGTTACAAAGTTAGGTATACCTGGACTGTTGGTCTCACTGTACCGAAAACTAGCTGACTGAACTTTTTCTACCAAAACCCATTTCAGTCCCATGGGACAGAGTGATCCGACTGGGTCATCGCCACTAAGACCACGTTTTTTCACACATTTCCCTACAGTTTACCATAGGGAGACCTCTGCCTATATGTGAAAAGTTACTAGTACTAACTTTACACTTGTGAATTAGACTCCAGCCCCTGTTTTGGGGGAGGTGGGGGAGGAGACCTGTACCTCTAAACAAACAGTGTAGTAAATTTACACTTGAAAATAGGGAATAGAGAAATGTAGTACATTTTCTAAAAAGCATAAGAAACTTTTACACCTGTAGATTTACTCATGTAAATTTTCTTTAGTGAATAGCCCCCCCAAAGTGTCTAATCCTTGAATTTGACTGTATGGGTGAGGGAGTGTTTCTGTGAGTGGTTGTATGAGTGAGTAACATGGATGAGGGGTCTGTGAATTGGTGTATGAGTGGGTATGTGAGCGCTTCTATGTGGATGATGTGATGTCATTTGAGATGTCATCAGTGATGCTACTGACCATGTCACGAGTGATGTAATATGTGAGGTCATAAGCAGTTTTTTCACCTTCACGAAAAATTTAAGATAATTTTCTATATGGAATTGCTGAAAAAACACACTTGCTTTGCCTTTGCCAAGCCTAGGAGTTAGGATCATATGTCATTTACTGATGTGGCGCTTCAACGGGGGCACTTGCTATGTTTATATATGTAAGTACTTACTGCTGAGGTATAATTTCTGTGAAATGAGCATCATGGCCAAAATGGCCCCGGGGACCCAATCGCCTGGCCACAACTTAAAGGGGGAGGGGGCCTGCGCAGCACCCCTCCCCGGACCAATACAGCCCCAGAGACCCAACCCTATTGGGCTCAGCCTTCACTGAATAGGGGGGAGTCTCCGAGCACGTCTGTGAGTGGGTGTGTCAGTGTCTGTATGGGTGTGTCAGTAGCTGTGCGAGTGACTAGGCCACAAAGGAACTGCACCTGCCCTTATATTCAACAAGAGTCCACAGTTTTGCACAAAATATCTATCCAAGTGGATTTCTTTTTACCTCCTTGGTAAATGTCCAATACATATTCTACACTACAGCTGCGTAATGGGGCACAAAGAAATATCACCGTTGACCTTGTGTGCATTTTCGCAATATGATTGTTCCTGGTGCAAATCTATCCAGAAATATGTGAAAGCATGAGTCCCTCTATAGAGAAGACAACTAGGCCACAAAGACTTAAATCTCCATCAAACAAGAGTCCTTTCTCTTAACTTTATGAAGCAAGTGCTTCTTTGTTTGGTGGAGATGTCTTCATATTCCTCGGCCTAAAGAACTCCTTACCAAAATTGGCAAGTAACGTGCTGGCGAGGTTGCTTGTTAAGCTGTCTATCATCCTGGCAAAAGGCAGGAAGGCCTTTGGGTACTATGGCTGTCAACACTTCCTGGTTGAAGTGTTGTCAGCCTATCAATATTTCTTGAAGATTCGTCAAACAGCGCTAAAGATATAGATAGGTAAGTCATAAAAAGCCTTTCCTATGAAAACATGGTCCTAACTATAGGTACCTACTGACGACTGCCAGTAGGAGATATATATATATGTCACATCCACTTTAGAACAAAGGCCGCTGCACACCAGTCTTCGGAAAAGTTCACAGATTTTTATTTCACGTAGCAAACACCAACGAGTTTCAACTCTTATGAGTTTTGCTCATGTTCAGACCCAGCCATATGCAAATCAGTCTTGACCCTGTTCTTATGGGAACTGTCCAGCCCGAATTACCAAGCCAGGTTTCGAGGTAACACCCCTCACCAGCCAGGCTAGCTTGAATCCAGTGGCAAAGTGTGTAAGGGACCCACATCTGGGCATACCATGGCAACTGAAGGTGAACAAAGCAAACACAAGGAGATGATGGCCGGAGCGCTAAACCTTTTCAGACACTCACCCCTAGTCACAGATCCGGATTGAATCTATCATGTTTCTTCAGCTCACTTCGCCACACCAGTAGAGACTCAGCCATATGCAATTCTGCCTGGACCCTGTACCTTATGCTGGTTTCCAGTCCAGGAAAGACCTGGCTTGTACAGTTCAGGCTGGACCGTTCCCATAAGGAACACTGATGTTTTAAACCTAGATCTGTGACTGGGGGAAGAGTGTCTGAAAAGTTTCAGTGCTCCGTCCATCATCTCCTTGTGTTTGCTTAGACAGATGATAGGTAGATAACTTAGTCTGGAGGGGGTCAAGCTAGAATGTGCCACACAAAGCCAATGACAGGCATATACAGTTTTCGTCAAGTCACCTGGCTGCCAAGATAACATCAGCCACCTCTGAAGGAAGGTTGAAGCATGAGGTTGGAGTGCAACGGCCCGAGTAACAGAATCCTGCCCTGTTGCTCTGACAGCAGGTCCTCCCAGAGAGGCAGCCTGATCCGAGAGGATATTATAAGGGCCAAGAGATTTAGGTACCATACTCACTGTGCCCAATCTGGTGCCACTAGGATGCCTTAGGCTCCGTCTGTCCTGATATTCTTGGGAACTCGGGGTAGGAGTGGTACCGGTGGAAAGGTATAAGGTTGTCCAGAGTACCAATCGAGGTGGAACATGTCCCTGAGCGAGCAACTCCTCGAAAACTCCAGCGTGCAAAAGTGCTGACATTGCTTCTTTTTGCCGAACTGATCACACCAAGGTTCTCCCCAATCACAGAAGAGATCTTGTGTCTTATCAGCAAATGGGGAGCCAGCATAGGTGTCAGTGAACCCAGGATCGGGACAGTTCTTGGGGCCAGAAGAGGAGGGGAGGCGGATCAAGAGTGGAGCCGGAGGCAAGACTGGCATGGAGAGTCAAACTGGCGCTGAGGGTGAACCTGCAGGTGGTGCTCTTGATGGAGTGCCTCTCAGCTCCTTTGGGCCTGGAGGCGTGCCTGATGGAGTCAGCCATGATCTGAGCATGGCTGTGCAGAACTCCTCTATCTGAAGCGCTGTGGCATTCAGCCCTGGAAACTCAGGTTGTGCCGAATTTGGGAGCGAGATCAATAAGTGTGAAGCCACCAAGTGCCTGCTCTGGCAACAGGGAGTGGCACAAGGGAGCGGAATCCCACTTTGATTTCTTGTGGTTCTTCTTAGATTTAACTAACAACTTGAGGGGCAAATAAGACCAGCCTCTCGAGCAGCACTGATGACTCTGGGAATAGGAACAAGACCGGGAATTACCCTTGAATGTGAATTGCGACTTGGAGCAGCCCTGACATGGAGTCTTCTTATGCTTGGTGATGTACAGTTTCGCCTTGTGTTCCCTGGTGGACTTCGGGTGCATCAACGCACAATCCATGCAGGCCTTGAAGTTGTGGCTCGAACCCAAGCATAACAAGCACACCAGGTGAGGATCTGTCACAGACATTTGCTTGCGACAGTCCATACAAGGCCTGAAACCTGTAGATTTTGGTGGTGGAATCGCTTGCACTCTGGAAATTTGAGGTAAAATGTCTCTGAGAAGCCCGAAGGGAGCTCTGGGTCCTCGCCTGGTGCAGCGTAAAGAAAAGAACTGACAATGTGCAGGAGTGGCACCTATGCAGGCCCTGCACATCATTTTTGGAGCGAATGGAGTCAGTGCAGAGCTGAAAGGTGCCACTTTCTAGCATGCGGAGGTTCTGCTGAATAGTTTCCGAATCCAGTCTGAAGCCTGAGGAGCATTCAAAAGGTGAGGAATCTGCGGCTAAAAGTATCTATGAGGAAACAAATCTACTTAATCTTTTATATACATAATTTAATTACATCAATAATTTTCATGTATCTCTGGGAAAATCTAGATCTTGACAAAAGATGTTCTATATATAACTCACAAAGGCATTATGTGTCTTTGAGAATTGATTACTTACTGGTGACTAGACTATATATTAACTAGGTAGAAGCTGGAGAATTTCTCTGGAGCACTTTTATGTCATACTACAGAGGCACAGCTTGCAAGGCGGCATACATCTCGGTTTTATTATACGTCTGCGGGTGCCGGTTGATCTACTTGTTTTAAAAACCAACTGCTACTTGCAGTGATCTCTATCTCAGCAAACCTTTCTTTCGATCAAGTGTGTTTTGGAGATATTTTGACAA
This sequence comes from Triturus cristatus, assembly GCF_964204655.1. Taxonomy (NCBI): domain Eukaryota; kingdom Metazoa; phylum Chordata; class Amphibia; order Caudata; family Salamandridae; genus Triturus; species Triturus cristatus. The sequence continues at coordinate 74,652,154 of NC_140582.1, read as the reverse complement.
ATACAAATATCCATGCATACCCCCCTTTAGAAATAATTATTTGTAATGGAGTGTCATGAACGCAGGATCAAGAAAATAAGCCCACTTAGGCACTTAGTCCCCAGCTCTTTCTCCCTATTTACCTAAAGGTCTTATGATGATCAATACAGGATTCCTGCCCCGTAGGCACAGCTCAACTTATGAGCCAGTTTAAATTGCCTTTTCTTCATGGAGTTCGAGAGGATGACTACTTTTAAGGAGGGTTAAGAGCCACAGCATAGACAGCAAAAGTGGGAGTAAGATTATAGTCTGATGAAAACACTTTTTGACTCAAAGCAAAAAGGGGACCTGATCAGACATCAAGTCAGCAGCCCTAAAGGAGAAAGGCAATGTCCCAACAGGATGCCTATATAACAAACAGGTCCCTATCAGCACAAGTAGACTCTATACTTCAAAAGTGATTGATGAAGAAGTAAAGAAATTGAGGGCTCAGGGCGCTTCACCGCATTTTCTCATCTGAAGGAACAATATCAATGCAATATATCACCTGCTGACGAGTAATCATTTAAAGTCTATAAGGGGAAACTATCTGAGATGGGTCATCTTCATGTTTCCTTACTGAGGAATGGTAAAAATATTATATTTACTTTGCAATACCAATTCCAGCTGGCAGGTCACTTAATTTATGCATATGTTGCTCTGAAGAGCATTTGAAAAGACAGCCAAGCAAATTTAATGTGCTGGTGGCCCTCGTCATTCTCTCAATGGCAAAATATGTTCAACTCTCGAGATTGAGCCTGGTCTTCATGTGTTCTGGAAGGGACCCACAGAGACACTGCCCACTTCTCATAAAGATGCAGTGAGACTTTATTGGTCTCCTTATGAAAATGATGAGCACCTGAGAGGGAGGTGTTTTGGGTGTGTGTCTTCCTCGAACATACTCACCTTAGGCATAAAACTACTGAGGAAGCTTATGCTACCCTTCAGTTAAAGCACGTTTGCACTATCCTGGTAGGAATGAATGACGAGACTGCAGAGAAGACAACTACAGATCTTAGAAGTGACTTCTAATGGCTCAACTTACAGTTATCTTAATTAAGGGATAGCCAAATACGTGAATGCATATTTCACCACTGATTATGCTAAATGAACTATAAAAAGGGTTTTCTCAGATTCTGTGTACATCATATAGTAAGACTGCAATAAAAGATGTCAGATATGTTTTCTTTATGAATGATGACAGAGAAGGAATGAGATTATTGCGTGAAAAATAACGTTCTACAAATATATTGCTATCCTTATAACGTGCACCATAATACTAAATAAGAACATATATAGTAAACAAAAGTGAACATACATGGGTCATGCAATTTGTTTATGCTGATTGAAGTAACAGATCATGTAAAATCACATATCTAGTTTCATAATTCAACATTAATTTATTTACAATTAAAGGTTGGAGGGAAAACAGTCAACTTTCTTGTGGACAAGTTATTGTAGCACCTTCAATTTTTACTATATTATGCGTGGCAATGGAAGGCTATAAGAATAATGCACAAAGGCAGTTCTTCCAAATTCATCTAACTAAATAGGAGATCCAATGCCAGTTCAAAATAGATATGCATCAGTCTGTCACCAGCAGGGTATAATATTGTTGGTGAAACAGTTTTGTTGCAGTAACGATTTGTCTCTCTAAAACCTTCATCTATCTTTTAGCCACACCAGTAACACTAGTCATAGATTTACTATGACAGTTAATGTGTATCCCCAAGTATTTTCACGTAGCCAGGTACTCATGCACTAAACAACTAATCCATAACTTTCCCTAAAGTAACTCAAAAAATCCATGAGAAGACCAAGACAAAGTCAGTGACTTGATAAGGGATGAAGGAGGTTGAAAGTAAAGATTTACCAAAAGTAGCATGATGGTCTCAAGATCAGACAATATCTTCTTTAAGAGAAATGATGAACACAATTGCGAATACTACCCCTGAACCAGAGGCAACAAATCTTGCCACGTCAGATGTGTCATAGCCAAATGATAACCCCATCAAAATAGAAAATCCCTGTGGAAGGAAGCACTTCCAACCAATTAAATACTTAACTAAAATTGAAATTGACAACGTTTAAATAATTCTTTGCAACTACAAAACTAACTCCATAAATAGAACAGTCCTTGAGACTGTGGTCTTTCCCAGGTGATATCCCTGTATCAAAAAGAAGGCAATTCTCAGATCTGGTAAGACCTAACTCTACAGATGCAGAAGACTGCAAAGTGTCACAAGTTAGGAAAAGAAAATGCATAATGGAAAACCATCAAGGACCGGTCATACTAGTAGTTTAGTCTTCATAGAACACATTTATAAATGAAAAATCTGTTCATGCCACCAACATGTAGGTATAATAAAACAATGTAAATATCAACTAATGTGAAGAAACGACTAGGTTTATGTGTTTGTTTGGGCATTCTGGAAGTCAGATCCATTGCGTTTACAATCAAAGGTCTGTCTCAGAAATGAACTATCTAATATAGTTCCTGGAATTTCTGAATCTCAATAGTGAATTGTTTGACTGTCTCTATGCAGCCACATTTACAGACAATACCCAGTCAACATATGTACCAAAGAAAGGAAGTTGGATGTGACTGGAGTTAGATGGCCTGCCACACGTTCCTTACGCATTTTTCAAATAAAGTTCCAACCTGATAGGGCTTACACTGATGCTGATGTTTTATCCTGAAAAAACACATCCATCATGATCTGCATAGTTTTTGGCTAAAGTCTCAGAATAATGAATAAAAAAAGGCCTGCAACATTTTAACAAATCAACAAGAGACTGGAGCTCAAACCATCTGAAGAACCATTGACAACTCTGGGTGTTATATTGAAAGTTTTAACAGATGTATTTTATGTATTATTTTAAGTAGATTTATATGGAGCAGCTTATCACCTCAGAGTATCCAGATGCTGGAGCAGGAATGTAGGCCGGGCGGTGCTCGTAGTTGAGCAACCAGGACTTCAGATTCTTGCAGAAATTGAAAAGTGAAGTATCAGTCCTGATGTGGTGAGGAAGTTCATTCTAGTTCTTGGTGGTGAAGAAGAAGGTGCTTTCTCCTGACTTACTTCTGCGGATGCAGAGAACCTGTGCGAGGGAGAGAGAGGTGGAGCGTAGCTGTCTGTAGGGTTGGTGGAGTTGAAGTCGGTCGTTGGGGTATGCTGTTCCGGTGCTGTAGAGGGCTTTGTAGGCATGGATGAATTTGAATTGGCAGTGTTTCTGGATGGGTAGCAAGTGTAGTTCATTGAGGTAGGGAGTGATGCAAGTGCTTCTGGGGACGTCTAGAATGAGTCTAGCCATTTGAATATCTAGCAAAGCATTCTGTGGATAAGGCAGCTAGATGCGACCACTGTTTTGACCTGTTTATTAATTGTGAGTTTGTCATCAAGTATGATGCTGAGGTTTCTGGAGTGATCAGTGGGGGTGGGCGTTGGACTTAATTGAAGTGTTCACCAAGAGGAGCCCCGGACGGGAGCTCTTGTTTCCGAAAATCAGGATCTCAGTTTTGTCTTTGTTGAAATTAAGGCAGTGCTCTTGCATCAAGCTGGCCACGCTGGACATTCAGTAGGTGAAATTGGTCATGGTGGAGTTGTTTGTGTTAGTGAGGGAGAGGATGCTGTGGGTTTCAGGTAAGGGGTGCCATGTACACGTTGAACAGGGTTGGACTGACGGAGGAGCCCTGGGAGACTCCGCAGACGAACTTCTTGTGGTCGGAGGTGTAAGGGGATAGTCTGACTCATTGAGTTCTGTTAGAGAGGAAGGAGGCGATCCAGCTCAGGATGGGCCCTTGAATTTCTGAGTCCTGGAGTATAGCGATGAGGGTGCAATAGAAGATGAAGTCAAAAGTAACCGAGAGGTCGAGCAGGAGGAGAGCAGCAGTTTCTCTTCTATCCATGATGGACCAGATGTCGTCTGTTGCTGCCAGGAGGATGGTTTCAGTGCTGTGGTTGATGCGGAACCCTTGACTGGGTAGGGTCCAGGAGGTGGTGCTGTTCTAGATGGGTAGAGAGTTGCCTGTTGATCTCTTTCTCTAGGACTTTGGCCAGAAAAGGAAGGAGCGAGATGGGTCTGTAGTTGCTGAATTCTTTCGGGTTAGCCAAGGGTTTTTTCAGGAGAGCTGTGACTTCTGCATGTTTCCAGCTAGCTGGGAAGGTTCCGCTGAGGAAGGAGGAGTTGATGATGGTGTGGAGTTCTTCCCAGGTTGTATATGTGGTGTGAGCAGGTATCTGTGGGGAAACCTGTGGAGATGGTCTGCATAGTTCTGGCAGTGTCTTCTGTGGTGAGACGGCTCCAGGTATTTAGAAGGTGGGCGTTCCTGGTGGTGGTGGGAGGTTGCATGATGATGTCTTCTATGGCGGGTTCGGGTGCGAAGATGGTGTAGATCTTGAGTATTTTATTGTGGAAAAAGTCAGAAAGGTCGTCAAAGAGGTCCTGTGAGGGGATGATGGTATTGGTGGCTGCTGTTGGATTGGTGAATTCTTTGACGATGATGAAGAGTTCTTTGCCGGGGCTGGTGCATGATACTAGTCTGAACACGAGTGCAGCTTTCCTGGCCTTTTCTGGGCATGGTACCTTCTGAACGCGGATTTATAGGTATCTCTATAGGTATTGCTTCAGCTGGTTCTCCATCTTCTTTTTAGTTGTTTGAGATAGAGTTTGGAGTTCATTAGCTCTTCTGTGTACCAGCATGCTTGAGTGTGAGTTCTTGTATGCCTGATCTTCTTTACAGGAACTAAGGTGTTGGAGCAGTCTGAGATACAGTACTTGAAGGTGGATAGGTCTGTCAAAAGGTTGCCTGTAAGGATAGGCTAATTAAATGTGAGGGTGTGGGTTAATCTGCTTCGGTTTGTTGGAGTGGCGTGCGTTGATATAGAAGTGTAGGATGGAGTGGTCCGTCCATGTGAGCAGGGTGAAGTGGCTAAAGGTATTCTTGTTGCTGGCTGTGAAGACTGGATTGAGTGCGTGTCCACTGAAGTGGGTTGGGCCTTGTGTGAGCTGTGGGAGTCTGATATTGTCAAGGCTTTCTATGAGGGTGATAGCGTTCCGGTCCATAGTGTCATCGAGATGATTGTTGAGGTCGCCGAACAGTAAGAAGTCATTGGATCTAAGGGAGAAGGGAGTGATGAAGTTGGTGAGAATGTTACTGAAGGTAGTGCGGGGTCCGGGTGGTCGATAAGCGAGAGTGCCCGAGATGGTTGTGTGCATAAGTTGACTGTGCATCATGTCACACATCGGGGTGAAATGTTTGGTCAATCTTAAAGGATGTTAATACGATATTACTATTATTAGAAACGAGCTTGCACAACTCATATGTATACATTTGGAAGTTATATCATATCAGGACATATGTTATGTATTTGATCGAAAACCAACAAAATGGAAAAAAAAGTCTGTATACCTAATGTCCTTCAATAAAATGTTGAGATCTTAATTTTTCTCACTATCCTTGATAATTTTCCTAGCGATTAGCATCCTGTTGAAAATATTCCTAAGAACTATTTCCACCACTACTTTGTGCCGTAGGTAGAAAACAACACCCTTCCATTGTCCTTGGCCTTTGCCTTGTTGTGGTGCCTTTGCTGATGTGGCAACAGCTGAAGCTTCAGTTGCGGACGCACTAAAGGGCACATAAACCTCGGTGGCTTCTGCTACAGTTTCAATTTAATTTTTTCCTTCTCTTTATTGTTTTTTTCATCAGCAACACTGCTGATGGAGGACCATCAACAAATGACATCATATCTGACAGCTTCAGTTACACCATATTGCCACACTGACAGGGAAGAGTCAGCAGCCACATATTGCCGTTGCACATAATCTCTTCCCGGGTCCCTCCCAACTTTGTAGACTTCGTTAGTTGATACTCCTTAGAAGTTATAATTTTCTTCACATATCCCGGACCCCTCTTGATCCCTGCCTCTCCCTTTCCTCAGAGTCCCAGATCATCATCTTATATATCCCTCTACTTGGAATATTTTTTTTCAAACTTCCTGGGATGCCGTCTCGCCTTGCATAGTGTGGATTCCGCCTGCATGCACTAGTCCCAGCATGGTATTAGCCCCACTGGCTGACATCGGTGCTGTTTTAGCTCTCCATAGCTGCACATCATCCCTTTTGGCCCTCGCCAGGGCCGTGTTGCAAAACAGTACATTGTATTTGGATAGTGTGACATATCCCCACAATTCCAGCAGTGTCAAAGGTGTCGTGAGTGTTATCTTATCCTCTACCACCTCTGCCATGTAGTGTTCCACCCATTTCCAGAATATTCATAATCCGGGGCAGCTCCACCGCGTGTAAACCAAAGTCCCTAGTTCGCTGACCCCCTGATGTACCGGTCATCATGGACTCTACCTATTCGGAATAACCTTGTTCTAGTGTAATAGGCCCAGTATAAAATCTTGACTTGTACCAGGCAGAACCCTACTTTTATCGTGATCTCCAGTGCTTAATTTGAGAAGGTGGTTTCCAGTGCTTAGCACCAGCAATTAATTGTCAACACCTGCACATGACAGTTTGCCACATGGTGGCACTGTATGTCTAGTTTAGAGATGAGCACAACAAGAGTTGTCAATTACTTTTAATAAGACTAATACCTGTTGCCCAAGACTTTCTTATGACTTTGAAGGCCTAGATACTCTGAATTGTCACAGTGTATCTGTGTTGGTACCGTTATTGGCAACACTGGAAGGGGCAATGGATGATGTAAGCTGCAGTGGTCTCCTAACAGGGCACTGGCATTTTTTTTTTTTTTTTTTTTTTTTTTTTACAAATTAAGCACTGGTAAATCCTCTTTGGGGGTAGCGAGACACATCCGCCCAGTCCGCGTCCTCTTAAGTTCCCACGTTTAATTCCCACTTAGTTTTCAATTGGTCTAGGGGTGTTCACAATTCGTCATATGTGTTCAGTAGATGTGTGAGATTGCATGTTTGTGTAAGGGCACCACAAAGATCCGAAACTCCAATAGAGTCTCTTCTGCTAGGTTCACCAGTAAGTCTGTGCAGTCTTTTAGAGTCTGTTGTGGTGGCAGGTATCTCAGAAATTGCCCATCGGCCGGGTCATAACTCAATCTCAGTTCCGCAAATTGTACCATCTTGTCCTCTACCCATATGTCCCCCACCTTGGTCAGACCTATCACGTCCACTGGTGGCGCGCTTCCAGGTCCTGCATCTTGCTATTATGTTGGTCTACCATAGTGGAGTCTCTTGTGTCAGCCTTGACCCCCCCCATCCAATTGCTGTGGAGGCTGGTCTCAATACATAGGGATCTTGGTTGTTGTAGTTGGGAGTTCTTGGGTATCACCCCTCCATACAGCAGACAGAGGTAGCTCACATTGCCTCTCTGATAGCCATCAACTCCAGCTCTGTCTGATAAGCAAAGGCCTATTTGTTTGCCACCAGCATCTGATTCACCCAGCAGTAGTATTTTAAATGTTGGAAAGCAATCCCCCCCATACAGCCCTCGTATCAAAGTTTAATAGGCTATCCGCAGTGCCCCACCATCCCATAGCAGCATGCATGTAGTGGACTCCACAACCCTAAGGAAGGCATTCTGCACCTCATGGGGTGTATTTTGGAGTATGCAGAGAACTTTCGGGAGTGTGATCATTTTTTTTATAGTGCTGCTCTGCCTAATAGACATATAGGCAGTTTTCTCCAGTGAGCTAGATCTTTCTTGAATTCCTTGTGTACCCTTTCCAACTTGTGTCGGTGGTTATATATACACCTAAATATCGGAACCCCTTGCGGGATTGCACCTCCGAGAACTCACCCCCTCTGATCCCCTCCAGGGGGTGATCAAGTATATCACCGACTTCCGCCTGTTAATATAAACACTTGTGTGTTTGCCACATATAGTGAGAACCTCCAGCATACAATGGAGGAACTGTCTGGATAGGCCATGTATATGAGGATGTCATCCATATACAAGGATATTAAATCCCTCCATGCAGGGGCCCAGATGATTCCTCTTATCCATGCATCCCTTCTAACCGAAGAGGAGCGGGCAATCCAGTCTAGCTCTCCATCCCAATGGAAAGCCTCCCAAATGAGTGCCTTTGACCTTCGCAGTGGCCATTGAATCAGTATAGAGCAGCCACACCAAAGCCAAGAACTCTGAGCCAAACCCCGTTTTACACAGAATGGCCTACAAGTACAGCCATTCCAGGGAGTCAAATGCCTTTTTGGCATTGAGCTCAAACAGGATAGTGGGTTCTTGAATCACCTGACATCTCTCCAGGCAACCAAACAGTTGTCTTAAGTTGTGATGTGTGCCCCTCTGGGGCATGAATCCTGACTGACCCAGGTGTACCCGTTTGTGGATGACTGACTCAGGTGATTTGCCAATACCTTCACCTCCGTACTGAGCAAGGAGATCAGCCTAAAGGAGGCACAGGCGTCCTTTTGTTTTTCCACTTTTTTGGATTACCATATCGTTGCTGTCCTGAAAACATCCGGGAGACACCACGCTCAACTGGCGTCTTTATACATCGCTAGCATATTCTTTGTGATTTTCACCTTCAGGCATTTTAGGAATTTGTGTGAAAACCAATTCGGCCCCAGGCTCCTCATACTCTTCATTTGCCTCTCCCAACTCCCTTTCCTCTCTCTCTTTCTCTAGTTGCACCCTGTCCCCCCAGTAAAGGCATGTGGTAGGTACGTCCCTGATGAACCGCTTCATTTCTTCTGGGACAATTTGCAGTTTGGAGCTGTATTGGTCAATAAGGTGTCTCCGAAACTCCTCCTCTATCACCTCCACTGCGTGTACAACCTCTCCCATGTCCCGGCAAATGTTGTGCACCAACCTTTGGCCCTCTTCTCTGCTTGCCAGCCATGCCAGCATCTGCCCCATCTTTTTGCAGAGTTCATAAATTCAGTGATGCTGGTCCCAGTGATATTTTCGTGCCTCGTCCTCTACCAATTGCCGTTCATGTACTCTAGTCAATTTTCTTTGCCCCACCATTGAGGGGTCTGAGGCCTCTATATATTTTGCCTCCAATCTCCCCAATTCAGTTTCTGAGTCTTCGATTTGTTCACGTTTATCCCGTTTCTTGACCTTGACATGGGAGATCAATTGCCCCCTCATAGTGGCTTTGTAAGCATCCCATTATACTATGCCAGAAGTTACCGGGACATCATTCTCTTTATAATACCAATCCATGGCATCCGTGATGTGCCATCGTGTGTCCCAGTAAGGGAGTTCCCACGGGTCCAGTTTCTATTCTCCTGCCCCCCTCGTATCGGGGATAGTGAGCCTCGCCATGATCTGTGAGTAATATGATATCCCCTAGAGTAAGTATCACATGTCCTGGAAGAGACCCACCCGTGTCCTGGAGTATCGTATGCACTCCAACCTGGACATTACCATTATCAAGTGGAGTATTGTTTATCTTTCGGTTGTCCCTCCCTCCAGATGCCCAGCTGTCCCACAATGGGGATAAAGTTTGTTAGCCTGTTGTCCTCTTTGCTCATGCGAACACTGTGCATGACCCTATCCAGGGTATTGTTCAGTGTCAACTTAAAATCCCCTCCTTTCAGTAGTAGGGAATCTGGGGTTTGTGCAATCCACCTTCCCAGAGCCTCCCAACTTTCCTTTTGTAGTTCTGGTAGGAGATACCATGAGGCAGCTATCAGTTTACAGCCATAGAATCTCCCTGGATTGCAGCATAACACTCACCCTTGCTTTTATTGGTTGTGGTTGTGTTCCCAGTCTCAGAGAAATGCCCCGCACCTTGTGGGCCCTTTCAATTGCACCCTCTTGGATAAATCACTCTACATATAACTCAACATCGGACCCTCCATCTTTTCGGGGACTCTCACTAAACGCACATTATTTTTACAGGACCTCCTTTAAGCATCCTCTGCTCTCCTATGTTGCCCGAGTTGAGCACTTATGGAGGCCGACCACCACCTGTAGCGACCTGACCATGTCAGTGTGTCTTCCGCAGAGGTAATTCTCTACCATTTTCTTCAGATCTGCATGAATCAGGGAAACATCCACCGCCAGTGTCCATCTTAGTTTCAAGTGCCGATGGTGTGTTATTAATTGCCAACAGTAGGTCTGCAAGCGAAGATGCCTGGCCCTGGGCCATTTCTTTCCTCAGGGTTTGTGGATCTACCTTATCTTCTCCTGGTGCTCCCTGGGGAAAGGCATAATTGTCCAACTTCGCTGCTGATAAGAGGCCTGGGCCTTGTGTGTCGCACCATCCTTGCACTTACTGAGACTGTTAATGCATTGGCAGTAGGCTCCTCCACGTGCACTAGTGCCTTCTTGTCTAATATGGCAGCCGTTATCCAGACTTCTCCTCAACCAATTTCTCCAGGGACCCAGGAGTGGCCAGTCGTGATTGTCCTGCTGACACCACCCACCACTCCCCTCGCAGTCCTCTCTTGTGGCAAGCAGGGTCTGGCATTGGTTTCAGTGGTATTTATGGTCTATTTTTAGTGCAGTGCTGGGCAAATGGGACCCCCTCATAGATGGGGGCCTACCCCAGGGAGGCTTACAAATGCCTGGCAGCACAGCCTCACTGATCTGGGACTATTCAGTACCCTCTCCTTAGCCCCCACTTTCAGGGTCTCTGGTGTATCCCTTTTCTGCGACCTCATTCTCACCACTGCTTCCAATCAACCTCTGTCCGCGCAGTTTCAGTCCCCCTTCGTGCCAGATCCTAGCTTGGGGACCATTTCTGGCTCCCAATCTGGTGCTCCTCCATTCCATCGCTGTTGTTTTCCGCATAGACTTGGGCGGGGCACCCGCATCGATTAAGAGCAGCAGGGCGCCATCTTATCAGCTGTACCGCCGCCTCTTGCTCAGCTACTTGTGCAGTCCAAGGATAGATTTTCTCCCCCGACCTTTGCACTTCCTCAGCCATCCAACCTCGCCCCACGTGTTTCATAGGTGATAGGGGACCTCTGCGCTTACAGACGGAGGTAGATAACATATCGATGACACTCTTCACCGGTCGGACCTCCGGCGGGTCACGCCATGATGGATCGGCGTCCTCTACATTTTTACTATTAGATGGTGTCCTACTGAGAATGTTGAGAATGAGCTATGGTATCTTAAGAGAAGTTAGAGTGGAGTTGCTGGAAAAGTAGGTTTTTAAATTAGGTTAGAAAAGATCAGAGTCAGCAAGTTCAATACAATGTATTCAAATGTTAGAATATGTTAACAGAATTAGCTAGTCATGCTACATGCAGGATATCGATATTCTGTTCTATAACATCCCACCCTAAAATATTTTATGAGAAATATGTGGTTTACATGAGTGCAAGAGACCCATGGAGTAGCACTGATTCTCTAAGACATTAGCAGTACAGTGGTAATATTCGAGGCCAAACTAGGGCCCTGTTGTGTATTTACACCAACCAAGTGACATAATGAACAATTCAACAAACAACATGTTGTCAAAGGAATGCGGGGACTATGAGGAAGACAGAAGACTGAGCAAAAAGAGACAGATGCTAAAATCAGGTGCTCAAGTCTGCATGCAGCTTTCTGTTTGATGAGAGTAAAGAACAAGTTCTGCTAGCGTAAGTAGTAATAAAAAACTGAGGTAGAAGCTGGAATATTTTGGACTGAAAAGTAGCAGAATCGGATGCTCACGATTGCTAGTTCAGCTGTGCTGAGGGGGGAGAGCAGTAAAAGCGTACTTTTGAAATCTTTGTATCCACCTCCTACTTTCAAGAATACATTATTTTTTAACAGTACCCCAGCATTTTCTTTGCATGTGCACATTGCAAAATGAAAACACCACCCTGGGAAAAGACTGAATTGCATTAATTAGCTATTAGAGGAAATGTATTTCTAATTATACAACAATGGCCAGTATACTACACAGAATAAGTTTTTAATGGGAGGATGGCAACCTTATTCTAGAAGAAACGAAAATTCCGCCACTATTTGGTAACCTGCCTTCCCCTGGATTCCCAAGCTGTCTGTGGCGAGGCGCATAAAGGAGCATGAAGCTGTGACCTCTAGACTTTGATGTGTTGATATTCAACCAGATGCCGATCACCTACAAGAGGCCTCATCATTCAGTCTCAAGTACCAACCTTTTTACAATGGAGCAGAATGTTTTACATGAAGTTGGTATAAAAATGTCACTTTTTAACCACATTCCGTGAACGAGTCAATGACATTCTAGACTTTTGCTGCTGGACCAAGAACATCCTGAGGCTTGCCATGGCACCCACATTCACGGATTTTTACTGCAAGTGTAAGTCTATCAAGTATTCTGCTTCGAAAGCGTTGAAACGACTTTAAACATGCATAGAATATACCCATCTGAGTATTGACATAAAAAAGGATTTCCTTACCTAAAGTGAGGAGGAAATCTACATTTTATAAAAGATATAGGGGGGATAATATCTCGAACCGATTCAGACAATGTCTTTATTTTCTCCTTTGCTTTCCAAACTTCTGAGAACGATTTCCAACTGCCTACATCTTAATGGGGAAGAGCAGTCGAGTATCCAATGTTTACTGAAGACTTGTCCCATTAAGATGTCCCTCTTGGTTTAGTCTGTTACTGCCCTCTGTACTTCCCTTTGAGTAACAAGAGGCTCCGCTGGAACTGATGCCGGAGTCTTAAGTGATTAGGCCATTGTTGTCATTCCAGTTTACAATAGTGCTATATTTTACTGCTCACAGTTTTAAAATTAAAAGAGATATCCACTATATATCATCTGCCTCTGCATCTTAAATTAAGTCTTGATTTTCTAAGCAGAACATCTAAAGAAATCTACTTTACGGTGGGAAACAAAATTAAAGATCGTGAAACAATATTGTGGCAGTACTGCTCTCTGCCAATGACCTTGATAAAAAAGAAACCTAAAAAAAACTTTATATTGTGGTACGCACACATTGCTTTTATTTACATTCTTTTAGGTTCCAGGTCCTTTTGTACTTAATGCATGTTTGAAACTAAGGCTTAATGAAAATACAGACACCATTAATTTGCTTACCTTCCAAAGAAACGCAGTGATAGTTTTATATATGTTTACTTCCGGGTAAATATTTTTAAGTGGAGCTTGGATAGGAATGCAATTCTTTACTTTTGGTGAACATGTCACTCAAACGTTTTCATTCTTTATTCTGTCCTCTAATGTATGGATTTTGCTCACCTGCATTTTTCCTTCCCTCTCCGTGTTTCTGGAAGCGCATCCTGTCCTTTCGTTTGTTATTCAGAGAATATACAGCAGTGATAACTGGATCCACTTTTATTAGGAAACAACAAAATGGTGAAATTATGACTAAGTTCTTTCTGTAAACTAGTAGCAAAAAAAAATTAGGAACAAAACTTGTAATCATGCACATCCTTTCTATCCAAAACAATTTTTGTCTCACTGTGTCATTTAAAAGAGAAGAGCCAGTTTTGGAACTTTATGTCAGGACCGGAAGCAAGGATTATGTTCTACTTTCTTCCTTTACTTTACTCCAGCAGATTTCAACATGTCATATAAAATACCTTTCCCAATGGGAAAGGAAATACAAAATATTTCAACAAATCAATAGTCTGCCCAGTCCTTCATAACGATCGTCCTCCACTCTGACTTCCTCTTTCTTTCCTAGTCCAGTAGGCATATTAAGTATTTCTTTAGATTATGCGTTTTTTACGCAGTGGCATATTGCTGTTAACACATTTCCTCCTCAGCGGCCCCCGCCGCAGGAGCGAGTATCAGTGCTCCATTCGCATCAGTTTTCAGACTACGGGGACCGCACGGGTGAGGCGAGGCGGGCCGCCCTATAGGGGGTGTGCGATTGTGAAGGAGAGATGAGCACGCGCAAGATGTACAACGCAGGGGTTATCAGAAAAGAAGGACGGTGAGGAGGAGGAAGGAGAGCGGCCATGGAGAGGATGAGGCAGCCATGGTATTGCAAAGTTAAAGATTAATAAAAGTCCAGTATTATAAAATAATGTTGAGTTTATTGCAGCACGGAAAAGGTACACCGGTCACATCCAACTCCAAGTATCTTATGACCACCAACCGTTAACCAAGGCCTCTACGCTCTACATAGAACATCGAACACCATTAAATAATAACTTGTCGCATGCAAGTGCATTCGACAACATCTCAAACATGATTAAAGTGAAACAACCTAAAATAAATATAGAATGTAACACATCTCCCTTATACAAAAACTGAAGAAAACAAGTAGATAAAGCAAATGCACAAGAAAGGAAATGTTTTCACAAAATCAATATATCTTTTGGGAACTTGTATGGCACGTTTAGACTGTTTGACTCTGTTAGTGACAGAATCGTCTTGGTCAGAATATGTATTTGAATAACAATTATTTTTAACAGTAGGGTAGAAAACAGGACACTTAGCCAACCTTTTAACATTCCACATTTTCCCATCTTGCGTCATTACACTATTGGAAAAGATTTTGTTTATTTGAAAAACTTGACTAAATTTACTAGTACCCTTATTTATAATACCAGGTTTAAGAATTTTCACCCAATCTCCTACTTGGAAAGAGTGTGGTTTTGTTTTCCATTTGTTATCAAACCAATCTTTGGTTTTTAACTGTTTAACTTCCACACGTTTGGCTACATCATTTATGTACTCTTCTTTAAAATTAACATGTTGTGATTTTTCTCTTAACCACCATGGAAAAACTTTGGATGTGGATTTCTTCCCTTGAAAAGCTTAAAAGGACTAACTTCGGTGGTGGTATGAGGTGTGATGCGGTACACCCATAAACGTTCTCTCAAAGCATTGACCCAACCTGAACCCAATTTAAGTGAGTCCACCACAAAATCTTAAGAACGCGATTAAAACGTTCCACCTGACCATTTTCATGTGGTTCATACAGTGATGTGAACCTGTGAAAGACATTACACTCTTTGAGAAAATCTTCCATTTCAGAGGAAGTTAACTGAACTCCATTATCAGTAACTAATACAGATGGACAACCTTCACGGGTGAAAATTTCCTTAAAGAAATTGATAACAGCCGATGTGGTAGCCTTAGGGACAAATTTCACTTCAGGCCATTTAGAATGATGGTCAATGACTACTAAAGCATATCGTGAAGATTCTGGTAACATGTGGAATTGACCCGAAATGTCAAATGCAATTTTTTGCCAAGGTACAGATGGCCAATTAACCAATTGTAATGGTGGTATGGGTCTTAAGCATCCTTTCACTTGAAACACATTCTGGACATTCTCTAACCACTCTATCGACAAATTTGTCAATGGCTGGCCACCAGAAGTATGTTCTGACTAAACGTTTCATTGAAGATATTCCAGGATGTGTTCTATGTGCAATGTGTAATATAACTTCATACATACCTTCTGGAGGAATACATTTGCCGGACTTAAAAATGAAATCACTTTCAAGTTCTAATTCCTCTAAGACATTGAAAAATGGTAACAAATCAGACCTTAACAAATTCTTTTTGGGCCAACCATTCTTAATGTATTCTTTAAGCTCAACCCACTTATTATCTCTCTGTTCACTTTCACGCCACAAATCTTCAGTTATATCCTGAAATTTATCCTGAAGCACATCTTCAATGCTCAGTACAAAATCTTGTTCCTTAACAACACTGACTTTGTGTTGGTTGCAGGGTAACCGTGAAAGAAAGTCAGCTGTGACATTTTTCTTTCCAAGAAGATACACTGTATTGAAATTATATTCTTGCAATTTGGAGGATAATCTTGCTATTCTGGCAGTGGAATGCCACCCCCCTCTGAAGATAAGATATTGACTAGAGGTTTGTGGTCTGTCCTAAGGGTAAATTTTGTTCCCCACACGTACAATCTAAAATGTTCAATGGCCCAAACACAAGATAAAAGTTATTTTTCAATGACTGCATACTTGCGTTCACATTCATTTAGCTACATTCCTTTCTTCCTTTCCCTCCTTCTGTGATAAAACTCCTCCTAAACCATATAGACTTGCATCAACCGTAATGATGCATTCTTTGTTGATCCAAAACGGTTTAAGGGTAGGGGCATTGATTATATTATTTTTTATGGTGTCAAAAGAACCTTGTTGGACATCAGTCCACTCATAATTGACACCTTTTCTCAACAGTAGTCGCAAAGGTTCCATTTTTGTTACAAAATTCTTAACAAATTTGCTGTAATACTCACACATTCCCGTGAATGATAGAAGTTGCTCTCTGTTATTTGGAGAGGGAGCTTTGATAATTGCCTCCACATTGGATTTCTTAGGAACTACTCCATTACCTGATAGGGTATGACCTAAGTACTCTAATGACTTGTGGAATAATTTACACTTGTGTGCTTTGAGCGTTAAACCGTTTTGTTCTAACCGTTTACAAACTTCTTGTAGATGTCTTTTGTGTTCAAGATTGTCTTTTGAAAACGCCAAGATGTCATCTTGGAAGCATTTGACATAATTATCTACATCTCTAAAAATGTGAAACATAACTCTTTGAAAAACTGATGCTACGGCTGCTAACCCAAACGGCATCCGAGTGTATTGGAACAAACCTTGTGGAGTAATAAAAGCAGTATATTTTTTTGTCTTCAGTGAGTTCTATTTAGTGGTAAGCCGATCTTAAATCAAGAGTGGAAAATATTTGTGCACCTTCTAAAAGAGACACTAACTCAAATACATTCGGCAGAGGATGGCAGTCTATAATTATGTTGGAATTCAATGCCCTCAAGTCTACACACACCCTCAATTTTTGATCAGGTTTGCGTACCAAAACTATGGGAGGCACCCATTCAGAAGATTCTATGGGTTCAATGATCCCTTCCTTTGATAAATCATCCAGCATAGTTTTGAGCTCTTCTCTGATATTGATAGGGACGCCTCTCAACCTTTGCACTACAGGGGTGTGAATTTTTTTTTAAGACAATTTTATGTGAGAACTTTTTGAGTTTACCTAATTTGTCACTAAAAACTTTACTAAAATTTTTGATGAGTTCACATCCCATGGTGTTCATACTTGAACTGTCTTCAACGGCATCTTCAACTACAGTAACAGTATCCATTAGGCAATCATCACATAATGAGACGGGATCTTTAGAACGGGAATTCAGAATGATTCCCAGCTTCCACTGATCCTGCCATCCCAAAACATTTATACCTTTCTGGGAAATATACAGTTTTATCTCAGCATTTCTATGTCTAAAATGTAATTCTACTAAAAAGAATCTGATGATATTAATTTTGGTACCACAAAAACTTTCAGCCACAATGTCTGATATTTGTAAATTGTCAAAAGAAATGGATTTAGCCAAAGTGTCATTAAAATACTCCTGAGTTATGATGGTCCATGGTGAACCAGAGTCAACCGTAAGAAGCAAGTCTATCCCACAAACTTGAAAAGTACATTTAGGGGATCTTAATCGTACTTGTGTATAACTATCTGAAATTGAAACTACAAAACCTTTGTCAGTTGTGTGATTGACTTCTCTAATCGTGTTAATATTTTCCTCTGAGATGGATGATACAGCTCCACGTCTCTGAATATGAGATCGTTTATCTCTGCACATGTTACTGAAATGACCAATGCTATTACAAATTTTACACTCTCTTTTGAGCGTTGGACAACCTGGAAAGGAAGCATAATGTGATTTGTTGCCACATCTGTAACATGACCCATAGTTATTAAAACTTTCATTTGCTCTTTGATTAGAATATTGTTTAGGCTTGTTAACCGTGAATTTTCCTATGGGTTGCACGGAATCCTGTTTCGGTTCAAATTTGTGTCCAATGGCGCAAATCTCTTCATCTGTGGATTTCTTTTCTGTATTTTTCCTGATAGCTTCCGTCCACAAATCAGATTGCTCTTGTGCTTTGGCAGTAGCTATAGTTTCATTTAAATTGGGGTCGCCCATGACCCATAATTTATCCTGAGTTTTTTGCATTTAGTGTGCACAATAATCTGGTCACGTATCATCTCATCAGTCATGTTGCCAAAGTTACAATGGATCGTCAAAGACCTTAAAGCTGTTAAAAAGTCATCAAAAGATTGTTCATCATTTTGTTTTCTAGTGTAGAATTTGAAACGATTAAGAGCTATGTTAATAGTAGGTTTAAATCTTTTTTCCATTCTGGCTAATGCTTCGGTGTACACATTCATAGAATCACCTCCCCCATCATGTTGTGTAGGAATTTGGGGTAGTGACCTAAAACAACTTGGCCTTCCGAAACAAGACAATGTAAGAATATGCTTTTATTTCTTTCAGAACCCATTCTTTCACCATCAATGGCCTTCATATACGTTAAAAAGGACCATGGTGGGTCACCTTTAAGCTGTAAAAATGTTGCAGGTGGATCGAATTGCATTTTGTGTTGACCAATAAAGTTAAATTGTTATTGAAAATGATAAACTGAATTAAAATGTTTGAAAACGCTGTTCAGATGAAATTGTATGAACTTTGTATAAAACCTTAACCTTGACTAATTAAACATCTAAAACAAGAAATTATGGAATTTCCCAAAGAAAAGAAAGTGTCAATCGCCCTGTTAAGTCTGTATTTTGGTCCACTTTATAATGTCATTGGATGGAGATGGACGTATTAAACCAAGAGAAAATATATATATATATATATATATATATATATATATATATATATATCCATCAAACAAGGTACCCCTTATGGAAGAGCCACACAGGTAGGTTGTTTTTCATCTTTTAATCACGAAGGCTGAAAACAGTTCCTGACAAAGCCGTCATCACAGGAATACTGCCAGACGCGTTTCGGGTCCTTTAAACCCTTAATCATTGGCACTTAACACGCATAGCAGGATCGGAAAAAAGCAACAATTTGTTTCACAAACACCTCCCCTGTGGGCGTGGCCACTCCAGTGGCCTCATGGTACTTGTAGTTGCAAATCAATAAAACTCCAGTGAGTCCGTCCTGCTAATACATGTAATTCATAGTTCGTAACACCACAGTGGGCTGATGCTCAGTCTTTCAAAAAACATGCTGCATTCTTTCTCCTTCGTGATGGAACTACCTCCCAAGTGAAACCAGATGGCCTCACCTCCGGGGACGCTGCGCTTGCAGCGGGGCTTCTTCCGCGACCGGAGCGGGCCGCTTCATATCCATCAAACAAGGTACCCCTTATGGAAGAGCCACACAGGTAGGTTGTTTTTCATCTTTTAATCACGAAGGCTGCAAACAGTTCCTGACAAAGCCGTCATCACAGGAATACTGCCAGACGCGTTTCGGGTCCTTTAAACCCTTAATCATTGGCACTTCACACGCATAGCAGGACCGGAAAAAAGCAACAATTTGTTTCACAAACACCTCCCCTGTGGGCGTGGCCACTCCAGTGGCCTCATGGTACTTGTAGTTGCAAATCAATAAAACTCCAGTGAGTCCGTCCTGCTAATACATGTAATTCATAGTTCGTAACACCACAGTGGGCTGATGCTCAGTCTTTCAAAAAACATGCTGCATTCTTTCTCCTTCGTGATGGAACTACCTCCCAAGTGAAACCAGATGGCCTCACCTCCGGGGACGCTGCGCTTGCAGCGGGGCTTCTTCCGCGACCGGAGCGGGCCGCTTCATATCCATCGAACAAGGTACCCCTTATGGAAGAGCCACACAGGTAGGTTGTTTTTCATCTTTTAATCACGAAGGCTGCAAACAGTTCCTGACAAAGCCGTCATCACAGGAATACTGCCAGACGCGTTTCGTGTCCTTTAAACCCTTAATCATTGGCACTTAACACGCATAGCAGGACCGGAAAAAAGCAACAATTTGTTTCACAAACACCTCCCCTGTGGGCGTGACCACTCCAGTGGCCTCATGGTACTTGTAGTTGCAAATCAATAAAACTCCAGTGAGTCCGTCCTGCTAATACATGTAATTCATAGTTCGTAACACCACAGTGGGCTGATGCTCAGTCTTTCAAAAAACATGCTGCATTCTTTCTCCTTCGTGATGGAACTACCTCCCAAGTGAAACCAGATGGCCTCACCTCCGGGGACGCTGCGCTTGCAGCGGGGCTTCTTCCGCGACCGGAGCGGGCCGCTTCATATCCATCAAACAAGGTACCCCTTATGGAAGAGCCACACAGGTAGGTTGTTTTTCATCTTTTAATCACGAAGGCTGCAAACAGTTCCTGACAAAGCCGTCATCACAGGAATACTGCCAGACGCGTTTCGTGTCCTTTAAACCCTTAATCATTGGCACTTAACACGCATAGCAGGACCGGAAAAAAGCAACAATTTGTTTCACAAACACCTCCCCTGTGGGCGTGGCCACTCCAGTGGCCTCATGGTACTTGTAGTTGCAAATCAATAAAACTCCAGTGAGTCCGTCCTGCTAATACATGTAATTCATAGTTCGTAACACCACAGTGGGCTGATGCTCAGTCTTTCAAAAAACATGCTGCATTCTTTCTCCTTCGTGATGGAACTACCTCCCAAGTGAAACCAGATGGCCTCACCTCCGGGGACGCTGCGCTTGCAGCGGGGCTTCTTCCGCGACCGGAGCGGGCCGCTTCATATCCATCAAACAAGGTACCCCTTATGGAAGAGCCACACAGGTAGGTTGTTTTTCATCTTTTAATCACGAAGGCTGCAAACAGTTCCTGACAAAGCCGTCATCACAGGAATACTGCCAGACGCGTTTCGGGTCCTTTAAACCCTTAATCATTGGCACTTAAAACGCATAGCAGGACCGGAAAAAAGCAACAATTTGTTTCACCACCACCTCCCCTGTGGGTGTGGCCACTCCAGTGGCCTCATGGTACTTGTAGTTGCAAATCAATAAAACTCCAGTGAGTCCGTCCTGCTAATACATGTAATTCATAGTTCGTAACACCACAGTGGGCTGATGCTCAGTCTTTCAAAAAACATGCTGCATTCTTTCTCCTTCGTGATGGAACTACCTCCCAAGTGAAACCAGATGGCCTCACCTCCGGGGACGCTGCGCTTGCAGCGGGGCTTCTTCCGCGACCGGAGCGGGCCGCTTCATATCCATCAAACAAGGTACCCCTTATGGAAGAGCCACACAGGTAGGTTGTTTTTCATCTTTTAATCACGAAGGCTGAAAACAGTTCCTGACAAAGCCGTCATCACAGGAATACTGCCAGACGCGTTTCGGGTCCTTTAAACCCTTAATCATTGGCACTTAACACGCATAGCAGGATCGGAAAAAAGCAACAATTTGTTTCACAAACACCTCCCCTGTGGGCGTGGCCACTCCAGTGGCCTCATGGTACTTGTAGTTGCAAATCAATAAAACTCCAGTGAGTCCGTCCTGCTAATACATGTAATTCATAGTTCGTAACACCACAGTGGGCTGATGCTCAGTCTTTCAAAAAACAACCTACCTGTGTGGCTCTTCCATAAGGGGTACCTTGTTTGATGGATATATATATATATATATATATATATATATATAAAGAACAGGAGACCTCTGAGCCCAGAGGTCGACGGTACACGCACTCACTCGGAATCCAAGGTGAATTAACAGTTCATTTTTATTCCAAAAAAGAAAGGTTCTTCAGCACAGCACTGCCAGTCAAACAACAACACTGGCCCAACGCGTTTCGGTTCTCACTCGAACCTTGATCACGGGTTACCAAACACAGTGGTCAGACATTATTTATGTCAGTTAATGCTACTACTTCCTGTTTAAGCACTTGCAAGGCATGCTGGTTGTTGTAGTGCCTGTGTTTGTGAATTGTGCTGGTACATACACAAAACAAAATTTTTCAAAATTAAAACAAAGTTAAACTCCAGTAACTGGTGGAGAGAATGCTAATTAAGGTTAAACTTATTAATCATCCATAAGTGGAACGCTATAGGCAACGCAGTAGTAAGACAAATAATACTGACAATGATAAGATAACCATAAAGCGTAGTGTTCAATGCGAAAGCTTATGTGACAAGTAGAAGGAAATTATTATGATTATGTCATATTAACCCTCTATTGGTGTTAAGAGCAAAATATGTCAGTCTCATGTGAAACTACAAGTCACAAAAAGAAGAAGAAAATACACCCCTCTGGTGGGGAAGCACATGTTGACACCAAATTCAATTGATACAAATAAATGAACAAAAGGGCCAAAAGACCGCCTTATAATAGGGGTTTGGCTTCTATTAAGGTTAATGTTCATAACTAGTACGATAAAGCTCCTGCATTGAAATAAACAAAAAAACAGTTTTTTGCAATTGGTCAGTATTATGGTAATGACTGCAAGGCTGAGGTATGTAATGAAATTATAACCATAGAGTTCACAAATGTACAAAGAGTTCCTCATCCTGGTTGAGTCCATACGGGGTCAGAGTTCTGAATGACACAATATGCTTGGATTCTTTTTGGCGGAGGAGTTTTTCTCTGTTTCCTCCACGATCCAAGGGTGGCACATGTTCAATGGCATAGTAGCGTAGTAGTTCCCATTTGCTGTCATGTGAGCTTTCCATATGCTTGGCAATGGCATTTGAACGATCAATGTTGACCGTGGCTCTGATGTGCTCTAGGATGCGTTTCTTGATTTCACAAATAGTACT
The DNA here is from genome assembly GCF_964204655.1 of Triturus cristatus. Lineage (NCBI taxonomy): Eukaryota > Metazoa > Chordata > Amphibia > Caudata > Salamandridae > Triturus > Triturus cristatus. The sequence continues at coordinate 74,629,664 of NC_140582.1, read as the reverse complement.
CCCTATATATTTTAACTTACAGGGGCATTCAACAACATACACCACGTATTTGGTTTTACAAGAAATGTGTTGCTGAATTTTCCACTTTCCTCCACTTCTGCCTTCCACCACTTTTTTCGGTATGCCAATTTTACAAGCTTTGCAATTTTTGCATGGCCAAAAGCCCTCAATGTTTGTCCATGGTTTTTGTTGCTTGATTTTAAAATGGCTATTTGTGAGTCTGTCACCTAGATTTGGTGCTCTCCTATAGGTGACATCCGGGTGATCTCCAATCAGGTCGGCAATTGTGGTGTCTAGTTTTAGGATGCCCCAATGTTTTTTTAAAATATTGACAAGATCACTGGTTTCAGTTGAGAAAGTTGTGATAAGGCGTATTTTAGTGAGATCATTCTGAGTCACCATAGGTTTGCTTTTCAAAATCTCCGTGCGATTTCTTTCTTTTGCTTTCCTGAGGCTTGTTTGAATTATCCTGTCTGGATATTGTCTTTTTTGGAATCTTATTGCCATAGCTTTGCTCTGATGTTCAAAATCATTGTTGGCGGAACAGTTTCTGCGCAAGCGTAAAAATTCCCCATAGGGTATGTTCCATTTTTGATTGGTGGGGTGGAAGCTGTCCGCATGTAGTAATGAGTTGGTTGCTGTTTGTTTTCTGAACAGGGTTGTTTGTATTGTGTTGTTTTGTACGTAGATTTCGATGTCTAAGAATGAGATCTTGGTTGAACTGATTTCATAGGTGAATTGTAGTTTAGTTTCATTATTGTTCAGGATTTGGAAATATGTGGCAAATTCTTCCGTAGTTCCGTCCCATATGATGAATAGATCATCGATGAAACGCCACCATGCTATGATTTTCTGCACATGATGGTCATTGTCGCTGTTCCATGCAATTTTTTGTTCGAACCAACCCATTACTAGATTTGCAAAGTTTGGTGAAAATGAAAAGCCCATGGCTGTACCTTTCATCTGTTGGTAATGTTTCTTGTTGAAAGTGAAAATGTTATTCTGCAAGCATAGAGTGATCATTTGAAGTAACATAGAATTGTGTTGTTTAAATTGAATGTTGCGTTTGCCCAGAAAGAAGCTGCAGGCTTTTAGACCTATTTCATGTTCTATGTTCGTGTACAGAGACACAACATCCATTGACACAAGTTTGAATTGATGATTCCAGGGTATCCCCTCCAGTTTCTGTAGTAGGTCTGTTGTATCTCTGAGATAGCTAGTTAAGTCCTTTACAATTGGCGCTAAAAAATGATCAATGTAATTAGAAATGGGTTCCATAATTGAACCGTTGGCCGAGACGATAGGTCTGCCTGGAGGTTTGTGTAAACGCTTGTGTACTTTGGGTAGAAAGTACATGGTGGCTTCAATGGGTTTTGTCACTGTAAGATATTTTTTCTCTTCTTCATCAATGAGACCTTCCTTAAGCCAGTCATTAAGATGTTGATTGATGGCTGCTTGAATTTCTTTGATTGGATTGGTGCTGAGTTCTTTGTAGCACGTTGTATCCTGCAGCTGATGGTCCGCTTCCCATACGTGTGGCTCTTCCATAAGGGGTACCTTGTTTGATGGATATATATATATATATATATATATATATATATATATGTATATATATATTCACTGAAAAAACCATAGGTTTCACACACGTTATAGTTAGGAATTAGCATTTAAAAAACCTTGCAAATTCACTGAAAAAACCATAGGTTTCACACATGTTATAGTTAGCGGAAATTTTACTGATAAAAAACCAATGAAATTCCCCCGTTATAGTTAGTGCAGGCAACTATAACTCACGCGACCGCAATCCTCTGCTGATGCTAATACTGTATTTAGACACTTATTTGCCCATGTCTTCTTCCATACATTTTTAGCTATACATATATTACAAATATTTTTTTTTCATAAAGACACATATGTCATCAGCAGAAGATTGCGGTCGCGTGAGTTATAGTTGCCTGCACTAACTATAACGGGGGAATTTCATTGGTTTTTTATCCCCAAAAAAATTTCCGCTAACTATAACATGTGTGAAACCTATGGTTTTTTCAGTGAATTTGCAAGGTTTTTTAAATGCTAATTCCTAACTATAACGTGTGTGAAACCTATGGTTTTTTCAGTGAATTTGTACGTTTTTTTACATGCTAAGTTACTTTACGCCATTCGTGGCGTGCGCGCCCACTTAACGCAGTTCGTTCCGTGCGCGCACGGTGCGCTTTGCGCACCGCGCGCCCACTTTACGCAGTTAGTGGCGTGCACGCACGGTGGGCACGCGGTGCGCTTCGCGCACCGCGCGCCCACTTTACGCAGTTAGTGGCGTGCACGCACGGTGGGCACGCGGTGCGCTACGCGCACCGCGTGCCCACGTTACGCTAGATGGGCCATGTACTTACTTGTAGGTACCAAAAAACAAACAATAAACACAAGGGCTCTTTTTAGAGCCACCTTATATCTAAACACTTAAATGCGTTTTTTTTAAAATTTGTTTTATTAAGTTTTTTTCCGGGTGCGCGCTGGGTGCGTGCACTCGGCGATATTTTTTAACAAAATATTAATCTTTTTTTTTGCCCTACAAGGTCCTACTTTGACCCCCTTACAATGCCTACTGGGTCTATTTCTACCCACTCTGCCCCCTTTTCAAGTTCTCCCCCTTTGTTTATCACCCCCTCTTTATGCGATAGACAAAATGGCGGCCGCCGCTTCCTGATTTCCACCGATTCGAATGTTTACTAAGATCTAACAACCAATCAGAATTGCGCTCGCGCACGGCGAGGTGCGCGCACCCAGCGCGCGCGGAGCTCGCTTAGATATATATATATTGATTTAAAGGCTATTTTCTCAGAATCTACTGAACAGATTTACACCAAACCTACAAAAGGCACTTCCTTGACCTGGGGACTACCTCTCTGCCAAATTTCAAGTAACTCTGTTCAGCCGTTCGGGCTGTAGCCCTGTCTAAAGGTCCTATGGAAAAATGCATGGGGAAAACGCGTTTTGGGACCCCCCTTTTTTCTCAGCCCCCGCTTGACGAATCCCCCCGAGACTTTCAGGGTAGCAGCGGAGCGTAGCGCCCCACCTATTTTGAAAAATTCGCGAGGATTCGTCGACCGGCGCCAAAGTTATTCAAAATAGAATGTTGAGGTTTTCCTATGGAAAAGGGGTCCTAACTATAACTACCTACTGGCGACCGCCAGTAGGATATATATATATATATATATATATATATATATATATATATATATATATATATATATATATATATATATATAACCAAGTAATCACTCACAGTTTAATCCTTAATGTGTAATCTGCACTCCAAAACGAAATGTCTCGAATATCGGAAGCAGAGACAGAAACGTGACTATGGAAACCACAAAATGGCCGCTCAGTGCGTGATGTCCTCTGTCAGGACGTGCTTGCGTTGGCTCCATAGGTGACGCGCTAGTTCCTTGCAGAGAGGAATGAACGTCACATAGGAATCGGCGAAATGGTTCCCTCGAAGCCGTCAGTGTCTCTAAACTGTATATGGTATTTACTTTTGAATTCTTTATGTGCGCAAGGGATGAACGTCACATAGGCATCGGCGATATGGTTCCCTCGATGCCGTCAGTGTCGCTAAACTGTAGATGGTATTTACTTTTGAATTCTTTATGCGCGCAATATTTAAATGAATAAATCGGAGGCAAAATTCACCGCAAGACTAATTGACAAGGTCAAAACTCCAGAAAAGGGAATTTAATATGGCTGATGAACGTTAGATGCGGTGAGATTAATAACAGCCGCAGGTGCAGTCAGAACACTTATGAGAAGTAAGTTAAAACTGCCGCTGGTGCTATCAATGCACATAAGTTAATGACAAGTAATATGATCAATAACGTACCATTTTCAAGAATCCAATAGAAGTGAAGTTCTTATCTAAATCTCGATGGGTTCGAAATACCACTCCGTGTCCGTGCTGCTGAGTGGTACCGCTCGTCGTCAATATTGCAAAGTTAAAGATTAATAAAAGTCCAGTATTATAAAATAATGTTGAGTTTATTGCAGCACGGAAAAGGTACACCGGTCACATCCAACTCCAAGTATCTTATGACCGCCAACCGTTAACCAAGGCATCTACGCTCTACATAGAACATCGAACGCCATTAAATAATATGTCGCATGCAAGTGCATGCGACAACATCTCAAACATGTTTAAAGTGAAACAACCTAAAATAAATATAGAATGTAACACACGGCAGGTAAGTGCCTTTTTTATTACTTTATAATTACTTCGGGAGGGTGGAGAGGCCGGCTAACTACGCTCCGCCACGGAGTCGTAGTTTTGCCTAAGCTCCGCGTTGGCAACGGAATGAAGAGTAGGCAAAACTACGTAAACTATGCTGGCGGAGCGTAGTTACCCGCCCGGGCTTACTCATTATTACAGTCATCCGACTAACCCTGCGCCTCCACGGAGCGTGTTCCTCAGACGCAAAAGCCTGGAAGCTTACTACGCCCCGCAGAGGTCCACAATGAATAAAAACAGAGCGGCAAGATGCCAGAGTGCATCATGTCTGTATTACTGTAAAAAACTGATCGCAGTGCAGCGCATGTGTTTACTGCTTTGAGCAGGGCCCAGGCGGTGTATTAACCCTTCCTAATTAATAGGGTGTGTAGGACCCAGGGCTTGACCCACTTGAGCTGTTTAGTGTGTCCAAAATAAACTGGCCTTGCCCAGTGCCACATAGACGCTGCCACAAGGTGCTTTAAGTTAAAGAAGTCTTTTAAATGCAGGCAAGAATGGAGGGTGAATAGAGGAGGAGTCCATTTCAGTCCTTCCTCTAGATGAGTTTTGCGAGGCTGTGGAAGCCTCCATTCTCCAGGCAGTGGCCTTGGCTATTGAGTCCCTAGAGAGGCACCTGATTCAGCTGGCATATGCCTGCTCTGTTCCCCTTAACAGGACACTAGATCACCCCGTCCCCGGGGCCCCTTCCAAGGGCTTAGTCAGGAAGTGCGGCGCCCTCCTAAACGCAAGGCGGATTCTGGGGTCGATTTAAATGCCTTTGAGAGACTGAAAAACGCGTTTCTCCCTCGATCTTTCCCCAGTGGTCTCGACGGGAACCCGGCAGAAGCTTAAGGCTTCACCCCTGATGAGTTAGCCTTTGCCCCCTCCTTTCCAGACAGGGAGGACGATTCCCACGGGGAATCGAATGATGAGGGAGGCCCCTCATCTTGTCTTTACCCCTTCCACGCTCTCACACGATGCCCAGGGGCTGGACGATCTCTCAAATATTCTGGATCCCAACAATCTGGTCCACCCTCACTCCGCAGAATGGTTAACCTCAACCAAGGTGGCCAAGCATGTGGCAACTCGCCTCAGGAAGCCTCCAGTGAAAGAGGTTAGGGCGCGTCTCAGGGTTTAGTGCCCATGCTTATCTTTGGTGAGGAAAATGGCCCTCGTGCCAGACAGACACTAGAATTGCCAAATTACTGGCACGATCTATCTGTGACCCCAAGAAGGGTATAGACCGGTCATGGAGATCATGCCAGGATAAGCTCATGGATGTCATTGGCCCCCTAACAAAAATCCTAGATTTGGCAGAAGAAGCCAAGTCCTCCGGCAATCCAGTCTCCCTGGAGGCTCTTTCCTGGTGGGCACAGCATGCAGTGATATTCCTTGTCCATGACAACTGCATACTATCTACTGAGAGGTGCTGCTCTCTGTTGTTTAAAGTGTAACCCAAGTTGGGGAATTTGGCTTCCACAAAAGTGAGGACAATGGCCCAAGGGGGCTTTCGGGGAGCCTTTTATAAAGGAGGTGGTTAAACGTTTTCCATGTTCACGTCACTCGACAATGCACAGGCTTCCATGAAGAAGATCGGTCACCCCTGAATTTTTGTTGGGCCAGCTGTGGCAGGGGGCGCTCGGCCAGCTGCTTCTCGCCCAAGACCCTCCTCGAGGTTAAGGCTACTGTAAAGGGCAGTGACAGGACCAGGAGAGGCCAGAGAGGTCGAGGCACACAAGGCTCCTCCAGAGGGCAATTCCACCGGTCCCAGTCAGGTGATTGTTTGCCATTCTTCCCAGCAAATGGCGGGAGGTCGTCTGGGGGTGTTTCTACACACCTGAGAGGTGCTAACCTCGAACTTCTGGGTCCTGCAGACAATTCAAGTTTTTACATCGAGATATATAGCTCCCCAGTACAACGCTCCCGTCTACGTCTGTTGGTTTTTTCAGGGGAACAAGTTACCTTGATAGACCAAGAAGTGGCAGAATTATTGCAGAACGAAACAATTGCCCTGTCTTATCTTCCACCGCAGGGTTCCCTCAGCAACATCTTTTTGGAGGAGAAGAAGGATGGTGGTCAGCAAACCATATAAACCTCAAGGAGTTCAATGGGTGACTGGTTTATCGCCATTTCAACATGGAAGGTATTCATCTCTTGCGAGATCTGTTGCGGCAGGACGATTGGATGGTGCGCTGAAAGACGTATACCTGACTGTTACCATTTTTGCGCCTCATCGCAGGTTTCTGCAATTTCAATGGAGAGGACAAGTGTACGAGTTCAAAACCCTGCCTTTTGATTTCTCCTCAGCACCATGGTGCTTCGCCAAGGTGCTGTGGCCAGCAATGAGTCCATCTGCGCTCATGCTTCCGTCTCATCATCTATCTGGATGGCCCCATGCTGATGGATCAATGCCCCAACCGACTAGGGGAGCAGTTCAAACGACAATTCACCTGCTGTAAGGCTTGGGCTTTGTACAATGCAAGGACTCTTTCACAGGAGAAAAATGGTTCACAGAAGAACAATGACTTCACATAAATTGTAAGTTGATGGCGGGATCCTTTGCCACCCAATGTTGGACGAAAGAGAGCGTGAGTTGCTGCGTCCTTCTAAAAATAGACAACCTATCGGCAACTTGCTACAGCACCACCTTGGATGGACCAGGTTTAAAGTCTTGGCGGACCTAGAAAAGGAGTTCTGGATCTTCTGCTTGTCCAACAATATCGCAGTCCAGGCATACCTCCTGGGAGTCTCCAATGAGGTAGTGCATTGGTGATTGGGGGAATGGTCGGAGATGAGCCTGTGGCAACTGGATCCGCTGACTTTCAAGAGGATCAATAATCGGTGGGGACCTTTCACAGTGGATCTTTTCGCCTCATGTCTGGTTCAACAAGTAGAAAGATACTTCAGCTTGAAGCCAGACCCCCTGGCGGTATCGACGGATGCCTTTCTTCAGGAATTATCTGGGAAGCAGGCATACATGTTTCCCCGTTCGCGATGATCATGAGCAACTCAGATAAGGTGACAACAGGTGAGGTTAGACCTTTTCATGCTATTCTGGAGGTCATAAGTATGGTTTCCAGTTCTTCTGGGACCTTCTTTGGATTCTCCAATCTTTCTACCCCATGCTCCAGATTTTGTTCTGGATTCTCTAGGCAATCCTTGCCCATTAATCCTCCAGGGACGGATGCCCCTCATTGCATGGATGGAGAGTCCTGGAACTTTCAAAAGAGGCTGAGCGGCTGTTGGCCACAAAATGGGAAAACAGGACCAACAAATGATACAGGTCAGCCTATTCAAGAAGGGTTAGTTGGTGTGTACAAAAAGGTGGGAATCCCTTGGGGTTTGACGCTGTCCAAGTGATGAATTTCTTGGCTTTGCTGGCATCGCAGGGTTTGGCCTACAGGCCAGTGAATACCTATATGTTAGCTATTGCAGCAGGACATGTTCCGATACAGGGTTACCAGGTAGGGGAGCACCCGCTGGTACATAAGTTGATGAGATTTGGCTTTTGATACATTCCAAAAACTGTGTGTGGTACGGTGCCTCAAGGTGTAAGAGAATACGACGGAGAAGTTCCGTCCTTAGGGAGAGAGGCAATTACTAATACCCTCAAGAAACCTTTCAAAGCAGTCTCTTCTCTCACCATAGCTTGATGGGTCCGCTGGGCCATGCAAGAAGCGGCCATCGATTTTTTTTTTTTTGTAAACAGATTTTTATTCAATTTCAGCATATCAAGCAGTGCCATCACAAAGATACATATGATTTACCATCATGTTGCAAACAGTGGCTATCAACAATCATAATTATAGCCATATATTACTGCTCTCGTCTCCTCACCACATGTAGCCGTCATCTCAGGGGGCAACTGCGTTCATCGTCCCTATCAGAGGTCGCAGAAGATCCGCGTTCTATATCCCTATGCCGGGGGATCAGCATCTCAGTTGCCCGTTCCAGCCCTCACTCATAACTATCTCAACACCCAATAGATGAACAAAACTCCCCCCCCACCCCCTCTTCCCCCCTCCCTTCAGGCATGTCGCTCTATCAGTTAGTTCCCAGCGGACTATAGTATTGAGTCATGTTAGGCAGCTAGTTCCATAAGTCAAGTAGGAGGGTGTCCACAGACAGGGAGCCACTATACTATATAGTGCATGCGTGTCAATTTCCAAGCTACCTGCGCAGGTAAGATCATGATTCAATCCCTACACACAAGTCTCCTCACTCTAGAGGTGGGTCTGCATTATCAGTCGGGTGCCTCTAGTATTTTTTCATTACTTGTTCTCTGTGCCATCTGTAAACTGAAAATCCCCTCACAGTGAATTCCCGCAGCCATCGTGAGATATTAGGTGCGTTGGCCGCCTTCCAGTGAGTGGTAATTTCTCGCTTAGCCAGGACTAATCCCAGGTCAATGAATTTGCTGGTTACTTTATTGCGGGCAGTGTGGGGGAACCAGTGTAATAAGCAATATCCCGGTGTCAGTGGGCTGTCCCTATACATTATTTCTCCTAGTGTAGACGTCACTGCTCTCCAGAACTCCTCCAAAAGTGGACACTCCCAGAACATATGCAAAAATTCAGTGTTTTACAACCGACATCGCGGGCAGAGTGTACGGGTCCCAAAATATTTGTTAATTTTATGGGGGGTGAAATATAGTCTGTGGAGGACAAAAAACTGGATTAGCTGAAATCTCGCATTTCGGGAACACTTCCATGCCCTTTCTACCAGCGCTTCCCACGGTTTCTCCTCCACAGGTATCCCAAGGTCCGTTTCCCATTTGACACGCAGATTCTCTAAGGGGCGCCTGATCTCTTGGGTGAGCCGCCTGTATAGGCAAGTGACCGCCTTGATCGTCCCGGCCGCTGATACCACATATTGGCATGGCAAAGAAGCCAGCGGTTCCGCCATTCCTTTCTTCCAATGCTTACGGATGGATGCCGTCAGTGCAGCATGTAAGAGGAAGTCCCGCCTCGGGAGATCATATCTCTCCAGCAGGTCATTAAAGGGTAGTAGGGTATTGTCCTCATATAGGTCCCTGATAGTGGATATTCCCGCCTCTTCCCAGTCCCGTGAACCCTGCCAGTCTCCCCCATGTGGCAGTACCTCGCAAACCAGCAACGGGAGCTCGGGTGCATATGCGGGCCCCTGTTTGGCCCTTTTACTAGCCCGGTTCCAATATTGACACATCACCCACAGATCCCTCGGGCCTCTCTTTCACTCAAGGGGAGCCGGAGTAGTACCAAGAAAGCTGCATTAGGTCCGGGTCCATGCCCCCCATGAGCTTCCCCATTACGCAGTCTCCCCGCCATCCATTTTGTAAACCACTGTATCTGGGCGGCATGGTAGTAAGCCTCGAAGTCGGGCACTGCAAAGCCTCCCTCCCTCCTGGGTCTCAACATGGTGGTGAGCGCGACCCTGCGCCTCCCAGAGCCCCATAAGAATCCCGTGATCATAGTATTAAGTTGGGTAAAGAATTTTCGCGGTATCCATAGTGGGAGCGAGCCAAAATAATAAAGTACCAGCGGTAGAGTGACCATTTTTAGTAGTGCTACCCTTCAAGAAGCGGGCATTGATGTGTCCCAATTTGGAGCTCACTTAGTAAGAGGGGATATAGCATCAAAGACTTTTCTCAGGCGCACAGCAGACTGGTCATGGACTACATGCTTAAAAGGTTTCATTTTGGATATGGCGTCCTTGGTGGTGGACAAGCCATGAACGAGCATCCTGACACAGAATTAAAAATGTCCTAGCACACGTAACGAAAAGATTCAATTCTATAATGACATGGAGGCGAGGATTATTCCCACCCAAGGTTTCAAGGAACTCTTTCCAACCCTTATGTGAAAAAGGAGGGATGATATCTAACTCAGGGATAATCTTGCTCTGTAAGGTAGGTGTACTAATGTCCTTTTATTTGCTGGGACTGTTGTTTAGTCTTATGATATGTTGTAGAGAGCACATTTTAGAGAGGTTTTTTTATGGATTGTAACATACAGTGGTTTTTTCTGAGATTGAAGATTTGGGTTCTGGATACTGGCTTCATTGTTCGGTTAGTATTTCAGGTTCTGATACTGCCAAAGGAGAATAAAGAAATCATCTTGGGGCGCTTCTGTTGTATAAAAGAAAGAGAAGTCAGAAAGGAGGACGATCATTATGATTGGTTGAAAGTTTTTGTATTTCCTTACTCGTTGCCTGTTCGGAAAGGAAGTTCATTTGACATGTTGAAGTCTGCAGGAGTAAAAAAAAAAAAAAAGAAAGAGCATAATCCTTGCGTACGTGTCCTTAATAGAACTGGAACTTTCCATTATGTACGCTGGGAAATGTTTCATTTACCTCCTCAAAATCCAAGGCTGATTGGAGAAACAGTGCAATGCAAAACAAGGATGGAGTTCAATAAGAGAGACCAGAAAGAGGTTCAATCACAAGCATGTAGGACCTGCTTATTTACCTGTGGAGCTATTGATATTTTCCCTAGTTACAACATCCTGGTGGTCCACGCAGTTGGCTTCTTCCTCATCTTTTATAATGAATGAAATAACATCTTGTCCTGTTAAAAACAATCATGGTCTAGTTAATCATAAGACATACACATTAATTATGTACAAGTGGGTTTCTTTTTCACACAAGGTAGTGCAAAACTTGTTATGGTTATCTTTACATGTCTGTTAAAAACGTGTTAGGCGCGGGAAAGAACCGGTAAAAGACTTGATTACAAGGTAACAAGATGATCAAAGCTGTATTAGCATCTGAAGGGTCCAGAGGAGCAAGTGGAATGAGTAAATAAAGTAAATTTATGCAATGATGGAGTTAAGAATGTGACTGTTGGAAATAAGCCCCGAAATGCTAAACGTCATAATTAAAAAAATTCTTCATTTATTCAACTTGCCTCGGCGGGGTTGGCGGATGTTTTGTTCTGCCTGTGTACTAGACATCGAAAAAGTATTTGACTCTTGCTCCTTTCCCCAACAAACATCATCATTGAGAAGTGGAAACCCTGTTACAAAAAATAAAATGTTATGTAGTTAAAATAAAGAGGTGCCTGCCAACGGACTTCAGCAAGCTCATAAATTGCCACAAAGCTACTTACTGAAATAATGATGCACACCTGCACTTTGACTTACTGCCTGCCTGCTTGTGTGTCCAGGCTAGGTTATATAATGGAGAAAGTCTGACTGCAGGGCCCAGTTTTGAACTAGTCCACAGACAGGTCTTCTCAACATTTTGTGTAGCTCTATACCCAAATACATGGTGTTTGTGTAGTCCGTCGCAGCATCAAAGCATTGCCACAGAAAGTAATCCACATGTGCCCTGTTCTCTCATTTTCACCCTCTCAAATGCAGCAATACCTTCTCTGTGCCTCCATGGCTCTTTGACTCCAGCTTGGGGATGTCTAAGTGAGTGGGTAAAGAAACAAATGGATTTCCTAGGGTGTATGGGTTTGTAATGATGATGCAACACAGTAGGATAAGGTACATTTAGATATACAGAGTTCTGGTAAACAAGAAGTATGAGTCTGGATTTCTGAAAATATCGACCAGTAATTTCTGTGTTTGTTTCTGTATATGTGCAACCTGATAACTATAGAATACTTGACACTTTAGTTGTATTTAGTTAAAAAAAACTGTCATCAGAGTAAAACAGAGACTGTGATAGCACACACCTTTGAAAAGGTGTGTGCCTTCAGCAATAAAAGGGAATCATTTGCATACCCAAACAGAGTGGATTATATGGTCTTCCTGAATAACATAGGTAAGCAACACTACCCAAATATGATTCTGCCCTGTAAACACTGACTGTCTCAGAAACCAAAGAAAAAAGCCTCACATTGGTGGGCAAGCAGTGGGATGACTAGAACACAGAATATACCAGATCATAGTATTAAGATGATGTAGAAATTATGGGATGAGTCTGAATTGAGGGGGCTGGATGTAGGAGGACTGAAAAAAGTTATAAGACAAGACAGCTTTAATAATTTGACTCAAATAATGATCCATAGCTGGCTGTCAAGCTGGCCTCACAGCCTAATTGGACTGCATCTGTCGAGCCAAAAACTAATGTAAAAGCAGAGACCTCAGAATATGGGGGTACTATCAAGTACACCCAGAATGGATTTTTAGCAGTACATGTTAACCAGTGCAGGCTCACCAGTTGTTTCTCCACCTTTGCTTCAAACCTATACTAACTATGTCCAAAGAGGCCCTTAGTTTCAGTGGATCCACTTCACCTGATCACAAGTGTATACGAAGGGAATGGATGACAAATGGGTAGAGAAGGAGCAGAATAGGGCAAAGAAGGAGAGGAATAGAATCCAGGTGGTTAGTTTATGTCCTTAAGGAGCTAAGTTAAAGTCTGGTCGGTTCCCTTTATCCACTTTGCATCCCCTCTGCAATTAGAACCCAGCCTTCCCCTTTTCAATGCACCAGAGGAAATGGTACCCTTCTACAACACTGGTGTGGATGAGTCCTCCAGAATGGAAACATTTGAGCGGACGTGTGCTACACATGCTGCACTATGCTGTGCAAGAGGCTCCTCTACTAACTAGTCTTTCTCTCCGTTGGAATGAAGCCATCCTAGAGGTGAGTGAAATAGAGCATCTAAAGTTTAGGAGCAAGCATAAAGCGCTGATCTGGTGACAAAGGCTACTCTAGCTTAATACCAAAGTGGCAGTCAAGGTAAGCAAATCGGAGCCTCCTCTGCGAGCTGCCTGAATGCAACAAACTGGTATGACTTGGTGAAAGGCATGAAGGTAACAGAAGTCCCTGACCAATCTTTCATTGGCTGAGCTACTTAGAGACGATAAGTGTTCTCTTAAGTATTTAGCCAAGTTGAAAGAGACAGCTGCAGAGAAATGGACTGCTAATAGGGTTTGGCATAAGGGGTAGGATACCACCAATGCAAGTCCAAGGAGCTAAGCATTGCTAGCTGCCTTAGAGGAATGGCAAAGGCAGTTCCAAGGTCTCCCAGGTGGGACAGAAGAACACGGGAAGGAGTCCATTAACAAGGGCTACTCATGAAATAGGGCACAGAAATCCCCACCTTTAAAGGAAGGCGGTTGGTTAGATGTGGCAAGGAGGGTCATAAGAGACTGTTTCAACATAGATGCTCTGGTGCTGATAACTTCTATCGTTTCTCATACCTAGGTTCACACCTGTGGCCCAGAAAAGGTGTCAATGTTTTCTCTGCACTGGTGAGAGTTAGATTCTAAAATAGTCATATCCCTATGGGGATGGGCACAAAGTCACTGCTCTCTTAAATACTGTAGCGAGCAAGGCGATAGAGGAGAACAGTTTATAGTACCACGAAAAGTACCCCACATTGTCTGAGCATGGCCAGGAGTGATCTAGCTGATCCACTAGGCAGGTACTACTCCAGGCGAAGGACAACATTGAGAGGGTCCTTACAGGAGTTTGGCAAACTACATAAGCATGAACTACTTGCACCACAAAATTGCACCTGCTTATCAAAAGTTACGACTGTATTCGTAACACTGTTGAATTGATATTGAGACCTCAATGGCTCATAGCTCTCAAACCTACCAAGTGATACTGGGCCAGATGTACTAATGTTTTTTGTGGGCGCAAATGGGTTTTAGACCCATTTGCGACCACAAAAAAACGTGTGGCTCATGTACTAATCCTCTTTTGCGAGTCGCAAAACAATTTGCGGCTCGCAAAATAGGATTAGCGACTTGCTATTAGGAAGGGGCATTCCTAGGGAGTCCCTTCCTAATAGCGACTCCTGAAGCTATGTATGACTAAAACAGTCGCAGTTTACCACCCGCAAACAGGAAGGAGTCCCCAGGAGAGTGGCTCTCAAAATATTGTTTACGGGAAGGCAGTGGTCCCAGGGACCACTGCCTGCCCTTAAAAAATGAAACTAAAAAGTTTCATTTTTATTTTTTAAATGCATCCCGTTTTCCTTTAAGGAAAACGGGCTGCATTTAAAAACAAGCATTCGCAATACAATAGGTTTCGCATTTGCGAGAGTTTAAGCTATTGGCATTGTAAATAACAATGCCTTTTATTTGTGTTTTTAAAATCAAAACATAAATAAAAGGCAATGTCATTCACAATGGCAATAGCTCAAACTCGCGTAAAAGGGAGACCTATTGCATTGCAAATGCTTGTTTATCACTGCAAGCATGTCGAGTGACACAATTAAAATAAAAACATATGTAAAGTTACAGGCAAGCAACAGTAGGTACCACACTATAAAGTATTATTTAATATTGATTGAGTTGCTCTTCAATCAGCAATATTAATACGTTGTAGAGCAATAGAATACCATTCTTTTGGGAAACTGCAAAATAGAGAAATTAGATGTGTCAAAACATACAAGTTGTGTATTTCGGTTATATATTGGTATCATTCTGCTTAAAGTAGTTCACTGCCAGCATGTCCTAATTGTGAACCACTGACTGAGGCTACATGAACTATAGCCAGAGCCACTGGAATTATGGAGCAGCAGCGGGCTAATTTATGCGGCAGGGTTGACTAAATTAAGTGGTAAGAAAAGGCAAATTATGCAGCATGTGGTACATTCTGAGATAGTGTTCATTATTTTCTCATTTTTACATTTAACAGTGTCTAGGCATAGCTGCGCATCATTAGTGTTGGTTTAGCTCCCAAATATAGTAATAAGCAACAGAAAAGTAACCAGTGAAGCTATGCAAAGGGCACTGTGCAACAACATGTGTTTCTGCGTTTTTAGTAACTTTTGGACTGTTTGTGTGCAAAAGATGAAATCCTTCCAACACGAGTACAGTTTACTACACACCCAAAAGCTCTGGCGCAGAATCCCTGCACAATCACGGTCCACACATGACGTTTACTTTGATGTTGCCTACCGTCAGGGCACGTAGATTGTAACATCATGCATTGGTTCGTTCCCCTAAGCATGAAGGTTCGAGGGTGGATCACTATCGGTGACATGGCATTTAGCGGGTTAATTCGCATTAGCAATGGGTGCATTCTGGGACAATTAAATGACAATGGGCATGGCAGTTCAGATTAGGTTCTACTGTTACCAGTACAGTGAGTAGTGTGTCACTAGAAAACAAAACGCATGGGAACTGGTGTTGCAGGATGACTAGTGATTTCATTTTAATTACGCAGGTTTCTGTACTTTCACCCCGCTCTATATGTAGAGCAGCCTATTTCCCCCCACAGCACTTTATGTGCCAGAGAAACACCGCCCACCACGCACGCTGTGCACCCTCACCTGCTGTGGGTCAGGTGGCCAGGGTGCAGTAGCCCAGGGCTCTCGCAACCAGAAAGTTGAAATTGTGAAATAAGGGTCAGTCAGGGGCAGAATTTAAGTTCCCGTTAAGATGCAATAGAAATTGGAGGGGTGACAGAAAGCAAACACACAGACGGGGCAGCCGCGGGTCTCCTGGGAACGGTAGTTGTGAAGGTTGGACACCCTCTGGACTCTCCCCCGCCTGGAGTATGGAGCTCCCTGCTTCAACCAACTCCGGTTCACCGCACGCCAATACCCCGGGTTTTATCGGCCGCTCTCTACCTGCGATACAAGCGGTACCAGGGTCTGTTCCACAGAGCCGGTCTGGATTTCCAGCCCAGAGTCCGTGGTGAAGCCGGAGGAGGAAGATGAGGCGAACCCACTGCTGCTGCACGGTGAAGTGGCACGTCGCCTCCGCGCCGCCATGTACCGCTCCCCGGTGGCCTAACTAGGGCTTCCCAGCGCTGTACCCTGGGCTCCCTCCGGTAGTAAGCGCGCCTCTCCTCTTCCCAGCATGTGCAGCCGGAACAGCGAGCGCACCTCCGGCCAGCGAGCGACACGCACTGTGCCGGCCACCGATGGGGGAAGCAGCGCCGCTGTTGAGCAGTGTGCGCCTGAAAGAAAATAGTGCTCACCGAATACATAAAGCGGACCGTGTAACACCGCAAGTAAAAGGTCCAGTCGTTATGAGCGGTCACAAAAGGAGACAGGGTGGTAACAAAAAGGGACTAAGAAGACTCATAATCAATCAGAAGCCAGCGTTTACCAAGGACAATGGCACCAGCCAATGAAAAATATGGGCGGAGATTGGGCGAGGCTTCCACAGCACTTCCACAGCATACCCTACTACAGCATGCCTCGCAGAGCGAGCAGCGTATGCGCGCTGCAACGCTAGGCTCGACCTAAAAAAAATGCTTTCTTTAAAAGCAGTCCCAGACATGGTGGTCTGCTGACCCCAGCAGGCCACCATCCCTGGGAGTGCCAGCCATTCCCAATGGGGTCACAAATTGTGACAGCCTCATTAATATGCATGAGACATGCAATTAACAACCCCATTGGGAATCGCAAACAGTGTCTCAGACACTGTTGCGCATCCCAATTTGCGAGTTGGATATTGTGAGTCGCAAATGCAACGCAATTTGCGACTCGCAAATTGGTGCGTCGTACAGCTGGCCCTTAAAGTTTGGCAGACATTTACTCCTTCACAAACATGATAGATATTCCATCAACCTTAATACAAGTGGCAAAGGATATAATGCACTTGTAATAAGATGGACAGGATATCCGTCACAGTTGTGATGGCGTAACCCATCCCTCAAACTCTAAAATCTGGCCCTTTATTTTTATTTTATTTAACTGATATTCCAGGATATTAGCAGTTTGTTTGAACTAAAAACTGAATGCAGTTCATTCAAGATTGTGCATATGCTGGAATAACAAAATGGTCATTTACCAGTAGGAGTAGTTTTGCAGCTTGAAGAATTTTCTGGATTCCCATGCTGTGCATTATTCCGCCGTCTAGTGGTTGGGTCCGGAATTGTCTTTTTTTTTCTTGTTTTGGTCCCAGTCGACCACCATTTGGTGCCAGATACGTCCCCTGTGTGACGTCAGACGGCATCCTGGAGGTTGATGTGCGTGAGGGCCATCTTCGGATTCTTTTTTCTGTTCCTATTCTTTTTTGTAATCCTTGAGATGGTTATTGAGTAACTGATGTAGTCCTTTGCCTCCCCACCTGTTTATTTTCCTTATAGGGGAGGCCGGGTGGGTCGCAACTGAATCCAGAAAACTCTTCAAGCTGAAAAACTACTCCTACTGGTAAGTAACCATTTCGTTTTGCAGGGTGAATCCTTTTCTGGATTCACATGCTGTGCATTAGATTATGTAGCAGTTTCTCCCGTGTCTGGGAGGCTGTGGTGAAAAGAAGACATTGCAAACAGGTGTTGAAGCACCCTTTGTCCAATTTGAGCTTCCTTATTCATTTGTATATCCACACAATAATGTTTTGTAAGAGTGTGTGGTGATGCCCATGTTGCTGCTGCGGAAAATTGAGTCAATGGGTGCATTGGCCATAAAGGCTAGTGTTGCTCCTTTCTTTCTAGTGGAGTAAGCTGTTGGTTGAATAGATAATTCTTTCTTGGCATTGGTAAAACAAAATTGGATGGCTTGTACTATCCATCTTGCAATAGTTGCCTTTGTGACAGGTGAACTTGCGTTGGTATGTGCGTAGGCGACAAACAATTGTTTTGTTTTCCTGATCTGTTCTGTTTTTTGCAAATAATACATTAAAGCCCTCCTTACATCCAGGGTGTGGAGGCTTCTCTCTACTTTAGTCTTTGGGTTTTTAAAGAAAACCTTCAGGAGAATGTTTTGATTTAAGTGAAAATTAGATATCACTTTTGGTAAGAACTGTGAGTTAGTCTTTAAGATTACTTTATCCTGTGGATTTGTAAGTAGGGTTCTTGTATTGTTAACACTTGGAGCTCACTTACTCTTCGTAGTGATGTTATTGCAATGAGAAAGGCTTAGCCGTAATGTGTTTGAGGTCCGCTGTATGCATGGGCTCGAAGGGCTTTGCCATTAGTTGAGAAAGTACTGTATTTAAGCTCCATGTGGGTACTGGAGCTGCTCTTGGTGGGGCAATTATTATTCTCCTTCTAAAAACCTTTTGATTACTGATCTCGTAAAAAAGCTTTTGCATGATTTTCCTCTTGTGTATGCTACTAAGGCAGCAAGGTGCAGCTTTATGCTTGAGTAGTTGATGTTGCTATCTAAGAGGTAAGTAAGGCATGTAATAACCGTTTCTTGCGTGTTGATTGAACTGTTTCTTTTGTTAGCGGTGCACCATGTGGTATATCCATTTTGCTGTATAGCATTTTCTTGTTCACTGTTCCCTTACCTCTTAGAATTTCCATGGTTCGCAGAGGCAGATTGAGGTGCCCAAATTCTATGTATTCAGGCGCAAAACTGTTAGCTGTAGCGCTGCTGGCTCTGGGTGAAAGACCTGGCCCTGTTGCATTGTTAGCAGGTCCTTTTCTGCTTTGATCTTGATCATTTCTCCCCTGGATAGTTCTAGGAGGGTTGAGTACCAAGTTTGCCTTGGCCATTGAGGGGCAATGAGAATCATATTTGTTCCTGGAATTTTTGCTTTTTGTATCACTCTGCATTAGTGGTATTGGTGCAAAGGCGTAAGCAAATGTGTGTGACCAGTTGAGTGAAAGTGCATTTCCCTTTGAAAGGTGGTGTGGAAAACTCGAGGGAAAGGACTGGCATTTCTTGTTCTGCACTGATGCAAACAGGTCTATCACTGGTGTTCCCCAGATGTTGAACAGATAATGTACTGTTTTCTGCTTCAACTCCCATTCGTGGGAGCAGTTGTTCTTTCTGCTCAGCTGTAATGTTGTCTACTCCTGGTAGATGTACTGTCTGTAGGTTTATTTTGTGAATTATTGCCCATTGCCAGATTTCCTGTGCAAGATTGCTCAGGGGAAAGGACCTTGTCCCCCCTATTTGTTCAGATAGAAAATTTTCGTTGTATTGTCTGTTTGGATTAAGATGGTTTTCCCCTGAATGTGTTTCTGGAATGCTTGAGTTCCAGAAAGACTGTTTTCATTTCCAAAAAGTTGATGTGCTTTGTGGAATCCTGTTCGTTCCATTGACCATGAACTTTCAGCTGGTTGACATGCGCTCTCCAACCGTTGAGGGAAACATCCGTGGTGACTGTCACAGATGGAGTTGGGTTCCTGAAAAGTCTACCCTGTGCCATGTTGTTGGATGCCCACCATTGTATCTCTGCTTGCACTCTGTGTAACAACCACTAGATCCTCCCAACTTCCTGTGGCTTGAGACCAGCTGTTACTAAGCCATTCTTGGAATGGGCGCATGTGTAGGCGGGCATGAGGGATAAGTGGGATGCATGATGCCATCATGCCCATTAGTTTCATGACCTTCCTCACTGTCAGAGACTGACCCCTCTGGTAGAGGGTTGCTTCTTGATGGATTGCTTGTATCCTGGTCTCTGTGGGGTATGCCCTTGCTTTCGCTGTATTCAAACTTGCTCCCACGAAGTTTTCTTCTCATTCTGGTGTTGTTGAAGATTTTTTGTGGTTTATCGAGAAAAAGTGTTTGGATCGTCTTTTGAACATGATTGTGACATGTTTGTTTTGAATGTCCCCTTATGAGCCAGTTGTCTAGATAGGGGTAGACGTGGATTCTCTCTCTTCTGAGGTGTGCCACCACTGCGGCTAGACACTTTGTGAACAACCGTGGAACTGAATTTATTCCGAAAGGAAGTACCTTGAATTGGTAGTGTGTTCCGTTGTGCAGGAATCTTAGGTACCTCTGTGTCTTTTGTTCATGGGGATATGTAAGTAGGCGCCTTTGAGGTCTATTGTTGCCAATTAATCCCCCTTTTGAATTTGTGGGATTATTTCTTGGAGGGTTCACATTTTGAAGCGTTGTGTTAGTATGAACTTGTTTATGAATCTCAAGTCCATGATTGGTCTTAAGAGTTTGATCCTATTTGGGTATTAGGAAATATGGGGAGTAGTTTCCTGTGAACCATTCTTGTCTTGGTACTTTTTCTATTGCCTGTTTTAGGCTTCGTTCCCTGATCTCTGCGTTTAGCAGCGTTTGTTCTGATCTCCTCAATTTCCTTCTCTTTAGTGGGTTTGCAGGTGGTATCTTTGTTAGCTTTGTGCAGTACCCGTATTTTACCAAATTTAATATCCAATTGTCTGTTGTGATTCTTTCCCATGGTCTGTGGAAAAAAAAGGATATTCTTCCCCCCACTCGTGTCTTGTGTGGGTCCTTCTTCATGATCGGGTCAGTTTGACCCATTTCCTCTCTCTCTAGAGGATGGGCCTCTTCCTCTGCCATTGCCTTTTCCTCGAAAGGGCTGCTTCTGTTGTAGTTGTCAACCTTGATAGCTTGACTGTTGACCCATTTGTTGACTTGGGTTCTGCCCTTGAGTTTGTTGTGACATCTGCTGTCCTTGACCAAAGGTGCCTCTACCTGTGGGCTTTCTGTTATCGAATCCCCCTTTTCTTAGGGAACCTCTTTGCTGCAGGGCCCCCATTGCCCTTGCTGTTTCATTGTCCTTCTTTATCTGTTGAAAGGATTCATCTACCTCTTTGCCAAACAGTTCTTCTCCAATGAATGGCCTAATAATGATGGAGGTTTGAACTTCCTACTTAAAACCTGAGATTCTGAGCCAGGAATGTTTTCTCAGGATTGTTCCTGTACGCATCGGCCCACTAGCAGTATCTGCTGCATCCAAAGCTAACTTCAGACAGGTGTTTGCCACGTTTTTCCCCTCCTGGACAATAGATCTTGACCTCTTCTTGTCCTCCTCAGCGAGTTTGTTCTAAATCTCCTCTATTTCATCCCACTGTTGGTGGCCATATCTATTTAGTAGGGCATTTGAGTTAGCAATACGCCATTGTGTTGCTGCCTCCTTTTCCATCCTTCTCCCCACCATATCCATCCTCTTACTTTCTTTTTCTGGTGGAGGCCCGGTGTTGGAGACTGCATTTGCTCTCCTCCTGGCTGTGGTAACAATATTTGAGTCAGGTACTGTACTTCCCTGAATATATTTAGGGTCCTTTGAGGAGAGTTTGTACTTTCTCCACTGTGGGGATTACCCCCTTGAGGCTGGTTCCTTGAAGGCTTCTTTGCCTTGATCCAGAATACTAGCAGCATAGGAAGGTATTGTGTTCCTTTTGTAGCTGGTGCACAAGAAACATGTGTCCCCTTTGTCTTCCTCTAAGGGTACACCAAATTGATTTGCTGCCCTTTTTACAATGTCATTATAGAAAGCTATGTCATCTGGAGGTAAAGCTTTTGAAAGGTAACGGCAAATTTCCTCTTCTGGGCTCTCGGTGTCGAGGTCATTCCACGTATCCTCAAAAGTTTCGGAGTTTTCCTCTTCTTCAGCTATGTCTCTGTATTCCTCAGATTCTTCGCCTCGAGGTTCAGGGGTTGTATGGAAGTCGAAGATACCTTCTTCTACTCCCTCGGCGTCTTCTGCCTCTTCTGCGTCAACGTTATCTAGTTCGGCAGCCAGTGTCTTTGGGATTTGAAAATCCTTCAGTGAGGCATCAAAGTTCTTTTGAAGGAGCGTTGCCATTTCCTCCTCGAGTCTTTTACTTTTGACCGAGATTTTCCCTCCTCGATAATCTTCAGTTGGGTTCCTTTAATCACGGCTGACCCTCGATCTCCTTCTTGCTCGGCGTCGGGGCTGCCTTGTGCGCATTATGTTCGTGGCCCTTCGGCTCCAATGGATCTTTATGGTGTCTTACCTTCTCCGTCTTCTTTTTCGGATCCCTTGCCTTCTTCTCGTCGTGGATTTTTTCGGAGTCTCCTTGTAGGATCTCAACGTCCGATCCCTCGTGCGTCGACTCCGGTGGTGCTCCATGTTCTTCCTCATCGTTAGAGAAACCCAGGTCTCTCAGGGAAGTTTTCTTTGTTGTCTGCGACATTGTGGCATAGTTGACCTGTCTTTGATATCAGCGTGTCCTCAGCATCTTCGTCAGGCTTCACAGTCCTTGTCCTGATGATCTTCTGGCAGGCAAAGGTTGCAAACGTCGTGTGGGTCACGATAAGCGTACTTGTGGTGTCACTTGGGGCAGAACTTGAAGGGGGTATTCTCCATGACCCCTACCTCGCCATTTGTGGACCGGAGTGGTCCTCTGGTGTTAAACCGAAGCTTTGCTCCTGCCTCCGGTTAAGACGTTGATGATCGATGATATTTCTCGGCAATCTTCTTCTTTTTAGAAGTTTTTTGGGGAAAAATCCTAACTTTCTTCGGAGCTTCCCGTCTTGCTTCCAGACCCAACGGCAGAAAAAAGAATCTGAATATGCCCACCATGCACGTCGACCTCCAGGATGCCGTCTGACATCACACAGGGGACGTACCTGGCACCAAATGGTGGTTGACAGCGACCAAAACAAGAGGGGGAAAAAACCAAAAACAAATTCCGGACCCAACCATTAGATGGCGGAAAAATGCACAGCATGTGAATCCAGAAAAGGATTCACGCTGCAAAACATTTTTCCCTTCCCTCCATTAGCAGACACAATCCATTAAAAAAAAACACAACACATGTACCCCTTTCCGAGTACGGTATGGTGCATTTTGAAAGACATTACTATAGTATGCATTTTGCATTTAAGCGCTGGTACCTTCTTGCTATGAATTCAAAGAATTCTGAGTAAGGCCGAAGCCTGATTGAGTTTCTGAGCTTTAACAATGGTAGTATATTTGTGGTTCTACTGAGGTTATAACAGGTGTGTGTTTTTTTGAAGAATGTTTTTATTTAGTTATATTCAAATGATACTACAAGACTACCAGCTGTACAAAGCATGATATAAATTCAAAGCTTGTCAACGTCCCACACACAAAACCTGTGACCCTTTTTCTCAATCCTCGTTAAGTACATTAATAGTAGGATCGTAAGCAATGTTCCCCTCTTCCCCATTTTCCATGTCATAATGTGATCTCAATCTCCCTCACACCTTCGCAAATGTGTGAGGCAACTTGTACACCATCCTTTCTACCACCATACAGAACTCGATGCCAGACAACCAACTGGTGTGTTTTATTATTCAATAGGTTGAAATGTTATGGAGTTTAGTAGGTATGGCTTGACTATTGCCAGGCAATCTGATAAGTGTATTAACAAGAGTTAGTAGTGGTGACGGAGAGGCATGATATTTATTTACTGCCCTATCCAGACTCTGTTGAGTGGGAGTAAGGAGGCCTCTTTAAAATGTTCTATTGTTTGTGTGGATTGGTGTATGATGGAGTAGTAAGCACAGTGATACCCAAATATATGGCATGGATGTTCTGTGATAGACGTGTAGCGGGTTTTCTGTCTAGTGCAATGTACTGAATGTTTTTATGTGTAGTTTCCAAGTGGTACATGCTGTTGTTATGTGATTCATATTTGTAAAGTGCCAATTATCAATATTATAGCTTAGTAGAACATTCTCTAACTAGGTGCCCCTTTGTGTGTATCTGAGAAGGTTATTATTGTTAGTGGAATAGTCATCATTTAATAGTGTTGTGACCTTACATATTCCAAGCTTTGGGCCATACTATAATCCCACCAGCTTTCCTGGGTATCAATTTCATCCCAGTTACATACGAATACTGCAGAGTGTAGTAATACCTGAAGAAAAAACCCAATAGGAATTCTAGTTAAGGAGGTGAGAATGAAATACAACATGTATTATAGAAAAATTGTGAAAAGTTATGTTCCTCCCCAAATCACCACAGGGCTTGTAGTGAGGCTGTGCTATGTTGGATGTTTTATATATTCTAACTTGTTCTGTTAGTGTAATTTTTTAGTGGATTGGATGTTTTGAACATGTTAGAATCCAAGTCTATGGCATATCTGCTCAGTGTTGTATGCATCTGCAGTATTTATGCAGCAAAATCAAAATTATTTAAATTGTCAGAACCTATCTTTCCATATGTTTCATTAAATGAATGATGCTCATGACAGAGGCTTTCCCTCTGCAATCTAGAAAAAACAAACTCAAAGCATATACATAACTCCAGCAGTATATACAGCACTGTCACACAGGGATTTTTCTAGACACAACCAAGGGCGCAGAGGTGTGAAAGAAGCTTTTCCTTGGGGATGTTAACATGAGCAAGTCATGGAATTCACGAACTAAATTCAACTGCATCCCTTTCATACAGGTTCACAATTTAAAAGTCTCAGAATATTATTATGCTTCAAAGAGAACTACACAGATGCATGGCTTGATTCAGATTTACCACGGACTACCCTACATTTCAATAACCTTTTGCTCACCTTTGCTGCGATGATTATTAATTCCTGATCCTTCTGACCTAGGCCAATCTCGCCCGTGCAACTCTTCATGTTGAATTTGAAGGAAAACATCTGAGCGAATGGCAGGATAACAGTCTGTGAAGGGAACATAAAAGGATTATGCAATATATTGCGCTTTACTTCTTACGAGTAACACATATCAATACAGAATTTGATAATAGGCTCTGCAGAGTTAATATAATACACAGGATCTTTTAGAGCATGGTGTCTTAAGCCATTACTCGAAGCAGCCCCAATGATCCTTCAATAAACAGAATTGGATGCTACCTCCATATTCAACTTTACACCGTAGTCATGATATAAATAATGTATTTGACCCACTGAGGCCTTTCCCCATTGGCTGGATAAACTTTAGCAAGGGTAAGGTCTACACCAAAGCTTCTAGGCAACAGTACATACCCGAGGGGTGTTCACTGAGACCTGTTCTTGGGTTTGTTTCTTGTTCATCCCATGCGTTGACCTCTTCATTGTTATTAACCCAGCCGGAAGGGTTAGGATCGTCAACATGGCAACCTGTCAGTGAAATGACATAATTGCACAATATATTAGTGTTTTGGGTGCAATGTGTTTAATTTGCTCTCTTTTACATTGGCTTGCTTAATTCAAAGCGCCTCAAAAATAAGAGGTTATAAATCAGTATTGAGGAAAAACTGCGCTCACTGCAAAAATGGGGATTAGCTGCCTGTGTGTAAGACAACTTAAACTGCAACACATTAGGATGCTAAATATGAACTTTTAAAAGAAATACATTCAATGGTATGTCTGTGAC
This sequence comes from Triturus cristatus, assembly GCF_964204655.1. Taxonomy (NCBI): domain Eukaryota; kingdom Metazoa; phylum Chordata; class Amphibia; order Caudata; family Salamandridae; genus Triturus; species Triturus cristatus. The sequence continues at coordinate 74,604,544 of NC_140582.1, read as the reverse complement.
ACAGATGGCTTAAATTATCAACCAACCAGGTGCCTTCCATCTGCAGATTATATAAATAAAACTTTGAGCTATATTTAAAATTTGGCAAACTGGTTCTCACTCAAAAATGTGAAGGGTGCCTGTTTGACGATCACTAAAATGCAATTGTAATATGGCGGGCTTGACACCTGCCATGTTTTTGACAGAGTACCACGTTTGCCAAACTCTAACTAATGCCCTTTGTCTCCCTCAGGAAATCCATAAAGTACCACTGACAGAGGTGGCTGATGAATTTACCATGCTTTTACATGGTCTGTGATTCTGATTGATACAGTCCCAATGTTTGTTCTATCTGTTGTATGTTCTTTTATTTGTGGGATGGTTTACTGTGCACTAAAACCTCTCTGTAAGTACTCTAAATAAAAAAAGTAACTTAAAAAATAAAGTGGGCAAGACAACGGAATGGCAGGAGTACTGAACAGAGGAAAGACATAGCCTTGGAAAAGGGTGTAGCCTAGGAGAAACGACTGCTGGGGGTTCTGGGTCTTGAAACTAGATCACCAGAAAACTGCTGGTTGAAATGGGAGGTGTAGAGGTCTACTTCTGAAGGCCCAGGAGGAACCTGGCTCTAACAGTGTGCCTTGCTACCCAGCAGATCCAAAGGTCTATTTCTTGGATTGCCACATCCCAGATTGTTGATCCGGCAACTTGAGGCAGTTGATTTGGGAGGAGGGGAGGGCAATTTTCATTGCCATTAGTGCTATGTCTGTTTTATCCGCTGTACTCGTATTTTCGAGAAATTTTAAAATGTTCCAAATTCTCCACGGAAACATTGTAAATAAAACTAAAATACAGGCGTACAAAGGTTACTTTGCAGTTGTAAAGCTGTTATTCACAAACTCACAGGGTTTGCAACCACAAAATACATTTCAATAATATGCTAAACCCATTTCAAGAATCAGAACAGTTCTTTCTTACTTCAAAAAGGGTGTTTGCCACTCTTTCTGAATCATAAAAGGCAGGGTGTGTGAAAGGGCCTCCCAATATTAGTTGGGAGTCGCAAAAGTAATGTATTAATGGTTCGTGAGCTCAATTGAGGTTGCAAACTATTGATCAGTTACTGACACAGAGCTGGGGTGGTGACTGGTTTGCAAAGAGGAAGCTATTCATTTTGACCTACAAGAGCTCTACCCATGGGAATCGTGGCGAGTGGGCAGGGCTCCAGAGGATCACAGCACGCTCATCCCTGAAGTCTTTTCAAATAAACATTTTTTTAACCATGTTATTTTTAATGATTTTCAGAACTGTGAAGCATTACAGATGCTCACTTGCCACATGAACATAATTCCTGTTTTCTCTTCATTCTACCTAACAGATCCGCAACTCCCCCCCCCCCCCCCCCCCCCAAATTAACAGTATTTCTGCCTAGAGTATATTCAATGTCTATATCCCCTTCAAATTTGCTTCCCGGTAGGTATAAGCCCATTTCTGTAATAAACACAAATACAATACGCTATTTAGTTTCTTAGAAAGGAGTCAGATACTTCTTCTCAGTTTTAATACATAAGAGGTTCACAGCAAGTAATCTTGGGACATAAGATAGGGCTGGTAGTTTTTCTGGTAGGTAAGTAATCAGTTGAGCCCACACTACTTTCAAAATGTTCGTCATGGTCATGTAGGTCTCCTGAACATTTTTCGATTGCCATGATGTGAATAATGTTATATAGCAGCTTGTAACAGGAGGGGCATCTTTCTTTATCCATAAAGAAGCTAACAAGACTTTCGCCACCTACAAGCAATCATTCTGTCCACCTTAGTTTGGTGCTCTAGCTAGTTAGCCCGCAAGCTTAGTATTACAAAATCGACCTTGCATGGTAGTGGGTACCCAAGTGTTTTCATGGCTACAAAGACTTCTTCCCAATAGGGTTTGATATGTGTGACATGGATCTCATTCCGCGTCACAGACCCTTCAGAAGTGTGCTCTAATTTGCGGGTGCATTTTATTACTTTTTAAGGCGTGGAAGTGCCAGCTAAATATCTCTTTTTAGTGCCCCTTCTCTGCCAGTTATATAGATATACCACTATTGACCTTCTGTGAATTCTCTTCCTTTTATTCGTTGCCAATAGGACCTTAGGGTGACTGGATTTTTAGATATCTTATCTACCAATATGCTTTAAAGTGTAGTTATTGTCCATCTAGTGCCCTGTAAATTTCTCTGAAGAAAATGTGGTAATTTGGTTGCCTGTCACAGGTGTGTCTCCCACTTTTAAGGTGGTTCCGGTCGGTGTGCTGAGGTCAGGATTTTGTGGATGGTCTGCTTTAGCTTTCCATACCAGGTTCCAAACTGCCCTGCCAGTGGTAGTGCGGTCCATATGTGTTCAGATTTTATCAGTCTAAGAGACCATCCCATTAAGCCCTTCAATTGTACAGCTTTGTAGTATGAACTAAAGTCCAGAAGTGCTAGTCCACCCTCTATTTTAAGATTTACACAAAGTTCTATCTGCGAGCCTGGCCGTAATCCCATGTCATATAACTGTAGGGTTGAGGACTTAAGTAACAAACTCTTTATGGAAAATTATAGGTAGGGCTTGGGCCTATTTGAGGGCATGTGGTAGCAAATGTATTTCAACAGAATTAATCCTATCTATCCATGATGAAGTGATGTCCACCTACAGAAATTGTCGTACAATGATGTAAGCCACTTAGGGCTATTCGCTTTATAGTGATCAGCTGGTTTTGGTGAAACGTGTATCTCCAAATATTTGATTACATGTGATACCCAACGGTATGAGAATTGGGCTTTCCTTTCTTCCAGCTCATCTGGTGGTAGTGTTAGGCTGAGCACTCGTTTAGTTGAGTTTATATACTGGGGAAGGAGCCTTTTGGATTTACTACTGTCAGCACAACATCATTGGCAACTAACATTACCTTAGGTGAGTCTCGCCTAAAGTCTATTTCCTGAATTCCCTGGCACACCCTAACTTTTGCTGCAAAAGGTTCTTTGATCAATGAGAACAGTAAGGTGGTCAGCGGGCAGCCTTGTCGTCTTACCCCTGCACAGGTTAAAGGAAGATGATACTCTGCCATTTATCCCTAACCTTGATGTAGGGTTATGGTAGCTAGCCAAGACCTTCAAAATAAATGTGGACCCAAAACAATTCAACATTGATACAAACAAGATGTGGTATAGGGTTCTTGATTGGCATCGATAAGTTAAAGTGCAGTGTTAGGGGTCAGAGGAGATCTCCTCCTTGCCTGCGTAGCACAGAGGCTTTTTCCCCTCTGTCCCTGTCTGGTGAAAAGAAATTACTTTAGGGAATTCTCGTGCGTTGCAAAGAAAAGGAATGATCAGGTCTTGCTCCAGGCAACATGGACAATGCAAATCGTAATTTCAAGTGTGGTAGGCTCTTGCCCTGATTCACTCAGATCTTGGCTCCACCCTTGCTGTCTATCCTTCTTAATCACAGTTGGACCCTTTGGGTGTCTGTTTTACTACGATTTCTGAGTCTCAAACACATAATTATTTACCTCCTTGCTAACAGTTTCATTGTTTGTCTCTAGCCTGTCATCTTTCCTTCCTCCCACTCTTCCAATTTCCAAGAGTCCAGTCTGAAATTCTGGGCTTTACACTCTTCTACTAGGCCAAATTAGTTTGCCTTGGGCAATCTACCTAAGCAATATTGGAAAGATGTGATTAGAAGAACCAAAATGTTCAACAGCTGAAGTTGGTGAGTTTTATGCTATGTGCTTATTTTATAAAACCCAACATTGCCATACATGGTTTTCTGGGGCTAAAAGTTCAGCACACCAGTTTTCAAGAACATGTGAGAGACGCAGCCCCCTTCTGAGTTTGATCGGGTGGCTGGCACTGCTACATACCTTCTGAACCCATCCACTTCTTTGGTCTTTCTTTTTTTAGAAATGCATGTCATAAAATTACTTGGACAGCTGAACGCTGTTGTTGAGCTGGTATGTACCACAGGAATCAGGCTACCAGTAAAGACAGGATGCATTAGGGCAGCACTTTTAGACAATACCAAGAGTGTTTCAGCTAACTCTTTTATGCACTGCAAGCCAATGAAACAAAGCAAATATGGCAGTGATATGGGCTTGCCTTCCTTTGTCTGATTAAAACTGCTGCTATGTTCTAAAAGTACTGCAGATGTGTCAGCAGTTTGTGTGTCAGTTCCAATGTACATATAACATTACACAAGTCCAACTGTGACAGAAGGACAAGAGAGGTTACCAACCATTTGCCTCACTTGCAGGTAGCACCTTCCTGAGTGAAGGTGGTAATGGCAGACTATTATCTGTGCAGATCTGATCAAGTTACAATTGATTCATGAATGTATGGACTATAATGTAAACTTTTAAAAGTTTATTCAAATCTCAGGTATGGGCTGAGGACATAGAATCCACATATGCTGATTCTATGAAGCCATCATCTAATACTATTGCAATGACAAAAGGCATTTATTGCCCCATTTTATTAGCAAATTCAGCACAGAGATCACATTCCAGACACAGCTAAACTACAGCATAGACCTGACAGTCAGCAGTGAATGGGGCCAAAATCAGCATCCACCAAACACCGGTTTATGTTGGATGAGGGTACCAGAGACCACTGAAAGCACAATATGGGACTAATAAAAGAGTTACAGATTTTGGGCACATCATTTGGTCCTTACTAGACTGGATATGAGCGAGACTGAATAAAGGTTATATTTGTAGTAGCTTTGAAGGACAAATGGACATTATGTACATTTCACAGAAACAACTATGCCCCGGTAAATAAATGGGTTAAAACGACCAATTATTTTAATATTTATATTTTGGTAAAAGGGTTTTGTAAAAGACAAAAAAAATTTAACGTATGACCGCTTTCCTTGTATTCACTCCAAGAGAGCATCTTCACTATGGAACTAATGCAAAGATGGTTTCTTCTTGTACACTGAACCCACAGATGGTGGGGACATGTAGGCAAGTCAGGGAAAGCACTGTTACTTTCCCTCACTAGTATTAGACAGGCAACAAATCTTCAGTCTACTTCGAAAACCAGAAAAGAACAAAAGTAAGAGAAATTATTATTATTATAAAATCTGTTTGTTCCTCCCAATCAAGCATAGAAGTAACAATTTCTCTTACGCACAGATGCCATTTTGATTTGAATTCTTCTTTTGATCTGTAATTGACTGACATAATCCTTGACTTTTTATTTGTTCCCACTTGCATCACTATTTACCTGGATTTCAAGCTTACAACAAAGGTCCTGTATTTTGATTACAAACACAATGACCTGATATCTTTTAACATTTTATTAAGGAACCATTTGAAATGGTGGGCCACTTCCAGACCTGGCACAGCAAGCACACACATCTAGTGCTTTTCCTTCGGTTCGCTCAGCTTGGACTTTCTTTCCAATACATACTTCACTTAGTATTGAAGTTGGAGAATAAAACGATTAAAGCTATTTTTATTTGGCTTCAAGGGATGAGCAGATTTACCGAGGCAGTTTTGTGTATTAAAAAAAATGTTCCTAGATGAATTTCAAGTGCTTTAGGCAGTTTTGAAAAATTCATACATAGGATTATAATTCAGAAAATACTGTGCCAGTTAGGCCAAGGGTCAGAAAAATAATAGCAATAATGATGGCTGCATTTACAAAGGTAATAGGTAAACTATGCTAGCAAGTTATTTTAGAACCCATCGAACAATTGGCAGCATTTGGTTTAGTTATAAAACTTTGAGATCCAACATATTTTCACAAGAGTATGAGAATCTGTCACCTCTGCAAAAGATTGATAAAAGTTGGTAAATAATGCAAATGCTTTCAATATGCCTAACTGGTCCTCTTAGCACCAGGTGAATTCACACTCAAATCCAAGCACCCAACATTATTACATTGAACAATTTGTACAGATCTAATCACTGGATATTTGATAACTTCTGCTGTCTCCTACTGAGCTTCCCCAGTGTCTGATCATGGGTTTCTAACATGCACAAGAGTACATTTGCATCACCTTTCTCTCCTGCCCTTCTAAATCCTTTTATCATTTGTATCACGTCCACATTTTCCTAGACTTTATGTACATTTCAGCCCTGCTATAATATTTTCTCTATTTTTTTGTTAGTGCTATATCTAATGTTTGACTCAGTAATGCTATTGTCCATTCAATGCTGTTCAAAGATTTCACTGGATGGAGACTGCACTGTATAAGACAATTCTTAAGAAAATAAGTAAACTTTTGTTTAGGCAACAGAATTGAAATTCTAACACGCACTTAGTAGAAGCTGCATTTCATTTTTTTTCCCTTTAAACAAACAGTTTCTCACCAGAACTCCTTCACTGTTATTGGTTGGCCAAGGACCTGATGATTTGGGAGAAACAGTTAACCAAAATGCTTCAGATATTGAAAATATTCTTAGTTTTTCATAGAGAATTTATCATTTGTTCCTCGCTTTTAATATATTGTTGCCCTCTTCATCAGAATTTACCTCTGGGCATGCCTCAGTATAAATGAACTGAGAAATCTGTAGGGGTTTCCCGACCTATAGCCAAACTGCAAAATTTTCATCATCCACCAAAAAGGTATCTACTGTAGGCAGAGCTACTAGAATTCTGTGACAATAGTGAGCCAATTTATGTGGCAGGTTTGACAACATTTCGTTATTTTGCCATTTTAACTCCTATTAATACTGTCTGGGCAAAGCTGTACTTTATTAATACAAGTTTTACACCTAAATAAATCAATGAGCAAGCGAAAGGCCAACAGTTAGCCTTTACAGAGGAAGTGCTATTGCGCTGAACCAATTTTCGCATTTTTTAGGTCGAACCCAGGTGTGCATGCGCTGCCTCTCAACATGCCGTATTTCGTCTGGGGGCTTACAGCCCGCCTCCAGTTTCTGATTGGCTTTTATCAGTGTCCTTTAAAAAACGTTGCTTTTAATTGGATAATGGTTCCTGCTTGTCCCATCTTTTTTCTCAATTGTTGACTCCCATGGATCGCCCCCAGGACGAGTCCTCTTCTATTTGTGCTATTGTATGTCCTGTCTTTGTAATGTTTTTTTTAGGTCTCGCTGAGTCAGCGCGCATGCACTGCTCGGAGAGACTTTAGTAAGGGCTATAAAAAATGCTGCCGCCGGCTACAGCTTGCAGTGCACGGGCGCGCGCTTCAGCAGAGGCGCCATAAGGCGTGATTACTGCTGTGCGTGCACCACTCGCGCACATGCACTGCAAGCTGTGGCCGGCGGTAGCATTTTTAGCTTGCTAATCGCGGCACCGGTGCTTTACTTTTAACATTAAAAGTAAAGCGCCGGTGCCGCGATTATAGCAAAAGTAGAGAAATAGAAACAAACATCTATTTCTTTACTTTAGCTATAATCGTGGTACCCGCGCTTTACTTTTAATGTTAAAAGAAAAGCGCCGGTGCCGCGATTATAGCAAAAGTAAAGAAATAGAAACAAAAATCTATTTCTTTACTTTTGCTATAATCGCGGCACCCGCGCTTTACTTTTAATGTTAAAAGTAAAGCACTGGTGCCGCGATTAGAAAGAAAACAAGCATTGGCATAGCCAATAGGTCTCGTCTTTGGGACCTTATAAGTGTTTAGCCATGCAACAGTTGCATAACTAAAAACTTATAAGGTCCCAAAAGCGAGACCTATTGGCTATGCCAATGCTTGTTTACATTGACACCGAGTACTTCCAGCTCAGCACGCAGCGATGCTGCGCTTTACCTTTGAGTATGGCGGCCGCGCCTTTCTTTTGTTCTGCATGGCGCGGCTCGCCCACCTTTATTTTTATTAATTTTGAAGAGACTTTATCACTCAGCGCTGCACCAGTTTCAAGAGCCCCAAACTTTATCTACTCGTTTTTGCAGTATTGTCACTCTTCAGCACACTGTGAAACCTCTGCATCATTCCACATTACTGTCCTGCCCATGTGCTGGTGTGTTTACGCGCCCCGCATTGCTCTCTTGCGTGTTTCTGTTTAGATTTTTAAAATAGAAGGCAAACTCGGTCTAAGTGCCTGTGCCTGGGAGTGTTTTACATGAGCACCAGAAGCAGAAAGAGATTAAGTGATGTGCCTGGAACCTGAGAATGTGGAGTTGACGCCAGAACTCAAACGAGGTCCTCCTGTTCTAGTGTCTGCAGTCCTGACTGCAAGGCCATATGCTCTTTCTCCATCTCTTACCGTATTCCTAATTTCGTCTGTGTTCTTCTACTCACCCTCACCCTCACAGTTGCCTCAACCAGTCCTCGGAGCCTCTTTCCAGTTGATTTTCATTCGCTAACAATTTGTTGCGAGAACCATTCATCTTTTACTGTGAGAAATGTTAGCTTTAGGTTGAAGTTGGCCTTCATTATTAACGCCGGATCAGCAGACGAAGATTGCTCTGCTGGCAAATAATCAATCTTTATTTGTTGTACAATGACTTTGCTTTACCCTCTGGCATATGTAAACATTCAAGTTTAAATGTTGAGAAAAACATTTTCTTTTCTTTTTAACTTTGCCACAAAATCCAGGGGATGCTTGTTTGATCTTTGTGGCATTCAATTAACAACTTAGTTGATATGAAGATGTCTATTGCGCCCTTCAGCTTTCTCTTGGGCGAGTTTTGTTTTGACATCCGATTTTGTAGTTAGTTGGGCGCGTTTATTTACGTAGTGCCAAAAGCCGGCCGTACAAATGCAGAGAGGCGCTAAGTGGTCTCTAAATTCATCTAGGTCAAAATCTGACTAGACTTTCACAATCCTCTCACATGCAAAGAGTGTGCTCCTGAAAAACTGTTGTGGTCTAGTGCAGTTTGCCATAGCAAAGACCACTGACTCAGACTCATTGTCAGTGAAATTGCTCTCCCTCCCTCGCAGCTCCACCATTAAGTGAGGCCTTCCCCCAGCCCCTGCACTCTCAAGTGTTGGTGTTCAAGGCCCTCCTCCATCCGCAGGTTTCACCTGCGCCTCATCCCTGGTGGTCCAGTGGGCCTCTGTCTCCATTCTCTCGCTCCGCTTTTTCTCTTTTTTTCCCTCACTTCTATCTCCCCCTTCACTCTCCTTCTGGGTCTTTCCTCCATTTTCTGTCGTTTTCCCCTCATTTCAAGCTCCCCCTTCACTCTCCTTCTGTGTCTTTCCTCCGTTTTGCACTTGTTTTTTACCCTCATCACAATCTCCCTCTTTTACTTTCCTGTGTCCTCTGTGTCTTTCCTCCACTCTTTCTTGCACTTTTGCTGCCTTATTTGCACTTTTCTCTCTCTTTTTGCCTTTTTCCCTTTTTCAGCATATTTTTCCCCGCGGCTGCTGCCCCCGCGGCCCCTCCCCCCAGTATGACCAGTGCGACTGGCCCAATCCAGCTCCCCTTCCCGCTCCCTCCTCCCAGCAGTCCAGCCCTCACCGACCTCTACTTAATCGCGGGCGCGCCGCCGGGGTGCCAAAGGCAAGCCCGTCTGCGCCCGTTCGTGACCCGACTGCGACCAGCGCCAGGAACCCTGGATCTCAGCACCGCCAACGCTACGACCCAGCCGCACTCCACGCTCTCAACCCAGGTTGCAACAACAACTGCAAGCTAGCATCACCAGCCACACCCACGGACCCTTCAGCTGTCACCGCTGCCGGCACACCTGCAGCACCACCAAGACCACTGACCCAGCGCAATCCGCCCGCAAGAACCCAACCCAACCGAAGACCCTGCAATGCATCCTCCTGAATGTCCGATCCCTCCACAAACACGCCACCGAAATCAGGGACCTCCTCGACCGCACTACCCCGGACGTAGCATTTGAACCAACACCACCTCGGGACCGGACATCACCATCGCCATTCCCCAAGCATACAAGATCTCTAGGAAGGACCGCCCCACCCGCCCGGGAGGAGGAATCGCCATCGTCCACAAATCCACCCTCCGCCTGAGCACACTCCCCGACGAGACCACAGACCTGATGGAACACCTTCACTTCAAGATATTGGCCAGTCCTACCTCCACCCTCTGAGGAACCCTCATCTACCAACCCCCTGGACCCCGCAGACTTTTCGCCAACTCCATCACGGACATCATCTCCCAGCATGCCATCGCGTCTACCAACTACACCCTACTGGGAGACCTCAACTTACACCTCGACAACCAACTGTACCCCAACTTCCACCTCGACAACCAACTGGACCCCAGCACCACATCCCTCCTGGACAACCTCCACAACATTGGACTCCTCCAGATCGTAACCGAACCCACGCACTCAGCAGGACGCACCCTTGACCCCCTCTTCACAACAGGAAACTCCATCACCTTCAGCCACACCACCAAACTCCCATGGACTGACCATCGATGCGTACACTTCATCTTCAGAACACCCACCATCCACAGACACCAGTACCTGCTCCCACGAAGAAACTAGAGCAGAATCACAGACAACCAGCTAACCTCATCACTCAGCAACTCCACCCCAACCATCGCAGAAAACGACGACGCCAACACCGCAGCCCGAACCCTGCACAGATGGATCTCCAACAGCGCCAACACCATACCCCCTCAAGAAAAACAACATCACCCATGCCAAGAAAGCTAGATGGTTCACCAACGAACTTCGAGAGTCCAGACGCACTTGCCGCTGCCTCGAAAAGGCCTGGAGGAACACCAAATCCTACAACAACTTCAGAGCCGCCACCAACGCCCACCACCAACTCATCAGAAAAACGAGGAAAAAAGCGATTGAAGACAGAATCTCCACAACAGCAAAGAACTCTTCAACATCATCAAGGAGTTCGCACAACCCACCAGCGAATCCACCAACATCCCTCCCTCACAAGACCTCTGCAACAAACCAACACATCGAACCCTCACCAACCACCCCCAACACCCTGAAGCCAGCAATAAGACAACCGGACAGCCCTCGCCACCGAAAACACAATGAAGACGATGAAGTCAATTCACTCCGGGCCCCCCACGGACCCCTGCCCCCACCACATTTTCAACAGAGCCGCCGACACCATTGCACCCATGCTCTGCCACACCATCAATCGCTCCCTGGCAACCGCCTCGTTCCATGATGACTGGAAACACGCTGAGATCAACCCCCTCCTGAAGAAACCCTCGGCGGACCCCACCGACCTCAAAAAGTACAGACCCATCTCCCTGCTCCCGTTCCGAGCGAAAGTCATCGAGAAAGCCATCAACAGCCAACTTGCCACATTCATCGAAGAGCACAAAGTCCTCGACTCCTCCCAATCCGGATTCAGAAAAAAACACAGTACGGAACCCGCCCTCCTCGCCGCAACAGACGACATCCGTACCTTACTGGACAAAGGAGAAACAGCAGCCGTCATCCTCCTCGACCTCTCAGCGGCGTTCGACACAGTCTCTCACCACACCCTAATACGCAGACTCCACGACGCAGGGATCCAAGACAAGGCCCTCGACTAGATCCGCTCCTTCCTCTCCGGGCAGAACGCAGCGGATCAGAATCCCCCCTTTCCTCTCGGATCCTACACCTACCACCTGCAGAGTCCCCCAGGGGTCCTCCCTCAGCCCTACGCTCTTCAACGTCTACATGACTCCGCTCGCCCCCATCGTCAGAACCTACGGACTCAACATTGTGTCATACGCAGATGACACTCAACTCATCCTCTCCCTATCCAACGAACCCAACACCGCCAGACACAACTTTCGAGAAGGCATGGAAGCCATCGCCAAATGGATGAAAAACAGCTGCCTACAACTAAACACCAACAAAACGGAAGTACTCATCATGGGCCCAAACCCAGACGCCTGGAACGACACCTGGTGGTCCCTCGCCCTCGGAATCCCGGCCACCCACCAAGGACCACGCAGGCAACCTGGGAATCATCCTGGACTCAGAGCTCAAAATGGACTGCCAGGTCAACTCCGTCTCATCGTCCTACTTCCACACCCACTGCCTCCTACGTGAGACCTTCAAATGGATCCCCCTCGTACACAGAAATACCGTCACTCACGCCTTGGTCACCAGCAGGGTCGACTACGGCAACGCACTCTATGCCGGAATAAACATAAAATTCACCCGCAAGCTACAGAACATCCAAAACGCCGCCGCACGACTGGTCCTCAACCTGCCAAGACACTGCCACATCTCCCAGCACCTGCGCACACTCCACTGGCTCCCCATCGAAGCTAGAGTCACCTTCAAGATGCTAACCCATGCTCACAAGGCCCTCCACGGCACCGGACCAGCATACCTGAACAGTCGACTCAAATTCCACGCACCCCAAATGACCCTACGATCAGCCCAGCTCTCCTATGCCGTGTTCCCCCGCACCAGAAAGACCAGATCAGGAGGCCGCTCCTTCTCCTTCCGCACGGCCAGAGCCTGGAACGACCTTCCGCTCCACCTCAGACAGATAACATCGCTCCCCATCTTCGCAAGAAACCTCAAAACCTGGCTCTTCGACATACCCCCTCCTTGAAGGACTGGAATCTGCGAACCCACCCCCCAGCGCCTTGAGACCCTAACAGGTGAGTAGTCACGCTTAACAAACACCTGATTTGAGTTTGATTTGATAGCCCGAAAATGCTTCTCTGATGCCCTGTAGGCACTATAAGATTCTGAAGCTGTTGTGGCTATGTTTTCCAAAACAGAAAGCAAAGCATAATTGTTAGAATTACTTCAGCTAGGCTTTTGTCAGGAATTGAAGAAGAAGCATCCGGTTAACCACTACACATGTTAATTTGCCATACCTGAAGAGGCAATTAAAAATAGTGTCTACTCTTGGTAAAACTGATACCACTCACTGCTCAAACCACACACACTGATTCCTTCAACCAGTGGAGTTCGGCTCACCACAGGTATGGAGTAAATGTTTTAGCTGGCCATTTTGGAACCAGTTTGAATTCAAACTTTCACACTTGTCCAAAGTGTGTGATCCTGGACAAATCACTTTATCCCCTGGGGTCCCAAATCCCTTATCTGCAAACACTGAGAGAGCTGGAGACTGGCAGGACTGGAGACTACCAAACCGGCTGCATTAAGCACACCATAGAGTCGGCCAGACATTTCAAAATACATTTGGCAACAACGCAGTACCACTTCAGCATCACCTCAGCACAGCACCAACTCAGCTTCACTCAGCACCATCTCAGCAGACGTGCAGCACAGCACCTCAGCATGACTCAGTACAACAGCATAACTCTGCACCACCTCAGCATGACTCTGCATTACCTGGGCATCACCTACACACCACCTCAGCATCCCTCAGCACCACCTGAGCATCACTCAGCACCATCTGAGTATCACCTCCGCACCAGCACACCGCCACCTCACCACCACCTCAGCATCACTCGCACCACATCAGTCTGCCCTCGGAATCTGGCATCAGTTGATTCTCCCCTTGTGCTCATACGCTGCACGTGTTATAATTCAGGTACTATTTCCCAACTTCCACCCTCCGGTCCCCCTCCCCTAAGAGGGTCGTTCAGTTGTACATAATGTCTTACTGATTATATATAAGGTAACAAAAGTCTTACAACCCTTTATTAAAACTTTTCAGCATGCTGCACAGCAGTCACAATGCTTTACAACAAAGCTTAATGATATTGGCAAAGCCAATAACTCTGGCTAAACACTTATAAATTCCTAAAGGAAAGACCTATTGGCTATGCCCATGCTGGTTTAAGTGCATTCGCATATGAATAAGCAAAAACAATCTTTTGGTGAACTCTGAAAATTATACTTCATGTTGTGAATTAGGTGGCAAATACATACTTATGCAAAAAACACACACTCATAATTGCATGATTCCAGTGGCCCTGGCCATAGGTACTGTTCTGCATTGGTAAATACGGTTTTAAAAAAAAATGCCAAGGGAATAACATTTAGGTCAAAACCTGCTACTTTCCCTAGCTCAAGATTAGGAATATGGTCAACCAGAGATGTTGGATTTACTCCATGACACCTAATTTACATTCAAGCCCCATAGTGCTTCTTTTGGACTGGGAGAATTGTGAACCATTGACATAAGGAAAGTCAAAGACAAGATCGCACCAATAACTCAATGTTTCCTAATTAATGCATACAAGTAATGAGTCAGTTCAAACATATCAGTCAATGGTTCATCGTGAGTGGGTGGATGGGACAGGTAGCAAGCACTTTTAAATGATAATATATTTCTAATTAGTGCTTCATATCACATTTGCCCAATTTTGAGGTGAACCAAAATTACAATTATCAAGACTCCTGAGGATTCAATGTAGTGCCATTAGAACAGAGTTCTTCAATGTGTGGGGCGCGCCCGCCCAGGGGGGGGCATGACACCAGCTCAGGGGGGGGCGTGCAATCAACACTAAGATCTTACCTTTGTTGGTTTTTTACTGTCCCGCGTAGCAAGTCTTCACCCATTTCAAATGGGAATGTTTAGGTCTTGCCTAGCGTTGCAGCGCATGCGCTGCTCGCTGGCGAGAGATATTGTGATAGAGGGATTTCAGAAGGTGGTTTGAAGCCCCGCCCCTCATTTCCATTGGCTGGCGCCACCGCTTATGCTAAACTTGTAACACGAGGAGTGTTCTTTCATGTTCCTTTTCAGGGGGTCTCTGTCCAGGACCTGTGCGCTTTCACGCACATTAAAGGATATTTGTGCGGCTTAGAAAGACCTGAAATAATATTTCCACTTGTACAATCGCAGTTTTCCAATAAGGCCCACTACGCATTTGAAACCCGCACTCCCATAAGGTATTTACGCATGTTTTATCCATACAACCGGATGCTCTTGCTGAATTGGTATTGCCGATTTTGGGGGGTTGTGTGCAGCGTTTGTGGGCCCAGCTTTTTGGGAAATAATTAGAAATGCCCAGAATGTGAATTTAGCAGACACCAGTCTGGAGATGTATTCGAATTATTTATGTCTGACGGGGCTCCTCCTTTCATAAATAGCTGCTGGTCCTCCTTAGAGGCTATGCTCCTCCTTTCAGCAGTGCACCCAGGGCGGAAAAGCTTCATATTGGAGGAGTGAGGTTGGAGACTGCTCTGCTGCCTGGGTAAGTGCGGCCCTCTGTTCGTGTAGGGAGGTCCCTCCTCCTTTCATCAGCGCCTAGCCCCTGCCTGCGGCTCATTTCCTCTCCTCTCCTCGGTTTTCCCCAGTGTTCCACAATGATGTTCAGGGTCTTCCTTTTGTGTTCATGTCTGCTGTTTTTCCCCCTTGCTCTTGTAATTAAGCCTCCTTCCTTTGCGTTTCAGCCTGTATCCCCTTTTCTTGCGTTTCATCCTGTCTTTAATATTGTCCTTGTGCTTCAGCCTGTGTCTCTCTTTCCCTTGTGCTTCATCCTGTGTCTCTCTTTCCTTTGTGTTTCAGCCTGTATGCCCTTTTCTTGTTTCATCCGGTCTCTAATATAGTCCTTGTGCTTCAGCCTGTGTTGCTTTTGGTACTGTAAATAACAATGCCTTTTAATTGTTTTAAAGGCAATGCCATTTACAATGTAAATAGCTCAAAATAATGTAATTGCGAGACCTATTGCGTTGTAAATGCTTGTTTATTGTAGAACTCCAGTAACAGAGGGTTGGAGGGGGGAGGGAGGGGAAATAGATAAGGCACGACGTGCCCGTGCTTTTGTCATGTAAGGAGCTAACAGTTCCCCTTCCCAGGAGGGGTTAATTGGCAAAGCTGAAATGCTTCAGCTACAGTGGGAGGCAGGGTCTCCTCTGCTAAAACCGAAAGCAAAGGAACAGACAGTCCTGTTCCTTCGTGTTCGATCTCATAGCAAAGGAGACATCCTGCCTCCCACTGCAGCTGAAGCATTTCAACTCTACGAGTTTAACCCCGTCCAGAGAGGGTTAGCTCTTAGCAGAAAGGAGACAAAGTTGCTTTTAAATTTACACAGGCAGGCGCGCAACACCCACAGGGCTTCAAGTTGCCAAAAGAAAAATGCCAGCCAGCCATGTGTTGTTTAAACAGCCTGCAAATTGATTGTCTTGACATTAAATATGCTTATAAAGAAGTATGTATACATTTGTAATGTGACTTTTCTGTCTTTGTTCCATTTTATTATCAGTCATGGATCATTTAGACAGCCCTAGAAAACAATAAAAAGTGCTTCTATTTATATTTGCTGTTCAAAGTATGCACACACAAGTGCTGACAATACAGCTTTAGGTGACTGTTAACTTTTGTACTGCCTAGGACATCATAATAATGAGCTGGCAACCCTAATGATAAAACTGGAAGTTTGTTGTAAGATCAGCACATTTATTTCCTCCACCCTGATCCCTGGTTAATGCCATAATAGCAATAGTTTAACATATCTGAAACCCTACGCTGCCGTCAATAACCTGCTGAGTTACTTCAAGTGTCAGGGAATGTACCTTGCATTCAGACAACTCACTCCTCATTCTCGCCCTTCACTTTCACGCTCACCCTGCACTCACAGCGATCACAATGCAGTCACACTGATCACCATGCACTCACACCATTCACCCGCTCACCCTGAACTCACAGTGATCACTCTGCACTCACAATACACTTGCGCAGTTCACCCTGTACCTCACCTTGCAGTCACACAAGCACACTACTCACCCTGCAGTCATGTGACACTTCACTTATCTGTCCTTCTTACTGCTCAATCTGCAATCTCACTCAAATAAGACCTTCACTAACCATACATTCATTCATCCCACTCTGCACTTACATCCGCACCCAAATTCATATGTTCACCTCACTCACCCTGCAGTCACTCCTCTTACCCTACTCTCACACTGTTGTATGGCTCACCTTGCACTCACATGTACCTGCTACAAAGAACGTGTACCATGCAGATCAAAGAACTGAGTGTGAGTAAACAATGAGTAGTGCTATAAAAAATTAAATGTTTGCCAGAAAGGTGCTATAGAGAGATGAGGTGCATTGTTGGTGAGTGGTAGTGAGGAAATTTATGGAGAAGGAGGAAATGGGGGAGGGGGCGCCAAAACAGACCGTAACACTGTGTGCGACCAGTGCTAGGGGCAGCCCTGGCTGGGAGTGTTAGCCCCCACCTGAAGTTCGGGTCTAGTTGTGCCCCTGTACACAAGTATGGGCATGTCGTGCCCCATCAAGGTTTTCGTCCTAAATTACAGAAGGACACATTTACATGCACTGCAATCCAGTCTTTCAGGGGCCCACTTGATACAGGCAGCTCTGTTTTTGCCCTGATGGCCTGGAATAATTCCTAAACAGATTCTTGTAAATAACGTTTGGTTTCCTTTATTTTTAATGTGATTGATGTGAGAGAGTCTACTACTATTTGCAGAGAAATGTTTTTGTTTCATTCAACAACCATAAAAAAGCTTTTTAGATCAAAGCGGGTCCCCACATATGAGAAATTGGAGGATAGCACAGATATTATTCGCAGAAAAATTAGCGGGCTGCTGCTTTGTTACAACAGTGAAAACACACATCACTATCTCTGATTATTAGATGTAAACACTTTTATAATTTCGACCATAGCGCCTGTGCACCGTTAGTAGCCAGGCTAAAGAGGGTATGGCAGGGCTGAAAGTGAATCATTTAATCTCAAAGCTGTTCTGAACAGGGGCCCCCAAAATAGTATTGGCCCAGGGCACCCAAAACCCTTAACATGTCCCTGCCACCACAAAGTCTGTCAGACCACATTGCTCTGAAGTAAAATAGGCAACATCATTAATTTATTATCAGTTCTATTTGTTTTAAACATAAGCCTGACGTGTCGTAAACCCCCACTGCTTCAGGCAAGCAACTTCTCATACCACTAAGGAATTCTCAATGAGGTATTCGTTCAGCGCCCTCTCTGTGGACTTTCACCTTTGTCTTCGGATCCATAACTGGTTGGTGGGCAATAATCCCATTATAATGCTGCCTAAAAAGTTTGTTGATGGTTTCTAGAGAAGAATTGTCTCATGTACCAACTCTGAGCTAGGGAGTGCTCGAAAAATCTGATAACACTGTCTCTCTTACAATCACTGTTTTGGTTGAAAATGTCTGCAGAATGAATATGCTACTTACCAGTATGCATCTGTTCTTGGCGTGTAGGGCTGCTGACATTCATATCTGTGCATAGATCGCCGCCTAGTGTTGGGTCCGGATGTTTGCACGTTGTTGTCCTGGAAGAGTCTTCGAAGTATCCTGGGATAGGTGACTCCTCCCCTGGACTACAGTGCGCATGGGCATCCTCTCCATCCTCAGATTGTTTTTCGCCATTGTGGCAGTGATGGAGTAGATATAGAAAGTGATGACCATGCTTACAGTAATTCTGAGAGCTGCAGCTGCTACAGGCGCCGGGGAGGAGGGAGGGCGATATGAATGTCAGCAGCCCTACACGCCAAGAACAGATGCATACTGGTAAGTAGCATATTCAGTTCGAGGCATGTGGGCTGCTGAATTCATATCTGTGCATAGAATATATAGCAGTGCCCTCTTATTAGCGGCGGCTACCAGTGCCAGCTGCAGCGGTCTGAAAAAGAGTTTTGAGAACAGCCTGTCCTACAGCTGCCTGCTGTTTTGATTGCACATCTACACAATAGTGTTTGGTAAATGTATGTGTAGTGGACCAGGTGGCTGCTCTACATATGTCATGCAAAGGAATGTTTCCTAGGAAAGCCATTGAGGCCCCTAACTTACGTGTTGAGTGGGCTCGTGGGGGAATCGTTAAAGTGCGTTTAGCCTTTTGATAGCAAATTTGAATACATTTAACGATCCATCTGGCTATTCCTGCTTTGGAGATAGCGTTACCTTTGTGGTGTGGGGCAAAGGCAACGAAAAGTTGTTGTGTTTTCCTAAAGGGTTTGGTCCTGTCGATATAATACATGAGGGCCCTTTTGACATCTAGTGTATGGAGTGCCCTTTCTGCGACAGTTTGTGGGTTTTGGAAGAAAACGGGCAGTTCGATGGTTTGATTCATGTGGAACTGCGATACCACCTTTGGCATGAATTTGGGGTTGGTACGTAGTACGACCCTGTTGGCGTGAACCTGTATAAATGGCTCTTGAACGGTTAGTGCCTGGAGTTCACTAACTCTTCTCAAAGAAGTGATCGCTACTAGAAAAGCTACTTTCCAGGTAAGGAATTGAATCTCGCATGAGTGTAGAGGTTCAAAGGGTGGACCCATCAGGCGTGTGAGGACCAAGTTGAGGTTCCACATCGGAGCCGGTGGGTGGCTTGGTGGAATGACTCGTTTGAGTCCTTCCAAGAATGCTTTGATGGCAGGCACTCTGAATAGAGAGAGGTGCTGCCTGGTCTGCAGATAGGCTGATATTGCGGTCAAATGGACACGTATAGAGGTGTACGCCAGATTGCATCGGTATAGGTGTAATAGGTAACAAATAATGTTTTGGATGGATGCATCTAGCGGGTTAATGTCATTATTATTGCAATAAATGACGAACCTCTTCCATTTGGCTGCATAGCAAGCTCTGGTAGTGGGTCGCCTGGCCTCCTTAATGATGTCCATACAGTTAGGTGGCAGGTTGAGGTAGCCAAACTCTAGGACTTCAGGAGCCAGATTGCCAGGTTCAGCTGTTGCGGATCTGGGTGCTGAATCTCTCCATTGTTCTGCGTTAAATGCTCGGGTTTGATCCGCAGCCTTTGATGCGGCACCACGGAAAGTTCGAGAAAGGTGGTGTACCACGGTTGGCGTGCCCACGTTGGAGCAACCAGGACGAGCGTCAGTGAGTGTTGACGCAGTTTGCGTGCCACCAGCGGTATCAGTGGTGCTGGGGGAAAAGCGTACGCAAATCTGCCGGACCAGTTCATCCATATCGCATTGCCCTGCGACTGCGGATGTGGGAACCTGGCGGCAAAGCTTTGGCATTTTGCGTTTTCGCTTGTCGCGAATAGGTCTATCTCAGGATGACCCCACTGCTGGAAGTACAGTTGGAGTACTGATGGGTGTAACTCCCACTCGTGCATCTGGTGGCTGTGTCTGCTGAGCAGATCCGCCATCTGGTTGTCCTTGCCGGGGAGGTGTTCTGCCATGAGGAACATGTTCCTTTGAATGGCCCACTTCCACATGCTCTGAGCCAGATGAGACAACTGTGGAGAGTGTGTTCCTCCCTGCTTCTGTATGTAGTACATGGCAGTCATGTTGTCCGTCCGGATCAACACGACTTTGTTGCACAAGTGTACTTTGAAAGCTTTCATAGCGAGGAAGATTGCCATCAGCTCTAGAAGGTTGATGTGCATCTTCTTTTGTTGTTGTGTCCATAGTCCCTGCACTGTGTAATGGAGTACATGAGCTCCCCATCCCTGGAGAGACGCGTCCGTCGTCAGTATTATCTGTGGGACAGGCTCTTGGAACGGTCGGCCCTTGCAAAGGTTTTGTGGATTCCACCAATGCAGAGAGTTGTATGCCCGACCGCTCACCAACACTAGGTCCTTCAACTGTCCTTGAGCCTGATTCCACTGACGTGCTAAGCACTCCTGAAGCGGGCGCATATGTAGTCTCGCGTGGGGGACTATGAAGATGCAGGAGGCCATCATGCCTATCAACTGCATGAACACTCGCGCGGGAAGGGAGTGTTGTGGTTTGAACTTTGAAATCAGCATTTGCATGCTGTTGATTCTCACCAAATTTGGCTGAGCTGTGGCCGCCAGAGTGTCTATAGTCGCACCTAGGTACTGTTGTACGTGTGCGGGCTGTAGATGGGATTTTGGGTAATTTAGTGAGAACCCCAGACTGTGAAGGAGGTGAATGGTGCGGGACATGTGGCTGGCACATTGCTGGGCTGACTTCGCTTGAACGAGCCAGTCGTCCAGGTAAGGGTAGACGTGTATGTGCTGCCTCCGTAGATGTGCCGCCACAGTAGCTAGGCATTTTGTAAACACCCTTGGTGCCGTTGTCACGCCGAAGGGAAGGACTTTGAATTGGTAGTGCTGCCCTTGAACAGTGAACCTGAGGTATTTTTTGTGTGATGGGTGAATGGGTATGTGGAAATACGCATCCTTGAGGTCCAGTGTGGCTAGAAAGTCTCCCTGCTTGAGCAGCGGGAGGACTTGCTGGAGAGTGAGCATGTGAAAATGCTCGGAAAGAATGTATCTGTTTAGGGGTCTCAGGTCTAATATAGGTCTGAGTGACCCGTCCTTCTTCGGTATTAAAAAGTACAGGGAGTACACCCCCGTACCTTGCTCGTGGACGGGTACGACCTCTATTGCGCCTTTTAGAAGCATACTTTGCACCTCCTGCTGTAAGAGCGTTAAGTGCTCTGAGGACATAGGACGGTTTTTTGGAGGTATTGTGGGTGGAGTGGAGGTAAGTTCTAGATGAACCGTATTTGACAATATCTTTGACCCACCTGTCCGTGGTGATGGAGTTCCACGTGGACAGGAACCTTTGTAGCCTTCCCCCGACAGGTGTTATGTGGTCGGGAGGAAGGGAGAGGGCGTCACTGCTTGTTCTTGGGGGAGGACCTGGTGTTGCCGTAGCCGCGTCCTCTGCCCTTTGTACTGGAGCCACGATATCCACCCCGGGTGTTTTTATCGTAGGTGGTTTGTGTATTGCCCTTGTTGTATGTTTGCTGTGACCCCTGTCCTCTACCTGCTCCTCTATTTCCGGGGCGACGAAAGGAGCCGCTCCGAAATGACTGAGTCTGGAGAGCCCCCATGGACTTTGCAGTGTCCGTGTCCTTCTTTATTTTCTCTAGGGTGGTGTCAACCTCCGGGCCGAATAAATAGTCGGGGTTGACAGGCTGGTTGAGTATGTTGTTTTGCACCTCAGGTTTGAATCCGGAGATTCGTAACCAGGCATGTCGTCGCAGCATGACGCTAGTGTTTATGGCCCTGGCAGCTGTGTCTGCGGCATCCAGTGCGCACTTGATGGATGCGTTTGTGAGGAGCTGTCCCTCCCTGATGAGGATCTCTGCACCTTCTCTGAATTGGTCAGGGAGATGTTGGATTAGTTGCTCTAATGTGTCGTAGTGCGCTCTATCGTAGCGAGCGAGGAGTGCTTGAGTATTGGCAATGCGCCATATGTTGGCTGCCTGGGCGGCAACCCGTTTGCCAGAGGTCTCTAACACCTTGGACTCTTTGTCCGGGGGAGGAGCGTCACCTGTTGTTTGGGAGTGTGCCCTCTTGCGAGCATTCGCAACGACAATGGAATCCAGAGGTAATTGGCCTCTGATGTAAGTAGGGTCCCCAGGCGCTGATCTGTATTTTTTGTCGATCCTGGGGTTTATCACTCTTGCCCTGGTGGGTTCCTTGAAGATGTCCTTTGCTGGTTTGAGGACACCCTTCAACATGGGTAGAGTTTTTATATTCCTTTCTGAGGATGCAAAAGTATCCATAAGAAAGTCGTCCTCGACGGTGTCCGAGTGAAGTTGCACCCCATGATTGGCCGCAGCACGTTCAATTAGAGCGTTGAACACTGCCGTGTCCTCTGTGGGAGATGTTTTTGCTCCATAGAGTTGCGGGTCTTGTGCATCCATAGGTGCACCTGGGTCCACAGGGTCATCCCAAGTTTGATCAGGGTCCTGTTGGCCGTCAGGGTCCATGTCTCCGGGGTAGGGGACTTGGTCACCCATGTAGTCCACCAACGCATCCGTGTCGGAGTGTGTGGGAGAGAAGGATTGTGGATCCTGGTAGGGTGAGTGGAAAGGTTTGTAAAGAACTGGTTCTGTAGCCACAGGCAGCTTTCTTTTAAGTGGAATCCTGAAGGAGTCCAAAGCCGGCTCCGAAGTTATTTTCCGTTTGTGGATAATCATCCTGCCGGTGTCGGCGTCGATTAGATGCGATGGAGACGTCTCCGCAGAGCGTTCGGCAGGCGTGATTGTGGTATGGGTCACCCGTGTCCTGATTTGGAACATTTTCGGGGCCGTGGATGGTGGCAGGCCAAAAGTAATGTTGGCTGGTGTCGAAGAGGCTGCTGGAGCTTTAATTGGTTCGGAGCCTGACGTGTCCTGGAGGACCATTTTCTTTTTGGTGCTTTGCGTCTGGAGCGCCCTCGAGTCTTTTGCACCGACCGGTTCTGTTGAGGCGGTCGTGGATTTTTTCGGCGCCGGTGGGTCATCGAGTCGAGGGGCGGGAATGGCCGTCGACTTCTTCGATGAGTGTGGCTTTGGTGTCGCCGTGGAAGCGGTGTGAGACGCAGCAGGCTGTTTGACCTTTGGGGTCGGAGCCGATTGCGTCGGTGCCGGGAGCCGAGCAGGTTTGGTGATACCGAAGGCCTTCTTCCTTATGTCGACTCCGACGTCGGCCGCTTCGAGTTCGGCACTGAAGTCTCGTTTGGTGCGCTCGGTGCTGATGTGTTTTGCTGGCGTCGAAGGTGTGGAGGGCCTCGATCCGACCAGCGCCACTTTCGGTTTCGGTTTCAATTGAACCAATACAGCTTTCGGTTTCGGTTTTGAAGACGGGAAACCAGCCGTTTTGGGCATTAATGGCTGCCGCTGAATGTCCGAGGCCGGGCCCGAGGGCGGGGCCGAAGAACTGCGGGATAGGTCTTGGGTAAGGCCCGAAGGCGATCCCTCGACCGGAGCCATAGACTGTTGCACTGGGCTTTCTTCAGTCTGAACGGGTAGGCCTTGCTCGTCACCGGAGCTACTCTCTTCGGCCCCTAAGGCCTCATTGTAGTCTCCTACCTCGGCGTCGTCTTCATCTCTGCGAAAGAGTGTTTCGTCGACGTCTTCCAATCCGGAGTCCTGTTCGGAAACGGGACTGGAGGGTAGGTTCTCCACTTCTTCGACATCTTCGGTCTCGGCGTTGAAGATGTCGGCCGGGGCCGGTGCCGCTTGCTGCGCCTTGAGCCTCGCCGCTCGTCGATTCCGTAGAGTCTTCTTGGATCGAAATCTGGCACAGGCCATGCATGTAGATTCGTCGTGATCCGGTGAAAGGCATTTGTTGCACACCGGATGGACGTCGACGTGGGGATATTTCGCATTGCATACCGGACACCTCTTGAATGGTGTTCTCGATTCCATCGTTGATGTCGAATCGACGGTCGGGTAAGATGCGAAAGTTTGTTCTGGAAGTTAGTAAACTAACAAAAATACTATCGATACCGATCGAGAACAGTACCGACGCGAACTAAAGGCCTTTTGGCCTGAAAAAAGATTTTCCTAACTTGAGTCAAGATAGCACATCCGAACCCAATGGCGGAAAAAAACAATCTGAGGATGGAGAGGATGCCCATGCGCACTGTAGTCCAGGGGAGGAGTCACCTATCCCAGGATACTTCGAAGACTCTTCCAGGACAACAACGTGCAAACATCCGGACCCAACACTAGGCGGCGATCTATGCACAGATATGAATTCAGCAGCCCACATGCCTCGAACTATTCAGCTTTGAGAGAAACTGCTATCAAAACTCTCTTGCCTTTCAGCTCGTCCTATTTATGTGAGATTGGGTTCTCAACACTTGACGTATTAAAGACTAAGTACCGTTCAAGACTGGATGTGGAGCACAACCTGAGGATGGCAGTAGGAAACATCCATCCACAGATTGACAGTCTATGTGGCTAAAAACCGGTACACCCATCACATTTATGATGGTGGTGTTATTATTAAACTATGTCATGTGTAAAACAAAGCATCCAAGTAAAAACAATTTGCGCACATTTTATCTTGGAAAATTGTGTTTTGAGCTGAGTAATAAGCCTCTGTCATTTCACCACACCCACTCACAAATCTGGGCTTGACTAAGCACTCTTATTGTGTTGAACATTATTTGCCCTATACGGCCCGTGATATGCGCGGGGTGGTCGATTATGTAGTGTACCAGATTCCAGAAATTTCGGTCAGGTGGTGGGGGAGCCCAACATCAAAAGCATTCAGCTGGGGGGGCTCAACCAACAAAAGTTTGAAGACCTCTGCCTTAGAAGGATGGAATTCAGAGTTGGTGCTGCTGGAATTAGACATGAGGACCTGAAGTCACAGTATATGTCAGGAACAAGTGATAAGTCGTTTAGCAACCATGCTGGCATTTTAATCACTTGTTACTCACCTGGGGAATTACTTTCACTCTGCCGTCTCCCAGAGTGCTGGTTGTTCACAGAATAAATATCCTCCTTTTCTTTAGCTCTTAATGAAAAGACGGATGTGGCAATAAGAGGGCCTGTTATGACAAGGAAATAGAAAACACGGATTAATGAGTGGCTCCTATTTTGTGCACGCTTGTTTATTTGTATTGGATTAACGCCAAAACCCGTATACGAAAAATGAAAACAAAAGTGGTTTTGTATGTTCACAACTCATCAGTTCCCTTTTCACCTCAGACACATAATACGGCTAAACTGTTATTTCTGTAAAAGCTGCAGCCTGGGTCATTTCCAAAGCACTACTTCTTCTGACTAGTTGTATCAATACATATAGGAAATTATAGCAGGGAACATTTAGATTTAGCCAGAAATTAATCTTGACAGGTGTTTGCCTACAGCCAGAACCCTAATTTAATTGCTTTCATCATAATTACACTCATTGTGTAGTTGCCGGGTAGGTGCGTTTGTGTTAAAGAGCCACTCCTGCTGCGGAGCCTTACTAATTGTGACAGATGCACATTTTTGGGGAAGAATAGCAGAGCGCTAATGGCAATGAGGAAGTGGCAACAGTGGCGCACAAGACCGCTTCCAGAGCCTGCCACTCAAAGTCTGATAGGTTCATCGTTGACTGGGCGGAGTCAGTGTGGGCCAGTGCTGTACTTTTAGTGCACCCTCAGCTGAACCATCAGCCAAGTAGGACTGGCTGGCTGCTCTCTCATTGGCATGATTTAGATACAGAATCTAGGCCGAAACAAACTGGAGCTCTCTAATTGGCCCATGGCAGGTAAGTAGTCTTTCCAGTCAAGCTTCTTCTAATTAAATTCTGGTACTTGTTGAACATTTTGCCTTTAAAATGCTGGACTCCAAACCTCAGAATGCAAAGGAAAAATAGCACTGAACAATCTATCTCTGCAGAATTGTGCAACCCAGCTTACTCGAAACGAATGGGAAAATGAAATGTGCCATTTTATTGTTATTTCTATAGTGCTGCTCACATTTAGTCGGGTGAGGACGCGCGCGGGACAAGCCAGGCTAAGCCTGGGCAAAGGGCGGGCCGTCCGGGGCTGTAAGAGGCTGGGCTGGGGCCCCCCCCCCGAAAAGTTAGTATAAATAAGGTCTTGATTACGATATACATCTTGTAACGGAAAATGGTGAAAAAGAGAACATATGGTTCCAAAGCCATTGGAGGGGGTGGTGTGACCTTGGACTCGTATCTGGTGAAAGTATCCAGCATGTTAAATGACGAAATAGAAAGAACTGAAAGGAGGCTTTCGCTGAATCCTGGCCTCACTACTATCGCCCTGGTACATGACACGCCAGAAGAGAACGGTTCCCAGCCTACATCATCAGGTCTACTTCGGGATTTGATAGATAGCGATGTAATCCCCATGAGTGATCTTGTCCAGCCCCATGTAGCTTTCTCTTCAGGTGATACTGACGATGTTGTACCTAGTATTTCTTCCCCCCCTGCCCAAAAAAAGAGACAAGTTACTAGGGCCGGGGGTATAGTCCCACAGAGCATGGCTAACCAACAGAGGGGGTCAAGAGTACAGAAACCTAAGTCTAAGGTAGCAAAACAAATACCTCTTAAGCTTGTACCAGAAGACCAAATAGATTCACTGTGGGTATCATTTAGAGATAAATTAGACCGGATCCTGGATCCTATTTTAGTCAGGATATCGTCTATAGAAGAAAGAGTGATTAGTATGGAAAGGCGGTATGGGGTGACACTTTCATCTAACACCCATATTGTTCAATGTGAACCACCTTCCCTGGAGATAGAAGGCCAGCCAGCCACTTTAAGGGATCAGCCCATAAATCTACCTGAATCTCAGATACAGGCTGAATCCTCAATTGTTGGCATAGGCCTTGGCATGAAATCCTTGTATCTAAGGGGCCTATAAATATCAGCGGCCCAGTAAAATCGGGAAACGTGGCAACCTTTGTAAGATCCACTATTAGTTCTAACCCCTGAGTTTTTATAAGATCCCTGCAGAAAGAGAGGTTTTTCAGCTTATTCCTGAGGCTTTGCCCCTAGTACTTGTTTTGGCCAATGTACCTTGCCTATGCCCTGGCAAAGAAGAATCCGTAGGCAATTTAATTATTAAAGTTCTCCATTGGCTAACAAATAACACCAATACATCTGAAAGGGGCAAACAACATTTGGCCAAGGAAATTATAATGGCCAGGAGGGTACCCTGGTTGGGAAAGAGTAAGAAGAGATTTGAGGGTGACTGTATAGTTATACATTTTTCAAGTCCCCAACTGTTGTCAAACGTGTTAGCAAATCTATTCCCCCCCCAATTTAGGGGCTCTGCTATAATTCCATTAACCCTAGATTTCTTTTACGATCGATCGTGGTGTAATGGGAATAATTTTAGGACTAGTTTAAAACCCACTTATAGCAACCTACCAATGAGAAGGGGCTTTCCACCTTTGACGGAAGGAATTAATTTGAGGAATAGATATGGGGCTCTGACAGGCATGGAGGATTGTGATTGACTGCAGGGTGCCTCTAATGATGTTCTGAGCAGCCTATATGTGAATGTTCAAATGAACAGGCAACCGGTGCAGGGTAATGAGGGGATCCAAGTAGGACACATAACATCCACATGTCCCTTAGTGGAACTACCAATGATCATAGAGATCCCTCACAACACTAATCCCCCCCATGGTGGGGTGCTCGATTCCAAATGGTGTAGAAAGACCCACTAAAATACAGACTATCATGCTAAATCCTCACCCTCTAGACAACTCCATTGCCGAGTATTCCATGGGAGGAGTGAACGAGATCGAAGAAGGAATAAAATACCTCCAAAATACGAATATTATTCTAACAAAAATGGAAGGTTTAACCCTCCTTTCATGGAACATCGCGGGAATTGCTAATAAGGTAATATCTCCGGATTGGTGTAGATTTATTGAACAGTATGACATTAATCTTTTCCAGGAATCGTGGTCTGTAGCCCCGGTCTTCTGTATGGGATTTCTTAATTTTTACATCCCTGCGGCTAAAAATTTAAAAGGTCGGCCTGCAGGAGGTCTAGTGATCTGGATTCGCCAGTCCTTGAGATGCAAGGTGCAGCAGGTCGGAGCATTATCAAAAGATATCCTGGCAGTTAGACTTGAATGGCCTGATGGCCGTAAAGTAGCTATCTTTAATGTTTATGCCAGAGGACAACCAGGGGGACGAATCTCAGAGGTAATTGAAGCTCTTGATTCCCAGTTGGAGGATCTTTCAGAGCAGATTGCCCCAATAGTGGGGGGAGATTTTAACACCACTTATGAACCCCTTGGCCAGGAAGACCAGGATATTTCTGCTGATCAAGACAATAGATGGGGAATCCCTAAACTTGATGTCCCCGTTCTAAAAAGATGGTCAGCTGCAGCAATCCAGCTCAAAGTAATGTGTCTAGAAAGGGGATTAAGAGCAGCAAATGGGAGGACTCCCTCTGATCAACAGGGAGCGAACTCCTTTGACAATGGGAGGAACAGTAGTCGGATTGATTATTTACTGGTGGATATTAGATTTCGGCACAGGCTGGTTGACATGGCCATTATACCCCGATTAGAAAACTATCATAACCCCTCTGCTCGTCATTTTATGTACATAGGGGGGACGGAGTTGAGCCCATAAGAGGAGGGACAACTACCTTAGATATTGTTGCCTCTAATAATATGCGTCATGTCAAATGGGACAAATTATCGGAGAATCCTGCTCAGTTGGCTGCTCTTAAAAATGAAGTGATTGGGGAATTAATTAAATTAAATACTCAAATTAATAGACAGGACTTCCCCTGTATTATGCTTGAGGCCCGCAATAACCTTTTTGCAAGACTTAAGGTTTTTTTCCAGAAGCAACAACCAAGGGGAAATAGAAAACCAAAATTGGTAACAACTAAGTGGTATAATGAATCTTGTAAATTCGCTCGTTAATGCTGAGCAAAGAATTAAGGGCTAAGAATCCCATTAAAATACAAGAGGCAAGGGATTCTTATAGGCATGCCCAGAAGGTGGCAAAAAGGCAGTGGGATGAGGACAGATGGCGGGATCTGAAATTGGCTTGTGCATCCAAGGATTCAAAGCAATTTTGGAATATTATAAAATGGGATAGGGGTGGGAAAGGAGAACCCCCCCAAAACAATGTTCCTCAATCTCAATGGTTAGAATTTTTTAAACCCCAATATGCTTGTCACCGTGAGATAGAGGATTGTAGTCTCCCACAGACCATCCTTTAATCAAACAACCAGTTTACTACTGAAGATGTGAGTATGGCACTAGACTGTGTAACCAGAGGTAGGGCACCAGGAATGGATGGTATTCCAGCTGACATCTTCTTGAGTGATAGACCGTCCTGGTGCCAGTACTTTGCATTGCTGGCAAATTCAGTGGCTAGAGGTGCTCCCATTCCATCTTCTTGTAAGGGAGCTGAAATCATCCCAGTTTTTAAAAAGGGGGACAAATCACTCCCAAAGAATTATAGGCCTATTAGCCTCATAGACTCGGCGCAAAAACTGGTTGGTCATCTAGTCCAAAACAAAATACAATCATGGATTGAGGACCAAAACATCCTATCCCCATATCAAGCTGGGTTTCGTTCTTGTACCAGCTCAATCGACCAGGTCTTCTTTTTTATCCTATTGTATTGGAGGAATGTGTTGCTAACTAAGGGATCATTATATGCAGTCTTTGTAGACTTAAAATCGGCCTTTGATTTAGTTCCCCGTTGTAAACTTTGGTCTGTCCTTGCTGATCAAGGGATACCATCTGATCTTTTGACTCTACTCGTCCGCCTGCATGAGAACAATTACGCCAGAATCAGATGGGGGGCCCAGAGTGAGGTCACTGATTCATTCCCTGTCGAGCGTGGGGTTCGACAGGGGTGTGTCTTGGCCCCTACTCTATTCTCACTTTATATAAATGGAATAGTTGAACATCTTTGTAGCTCCCCCATAGATGCACCTATTTTGGCTGGTGCGCACGTGCCTGTTCTCATGTTCGCGGACGACACCCTTATTGTTTCGCGAACCCTGAGTTCCTTTCAGAAGGCGGTAAATGCTTTTGGAGAATTCTGTCTATGACGTGGTCTTGAGATTAATACCACAAAAACTAAGTTCATGTCTTTGAACTTGTTCAAACCCTATAAGGGTAGAATGCTCTTAAATGGTACTCTTCTTGGGCAGGTTGATTCTTTTGTATATCTTGGAATCTCGCTCCAGGCTAATATGGGATGGAATTGTCATATGGATATGGCCACATTAAAATTTCACCATCTTGCAGGGGCCCTATCCTCTAAACACAAGTCCTCCCTAACTAGGCCTGTTACACCTGCCTTGGAGGTCTACAATATGAAAGTAATCAATACTGCCCTTTAAGGAATAGAACTTTGGGGCTTTAACAACTTGAACCATTTAGTTAAAGCGGAGAATAAGTTCTTACGTAACTTAGTTGGTGTTCCCCAAAGTACCCCGATCATTCCGCTCTTGTTGGATTTGGGAAGGAAAAGTATCAAAGATATAGCAAGGCTGCGGCCATTATTATACTGGAGACGCATTTGGTCCACTCCCGAACTTCTACATTATGCACAGGGACTGAAGGACGTGATTTTGGCCGACCAATTTCATAAAATTAAGTGGCTCAAGGAGCTCAGGTCTCTTTTATTAAAGTTGGACCTGAGCATCTTGTGGGACAAACCAGATTCTTCAATTTTCCCATCTAAAAAACTAATGAAAGAAAAATATTGGGAAATGGTTCAGACAGAATCCAACAGAGCCAATATGCACACGAATTTAACTGGTCGGTTCTTAGACTATAAATCACGCCCATTGTGTGAAGCTTATTGGGATATAATCGAGAGGCCATTAGACGGTATGTTATATTTTCAATTTAGGATAGGTACTCTCACGGTCAAAGCATTCACAAATAAATGGTCCTCTACAATGGATGAGAAATGTCATAATTGTCTGGATATGATTGAATCAGTAGCGCATGTATTCTTTGCTTGTCCCCTTTATGCAGCCCCGCGTCGCAAGTGGCTTAGACCTATCTGTCTAAAATTAGCTTCAAGTAGACATATAGAAGCATTAAGGATATTGGGGTCTGACTGCTCGCCATGTTGGGCGGTGGCTGTAGCCAAATTTTTAAGTTGGGCTTGGATAATACGTACCCGGACTTCTATCCAACTTACTAGTTGCTAGTAAACCTCTTGAATTTGCTATGCTGTTTTAATCTTTTTTAAAGAGGGAAATACATTTTATGTAAATTTAGTAATTGAAAATGTATATTAATTCTTTTTATTGACAGTAATTAATTGGATCTAATGTTTTTTTTTTATATAACAAAGAGGATTGTCATGTGATATTTATTTTGTTTGTGTCTAATATGTTTTATGTGCTTTTAAGATTTACTGTCGAATAAAGCTTTTTGATGATGATGGTAAATTGTTTATTGTCTATACTGATACTCTTCAGATTAGACAGTCCATTTTTTTACTTTGTAATTAAATAGATAGGCCAGCCGTGAGCAGGGCACTCCTGCGGGATTCCAGAAGGATGAGGGCCTAGGCCCGACAAGGCCCAGAGCCATCCAGCCTCCCCTGATCTACCGCTCTCACCTGGACTGCTGAACGAGGGCGGGCCTCGCTCACGGCCCGGGGCGTCTCATCATGAAGCCGTGCGTTGGAGAGATTCAGCGCCTCATGCAAGGGTCTGGCGTGACAACTAACACTTTCATGTTATCTGTGTCAAAAATAATATGGGGCTTCGGTGGGGAATTCAATCAATCAATCAACAAAGCTTTATTTCGACACGTAATGTCATAAAAGCACAAAACACATAAAAACAAATACAAATTCATTATTTTTTTAAAACATGTCGTAAAAAATCCAATTTGAAATATACAATAAATATCTAAAAAATGTATTAAATTTCACAGCTTTGGGGATTAAAAACAGTATTTTAAAAGATTTAATTAAAACTGATAGATTTTTGCCTGATTAGCCATGCCCAACCTAGAAATTTGGCCACTCCACAAACTAAGGTGGTGTTGGTGGTGGTTTTAAGGATTCGCATAGCGACAATGTGATCCCTTGTTCCTAGGAGTAAACAGGCAGGTCTAAGCCATTTCGTCCTAGGTAATAGATAGGCTGGGCATGCAAAGAAGAAATGGGAGACGCTTTCAGTGGCACCGGGACAGAATGGACAGTCAGGGAGGGTCTTGTGGGGGGGTTTCCACTTACTAGTATGGTTACGTAATGGGAGCGTCCCGAACCTAAACTGAATAAAAAGCGACCTGTCCCTGGGCTTAGTGATGAAGTCAAGGTATGGTTCTAAGAGGATAGTTGATTTGTGTTGATAAAAAGCCTCTGTCAGCCTTCCAATATTGGGATCTCTTTGTTCCGAAGCATCCACCCAAGCCCAAAAGGCTCGCTTAACTTCGATCTTCGATAATGGTGCCTCCGCTGGCCAAACAGTTGTAAGGCCGGTTGCGATCAGAAGTTTTTTTGTGTTTGCGAGCCACTCAATTTTATGGGCACCTTGCATGTTCATAACCTCCCTGAGCCCTTCAGCATAGTTAGAGAGCTCAGGGGTTCGCCACAGCCGCGCCCAATATAGCAGAGGGCGAAGGGTGGCTAGATCCCTAATTGAGCGCCTACCAAAATCGCTAAGGAGTGGTTTAGTCGGAGTGCCCCTGGGGAGTGATACAAGTTCCCTAAAGAACTTATTTTCGCTGGTCACCAGTGAGTCAACACAGCTGTAGCCCCATAATTCGGCGCCATAGAGTGCGCTACCCACCGCCTTTGCAGCATAGATGTTTAGTACTGGGGTAATAGGTTTAGAGGTAGAGGCCCGAAATTCCTTTCCCAAGGCACCAGTTACTCTTTTAAGATTAAGTGCCATTTTATCTATATGAGGCTGCCATCTGAGCCTGTCGGAGATTCTGATTCCCAGATAATCAAACTCTCTGACACGCTCAAGTGGTTTCCCTTCTAGGGTCAGAATAGAACCAGAAGATTTTGAGGGATTAAAATAGAGGAGTTTAGTCTTGGCGGTATTGATGACGAGGCCTCTTCGCTCACAGAACAGAGAGAAGCGCTGTAACAACTTCTGTAAACCAGACGGAGTTTTTGATATTAACAAAGTGTCGTCTGCGAAAAGAAGTGCTGGAACTTTATCACCCGCCAGAGCGGGAACGTCCGCTTCGACTTCAAGCAGAAAAGAGACCACGCCATTCACGAATAGCGTAAAAAGTGTTGGCGCCATGACACACCCTTGTCGAACCCCTCTATTCACTGGAATTTTTTTAGTTTTCTGGCCCTGTGTCCCCCATCTAATGCAGGCAAAGTTCTCTTCGTGCATTCGGATGAGGAGTTTCAGAATGTAGGAAGGGATGCCCAACTCCTCCAAAATCGACCACAGACGATCGCGGGGGACCAGATCGAAGGCGGTTTTAAGGTCAATGAACGCAAGGTATAAAGCACCCTTGCCGATGGTAACCGTCTTCCAGTAAAGAAGCGTTAACCTGAATGCTTGGTCAATGGTGCTGGTGCAGGCCCTAAAACCCGCCTGGAACTTGGTTAGAATCCCTTCCTCGTCCACCCAGGAATGTATCCTCTCCAGAAGTACCCTGCCGACCAACTTCTGACCAGAATCGATTAAGCTAATTGGGCGATAATTCGCCGGGTCTCCCCTTAAGCCCTTCTTGAAGATGGGGATTACTTCTGCACCCTTCCATGACTCCGGCACCGGGGATCCGCTCAATAGACTGTTGATATAAATAGTAAAGAACGCAGCCCAGCCTATTGGATTCGCTTTGAAAAGGTCTCCCGGAATGCCGTCAGGACCTGGTGCCTTGGCAGATACAATCTTATCAATTGCAGTTTGAACCTCCTTCTCCTCAACACTTGGGAACAAGACATGATCATGGAATTTTACTACAGACCCTGGGCTGGTGGGCTGGTCTACCACAACCTCAGGACCTGCGTACAAGTTCTTGAAGTGGTTAAACCATTCCCCATCCGTGATGTGGTTAGGGATTTGCGCCTGGGCACAGCTGGATGATCTTCTCATGATGGACCAAAAGAGCTCGCCATTTTTTGCATGGCTCGCTAATTTCAGTGAAACCCAGCGCTGTTCTTCCCAGACTTTTTTGGCAGATGCGAGGGCTTGCCTATAAAGCAACCTCGCTTGCCTAACCTCAGCGGGATTATTGGATTTGATTGCAGAAATTAGGTGATTTTTCTTAGTTCTGCAGTCTTTATTGAACCAATCGTTCTCTCTTTCAACTCTGGGGTTAGGTTTTTTCCTGCGGTCAATGAACAATGCCCCAATTGCATTCATAGAATTCACATAGACTTTAGTATAGCTAGAGTTGTCCTCGGATAATGAGGAAAGCCTGGTGGTATAATCAGCGAGGATATTCTCCAACGCAAGAAGTTTAGTATCACTAAGGGCAATTTTGGACCATTTAAGGGATCTGCCACAGTTAGAAGGCTCAAGCTTCTTGGACAACAGCTGTGTACCTGGTAGAGGGGAAATAGCCTGTCTATGCCAGACTTCACGCATGGTGAGAGACAGGGGGTTATGGTCACTGGATGTTGATGGTATTACAACCATATCAACGACAAATTTCCATCCCCTCCTGTCAATTAGGATGTAATCTATTCTGCTTTGACTGCCTACTCTGTTGAAAGTATTAGCGCCCACTAGATCAGAAGGGGTGCGCCCATTGACAGCTCTTAAACCGAATTCCAACGCTATGGCGTTCATTTGGATTACAGCAGGGGTCCATCTTTTAACGGGGTTCAAGGAGAGTGAAGGGATATTCCATCTAGTGTCCTCGTCATGTGCGCCCAATAAATCTTCTGCGGCAAGTGGTTCAAAAGAACAATTGAAATCACCGGCGACAAGAAGATAAGAATTCGAGGTGCATGCAGAGAGTATCTCTGAAAGTACTGTAATGGTAAGCGACTTAGCACCCCCTTGAGTGCCACGAGAATAAACATTAAGAAGTTCCCAGGGTGGACTGTTCTGAGTGTCTTTGATAGTGAGTCTCATTATATCAGGCGTGGAGCGACCGTCAATGGTGACCATCAGGTTGAGATCCGCCTTGATCCAAACCATGAGGCCCCCGGAGGGGCGCCCACGGCCTGACGAGATAGCTGGTATAAAAAAGCAACAGAACCCCGATTTATATATTGGATCGACACTCCAGGTTTCCTGGAAGATACATATATCGTGTTCTTCTATGAATGCGTTCCAGTCAGGGAGATCTAGCTTGTTACGTAAGCCAGCTATGTTCCAAGAGACAATCTTGAGAAGACTAGGTGTAAACACCCCGGGAGTTGAAGCACTTGGAGGATAAATTTGAGGGGGGTCAGGACTAGTAATGGACCTCGTCGGGCTCGTTAACATGATTGATAAATTCGACCCCAAATGTTCAATCACTGAGGTGGGCTCTAGGGGACAACTTACTGAGAAAAGCGGAGGAGAGGCTGGGGTAACTTTACTATCCTCCAGTCAATCGACAGCTTCAAGACTGCTAAAACGATTTACTGTAGGAATAAAGTCTAAGGGTGGCAGATGTATAGGCCGACTCCCCAGTGGAGGGCCTCTCCCTTTTCCATGTACAACTGTCCAAGGTTCTGTGAAATGACCAGGGGGATAAAAATAGGTTAAGGGGAGAGTTGAAATGCATGATCCTATGGTGGTCGACCTCCAGTTGCAAATATACTCAACTGTTCTGGTGTCCTTGAAGTTAATTAGGATGCAATCCCCCTTTATGTTTTTAGCTAAGTGGCCTACCCATGGAACCCGTCGCACCATAAGAATTTTGGCGCTGATGTGCGGAGGTAATGGTCTATTTGTGTTGAGCCAGTACACAACCCTATTCCTTAGGGTTGCGGGTGACTCAAGTACATTACTCTCCAATTCGGGCACTCCTGCCAAGATTACAACATATGGAGCTGTTTCAGGAGGCAAGTTGGGAGTATTAGCCATGGTTATAGACTCTGGTGTTAAAGGCCTAGCAACCTCTTTTAAATCTGTTTTACTGGACAAGATGGGTTTCCTTGAGTTGCCTGCTCTGATGGAGATGTTTGGTGTAATTAAGGGTTGGCTTTCGGTTTGGGCTGGTGGTAGAGGTTTAGGGGCCAACTGGACTTTCTTAGCTCTAGGGTTGGCAGATGGGTTTGGGGCCTCTGGACTAAGAGTGGTGCTTGGTGCAATGGACAGACCCCCTAGGATGCATTCGATCCTGGCTAGATGTTCTTCGATTTTGAGTAATCTGTCCTGCACGGGACAAAGAGAGGACCTAATTAAATCCCGTATGTCATGCAAACGCAATGGGTCAGGGGTCCCTCCCTTGGCCGCTACGCTTTGCCCATCTCCCTCCTCCTGGCTCATTATCCTTATTGATGTAAAAATAGATTGGGGGACAGGGTCATCCAGTGGGGCCCCCTGTGAGGGTTGCTCAGTGATGTCAGGGGTTTTATTCATTTTTCCCATTTGATTTGGCACCTTATGTTTGCTTTTAGATTGTTTGCCCTTTCTGCCAATATTGGGCGGGCGCCCTTGTTTTGTTTTGGGAATAGCCCCCAAGTTACGCTCCCGAAGCTGCCTGGTGCTACACTCCGGGGCTGTGCTAGGGGCAAACGGCAGTGGGCAAGGAGACAATAACAAAGAGTCGAGGACCAAAGACTGGTCCTCCACTAAAGTATCAGCAACCGTTCCGCTAGCTGGCAGCTCCTGGGCTGATGGATCTGTGTCAGATCTAGCTGAGCTTGTGGGAGATAAAGTTTGACGTGCTGGAGACTGAGCATTAACAAGGTATCCCAGGGAGGACCTTCTGGCGGCTGCCAGATCCTGGGAGACGCGGCGCTCCAGAAGCATTATTTCTTGATCAATGACACAATTAACTTTAGTCACAAATTGGTCCATTGTCCCCGTGAAATGAGCATTTGCCGCCCTGGCTTTGCTGTCCTTTGGTGGCATAATAATGGCCAATAGAACAAGCTGCAAAGTGGGCTGGTACAACAAGAGCAAACACAATAATTAATAAATGTTCAATTTCACATGACACTGTTGTACGCAAGGCGCCTGTGGAAAACGATGAGGCAACAGTACCTTAGATGAAGTGGTGTGCAGAAAACGTTAGAGGGGTTGCCCAGCCCAGTCCGTTCCAGGCAGTGACGGGCAAGGACGGGCCCGCCCTTGGCCCGGGCTGTCACGGTGGTGTCATCTGGTGAGCTAGGGTAGTGGTGGCAAAAGAGAGAGTGATATTGCTGCATTCAAGCGTCCCGTCACAATCGCTGTTCAATCTACTATGGAATTTATAAAAAAGCGCACCCTGGGTCATAAGAGATTGTCGCCCCATGCTTGTGTTCTAGGTGCAATAACAACAAAACTGGCACCATAAGTATGTTATTTAGAAAGAGATAATCTCAATGCAAAGACTGGCATGATTATCCACCGCTGACAACAGATCTGCGATGTGAATTCCGTTCTCCGTGTAAACTGCGCCACCTGCTAGCTCAGTGTGTTATCGCACCTGCTGTTGAGATCTGTTCACAGACATCTGACCCTCATGTGATGTTGCCGCCCCCCCCCTCCCCCCGGGTGCTGAGTGAGCTGAATGTAATCGAGGCTGAGTCTCAGTGTGGGATGTTGTGGTTAAGTGTGAGGGGTAGAGGAGCCCTCTGGAGATCAAGGGGGGTGTCGGAGCCTGGGAGAGACTGATAAGGATGCAGTTGCAGAGATGTGGTCCTCGCTTGGCTGCGTTCAGCTGTACAGGAGAAGAGAGGAGACAGTGGGTTGAAATGTGAAGCTTCGGTTGAACTTCGTTGAATAAATCCAAAGGACAAAGTGTAAAGTTGATCTTGAAGCTTTATTTCAGTTAGTTGAAAGACACCACGGGAGTGCGTCCTTCCTCTCCGAAGTATGAACGGTCACTGACCACACGACCGATCATAGTTCAGGGAGGAGGTTGAACGCACGAGAATACAAGTTCAATAAACGCTCATTTTAAAGATACACACATAGCATGCGCGTGTAACATCCACACGCGCATGTGATTAGCAGAGTTCAGAGAAAGCACGAGCTCAGTGAGCCACCACGAGCTCGTGCACACGTTATGCCGCAAGCTGTCACCTTAATAAATAAATAAATAACAAAGTACAGAATACTACATGGGTTCGCTGCCTCAGAGGGACTGCACTTATTGATGCCCTAGCAGAAGGGGGAGGAGGTGGTGATATCTCACCTGGAGCCTATGGTACAGAGGTGAGGAGGTGGCTCATACTTCCAGGTGGAGTGGGGTGGATTTTCTTGTTACCTTAGAGAAGTGGGGGGGGGGGGGGGGGATGAAAGGATGAGGAGAGCTACGGAGAAGAAGGGATGAGGAAAGAAGAGCAGAGAGAGAAGCAAAAGGAAGGTTTGGGTAGAGTAAAGACAAGGTAAACATCCATGGGGTGGACAGAGGCTCAGAGGAGGGGATGGCAGAGGGGGGGGGGGGGGCGGTAGACATGCACAGCCGCGCCCTGGACGGTGGGAGGAAAGTGAATGTTTACTCAAAAGCTCTGAACTCACCCTATAATTTTACCCGTTATCATTTATTTTCGACTACGAGTGCAGGCAGTGCTGACGGGACGGCGCAACAACAGCCATACACTGCAGGAGTTGGGAGACAACGGCTACGTGGGGTGCGAGGTCAGGAGGGAAAATCTCTTGCCACAACTTTATGCACAATGCTGTTAATGTCGCTGGGCAGGAAGGGGGAAGAGAGCAAGGGATATAGAACACCTATCACTGCAGAGCTTTGTAATAAAGATGAACAGTGAGATTGGCCCTATTCTGTGAACCTAACCAGTGCCTCCCATCCATGATGGCTTGTGTTCACTGCAGGACTTGAGGCCTGCTCACACCATCGGGCCAAGCCAGAGGCTGCTGAGTAGCCCCAGGGTTGGCAAGGTCAGCATACACAAGGCTCCATAGGAGACCAAATGGGCTGCAGCTGTGATTCCCCTCACCTTGGCCCACTATTTGCAGGTAGGAAGAGTCTGCCTCGCAAGTGCGCATATCAGTTTGGACGGTGAAAGTCACCCGTCCAAAACAGCATGAGCAGTTTACTACACCTCAAGTAAGTGACCTCACCCAAAATGAGCCTTGAAAGCCCCGCCCCCGCCGTTCTAACTCAGTAAGATAAGGCACTCACAAGACCAAATAAAAAGCACTGCTGCTGTGCGGCAGAAAACATTTGCTTTTACATTTAATAAAGATGTGGGGGTAACAATTACAGTGGGGGTCAACGACCCTAACCCTCCCATAGAGGAACCGCCCTTGATTATATATTTTGTCTCCACTTTGTCTAGTGAAACCTAGTTGATGGGGTTTGTCCATTCTATGAAAGACAAGCAAAGATATCATTACACAAAACAAGATGTATAGCGGGCTATACTACCAACAATAAACAACTGTTCATATAATCTGTTTAGATTAAAAAAAATATTTTGATATTTAATTCTTTTTTTTTTTTTAAATATTTTATTAGAGAGTAACATGACACTGGTATCATCCATCAACATAAAATATCATAAAGAAAGAAGAGATACAAGAACATGTATCATCTAAATCATCAGCATCATGACTCTGTATTTTACAATTTTCAACCCATACCCCCCCGCGACGCCCACCCAACCACCCCAGAGAGGCTGAGAATTGGAGATAGTTATGGAAAATCAATTAAACATTGAACCAGTTATCCCGATAGATTAATATCTTCAGAGCACAATATATACAATATATACAAGAAATATACACCAGTATCACTCTAGACTTAATTCAAACATCATAATTTGCACCATCCAGCCAATTCATTAAAGGTGCCCAAACTGATTCCCCATTTCTGCAGGCCTTTGGGCCTCTCTTTCTGTAAACCAAAAGCTCCCATTTCCCAACATTTATAAATTTACTGAACCACTCATATTCTGACGGAGGTGTGGGATCTAGCCAGACAGATGCTAAACATAATCTGAGTGTAGCCATAGAGATAAAAAATAATTTCTGCTCTGACAACGTCATGTTCACATCGACTACTCCCAATATAATGGCCTGAGATGATAATTGAAGCGTACAATGAAACAATACCTCTAGCCGTTGTTTGACTTTGTTTAACAGAGGAGTTAGAATAGGACAAGAGGAAAACATATGAATAATATCAACGGCGAACTCCCCACATCTGGGACAGTTAACTCCCGAGATCCCACCCCATTGATGTATACGCTGTGGAGTTATATACAAATTATGCCAGGTTTTAAAACATTGGACCTGGAGATTTGACGATAAAGTAGCAATATAACTAAGCCGTAATGACTCTTCGCAGACCTCCTGTCCGGCATGCAATCCAATATACCATCGACCAAAATGTTTATGCAGATCATCTTTCCTTTTTTCATTAATTATTTTATAGATTGAGGATATAGTGGAGTGCCCACCTATAAGAACCTCCAATAATGGGAAAGAGATCCAGCTAACAGTTTTCCGAGAAAAAAAGTCCCGGATCTGTAAAAACTTAAAAAAATGTTTATTATTAAGCTTAAATTTCTGTTTTAAATAGTCAAATGTCCTTACCCCACTGTCCGAAACTAAATCCCCCAGTTTGCTAACTCCTTGGGTCCTCCATTCTTCGAAAAACCCATCAGAAAAAATTTGAGGTAAGAGAGTATTTCTATTGACTGGTGTATATATATGTATTCTTCCTATATTAAATAGTTTCCGGATAGCTGTCCAAACTTTAAAGGCAGCAAGTAAACCCTTAAACCTCACACGTTTGAAATAAGCAAAATCTATGTACCTCAATAAAACCCCTAGAACTTCTTCTCCATACACTAATTTATAGATTGATTGTTCCGAATCTTCGAAATCTGGACAGTCGAGCAGTACAGAGATATGTCTCAAAGTAATAGCCCAATAATACATCTGGAAACTGGGAACAGACCAGCCTCCCCTTTCTCTTGGTAGTGTCATAAATTTAAAAGCTCGTCTAGGTCTTTTCCCTGCCCATAAAAACCATGAGACTATACGTTCTATTTTTTTAAACCATATCGGTTCGAACAGTACAGGGATAGCTCTAAAAAGATACAATATCTTCGGTAGAAAGAGCATTTTAACAACATTGCATCTCCCCATAAGAGTTAAATGAAGATTATTCATCCTACGGCTATCTTTTTCTATCTTGCACAAGATCGGCTTGAGATTAATCTCAACGGTCTCTTCTGGATTTGAGCTTATCAGAATTCCGAGATATTTTGCAGTATCAGTGACCCTAGGATCCGCCAATAAAATCTTGTCGTTACAGACAATCTGGGTTTTCGAGTCATTAAGATGATAACCTGACAGTCTGCCAAATTGAATTGTTAGTTTTTGTATTTCTAGCAATGCCTGTTCAGGAAAATCTGTTAGAATGGCCAAATCATCTGCATAGCCCAGTATTTTGGATTCGCCACCCTTGGATCTAACTGGGCTAATCAGATTATTTAAAAGAATTTTTTTTATTAAAGGGTCAATATAAATGGCAAATAATAAAGGGGAACAGGGACAACCTTGTCGAGTACCTCTGGAGATCTTGATAGTTCCTGACTGGCTTCCTAGGATTGATATTTGAGCTGTAGGTTGTCTATACATGATCTGTATTGCTGCAATAAATCCTTCTCCAAATCCATAATGTCTCAAAACCGCCCATAAAAAGGGCCAGGAGACCCTATCAAAGGCCTTCTCCGCATCCAGCAGGATTAAGGCCATAGGGTCCCCTGAAACCTTTGTAAAATCAAACAACGTAATTGTGCGCCGAATATGATTGATTGTTTCCCGTCCTGGGACAAAACCATGTTGATTTACTGAAACCAGTGTCTTAATCACCCCAGAAAACCTCCTTGCCAACACTTTTGCGTAAATTTTTATGTCACTATTAATAAGCGTAATTGGGCGGTATGATCCCATATCCGTTGGGTTTTTATCCTTCTTTAAAAATGTAATGATTCGGGCTCTCTGCCAGGACTCAGGAGACGATTCTCCCTTCTGTACTATCCTGAATAGAGCCAACATAACCGGAGTGAGTTGAGGCCGGAATATCTTATAAAATTCTCCTGGCAAATAATCAGGGCCAACAGCTTTCCCCGCCGGGATAGAATCTATAGCTTGGAAAAGCTCTTCCATACTGATTTCGGCATCTAATAGATCACGCTTTTCTGGTGATAGTGTATCAACACCTATCCCCCGCAGATATTCTTGTATATCCAGCTGAAGCATGTCATTATTGCTGATGTCTTCACTATACAGTCGTTGATAGAACTTTTGGAAAGCACGCAGAATGTCCCCATCACCAGACACCAGACCAACATCTGGATCCTGGATATTTTTGATACGTGTAGCAGTTTCCTTCTCCTTAATTCTAGAGGCTAACAGATGCCCTACCCGCTCACTATTTTCAAACATTTTAGATTTCCAAATTAAAAATTTACTAGCTGCCTTAGCCTGAGAGAACTCAATTATAGCTGATTTAACTAAAATAATCCGAGTTTGAGCAGAATCACAATCTCCACCCATCTGAATCTGAGTAACTAAATTCTGCTCAGCTTCTGCCAGTTCTATATATAGTTGTTGCAGTTTCACCTTTTCCTTCCTTTGAGATTCCCAACCGAACCGAGTAGTCTCACCCCTCACCCCTGCCTTTAGCGTATCCCATACATTCTGAATACCTGTGCTGCCCATATTTTCTTCCAGGAATCTAGTGATCCATAAAGACATATTATCAATATACTCCCTATCTTGAAGCAAAGCACGATTAAACGTCCATATATGAGTTTGAGTCTTACGGATTAGTGTATCTAATTCAAACAGAAGAGGATTGTGATCCGACATTACTCGCGGGAATTTGATAACTCCAGAACCATACAGTAAAACAGGTGAGACAAAAAAATAATCCAGTCTTGAGCACATTTTGTGTGGTGCAGAATAGTATGTAAAGCCAGGGTCATCCGGATTAAAAAAGGCCCAAGCATCCATTAGACCATGCAGATCTATTAGGTGCTGTAAAGCACGGAAAACCCTTGGCTTTCTCCCAGCATATTCAACCCCTGTTTTGTTTAATGTCCCGCACTGTATATTAATGTTCAGATCTCCACATATAATATTGATATTTAATTCTAACACGCAACCAAAATATACAGGTAGAAGACTATGCTTGGCCTAACAAAAACATTTCTCAATTCCTCCGTCCTCCTAAATCACCTACATGAAACCTGAGTGGGTTAATGTAATGGACTGGAAACGTAGCTTGAGTACACTGCAAATATTGATATTGGTCTTATACATAGTCATGCACTATGTCTTTTTTAAATAAACCTCCTGACTTAAATAAACATTTTCCTCTTGAGTGTGGTGAGTATATGTTTTGAATGCATCAACAGGTGTCTGCCCTGGGCTCCCTTGTGACAAGTTTCTTCCTGGAAAATGGCTTTCTACTCTTGTTCTCCTTTACAAACTCTACCATCACTTTCAGACAGTGACATATATCGTCCTTTGAACTCGTGCAGGCATACCAGCGAAAGGCAATCTGGGTAAGGTTCAGCTCTCAACTAGTACCAAGTTACCACAAGGTCCAGCTCTCATCTAGGTTCAATAATATTCTGGAAAGAGGTTTGCTCCACCGAAGCACATCTGTGGTCTCACAAACCTGTCTTTCCTCAATCTGTGGACCCTGGCCTCTATCCCTTCTCTGATCAACATCTGACACTCTCTCCTGTTCTCAACTGCTCCACACTCTGTATAACAAAGGCAACAGCTCCACGATTCCACAGATGACATCCAAGGGACTTCAGCTCTGGCTGGTATTGGAACATACTGCACAATGGCATTCATAGTCCAGCAGTCGACCAGCTGACTAAATGGCGAAAAACCTGGGAAATGCAACTCCATAAATAAAACAAATGATGCTGTGAAAACTGTGCAAAGTAACACTGACCTACTAAGACGTGTAAGCATATCTCCAGCAGAAAAAAATCAATTCTGTACCTAGAGAGGGGCGTGGCCAACTGCCAACGAAGATGGCCGCTTGGTAGAGCGGCTCAGTCGCTCAGCTGCATAATCCCTTACCATATGCTCACTTATTGATCACCTAGTTGCAATCTCCTGTCACAATGTTGATTGCCGGTTTGTGGGGTATCTAATGTGCCCACTAAACCCGCGATACGATGCATCTCTGGGGCCAACGCATTTGAGGCCTGGGCAGTGAGGAGTAGCCCCAGTCTTAAGTTTGACATACGCTGCCTGGAGACCACCGGAAGGGGCGGGTCCCGTGGATGTGGCCAGGATCCAGCTGCAAGGATCTCCCTGCATTTAATGATGACAGCGCAACTCAGTCTCTGTGAGCCTCGGCAGAGAGGAGGTTTACCCCCACAAAGGCTCAGTGACATTAGTGCGGGCAGCGCTGGAGAGCGAGCGCTAGGTGCCCGTCAGCCCAGGAACTGTCTACACCGGTGACCGGAGCCGAGGCAGAGTGGGCAGAGAGGGAGAGTGTTAAGGTAACAAGTCGCTCTTTCCCTTTAAGAGCGACTTGTTATTCACGTGCCGATATTTATGTTCCTCGAGCGTCTTCCCCACGCTCTGCATATGTTTAATGTGTTCCTTTCATTCCACGGCTCTCGTTGCGGCTGCCTGTAACTGTTCATTCAGGCAGTTGCTTTGAGAGCTGTTGAATGACCGGTTGTGGGCTGCTTTTCTCCACGCTACGCTACTTCAAATAAACACTTAATTAAGTGCATCTGTTCAAGAGTGTTTCCTTGAACTTTACAGCGAGCCAGCCTTTTGCGACCTCCCATACGAAAAGCGGCAAAACCCTGCTGTGTGGGCAGTGGCCTTAGGGCAGGCCACGGCAAGAGGCTGGAATGCGCTGCTCCCATTCATGCATGACGGGCGGCGGAGAGGGGAAAGGAC
This sequence comes from Triturus cristatus, assembly GCF_964204655.1. Taxonomy (NCBI): domain Eukaryota; kingdom Metazoa; phylum Chordata; class Amphibia; order Caudata; family Salamandridae; genus Triturus; species Triturus cristatus. Next base: position 74,559,657 of record NC_140582.1, on the reverse strand, counting down.
CGCTGGAGAAAGGGCTGACCTGAGCGGTGAGAGAGAGGAAGAGACAGCAGTGTGAAGCTCCCCATAGCTGAGGGGGGGAAGCACTTAGCTCTATAGCGACACTGCCATTTTCAAGTAGCATTGGCCCCGGACATACAGCACTCCTGATAAACTAAGTGCCACTGCTGGACACTCGCTTATATCACAAGGCCTGAGACTGTGGCTAGCACTCATTCTTTTACTGTGGGATTACTCCCTTTACGTTCCGGCACACGCGAGGTTCCTGCTGACTGCTGCCCCCACCATTTCTGCTGCCTGTTGGTCCCATAGGGACATTTTAAGTCTGCATTTGAAGCGTGCTCCATATCTGCGAGCAAAGCCCTTGGGAGTGTGTGCAGTTGGGAATCGGAGAGCGGCGCGTGCATGGAGAGAAATCAGACAGGTCTTGTGGAGTGCTAGTGTACATCCGCAGGCATGTGGCTGCGAGTATCCCTCTGGCCCAGATGCCACCTTTTCTCCCCATCCCCATTCTGCCATTATGACAGGCGGCAGAGGCATGCGGAGCTCACACCAGACAAAATTAAATAAGTACACAGTTCCTAAGGGTGCAGAGGCTTTGGATGGGTCCCAGGAACAACCGTCTTCCGCTGTGCAACCAACCATTGAGGAAGAACCTTTGACACTACACAACATTATGGCGGCGATTCAAGGAGCATGATCTGTGCTACAAGAACAAATAGATTCGACCATGACTGAAGTTTCACTGATGACAGCAGATCTCCGTAATATGAACACGAGATTCAAAGAGGTGGAGGACTCAGTCACTCTACACCATGACATAGAGGCCCACAAGGTCTAGGTCAGTGAAGTGCAGGCCACAAGTAAACAAAAATGGAGGCACGACTTGAAGAGTATGAAGGCAGATCCCAACACGATAATATGAGCAAATGGAGGCACGACTTGAAGAGTATGAAGGCAGATCCCAACACGATAATATGAGCATGCTATGAGCTCCGGAGCGGGCAGAGGGACCAGCAGTGGACCCATTTGTTGAGGAACTTATTGTCAGGGAACTGCAACCTCGCGGCCTATCTAAATATTTTTCATTAGAGCGGGCCCATCGTGGACGTCCCAAACCGGGGTCACCCCGTCGTCCCATTATTGTCCATATTTTCAATTTCAGACGGCTCGCAGAGCTCCTCTAGTGATCTATGCAAAGGAGAATATAATTTTCCTCCCACACTTCAGGCTCAAAGTCAATAGGCAACATTGCAGTTTTCTAGACATCAAAAAGGCGCCGCTGAGAGACAAAGCAGTGAAATATTTGATGATTTTCCAGAAAATTTACGAGTAGAGTTCAAGGGAAAAACTTGGTTCTTCTGAATCCCGGAGGAGGCTTGAGCGTGGCTTGAGGGATGGAGTATGGTGGGGGGCTACGACTCCAAAGGATGACAGAAGTGGTGAGGACAGCAATCTGAGAAGTCAACTGGGCAGACAACAAGAGACTCGGACCGGGAAGGAAAGGAAAGGAATCACCACAACGCCAAGCTTCATGAATACTCATACCACTACTATCGATGGAGCACACTAACAATGATCGTTGTATACTCAACTAGAGACACTGGAATCCTGCTCGCAATACTATCTATCACTTTGAGGTAAACCGCTATCTTTGTGAGCTGGTCCCCACAGACTGGGGGCCACAACAGTGACAGGAGGCTGGTGAAGGTCGATATCCCCAAGCAACCACCTTCGTATACTACAGGTCATTGGTAACACTATGTTTCTTGTATGGGGGCCTGAGGGCGACATCCAGGATGGAGCACGGTCTCCTTAGTGTTCTATGATGGGTAGGGGCAACAGGCGCTCTGCTGAGTTGGGGGACAGGTAGTTTTAGGACCGTCTTTCAGGGAGACAGGAAGGTTTTTTTAGTCCCAAACACAGGGGTGGGGGGAGGGGGGATAATTATGATAGTTTTGTTTTTCTAGTTTACTTGACTGAATGGCACCAGTTTTCATTTTTACCCACACTGGTCGATCTTGATTTGGTAAGGCAGCTGAGAAAGGGAGTGAGAGACTCTGCAAGGTAGTAAGGTAGGATGGCGGCTACCACGGTCACTTCTGAAATTCGGCTATTGGCCTGGAACATAAACGGCTTGGGGAACAGAATCAAGCATGGGGTAGTGCTTCAATATATTAAAAGGCATTTCTCCGATGTAATCCTTCTACAGGAAAGGCACCTCAAGGGTAATGCTTGCAGGGCTCTGGATTGTTTGGGGTACAGGATGGTGGTCTATTCTGGGTTCACTTTCAGTTTCAGTGGCATGGGAATACTCCTTAGGAAGCAGCTTCCCCTTGCTTTTAACCAAACCTGTTCTGACCAGCTGGCTAGATATGCAGCCCTTTCTGGAACGCGGGAGGGCAGGACAGTCCACATCGGGTCAGTATATGTTCGAGAGAACTCCTTATGGGGAACGGGGGGGGGGTTTAATAGGGCACTTTGTGATAATAGCGATCGCATGCCCCCGAGATGGGTGGCGCAATCTCGCTGCCACTCAGCGGACTTCCTCTCAGCCCTGGGAATAGTTGATGTTTAGCGGGCACACAACCCCCACTACACAATATTATACTTTCCACTCAGGAGCCCATGGTAGCCTTTTCCGTATTTATTTTATTTTGATATTGGCTTACCGTATTCCCCATTTTCATGATGTACGCCATCTAGCGAGGGGTATATCTGAGAATTCCCCAGTGTGGGCAGTCTACAGTCTGGATAGGCCGCTAACCCGAAGGGTTATTACACTGAATCCTTGGTATCTTAAGATCCCGGGCGTGAGAGAGAGACTGGTAATGCCACAGAGCAATATTTCAAAGGAAATGTGGCATCGGTAAAGTCTTCTCAAATACTTTGGGAGGCTTATAAAACAGTCATTAAGGGGCAGGCACTTTCCCTGACAATGGGAAACAAAAAAGTTTAAAAAAAGGCAGAGAAGCTTGAACACGACATTCTTGACCTTGAGGCTAATCTGGTGGTGGATGAGACCGGGATAACAGACGCAACTTATCTAGTGACAGAGGCTGCTAAACCCAAACATCGAGCGATGCAGCATTGCATGTACGAAATTGGGAATAAAGCGGGGAAGCTGCTTGCATGGTTGGACAGACGTGAGAGGACGAGCTGCTGGGTAACTGATATTTGTCCTGAAGAAGGGAGCACCTGAGAGATCCACAAGATATCGCCAACCTACTATACCCATCTTTACTCTGCTGCAGGTACAAATACCACAGAAGAATCTCACAACCTCCTAGTTGATTGACAACTTCCGACTCTCTCCACTGCGGTTAAAACTTATGGAGAGTGATCCTACGGGAGAGTAAGTAGCTCTGGTAATTTGGAACATTCAATTGGACAAGGCAATTGGGCACAACAGCCTTCCGATAGAACTTATAAACTCACTGTATCCACTATAGCGCCTTACTTGCTGGGGCTGTATATGGAGAGTCGAGAAAAAGGCATTCTAACGAAGGACCAGCTGTTGGTCTCAACAGTGATAATACACAAAGAGGGTAGACCAGCAGAGAAGTGCACTTCTTGCAGACTCATCTCACTTCTCAATGCAGAAGCAAAAATCCTTGCCAAGGTTCTGGCATCCCGACTTATTCAAATAATAACCAAATTGGTGCATCCCGAGCAATCAGGCTTTATGCCTGGGAGGAACACGGTCCTTAATTTGCGGCAGCTCCATGGAGTGCTGGATTGACTTTGTATGGATACTCGTATGGCTTTCGATACAGTGGAATGGCCATACCTATTTGCTGTGTTAGAGCAAATGGGTTTCAGCCCCAAGTTTCTGTCTTGGTTGCGACTTCTCTATTCTAAACCCCTGGCTCAGGTAGTCGTGAACGGACGGACTTCTCGGGTGTTCACCCTTCAACGCGGTACTAGGCAGGGTTGCCCTCTCTCACCGCTTATTTTTGCTTTGATCCTTGAACCTTTGGCGGCCTGGGTTCAGATGGACCCATTGATTTACAGCTTGCATTGGACAGAGGAGTGGGAGGATAGGAAATCTATCTATGCTGACGATATCCTGTTGTACATCGCAGCTCCACAATCCTCCATTTACAGAATATTGGATATCTTCACCAAATTTGGTAAATATTCTGGATACACTATCATCTGGTCCAAATCCACTGTGTATGTTCTCCATGGCCAGACACCAAACCTACCGCCTGACTGTGAGGCATTTATACTCAAAAATACTATCGGGCAGTGCAACTGGCGGTAATTAATCAATGGGTTCAGCAACACGCAGATGAACCAGCATACTGTATGGACTGTCATATCTTTCACCGGGGATGTTGTCTACGAGCACTCTACACCAACCTGAAACGTTTGACTCTCATGGAACCAAGAGCACTCACAGTTTAAATCTGGCACATGACACAAAGCATTGGGATGGGGAGGTAAGATTACCCCGGCCACACCATTTTGGGACTCTGAGAGGTTGGGCACGCTGGAGAAAAGACCTGATTTTGATATATGGGACCTTATAAGTATTTCCAAGGTAGGGGATCTCTGCTCCAGTTGGGGAAGGTGGTCCCATTCTCTGAATTACAGAGAGTATGAGCTGGCAACTGTAGAGACCTTCAGTTATCTGCAAGTTCGACATGCTCTTCAGGTGGTGATCCCCTGGGGGGAGCTCCTTCCAGAATCATCACCACTAGAAAGTAGATTGTTAGATGATCACATGAGCCGCAAAGCGATCCCCCTCACCTATAAAAAGTTAATTAACAACTCCCCGGATACGCTCCTTCACTTGCAAGACCGCTGGGATGCATACCTGGGCGACCTGGCTGATGATGACTGGCTTGAGGCCTTAGCCTCTCCCCGAGATTAGAGCAAGGTTTAGGTTGGTGCAGCTTAAAATACTCCACAAGTCTTACTTATCGTGCAACACCATGGTTAAAATGGGCAAGGGGACTGATCCAACCCGTCATAGGCAGTGTGGGCAGGAGGAGACCTTCTTCCATATCATTTGGGAGTTTCCAGTGGTCCACACCTTTTGGAGATCGGTTGTAGCATGCATGAATAGTGTAGGTGGTGGGGATTTAACACCTTCAGCAAAGTGGTGTCTCCTTAATGTGTGGGACGCTACAGACTTGTCGCATGGAGCAAATCTTGGTAACCTTGGGTATGATGCTTGCTAAACGTAATATAGCCCGTCTATGGGAGGCAGAGTCCGCACCACGGCTCAAATACTGGAAAAGAGACATGGACTGGTGTATGGTGGCGGAGAGGGTGGATGAAAGCTGGGGCTGCCACAAAAAGTGGGAATGGATTTGGAGCAAATGGAAAGTTCACAGGGGGAGTCCCCATAGTAATGTCCTCAGAGCCCGAAATTACCAACTATACTGTATTTGATTTACATCAGGGTGGGAATATATATTGTAAGTTCTGGAGCTTGCTATTTGCACATTTCAGGATATGCCCTGTTCTCTCATTTTTGGCTGCTATTTTCAAACTTTGATCCATGAAGATGTTCTATGGTGTCCCGGCTGCTTCCTCACTGTTACTTCCACAACCCATGATATGCTCTGCTTCTACATTGTTGGCTGCTAAATTCTAAATTTTATCCTTTGATACTGTTTCCTCATTGTTGGTTGCTAAATTCTTAAATTTTATCCTTTAATACTGCTATATGTTGAAAAATGTTTTATTCGGACTGCCTTATCATTCTGTATTTTTACATGGTGCTATGGTATTTTATGTATTAATTGGTATGTATCCTTTTAAGTGGACTTCATTGGAGTTCCAAAGCTTTAATAAACTGAGTTGAATAGGAGTGAAGCTATCCAGGGTTGTACTACATTGGGTATGGTTCAATTGCTATTTGTATGCATGACTACTATGATGTACTTACTTACCTTGGTTTTGCTGCTTGCCTAATAAAAAGAGGTTTTAAAAATACATTCTGTACCTAGAATTGTAATCCTCATGTATCCTCACGTATACAAATAGAATTGAAGTTGCAACTTTGGGGCCACAAAATTACACATTACTATACATTTTAGAGCAAGTGAGGGTTGCATTTGATGAAACTGGTGTAGGAAGGCTGACTAGTATACAAATGACTGCTCACTTTAAAAAGCAAGACATTTAATATAGCTACAAGAAGGGTAGATTCAAAGACAGGTTACATGGTGTATACTGTGAGAATGATATCAAACTGCGTTGAATTTCAAATCAAGGCATAATTTATCAAAAAGAATGCTGCTGAAGCCCGTTTTAAAGCATGAAGCCACATACTGGCTTTTATTTTTTTTTTTTAAAGATCCTGGTTTGCGGATTTCTATGTCAATGATTAAGCGTCATTCCAGTCACCAGGTTCGCCTATCTGGATTGAACAGTACAAAATGAAAGGTGAGACTCTTATTAACACCAAGCTAAGCAACATAACTCGGAATCAAACAATGTTCAGAAAATCATGGAACTTTAGTAGACTACAAAGACCACATGGACACAGAGTGCTACGTTACCTAGGGAAACCAAAGCCTGGTGAATGTCATTCATCACATTCTTGTAAAGCTCCTTCTGCCACTCGTGCAATAGCTTCCACTCTTCTTCGGAGAAGCAGGCAGCCACATCCTGGAACGTAACCTGTGGCTTGAATAGCAAATATTTCAGAAGTGAATTGTATTCAAATTTGATGTTTCATGAAGATATATACATTAAAATACAAATCATTCAACATGTTTGCAGTCTGCCCTATCGACCCCCATCTGTCATCTGCAACCAGATCACCCAAGCTTTAGTCTATTGACTTATTTACGCAATTACAATAGGGGCAAGAGAAAATACATTTTAAAGATGTCTGCATCATCACTATATATCTGTTTATATGTACCCAGTGGGACTGGGACTGTAAGAAGACATGCACAACCCTCTTTACTATTTCCGTTGTAACTTCACAAACGTTTTTCTCTATAACTAGATGCGACTCCTGTAAATTCAGGATTAAGACTCACCCAAAAAAAGAAAAAGCTTTGTCAATTCGAACTCAAAGTGACCAACATAACACTGTGCAAAAGGAGGTTTCCAGTAATGCATCCCTCTTCAATTTAATCTAAATTGGAAAGGCACAAAGAATCCTAAGGTTTTTTCACTTTTCCTTTTTGTAATCCTGAACCTGCGCATTGGTCTGTTTCATAGCACTTCAGCTTTCCTAAATTTCTAAATGTAACTTCCCAACAGAATGCACCAGAAATCACAGAATGTGCATTCCCAACATGAGCAGATATCTCATGCATATGCTTTTCTACGACAAGAAGCAAATTTCCTTCCAAATTGTTCTACCAATTTGGTTTCTTAAATGTATGGCCTCTACCACCAGTAAGGTATTCTTTTTTCTAAGAATCTGTCTTATTCGCTTGAAGACAGCATGTTAGTTTCCCTGGACATTATTATCAACCTAATTATGTCTAGCAATTCTTTTGATACCCTGAGCCATGATGACTTTGAGCATTAACTTGAAAACAATGTATCCATTGGTGGGCTCTTACCTAAAATTATTGGTTCAATGGCATCTTTCAACACAGACTGAATATCTATAACTTGGAAAGGAACAGTTGTAGTTCCGACTCTAATACTCATTATTGACTTTCAATGTGTAAACCCTATCATAGCTATTGGCTACAATCTTACTATAGATTTGATGGTCTGAGTCAAGGCCAGGTGGCTTGAATAAAGAAGGTTGGTCTGGGAGACATACAAAAGCTGATAAGTCTGCAACATACCCCAACTATTCCAACTGCGCAACCTTGGTGAGCGAAGAATAACAATTTGGGGGAGGTTAACCAAAGTCACTTTCAAGGTGTCAATGTGTCTACCTACACAATCGGCTACAAACTTATTCCATCCCCCGGAATACCCAAACCTAATCAAGGGGTGATGGGCGGACAGGATCATATCAGCCACCACTGCTGAAACCTCCACTGTGAGCGGAGATGAAGGTGTGCAGAGGGAGGTGTGCACTAGGTCTGCATACCACATCCTTCTCAACCAGCTTTGGGGGATAAGAATTACTCTGCCCGGTCCTGCAGAATCTTCCTCAGAACCAGATAACTCAAGGGTATGGGGGTGGAGAGAGGGACACACGTATAGTATAGACAAAACGTTTACTTCATTTCAAACGAGTTGCACAAAGTTTCTTGCAACGGATATTGAAGGGCACAGAATGTTGGGCAATGGGTGTGCCCCAGAGGCTGAAAGATGTTCTGAACCACATCTGGATGGAGATGCCACTTGTGGTCAGCAAGATGACGCAGACTGAGACTGTCGGCTCTGACATTAAGTGAACTCACCCGATGGTTGCCTATGAGCCACAGCCTGTTTTTGTACATCTAATTGCATAGAATGTGGAACATCATGCCTCCCCGTTTGCTCATGTACTACTGGATGGGTCGACCATTAAGGGACAGGAGGAAGGCTGTTAAAACTCAGGGCAAGCCTCCTTGCACTATCAGACTGAAGTGTAAGTTTTGCTCTTCTGGTGACCATAAACTTCTTCTCTCTAAACATCAGAGGCACGCCTTACCCATAGGTGGACGCATTTATCACCACTGTGGCACAGCAAGTGGGGGAACAGACGTGCTTCCCTCGAAACAGTTTCTCCTCCGATCTCCACCATCATAAATACGATGTGGCATCCCTGGAAATCACAATGGAATCAAACAGATCTTCCTGATGTTGGAAACACACTGCTTGTGGAGGCACCACTTGAGGGCCCTTGTGTGTGTCTGTGACCAGAAAGCTGCAAGAAGCCAACAGATCGAGAAGACTGTCAGGACTGGAGCCTGATATCCCTGCCAAAATATCAGAAGCATATACTGAATTACCTACATCTTTTGTGGAGAAGAAAGCACAGAGCATTGCCATATCTAGTACTGCCCCTATGGACAGGAGATGGTGGAAGGGCTCCAGGTGAAATTTGGATACACTGACTGAAATCCCCAAATTGAACAGGAGAGAAGCGTTGAAGGAGTAAGTTTGAAGGGAAGACGGCAAATTGGTAATAAGTAGGATCCTCTACAAAGATCAGGTAGTTACCGTTTGATCTTAAGATCCATATAAGAAAATACATGTCCTGAAAGTCAAGGGACACCATCCAAATCTCCATATCCAGTGCTAACAAAACCTGAATAATGGGCAGCATTCTGAACTTCTCCTTGCATAGGTACCAGTTCAGCATTGGATGAAGACCGCCGTCCTTCTGGAGAACCAGGAAGTACCGAGAGGACCACCCCTGCCCAATTTCGTGCTGCGGCACTCCTACCTCCAGCTGAAGGATCTGGAGGTGGTCTCTTGGAGAAAAGAAGCAATTGGGATGATGGTGGGAGGCATTGTTGGCAGACAGGTATGGTATGGTATATCCCTTTTTTGTATACAATCTGTAGGTTCCCTTGCTCCAAAGTAATGGCCTTCCAAGCACACAGAAAAGAGGATACACATTCACCCACTGGCATTGCTTGCTCCTTCACAGAACTACGAGACTCCCCTGGTGGGATGAAGAGGCAGAGGAAGAGGTTGGAACTGCCAGTCATGTTCCTTGCCCTTACCTCTGTACTGACGGACCACAGGATTCTGTAGTTGGTGGCCGGATGGTGTAGATTGGCCAGGTCTGTATTCAAATTCTCTGCCAAAGGTTTTGGGGCTTCAAAAGGGGCAAAAATCTTAGAGACTGACTGAAGTTCCAGAAATCTCTGCTATGGTTCTTCCTTTCTGAAAATTGTCCAAGCGCTGTGTCTACAATAGCTGTACCCCATCGAACAGCATGCCCATTAGTATATTTTGCACATCTGTTGAAATGTTTGTGGAGTGCAATGAGGAATGCCATCTCAAGGTAACCAATGAGCTCATGGTCCTTGTTATGCAGTCAAAGCCTGCTCTGATGATGTGGAGGGGGAATTTTGCCCATCGCGGACTACTACTGCAAAGTGGTCCCTTAGGTGTCTGATTCTGATTAGAGGTTGCCAATGCTGTCGTGTTCAAAGACAAGCTGCATCCATGAGCGGAGACTGGAGGTAGGAAAGCTTTGGCGTTCAATTATATGGTGGAGGTTTGAAACACAGACTCTCAAGAGAATAAAGCAGGGACAAGAAAGCGGGATATACAGGGGCTGATCTGTAGCGTCCAGCTAGTGATCAGTTGACTGTTGGACATGACGCTAGCTTTGACATTGAATCTTTAAACGTTTCAATAAGAGTCGTTAAAGGAGAACAAGGGCTCAACTATGGTGCAAACTGACTGCAAGATGAAAGTCAGAACTTTAGGGTGATACTCCACTCAAGGAAGGAAGTTTTAAAACTTCAGCTATTTTTTCAAGTACAACAAGAAAGCCAGTCATCTCTGCAGTAGCCGGGTCGATATCGATATTTGGCATCATATCCAGCCCACTGGCATTCTAAAGGGTCTGTATAGCTGAAATATCTGAGCAACATTGTCAGTGTCATCTGTATCACCATGGCCAACTGAGAGTAGGTAGTTTAAATCTGATCACGAACAATGTCCTAATATTGTGCCCCAGCTTTTTCCTTCCTGGACTGTTCCTCTTAAAAGAAGCGTTGAGCCTCTCTTTAAGACTTCTTCTCTGGATGAGGCTGGAGAGAAGTGGAGAAGGTGGAGAACCCATAGGTGCCAGTGGGGGAGGTGGTGTCATTGTAAATGGCGCTAAAGGCAGGGTTGGAGTCTGTGTCGTCATAAGTGGCACTGGAGGTGGTTATGTAAATGGGGCCAAAGGTGGTGTTGGAGTCTGCACTGGCATTGGTGTTAGAACGAGTGACCCAGCAGAGGGCTGATCTCTTCAAGGCTCAGGTGGCACTAGCTAAAACACATGCAATGTAGTGGGCTGGGCACCCGAAGGAATACCAAAAGGTCCCACAGGGCCAACAGGTGTACAAGAGGGGAGTGCCGCTCTCCTGAATATGTCAAAAATGGTTTATAGAAAGGTAGACAGAGTGCCACCTGGTGACAGGAACTTTGGGTATGCCGGTGTTGGTATCTACTTCAGTATGGGAGGAGGCTGGGGAAGGTGGTCCCGGGGAAGCCTGAGGAGACAACTTCACAAACTGCAGCTCTGAAGAAGAGAGCAAAGATAAAGGGGTGAACTTACCTTTTGGTTTTGATAGTTTAGGAAAAGAAGAGTGTTTCTTTTACTTTTAAGTGTGCATTTTTGCTTCCTTCGAAAACTGAGATGAAGGGGATGTACGAGATGGAGACGTAGATCTTGTTCTAATTTCAGACTTTGACCTAGCACGTTTACGGCCCCTATGATAATCTCTAGCACAAGCCATGAAAAGCTTGGCCTCCTGCTCTTTGCTAGTTGTGGGGTTTGTGAAGAGGCATAGATCACACAATTAAGAGTCGTGCTTGGCTAACAAGTTACTAACCTTCAGTAACGCCTGATCTGGTAGAGATAATATGTAGCTGCAGCTTTTTTACTTTTCAATTTCCCCAGGCGTCAGACTGGATCCTTAAGATTTTTTGTGAGCAGTCCCCCAGCACACCGGTAAGTGGCATTGATTGACTCCATGTGTAGTCATCCACATCGGAAGCGACATCTGCGTCACATCTGCACACTGACGTAAGTTACTTTTCACGACTTCCCAAGCCAGAAGCGCAAAGCCCTGAAGTGCACTGACAATGGTGTGTCCAAACTAGGGCCCTGAAAGGGATCATCCCTGACCCTAGAAATTTGTCTCATCAGAGCAGGGACGATGGGTGGGTCGGTAAGAAATCTATGGCTAGATACTGTCTCTACCAGATAAGGTGCTACCGAAGACTTCTAGCAGCAGATTCCTTACCTTTGAATAGATACCCAAGCAATCCCATCCTCTGTGGTACGTCTGCGGACAAATTAAAACTAGGAAGCCCTGCACGACCGAACCAATGTAATGCCCATCCCTGCGGACCCAACTGTCAAGGCAGAAATGCTTGGTAAAAGTGTGCAGGGAAGCCCACGTTGCTGCCTGGCAGATTTCCAAGACTGGGACTCCAAGTGCCAATGCAGTGGTCGCAGTTTAAGCTCTGGTGGAATGAACATTTAAGCCTTAAGGAGACTGATTCTTTGCCAATGTGTTGCAGATTTTGATGCAGAGAACGACCCATTTAGAGATGGTCAGTTTCTGCACCATCAGACCTTTCTTCGCCCCAACATACCCCACAAAGAGTTGGTCGTTCGCCCAGATATCCTGCGTGCTTTCAAGAGAGATCAACAATGCTCTTTTGGGGTCCACACAGTGGAGTCGCTCCTCTTCCTTAGAGGGAAGTTGAGGAGCATATAAGGTTGGCAAGGTGACAGATTGGCCCACATAAAACGGTGTTACCACATTCCGCGGAAAGAGGCCCTAGTAAGAAGCACCAGTTTGTCCGGATAAACTGGTAAGATTGGAGGCTTGGAAGATAAAGCCTGCAGCACGCTCACCCATCCGTCAGATGTAATTGCCACAAGGAAGGCTGTTTTAATTGTGAGCAGCCAGAGGGGACAATTGGGAAGAGGCTAGAAAGGAGCACACATCAAGAATTTGAGGACCATATATATTATGGTCTCAATGAGGCATAATATTTACAAGGCCCTTAAAATATTTATTCACAATAGGGGACTTAAATAAAGAGGGTTGTCAGGCAGTCGCGAGAAGGCAGACAGAGCAGAAAGATAACCCTTCAGAGTGCCCAAAGCAGAGCCCTGCTGGGCAAGGGTAAGAACAAAAAGCAGAATATCAAAGGGAGGCAGACAGTGGGTCAATGGACTTTTCTGTACAAATCGCTTCCAAACGCAGGTGTGTACCGTGTAGGTGAAAAGATACCTGGGTGCCAGGGTAACATTGCAGACTTTGAAAGCAAGGTCGAAAGCTATCAACTACTGCTGCTCTATCTCCATGCAAGAAGATGGAGAGTTCACAGGTTCGGGTGGAAGACCCTCCCCTGCTGCTGTGACAGAAGATCCTCCCGAAGGGACAGCCTGATCGGAGGATCAACACTCATGTTCAGCAGCTCGGGATACCAGACTCTCTGTGCCAGACTGGAGCCACAAGGACGACTTTGGCCCAGTCGTTCCTGATCTTCTAGAGAACTCTGGACAGGAGCTGTATGGGTGGAAAGGCGTACAGGAAGCCTATGCTGCACTCAAGGCGAAAAGAGTCTCTGCATCGAGAGCCGCCTGGGAAACTCCAGCGCGCTAAACTGTTGAAATTGGCGTTCTTGGCACAGGTGAACAAATCTAACCAAGGCTCTCTCCTCTGCTGAAAGAGACCATGTGTCACCGCCGGGTGGAGATGGCATTCGTAATCTGCTAGGCAACAAAGTCTGAGTTTGTCCGCTCTGGTGTTCAGTGAACCTGCCAGGTGTTGAACCAACAGGGATATGCCCTGCTGTTCCAGCCATGTCTAGAAATGCAGTGCCTCTTGACAGAGGGAGCATGACCCCACCCCGCCCAGTTTGTTGAAGTACCACATGGCGGCGGTGTTGTCCGTGATCACCTGCACTAGCCTTCCCTTGATGGAGGGTAGAAAGGCTTTCAAAGCCATTCGGATTGCACAGAGCTTCAGCATGTTGATGCGGAGTCCAAGATTCTGCTTTGAACCAGAGTCCTCTGATCTCCACCTCCCCCAGGTGGTCACTCACAGAAGTGACACATCTGTCATTACCATGAGATCTGCTTGTTGAAGGGAGAGGGGTCTGCCGCTGACCCAATCGCAGTTCATTAACCACCACTGCAGGTCCTTTGCAGTTCCCTCTGAGATCTGGACCATGCCGGAGAGATTCTTCTAATGCTGAACCCACTTGAACTTCAGGTGCCACTGCAGAGACCGCATATGCCATCTGGCATGCATCAACAGCAGGATGCAGCAGACCATGAGGCCCAGCAGCCTCAGAGTCAGTCTCACCAAAACCCAGGATAGAGGCTGAAACATCGGTATCATAGCTTGAATAGCCTGGACTCGCTGCTTGGGAGGATAAGCCCAAAATTGCACTGTGTTCAGAACAGCTCCGATGAAAGGGAGCGTATGAGAGGGAGTTAGGTGTGACTTAGACACGTTGATAGTGAACCCCAGTGAATGCAGGAGGTTCGCCGTAGTGTGGAGGTTGGAGATGACGGCCTGGGGCGAGCTCGCCAGTTGTCGCGATAGGGGAAGACTGTCACCATTGAATGGAGCAGATGAGCTGCGACCAATGCCATCACCTTGGTGAACACCCAAGGGGTAATGGTAAGGCCAAAAGGGAGCACAGTGAACTAAAAATGCTAATTGCGTACCATAAACCGCAACTATTGCCGGTTGGCAGGCAGGACGGGGATGTGAAAATGGGTGTCCTGCAAGTTCAATGATACTATTCGGCCTCCTGTGTCCAGGGCAGACAATACCCGGGCCAATGTATGCATCTCGAAATTCTCCTTTTTGATGAATTAGTTGAGGGTTGAGAGATCTAGGATTGGATGAAGACCTTTGTCCTTCTTGGGGACCAGAAAGTAGCGGGAATAGCAACTACAGCCTACTTCAGGCACTGTAACCCTCTCTATGGCTCCCTTGACCAAGAGAGCCATGAGTTCCTAGCGGGGCAGGGACAAATGCTCCTCAGTCAGCCGGTCAGAAGATGGAGGCATGGAGGGAGAGGTGGTCTCAAAGTGGAAGAAGTAGCCGCTTCGGATGAGCTGCAGAACCCCCTGTCCGTTGTTGTGGACGGACAGTGGTGGAGGTAACAGTGAAGGTGATGGCGGATTGTGCCACCAACTGGGTGCCCATGATCTAAAAGGGCAATATTAGCAAGGTTTGGAGGCTGCGGGTGAGTGGGAGGCTGGTGGTGGCAGCCCGACCCACGAGGTCAGTAAGAACTGCGCCCTCAGCCACACAGAGGCTGGGAAGTTTGCATGGAATGGTGGCTGGGATAGGGTTGGCACAGTTGGGGCAGTCGAGAGGCCCAAGGATTTGGGTGTAGTCCGCGAGTCCTTAATGAGTTCCAGCGCGGAGATGGGTGCCATTGAAGGGCATGTCCATGAAGGAATCCTGGCCTCCCCTGAAAAGCCAGACGTTCTCAACAAGGCATGGATCTGAATGCCATAGTTGACTAAACCGTTCTGCCCAGTGAGTCGGTCATGTCCAAGCCACAGCGTGTTGTGAACTTTGCTACGTCTTTCCCGTATGTAACTGCTTGAGAGGGAATGACCCGAGCCTCCGCCGGGACTTGTGCAACTGTTTCCCACAGCATGTGGGAACAGCGATCCAATAAGCATGCTGTGTTCACTGTCCCAATGCAAAGATGGTAGAAAAAACATTTTCTTTCCCAAGCTGTCCAGTCTCTTGGATTCCTTGTCAGAGGGGGCGGCAGTGAACGTGCCATGGAAAGTGAAGGCTTGGACCACAAAGCTATCCAAGGTAGGGTGTTGGGTGAGGAAATTTGGGTCCCCTGGCGTGGGGCGATGGCAGTGGGCAGTCATCCTATTCACAGGAGCCCCTGTGCTGGGTTTGGACCAGGCCCCTAGAAGGACATCAGTGAGGGCTTTGTTGAATAGGAGTAGTGGTTCAGAGGGGAATAATTCCAGTTGCAGCACCTCCTTCAAGATGTTGGTCTTAACTGCCACTGAGGGCAGCTGAAGGTCGAGGACCTCAGTCGCCCTTCGCACCACCACTGCATATGTAGCTCCTTCCTCCATAGCCATAGTAGGAGTAGAAAGCATTCTGGTATCTGGAGACGTATCAGGTCTGCTGGCATCACCCAGTTCCTCAAACCAGTCCATATCCTTATCATAAGGCTGCTATTCTAAAGGGTCCAGCTACCCCTCGCATTCCTCACCGGGGCCTAGCCCTTCGGAATAGGGCTTAGGCTCGGACCTAGAACACAGGGGTCCCGTTAGTGCCAGAATCAGCGTCAGGCGGCGCAACTCCATTTCAGATTCGGGGTATCACAAAGGGGCTGCCGCCGCCAGTGGGCACCGGGACCACTGACATTGGGGTCGGCCCCAGGGAAGGTCGAAGTGGCACGACCAGTGCCAGTTCGGATCCATGGGGGCTCGACGGGGCCCACGCTGCAGGCGCAGAACCCGATGGGAACCCCACTGATCCCGCAGGGCCTGAAGGTACACCAAAGGGGTCGGGCCACTCAAAAATGAGGTGAATGGCGTCATTAGAAATTTTCATTTGAGCGGGGGTCACTCCGGCTCCTGGAAAACTGGGGAGGCACAGAGTCGGTCCAGACGCACGTTCCAAGGAACCAGACCTCGAACACCCATGTTTCTTTGTCATGTCGACAGAAAGACGAGAAGAAGTTGAAGCCTGCTGCCACTTCTTGTGTCTTTGTTGCCTCTTACCTGAACGTCCTGACCATTTCGAGTGGGACAGAGAAGACTTCGGACTCCTGGAACGGTCCCAAGACCTTCCCTCTGAGCAGGACTGTCACTTCTGAGGAGTCGCTTGCCAGGCCTCTAGCAACTTCAGGCACCATTCCCTTAAAAGCCTTCGGCACTATGGCCCCGCAGCTGGAGCATGACTTAGAATAGTGGTCATGCTCCAGACACCCTAAACACACGAGCTGTGGGTCGATCACAGACATGGCGCCGTGACAGGCACCACAGGGTTTAAAACCTCCTCGATACACCAGGATGAAAATACCTCAAAAAAGGTTGACAAAATGTCACAAAAATCCTGTCAAAAACGGACAGAGAGGTAGCTCTTTCCTCATATCAGCACTGGCTGGTGCAGAAAGAAAAGAAGTGACATCAGCCTCTGAGGTGGCGCGTATATAGGTGACGCGGACGTCACTTCCGGCGCAGACGCCACCGCGTGGAGCCGATCGATGCCACCTATCATCGCGCAGGGGTACTGCGGACGAAAAATCTTCCAGATCCAGTGAGACGCCTGGGGAAATTCAAAGGTAAGGAATCTGTGGCTAGAAGTCTCTATCAGATACCATAAACAGGCAATTTGTGGATCAGTGATGGACATCCCACTTAATCCCTGACTTCTTAGATGGGGACATGTCCCTAGCACTGAACCAACAACAATCTGGACAGCCAAATGTCTTAACCTCAGAGTTGAGGAGAGGAGGTGAGGATCTGCTTTGAAAGGTGCAGAAAAAACGGAACTGTTGGAATAGCGGCCACTATATTGTCACCACAACTGAGTTTCCGGTGTCGGATCAAAGCCAGTGCACCCTATAAATGCTGGAGAGTTATGTCAAATGTTTTCAAGTCCAGACTGGCACATGGGAGATTCAAGAGTTGAGGAATCTGCAGGTGAATGTATTAATCAGAAACAAAGTTTTAAAGCAGTGCACATATATACTGGGGACGCTTAATGTGTTGCATTTGTTTACGTACATCTGTGCTAAAGTTTATTATTTTTTAACCAATATTTGAAAATACTAAGTTGCATGTAAATAGGTACTTGAATTTGGCTAATGCACTGCATTCATTTACAACAGCCTTTGTCTGCTTTCAACATATTCAAAAGGTTTCCTAACCTTTCAGTTCAGGTGCATGAATTGAGTTGATAATTTACTACTTTCTAGATCATCCTGGAGTCATGTTTAGGCCTTAATCATGCATTTGATTACTTAGAGTATTCAAATTGTCATATCACAAATAAAAAGTGGGAGCTTGGGTGGACAGCTATGATCTTAGATATTGAGCCAGAGGCTATTACCAAAGCAATGCACATTTACAACATCCATAAAAACTGGTCTACTTTCACTAATTTCGAAATAAACCTCTCAACAACTAAGTCCTTGAAAACTTCTCACCCAACAACCAGTCTCATTTTAATTGGGAAATTGATCAAGAAAATTGACTCCTACCAACTGCAGCTCCACTCTGACATCTTTATCAAACTGGTGTTCTTTCAAGTCACTGTACAGTCACTGTGCAGGTGGTTGATGACATACTTCAGGGTAGCCTTTGGAAGACATGCCTACAAGCTCCTGCTGCTGGCTTTCATTGAAGAATTTGATACTGTGTGTCAAAGGGCTCTCCCATCAATAATAGTAATGTATATAGGCACTGGTGGGAAGATCCTAGAGTGAGTTACATCGTATCGTGCACTGCTCTTAATGCATCCTATTGCGCTTCTTGGAGTTTCAACAGTGTCATCTCAAGCAAATGCAATAAAATACAGTTTCCTGTCAAAACAGGGGCCAGGGAGGCAAAAATCGAAATGAAATTTAACTGTATTAGGCCAGAGTAACCGTTCTTCTCTGCACATCAAGTCACGCTGCTCACCTAATTGTGGCGGTCTGTTCTGTCCAGAAAGAACACTTTCTGATTCCGGTAAAGTCCCGGGGTATCTGTTTGATTCTTAGGTGTTTGTGTGGACTCCAATTGCGATATAAACTCACATAGCCAAAGTTAAGCTCTCTGCTTATTTTTGTCTAAACTCTTATCTTTGCCTTTTGGACAGCAATCTGATCACCAGTGCTACCCCCTGAGAATGGTGGTAATACACTACTGACCAGACTTCGCAAATGTGCCATCCTTCTGCTGAGAGCAGTAATGTACTCAGCAAAGAGGTTCATCACTGAAATCAGAAAATACCGCAATATTATAATTACACCTGAATCATTAAATTGGCTGTCTATTGCGTGGCGCGTTACACTGAGGATGACTTGAATTACTCATTAGTAGGGGTGGGCAGTAAGCTCAGCTCCTCTGGCAGCGTTTTTCGTACCACGCGCTCCACTTGGCGTGTGGAGTTCCGGGAAAACTCTGCTAACCACCATGTGGCAGAGTGTTTTCTCGTGCGTGGTTCACAAACGTTAAGTTGGCGAACGAGATAATCGAGTACTAGACCACCTCCTAGCGAATTTCTCATTGTGGGTGATCGCGGCAAGTTGCTACCACTTGTTTGGAGAAAGCTGCCGCTCTTGTTGACTAAGATACTGGAGCGGCAGAAAGAAGCAGCACCCTCTGGCACACTGCGCTGTTGCACTGATTTTACAGCGCAGAACAAGCTCCCAGCGGTAAAATTCTGCATGACATACCCAAACTCTGCCAATCGCAGAACGCTGCTAAATCTTGCAGAGTTTTTAGGTAACATCCGCGGAATTAAACTCTGCAAGTTCCATCCACCCCTACTCATAATGCCCTGACCCTACAACAGCTCCCCCATCTTACCAATAAGCTGCATACATCTGGAAGACTTCATAACACCTTCACACACAATTTCAGTTTTTATAAACAAATTAAAGACTTGTGTTTGAGCAATGCTTGTCCAAATTATAGCTTTGTTTATTGCAATTGTTGGCTTCTCACTCAACTGAGATTACTCTAATCGTTGTACAGTGCGCTGTCAGTGTGAATGGACAGGTTTCCTTTGCTTAAAAATAAATTAATTAATTAATGAGCAAACCATCATATAAACCTGGCCCCTTTTACGAAGCACCACCCATCAATATATCTATCACACAATACATGCATTGGATGGAATCATGTCAGGTCTCCAGATGAGCTAATTTAGTGAATGTATAACAACACACAAATATTTTGCTGAACATGATGAAATACAGCTTAACATAACCTCTTCACATTTTACAAGAAGTGGTATTGACCAGGGCAAGGAATGGCCATAACCAATTTCTTAACTTCCACCAAGTTAATTTGGATTGGAGGGAGCAGGATCAAACATGTAGGAAGGACAATCAAAAGAAGATCGACATGGTGGGTCTTTGGGCACGTTTAATCAACAACCTATTTCTGGTTTTATGTAGCCTGTCAGAAGAAAGGCATCTTTTTTGATAAGGGGCTCCCATTGACCTCAGTTTGATCCATTCCGGTCACTGGCACTAGGCCCAATCAGATTAAGTGGAGGATTGTTTTTATCTGCAAAAGAAGGGCAATGCTGGGAGGTATGAATTTTGTGGATTCCAGAAGTTTCCATTACAGAAATGTAAGGCAAATGCATGATTTTAGGCAAGTTTGAGGTTTGCAGGGCATTGCGGGTAGGAAAACATTGTGGGATTGACGCAAGACACACCACTCTGGAATCCCCTTGTTGACTAGTTTTCAAAAGTGGCTGGGGTTGGTAGGTTTCCATGGGTGGCGGGCAAGTACATCCCCAAATCCAGCAGCAGCCCCTATTGCTGATCATTCCACGTAGCACTTCAGGGCCTTTTGTGTCAAGGTCTCTTGGCTTACCCACACAAGTGAGGTACCACTTTTAATGGGAAATTTGGGGATATGCTGTGCTGCAGGAACACTGTGGTTTGTCCTAGATTCCAGATGCTTTTCTCACAGAAATGTGAGGAAAATGTGTGTTTTAATCAAAGTCTGAGATTTGCAGAGCATGGAGGGTAAGAAAATGTTCTATGATGCATGCAAAGCACATCGCTCTGGACTTCCCCGGATATCTAGTATTATGAATTGTCTGGGTCTGTTACGTTTTTCCAGGTAGCAGCCCCAGACAAACGCTAAAGACCAGACCGGTGGGGACGCGCTGCGAGGGGGCTCGCAGTCTACCTGATCTTCTTGCCTCTCCTTGCTTCACCGACTTCACTGGGCATTCGGGCGCGGCTGGGCTCCTGACGCTGTGGTCTCCCCCGACGGCGAGCAGCTGACATCGCTCGGCCGCGGAGCGGGGTCGAGGCTACAGCTCCCAGCCTGCCCTGGGAGATCGCCGCCCACTTCCTGCTTGGCGCGAACGGAGGCGCTTAAAGGCGGACAGCACCAACAGTGGAGCGGGAACGCTAAAGACCAGACCGGTGGGGACGCGCTGCGAGGGGGCTCGCAGTCTACCTGATCTTCTTGCCTCTCCTTGCTTCACCGACTTCACTGGGCATTCGGGCGCGGCTGGGCTCCTGACGCTGTGGTCTCCCCCGACGGCGAGCAGCTGACATCGCTCGGCCGCGGAGCGGGGTCGAGACTACAGCTCCCAGCCTGCCCTGGGAGATCGCCGCCCACTTCCTGCTTGGCGCGAACGGAGGCGCTTAAAGGCGGACAGCACCAACAGTGGAGCGGGAACGCTAAAGACCAGACCGGTGGGGACGCGCTGCGAGGGGGCTCGCAGTCTACCTGATCTTCTTGCCTCTCCTTGCTTCACCGACTTCACTGGGCATTCGGGCGCGGCTGGGCTCCTGACGCTGTGGTCTCCCCCGACGGCGAGCAGCTGACATCGCTCGGCCGCGGAGCGGGGTTGAGACTACAGCTCCCAGCCTGCCCTGGGAGATCGCCGCCCACTTCCTGCTTGGCGCGAACGGAGGCGCTTAAAGGCGGACAGCACCAACAGTGGAGCGGGAACGCTAAAGACCAGACCGGTGGGGACGCGCTGCGAGGGGGCTCGCAGTCTACCTGATCTTCTTGCCTCTCCTTGCTTCACCGACTTCACTGGGCATTCGGGCGCGGCTGGGCTCCTGACGCTGTGGTCTCCCCCGACGGCGAGCAGCTGACATCGCTCGGCCGCGGAGCGGGGTCGAGACTACAGCTCCCAGCCTGCCCTGGGAGATCGCCGCCCACTTCCTGCTTGGCGCGAACGGAGGCGCTTAAAAACAGACAGATCCCTCCGCGTCGCGGACGCGCGCGGACGGCGCCGGGCGGAGCCCGGGCAGAGGGCGGGCCGTCTGTGGCCGTCCGGGGACGACGAGGGACGGGACGGGCAACCCCCCTTGGCCCCAGCGCTTGCATCGGAGAATAGACCCAGGTATTGCATTACCTGTTTGCGCAGGGAAGTTGGACAGGGTACTGAATCCCTTTGAAAAACAGCAGTTTTACCCTTGACCTTAGAGGAATTATGTCTACTCATCCCAACACTCGCTCTGCTGGGAATAAATCAAACAAAAAACCCACCCCTAAACCAACTCGGGGGGAAACTACAAAGGAGGGCGCCCTTGCAAGTGGGAAGAAACCAACTGCAATCGACTTAATGCTAAAGAAAGTGACTGGCGAAATTGAACGCATGGAAAGGAGTTTATCCTCCTCGCCTAACCTTAACGCCATCATTCAAACACCCTCTAGAGATGTCTTAGTAGTAGATAGCCCAAATACTCAGGGTAGTGTATCCCAAACAACCAATGATATAGAGGACGTCCCCTGTGCACAAACCGCAGGCTTAGAAACCTCTGAGCTTAATGACATGACCATTAGGAAAAAAAGGAAGCGATTGGGGAGAAATAAGGGACATCAGAGACAGTGGAAAGAACTACCAAGAGACAATTCTCTATCATGTACCCAAGAGCATACAATAGCAGTAAATGACTCTCAAGTAGAATCCGCACCACCAGGGTGGATTGACACGGTAGTTTGGGATTTGAAAATACAGCTAGAATCTTTCATCACGACACAATTAAAGCCTATCATAAGTAAGGTGGATAAAATAATGTGTGAGCTCACCAAACTATCTAAAGCCCTAGAGCACACACTTACTAAAACTCCACTTGCTCCACCCCAATCAACTGAGGTAACCACAAATGATAAGGCAGACTCAAAGAGAGCACAAAATAACAATTGTGTTAGTCACTCCCACCAAGAAATAGTCCAGGTTCATGAGGCCCCCAAAATTGCCCAAAACCCCAAAGGGGGCACTAACGATAACTCCAGGGGAAGACACAATCAAGGTGTAAGTAATACACAAAGAGAGAAACCGATCCCTCAACCTTTAATGCAATGGAGACAGGACGATCGTACCCAGAGGGAAGGGAATTATAATAACTGTTATACAGACCCTGATCCCTTTTATAACAACAACGCTCCACACATAGATCTCCCCCCCGAGGAGTGTCCTTTTGTAGTTATTTTTGTAGGGGTCCCGGAAATTAGGCCTAATGAGAGAGAAACCCATTATCAACTGCTCACCAAAATTTCCAAGTGGCTGAATATCCATAGACCCTTAAGTATGGGGGAGAGAGGAGAGATAGCAAGTGTAAGAAGGGCAAGCTGGATTGGGGGAAGGAATAAAGACATTAGAGGTGATTGCATAGTTGCACACTTCACGGACACTAGTCTGGTTGAGTACATTCTGAAGAACTCCAATAGGAACCAAACAAGTACCATTTGTGCACTCCCACTCGGGTATTTTTACCCTAGATCCAGGAATAATAATTATGGGGGTGACGAGGGAGGGTGGGCGCGGGTTAGAGCGCAGCGCCCACATAGACCGAGACTAGCAAGCCGCCCTGAACAGCCCTATCCCCCCAGAGATCGCGCACAATGGACAAATAGATTTGCCCCAATTCAATCATTAGAAGATATTGATTGACTCACACCCTCAGAAATCACTAGTGTAGTAAGCCTGGCTACCAGTGGTTGCTCTGGCCTAGACTCATGGGGCACATGTGGGACTGAGGAAAGTACCCAATCTGGGAGATTGGACTTACCTCGGAGGCAGAGGGGAACCAATTCACCCAATATCGATCTACCTATAGCTGGGGAGGACAGTTTAACTTTGACTCCCACAACAAAAGGCAAGGACAAGATGGAGGGTTTGACCATCCTTTCTTGGAATATTGCAGGGTTGGAAGTCAAATTTAAAAGTAAGGAATGGGTAGAATTTATAAAATCCTTCCATGTCATAGCACTCCAAGAAACTTGGGCAAAGGATTCAGGCCCATGTCAATTGGAGGGCTACAAGTGTTTTTTTAGACCCGCACAAGGAACAAACTCGGGTAGGCCAGATTGTTCCTCAGACAACATACAAACAGTTAGACTTCTCCACAAGGGGGAGAGTCTACTGTTAGTAAACTTTTATAACTCCGGCCCAGTGGAAGGGAAATTCCCAATATTAGCGGAGCTGGAAGGTAGACTAAATGAGGAACTAGAGCAAAGGACGAAGGGGCCAGAACCAACTGTTCTGTTAATGGGTGATTTTAATTGTCATTTATGCCCCAAATTACTCCCTCCAACCCCTGACTGGTCAGCTTGCCCATTAGAAAAGGGCCCCCACTTTTCTCATTGCAAAGAGGGAACAACTTTGATGAAGTTATTAGAAGACTTTGCCCTCAGTCATGTCATGGACTTAGCTGCTCTCAATGTAGGCGAATCCCTAACACCAACATTTAAGGGCAGAGGGGGGGGGGTCTATAATAGATTACATAACGATCTCAGCTAGCGCAAGAGATCAGATCTTAAATACCTGGACAGAGTGGAGCCCCTTCAGTGATCATAATCCCATTATAATAGAACTCAAAGGGAATGATTTAACTAAAAAAGACCCAGGGTTGATTCACCAATCTGAAATTCAACCAGTAGACCAAGGAAGACGCTTAAGGTGGTCAGTGATCAACCCCCAGGAATTTTATGTCAAATTAGTGGATGAAGGGAAAGCCCACATAGAGACCTGTTTAGAACACACCTCAGAGGACAAAGGAGTAGTAGAGGCGTTTGAGAACTTGACTAAAATAATCGAGAGACTCCTAACAACCAAGAAGCCCGCAATGAAGTCATCTACGCCAAGATGGTTTGATTCTACCTGTTCCAAAGCGCTAAGAGATCTAAAACTGAGCCTGAAAAAAACCCCAAGGGACAAGGTAGAAATTGCTCGCTGCAGAAAAAACTACAAAAATCAATTAAAGATCAGGAAAGGGACCCTTCAAAAAGAAGTATGGGCAGACCTAAGGGAGGCTGGTGAGAACAAAGACTATGCCCAGTTCTGGAAAATTATAAATAGACCTTGCCTCCACGACTCAAACTCTCCAGTCATCAGCTCTAACATCTTACCAGAACACTGGATTGCTCATTTCAAATCCCTGTATAATCAACAGGAGATGGACACTGGTGATGGAATATGGAGGGGACCAAGGGCAGATAAATTTGAACTATCTTTGGATGAAGTTCGCAAAGCAATTTTAGGTCTAACACGCAACAAAGCCCCAGGCCCGGACGGGACCCCCCCGGATCTTTTTCTTAGCAACACTGAGCTATGGGTCCCAATGGTAACAAGAGTTTTGAATGCAGCAATTAAAACGGGTCTGCCGAGATCATGGTCCACTGCGGTGATTGTCCCTATTTACAAAAAAGGCTGTAGGGACAGCCCGCAGTGTTATCGACCAATCTCGCTCATTGACGTCTCTGCCAAGGTACTAGGAAGGGCACTCCTCAATCGACTAATAGATTGGACTGACACCAATAACACCCTGGTGGACACCCAGTATGGGTTCAGAACAGGCAGGTCAACCACCGACCAATGCCTTAACCTATACCTGATCACTGCTAAGTATACCAAGACGTCTGAAGGCACCATGTATATGGGGTTTATGGACTTAGCAGCAGCTTTTGACAATGTCAACAGAGCCAAACTCTGGATACTTATGTCTAACCTAGGCATTGACCCGGATCTCATTAACATCTTAAGGGAGCTACATTGGAACACCACTGCCAAGGTCCGCTACAGTGCGGGGAGGGTGAGCACTGATCCCTTCCCGTGCTCGGGCGGGGTGAGGCAGGGGTGTATCCTGGCGCCATTCTTGTTCTCCCTCTACATAAATGGCCTGGAGAATGACCTCGTTGCACTGGGAACTGACTGCCCTAAGGTGGGCACGCGTCATCTGCCAGTACTTTTGTACGCCGATGACGCGGTGCTCCTAGCCCGAACAGCTGTTGGTCTGCAACTTTTAATCAAGGGTTTCGCGGATTTCATGAGGAATTTGGATCTCTCCGTCAACATGAAAAAAATCATTCATTATGATAGCGGGGAAGAAACCACGAAAGAAATTTGTATTCAAACTGGGGGATCAGGTCCTGGACACTGTTAAAACATTCCCATACCTGGGCCTTTTATTTGACGATAAGTTAAACTTTGTCCCGCTGATTGAGGAGAGGGCAAGGAGACTAGTGTCAGCTAATGGGGCTATACTGAGCTTTGCACGTCGAATGGGTCGTTGGTCACCAGAACAGGTGATGACTTTGTATAGATCAGTTAGTATTTCCAAGACCATCTACGGAGCAGAAGTGTGGGGCTGCAGAGAGGCACAACTAATTCAAAGTGAGGAAGACAAATTTTTAAAAAAACTGTTAAAACTTCCGCCGAGCATCACTGCAGCAATTACTCATGAAGAGCTGGGAATCACGTATATTGCTGACATTATTAGACTGAGACCTATACTGGCCTGGCTCAAAATTTGGACAAATCCAAATGCAGGACTATCCAGACAGATCATCCAGGATTGCTTGTCGAAAGAGAAATGCCTTCAAATCCCATGGCTGAAATATGTTAAAGACACTCTGGGGGATATTGATGAACAAATGCTATTCCTGGACCCCTCCAGGGTGGACATATACTCCAGACACTACGTTCAAAGCTTATTGTTGGACAAATTTAATGGCAGGAGGAAGGAGTTGGATTTAGCTAAATCCTCGGCAGTTGCCCACTCCCTTGTCTCTAATCAAGCTGGCATGGAACCATACCTCTTTTTATTGTACAGTCAGCACGAGAGGTTTTTAATGACTCGTTTTAGGCTCAATTTGTTGCATCATATTTTAGCTTATCCATCAGGTTTCACTCAAACAATTGAGCAGAAGGGTGCCTGCGGCTGCGACAATAGGTCTCCGCAGGACACCCTTCATTTTGTATTATTGTGTCCTTTTTATAAAACACCGCGCCAAAGATTTTTAGTGGATGTCTTAAAGGACTCAAATATTATCCATGCTAAACCTGCCTTATTGTTCTTGCAAAGAGCCGCTGAAACGCGAACCTTATTCGCTGTTATAAGTTTCCTCAAAATTGCTTTTAAATTGAGAAACACAAGGGAATGATGAAGGGTGGGTTAGGGAGGTACGGGAAATATTATTATAATACGGGGTCTTGTATCACTGTTGCTCACAGGTTTTTATCTTTAACAAAAACCTAACTTTTTCATTGGATAACTTTTTCTCTGTCTACTTTTTAACAATTGTTACGTTGCTCAGAATGTTCTTTTTGTGATTACATATTATGATTATTATGTATTTTCATGATGGTTTTTAACCTTCGAAACAAATAAATGAACGAACGAGGTAGCAGCACACCCAAACCCAAAAATGAGACGCAGTCAACCATTGCAAGTGGGACCATATTGAAAGTTACCCACACTCTGCTCGTCCATATGTAAAAACAACACCCAAAAAAATCAAATGTTCTCACGCTTGCCATTGAGATGGGATGACTCAGTCTGCAGGGGAGCAGAATGATTGTTGAGGTTTTAGGGGCGAGGGTGGTGCCTGACGTTTGGATGGGCAACACCCACCCCCATTATTTTATGAAAAAATATATATTCCTGCCATACAGTGGGTTTCTGCCCACCCAAGGGCAAATTGGAGGTTCACCTCCTGTCTGCCCCTGTGGGAGGGGGGTGTATGGGGAGAGGTAGACCAGTTTATCCCTTTTGGGGTGGGGTTTGGCCAGTGCCAAAGTGCAACACCCTCACAGGCCCAAGTTTATGGTAACCTCCCATATTGCAACAAGCCCCCTATTTGCCCCCAGGGGGTAGATCAACACTATAGACCACACTGGGGCAGGTGTACGGCTCAATGCTACAGTAAACTTGCCCACCCTTTTGTTCGTTTTGGAAGCACTGTGAAATCCCTGGTGACTAGAAGTGCTCTGGCCCCCAGATTGGGAGCAATTACTCCCATCTGCCTATCAAGGTTGGCAGAAAGACTGCTGCCTCATTTAGTTGGGATGGGGGCATGCCGTTGCCGCCCCCACCCCTATATTAAATGTATAAAATTTTTAAAAGAGAGAAGAACAACAACAACAACAACAACATTCCCTGGCTTCCAGTGGACTTTCTGACTCCACCTTGGAGGGGGATCAGGTGTAATTACCCCCATTTCCCAACCAGGGGGCGCAGAAAGGCGCGGTTGCTGGCCACCCATACTGTCACAGGAACCCTGGTATCTAGTGGACTTTCTGGGGGAGCACAAGTCCCTCCTTACCCAGGGGGCTGCTCCACTGTCCCTGGTGTCTAGTGGGTGGATACCTGCTTGGGGATCGCTCTCCTGTAGCGATGCCCAAGCAGGGATCCACTAGGCAGAGGTACCATTGGAAAGGGGGAGATTCTTCCTTTTCCAACAAAACCTATCCCATGAGAATCCCTGCTCAGGCGGCTGAAATATACCCCTGAGCACTGATTCAGTGAAAGTAAAATGAGCACATTGGCTTGTTTTATTTTCACTTTTACTGCAATGAAGTCAACACGCCCTGCATGCCAATCGTAATTTAACTAATTAAAAGAAAAGTAATCAGCTCTTTCTGAGATTTTCTCTGAGATTACAAAACTTGTTACATTTGTGTTTAGAGTTTTCTTCTTGCCGCTGATCATCACACTGAGCTAGTGAAACTTGTCATGGGCTCTTTCACATAATCTCTGCTAAAAAGGCCTAAAGCCAATCATATTTCCACAATCTTTGCTTTGCTGCACAATATTTTCCTCAATACCTAGATATGAATACTTTACATAGCCCATATGAGTGGACCAAAGCATGACGCCTGTGTCACACCTTAATCAAGAAATTTCATATACTATGTATTTAACCATAGTTGATTAGCAGCACCACTTTCATCAAAAAAGCTTTGACTTTGTGCACCAGTATCCCTTTGTGAAAAATGATAGATTATGGTACAAATGTTCAACTTTGTTCAGATAATGAGGGATGCTAAAACCATGACCTCCATTCTAGAACTCTGTAATTTGAGCCAAAATGTCGTCATCCATCCTTCCATACCTTTAAGGCATTCATTAAATTTGCAACACTGGTCTTGATCCCAAGGCACTTTCAATGAGAGCTAAACATCATCAGCAAGTGGTTGAAAATATAAATTGTGAGGCCTGATGATATCTGACAGGAGTCACATTGCAGACAATTAATATACATGGGGACAGAGGTGACCCCTGTGGCATCTCACAGTTCCGTTCTACCAAGGCATTAAGTAATCACAACAGGACAGTGTCTGACAGGACAAGGCAACCAGCTAAGAGTAGAAACAAGAGCACCAGTATTAGGCAAAAGTTGCTTAACCACGGTTATGTGGCACAGTATGTGAAATACTATAGAATGATCTTGCATAATCACCATAGATAGATAATACCCATCTACAGATCTGGCAGAGGTTTGCAAATTTCACAAAGGGCCATTTCAGTACCATATGATTGGGGTCCAGGATGCTCTCTATCCAGATGGCCAACAGTACAAACAACTTTCTGACCACTATCAGCCCTGAATAACAAAACAAAACAAAATATAATCACTCCGCTCTTCGATGCTGTGATTATCTCTTTAAACAGTGAAGTAAATTGGGATCTCTGCACACTTAGGTGTATGTTTTAGTAGTAAATGTGGAAAGGACTGGGGAAGTGGCTGGAAAATGCAGAATACTTACTATGAAAGAGGAAGGGGTTTGTAAGGAGGGGTTAAGGGCATGCTAGGGAGGGGTGTAGGGAGGGACACAAAACAACCTACAAAAGAGTTAGCCCATTGGTATTCACAAACTGCACTTATATAATAACTACAGCTAAAAAAAAAACAAGACTTAAAACGGTCAGTTGTGTTTTCTATGTAGTTCAACTAAACCATAGAAGAGAGTAGCCACCGGAATATGCAGGACCCGTGAGATTTGAAAGGTGCGGATACGCGTTCCGGTCATATGTAAATCCTTGAGGCTAAGTGAACCGTCTCAATATAAAAGTGGGTGATTCAACCAGAAATGGACCCCTGATTGAATATTGGAAAATCCTATGCTGAACATAGTGGAGCTACATAGCAAACACAGAATTATTCGAGAACGATCAAAACTTAATTGAAGCAGCATTCAACTGAGTGCTTTAGCATCGGTGTTTAAAGAATCAATTGTATTTGTTATTTGAAATAACGGAAAGGAGAGGATTGAATCAAACTTTTGTCCTGAAGAAGGTGGCTTGATTGAAGTTATTCCAACGAAACGCGTCGACGCTGGAAGTCTTGTTAAATCTGACAAAGACAGTAGCAATACAAAGACAGGAAATTAATTCCCCTGTAGGGTGCCGTCTATTATTCCAAATTAACAGCCATAAGACAAATGTAACTGTCTCATTGTATTCCTTTCCAGGAGGTTGGAAACTTAATGAATTTGCACAATTGTGATACATATTGGTTTTTAACACATTTTGAATGGATTTTTTTAAATTGTTTACTCCGTATATTTTTATTGAACTACTGTGGAATTGTCAATTAAATAGATTTATAAGTGCCCTAACATCCCGAATGGAGTATTAACCGGACAGAGTGTGATAGATGGTGAATATCCGTGAGTGCATTACGTATAGCATCTCCAAAGGGAAAATTCATTTTTAACTTTTGAGTTAACTGGTGCTCTGTCCCTTTGGAATAGACGAGCCCCTCGCCTTGTTTTCCAGCCAAAAAGTGCCAATCAATGAAGGGCTCCACACAGACCGGGATTATCCCATGTGATCTTCGAACTGGACTGCCTGGAACAATATAATCTACTTGATCTGCTTTACGGCACACTCCAACATCGCAAGCTTCCCTCTGCCACCATGACATTGCTTAAGTGCTGGGATCAAGTGTTACATTGGATCACAGGGGAAGGAGTCTTAACTGCAGAGACTCCTTGTTGGTTGGCAATTGACTCAAACATACCATGAGATTGAGGGTTTTCACTTTTGTGATCATATAGGTATTTCTAGACTACACAACATTTGGGTTGGTGACCACGTGCGGCTATTTTCATATCTAGGGGAGACCTACAACATGCATAAGTCACAATTTTTTCAACTATGTCCCGCCCTGAAGTTACACATGACAGATATAGTCACTATTAGACTTTAGCCTTTGGAGGCGAAGATTACACTAGTACTCATCGAGGGAAAGGACATCCCTAAACTATACCATACACTGGTGTACAACACCCCAGATGCCATGCTGGCCTTTGGGACACATAGGCCCAAGATGTAGGCCCTTTGGATGATGCAGAGTGGGTGGAGGCAAAGATGGCCCAGCAGGTTTGTGGTGGTTTCCACGAGACTTGGACTTCAATTAAAATATCTACATCGTGTTTATTGTAGTCTAAGGAGGATGGCGCTTGTTAGTTTTTACCACACAATTTTGGACTGTGCTGTTACACAACAACGAGGGACTGCCATTCATTTGATTCTGCCCATGGTGGTCAGAAGACGCATTACACCATATCCAAAAATTGCCCTTGAGACTAATAGATGAGTGTATGGTAATGGGGCTGGGGGGGGGGGAGGTGGGGGGGGGGGGGGGTTGAATGGACAACTAGATTACTTGTGGCAATGGGCTTGCACAAGAGAGACATTGCCAGTTATTGGTGCTCAGATAAGACCCCTTCACTGGCGAGTGGACTCGAGGTATGGACTGAGGAATATGTATATAAAACAAGGGGGTGCCCGCAGAAACACAGACGTGTGGGATGCATGGTGAAATTACTTTCAAGTCTATGACCTGCTCCAAACTTTGGACCATATTTATTCATGACAAATTATAATGTAGGTTTGTTGATGTCACATAATACTATCTGCTCTTTGTACAATGTTCCACATTGTATATAAAATTATCAAAAAGTTATTACTTTTTTAAAAAAGCATTGAAACAAGATTCATTGGCAAAAACAGTGTTGTTCATGGGATCTTACCATTTGGTAGTAAATCCCAAAGACGTCCTACTTGTGCCAGCCTTCACACTGTGTACTGAAATTGATAGGGTTCGAGGTTAACAGAAACCTGGTTCCACAAGACGTTATGGGGGAAAACTCCTTAGCCAATGCAGAAAAAGTGCACCAATTTCAACTTCCGGCATCTTGTTGTCCTGCTCCAAGTTTTTCCTGCTTTGCAAACACTCTTCTCTACAATGTAATGCTAAGCGGATTCAGACTCATGGAAATACTACTCGATACCACCTGAGATTAAGATCTCTTAAAGCAGAATTTCTGATAAGAGTTCGGGAGAACACACTGCCTTCATCCAGTGATCTTGAGTCCAGCACTAGTCACTGGAGGTGTCTTCGCTCGTCTGCCTCACTGCAAGTGTTTTTTTGACTAAGGTCTTAGTCATGCCAGTATGAGTCTGCAACCATCATTGAATGTTTTCCTCCTTGGTTGATTTTTATGTCATTCAACTGATGAATCTGAATGTGACTATTGTTGCTCCAGCCAAATCACCATCCCGAAGTCCGCCCAGTCCATTCACAGTCCTGCCACTCCAATTGATCCCAGTGACACTTCAGAGACAATATTTTAATACGTTTGTAAACTTTTTTGAAACACTATATACATTCCAGACTTTAAAGGACCTCCGCTGATTTTCCATAAAATAAGTCAGTATTAATTGAAAATAGTTACATTATTTGGGGTGTTTTTTATCAATGGTCTTGTTAAAGTTCTGTTAATAACTTTTTACTATTTTTATAAATTTAAACAAATAAATATTAAGTTCTTCAACTCTTAACTTTGATACGGCTGTTGAACAGTGCCATTTCAAGTACCTCTGGAGGAGTTAAGCTATACGATCAGCTAATGCTATTTTTATAACATAAAGACACTATCAACAATGGCTATACTTAATTTTAACAGGAAGACTCCTCTTGTTACAGCACGGTGTTTGAAATTTACATGGGCCAATTCTGATATAAGAGCCTTCAATTCAGAAGTAACGTGTAACTCATGCTCAACTGATAAAAATGTGAATTCTGCAACCCTATTTTAAAGGTAGCTAGACACATCTTGTTTACAGGAAGATCCATGGAATCTGGAGATTCTCATGTTGGCACCACCACCATAAAACGTCTTTTCAGTCACTGTTTGGCATCAATATTTATTGTGCCAGGTATATATAAGACTTTGCATCAATCAGTGCGTCACTGAGAGACCTAACAAAAAAGACATGTATAAGTAGTCCCAGGAATGTCTAGTTGACTTAACTAGAATTAAGACAAGCACTGCAGAAGCAGTCTGTTGCTATACTTAGAACCTGCTCCTCATTCTTAAGTCATGAGCAATGTCAACGCCGTATCCTTTCGGTCTCAGGCAATACCAACCCAGTCCTGACTCTTCAAGATGCATTATTGATAACACAAGAAGGAATATGACAAGCCTTCAGAAAGGGCATTCTCACGCTGAAGAGGAAAAGCCACTTATTCCAGTACAGCAAGAATTTCACAGTCCGCACACATTACAAAGTCGTTGTCACGGTTTTGGCAACCCAAAAGGCCAAGATGCTAGAAAGTATCAAAAGATGGGGCTATGTCTAACAGACTATAATTTCTTTATTGTGCACAACCCCTTTCTCTGACTTGCTTTCTAGTACACTATTATCAAGCACCACACCCATCCCCAACACAGCAACAGAAGACATCCACTATATGGCGAAACAATTGTGTTTGGTAGCTCTGAGCAAAGTAGTTATTCTGACAACTACTCAAGGGAATGCAACACTGGTTGTCCTAAACTACCACCTTCATGCTCAATGCTGGGGATACCTTGATATAGCCACAAGAACTCATTGATGCTGAAGTTTCTAGGTATTAGCATATTCTGTCATGTATAATGTGATCTACCAGACATGGGAAAGGACTGGTACACTGCTGGACCTAAAAGGTTATCCCCAGGTCTCTAGAAATATGGGTTGTGGATCTGTGGTTGCAAGCATCTGCTAAAACAAAAATTACTGTTTTCCATTATTAGGTGAATATGTCAAAGACATACTAATTTCCAGTTGTGTGGCAACGTTGAAAAACACAGCCCTCATCTGAATCCCTAATTCTATTCCCTCCAGGCATCTGGGAGGAGGTAGCAGTTGATTTACTTAGGTTCCCAGCGACATGACAATATCTCCTTGTTGTTCCTAGTGAACACTGTCGGTTGATGTGTAAGTAGTGTGTTCAGAAGTACACACTAGAAGCAGGAGGAGGTTTCCTCCTTTCGGAAAAGGACCCTCACACACCCCCCCATCAGTGGGGTGTCTTGCTTCATCATCGGGTCTGCTCCTTATCGGGTTGGCGCTGCAATACCCGATCGGCGCCCTTGTCTGGCTTTTTAGCGGAAATCTTTTTTACTTATGCCGTAAGGTGCAGTGCGTGTGAGGGCCCTAGTGAGTGTAGATGTAGAAAGTATAGAAGTGAGGCTAAAATAGGAGGTAGTGGTCCACCCAGAACTATTTTAATGATTGTGGCCACTCTCCTTGTTAAAAACGTGAATATTGCACACCCCTGTTTTAAGGTCACAGGGACATGCGCTATCGGGGTCATGTTTGTTGCCATTGTTTCTATTCAAAGGCAATTCTTCAGGACCGATGCAAGATCTATCCACACTTTTTGGTAGTGAACCCTAATCAATTAACTAAGTGACCACCCATGCAGCACCCTAAAAAGTGGTACCTGTAGATCTACGACATCAAACTGTAGGGAAAAGGGGAGCATAGAGATATATCAGAACACAGTGTTCACTTGGAACTGCATACCATTCTGTTTTTGTTGTACACAAAGGCTCGTATGCTGGATCTGGATAAATATAGCCCGCAGTCCCTCCTCCGTTGTTAAAAAGTTTATGCACGGGTGATCCCCTCGGGACTTTTTCTCAGGTTACCAGGGAGAAACCAGTTGTTCCCCTGGCCCACACAAGACACAGGAAATTATTATTTTTCGCTGTTGTAATTTTTACTAGTCACCTGATACCTCCATACCACAGGATGGATGAATACCAGGGACTTAGTTTTGGCGATGATGTAGCAGCCGAGATTCTCAGAACTCCATCCCTACTGGGCGTTGATGGGAACTCAGCGTCCGGCAGCCAGTCGGAAGACTGGACTTCCCTCTCCACCCTGAAACGCGAATGGCTCAAAGTAACCTTACATGGGGCCATGGTGACCGAGTATCTGCGGGCTAACATATCCCCCAATGGATTAATGGTCAACAACTTCCGGCGCTTATTCTTAGAGGATGCAGTTTTAAAAAAAAGAGTGGTCCCTAGCTGGCTCATCCTCATCATTAATACTGCAAAAAGGATTGCAGACGCATTACTAATAAGAATACAGACTGCGGAAGACCAAACTCGCAGAAATGTATGCGGAGATTGCAGACAACAGAGAGTATCTGATGAAGCAGAAAATATCTAAGCTTCAGAAAGATATCAATAAGTTTGACAAAGAAAAAGTTTACCCATATTTAAAAGCGGACTATACTGCATCTGGGACAAGCTAGTCGTCAGATGAGAGCTCAAACCCATCAAGGAGAGGCTCCTCATCAAATAGCGAGTCCAGCAATGGAGCTGGAGCAACAAAAACCCACGACAAAACATACACCCAGAGTATCCCCCATTTGAGCCACCACCATACCAGGGACCCCAGTTCTGGCAGTACTCCATGTATAATCAGGGACCCCCACCCTTCTTCCAACAAGGCAACGCACCTCTGTTTTTTAGACAGAGATTGGGGCAGAGGAAAAGGGCGCAGAAGAGGTCACCAAAAACGAGTACAGTGGCAGGAGCAACTGACACACCCTGTGGAGACAAGGAGCCAGACAAGAGGGAAGAGAAATTAATAATCAATCTCTCCCCGAGACCTTTGACACCTACTGAAGAGGTTGTACTCCAAAAAGGGTTAATTTTCGTCCCTACCCCCAAATATGACAAATTCCGTGATGCCTGTGAAATTCATGGCTTTTTCCGCAAAATACGCCTAAAGGCGTTTTTCCAAGACAAACCCATGCCAACTGAGGATGACTCAGGGCTACGAAACCCCTCCACGTTTACCCCCAACAGTGGGATGGTACCCCAAAGTCCTTACCTTCGAGAAAGCTGTGCTCAAGGATCTCAAGAGCAGTATAACATCTGCCCCCTTTCACAACTTATCCTCTAATGAACTGGCAGCCATCAGGGCTCTGGCGTATGACCCCTCTATAACCATTAAAAAGGCTGACAAGGGCAAAGCCACTGTCATTATGTCTACTGTTGACTATGACAATTGAGCAACCGGAGATACTACACCCCGATAAGAGAAGACCCTACACCTCGGCTTGCCACTACCATTTCCACCATGGTTTTTACAGCCGAAACAGAGGGTTGGGTCTCTAAAAAAAGAGGCCACTTTCCTCGTCATGAAAAATCCAAAGATCCCATATTTCTACACCCTGCCCAAAGTGCACAAGGGGGTTCCCAGTCCCCGGGAGACCCATTGTCTCAGGGATCGGCTCTATCCTTGAGCCATTGTGTAAGTTCTGGGACGATTTCCTTCAACCCCTGGTCAGGGCCACTCCCTCTTTTGTAAAAGACACCTCGGACGTCCTGCGTCTACTCGAGGGGGTCCAACATCTAGAGGAGGTGAACCTACTGGTAAACCTGGATGTTGAGGCCCTCTATGCCAATATTCCTCAGAGGGCGACCTTGGACGTGATTGAGGATGCATTAAGCAGGATGGAGTGGAGCTCCTCGACCCCAGTGGCTTTCATACTGGAGTGTGCTACGCTAGCCCTCACGGAAAACTTCTTTGAATACAATAAACAATTGTATCACCAAACACAGGGTACATCCATGGGGAGCACATTCGCGCCGAGACTGGCATGCATGTAGATAGCAGCGTTCGAGGAGTGGGAGATTCTTAACCCTAACAACCCCTTTCTGGTGAATGTGCTCCTATGGAAGAGATTCATTGACGACATCTTGATCCTTTGGAAAGGTGATCGGACAAGGTGCAAAGACTTTTGTAAGTGGATGAATACCCTTAACTCTTACTTAAATTTCACCAGCACCATTTCTGAATGTGAGATACCGTTGCTGGATCTTTTGATCAAGTTAGCTGGTGGGCACATCACCACTACACTCTATCGTAAACCTACGGACAAGAATAGCCTGTTGCATTTTAGTACCCATCACACAAAGAGCCCTCAAACGAAATCTACTGTTTGGACAGTTCCTCTGTATTCGAAGGAACTGTAGCTCAGTAACAGACTTCCAAAAGGAGTCCAAAGTTCTAGCCACGCACCTACGCACAAGAGAATATCCCCAAAGTAACTTTATCTGTCTCTCTAAAAAGAGCAAGAAACAACAACAGCGAAAGCTTGTTAGAGACTAAACCAAAAGAACGGGGTGACTCTCACATGCGTTACCATGTTTTCACCCGATTCCAACCGAGTAAAGAATATCATCAAAAAACATTGGGGCATCCTGAACACAGGTAGTCTGCACCTTCCAACCCCGAGGGTTGCCTTTAAACGGACAAGCAACCTCAAAGACGTGCTCATACATACCAGACCAAAGGTCACAATACTAATATACAGAGATCCCTGTGGGACCTACCACCAGTGAGGGGGCACTACCCCTGCGGCTCGTGCACGGTGTGTCCATTTACAAAAATGACAAAAGAGATCACATTTGCGAATGGGTTCAAGTGGCAGATCAATAAGCATACAAATTGCAACACAACTAACTGTATTTTAGTTGTGTTAACATGCCTATGCCAACTCCTTTATATAAGAATGACTACCAGACCAGTGAGAACACGGATCACAGAACACAGTAATAATTTCAGGTGCCACAAGACAAACACCAAAATGACAACACATTTTGACCAACTGCGCAACCCACCTGACTCAATCAGGTGGTGTGTCCTAGAAGCACACCCCGGTGTAACCAAAGATACCCTTTTCAGAATCGAATAGAGATGGGTGTTGCGATTAGCCTCAGACGTAGAGGGTCTCAATGAGGACATCCCATGGGCGGCCCTGACAAGATGACAATTTGACCAGACTTTGGCCTTATCACCACATTGATCATTGTCACAAACAGGTTCTAATGATACTAACTACCTTTAACAGACGTGACACACCCCTCCTGTGTATGACTCAACAGAGGACTGCTTCTAACCTATAGCTGATTGGCACGATCCAGGGGGACACTGAGCTGCTGCTCAAGTTGCGTGCCTACTTTGTTGGCATTAACTCACTATAATTCTTCCATGTCACGCTCTCTACACGTGACAGCCTCACCATGTGACCACACAATTACTACTACTAGCTTGTGAATGAATAATGTTGTGAGGCACGCAGTTATCTACTCCCTGTGATTGCATAACTTAGGTGGAACCCTGATAGGTCTATTTCTTTCTAGACCAATACTCATCCGCTAGTACCACCACACGGATCGGCAACACATCACTCACCACTTCTAATATGATGCTGAATACGTAGTGGTTCCGAGCACCTACTTGTACATAACTATTTGCACATACCTTAGTTTAAACACCTTGATGCTGAATACATAGTGGTTCCGAACACCAACCTGCATATAACTACTCTCACATACCGTAGTTTGAACACCTTGACTCTGCCTCGCCATTGATTGGCAACGCATTATTTGTCACTCCCAACAAGGTGCAAGATTGGCTACGCACTATTTGCCACTCCCAACATGGCACCGAGCGGTGTCTGGGTTAACGCTCTATGCAGTGCAGACGCAAAAGAGGAAGGACCCGCCCACCGCGCTGGCCGCCAAGTGGGTATACGGAACAGCGCTCGTACCTACCAGTATCCTACCGGGACCGGCAGAGTGAGGGTAGGTCTTCCCGCATGTGGATACTCAAGTAAGTGCAATCGCCCGGACGAGACCGCTGGTGGTTAACTTTGGCCCTTACACCACTCGCATCAGGGACTACGGGAGACAGGATCTTTGAGCCCTTACACCGCTCACTCAGATATTGTGCCCTGAGATGCTTACCTCAAAACCCGTGTGCTTATACACTACCAGGTGCCCACAGAGGGGTGTGGCCGCACTGGGGAAGTAGGGGCGATCTTTCTCAAGCCTGCGGTGAGTCCATTGGGACTCCTTGCTTCCTTCTTACATAGTTGGCGATGTTGTTGACGAGATGCGGAGCGGGTTCTCTGACTCACGTGGTGACTGATGGCACCAGAGTCTGTCCCTCAGTGTTACCTCCATGGTTACGCTGTGGGGGTCAGGCTGAGGGGGCTACATTGGCTACTGTGGGCTCGGTAAAATATCACGAACGCTCCTCATTAGCAGCGACCCTAACTCCTGGTCTACTTTAGCCTTGAACGTACCACATCGCATTGAGCTCTTTACGATCTCTACCAATCATGATATAAACATTTTTTTATATCTCCCACTTTTCCAAGGACACTCTACTATTCAGTGTTAACATCTGCCGGAAACCGACGAAACAATAATCTGACCCTAATGGGGTGAGTTCTCTTAACACACGCAGCATTTGTACCAGCAGGACTGCCTTTTTATACTGCTTTTAAAGGCTGCTTCAAAACGCCTTGTGCATGATCACAACTATCGTGAGTGATGCATGCCTTTTATCACTTTCGTTTATTATTTGAACACGAGATCAGTATAGTAGGTTTCTGAAATGTTCTGATAGATCTCTATGCTCCCCTTTTCCCTACAGGTTGATGTCGTAGATCTGCAGGTACCACTTTTTAGGGTGCTGTATGGGTGGTCACTTAATTGATTAGGGACCACTCCCAAAAAGTGGAGATAGATCTTTCATCGGTCCTGAAGAATTGCCTTTGAATAGAAACAATGGCAACAAACATGTTGACCCCGATAGTGCACGTCCCCGTGACCTTATAACACAGGTGCGCAATATTCACGTTTTTAACCAGGAGAGTGGCCACAATAATTAAAATAGTTCTGGGTGGACCACTACCTCCTGTTTTAGCCTCACTTTTATACTTTCTACATCTACACTCACTAGGGCCCTCACACGCACTGCACCTTACGGAATAAGGAAAAAAGATCTCCGCTAAAAGGCCCGACAAGGGCGCCGATCGGGTATTGCAGCGCCGGCCCAATAAGGAGCAGACCCGATGATGAAGCAAGACACCCCACTGATGGGGGGTGTGTGAGGGTCCTTTTCCGAAAGGAGTAAACCTCCTCCTGCTTCTAGTGCGTACTTCTGAACACACTACTTACACATCAACCGAGGGCTCGTATGCTGGACCTGGATAAATATAGCCCGCAGTCCCTCCTCCATTGTTAAAAAAAATCTCTCTTTATTGTCACAGATAACTTCTTCAGATCCTCTAAAATAAAGCAATATCTGGCGCCTTGGCTGATT
Source organism: Triturus cristatus (assembly GCF_964204655.1). Classification (NCBI taxonomy): domain Eukaryota; kingdom Metazoa; phylum Chordata; class Amphibia; order Caudata; family Salamandridae; genus Triturus; species Triturus cristatus. The sequence goes on along the minus strand of NC_140582.1, from coordinate 74,519,652 downwards.
TCCAAGAATCGGTATTCAAAAGAATATGTTTACTATTCAACATAGCTGAGACTATGAAGTTTGACAACGGCCATTCCCTCAATGGAAGACGTTCAAGAGCTTTGGCACAAATATGGGTGTCACCAACAAAACGTCAGTTCACTGTGACCCTAGGCATTATGTAACATATTATGACTACATTGGAAAAAGCCATGTACAGTGCCAACACTACCAAAGGTAACCTGCCAAACACTGACAGACTATAATAATGCACCACATAGCACCAATGGGAAATCACAAGATAATCCTCTTTTAGGTAAGGGCTCATAGTCCTCAAGGCAGAGACCATGCCCCATATCCTATGCATGAGGAGGCACGGGACATGGAATCAGCAACATAAAGTTAGGATGAAATCATATTCAGATAGAAAGTGGAGAGTAAAAACATCATGCTACAGTCATGGAAACCTGTGCTGGGCAACAGCAATTTTTACAGATAACTCGTCCACATCGTACAATCAAAAAGTCCCAAAATATTAAATACTGGAGGAATCACCAGAAGCTATTGTTTACTTGGGTGGGAGACATAATTTTACAAGTGCACATGCACTGGGCAGAAATTCTGGTGACATGTTTTGCAAAGCGTGAACAAGAAGCAGAGACGAGGCAGAAGACCTATTCTGGAATACTGAGAGTGTAGGTATGGTTCTGTTGACTTACATGACATACCATTGTTTCACACCAAGCTATTTTGCAAAGGCGCTAGTTTTCGAGGTCATATGCTGTTTGCTGCAAGCTTATCAATGCCAGTACTTACTAGAACAAGTCAGGAACAAATACCAATTCTAATGGTTCACACTACAATATCGTACACCAACCCTAAAAAGACTTTCTACATTCTTTAGGGAAGCTCCTCAGATGCGGTAATAAACAAAAGCTCCATCATTATTCGGGACACAGCCCAACTTTACATTTTAAGGGAGGAAATAGTAAATGCAAAGTTAATAGATAAAAATAACCCCAATGGTTAACAGTAAAGTCGACAGCCTGAATCATCAGTAACAATCAGGCCAATAGCATTTCCTCAATCACATATCTTCTTGTTCCAGTACTCACGACCATGACGTAAGCCTCCAACTCCGAAACACACCACTGTCTTAACCCCAAAAACAAAAAAAAATTTTTTTTCAAAACATCACCCCTTTTGTGGCTTATACTATATCACTTACCCCCTTCTACTTCCTGACAGTTTAGCTGCTATGAAAATACCTTGTTTTGCAGCCAAAGCACAAACCTGTACTGTAAAGGATCAGCCTTAAAGCTTCTAAGCTGTATACCATCACTGGGGGTGAGGGGGGCTACAGGAAGGATTGAAAAGGCATACCTGCAACAATATGTAGGTCCATCACGTTATAAGCCATGGGGATGCGTGATTTTCTATTTCTTTACCTTCTGAACAGGGTCAAGGAAGTCGAGGCTAGACAGCTACGGAAAAGCCAATAAAACCACTGTGGCAATGAAGACAAAAATGTGTTCTGTCTTACCCTGTATTCTGCAGGGTTCAGTGACTAAATATCGAGGGACAAAATATAGACTATACAAAAAATCGACACTAAAATATCGAGGGACAGAATATCGACTCCCTATCTACAAACAGGTAAGTACTAAAATATCGATTCCAAAATATAGACTGTCAAAATATAGTTAGCCAAAATATCGGATTTTTTAAATGTATTAAAAATAATATAAAATTAATTAAATATTAAAAACAATTAAATAAAACATATATAATATAATATAATATAAAATAGCTTAAAATGTAAACATAATATAAGTAATTTAAAAAAAGTCGAGATTTTGTTGGATACTGAGAGCGTAAAAATTACTATTCCCACTCCAGAGAGTGCAACAGTAGGGAAAGCGTTGGATAGCGTAGGGGTAAAAATGACTATTCCCACTCCAGTGAGTGCAACAGTAGGGAAAACGTTGGATAGCGTAGGGGTAAAAATTACTATTCCCACTCCAGAGAGTGCAACAGTAGGGAAAGCGTTGGATAGCGTAGGGGTAAAAATTACTATTCCCACTCCAGTGAGTGCAACAGTAGGGAAAACGTTGGATAGCGTAGGGGTAAAAATTACTATTCCCACTCCAGAGAGTGCAACAGTAGGGAAAGCGTTGGATAGCGTAGAGGTAAAAATTACTATTCCCACTCCAGTGAGTGCAACAGTAGGGAAAACGTTGGATAGCGTAGGGGTAAAAATTACTATTCCCACTCCAGAGAGTGCAACAGTAGGGAAAGCGTTGGATAGCGTAGAGGTAAAAATTACTATTCCCACTCCAGTGAGTGCAACAGTAGGTAAAACGTTGGATAGCGTAGGGGTAAAAATTACTATTCCAACTCCAAACGGTGCAACAGTAGGGAAAGCGTTGGATAGCGTAGAGGTAAAAATTACTATTCCCACTCCAGAGAGTGCAAAAGTAGGGAAAGTAATGATTTAAATTAAATATAAAATTACATTAATTATCAATACTGATAAAAAGTTAATTAAAAATAATTACCAATTAATAACAATTAATTACCATTTAAAAATATTAATTATCAATTGAATGTAATACCAATTAATAATAATTAATTACCAATTACAAATTAATTATCAATTATCAATACACATAAATAAAAAATTAATTATTTACTTTATTACAATTAATTTACTTCCCACCCAATTCCCCTACAAACCCACAACCCGCTCCTATTAATAACAAATACAATTAACATAATTATCAATTAATAAATATAAATTCATTACCAATTAATAAAAATAAATTACCAATTAATAATTAATTATCAATTAATTAATAATCAAAACATATAAATATAATTAACATTTAATTAACCATAATTACATTACTTCCCACCCTATTCCCCTACAAACCCACAACCCGCTCCTATTAATAACAAATACAATTAACATAATTATCAATTAATCAATTAATATAAATTAATTACCAATTAATAAAAATAAATTAACAATTAATAATTAATTATCAATTAATTAATTATCAAAACATATAAATATAATTAACATTTAATTAACCATAATTAAATTACTTCCCACCCTATTCCTCTATAAACCCACAACCCGCTACGGAATTAAATTACGCAATAATTAAATTACATAACATTCATTTGTTTAAATAAATTAAACATACATTACAACAATAATACATCATTTTAACAGATATACTACCATACATAACACACAAAAAAATTCGATATTATGGTAATCTATATTTTAAAATTCGATATTATGGTATTCGATATTTTTAAGGTCTATATTTTGGTAATCTATATTTTTAAGGTCTATATTTTGGTAATCGATATTTTGTACCCCAATTTCGATATTCTGACCTATCTATATTTTGTAGAGTCGATATTCTGTCCACTCTATATTTTAACTTCGATATTCTGGGCAGTAGATATTTTGGAATCGATATTTTGGGTGTTTACCATTCTGCAGCAGGTGCAGTATTGGTATTTGGTGAGGGAGAGAGCCCCATGTCTGAATTTCCAGCAATAAGATCAGAGGAACCAGTTTTTAGGAAGGGCCATTGCACCTGGTGATAAGCGACTTATCTCAGCGAATACGGGAGAATGAGTGAGGGGCTGTAGGAGAATTCTGAGTTTGTGCACCTATCCCATACAAACAACCCAGGTGACGGTGGGACAATCACTCCCTGTGAGGGAATATAAGAGGAGAGGAGCAGTGAGTCAATGGGATGAGATGGGTGTGAGAGCATCTCCACTGATGCCTGCCTTTTTCTCTACCTTTACACAGAAGTAAGGGATACAACGAAACAGGTTGAATAGAATCATGGCAAAACTGTTCTTGGGTTGCTTGTGTTCGAGTTCAGAGAGGGTCTGGCTTGGCAGTTCGGGCTGGACTGTTCCTATTAGACCAGGGTCAAGAGTGATTGCATATAGCTGGGTCTAATCGGAGGTGGTATGGTGGGCAATAGAACAATGGGTTGTAATGCTGCTGGAACGAATGCCAATGGTTAGACTGATTACAAGCATCCTACCATCACTTTTTGTGTTTTTGATGGATAGAATCACCACCATTAGGAGAGAATGGGAGAGCAAGGATCAGATGGGAGTACGTTTGTCTCCATTGATACCTGCCTTTTTCTCTACCTTCCAGGAAGCTTATCCTTACCAGGATGATTTCTCAGTGATGAGAAAAGGAGACTGAGGGCGATACACTTTTCATAAACATTGATTGAAGGGAAAATACTATTTGGGAATCTCATCCCCTCCAAAGAATGATTGAACTGTGCTTATGGATGTTCATTATTCTTGCCTGATATATCGTAATATCCATGGGGAATATTTCAATACTGTATCTTGCCTGCAAACCAGTGTCTCCTCGGGCTCCGTGTCCAAATTGGTGTCAGAAATAGATAAGAAGTACACCAGTGATCATGGAATTTATCTTTTAAAAACTGACTGAAGGCAGAAGTCCAGTTTACCAGCGCCACCAACAGCAGGCACAAACTGATCACCTGAACTTCTAACGAACCATCCAATTGCAGGAGGCATATCAATGGTGTCTAATGAAAAACATCAGAGCCTTCATCTAGCTGGCAGAAGAAATAGCATCCATTAGGGTCCTTCCTAATGGACCGTTGTGTGCATTACAAAAATAAACTGCTGGGTAGAAGCCTGAATTTTTTACGACCTTTGAAATGGTACCTCACAACATCACCTGGCCCTAGGAACATTAAAGCCCATTATAAGGCCCCTTTTTGGCTATGCCCCTGTACCACCTAATGAACTGCCTTGCCTTTAGGTCTGGCCCTTCTCCCGGCCCACTGTCGAGAGAACCCCTGGTGCAAAGCTGTTGGAGATGTGAAATGAAGGTCTAGAGACAGAGCAAGGCAAGCTCTCAGCATACTTAGCTACCTAAAAGCACACATACTCACAGCTCCTGAGCACAGCTTTTGGCCAAGCACAGTGGCCCTAACTGATTACTTTATTTTTATGTCTGGTATTAATCAAGATCTTTTGATTTTACTAAAGTAATGTATAATATACTTACTTACAAGGGCTGTCAGCCACCTCTCTTCATCCATTGGCAAAGGGCCTGACGATTTCTGCCACTGGTTAGTTTCCCTTTGAGTAACTGCATTTTTCTCTTTCACAATGAGCACATCCGCTGAAAATGTAGTTCCCTTCAGTGCCAATGTTTTTGTTTTGACATTGTAATTACTTTAGCGTAGCTTTTGTGATTAGAGCCCGAGATGTGAGCACACGATTCCACACTTTATTTATTCCGGTCTCCTGCCAATGCAGTTTTAAATTCCTTTTGAAGTGTCCTTTATTTATCGGACTGCTGGTATTTCACAGCATAACAGATTGGTTCCATTCGAAACTGTTGTGTATTGTTATCCTCTTTTTACTATGCACACATTACACAAACCGAAAGCTTCAATATTATACATGTGAATTCATAAGCAGAAAATTCTTCGGAACACATTTATTCTGGACTCAGTTTCACCAATGGGTCTTTAATAAACTTTCCCCAGAAGAAAATCAGCCTTTAACAGGCTTACTTTGCTGCACTTGTAATACTTTTTTTTTTCTTTCATTCTTTCCTTTCTTTCACTCTTGCCTTCTTTTAATCTTTTCATCAGCCGGTTTCGCGCTTTTGATTTGGTGTAGTGAATCCTAGCGAAGGAACATACCTATATTGGTATACAAAATGGTACATATGAACAAATTGCCCAGTGTATTGTCCAACTGCTCAAACACCTGCAGGGTCGGACTAGCCTACTGGACTTTTGGCTTGCCAGTCAGATGACTTTTCTACCTTTGCTAGGGCCAGGTTTTGGCTTATTTTGCAATCTTTTTCTTTTTTTCATCATGAGAATGCACTGGCAGGGGAAGCAGTCAGCTTGGTGGGCTGTGACGCTCACCTAATTTAACTACATCAATTTACTATCAGCACAGCTGACATTTCATCCTGAGCTTGGTACCTTGGTGACTGAAGACGAGAACAACATGAAACAATACAGGCATTGGCACTGTCTTAACCCCTTCCCCGCTCATGACGGAACCGCGCCATGAACGAGTATATATACAACAGTTCCGTCATGAGCCACGGTTGCCGTGTGCTCATGACGGAACGGTTCCGTCATGACACGCCCGTTGGCGGCCGCTCCGCCTACGCGGCGCTGTTTCCCCGCCTGTGCGGGGGGACAACGCAAATGGGCGGAGTCATGACGGAACCGTTCCGTCATGAGCACAGCTCAACTGTGGCTCATGACGGCGCGGCTCCGTCATGAGCACAGGCCCACCGCGCTGCCCCCCTGCCCCCCCCAGCGCTGCAGCGGAATGTCCGCAGCAGCGAAGGGGTTAAAGTAAATAAAAACAGAGCGATATGACGCGGGCAACACTGGCTGTGCCATAGCCCTTTGTTTTTATTTACTTTGAGTCAAGTTGCACAGTAGCTCATGATGCTGTGCAACATCTTTAAAAAACATTAACATAGCCAAATAGCTCCCGAAATAAACAATAAAAGCTCTATGATGTGGCCAACCATGGCCGCACCTTAGCACTTTGTTTCGGTTTGCTTTCAGCCATGTTACACAGCAGCCTGTACTGCTGTGAAACATCTTTAAAAAAATTATTGGCAATGTCAATAGCTCTCGCAATAGCTCTTGCTGAGGCGAAACCTACTGGCTTTTCCAATGCTTATTGCTTCTCTCTTTCATAATTAGTTCGAACCTGTGACAGCACATGCGCTGGATGCACTATCGCTTCCAAGACACTACGGTTTAAATAAAAGGGCTTGGAGCCTGCCATTGCTTACCATTTGTTGGATTCCATTTTGCTCTTCTTTTTAACCTCCTTATTGGCCAGTGCAGGCCAAACGTCACTTCCATTCCTTTGTGTGGAGCAAGTACGAAGCACTGATTGATTCAACTTAATCCGTGCCCGTCCACTGCTCCCGACGGTACTATGGTTACTCCCTCCTCCCACTCCCCCTGCGCCCATCTGATGCTCCCTCCTCCCCACACCTCCCTAACTTTGCTTTCTAACCTCTCTTCTATTATCGCTCCTTTCTGCTTTTCATGCTTCCAATCCAGACTTGCAGCAGGGCGGGGATGAGGGGGGAGTTCAGTACTTCACCTCTGGGTCTATGTCAGTAGGCATGTGAAGCATACTGGCTAAAGTATTGGTGTATGGCGTGCCAGTAGTTGGTGTTAATACGGCATGCCCAGATCATATGGTATAAAGTCCCATCTGGATTAATATGGCAGTGCATACATACTGCGGTAGTGGTCCTGCCCATTTTTCATAATCGCTCAAGGCTATAGTAAATTCTGTGCGAGTAACGAATTTGGATCAGTCCTAAATTAGAGGGGATGGATAACATCCGAGCTGCCATCTTGGCCTCGTGCCACTCGTCATCATCTAGCTTTACCGCGCCCCATTCCCAGGCAGCTCGCACAGTGTGAAATGGATCAGGAGTGCTGAGGAGGAGCAACCTGTAAAGTCCTGAAATGCTCCCCCGCCCAGGACCCGGTATGATTTTAGCCTTGCGAGGGTTATAGTCTGATACCTCCGTCAATGACCTACAGTACACAGTCAGCACATGTCAGATTTGGAGGTACAGACTTCTCACTGTATAGACCACTCGGGCCACTGTTCTGGCAGACCTGGACTCCTTTTCAATTCTGTGCAGTTGCTATGGTTGGAGGACGGGCAACGCAGGTGCCCTGATTAACCGTCCACGGAGGAAGAAGTCGTAAAGGTAATAAGAGCCATGTCTGGAGAAATGGCCCCTGGCTTAGATGGTCTTACAGCTGTATTTTATAAAGAATACGTCCCCCTTCTGGCTCCGCACCTTCTTGCAATGTATGAAGAGTCCCTTGCGAGGGGTGTGCTACCCTCCTCTCTGCAAGAGGCGCTGATTGACACTAATTTAAAGCTGGACAAAGACCTGCAACATTGTGACTCATACAGACCGATATCGATGATTAACATGGATAATAAGATGCTTGCTAAGCTGATCGCTTCCAGGTTACTTCTGCTGTTGCCTCTTATAGCAAGATCAGTCGGGGTTTGTGCCCAGGCGGTCAACGGCCCACAATCTCTGCACCCTCTTTGTACTACTGCAAACCATTCAACCCACTCCCAGCACTGCAGTACTTTTCTTGGACGCTGCAAGTTCATTAGAGTAATTGCCCTTCTTTATACACAACCCATGACTTGACTCCGAGTCAATATGCTGATCATGCCTGCTTTTCCTGTAACAAATCCTACAAAAGAAATTCAGGAGTTAATCCATAAAGTAACAACAGATGGCCTCAAGAGTGGTTTTCTCTCAAAGAAAGAATTCATTTATTTGAATGTGAAAACCCCACGAACCCCAGTCATATACACACTACCTAAAATCCATAAAAACACTACTCACCCACCAGGCCGTCCCATTGTTTCAGCTTGTGGCTCTATCCTCGAACCATTAGGAGCATATGTAGACTTTTTTATTAAAGAATTTGTTCCTAAAACACAATGCTTTGTGAGGGATTCCATGTCAATGATCAATCTTGTTGAACATCATCCATATAACCCAACATATGAAACACTATGTACGATGGATGTTGAATCACTTTATACCAACATACCACAGACAACTGCCCTACTGGCAATCGAAAAGATTCTCAACACAAGACCACGACCCCATGCAGTTCCTACCACGTTCATTTTGCAACTCCTAGAAATCTGTCTCACACGGAACTTTTTCCTTTTTGACAACACTTATTATCAACAGATCAAAGGAACCTCTATGGGCGCAATTTTTGCACCTAATCTGGCAGTTCTGTTTATGGATCAACTTGAATCCAATGTCATCCTTACTGATTCCAACCCCTTCTTCCCAGGCATTTGCCTCTGGCGCAGATATATCGATGACATTTTTATAATCTGGCAGGAGAATACAGAATCCATAACATCTCTTGAACATTGGATGAATAACAATTGTTCAGGCCTATCATTCACTGTCACGTCTGACAAAGAGTCCATTGCCTTTATAGACCTCACAATATTCCACTGCGAAGGGGAATTACTGACACGACTATACTGGAAACCAACCGAGCGTAATACTCTATTGAATTACGCAAGCAACCATCCTAGGGCCCTCAGAGATTCATTACCCTACTCCCAGTTTCTGAGAATAAGACGAAATTGTTCTTGCAAGACCGATTATTTTAGAGAAGCCAACTATCTCTCCTCAAAATTAAAAGCAAGAGGATACCCAAAGGGAATCATCAAAAATGCTTCTAAACGTGCTTGGTACTGTCCGAGGGATATTCTGCTTACACCGAAACCAAAAAAACAAACTGACCGACTAGCCTGTGTAACCACTTTTTCGCCAGTCTCTAACAAACTAAGAAAAATGATACTACTTCACTGGCCCATCCTCAATGCAGGAACACTGACATTAGATAAACCACTCTTTGCCTTCAAAAAAAGCAAGAATCTCAAGGATCATCTAATCCGTGCAGCTCTACCCTCCTCTGTCAACACTTCTACTCTCGAGGGTGCATGGGGCCTCCCGCCCATTCTAGGGCATTTCAAATGTAAAAATTGTAATGTTTGTGCATTTTGTATGGAAGGTAAAAATTTCACCTTTAACAATATTCCAGCAATCAACACTTCCTTCTCTAATTGCAACACTGCAAATGTGATCTACCTCATTATGTGTCCATGCCAAAAGATCTACATAGGCCAAACGACGCAGAAAATAAAAACCAGAATATGCCAGCATAGAAGCAGAATCAGGTGCAAGACTCCGAATGCGCCACTTGTCGATCACTTCGGAGAGGCTAATCACAATGAGGATGAAATCCGTTGGACAGTGCTGAAAGTGCTCAAACTACCACCACGTGGAGGTAACATGGCCCAACTACTAAACAAAGAGGAACTAAAGGCAATTATCACATATGACTCAATTCGAAAAGGCCTAAACAGGTCTGAAGATTGGACAACACTCCTCTAAACATGTTACCCATAAGACTGTTCCATGCATAAACAGAATTCATGTTATCTATAAGTCTAGTTGAAAATGCATATGCAAATGAATTGTATTATTTTGAATGTAATGCATTCTCTTCTGCATGTCAACCTGTTGTCACGACCTGCTTCACTCACAAGGCACCGAAATTCAAATCACTTTATTGTTCCACTCACAACCCATTCCCAATGCAAAATGGCCCCCATCTTTTACTGATCCACTCACGACTCTCTCCCATCCCAAAATGGCCCCCGCAATTCGTCAGTACCTCTTCCATTTCTACCGCTTTCATTAGCTTAAATCAATCCCCTCCCACCTCAGACTAGTCAGCACCGCCGACTGTCTTCGACTCCCCATTGCGGAAGCAAGACAAGAACAAGGTAAGCGCGAGCACACCACGAAATGCTTTCCTCCTCCTCTCATCGGCAATTGACTAACGGAATTCCATTCCGCTTAAACAGCACGCGGACAGCCATTGTAGTTGCCGACCGGAGGAAGCCGTATCCACGCAGTCCTCCGTTTTTCATTACTTTTGCCGCGTCGATTGTCCAGATTAAGGGTAAGCCAATTTCCAACACGGAAGCGCCTCGTTTAGAATAAGCACTGCCTGACTAGTCAGCATTGCCCCCATGGTAACCCACTGTCTCTTCTCTCCTGCCCCTAGCAATCCTATGCACTTCATAATTAGCCGATTTTCGGCTTCCAGACCTTGACACGCCTCCTGATTCCAAAGCGTGTTTTCTCCAGATGTTACACCGGTAAGCAGTCTGTCCTTTCAGATATAGAGACAATTTAGTGCCCTATTAGCTCTACTTTGCTGTTTTGTACATTTTTAACCCTTTTAAAACACCTTTCCCTGTCATTTCCCGCCATCAGCGGTAACTTCACCCAGACAGCACAACCAGCTGTCACCCAAGACTCAGACGCGTTCCCCTGACTCCAATAGAGGGTAATCTAATTGTAACGGTAAGCAGGCTCATTGTGCTAACCCCCTGAGGCCACTCCACCTATTTCCTCTATAACCCTTGTGTGTTTTTAGATACTGCAACTCCACTGCCCAGACCAATCCGTATCTACCTGGAGCAGTTTGGAAATACTTCCCTGAGATCTGTTTCACCAATTGCTTCCCCTCCCCTCTCCCACTGAGGTAACTACCACTTCAGCTCATCCTGGTCTTTTGCACGGTCACCCTTGCCCGCTACACGGTCCTCATGCATGAGAAGCGCGGCACACCAACCGTCGTTGTTTTGCATGCATCATCAATTCACAAGTTATACTCGGCACTTGTCACCTTATTAAACATCGTTTCCTGATACGGATTTGTCGCCAAACAGTATATTCGCATGCATCATCAACTCACAAGAAATACTCCTCACGTGTCCACCTGTCGCATATCGATTTTTGAATACGAAGGTGCCGCCCAAAAGTTTCTTCTTCACTTAAGCTTTCCCATCACCATTACCACATGCGGCTCCACTCCTGAGCACAAAATGACAGTTTACCTGTTGTCTTGCTGAGTACGCAAATGCTGACTTTGTGTAATTTTTCCTTTTGTATTTTTTCCTTTTTTCCCCATGACACATTATTCATAGGCGTTTTAAATCTACCAGGCATTACTCTGTTGACATATCTTTCAGTCCTGATGATGATCCCTGTATAATAGGAGCTTGGGATCGAAACGTTACGTCGACTTATTTGAATAGTTCCACATTATGGCAATTGTTTAAATGTATTGTGGATACTATTGGGTAGAGCTTATCTGAAAGTCACTCATTGTAATGTAAGCCCCCATTGCTGCTCCAAGATGTGTTTGCCTGTTATCAATTTATAATTGCCTCTAACTTCTTGGCCTTTCTCCTTCTTCTTTCTTTTGGAAACTTGGTACAGGACTGTGCCCTTGTTTCATCAGCCTTTCCTTATTTTGCTTATATTTTCTCAAATAATCAAGATTAAATGCTCCTCTGTCCGGCTGGACACAGGAGGAAATCACATAGGTCTCATCGAAGTCTATGTTGAATTTTTACTTCCTAACTTCAAATAAGCTAGGGACTATTGTTAACAAAATAATATTTCCTGTATCGCATGGCACTCATCAGGGATGTCCCCTGTCACCTATCCTTTTCACCACTGCGATGGAGCCTCTTGTGGCTCGACTCAAACAGCATCACTCAACTCCCACTCTGTTTAAAGTGAGGTCTCCGGTCACATTTGGTGGCGCTTGTACAGGTGGGGAATCAATCTAGGAAGCCATGGGATGTGCTTACTCTCCCCTTTGAGCAGGACGGGATGGGTGCGCCAGATATGGACCTTTCTTATTACAGCACGCAGGTGCAATTCGCAAACTATTGGCTTTACCTTACTCAATATTTAGCTCACATGGCACCCAAACATGATTATACAGCCCCATGCCCCCTCCTGTTGGCACTGTACCAGACCCTGAGACGCATTAGAGCGACACTTGACACAGTGGGTTGCAGCATCAGGGCATGGGACAAACTGTGGAGAGCTGTGGTGTGAATGACCTCTTTGCCCTCGATGAGGGTGAATTGACCACCCCGCCATGGCCATTAGACGAGATACAGGCACATGCAATAGACTGCACAAGCTGCAACTTACTACCATGGGTGCCATCTATCCCAATGGACACCAAAGCAAGCCCTGCAGGGCCCCAGTATCACCATGCTGGACACAAATACTTTTTACCAACTACGAGCTGTGATATGAGTACTTCATATGTCATTCCCCATGTCATTCCCTGTGTGCCCTCAACATTTCGGGTCCTTGATGCTATCCTGGTGCACCCGTCCCCACGCAAGCTCATCATCAGGCTGTATGCAGGCAACGGTGTCAGTGCTTGTCCCTGGCACTAGGCAGGCATCGGCTGATGTTCCGTCAGCCCCTATTTCAGAGGACCAGTGGCATTTCTGCTCCCAAGCTAGAATGCTATTGTCCAACTACCAACTGCGCTTAGTGAATTTTCAGTATCTACACAGGCTTTATCGCAACCCGGAGCATCTGCATAAGTTAGGCCTGACTGAAGATGCACGCTGCACCCGATGCTCAGACCCGTGCACTGATTTTCAGAACTTGGCCTGGGGCTGCCTGAGGGTGGGGCTATTCTGCCATAACGTTTTTTATAGCATTGACGAAGTCACAGGCCTACAGCTGGGGCAAACCCCCTGGTTGCGCTGCTAGGCTATGTCAAGGAGCCCCCCCCCCCCCCCCCCCCCCCGGAGCTGGGAACGTTGACTGCACTCTTGCTTTTGCTGGCTAAACGGCTTGTGGCGATGTACTGGGGTCACTGCTCGGATCCACAGAAGGATGATTGACTCAAGGGTGCTGCGTATTGTCAAGACAACCTAACTGCCTATTAGGAATTTATGCCAGTGAGGACACGACCCAAAGATATCTGGTCCCCCCTTTGAGAGGTACGCGTTTGCATGAGCTGAGGAGAACGTAGAGGGCACTGCTCCAGATATGCAGGAGACAGATTAGTATTTGCTATACCTGCTACCCTGGGTGCCTCATGGGCAAGCACTTCGAGCGGCTGTGTGTTGCCCACTGATTCCTTTCCCTTAGAAGTGTGGCTGAAAAGACTAATATAGGACTCAGATCCGCTAAAATCCTGCTGTGTGGCTACTCCCCCTCCCCTTTTCACCCTCCCTCTTTCCCCTAGGATCTCCCCTATAAACGTTTGGGAGCGGTTCTGGTATTATGAGGCTACAGTCTATATGTTGAAATGACTAGATCTGAAACTTGATGTATGCTGTACTTTTCAATGCCTCCTGATTTTTTCTCTACTGGAAAACTAAATTAAAAGAAATTATAAAGTTTTGGGGGTACAGAAGAACTGGGATTTATGAAGACCAAATTCCCTCGCAAGCTGAGCAAGGGATAGAATATGGTAATGGTCCGTGGGGTCCTGTTTTCACAAAAATCAACTGACTTCAAGTCTGTTGGACAGCAATCCATGTATTCCCTCAGTCGTAAATTGATTTACGATCTAAATTGTACCTCACTGAAGTTCAACAAGGCTGAAACTGGTCTGATGTTACTTATGTTCTCATTAAGAGGGAATGTGCATGGAAGTCTCGGACAGACTATTTCGTAGGTGCAAGGAAAAGATAGTTTTTCAAACTTGCTTCCTGTCGTGTGGTGCAATGGCAACAAAAAACATGATAAGCGAGGTAGAATAGAGCAAGAAGCAACAAAGGACACAGCGCAGAGCCTTGTAAGATGCCAAATCATATATTGGTGGGAGGCAAGATCGAGAAGAACTAGGGGGCAAAATAGGGTGACCAACCGTCGGACAGTCTGTGAATTCACTGTTGTGTCCGTTGTCCGTGAAGGAAGTTTCCACGGACAGCATTTGTCCGTAATTTTAGCCTTGGGGCCAAAGGACAAATGTTCAGCAGTTGAGATGGCTCAGCTCAGGCAGAAGGGGGGTCTCCCGTGCAGTGATTCAGAGTTAGGGGCAGCCAGGGTGCCGGGCTGCATCAAAGAAATGTAAATGTGGGGGCTGGTTAATCTGGGGATGTAAAGGCTGCTTGAATGAGAAATAAATAGGTGTTAATTGACCTAAGCTGCCTGAGGTGAAAGATTTCTTCTTTTTCCATGGTATTGTTAAGGTGTTCCAAGCTGAGCTGTGAAGTGTGTGCTTTGCTTTCCTTTGCTTTCCCCACTCTTAAAACAGTTTTTTTGCATTTTAAAAATATGTTTCGCTATCGAAGCGTGATTCAAAGACTTCGCAACGAAATAAAAGCTTTATGACATGCGGCCCCTGGTGGATTGACCCGTCGGTATTCTTGCATTAAACAGGATTTTTTTCTTATTGCGCTTTTCACTGTGGAAATGCAGGCTCTGGACAGTGGTAGTATATTAGCTGCATTAAATATATATATATACACGATCTGTGAGCAAGAGCAACCGCCCGAAACGTGTCAGATTTTGCAGCTCTGTAATCAATAAATTAATCTGTGCCTGATTCTTGGGATTCGTGGTGTGGTGTCTCTGTTCGCCGTGGAGGAAGTGCAGGGACAGCTTGTTTCATTATATATATATATATATATATATATATATATATATATATATATATATAAAAAATGTCACCTTGCAACTAACATCAAAATAAATCACAGATGGGATGTGATATTGTGTGTGCCGGTGCCTCATAAATCAGGATGCTTAACTAGGTCAGGGCTTTAAGTGGGCCGGGTCCTGCTGGTGCTCAGCACCGGGAGCAGTTCCAAAAAGCAGGTGCTGAGATGAGTTCCTATTGGGCTTTCCATTTGTGCCCTAATCCTCAGGGGGGAAACAAAATCTTAACTCTGCTGCAGTTCCACCCTTCACTGCCTTTGATGTAACTCCAAAGAGACTGGTTACAGTTGTTTCACAGTTTCATAATTTTAGAACTGAAGCATTTAATTATTTACAACGAAGCCAAAGTTGTTGCTTATTTGTATTATGCAGCTAACAACCATTGACAAAGCCAAAAGTCCTGGCTTGTTCTAGGTGGATTGCTACTTATTGTGTTATATCTCTGGATGCACTGACAGAAGCAGCAAATTAACCAGTCGGGCGGCAAAATATGCTAAGCATAGATTTGTTAGCTTACTTGTTTTTAAGCCACGCCCTTAGTTACATCGACCAAGCCCCTTTGACAGACCCCAGTTCTTTCATCCCACTTAAAGCCCTGTACTAGGTACTGTACGTATGGCTCTCCTGTAGCTCTTCATCATTTTACTACAGCAGTCAACATATCATGCACCATTTGAGGTCATTTGTGTCCTGCAAGCTACAGTCAGTGGAGACGTAAACCTTAAGGGTTTGCATGATACCATCATCATCATCATCATCATCATAGAAACTTTATTTCGATCATGTATATCTTAAAACGTACATGTCACCTCAGTACATCTGCTGACACATCAAACAAGCTACACATGAAGAGGCATGACACTTTAGGTTATACTTCCCCACCTGTGATCCTCATCTTCTTGGTATAACTATACTGCTCACCTACCTTTACCCTGCTTTCGTCCACTCATGTTGCTTGAGCTCAGATTTACTAGTGTATATCTTGGTGGCATCTTTTTGGGCTGGATTTTTTTTACACTTAGGACATTTCAATATCTCAAGGTTAGCATTGATCAGGCAATTCCCTTGTCATTCTTCCATGTCATACACCTTCTGCACACCTATGTAGACATGCTACAATGATTCCCGTTCCTATGCTAATGTGATCCTTCTAAATGTTTACTCCATTTATGACAACACTTTATGTGGAGCTCCAGAAATAGTTTCTCTGCACTCCTGCTATTGTGAAATCTATTGTGTAGTGCGCTGTAATAGTTTCATCATGTGCTCCCCCTACCCTTCCATATTCCTTTTACAGATCCCTCATGCCAGTTTGAGTGGAGTCTGCACAACTGAAAAAAAGAATATAAACTGCTAGGCTAGACATTTTACGAAGAGAATGTGCGTGTTTCATTATTCCCAGAGTCTGCTTACATTTTCTCATGCACAATATATAGATTTAAGACAAAGCATACTTTCAGTGCTCTGAAAATAGAAACACACAGGGCAGGAGAGATGTGGTACTATCCTTGTGCTCTCTTCTGCTGTAAATGCGAACAACAGCAGTTCAGTGACTTGGTGCAATTTTAATATTTCAGACTGGGGTGCAATGTCATCATCATTAACAGCAAATGTACTTGCCCATGGATGTTGGCACAATTTATTAGGTCTCACATCAGCCAAGACCTTTTGATTGTTCTAAAATGATATGTATAATATATTCATCTGACACAAAGCTGGCCACTCAGAGGATTGCACTCTAGTCCAGCATTTAGCTACATCCTATGCGTGCTGCTTTATATCTCACAGTTGCACTCAGATATGAGATGCTAGTAATAAAGTCCATCCGAACAAATCTTCCTGACCACTTCTCTCACCACACATGCTTGCTCAGGACCATGAACTGTAAACAAAATATTAGACTGAACAAACCAGTACAGTAACCATATAAATTGATTATGATCTAAAGAAAGAACATAAAAAGACCTGCAGAGTTGCTCAAAACCGCGCGCATACCAAAAAAACGTTTGGTGCATGACTGTCTCAAACTAATATAAACTTACTTTGACTTGTACTTATACTGGTTGTCTATTTACCTATATACTATTGCGTGACCTCCTCTGATGTGTCTGTAAAACGTACCTTTTATTGTAAATTTTTGTCCTGAATTTTGACCTTCTGCCCTGAATTTTTGTCTTGAATTTTGACCCTTTGTCCTGAATTTTTACTCACCGTCCTCAATTTGCCCCCATGCCAGTGAAACCCTAGGGAAAGAGTTCGTGGGAGAACCAGTCAGTGTGTTCTGCCGCTGACCGCGGCCCCCGCAGGGGGCCAATCGGCGGTCGGCGCCTTAGTGGCCCCGGGGCCCAGGTCACCCCTCCCCACTCCCTACTTCGGGGGGGGGGCGGGGGCAGGGATTCTGATCGTGCCCCCCTCCTTGTCAGGGGCCGGAAGTGACGCGAAAGGCGCGTCACTTCCGGGCCCAGGTGTGAGGGGAAGGCTATTTAGCCTTCCCCCACCCTCACTGGCGACCTCTTTGTCGCCCACCTCGCCTTTTGCCCACCTCGGTCGGTCGTCGCTGTCTCGGGGTTTTGTGGCCGTCGACATCGCCTCGCGGGTCCCACCGTCACCATTTGCTGTCTAGGTGAGTCTTGCTTAACCCTTCTCGCCCCGGCCCCGTCCCTGGGCAGTACCAGGTCGACGGGGCCCTGCGGCCCGGATAGCCGCGGGCGGGGGGGGCGCAAGTTGGGCCACGATGGCTCAGGGCCTTGGTGTCGGATGTGCGTTGGGTGGCTAGCCTCTCCTGGGTCTTGGCCGGGGGGGGGGAATTTACGCCCGTCCTTTTGTGCGGGGATTGTCGGCCGGTTGCGAATATTTGGTCGGTCTCCGGTGACCCCCCCCCCCCCCCCTACACTCGGCGGGGCACGTCGGCGCTTAGTTGGGGGGTATCAGCCTGCAATTACGGCGCAGCGAGGCGCGAGAGGGCTGAGCAGGCAGGACAGCTCAGGGGGCAAATGCGCATATGGTAAAGCCGTCGAGAGGTCAAAGGCGCTGGGGAAACGTTTCTGTCTCTACGGAGACGTGGGTTTTGAATATCATTGCTGCTATTCATGGTAGAACCAAGGCGCAGGGGAAACGTTTCTGTCTCTACGGAGACGTGCTTTTAAATTGTATTCTGTGGCACGCCGCGTGGCCAGTCACCCCCCGTTTTGTTTTCAGGGGCCGCGGGATTATCACAGAAACGCCCAGGGTTCTCAGCTTTGTGCCAGCCGTTTCTTGGGACACCCGCGCCCGGTCATGCTTTCAATCTGGTATCGTTGAACAGTGCCTTGCTAGTGGCACTGCATCGGGTGCGGGGTTCCGGGTTGCTAGGTATGGCCTGGGCGAGCACTTCGTCCCGCCCTCCGGCACAAGGGGGGGATGTCCCTGGATGGGGTGCTCTAATGGATAACAATTTTAAATTATGTGTAAGCACAGAATTTTATAGTGGCAGGGTACACTTCCAGTCCAAAATCCAGGCGGTACATTACAGAGATGGCTTTGCACAATAGTGCGTAGCACAAGGCAGACAAAAGTGCTCCAGCACAGACAGGGAGAAACACACAATATCTTAATCAAAATGGTGCTGTGCTGCTCTCTCTCTCTTTGACACTACACAGCTCATCAAATGTGGTTGTGTCCATTCTTTAGTTATCTCTAGATCTTTTTATTTGTTCTTATCTATTTCTATTAGTCTCCGTCTTTCTCTATGTGCCTGGGTCTAGCCGTCTGCACCACTTCACAGTCAGTGTGGTCTTGGGCGAAGCGAATTATTCATCTTCACGTGCCCCGGTCCAATTTTCACGGGGCGTACGCACAGCGCTCCATCTCCTGGCACTGTCTTCGGTGCTCGTGTACAGCACCACACGACTGCTCCTGAGGGTCATTGCTTTTGGGGAGGACGGGGGGGGCAGCGAGCCCCTCGTGGCCTCCCTCTGGGGCTAACCAGTGCTTTCTGCAGTCTCTGGCCAGGGGCAGGGCAGGGAGTCCGGAAGCAGCAATGTTTCCGATGCGCAGTGGGGGAGCGTAACAGCCTGAACGAGATCGCTACGCCGCGGGAGGTTGTAGTCATAAATTATGTTCCACTGCATTCAGTGGGCACAGGGTGCGAGGTGCGTTCTCTGTTTCCCTGGATAGTTGAAGTAAAGTGTGCCTTTTAGTGAGGCCATTGTGTCGAGCCACGTTAGCAGGCTTGGGTCTGGGGACCGGGGTTCGAGTTCGGTTGCAACGCTGATCCTCCTGTGTTTCTGGGTAATGACAATCTCCCTGTGACTTTGTGCTCGCGTCTCCCCTTTTGGGCAGCGCGGGTACTGTACAATTTTGGTGCAAGGACAGTGAGTGGGCCTCCGTGCCTGTATATGTAATGTAAAGGTGTGCCAATAATTTAGTAAGCACGCTACAATAACGGCAAATGAATGGAGATTGGGTCGTGTTCGTTCGCGCGAGACTGTAATTTTGGGCCAAATGGGCGCCAGGAAGGTAGTACGGGGGTGGGGCGCAAGCGAGCACCATGTTGCTTGCCAGGTTCAAGGTGGGGATGAGGGCAGACGCGAACAGGGTCTGCATGGTTAAACGTGATAACGTGATTTGTATGAGCACCTGTGACCTCTCTCTTCCCCTCCCCCCCCCCCCCCCCCCACCCCCTTTTTCTCGCGCGCAGCCACGCAATTTCGTGTATGCATATTTCTTGCCCTTATGCTGGTTTCTTTTGCAGTACATTCGTCCGCTTTCACTGGCTGGAGGTTTTATTAATTGGCGACAGAGAGACGCGAGACAAACACCGTCCGTATTCGGGGCTCAGTTGGGAGTAAGTACGGGCAGTTGGGGGATGGGGGTACCTCTTGGAGTAGCATGTGGCACTCAGGAGCGAAGAACTAACCTCAAAGGGGGTGAGCAGGCGGTTAACTTTCTCTCTTTCCCAATTGCAGATAAGAGAGAACAACTGCTAAGTGATGGACAGCCAAGGATTATCCCCCCCCCTTTTCACACCAGGGACACAGGTTGAGGAGTCCGTGCCGGACACTTCGGAGGAAGCACGGATTGCCGCTTTCTTGGAGCTGACGAGGGCCAAGGGTTTAGCTTGGGCCACGGAACTATTGAAAGCCAGTACCACCCCAGACTCTGGGATAGCGATGGACGGTCCGGCTACGGATAAGGATGTAGGGGAGGTTGCGGGCCCGTCACGATCGAAAAGAATCCGCCGCCCCACGAGCAAAGAGTTTCCGGTTGAACAACCACCGGCTCGGAATAGAGCGGGCCCTCCCCACAGGGCCCCAGCGCCCCCCCCCCAGGCGGCGGTTAGCTTGGGGACGGGGGCGCACAACGGACTGCCTGGCCCGCCCCAGGCGACATTTGCCTCAGCAGAGGAGTTGGGTAAGCTTTCAGACACTTTAAAAGACTTCATGGCTGAGGTCAGATCCGGTCTGCTGCTTGCCAGGTCACCCCTAGGGGTTAGTCCGGCCGCCCCACCGCCGCCGACTGTTCACCCGGCGCCGGGGGGCTTTACGCAGGTGTGGTGTCAACCGCCGGCTGCGTTGGAACCTCCTCCGCGGCCCACACCCCCAGCTGCTGCTGTGGCCGAGAGCGCGGCAAGTGCGGTCGATACTGCAGTAGTGGTTCCCCCAGTGGTACCGACGCCGGCACCAACGCTAGCCGTAGCACCTAAGCCTCTAGTTACCACGGCCCCGCTAGTATCGGGCCGCTGTTCACTCGCTTGGATGGTCCCTCTAGTGGCCAAAGAAGGGATTTGGCGCAGGGAATTTATTGACATCTTCACCCTTCTCATGCATGGGGCTGAGGGGGTAGATACCAGGAGGATGGGCAACAAGGAAGAGGACAAGCGGGTGCGGTATCATGTATATCCCACCAAAAATATTGTGACTTGGGGTCAGGCCTTTGCCATTTTTGCGGCAGTGATAGTGGAGAAATTCCCAGATGAAGGGCCTGGTCTCTTCCACTACGCAAGCGTGATTACTGAAGAGGCTGCTAAGGGTGGGGGCATGGGATGGTACCACTACGACTGTGACTTCCGCAGACAGAGAGCAATCTGCCCAGATCTTGAATGGGACCAGTTGGAGGTCCGTTTATGGGTAAAACACATGGGCAAGCATACTGAGGGGTCTACGACGAAGTCAGGTGCAGAGAGCGGTGTAAAGAGCAAGGAGAAAGAGGATAAAAAAGAGAAGAAATGGGAGAGCAGGAAGCCCTTTCGGGGGGGGCGTGGGGGGGGTCGCAGGCCTGGCTTTCGGGCACGGTCTCCTGGAACTTGCAGGCTCTTCAATGCGGGGTTCTGCTCCTGGGACAAATCATGCCGTTTTGCCCACAACTGCAGCGTGTGCGGGGCCCCCCACGCCGCTACCGCATGCTCCAAGCGCGACACCCCCGACAAGCCTTCATCGAGCAAGTAGCCCGGGGGCTTCCCCCCCTCCTGCGCTTTGGCCCCCTGCGTACTCAGCTGCCAGCGCGCATGACCTAGCCCCGCACCATCATGTGAAAGGCCCCTCTCCCATCCGCGTAAAGAACCTCCTCAGCGCACTCCGCGGTTACACTAGCAAGGAAGGGTCCCTCATTTCTGAGGGTTTCTTAGACGGTTTCCGCATTCCTTATCAAGGCCCCTTAGTGAGCAGGGATGCGGAGAATCAGAAATCAGCTAGGGAACACCCGGAGGTAGTGCTTGATAAAATAGCAAAGGAGGTGTCTTTGGGCAGGGTGGCGGGCCCATTTTCCTCACCCCCTATGCCCCATTTTGTGATTTCCCCACTGGGGGTGGTACCTAAAAAGGAGCCGGGGGCTTTCCGGCTTATCCACAACCTTTCACACCCAGAAGGGGACTCCGTGAATTCCTGGTTGGACGAAGGTAAATGCTCAGTGTCCTACTGCTCCCTAGACCTGGCAGTCGACATGATCAGGAGGGCAGGGAAGGGAGCCTGGTTGGCTAAGTCTGATATCGAATCTGCCTTCAGGCTCCTGCCAGTACACCCGGACAGCCAACACCTTCTGGGCTTCAGGTGGGGGGACCAGGTCTTTTATGATAGGTGTATGCCCATGGGATGCTCGGTGTCTTGTGCGTACTTTGAGGCGTTCAGCTCCTTCCTACAGTGGGCCTTAACAAACAGGTATGGCATTGAGGGAGTGACCCACTACCTGGATGATTTCCTGTTCATCGGGGGAGCTGACTCGCAAGATTGTGCACGGGCGCTGCAATGTTTCAAGGAATTGGCAGGACACTTGGGCGTACCTTTAGCTCCTGGTAAGACCGAGGGTCCGGCGCAGGTTTTGGTATTCTTGGGCATCGAGTTGGACACGGTAAACGGCGTGTCCCGACTCCCTGCGGATAAGGTACAGGCCCTGCGTCAGGAGATCTGCGATCTACTGGGTAGGGACAAGGCTACTCTAGGTGAAGTCCAATGCCTGCTAGGGACCCTGAATTTTGCGCTAAAGGTCATACCCATGGGGAGGGTCTTTGCACGCCGGCTGGCTAGGGCAACTGCTGGTGTAAAAAAGAAACATCACTGGGTCAAGCTGGGGACAGGGCTGAAGCAGGATCTGGTGGTATGGAGCGAATTCCTCGCCTGCTTTAACGGGACGGTTATTTGGAAGCAGCCCTGGATTGATAGTCAAGAACTTTGCCTTTTCACAGATGCCTCAGGCAGGGAAGGTTTTGGGGCTATCCTGGGCGAAGAATGGTGCGCGCAGGGATGGCCCAATGTTTGGCGCAGGCGTGGGATCACCAAGAACATTACTGTGTTGGAGCTTTACCCGATTGTTGTTGCATTACACCTCTGGCCGGCGGCATTGTCTGACAGAAAGGTGGTTTTCTGGTCCGACAACTTGGCGGTCGTTCAGGCAATTAACAACCAGTCCGCCAGGTGCCGGCTGGTGCTGTGCCTACTAAGGGAGTTGGTCCGGGCTTGCCTGCGCATCAATGTGGAGTTTAAAGCCAGGCACATTGAGGGGATTCAAAATGTGGCAGCTGACGCTCTTTCTCGTTTTCAGTGGCTCCGATTCAGGGAGGCCTGGCCGCGGGCGAGAGCGCAGATGACCCCATTCCCGGACCATCTATGGAGGATCCTGCAGTGGGACTGAGCCTGAAAGCGATGGGAGAAAGAGCTCTGGCCCCAGGTACCAGGAGGCGTTACAGCGCCCACATGGCAACATTCAGAGCGACTTCTGTAGCACTGGGTACTTCAGGGGCTGCGATGGTGTCCCAGGTCCGAGCATTTCTGGTGTGGGCGAGGGGACAAGGGAAGAGCCGTTCATGGGTGGGCAGTCACTTGGCAGCCGTAAGCCACGACACTAGGTTGTCTGGCGGGGCGGATCCCACTAACTCCTATCCCATCCGGGCCGCCTTGAAGGGTTGGGCTAGGGAGGAGCCCAGGGCCCCTGATAATCGAGCGCCCATTGATTTTGAAATCCTGAAAGGCATGCTAGGGGCCCTCGAGTCAGTCACCTACTCTCTTTACGAAGCCACGCTGTTTTCAGCCACATTCTGCTTAGCGTTCTTCGGGGCTTTTCGAGTCAGTGAGTTAGTGGCTAGGTCCAAGGTCGACTATTCAGGAGATGCGCTGGGAATTTCAGATGTGTCTATCTCCGGGTCACTGACCATTCTTTTACGCAAATCCAAGACCGATCAGGCGGGGCGGGGGGTCAGGGTGGTTCTCCAGCCTTTAGGTGACCCCAGGTTCTGCCCAGTACAATGGGTAAAGGCATTTTTGGAGCACAGACCGCCTGGCCCGGGTTATCTCCTGTTGCATTCAAATGGTACCCCTGTAACTAGATACCAGTTCGAGCAGGTAATCAGGACTAGTTTGGCCAGGGCGGGGCTCGCACGGTCGGACAGAAGGTATTCCAGCCACTCCTTCCGCATTGGCGCTGCCACCGCCGCTCACCTGGCGGGGTTAGAGGCCGCTCAGGTGAAGAAACTGGGGCGTTGGGAATCTGATTCCTATAAGATATATGTTCGCCCGTGAGGCAGCTGTTAGTAATGTGTTTGTGACTTATGGTGTGTATCGTTGAAATCACCTTTTCTGATTAAATAACTTGTGTGTACACCATGTCTCCTCTTTATTAGGGCGAGTGGTGTGGGTGATCGGGCATTCATTTGTCGCCCGGGCGGCCCAATGGGCATTGCACCGAAATTGGATGCGACACTTCCCTCAGACCGAAGTTGAATGGATGGGGGTGCCGGGGATGAGATGGTTCGAACTCAGGAATAAGATCGAGCAGAGACTAAGAGCACACGGGTCCACCTTGCCCCACCTGTTGTTGATACACCTGGGCGGTAACGACCTTGTTACCCTAGGGAGACGATTGCTGTTATTAGCCATGAAAAGAGACTTAGGGGAAATCTGCAAACGTCTGGGCGAGTGTGAGATCGTGTGGTCAGAGATCATCCCCCGCAGGTCTTGGCGGGGAGCTAAATCCTTTGAAGCGGTAGAGCACTCCAGGAGGCGCATTAATGGAGCAATGCGTAAGTTCACAGCCCAAAGGGGTTTGGGCTTTATTCGCCATGAAATGATTCGGGGGAATGTGAAGGGGTACTTCGACATGGATGGAGTACACCTCTCCCAAATAGGCATGGACCTGTTTTTATTGGATTTAGGCGAAGCATTGGTGAATAGCGGGTGCAGGTAAAGATCTAGGTTGGTGGGGGGCCCTGGTTGCGACGGTTAGCCGCCTCCAGGGCTGTGGCGGAGTTACAGGGCGATCTGGAAGCAGGCCGGTACAAAGGGTACCTCTGCGCGGCACCACGTGGTGCCTGAGCCAAAACGAGGAGCCTCCAGAGAGGTCCCGGAAGCCGGTCGGCGCCCCGCTAGGCCTGCGGGCGGTTGTGGGCCTGAACAACCGGGGGCTTGCTATGCGACGCTCCGCCCCGAGAGGGGGGGCGTGAGTAAAATGACAACGGCACGTGATCGAAAAAAGAATCACTTGGGGGGCAGCGCTTGCGGGTCGTTCCCGTGCTGCCCGGCTCATCAGGCGGGGCAGGTGAAGTAGATGGCCGCCTGCCCTTGGATCGCCCGTAAGATAACCCACCTATTACATATCCTGGAATTATGTAATAAATCCTGCAGCATTTGTTACCCAACTACAACTGTTTCTTGTGTCTTCTTTGGGGGGTAACCTAATTTGGGGAAAGGGGGTGAGCGGGGTGCCCCTGGGGGTACTATGCCGCTGACCGCGGCCCCCGCAGGGGGCCAATCGGCGGTCGGCGCCTTAGTGGCCCCGGGGCCCAGGTCACCCCTCCCCACTCCCTACTTCGGGGGGGGGGCGGGGGCAGGGATTCTGATCGTGCCCCCCTCCTTGTCAGGGGCCGGAAGTGACGCGAAAGGCGCGTCACTTCCGGGCCCAGGTGTGAGGGGAAGGCTATTTAGCCTTCCCCCACCCTCACTGGCGACCTCTTTGTCGCCCACCTCGCCTTTTCCCTCCCTTCCGCTTACCCGGCATGGTGTGGTGGGGTGGGGTTTTTGGTTTGAACGTTTTAATGTTTTCTTTTCGTTGCAGGCGGAGTTACAGGGCGATCTGGAAGCAGGCCGGTACAAAGGGTACCTCTGCGCGGCACCACGTGGTGCCTGAGCCAAAACGAGGAGCCTCCAGAGAGGTCCCGGAAGCCGGTCGGCGCCCCGCTAGGCCTGCGGGCGGTTGTGGGCCTGAACAACCGGGGGCTTGCTATGCGACGCTCCGCCCCGAGAGGGGGGGCGTGAGTAAAATGACAACGGCACGTGATCGAAAAAAGAATCACTTGGGGGGCAGCGCTTGCGGGTCGTTCCCGTGCTGCCCGGCTCATCAGGCGGGGCAGGTGAAGTAGATGGCCGCCTGCCCTTGGATCGCCCGTAAGATAACCCACCTATTACATATCCTGGAATTATGTAATAAATCCTGCAGCATTTGTTACCCAACTACAACTGTTTCTTGTGTCTTCTTTGGGGGGTAACCTAATTTGGGGAAAGGGGGTGAGCGGGGTGCCCCTGGGGGTACTATGCCGTAATACCATGGTAGGCCGAGAGACCGATAGCGTGGCAGAGCTGTCAGCGGTGGTTTATGCTGCGAAGAGGTACTTCAGCATCGCTAGTTTGACTTCCAAAGTTTCTTTCTCTTTGGTAACGTTTAGCCTTGCAGTTGTGCAGCGGGCAGCGTCACAATCGTTAAATTAAATCCTTGCTCTTTTAAGTGTTTTTAGTTTCTAGCTTGCGTAAACTTCTTTTGAGGGTCCTTATTATTCCTGTCCTCGCTCTGCCTTCTTACATTTCGATGTTACACGCCTGCACCGATGCTCCAAGGTCACCGAAGATGTGGTCATATATTACAAATGTCCTAAATGCCTAAACAGACTTGTAAATGCAATGTTTAACTACAGATTGTATATTTTAAGTGTTCGATGCGCTTCGCTTACCTTATCTGGACCCTGCAGGGACATTTCTCTCCTGATTTCTTGCTGTATTTCCTGGGCGTAAGCGTAGTCTCTTAAGCTCTCACTAAGCAACGAGTGAGACTTGGGAGACAGATTCCGGACGCAACACTCCCCTTCTTGGGACGGTTCTTCAACAAGCAGGTCAAGAAAAACCCATCACCATTCAATCTATTGCGCATCTGCTATAAGTAGGATACTAATCACAATCACCATCCCTATGCCGCATGCGCACAAAGGAAGTAGAAAAAAGAACATTCCTGCATGCTCTGAAGCCTCTGATGGGGAAAGCTTGCCTGCGAAAGTCAGGGTTGAAATGTTTATAGGTTGCGGCGGAGTGATTTTTTCCCCTCAAAAGAGAGCCAGGGGCGTAACACATGCAGTCGCAGCCCCAGCGGGGCGGGGCAGGCTCCAGGGGGCCCCCTCAGCACAACACTCTGGGTGCAGAGCTCCTGGTTGAGCCCGGAGGGGGGCCCCTCCACGTGCCTTGCAAAGAGGTCCTCTCCAGTTTCGTTTCGCCAGTGAAGGGAGCGGTGCCCTCAGACTGTTTCTTCGTGACAGAAAAATAGTAACTAAACTAATCAGAAAAAAAGAAAGTCACGCATGGGAAGAAGATGGCATATTGGCAACTAATAAAATGAATTTTGATTATTAGTAAAATGAGGATTATTTATCAAATCCCGGTCGATTTCTGCAAGATATTTACCTTTAGGTGCCAATCAGGCTTCATGAACGTCCTTTTCTTAGAATACTATTGCATGAGAGTGAACGGAAACGGCACCATTCCCACATGCTACTTTGAATACACAGAGCGGAACAAATCAAGCTCAGTGTACTATTACCCCCACTTCCAACCGCTTTGCAGGAACATACAATTGAATTATTTTTTTATTACACTGTTGTTTCTCCCTCTGTAAAATTTACAGACAATGCACTCATTATTATAAGGCGTCCCACTCAATGAACACCCTCTGCCACTCATCCCTAGCCTGCGCAGAAGAGCCGCGGTCTTCCGTGAGAATGCTGCTGAGTCGTTCGTCGGGAGATTTCCGGTTCCTGTCCCGCACAGCGTTAACTCTGCTAGAAGCTTCTGGGACCTGTTTGCCGAATTAAACTGATAGATGTGGCACTTGTCCTACGGGTATAATACTTAGGTACATCTACCAGATAATTAAAACGGCAAAAATACATTATTTCAGAATGTAATTTTGTAAAATCACACAATTTTATAAGATTGAAAGAGCTCCTCCGAACAAACAGACGGTATCTCATGTAGACTACCCATCTTTGCAAACGGCATTGGCCCTCATTAACCTCCTTAAGCATGCAACCTAAACAATCTGCAAAGAAAAAGCACAATTTGGGGAAAGATGCTGATCAGTTGGAACATCCAGCTTTGGCAGCCCCTCTACAACGCCTTCCAAGTATGCAGTTGGCTGTAGGGCTTTCGGACCAGCAATTCAGCCCAAGTTAAATAGCCGTTACAACAAACAAATGATGGACGGAATGCTGACAATGCAGACATTCTCCCCCAGTCAAGAGATCTGGGTTAAATCCATCGTTCTTTTGCCCACTACGCCACCCCAGTTTAGACATGGCCATATGCAAATCAGTCTTGACCCTGTGCCTCATGGGAACAGTCCAGGCCGAACTGCCAAGCCATGTCTTCCCTGGACCGGAATCAAGCATCCTAGGACCGGTTTCTGGCTATCAGCCGTCATCAGCCAGGATAGCTTGACTCCAGTGGCGTAGTAAGCACGGGTCCCACGTCTGGGAATACCCATCCCACTTAGGGCGAAAAGTGTTACAACAAACAAATGATGGACGGAATGCTGACAATGCAGACATTCTCCCACAGTCAAGAGATCTGGGTTAAATCCATCGTTCTTTTGCCCACTATGCCACCCCAGTTTAGACATGGCCATATGCAAATCAGTCTTGACCCTGTGCCTCATGGGAACAGTCCAGGCCGAACTGCCAAGCCATGTCTTCCCTGGACCGGAATCAAGCATCCTAGGACCGGTTTCTGGCTATCAGCCGTCATCAACCAGGATAGCTTGACTCCAGTGGCGTAGTGAGAACGGGTCCCACGTCTGGGAATACCCATCCCACTTAGGGCGAAAAGCGTTACAACAAACAAATGATGGACGGAATGCTGACAATGCAGACATTCTCCCCCAGTCAAGAGATCTGGGTTAAATCCATCGTTCTTTTGCCCACTACGCCACCCCAGTTTAGACATGGCCATATGCAAATCAGTCTTGACCCTGTGCCTCATGGGAACAGTCCAGGCCGAACTGCCAAGCCATGTCTTCCCTGGACTGGAATCAAGCATCCTAGGACCGGTTTCTGGCTATCAGCCGTCATCAGCCAGGATAGCTTGACTCCAGTGGCGTAGTGAGCACGGGTCCCACGTCTGGGAATACCCAGAACGATGGATTTAACCCAGATCTCTTTACTGGGGGAGAATGTCTGCATTGTCAGCATTCCGTCCATCTTTTGTTTGTTGTAACGCTTTTCGCCCTAAGTGGGATGGATATTCCCAGACGTGGGACCCGTGCTCACTACGCCACTGGAGTCAAGCTATCCTGGCTGATGACGGCTGATAGCCAGAAACCGGTCCTAGTATGCTCGATTCCGGTCCAGGGAAGACATGGCTTGGCAGTTCGCGCTGGACTGTTCCCATGAGGCACAGGGTCAAGACTGATTTGCATATGGCCATGTCTGAACTGGGGTGGCGTAGTGGGCAAAAGAACGATGGATTTAACCCAGATCTCTTGACTGGGGGAGAATGTCTGCATTGTCAGCATTCCGTCCATCATTTGTTTGTTGTAACGCTTTTCGCCCTAAGTGGGATGGGTATTCCCAGACGTGGGACCCGTGCTCACTACGCCACTGGAGTCAAGCTATCCTGGCTGATGACGGCTGATAGCCAGAAACCGGGCCTAGGATGCTTGATTCCTGTCCAGGGAAGACATGGCTTGGCAGTTCGGGCTGGACTGTTCCCATGAGGCACAGGGTCAAGACTGATTTGCATATGGCCATGTCTGAACTGGGGTGGCGTAGTGGGCAAAAGAACGATGGATTTAACCCAGATCTCTTGACTGGGGGAGAATGTCTGCATTGTCAGCATTCCGTCCATCATTTGTTTGTTGTAACGCTTTTCGCCCTAAATGGGATGGGTATACCCAGACGTGGGACCCGTGCTCACTACGCCACTGGAGTCAAGCTATCCTGGCTGATGACGGCTGATAGCCAGAAACCGGTCCTAGAATGCTTGATTCCGGTCCAGGGAAGACATGGCTTGGCAGTTCGGGCTGGACTGTTCCCATGAGGCACAGGGTCAAGACTGATTTGCATATGGCCATGTCTGAACTGGGGTGGCGTAGTGGGCAAAAGAACGATGGATTTAACCCAGATCTCTTGACTGGGGGAGAATGTCTGCATTGTCAGCATTCCGTCCATCATTTGATTGTTGTAACGCTTTTCGCCCTAAGTGGGATGGGTATTCCCAGACGTGGGACCCATGCTCACTATGCCACTGGAGTCAAGCTATCCTGGCTGATGACGGCTGATATCCAGAAACCGGTCCTAGGATGCTTGGTTCCGGTCCAGGGAAGACATGGCTTGGTAGTTCGGGCTGGACTGTTCCCATGAGGCACAGGGTCAAGACTGATTTGCATATGGCCATGTCTGCACTGGGGTGGCGTAGTGGGCAAAAGAACGATGGATTTAACCCAGATCTCTTGACTGGGGGAGAATGTCTGCATTGTCAGCATTCCGTCCATCATTTGTTTGTTGTAACGCTTTTCGCCCTAAGTGGGATGGGTATTCCCAGACGTGGGACCCGTGCTCACTACGCCACTGGAGTCAAGCTATCCTGGCTGATGACGGCTGATATCCAGAAACCGGTCCTAGGATGCTTGGTTCCGGTCCAGGGAAGACATGGCTTGGCAGTTCGGGCTGGACTGTTCCCATGAGGCACAGGGTCAAGACTGATTTGCATATGGCCATGTCTGAACTGGGGTGGCGTAGTGGGCAAAAGAACGATGGATTTAACCCAGATTTCTTGACTGGGGGAGAATGTCTGCATTGTCAGCATTCCGTCCATCATTTGTTTGTTGTAACGCAAGTTAAATAGCCAGCCCTTTCAGGGTAGTGGATATGGCCAGAGTGATCCCTAGCTCTGACAAATTCCAGGTGCAACAACTTGGTGGTTCAAGTTAGAGTCAACTGCCATCTATGTCCTGACTATTGCTTGACAGATGTGGTGTTAGCAGTTGGAGAGAGGCCGAAATATTTCCTGCAGATGTGGGAGAACACAATTCACGACATGGGTCCTTCAAGTGATCCCACAATTGTATTGGATAGAATTCCTTTCAGTACCTCCAGAATTCTACTGCGTAACCCCACTTCCAGTAAACCACATAAAAAAAGAGGCTTTGTTAAAAGGTGTTTAAAAGCTGTTGGACAAGAAGGCAGTGGTTCCAATGCAGGGCAGCTAAAGAGGCAAAGGAACCTATTAAATTCTATTTTTACTGAAGAAGCCTTGAGGAGATTTCCAGAATGAATTGCCAGCTTTAGCAACCATCCCAGGCCGCCATCGCCAGGAGGAGCCTAAGACTTGCACCATCTTGCTCATCCCTGAGTATACGTCCAAAGGCTGGGGCGACATCATGAACAGAGGGAATATTCTGCGATTGCTAACATCCAGCAGCAACCCGACAGATATAAGTTCGCAAGATCTGATGTCTATTGAGTTCAAGGATCTCAAACATCTGTAAGACCATGAGGTAACAAAGACAAGCTGGGCCACACAGGAAATAGCAAAGAGAGTCATGAATGAGGAAAGCCACCTGAATGCCTGGGGGATTCAAATAAAACACTATAAAAAAACAGACTACCCAGAGCCACTGCTCCGAAACCAAGAAAGCAGGAAATCTGCAGGCCCATGCACATGCACAACACAAGGAAGACTCAATATGTGCTTAAAGGGGCATGCAGCCTCAGCGAACAAGCTAATCACAAGACTATTCGTCCATGCAAACACATTATCCAGTGACAGCACCAAAACAAAGAGACCCGTGGAATACTGAGATGCACCCACAGGTCACTGATGAGCAATGTCAATTTTGCTGCGCACAACTCGAGCAACTATCCCCAAACTATAAACTCAGATTAATCCATTTCAAATTCATAAACCAATATTACAGAACACCTATACAATTATTTCGTATGGGTGTTCGGCCCAACGCAGAGTGCTGGAGATGTCACGCAGAACAAGCAACCTTTCTTCATCTGGTCTGGAACTGCCCTCAGATCGCGGAATACTGGATAGAGATCTTTAAAAAAATATGCGACATACTTATGACGCACATAGAACCTAGGGCGCAGGTGGGACTATTAGGATACGTCAGGGATGCCCCGGTGGAGGTCCGTGTTGCTACTACTAGCAAAACGCAGAGTCGCCATGAGGTGGGGTAGACCAAACCCCCCCTCTGATTAAGGACTGGATCCTTGATGTCACATTCTGTGAAGAACAACTCACAAGATTTTGGGAAATAATGCTCACTGCATCTAGACCAAAGGACATATGGGGCCCTTTCATCACGTGGTTGAGGGCATCAGAACAGTATATACCGGACCTTGCTACACCGCCCAATACAACGTGACTGCCTTCTTAAGCTGAAGTTTAATTCCCCATGTATCGGAATTAATAATGCCCTGTATGAGCATAACTCATGACTACTTTCACTGTAATCATAGGTGGTCTGCCTAATTGCTGTGTTATACGTCTGCTGTAACCTAAGGCAAGAATGTACCACATAATAAAAAAAAAAGTGCCTTACAATTGACTGTAACAATGTATGATTATAGAAATGCCAATATATATATATATATATATATATATATATATTTTTTTTTAAAAGAGGCATGCAGAACCTTTGTATCAAAATCAGAGACTAAAGACTGGAGCCCTCGGCAATCAAGGGGAAGTACCAGATCGGATGACTGGACCTGGATAGCAAGAACAATTAACTTACGGACCAAGAACACCTGACGGAATGAAACAACCTGCAACAGTTACTTCTCAGTTATGATTATGTTCTTGGAACATAAACGGTCTAGGTCATAAAACCACGGACACGCAGCTCTTGCTGTATTTTAAAAAATTTGACCTCATCTTTTTACAAGAGTCCTCGCTAGACCAACCATATTATCTACAAGGCTATAAAACATATCATGTCCCGGCTGATAGAAGTGCTTAATTTGGGCATTTAAAAGGATGTCTTATAATCTACACCTTAATCAAGAGTATAAACACAATCAAGGAACTGGACACTAAAACTACAACAACCGATGCCATAAAAGCAATCAAAATGGACTTAGGAGGAGACAACAATAACCAACAATTAATACTGTTAAACATATATCTCCACCCATGTGACAAAAAAACTGGAGCGAAACTCCTGGGATCTGAATTAACGAGGATACTTTCAGAGGAATCCACCTCAAATGACAGCGGCAACCTTTTATAATGCATTAACTAGTACAACAATAGATCATACCTTTGTATCAGTACCTTTGGTTAGCAAAATCACAGAGTTTCGGATAGGAACATCAGATCTTAGCGATCATTTACCACAAGAGATTACTCTGACTATACAAGGCATAACACTAACCCAGCCAATGGGGGATCCAAGTTCAATGTATACAGTCAACTGCAGAAGAATCAAAAAGCTTCTTGGTCAAGGAAAAAAACCTATGGGAGGAAAACAAAGCAACCATTACAAGCGCGTAAATTTGCTGAGAAAACTTCACCCAAAAACTCGGCATAGCCCACACAAAAAGAGAAGAGTCTCGCTTAACAACAGGAGTAAATCTCCAACAGAGGATCCCTCTTGCGCCACAAAGCATGCAATGTAATCAACTTTCAACTACTCAAAAGACGCGTCTAAGGCATCTCAAGAAAGAAAGAAATAGATCAGTACGGAGGCTCAGTCAAATAGGCCCAAATGATGGCACCCAAAAGGAACTAAGGAAGCTAAAAATTAGCAAGAAGAAACTCATCTGGCAATCAAAAAGGGAAACAGGAGATAAGTTGTGGGCCAAACTTTAACACAATATAAAAACAAACAACAGCACAAGATTCCAGCACATAGTGAATAGCCTACAGAACCCAAAGGCACTTGGAATTAACTTGCATTTGACAGAATAAACCTGGGCTAATTATCTCTGGCACCATTTTAACACGGAATTAGCCGACACTATGAACAGAGAGCAAAGATCTGGATACATGCCCGGGAGCAATTTATCCCATTTGGACAAATCTCTGGAAAATGCCTGTTTTGTCTTCACGAGCAAACAGATTATTAACAGGATAGTAAAAGGCAGGGCAGAGGAGTCATCAGGTCCCAACGGTATCCCCTGATCTTGTACAAGCAAGACCCGGACTATTGGGCGGCAGCATTACTACCACTCAGGGCACAAGTACTAAAAAAAAGAAGTGGGGGGGACTAACCTAATTAATCACTGTGCAAGTAGCATCACTGCGCGTGACATTGCGAGATCACAGGAAGTGGCATCACAAGAAGTGACATTAGATCTTAAGCCCTCACATATATGTTTAGCAGGTCTGTCATGGTTACATTTGAGCACATTTCGAGTATACTGGCAAACCCTCCTGATTTAGGCAGAAGATTCACACTTTTGTAAGCTTCACATAAACCAATGTTGCTTTTTGTCAGTGTAAAGCTTCCTCTACCTATAGAGCTTTAATAGAAAAAAAAGTGATATTTAAATTATTACAACACCTCCTCAGGGGTAGTAAGCGCTATATAAATGCTATTTATTCTGTGTAAATACTGGGAAAGACCAGCACATCTGACATTCTTACAGTGCATGCATTTCTCCTAAACAGAGCCTGAACAAAGTGAAAATCTGCCTCTCTTAAGTATGTGTGAAGTGCCAACAAGGTGTGAGCCTTTATTTCCCCTCTGCTGCATTTTTTTCTAGGTGTGAGGCTCCTGACAGCTGCCAGCCAGGAGACTGGAACAAAAGGAGGCCTAATGATCCTCAAATTCGGCCTTTGTTATGGGCCCAGCAGGAGTCACAAATAAGAGAGCCCCATCCCCGTCTGCACGTTGCTGCGGATCGAAAGCAGATAACAACGTGCAGGCGCTGCTGAAAGCATCTTTTTCAGTGGGGCCCAATTTCTTGGCAGGGTGGACGGCGTCCACCTCGAGAAAAAATTAGGGGGACGCCGTCCACTCGCGTGTACCCCCGACTCGTGCCCTGTTACCACTTTTCAAACAGATTGAAGTGGAGAGAATACCAGATTCTTGAAAGGGGTCAATCATTCCCCAATTTATAAGAAAGGCAGCAAGAATGAAGCAAACAATTATAGGCTGGTCGCCTTAATAGATAACGACGCCAAATACTATGCTGGTCTTCTATTGGAAGAACTTACAGATTGGGCGACTGAAATGGCAATAATCCCCCTCAATCAAATGGGATTTTGCAAACTCACTGGAACAACAACAAATATAAGTGCCTTATTCCTTCTGATAGACGTGGTTAAAGATGCCAACCTGCCACTTTTTGTTTGCTTCATTGATTATTCATCTGCCTTTGATAACATTGACAGGAAGAAACTATGGGACAAACTATTCAAAAGAAAAATCCCACCGGGTCTCCTGACTCAGTTGATTCTCCTACATACCGATACGTGGGTACAAATAAAGTTGGGAGTTGGCGACCACCTATCCAGAAAGATAACAACGATGAAGGGGCTGAAACAAGGCTGCGTTCTGGCCCCGACTTTGTTTAATCTTTTTATGTCAGACCTCCCGATCGAGCTGGACAAATGCAACTCCCACCCCCCAAAATTTAATTGATCTTGTACTGATCAGCCGCTCTCCGGTTGGCCTACAACACTTAATAGACGCCACGCAAAATTTTCCTGTCAACAACGGATTGCTCATAAATCTAGATAAATCTAAAGTGATGGGTCTAAACCAAAAAAAGAATGCACACAGACATCGCTGGCAATTGGGAGGACTCTCGCTGGAAACTGTTGAAGAGTGCAAATACCTGGGCGTTATAATGGACAGTAAATGAATTTTTCGGTGCAAAAGGAAGCGATAGCAGGAAGAGGTAATGCAATGGTGGTTGCATTAAAAAATATTAAACTCAAAATAACCAGCCCAAGTCTCACGCCTTTGCTCCAGGTGATTTAAGCGCAGCTCATCCCCACCATCACCTATGGGAGCGAGTGCCTACGAGGAAGGCACGCAGGCACACTGGACGGCACAGTAGCTAGGGCCATGAGAATAAAATTCAACCTACCTAAATATACTTTGCCGGCACAAATAAGATTATAAATTGGCCTGCAGATGCAACAAATAGCATGCAAAGGTGCCTTTGCCAAATACTGGCACAAAATCAAGGGAGCGGAATCTGGGACTCTTAATGCGCATATTTGGGAGGAGTTCAAGTAAAAACAAGCTTTGGCATAGCCAATAGGTCTCGCCTTTGGGACCTTATAAGTGTTTAGCCATGCAACAGTTGATGTTGTTGCACCAAGGATATTGTGCTGCATAACTAAATACTTATAAGGTTCCAAAGGAGAGACCTATTGGCTATGCCAATGCTTGTTACAACTAGTCAGGCCAGACAGTCCACTGTGGTCTGGCTCACATGGATCACACCCCTTTTTATTACCCATAATACCCTGAAATCAACAAACTTTAATTACAAATAGAGATGTTTCTAATGTTTCCAACAGATAAAGATTCAGAATATGAAAAGAGCCAAAAATGCCCTTTTACCCCACATTACCTCATTTTTTCCAATAAAAACGTTACCCCATTTGTTTGGAGGGGCCATTGATTTCCCACAGTAAAGGTACTATAAAGTAGTGAAGAGACATCAATATATTTCCTTGGAATTTGATCCTTTGAAGGCCTGTGGGTAGCTGCAATATTTCGGCACCCTATCTGCTTGTACCCAGGGAGAAGTACCAACCTCAGACACATCTTAAAAGTTGACACCTAGGAAGTCTAAGGTGGTGTGACAAATGCAGATCCGACCCATTTTATGTTTTTGTTGCCAAGAATGTCATACAAACCTCACACTTTGTCTCCATGTACAGATTTTCACATATTTGTGACAGGGAATGTTGCCAGATATGTGGTGATCCACAAACATCCTTCAAACCAGCATTCCTACATCTCTTCCCCAAAAAAGAACTTGTGTTGCACAGAGAGGCGCGTTGGAGTGCTGAGGGCACGTAGTGAACAAAATACTGCTCTGGCTGCAAAGCAAATGTGTTTACTGCCTCTTTTCAATTTTAGCAAACGGGAAACTACTGTGGAAAGGGGTCTCCAAACTCAGCATCACGGAGTACGAATAAAATCACTCACAGCACACAAGGCGCAGACCAATTTTTGCACGCCCGTGGAGTACTGTCAATCATGTGTGTGCTGGAGCAGAGTTTTCTGTTAGAAAATTCTGGGGCTTTTGAAGCTCTGGCATGTCTATGCGTCATATTAATTAATTAATAATTAACAACTAATTATTTGTCTTGTGCAAGTGCGTCTCATTAACCAATCTGTTTGTCTTAACATAAGAGGAGGTTACATAAGGGTTAGCATGTGTGTGCTGTCTTTGTATTTACAATAACGTGCAAGTTTTCATGTTTAAATGTTGCTGTGTGCTATTTATTTTGAGCACAAAACGCTGTCTGAATTAATGCTCTGTATGTCGCAAAGCTAGATAAATGCATACACATAAGGGTATTAGTGGGGTTAACACTGTCTAATCATTATGATGTAGTAATCTTTATTTTGTCTCTTTAATTAAAGATGGTCTATTGTGGCCTATGGAGGCCTTTATGAAAATAACTGAGAATAATTTGAAGCCTGGCTGAGCTGTGGCGCAGGCGAAGCAAAATCTATGGTGTATCAAGGGAGACCCCTGCTGGAGCTCAGTTAACAGAAAAACTGACGGTAGTCCTTATAAGGAAATTTCCGGAAGGACATCAGCAAGTTTGGAGGATCTCCAAAAGAAATGTTTGTCCTTGGGGAACAATGAGCCTAAGAGAGAACTCTGTGCAAAGGCTGGTTTGTCGGAGGAAGCGAATATGAACAGTTGCAAAACTTGATTCTTTTTCCGAGGATTTCATATTATGACTTTTCTTGAGCGGAGATTTCAGGATGTAGTCAAGATACATCCCATCCTTCTCGTTCTACTTGGTGATACAATTTATGCATGTGGGTTTTCATTGTATTTTATAGTATAAAATGTTAGCTTAGGGAGGGCTCTCCCCACTCTTTCTTTCGTCGCCTTGCTGCGTGAACTTGCGTTGCAGATGACCAATGCTGAGGACTCTATCCTGAAAAGACTTTTCAAGAGACTGGTCCTGACTCGTTCTGACACTAGTTAGAATAGGTAACTATGAGAAATGATTTATTCTGATTTTATTCTGACTAATTTTAGATAAAGCAATATAACTTTTAAACATGGTGTTGGTTGTTTCTTTCCTTGTCATTTATTGAACATTTATCGATTATTGTTTATAGATTGTTTATATTATGTTGGACAGCCACTAAAACTGGTCCTATCGCCTAGATATAGATGCAGGGTGTTTAGGAGTTTTCTTCCCACAGGTTTGCCGCTGATAGAGTATCGGAGCATATGTAAGTGAAATGGGCCCAGTGTATGATGAATGTATGTGCGTGTAACTGTAGAGATTACTCTATCTGTGGTAGTGGGCATATATCTAATGCCCTGATCTGTATCAATTTCTCTGGTAGCAGAGGATGGTTTTAGATGGTTGTCTTGATCTGATAAGATAAGATAAGATTGCTTGTAAACTAGCTTATTGATTATTGATTTATTTTTGATGTTTTTGATATATGTACTAATACTAAATGTTGGAGTCGTAATGTTGAGTTAAATGTAGTGCTTCTGGAACTTGGAAGCTGGAAGCAGTTCCGTAGTAGGGCAGAAGAAGGTATATATGCTGCTCTCGGGAAAGACGGAATTGTAAGGAATTACGTGTGACAATAGAAGTTGCGCGTTCATTCATTGTCTGGGTTCGGAATCAGTGACATTATATGTTACTATTAGAAATTTCTGGTCTATAAGGAGTGTGTATCATAGTGAAGGTTTCCTGTGAAACTCTGGTCTTAAGTCCCAGGGATCCGTAAGGATTGCCGTTAAAGCTTATTGCGGGAGGAGTAATAGGTATTCTCTGAGCTTGTTTGTAGAACTGGGCAGAGGTAAGCTGCTTGGTTATGGTGAGTTATAATTCTGTACAGAGGCAGATAGTGCGCTGTTCTCAAGAAGCAGGATTCTGTGTGTATGTACTATATTTTTCCCCTTGTATGAATGTGCGTGAATGCATATACATTTATTGATTGTAGAACTCTTTTGGATACGTCCTAGAGGAAACAGTTATGAGATGTATGTAAAGTTGTTGACTCTTGAGAAATAGACTCTTTTACTATTCTATGGTTAGCGAAGCAGACAATGGAAATGTTTTAATGTGGTAACTAGCATGATGCTGATGCACAATTGCGTATCAGTCCCAGGTTGCAACACCGCGTAGTAGATGAAAAAATCATCGTTCAACTGAAGTTCATTCGATTTAACCACATTTTATTGAAATCTTTTGCATATGAAATTGGTCATTTCGATTTTCAAATGCATGTAATATGCTAAATAGCCTTAGTTACAGCATGTCGAAAGAATCCATTAATCATGAAGTAATTTAACCCAATGCATTTCGGGCTTCTCGCCCTTCGTCAGGGGTAACTGTAAAACATGGAAGAGACCACAAGTCAGAATGACCTCGAAAAAGCACAATTTCAAGTGATTTTTAAATTAACAAAGTCTAACAAAGTCTAAACCGTTAACCAATTCAATAGCAAAAACACTGTGATGGATATAATGTCAAAAACACAATCGTCCCGTTTGATTGTATATTGAATACTACCCCCCATAATACAAACAAAATAACAATGCAGAGAAATAATAATGAAATCATGTTGCGACACGATTAAGGGTCAAAATGTAAAGCATACAACACCTCCACAATGCCGCACCCGGCGTTGCCTACCTTAAAAACTCTTAATTTATCGTATGGAGCGGCTGACATGGATACTGCCTGTTTGAAAAGTCAGTTTCACCAACCCCGTTTAAATATCAACTAACTCCACCCCTATTGCGGCCACGTGTTTACCTCCGAATGTGAAAATGAAAAAAAGATTTAAACAAATCAATAAAGTTAAAACCATACAAAGCAACTTAAACAGATGACACAGAACTCTATAAATGTGTAAAATACGATGCGTTCATATGAACTCCCTTGAAAAGTCTTTCAGAGTAATCCATTGTCTTTGTCAAATCCAGTTTTCAGCGAGGATTGTTTTTTAAGGTGAGTTTCATGGTGGGTGCTGGGTGCTAGTTGGGCAGCGAGGAAAATGTGACTTAGTTGATTAGCAACCCGCACACCTTTTTGTTCAATGTTCTATTCATTTAATCCTTTTGGGGTGCAAACCTGGAGAGTGCCCTGTCCCATGGCACGAAAGAATATAGCATGATGCTGATGCACAATTGCGTATCAGTCCCAGGTTGCAACACCGCGTAGTAGATGAAAAAATCATCGTTCAACTGAAGTTCATTCGATTTAACCACATTTTATTGAAATCTTTTGCATATGAAATTGGTCATTTCGATTTTCAAATGCATGTAATATGCTAAATAGCCTTAGTTACAGCATGTCGAAAGAATCCATTAATCATGAAGTGATTTAACCCAATGCATTTCGGGCTTCTCGCCCTTCGTCAGGGGTAACTGTAAAACATGGAAGAGACCACAAGTCAGAATGACCTCGAAAAAGCACAATTTCAAGTGATTTTTAAATTAACAAAGTCTAACAAAGTCTAAACCGTTAACCAATTCAATAGCAAAAACACTGTGATGGATATAATGTCAAAAACACAATCGTCCCGTTTGATTGTATATTGAATACTACCCCCCATAATACAAACAAAATAACAATGCAGAGAAATAATAATGAAATCATGTTGCGACACGATTAAGGGTCAAAATGTAAAGCATACAACACCTCCACAATGCCGCACCCGGCGTTGCCTACCTTAAAAACTCTTAATTTATCGTATGGAGCGGCTGACATGGATACTGCCTGTTTGAAAAGTCAGTTTCACCAACCCCGTTTAAATATCAACTAACTCCACCCCTATTGCGGCCACGTGTTTACCTCCGAATGTGAAAATGAAAAAAAGATTTAAACAAATCAATAAAGTTAAAACCATACAAAGCAACTTAAACAGATGACACAGAACTCTATAAATGTGTAAAATACGATGCGTTCATATGAACTCCCTTGAAAAGTCTTTCAGAGTAATCCATTGTCTTTGTCAAATCCAGTTTTCAGCGAGGATTGTTTTTTAAGGTGAGTTTCATGGTGGGTGCTGGGTGCTAGTTGGGCAGCGAGGAAAATGTGACTTAGTTGATTAGCAACCCGCACACCTTTTTGTTCAATGTTCTATTCATTTAATCCTTTTGGGGTGCAAACCTGGAGAGTGCCCTGTCCCATGGCACGAAAGAATATAGCATGATGCTGATGCACAATTGCGTATCAGTCCCAGGTTGCAACACCGCGTAGTAGATGAAAAAATCATCGTTCAACTGAAGTTCATTCGATTTAACCACATTTTATTGAAATCTTTTGCATATGAAATTGGTCATTTCGATTTTCAAATGCATGTAATATGCTAAATAGCCTTAGTTACAGCATGTCGAAAGAATCCATTAATCATGAAGTAATTTAACCCAATGCATTTCGGGCTTCTCGCCCTTCGTCAGGGGTAACTGTAAAACATGGAAGAGACCACAAGTCAGAATGACCTCGAAAAAGCACAATTTCAAGTGATTTTTAAATTAACAAAGTCTAACAAAGTCTAAACCGTTAACCAATTCAATAGCAAAAACACTGTGATGGATATAATGTCAAAAACACAATCGTCCCGTTTGATTGTATATTGAATACTACCCCCCATAATACAAACAAAATAACAATGCAGAGAAATAATAATGAAATCATGTTGCGACACGATTAAGGGTCAAAATGTAAAGCATACAACACCTCCACAATGCCGCACCCGGCGTTGCCTACCTTAAAAACTCTTAATTTATCGTATGGAGCGGCTGACATGGATACTGCCTGTTTGAAAAGTCAGTTTCACCAACCCCGTTTAAATATCAACTAACTCCACCCCTATTGCGGCCACGTGTTTACCTCCGAATGTGAAAATGAAAAAAAGATTTAAACAAATCAATAAAGTTAAAACCATACAAAGCAACTTAAACAGATGACACAGAACTCTATAAATGTGTAAAATACGATGCGTTCATATGAACTCCCTTGAAAAGTCTTTCAGAGTAATCCATTGTCTTTGTCAAATCCAGTTTTCAGCGAGGATTGTTTTTTAAGGTGAGTTTCATGGTGGGTGCTGGGTGCTAGTTGGGCAGCGAGGAAAATGTGACTTAGTTGATTAGCAACCCGCACACCTTTTTGTTCAATGTTCTATTCATTTAATCCTTTTGGGGTGCAAACCTGGAGAGTGCCCTGTCCCATGGCACGAAAGAATATAGCATGATGCTGATGCACAATTGCGTATCAGTCCCAGGTTGCAACACCGCGTAGTAGATGAAAAAATCATCGTTCAACTGAAGTTCATTCGATTTAACCACATTTTATTGAAATCTTTTGCATATGAAATTGGTCATTTCGATTTTCAAATGCATGTAATATGCTAAATAGCCTTAGTTACAGCATGTCGAAAGAATCCATTAATCATGAAGTAATTTAACCCAATGCATTTCGGGCTTCTCGCCCTTCGTCAGGGGTAACTGTAAAACATGGAAGAGACCACAAGTCAGAATGACCTCGAAAAAGCACAATTTCAAGTGATTTTTAAATTAACAAAGTCTAACAAAGTCTAAACCGTTAACCAATTCAATAGCAAAAACACTGTGATGGATATAATGTCAAAAACACAATCGTCCCGTTTGATTGTATATTGAATACTACCCCCCATAATACAAACAAAATAACAATGCAGAGAAATAATAATGAAATCATGTTGCGACACGATTAAGGGTCAAAATGTAAAGCATACAACACCTCCACAATGCCGCACCCGGCGTTGCCTACCTTAAAAACTCTTAATTTATCGTATGGAGCGGCTGACATGGATACTGCCTGTTTGAAAAGTCAGTTTCACCAACCCCGTTTAAATATCAACTAACTCCACCCCTATTGCGGCCACGTGTTTACCTCCGAATGTGAAAATGAAAAAAAGATTTAAACAAATCAATAAAGTTAAAACCATACAAAGCAACTTAAACAGATGACACAGAACTCTATAAATGTGTAAAATACGATGCGTTCATATGAACTCCCTTGAAAAGTCTTTCAGAGTAATCCATTGTCTTTGTCAAATCCAGTTTTCAGCGAGGATTGTTTTTTAAGGTGAGTTTCATGGTGGGTGCTGGGTGCTAGTTGGGCAGCGAGGAAAATGTGACTTAGTTGATTAGCAACCCGCACACCTTTTTGTTCAATGTTCTATTCATTTAATCCTTTTGGGGTGCAAACCTGGAGAGTGCCCTGTCCCATGGCACGAAAGAATATAGCATGATGCTGATGCACAATTGCGTATCAGTCCCAGGTTGCAACACCGCGTAGTAGATGAAAAAATCATCGTTCAACTGAAGTTCATTCGATTTAACCACATTTTATTGAAATCTTTTGCATATGAAATTGGTCATTTCGATTTTCAAATGCATGTAATATGCTAAATAGCCTTAGTTACAGCATGTCGAAAGAATCCATTAATCATGAAGTAATTTAACCCAATGCATTTCGGGCTTCTCGCCCTTCGTCAGGGGTAACTGTAAAACATGGAAGAGACCACAAGTCAGAATGACCTCGAAAAAGCACAATTTCAAGTGATTTTTAAATTAACAAAGTCTAACAAAGTCTAAACCGTTAACCAATTCAATAGCAAAAACACTGTGATGGATATAATGTCAAAAACACAATCGTCCCGTTTGATTGTATATTGAATACTACCCCCCATAATACAAACAAAATAACAATGCAGAGAAATAATAATGAAATCATGTTGCGACACGATTAAGGGTCAAAATGTAAAGCATACAACACCTCCACAATGCCGCACCCGGCGTTGCCTACCTTAAAAACTCTTAATTTATCGTATGGAGCGGCTGACATGGATACTGCCTGTTTGAAAAGTCAGTTTCACCAACCCCGTTTAAATATCAACTAACTCCACCCCTATTGCGGCCACGTGTTTACCTCCGAATGTGAAAATGAAAAAAAGATTTAAACAAATCAATAAAGTTAAAACCATACAAAGCAACTTAAACAGATGACACAGAACTCTATAAATGTGTAAAATACGATGCGTTCATATGAACTCCCTTGAAAAGTCTTTCAGAGTAATCCATTGTCTTTGTCAAATCCAGTTTTCAGCGAGGATTGTTTTTTAAGGTGAGTTTCATGGTGGGTGCTGGGTGCTAGTTGGGCAGCGAGGAAAATGTGACTTAGTTGATTAGCAACCCGCACACCTTTTTGTTCAATGTTCTATTCATTTAATCCTTTTGGGGTGCAAACCTGGAGAGTGCCCTGTCCCATGGCACGAAAGAATATAGCATGATGCTGATGCACAATTGCGTATCAGTCCCAGGTTGCAACACCGCGTAGTAGATGAAAAAATCATCGTTCAACTGAAGTTCATTCGATTTAACCACATTTTATTGAAATCTTTTGCATATGAAATTGGTCATTTCGATTTTCAAATGCATGTAATATGCTAAATAGCCTTAGTTACAG
Source organism: Triturus cristatus (assembly GCF_964204655.1). Classification (NCBI taxonomy): domain Eukaryota; kingdom Metazoa; phylum Chordata; class Amphibia; order Caudata; family Salamandridae; genus Triturus; species Triturus cristatus. Next base: position 74,475,132 of record NC_140582.1, on the reverse strand, counting down.
CATGTCGAAAGAATCCATTAATCATGAAGTAATTTAACCCAATGCATTTCGGGCTTCTCGCCCTTCGTCAGGGGTAACTGTAAAACATGGAAGAGACCACAAGTCAGAATGACCTCGAAAAAGCACAATTTCAAGTGATTTTTAAATTAACAAAGTCTAACAAAGTCTAAACCGTTAACCAATTCAATAGCAAAAACACTGTGATGGATATAATGTCAAAAACACAATCGTCCCGTTTGATTGTATATTGAATACTACCCCCCATAATACAAACAAAATAACAATGCAGAGAAATAATAATGAAATCATGTTGCGACACGATTAAGGGTCAAAATGTAAAGCATACAACACCTCCACAATGCCGCACCCGGCGTTGCCTACCTTAAAAACTCTTAATTTATCGTATGGAGCGGCTGACATGGATACTGCCTGTTTGAAAAGTCAGTTTCACCAACCCCGTTTAAATATCAACTAACTCCACCCCTATTGCGGCCACGTGTTTACCTCCGAATGTGAAAATGAAAAAAAGATTTAAACAAATCAATAAAGTTAAAACCATACAAAGCAACTTAAACAGATGACACAGAACTCTATAAATGTGTAAAATACGATGCGTTCATATGAACTCCCTTGAAAAGTCTTTCAGAGTAATCCATTGTCTTTGTCAAATCCAGTTTTCAGCGAGGATTGTTTTTTAAGGTGAGTTTCATGGTGGGTGCTGGGTGCTAGTTGGGCAGCGAGGAAAATGTGACTTAGTTGATTAGCAACCCGCACACCTTTTTGTTCAATGTTCTATTCATTTAATCCTTTTGGGGTGCAAACCTGGAGAGTGCCCTGTCCCATGGCACGAAAGAATATAGCATGATGCTGATGCACAATTGCGTATCAGTCCCAGGTTGCAACACCGCGTAGTAGATGAAAAAATCATCGTTCAACTGAAGTTCATTCGATTTAACCACATTTTATTGAAATCTTTTGCATATGAAATTGGTCATTTCGATTTTCAAATGCATGTAATATGCTAAATAGCCTTAGTTACAGCATGTCGAAAGAATCCATTAATCATGAAGTAATTTAACCCAATGCATTTCGGGCTTCTCGCCCTTCGTCAGGGGTAACTGTAAAACATGGAAGAGACCACAAGTCAGAATGACCTCGAAAAAGCACAATTTCAAGTGATTTTTAAATTAACAAAGTCTAACAAAGTCTAAACCGTTAACCAATTCAATAGCAAAAACACTGTGATGGATATAATGTCAAAAACACAATCGTCCCGTTTGATTGTATATTGAATACTACCCCCCATAATACAAACAAAATAACAATGCAGAGAAATAATAATGAAATCATGTTGCGACACGATTAAGGGTCAAAATGTAAAGCATACAACACCTCCACAATGCCGCACCCGGCGTTGCCTACCTTAAAAACTCTTAATTTATCGTATGGAGCGGCTGACATGGATACTGCCTGTTTGAAAAGTCAGTTTCACCAACCCCGTTTAAATATCAACTAACTCCACCCCTATTGCGGCCACGTGTTTACCTCCGAATGTGAAAATGAAAAAAAGATTTAAACAAATCAATAAAGTTAAAACCATACAAAGCAACTTAAACAGATGACACAGAACTCTATAAATGTGTAAAATACGATGCGTTCATATGAACTCCCTTGAAAAGTCTTTCAGAGTAATCCATTGTCTTTGTCAAATCCAGTTTTCAGCGAGGATTGTTTTTTAAGGTGAGTTTCATGGTGGGTGCTGGGTGCTAGTTGGGCAGCGAGGAAAATGTGACTTAGTTGATTAGCAACCCGCACACCTTTTTGTTCAATGTTCTATTCATTTAATCCTTTTGGGGTGCAAACCTGGAGAGTGCCCTGTCCCATGGCACGAAAGAATATAGCATGATGCTGATGCACAATTGCGTATCAGTCCCAGGTTGCAACACCGCGTAGTAGATGAAAAAATCATCGTTCAACTGAAGTTCATTCGATTTAACCACATTTTATTGAAATCTTTTGCATATGAAATTGGTCATTTCGATTTTCAAATGCATGTAATATGCTAAATAGCCTTAGTTACAGCATGTCGAAAGAATCCATTAATCATGAAGTAATTTAACCCAATGCATTTCGGGCTTCTCGCCCTTCGTCAGGGGTAACTGTAAAACATGGAAGAGACCACAAGTCAGAATGACCTCGAAAAAGCACAATTTCAAGTGATTTTTAAATTAACAAAGTCTAACAAAGTCTAAACCGTTAACCAATTCAATAGCAAAAACACTGTGATGGATATAATGTCAAAAACACAATCGTCCCGTTTGATTGTATATTGAATACTACCCCCCATAATACAAACAAAATAACAATGCAGAGAAATAATAATGAAATCATGTTGCGACACGATTAAGGGTCAAAATGTAAAGCATACAACACCTCCACAATGCCGCACCCGGCGTTGCCTACCTTAAAAACTCTTAATTTATCGTATGGAGCGGCTGACATGGATACTGCCTGTTTGAAAAGTCAGTTTCACCAACCCCGTTTAAATATCAACTAACTCCACCCCTATTGCGGCCACGTGTTTACCTCCGAATGTGAAAATGAAAAAAAGATTTAAACAAATCAATAAAGTTAAAACCATACAAAGCAACTTAAACAGATGACACAGAACTCTATAAATGTGTAAAATACGATGCGTTCATATGAACTCCCTTGAAAAGTCTTTCAGAGTAATCCATTGTCTTTGTCAAATCCAGTTTTCAGCGAGGATTGTTTTTTAAGGTGAGTTTCATGGTGGGTGCTGGGTGCTAGTTGGGCAGCGAGGAAAATGTGACTTAGTTGATTAGCAACCCGCACACCTTTTTGTTCAATGTTCTATTCATTTAACATTGAACAAAAAGGTGTGCGGGTTGCTAATCAACTAAGTCACATTTTCCTCGCTGCCCAACTAGCACCCAGCACCCACCATGAAACTCACCTTAAAAAACAATCCTCGCTGAAAACTGGATTTGACAAAGACAATGGATTACTCTGAAAGACTTTTCAAGGGAGTTCATATGAACGCATCGTATTTTACACATTTATAGAGTTCTGTGTCATCTGTTTAAGTTGCTTTGTATGGTTTTAACTTTATTGATTTGTTTAAATCTTTTTTTCATTTTCACATTCGGAGGTAAACACGTGGCCGCAATAGGGGTGGAGTTAGTTGATATTTAAACGGGGTTGGTGAAACTGACTTTTCAAACAGGCAGTATCCATGTCAGCCGCTCCATACGATAAATTAAGAGTTTTTAAGGTAGGCAACGCCGGGTGCGGCATTGTGGAGGTGTTGTATGCTTTACATTTTGACCCTTAATCGTGTCGCAACATGATTTCATTATTATTTCTCTGCATTGTTATTTTGTTTGTATTATGGGGGGTAGTATTCAATATACAATCAAACGGGACGATTGTGTTTTTGACATTATATCCATCACAGTGTTTTTGCTATTGAATTGGTTAACGGTTTAGACTTTGTTAGACTTTGTTAATTTAAAAATCACTTGAAATTGTGCTTTTTCGAGGTCATTCTGACTTGTGGTCTCTTCCATGTTTTACAGTTACCCCTGACGAAGGGCGAGAAGCCCGAAATGCATTGGGTTAAATTACTTCATGATTAATGGATTCTTTCGACATGCTGTAACTAAGGCTATTTAGCATATTACATGCATTTGAAAATCGAAATGACCAATTTCATATGCAAAAGATTTCAATAAAATGTGGTTAAATCGAATGAACTTCAGTTGAACGATGATTTTTTCATCTACTACGCGGTGTTGCAACCTGGGACTGATACGCAATTGTGCATCAGCATCATGCTATATTCTTTCGTGCCATGGGACAGGGCACTCTCCAGGTTTGCACCCCAAAAGGATTAAATGAATAGAACATTGAACAAAAAGGTGTGCGGGTTGCTAATCAACTAAGTCACATTTTCCTCGCTGCCCAACTAGCACCCAGCACCCACCATGAAACTCACCTTAAAAAACAATCCTCGCTGAAAACTGGATTTGACAAAGACAATGGATTACTCTGAAAGACTTTTCAAGGGAGTTCATATGAACGCATCGTATTTTACACATTTATAGAGTTCTGTGTCATCTGTTTAAGTTGCTTTGTATGGTTTTAACTTTATTGATTTGTTTAAATCTTTTTTTCATTTTCACATTCGGAGGTAAACACGTGGCCGCAATAGGGGTGGAGTTAGTTGATATTTAAACGGGGTTGGTGAAACTGACTTTTCAAACAGGCAGTATCCATGTCAGCCGCTCCATACGATAAATTAAGAGTTTTTAAGGTAGGCAACGCCGGGTGCGGCATTGTGGAGGTGTTGTATGCTTTACATTTTGACCCTTAATCGTGTCGCAACATGATTTCATTATTATTTCTCTGCATTGTTATTTTGTTTGTATTATGGGGGGTAGTATTCAATATACAATCAAACGGGACGATTGTGTTTTTGACATTATATCCATCACAGTGTTTTTGCTATTGAATTGGTTAACGGTTTAGACTTTGTTAGACTTTGTTAATTTAAAAATCACTTGAAATTGTGCTTTTTCGAGGTCATTCTGACTTGTGGTCTCTTCCATGTTTTACAGTTACCCCTGACGAAGGGCGAGAAGCCCGAAATGCATTGGGTTAAATTACTTCATGATTAATGGATTCTTTCGACATGCTGTAACTAAGGCTATTTAGCATATTACATGCATTTGAAAATCGAAATGACCAATTTCATATGCAAAAGATTTCAATAAAATGTGGTTAAATCGAATGAACTTCAGTTGAACGATGATTTTTTCATCTACTACGCGGTGTTGCAACCTGGGACTGATACGCAATTGTGCATCAGCATCATGCTATATTCTTTCGTGCCATGGGACAGGGCACTCTCCAGGTTTGCACCCCAAAAGGATTAAATGAATAGAACATTGAACAAAAAGGTGTGCGGGTTGCTAATCAACTAAGTCACATTTTCCTCGCTGCCCAACTAGCACCCAGCACCCACCATGAAACTCACCTTAAAAAACAATCCTCGCTGAAAACTGGATTTGACAAAGACAATGGATTACTCTGAAAGACTTTTCAAGGGAGTTCATATGAACGCATCGTATTTTACACATTTATAGAGTTCTGTGTCATCTGTTTAAGTTGCTTTGTATGGTTTTAACTTTATTGATTTGTTTAAATCTTTTTTTCATTTTCACATTCGGAGGTAAACACGTGGCCGCAATAGGGGTGGAGTTAGTTGATATTTAAACGGGGTTGGTGAAACTGACTTTTCAAACAGGCAGTATCCATGTCAGCCGCTCCATACGATAAATTAAGAGTTTTTAAGGTAGGCAACGCCGGGTGCGGCATTGTGGAGGTGTTGTATGCTTTACATTTTGACCCTTAATCGTGTCGCAACATGATTTCATTATTATTTCTCTGCATTGTTATTTTGTTTGTATTATGGGGGGTAGTATTCAATATACAATCAAACGGGACGATTGTGTTTTTGACATTATATCCATCACAGTGTTTTTGCTATTGAATTGGTTAACGGTTTAGACTTTGTTAGACTTTGTTAATTTAAAAATCACTTGAAATTGTGCTTTTTCGAGGTCATTCTGACTTGTGGTCTCTTCCATGTTTTACAGTTACCCCTGACGAAGGGCGAGAAGCCCGAAATGCATTGGGTTAAATTACTTCATGATTAATGGATTCTTTCGACATGCTGTAACTAAGGCTATTTAGCATATTACATGCATTTGAAAATCGAAATGACCAATTTCATATGCAAAAGATTTCAATAAAATGTGGTTAAATCGAATGAACTTCAGTTGAACGATGATTTTTTCATCTACTACGCGGTGTTGCAACCTGGGACTGATACGCAATTGTGCATCAGCATCATGCTATATTCTTTCGTGCCATGGGACAGGGCACTCTCCAGGTTTGCACCCCAAAAGGATTAAATGAATAGAACATTGAACAAAAAGGTGTGCGGGTTGCTAATCAACTAAGTCACATTTTCCTCGCTGCCCAACTAGCACCCAGCACCCACCATGAAACTCACCTTAAAAAACAATCCTCGCTGAAAACTGGATTTGACAAAGACAATGGATTACTCTGAAAGACTTTTCAAGGGAGTTCATATGAACGCATCGTATTTTACACATTTATAGAGTTCTGTGTCATCTGTTTAAGTTGCTTTGTATGGTTTTAACTTTATTGATTTGTTTAAATCTTTTTTTCATTTTCACATTCGGAGGTAAACACGTGGCCGCAATAGGGGTGGAGTTAGTTGATATTTAAACGGGGTTGGTGAAACTGACTTTTCAAACAGGCAGTATCCATGTCAGCCGCTCCATACGATAAATTAAGAGTTTTTAAGGTAGGCAACGCCGGGTGCGGCATTGTGGAGGTGTTGTATGCTTTACATTTTGACCCTTAATCGTGTCGCAACATGATTTCATTATTATTTCTCTGCATTGTTATTTTGTTTGTATTATGGGGGGTAGTATTCAATATACAATCAAACGGGACGATTGTGTTTTTGACATTATATCCATCACAGTGTTTTTGCTATTGAATTGGTTAACGGTTTAGACTTTGTTAGACTTTGTTAATTTAAAAATCACTTGAAATTGTGCTTTTTCGAGGTCATTCTGACTTGTGGTCTCTTCCATGTTTTACAGTTACCCCTGACGAAGGGCGAGAAGCCCGAAATGCATTGGGTTAAATTACTTCATGATTAATGGATTCTTTCGACATGCTGTAACTAAGGCTATTTAGCATATTACATGCATTTGAAAATCGAAATGACCAATTTCATATGCAAAAGATTTCAATAAAATGTGGTTAAATCGAATGAACTTCAGTTGAACGATGATTTTTTCATCTACTACGCGGTGTTGCAACCTGGGACTGATACGCAATTGTGCATCAGCATCATGCTATATTCTTTCGTGCCATGGGACAGGGCACTCTCCAGGTTTGCACCCCAAAAGGATTAAATGAATAGAACATTGAACAAAAAGGTGTGCGGGTTGCTAATCAACTAAGTCACATTTTCCTCGCTGCCCAACTAGCACCCAGCACCCACCATGAAACTCACCTTAAAAAACAATCCTCGCTGAAAACTGGATTTGACAAAGACAATGGATTACTCTGAAAGACTTTTCAAGGGAGTTCATATGAACGCATCGTATTTTACACATTTATAGAGTTCTGTGTCATCTGTTTAAGTTGCTTTGTATGGTTTTAACTTTATTGATTTGTTTAAATCTTTTTTTCATTTTCACATTCGGAGGTAAACACGTGGCCGCAATAGGGGTGGAGTTAGTTGATATTTAAACGGGGTTGGTGAAACTGACTTTTCAAACAGGCAGTATCCATGTCAGCCGCTCCATACGATAAATTAAGAGTTTTTAAGGTAGGCAACGCCGGGTGCGGCATTGTGGAGGTGTTGTATGCTTTACATTTTGACCCTTAATCGTGTCGCAACATGATTTCATTATTATTTCTCTGCATTGTTATTTTGTTTGTATTATGGGGGGTAGTATTCAATATACAATCAAACGGGACGATTGTGTTTTTGACATTATATCCATCACAGTGTTTTTGCTATTGAATTGGTTAACGGTTTAGACTTTGTTAGACTTTGTTAATTTAAAAATCACTTGAAATTGTGCTTTTTCGAGGTCATTCTGACTTGTGGTCTCTTCCATGTTTTACAGTTACCCCTGACGAAGGGCGAGAAGCCCGAAATGCATTGGGTTAAATTACTTCATGATTAATGGATTCTTTCGACATGCTGTAACTAAGGCTATTTAGCATATTACATGCATTTGAAAATCGAAATGACCAATTTCATATGCAAAAGATTTCAATAAAATGTGGTTAAATCGAATGAACTTCAGTTGAACGATGATTTTTTCATCTACTACGCGGTGTTGCAACCTGGGACTGATACGCAATTGTGCATCAGCATCATGCTATATTCTTTCGTGCCATGGGACAGGGCACTCTCCAGGTTTGCACCCCAAAAGGATTAAATGAATAGAACATTGAACAAAAAGGTGTGCGGGTTGCTAATCAACTAAGTCACATTTTCCTCGCTGCCCAACTAGCACCCAGCACCCACCATGAAACTCACCTTAAAAAACAATCCTCGCTGAAAACTGGATTTGACAAAGACAATGGATTACTCTGAAAGACTTTTCAAGGGAGTTCATATGAACGCATCGTATTTTACACATTTATAGAGTTCTGTGTCATCTGTTTAAGTTGCTTTGTATGGTTTTAACTTTATTGATTTGTTTAAATCTTTTTTTCATTTTCACATTCGGAGGTAAACACGTGGCCGCAATAGGGGTGGAGTTAGTTGATATTTAAACGGGGTTGGTGAAACTGACTTTTCAAACAGGCAGTATCCATGTCAGCCGCTCCATACGATAAATTAAGAGTTTTTAAGGTAGGCAACGCCGGGTGCGGCATTGTGGAGGTGTTGTATGCTTTACATTTTGACCCTTAATCGTGTCGCAACATGATTTCATTATTATTTCTCTGCATTGTTATTTTGTTTGTATTATGGGGGGTAGTATTCAATATACAATCAAACGGGACGATTGTGTTTTTGACATTATATCCATCACAGTGTTTTTGCTATTGAATTGGTTAACGGTTTAGACTTTGTTAGACTTTGTTAATTTAAAAATCACTTGAAATTGTGCTTTTTCGAGGTCATTCTGACTTGTGGTCTCTTCCATGTTTTACAGTTACCCCTGACGAAGGGCGAGAAGCCCGAAATGCATTGGGTTAAATTACTTCATGATTAATGGATTCTTTCGACATGCTGTAACTAAGGCTATTTAGCATATTACATGCATTTGAAAATCGAAATGACCAATTTCATATGCAAAAGATTTCAATAAAATGTGGTTAAATCGAATGAACTTCAGTTGAACGATGATTTTTTCATCTACTACGCGGTGTTGCAACCTGGGACTGATACGCAATTGTGCATCAGCATCATGCTATATTCTTTCGTGCCATGGGACAGGGCACTCTCCAGGTTTGCACCCCAAAAGGATTAAATGAATAGAACATTGAACAAAAAGGTGTGCGGGTTGCTAATCAACTAAGTCACATTTTCCTCGCTGCCCAACTAGCACCCAGCACCCACCATGAAACTCACCTTAAAAAACAATCCTCGCTGAAAACTGGATTTGACAAAGACAATGGATTACTCTGAAAGACTTTTCAAGGGAGTTCATATGAACGCATCGTATTTTACACATTTATAGAGTTCTGTGTCATCTGTTTAAGTTGCTTTGTATGGTTTTAACTTTATTGATTTGTTTAAATCTTTTTTTCATTTTCACATTCGGAGGTAAACACGTGGCCGCAATAGGGGTGGAGTTAGTTGATATTTAAACGGGGTTGGTGAAACTGACTTTTCAAACAGGCAGTATCCATGTCAGCCGCTCCATACGATAAATTAAGAGTTTTTAAGGTAGGCAACGCCGGGTGCGGCATTGTGGAGGTGTTGTATGCTTTACATTTTGACCCTTAATCGTGTCGCAACATGATTTCATTATTATTTCTCTGCATTGTTATTTTGTTTGTATTATGGGGGGTAGTATTCAATATACAATCAAACGGGACGATTGTGTTTTTGACATTATATCCATCACAGTGTTTTTGCTATTGAATTGGTTAACGGTTTAGACTTTGTTAGACTTTGTTAATTTAAAAATCACTTGAAATTGTGCTTTTTCGAGGTCATTCTGACTTGTGGTCTCTTCCATGTTTTACAGTTACCCCTGACGAAGGGCGAGAAGCCCGAAATGCATTGGGTTAAATTACTTCATGATTAATGGATTCTTTCGACATGCTGTAACTAAGGCTATTTAGCATATTACATGCATTTGAAAATCGAAATGACCAATTTCATATGCAAAAGATTTCAATAAAATGTGGTTAAATCGAATGAACTTCAGTTGAACGATGATTTTTTCATCTACTACGCGGTGTTGCAACCTGGGACTGATACGCAATTGTGCATCAGCATCATGCTATATTCTTTCGTGCCATGGGACAGGGCACTCTCCAGGTTTGCACCCCAAAAGGATTAAATGAATAGAACATTGAACAAAAAGGTGTGCGGGTTGCTAATCAACTAAGTCACATTTTCCTCGCTGCCCAACTAGCACCCAGCACCCACCATGAAACTCACCTTAAAAAACAATCCTCGCTGAAAACTGGATTTGACAAAGACAATGGATTACTCTGAAAGACTTTTCAAGGGAGTTCATATGAACGCATCGTATTTTACACATTTATAGAGTTCTGTGTCATCTGTTTAAGTTGCTTTGTATGGTTTTAACTTTATTGATTTGTTTAAATCTTTTTTTCATTTTCACATTCGGAGGTAAACACGTGGCCGCAATAGGGGTGGAGTTAGTTGATATTTAAACGGGGTTGGTGAAACTGACTTTTCAAACAGGCAGTATCCATGTCAGCCGCTCCATACGATAAATTAAGAGTTTTTAAGGTAGGCAACGCCGGGTGCGGCATTGTGGAGGTGTTGTATGCTTTACATTTTGACCCTTAATCGTGTCGCAACATGATTTCATTATTATTTCTCTGCATTGTTATTTTGTTTGTATTATGGGGGGTAGTATTCAATATACAATCAAACGGGACGATTGTGTTTTTGACATTATATCCATCACAGTGTTTTTGCTATTGAATTGGTTAACGGTTTAGACTTTGTTAGACTTTGTTAATTTAAAAATCACTTGAAATTGTGCTTTTTCGAGGTCATTCTGACTTGTGGTCTCTTCCATGTTTTACAGTTACCCCTGACGAAGGGCGAGAAGCCCGAAATGCATTGGGTTAAATTACTTCATGATTAATGGATTCTTTCGACATGCTGTAACTAAGGCTATTTAGCATATTACATGCATTTGAAAATCGAAATGACCAATTTCATATGCAAAAGATTTCAATAAAATGTGGTTAAATCGAATGAACTTCAGTTGAACGATGATTTTTTCATCTACTACGCGGTGTTGCAACCTGGGACTGATACGCAATTGTGCATCAGCATCATGCTATATTCTTTCGTGCCATGGGACAGGGCACTCTCCAGGTTTGCACCCCAAAAGGATTAAATGAATAGAACATTGAACAAAAAGGTGTGCGGGTTGCTAATCAACTAAGTCACATTTTCCTCGCTGCCCAACTAGCACCCAGCACCCACCATGAAACTCACCTTAAAAAACAATCCTCGCTGAAAACTGGATTTGACAAAGACAATGGATTACTCTGAAAGACTTTTCAAGGGAGTTCATATGAACGCATCGTATTTTACACATTTATAGAGTTCTGTGTCATCTGTTTAAGTTGCTTTGTATGGTTTTAACTTTATTGATTTGTTTAAATCTTTTTTTCATTTTCACATTCGGAGGTAAACACGTGGCCGCAATAGGGGTGGAGTTAGTTGATATTTAAACGGGGTTGGTGAAACTGACTTTTCAAACAGGCAGTATCCATGTCAGCCGCTCCATACGATAAATTAAGAGTTTTTAAGGTAGGCAACGCCGGGTGCGGCATTGTGGAGGTGTTGTATGCTTTACATTTTGACCCTTAATCGTGTCGCAACATGATTTCATTATTATTTCTCTGCATTGTTATTTTGTTTGTATTATGGGGGGTAGTATTCAATATACAATCAAACGGGACGATTGTGTTTTTGACATTATATCCATCACAGTGTTTTTGCTATTGAATTGGTTAACGGTTTAGACTTTGTTAGACTTTGTTAATTTAAAAATCACTTGAAATTGTGCTTTTTCGAGGTCATTCTGACTTGTGGTCTCTTCCATGTTTTACAGTTACCCCTGACGAAGGGCGAGAAGCCCGAAATGCATTGGGTTAAATTACTTCATGATTAATGGATTCTTTCGACATGCTGTAACTAAGGCTATTTAGCATATTACATGCATTTGAAAATCGAAATGACCAATTTCATATGCAAAAGATTTCAATAAAATGTGGTTAAATCGAATGAACTTCAGTTGAACGATGATTTTTTCATCTACTACGCGGTGTTGCAACCTGGGACTGATACGCAATTGTGCATCAGCATCATGCTATATTCTTTCGTGCCATGGGACAGGGCACTCTCCAGGTTTGCACCCCAAAAGGATTAAATGAATAGAACATTGAACAAAAAGGTGTGCGGGTTGCTAATCAACTAAGTCACATTTTCCTCGCTGCCCAACTAGCACCCAGCACCCACCATGAAACTCACCTTAAAAAACAATCCTCGCTGAAAACTGGATTTGACAAAGACAATGGATTACTCTGAAAGACTTTTCAAGGGAGTTCATATGAACGCATCGTATTTTACACATTTATAGAGTTCTGTGTCATCTGTTTAAGTTGCTTTGTATGGTTTTAACTTTATTGATTTGTTTAAATCTTTTTTTCATTTTCACATTCGGAGGTAAACACGTGGCCGCAATAGGGGTGGAGTTAGTTGATATTTAAACGGGGTTGGTGAAACTGACTTTTCAAACAGGCAGTATCCATGTCAGCCGCTCCATACGATAAATTAAGAGTTTTTAAGGTAGGCAACGCCGGGTGCGGCATTGTGGAGGTGTTGTATGCTTTACATTTTGACCCTTAATCGTGTCGCAACATGATTTCATTATTATTTCTCTGCATTGTTATTTTGTTTGTATTATGGGGGGTAGTATTCAATATACAATCAAACGGGACGATTGTGTTTTTGACATTATATCCATCACAGTGTTTTTGCTATTGAATTGGTTAACGGTTTAGACTTTGTTAGACTTTGTTAATTTAAAAATCACTTGAAATTGTGCTTTTTCGAGGTCATTCTGACTTGTGGTCTCTTCCATGTTTTACAGTTACCCCTGACGAAGGGCGAGAAGCCCGAAATGCATTGGGTTAAATTACTTCATGATTAATGGATTCTTTCGACATGCTGTAACTAAGGCTATTTAGCATATTACATGCATTTGAAAATCGAAATGACCAATTTCATATGCAAAAGATTTCAATAAAATGTGGTTAAATCGAATGAACTTCAGTTGAACGATGATTTTTTCATCTACTACGCGGTGTTGCAACCTGGGACTGATACGCAATTGTGCATCAGCATCATGCTATATTCTTTCGTGCCATGGGACAGGGCACTCTCCAGGTTTGCACCCCAAAAGGATTAAATGAATAGAACATTGAACAAAAAGGTGTGCGGGTTGCTAATCAACTAAGTTAATGTGGTAACTAACAGATTTTGTAGAAATTTTGACATACGAAGTCTACTGAGAGTTTTTGTAAAGGAGGGGTAGACGAGTAACAGAGACAGGAGACAGAGACTGCAGCGGCTGCTGACGTCAGGAGGTTCGCGCACTGATTGGATAGTGACTCAGAGTAGGGTTCGCGCTAGGATTGGTGCGTTAGTGTGAGTCGCGCAGAGATTGGAAGAGCTGTTTAGTGACATAGACGCTCCAGGACTGGTGCGTTAACGAGAATTAAGTTTCCAATTTAAAAAAAAAAAGTAGAGAGTTTAATAAGAATTAGCTAAAATGTATTATCAAGAGGAGAAAAAGAAAAAGACGTTCTTTGGAAAGGTTAAGAAATGGTTTAGTAAGGATAAAGAGGTTAAAACAAGAGAGGGTGAGTTACTACCTCCAGCGAAAACACCTGCATCCTTCATGGTTGCGAAATATGGATTACATACCTGTGTATGGTTACAGAATTGGGTTAGGTATACTAAAGAAGATGGTGTTCTAGCATTTCCAGAACATGGTTCATTTAATCTGGCCGTGTTGAGAAATTTACGGGAAAAGATGGCACATCTAGACCCGAAGCCGAGACCTACACAGTTCGAGGCTTTAGTTGAATGGGAGGAGGAAGTGCATGACCGAGAAAAGCAAAGGTCTGGAGGGTATTACAGGTACATGTTTGGGAGGAGACATGATCGTGAGACACATCGGGATAGAATGAAAAGATGGCGGGATGCTACCATGTCAGAGGGATTATATCCTATGAGAACAGTTGAAGCTTCGGCTCCTTCAGAAGAAAGGGTTTCTGAGTCAGATAGGAGAAGATATGGAGAGTATGAGGATGAGGTCTTGAATGATATGATGTACAAGAGACAACCTCCATATAGATCAGAATCGGAAGAGAGTACACCAGTTGTTTCTCCGATAAGAGATACAGTTGAGAAAGAAAAAATGACACCTGAATCAGTAAGTGATAGTTCTTTTAGAGAAGAAAATGCCAGAAATGCCAGACAATTAGCAAAGACGACAACAGAACTGACTGAGAAAATTAGAGAGTTAACGATGAATATGGAAGCTGTTACAGTGCCTGTTACTATAGGTCCAGTAATTCCTATGTTTGATGGACAGAGAATAAGTGAAAATGGGCTGGTAGTGCCATATATTGCAAATAATTCAGCTGGTCCTTCAGGAGATTCAGGTAAAAGAGCAGGAAAAAATGACCTGAGACAAACAAGGCATGACACAGATAGCGAACTAATGGATAGTGAAGCGAGTTTTTCAGGAATGCCGATTTTAGAACCACAAAGAAAAGGGGTTCCAGTGAGACAGGCAACAGAAATAACAGTAAAAGACTTAAATGATTGGATGAAAGTTCTTCAGAAAAAAGATAAAGATCCACCAATTATTGATGTGGGTAAATTACGAATAGAATTAGAAGAGCTTGTGACAGGAACAATCCCGACAGAAATTTTGAAAAGTCACCACGATGGTGAATTATTGTTTATGTGTAAGAGCATAACATGGAGAGCGAGAAATACACATGATAGACTGAGAGCGATAGCAAATGAGCAAGGAGTTGATATTGATAAAGTAAAGGCTTTGCAGAAAACGTACAGGATGGATTTCACAGAGAAGGATATAGAGAATTTGAATACTTCTGGTAGAACAGGACAGATTAAAGAAATGGTGGCATTATTGCGTCGATGGGGTGATGTAGAAAAGTGGAAGGATAGGTGGTATAAAAAGAGAGATGAATCTGAAGATAGAACAACTTACTCAGCATTTCTAGTGAGAGAAAAAGAGAAACCAGTGGAGCAGTTTCCCATGAGAGAAATACCTGGAGGAGGGTATGTACATGTTCCATGGACCAGACAGGATATTTTATCATTTACGAATGATTTCCCTCGATTGAGAGAAAAGCCCGTCGAGTGGTATAGGCAGGTAGACAGGTTTGTGAAATTGTCAAAAGTGCTGTGGGTTGACCTGAATAGTTTGTCTGATATAATTGTTCCCGGAGACTTGTGGACTGAGTGTAAAATTGTTGTGAGTTGGCCTAGTGAGGAATATCCAAGAGATCCGAGAACAGGGGCACCAGATCCAGAAGTGATGAGGAAGTACGATCAGGTGATGGTATACCTGAAGAGTAAAGTTCCTCCAAAAGAGACAGACTGGGTTAAGATAGATCGAACACAACAGGAAGCAAAGGAATCAGTTCATGCTTTTTACGAAAGGCTGATACTGGCTTTTAAACAATTCAGTGGAGATGAACACCTGGGTGACAAAGATCTGAGCCATTTTGTATACAGATTTGTATATGGTCTTAGGCCTGAAATAGGTGAGAGAATTCGTGAAAACACAGTGGATTGGCAGAGTAAGAAGGTAGATGAGATTCTGAGACATGCAAAATATTTCAGTGATGAAATTGAAGCAAAGCAAAGAAAGCTGAAGGAAAAAGCAATGTGGGCACAGGTGAAAGTTGCAGAAAGACAGGAAGCACAGTTGGTGGAACAGGCAAATAATCCAGGAAATAATACAGGGAATAGACCGAGATTTACAGGAAAAGGAAGAGGAAGTATTGAGGAAGCGAAGAAAAAGTTCCCATGTCACAACTGTGGCCAACTGGGACACTGGAGGTCTGAATGTCCTAATCCACCATTAAATGAGGGTAAATCCTTGAATCAACAGGTGCAGAATGAAGGGAATAACCAGCAGCAACAACAACAACAGCAGAAAGTTGTGAGACAGCAGCAGAGTCAAGAGCCAAAACCACCTTTACCGCAGAATAGAGGGGTACAAAAGTACAGTCAGGTTTCGGGATTCTTCAATGATGAGCAGGTAAACAAACCAAGACGTACTAACAAGGTACAGCAGTACTTGCTAAAGAGTGAAGGGAGTGAGTCTGAGGGTGATTATTGACGGTGCCGAGGAGAGGAAGAAGAGTGCATACTTGGTGCAACTCTAGAAATAGACCAGGCAGGACCATTTGTGGATGGGAAAATAAATGAAGAGGGTGTTACTTTTTTAGTAGACACAGGTGCGACAAGATCAACTGTCAGGTCAACAGATGTTAGAAATATTCCTCTCTCGGATGAAGCAATCCAAGTAGTTGGTGTAGCCAATACACAGATCAGAACACGTCTTACTGAACCAGTGAAAGTACAGATAGGGAAATTCTCAGATATGCACAGATTTATAGTCTGTGACACAAGTCCAGTGAATCTGTTAGGTAGGGACCTATTGTGTAAGATGAATTGCACGATTTTCTGTACACCAGATGGAATAGCTTTTGAGACACCAGATGATGATGCTTTCTATCGAATGACTTTAGAAAATAGAGAAAGTGAGTTAATTGGTACATTTCCAGTGTTCAATCCGGAGGATTTACCTCAAGTGCTGAGAGACACAGTGAAAAGGGCAGTTTGGGATTTTACAGGAGAGGATGTGGGATTGATGAATAATGTAGATCCAGTGAAAATTGCAGTAAAAGAAGGAATTGCATATCCTAACATTCCTCAGTACAAAATGACACCAGAAATAATTGAAGGGATAACTCCTATAATTGAGAAAATGATTCAGCAAGGAGTCCTGAGAGAACTATTGAGTAGTCCGTGTAATTCACCGATAATGGGACTGAAAAAGCCTAATGGTAAGTTCAGGATCGTACAGGACCTGAGAAAGGTTAATCAGATTGTGGTGGCATGTTGTCCCATCGTGCCAAATCCATCAGTGATTCTGTATCAAATTCTACATGATGCTGAGTGGTACACAGTGATTGATTTATGTCATGCATTCTTTTCAATTCCATTGCATCATGACAGCCAGCCAATTTTTGCATTTAGGTTTGGCCAGCGTATTTTAGCATGGTGTCGTATCCCACAGGGGTATACGGAGAGTCCTTCGATATTCAATCAGTTATTGAAAAGATCGTTGGAAAATCTGATCATGCCTGAAAGCTCAGTGCTAGTGCAATACATTGATGACCTGCTTGTGGCATCAAAGACACGTGAAGCTTGTGAAGTGGATACCATAGCTTTACTGAATCATCTGGCAGATGGAGGGTTAAAGGTATCTCCAGCTAAATTGCAGTTTTGCAAGAAAGAGGTGCATTATCTTGGACATAATATTGAGAAAGGTCTGAGAAAGGTGACTACTGACAGGATCAAAATAATCAGAGAAATGAAAGCTCCAAAAACTCAGAGAGAAGTGAGAATGTTCCTGGGTATGGTGGGATATTGTCGTAAGTGGATAATTAATTTTTCCCTGATAGCAAAGCCATTGATTAAATTGACAAAATGTGACATAACAGATCCATTGGATCTAGATGCAGAACAATTGGCAGCATTTGAAGAGCTCAAAACAAAAATGTGTGAAGCTCCAGCTCTGGGTATGCCAGACTATGAAAAAGAGTTTGAACTGTACTGCAGTGAGAGAAATGGATGTGCACTTTCAGTGTTAATCCAGAAACATGGGCAATTGAGAAGGCCTATTGCGTACTTTTCATCGACACTTGATCCTGTAGCTGTGGGTTTACCAGGTTGTCTAAAATCTGTGGCTGCAACATGCAGAAGCCTGGAACAGAGTGAGGGGATCATAATGGGGTATCCTGTAAGGGTATTCGTACCTCACAATGTGGCAATTCTTTTGACAAGAAGCAGAACTCAGCATATGTCAAATAGCAGGCTGACTAAGTATGAGAAAGTGATTCTGGGAACATCGAATGTGACTCTTGAAAGATGTACAAATGTGAATCCAGCGACACTTTTGCCAGATGTTGAGAATGTGGGGATAAGAATGGAAGATGATCATGATTGTTTGGATGTGCTTGAGTACTGTACGAAACCAAGACCAGATATCAAGGATGTTCCTTTGCCGGAGAATGATCATGTGCTGTTTGTGGATGGATCATGCCTGAGAAATGATAATGGTGTCCTATGTGCAGCATATGCAGTGTGCAAGGTTTCAGAGGTTATGGAAGCATCACCGTTGAAAGGAGTGAAATCTGCACAAGTTGCTGAATTGGTGGCATTGACAAGAGCTTGTGAGATTGGGAAAGATGTGAGAACAACTGTGTTGACTGATAGTCAGTATGGGTTTGGAGTGGTGCATGATTTTGGCCAATTGTGGCTACAAAGAGGTTTCTTGACATCGGGTGGAACTCCGATAAAGAATGCTGAGCTGATTGGAAAATTGCTTGAGGCGATACAGCTGCCTAAGGAGTTAGCAGTTGTAAAATGTGCAGCACATGTTTCAGGAGAAGATTTTATCACTGTTGGCAATAGGTATGCTAACGATGTGGCGCAGTATTGAGCCAAAACAAACCAATCAATTAACAGGGACAGGATGGAGGAAATGTCTTTTCTTTCTGTAATGTTTACTAATGTCCTAGAAACGTGGGATGAAGTGAAACAGTTACAAGATGAGGCAGGAGAAGAGGAAAAACAAGATTGGGTTAAAGCAGGATGTGCTCCAAGAGAAACAGACCATGTTTGGGTCTACAGAGATGGCAGACCAGTGATGCCAAACTCAATTTTGTCGTCAATGGCAAGGATGTATCATGGCCAGGGACATCTGGGGAGGGACGCGATGATTAGGTCCTTTAAACAGACCTGGTATAATGCAAAGTTTAGAGCAATTGCGGAAAGCATCTGTCAGAGGTGTTTAATTTGTCAGCAATTTAACACTGGGAAAAAGACAGTGGTGAGTCTAGGGACAATTGGCAGAGAAGGAGGTCCTTTCACGAGAATGCAGATTGATTTCATTGAAATGCCCCAAGTGAACAGACTAAGGTATGTCCTAGTGGTAGTCTGTTTGTTTTCAAGGTGGGTGGAGGCTTACCCGACAAGGAGGAATGATGGATTAACAGTGGCAAAATTACTGTTGAGGGAGTTGATTCCTAGGTTCGGGTTTCCAGTCACAGTTGAATCTGACAGAGGGAGACACTTTCAAAATGAACTCATTAGTTTAATTTGTGAAGCATTAAAAATACAACAGAAGCTACATTGTGCATACCGACCAGAGGCTTCTGGTGTGGTTGAGCAGATTAATGGCACAATCAAGAACAGAATTGGGAAGATGTGCTTAGCCACTGGCATGAAATGGCCAGATGTTCTTCCTCTAGTCTTGATGACTATGAGATCTACTCCAGACAGAACTACAGGTTTGAGTCCACATGAAATAATTATGGGACGTGCAATGCGCCATGCATTTGTACCTGTGAATAAATTGATGGCAATAACTGATGACATGATTTTGGATTACTGTAAAGGCCTGGCTGACGCAGTTCATTCTGTGTTTCACCAGGTTGGAGAAGAAGCTACCACACTTGAGAAGAAGCAAGCCCATGATCTGAGTCCAGGTGATTGGGTGAGGATTAAGGTGCACAGAAGAAGAAATTGCTTGGTTCCAAGGCGGGGAAGGCCAAGACAAGTTATTCTGACTACAACGACTGCAGTAAAGTGTGCTGGAGTGAGACACTGGATACATGCGAGTCATACTCTGAGAATTCCAAGCCCGAGAGAGGGAACTGGTGAAGAGTATTATGAAGAGTCAGATTCCAGTGATGGTGAAGATCCTGAAGATACAGAATCAGTGAGAAAAGAAGCAGAGAGAGCTTCAAGAGATTCACTGCGAGTATCAGAAGGAAGAGCAGATTCTGATTCTGTGAAAGAGCCTGAAGTTTCGAGTAGCAGTGGAGGAAAAAGAAAAGAAAAGAGAAAGCACATAGAAACTACTCCTGAATCAGAAGAGGAGGAAGAGATTGAAGAACCACTTGAGATTATTCTTGAAGAAACAGGGTCAGAAGAAGATAGAGAGGGACAGATTGCGGAAGACCCCCGAGGAGGTGTAGGGAACATTGATGAGGAGCTAGGTAAAGGGACAAATAGACAGCAAGAAGATTGCGTGTCGGAGACCCGAGGAGGGACAGAAGTAGGGGAGTCTCAAACAGTGGTGAAAGAATCTGTGCAAGAAAAGAAAACTGCTAAGAAACGAAAGCAAAAGGCAATTGAAACAGAATCGGCTGAGGAGAATGAACAAACAGAAGGTCGAGTTCTGAGGAAGAGAACTTCGATTGGAGAGAAAAGTGTCAAAGAAGTGAAGTCGAAAAAGGTTGTGAAAGGAGATCGTTGGCCTAACAACAGAGTGAAAAGACTGAGATACAGGATAATAAGAGCAAATACATCGGAAGCTGAACAAGTGAATGAGGTATCCAGTCAAACTTCAAAGGCTGAAGAAGAAGGATTAAAGAAAACAAAAGAACCAGTAGAAATAAAAAGAGTTAAAAGACCCAACCAAAAGTACAGATCACCGGAATGGTCTTATGTGACACTGTCTGAAGAAGGAGAAGAAGAAACAGTGACTCAAGATAATCCGGAAGTGGTCTTGAGAAAAGTGGTTGAGGAAGAAACTGGTGAAATTCTGAAAGTACTCTTGACTGACATCAGAGAAGAATCAGATACTGAAGATTCAAGTGTTGGAGATCTGATACAATTTGATGTTGAAGAAACTGGAGTGAAAAATGATGAGTATCCAAACTGAGTGAAAGAAGGATTCACTTGGACTGAGTGAACAGAAAGATCCTTGAAGAAAGCTGAAAAGTTTGGAACAAACGTTGGAAATTTGAAGTTCTAATAACTGTAGTGGAGTAGAAGTTAAAGCAGAATGGCTAACATAGAGAATAACCCAAATAAATGTGCCTTCCTTAAAAGGTGGTGCAAGATGTGCTGCTGTTGTACTGGAATATTAATGCTTCTATGGGGTGTTTTAGTTCTATTAGTTACTTTTAAAGTTGAATTTGGGATGGACGAAAACATGACTAATATAGAGAAGAATTCACAGAAAGTAGTCCCAATTAGAAGTGGTAGTTACATACACAAAGATAGGTCAATTAACAATTTTTCTAGTAATGTTTTTTCTAAACTGTTATATGAATATGTGAAAACAATGGAAGTGAGGGATTGCTATGTCTGCATGCAATTACCTGCATCTGTTTCAGAAGGTGTTACTTATCACCATTTACGAGCTACATATGGTATTTCTTGTAGTATTTTAAGTAGTGTTTTTTATTTGTTAGGGAAAGTAGATTATAAGATGTCTAACAGAGATAGTATTTTTGGGCACTTGCCAATGAACAAAGAGCTGAATCCAGCTAAAGAAGCTAACACTTTTGGTGAGATTTTTATTGAAGAAAAAGGACTAACATTAGATTACATTTTTAAGAATAATTTAACTTGCAGTTTGAAAGAGGAGGAGAAAGCTTTCCTGGATATGGTGGAGGAAAGGAGAGTGAACATGCAAGAGAAAGCGGGAAAATATGAAGTGAGTGAGACAATTTGGGACATTGAGATGGGAAAAGAGTTGAGGAATGGGGTTAGTCCAACTTTAGCTTTGGATGCACCGCAGAAAGGTAAACTATGCATTACCAGAAGGAAATCCCAATATGATACATACTTTGTGGGAACTAGTGAGTGCCATGATACATACTTCGTTGCGACTGGTTGGGGTTTCAGAGGTGGAGAAGATACTATTTTTCCAGGAGTGTACTATGTGTGTGGGAACAAGGCTTATTACGGGTTGCCTGACCATTGGTATGGCACATGTTCCGTTGTCTTGTATAATTGTTGCTGTATTGATACTGAGATTAGTGTGTGTGTGTTATAAAAACAGGAGAGGGAAAGAGAAAATTTTGGAAAATAAAAAGAAAAATAAGAATTTGAAAAATTCGAAAAGAGAACCAGAAGAAATTGAATTAGAAGAATTGAGGGAGAGTGTTTATTTAGAGACTAAGAGAGATGATGAAAGAGAGACTGGTGTTTAATGTTGTGTAAGGGGAAAAGACATTTCTGATTTCTCCTAAAATGGGACTAAAATTTTCACTAATTTTTTTTTTTTTTTTTTTTGGGTTTATTTGGTGATAAAATCACCAAAGGGGGGATTGCTGGAGCAGAGTTTTCTGTTAGAAAATTCTGGGGCTTTTGAAGCTCTGGCATGTCTATGCGTCATATTAATTAATTAATAATTAACAACTAATTATTTGTCTTGTGCAAGTGCGTCTCATTAACCAATCTGTTTGTCTTAACATAAGAGGAGGTTACATAAGGGTTAGCATGTGTGTGCTGTCTTTGTATTTACAATAACGTGCAAGTTTTCATGTTTAAATGTTGCTGTGTGCTATTTATTTTGAGCACAAAACGCTGTCTGAATTAATGCTCTGTATGTCGCAAAGCTAGATAAATGCATACACATAAGGGTATTAGTGGGGTTAACACTGTCTAATCATTATGATGTAGTAATCTTTATTTTGTCTCTTTAATTAAAGATGGTCTATTGTGGCCTATGGAGGCCTTTATGAAAATAACTGAGAATAATTTGAAGCCTGGCTGAGCTGTGGCGCAGGCGAAGCAAAATCTATGGTGTATCAAGGGAGACCCCTGCTGGAGCTCAGTTAACAGAAAAACTGACGGTAGTCCTTATAAGGAAATTTCCGGAAGGACATCAGCAAGTTTGGAGGATCTCCAAAAGAAATGTTTGTCCTTGGGGAACAATGAGCCTAAGAGAGAACTCTGTGCAAAGGCTGGTTTGTCGGAGGAAGCGAATATGAACAGTTGCAAAACTTGATTCTTTTTCCGAGGATTTCATATTATGACTTTTCTTGAGCGGAGATTTCAGGATGTAGTCAAGATACATCCCATCCTTCTCGTTCTACTTGGTGATACAATTTATGCATGTGGGTTTTCATTGTATTTTATAGTATAAAATGTTAGCTTAGGGAGGGCTCTCCCCACTCTTTCTTTCGTCGCCTTGCTGCGTGAACTTGCGTTGCAGATGACCAATGCTGAGGACTCTATCCTGAAAAGACTTTTCAAGAGACTGGTCCTGACTCGTTCTGACACTAGTTAGAATAGGTAACTATGAGAAATGATTTATTCTGATTTTATTCTGACTAATTTTAGATAAAGCAATATAACTTTTAAACATGGTGTTGGTTGTTTCTTTCCTTGTCATTTATTGAACATTTATCGATTATTGTTTATAGATTGTTTATATTATGTTGGACAGCCACTAAAACTGGTCCTATCGCCTAGATATAGATGCAGGGTGTTTAGGAGTTTTCTTCCCACAGGTTTGCCGCTGATAGAGTATCGGAGCATATGTAAGTGAAATGGGCCCAGTGTATGATGAATGTATGTGCGTGTAACTGTAGAGATTACTCTATCTGTGGTAGTGGGCATATATCTAATGCCCTGATCTGTATCATGTGCAACACAAGGTGTGAAACAAGCTAACAAACAGGCCACAGCTGCAGGGTGCGATTGTGATAATGGTGCGGTCGCTAGTTGAATGATCAATACAACCGAAAGAGAAGGGTGAAATTAACCGCGAGACAATGCTCAATAAACATGGCGACTGACCAGTGGAAGGCAGTCGGTGTAAGAGGTTGAGTTCCAAGTTAGTGCAGGAGCCTCGCTGTGGCACAATGCAGTCTATGTAAAGAGACAGTGCAACATTAAAACATGGCCAAGTGCACAGAGTGAAAACTTCAAAACATGAAAAGGATCCAACCTAAATAGAATGTAGCGCCCATAACAAGTCGTATAGGGAGCCAGGGAATAAGGCTCACGAGCGGCAGGCGACGCAAGAAGTTTTGTTTCAGTGGCAGCGCTGCATGCTGTTGTTTCAGTGGCAGCGCTGCATGCTGTTGGTTCTGTGTGCAGTGCTGTGTCCTGATGGTTCTGTAGCAGCTGCTGTGGCAGTGATGTGTGCCGCTGTGGCAGTGCTGTGTGCTGCTGCCTCTGTGGCAGTGCTGTGTATCGATAGCCTCAGAACTAGATAAAAGCCAGTTTTGCCCTGGGCTCAACTTAGCGATCAGCACGGGACTCCTCCTTGAAGATCTCTCCTCTGTTTACAACCGGGCAGGCAGTCAGTGGAGGGACACAATGCATCTTGGGTGTAAGATAGGGCTCGCACTGCAGTCTGGGTGGCTTGTGGGGACAAAAAAAAAGGTTTAACAAGCCCGGCTTCAAAAGTGGTGCGCGCAAAAGTGAAAGCAGTGCGACGCGGCGGGGGAGGGGCAGAGGAGCGTTGAGAAAGTGAGAGGAAAGCCTGATGGCGCCTGATCGGGCGCTGAAAGCTGGCGGTTGCGCACGTGCACGCGCACGTGAACGCAAGCGCTAGGCCAGCCAAAGCTCGTGGTAGCACTTTTTAAAGCCCCTATTAAATGTCTCACAGTGCAGCGCATGCGCTGGCTCAGGCGAGACCTAAAAAAGAGAGGGCGGCCATGACCTATCTGCAAGACTCAGTAAATCATCTGGCTCTATGAGATCTCTGGGAGAGTGCTGAGCCCCATAAAAGCTTCAAACAAATCATAAATAAAACTGTAAAAATGATGTCCATAGTGGAGGACAAAGCTGCACTAAAACATAGGGCACGTGGTTGGTTTGTCTTAGAGAGCTACTCCAGAGCCTCCCCTTAATCTTGCTTGGGTGCAGGCGTTACGAAAGCGATAAAGAAAAAATATCTTCATCTGCGGCCGGGAATTCTACCATCATTGCTCCAACTGCCTCCATGGAAACGACCGCAGATAATAACCAACTGTCGACTATGTGGAGAATCAAAAGAGGATGTGTTAAATCTATTGTGCATATGCAGGAGACTAAACAAGGAACGCAGACTTCTAATAAAACTTGACCTAAACATCAAGGGGATAAGAACATGTAGGCAGGCAGTGAAAGCATGTTTCGAAGGCAGGGATGTCCAGCTAGCCTGCCGTCTTGTTCAATTTATGGGCATGTTGGGAGCCCCATTTCACATCCTGCGGTCCCCTGAATGTGCTGCTTAGGAGGAAAAATGTGTGCATTGCGGGCTTCACACATTGCCATTAATCTTGTTTTTTTAGTCCTGTAGTCTTTGACCCTTTGATTCCAACTAACCCTTTTAACAACGTCAGAACATCACGTCGGCAACAACAAACTGCAAACCCCGGTATAGAACTATGACTTTTAACTCGGAAAATTTGGCTATTATTGTTTTACTGATGTAAAGGCTTTTAACTTTAATCTTAATCATGGTCTTTCTATGTGGAGACATTTGATGCTGTTGTTTTTACTGTTGCAATGGTTTTAAGTAATCACACAAATAAAGATATATACAAAAGTGTTCAGGAGATTTCAGTCCAGCTCTGGATCTGATGTATGTAAATCTATTTCTGCTTCACATTAAATTCAAGATGAACAATCTCCAACTGATTCTGACATTCATGGACAAGGATAATCTTTTGGCATCTCTGGATATCCAGACTGCATATGTCCATCTTCCAGTGCATGTAGCATCCCAGAAATTCCTATGGTTTTGTATTGACCACATGCACTATGAGTTTCAGGTACTATGTTTTGGTTTGTCTTTCTCACTAATGGGACCTGCTCGACTCCTCTGCCCCGGACGTCGCCTTCCTGACGGAGACCTGGATGAACACCCCCTCAGCACCGGACATAGCCATAGCCATCCTGGACGGCTGCAAGGTCACACGCAGGGACCGAATGTAGGCGAGTAGGATCTGCTTCACATGTTTACCTCCACTTCTTGCTGGTGTTTCACTGATTTTCGACTTTAGTCTGGCTGGGACCCTGCTATTCAGGGCCCCAGCCTAGCAGCTTCTGCTCTAAAATGATTCCATGTACTTTAGATACAGTTCAGATTGGATCTGAGGTTCCCTTATTAGTCCCTAGTATATGGTATACTATGTATCCAGGGCATAGGTACCCCAGAGGCCTACCAGGGGCTGAAGAATGTATTATGCCACCCCTGGAAAGCCACCCAAAATGACACCACAGGTCTGCTACTGCAGCCTGGGTAAGGCGGTGCATGCACCCCTTACTGAGATATAGGTTCACTATATCTCACCCTATAGACACATATAAACCTATAAGTCACTATGGCAGGCCTTATCAATCCTGAAGGCAGAGTGCGTGGTTCTTATGTGAGATGGTGCCCCTGCATGAGCAGAGGCCCTCTGCAGCGTTTGTAGACCCTTCTCTGATGAGTTTTGTAGTGCGGCCTGACCATATACTCTTAAGTGCATTATAACCAAACGGTAAATGCTAACTTTGGACTGGCTGCACGGAATCATGTCGTGTTTGGTGTCAAACACCTTGGAATCATACCCCCACACCAGTAACTGGTGTGGGAGTATGATCCCACCCTTCTAGAGGGAGAGACGTGACAGCACTGGTATACCCGGTAGAAACTTAATAGAGCCCTGGCATCACAAATGGATGCTGCAGCCACAGGCACAGGTATGGCCTCCTGCTGCTGGCTGAAACTCCGGCAGGGGAGGCCTGGACAATATGTTTCCTGTCACAGGGAGGTGTAACCACCTCCCAGACAGGCTTATGTGTATTGGGGCTGGGTGTGAGCACTCTGAGTGCTTTGAAGTCCTGCAATGGGGGCACATTTGGTGTCCCTGTGCATAGTCCAGCTCAAACCGGTTCAGGGGCTTCCAGCCCCTGCTCTGGTGTGAAACTGGACATGGGAAATGGGTGTAGCCACCCCTCTTTTCAAACCCTCCCATAGGTGGGTCCCCAGAGTATGTCCAACCCCATACCTTAGTATAAGTAAGGGACCTCTGTCCTTAGGACTTTAGATTACCCTGGACGAAACTCTGACGCTGAATCCTGGACCTTCGACGATCTGCTCAAGACCAGAGGACTGAAGAAATCTCCCTTGGGGTTAAGGAGTGACTTCCCTGCTTGGCAGGCACCAACAAAGCAATTTGCCGGTCTGCATCATCGAAGCTCCCTCCGGACTCCGAAGCATTTGCAGCCCAGGAAGAGGATTTCCAGACATCTCAGAGGCCGACACAAGTCCTCAGCAAAGCTGAGACCCGCAGCCCTCGTGAGTAGTGTGGTACCGGAAATCCTGGTCACCGTGCATTTCTGGAAGTGCATTGACTTCTCGACATCTCTTGAAGTGGTGCTTGGGCTGACTTGTAGCCCCCACCTCGAGCACTGAATTCACCGAAGATTGTCAGCCTGGTCATTCCGAGTGACCCATGGGCTGCCATTTTGTTTTTCGTCTTGAGGTCCCTTCGTGATCCCTGGTCCGTTGACTGGTGGGTCCCTGAGGGGGTAACTTTGCATTTCCTTGGGCTTTCCTGGTTGCTCCAGACGTGCCCTGACTACCAACCAAGTGGTGAGTCCCACAGACCTTGCTGGTCTGCACCGAAGCATCTTTCTTGTTTCTGCGTTGGTTGCTGTTGCCAAGGCTTGTTGTGTCCAATCCGGGCACCAACGCTGCAGCACTCGACATCCTTTGTGGGACAGCTCGAATCCAGCTCGTGGTTCTCCTTGACGCCTCCTGGTCCTCGTGGCTGAAGAGTCAAGCTTCACCTCCTTCACCTGAAATCACCCGACATCGGTGGGCATCTGCTCATCGCCTTACTGGTCACTGGCAAGTGACCCAGACTCTGTCCCCTCTGCCTTCAGGTTCTTCTCATCTTCGGTTCAGTCTTGGATCTCTTGGGACACTTCGCATCTTCACGGCAGCAGCACTTCTTCGCCGTCTTCCATTGAAATCGACGACGCGACCTGACACCAAAATACACCTATGCACCCGGCTTCCCTGGGTCAGGTAACACGAGTACTTCGGTGCTCCCGTGGGTGCTAGCCCTAGAACTTCCTAAGTCCAAAAGGGTTTGGTCCTGACTAATTTCTAAGTGTCCCTAATCTTTAAAAATCTGACCGCGACTTTCCCCATAGAAGCTAACGGGAGCTCGCGGCTGTGTTCACACACTGCACACGGCCCCCGTGGGTCCCCTGTGTCACTATCTTGGGTGGTTCCTTGGGGTCCCAGCGATTCTACAGGCTCTAGGCCTTGTGTCTAGTTAAGTCGTGGTTCTTATACCACTATTTTAGTATATGGTTTGGCTCGCCCCTAGTGCCTGACTGTATTTGTGCTATTTTACTGTGATCATTGAAGTGTAACTTATGTGTTTTGACCTCTAGTCTCATAAAGAGACTAGGAGGGTGTGTTTAGTAATAAATAGATTTATTTTATATATACCTGGTGTGGATATCTTTCATTTAGTGACTCAAGAGATTATAGACTGGTAAAACAAGCTGCTTTACATTCCTTCAAGACTTAGCCTGAAGGCTGCGCTGCATAGCTACGACTAGGATAGCTTTCAATAAAGGTTGTCTTTAACCTATAACCAATAAGGGGTATTTGGACTGATACAAGGTGCCCACTAGAACTAGTGGACAGCACATATCAGGCCAACTTCTCACATTGGTGTGCAGCGTGTGGGATTCCAGCTTGCTATTGTTTTACCAGATAATCTCAATTGAGTAACTAACTTAAAACCACTAAAGGTACCCTAGGTACATATAATACAAGCTTTAGAATACAGTAAGTTCTACTGAACTTAGAGTTGTGTGTTAAGGGATAGCACACCCTTTCTACAAATCGAGAGAGTTTAGTAGGCCACACTAGAGTAGGTAGTGCAATACACCAGACCACACTAGTAATGTCTTCCAGGCCAGGAACCAGTAGGTCCTTGCCAGAAGCCAATGGGCTTCAAGATTCCCAGTATGATAGACTCCCATTCATGGAACCAAGAGCATTATGTACAACTAGGAAACTGAAGACAGGCAAAATCCAACCACCCAGCATCTCATAGAGGTACTCAGGCTGGATGACCTTAGCAGATCTTTAGGATCTGAAGGGCTAAGCAGAGTGGGTGGGACAGCACCTGAGAATAGGCCTAGGGGTGTAATTCCCCATGACATGACCTCTGAGGCTGGCCAGGCAGATAACAATGACCTGGACCTGGAAAATCCAGCTCCCCTAGACAGTGATGGAGAGGACCATTATGGACCCCTCTTTGTCCCTCCTGGGAGAGTTGGTGGTGGGCCAAGAAGGTCAAGATCTTCCTCCAAGGAGTCTAACCATTCTAACTCATCTGTAGGGACCTCAATCTCCCCTCATAGGAGGGAAACCTCTCAGGAGAGAAGGGCGAGACTGCTTAAGTATGAGGAAGCCCAGCTTGAAACCAGAAGAAAGCAGGTTGCCCTAGATAAGGAGGCCCTAGAGCTCTACAGAGCTAAGCTAGAAAAAGGTTGGGGCTAGAGTCCCATGGTGGCAGCAACATCCCTAGAGATAGGGAGAGGTCTCATCACCATAGAAACCTGAATAAGATTGTCCCTCCCTACCAGAGTGGGCATGACATCCACAAATGGATAACTGCACTGGAAAGGGCCTGTAAAGTACAAAGGGTCCCCCAGGAGCAGTGGGCAGCAATCTTATGGCTCTCCTTTGCAGACAAAGGTAGAGATAAACTCCTCACTGTTAGAGAAGAGGAGTCAGATGATTACAACAGTCTGAAGAGTGCCTTAATTGATGGGTTTGGCCTAACCACTGAGCAATACAGGTTAAAGTTCAGGGATACCCAAAAGGCACAGACTCAGGACTGGGTAGACTTTGTAGATTGTGTTACTAAGGCTCTGGAAGGTTGGTTACTTGGCAATAAAGTGCATGACTATCAAGGATTGTACAATTTGATTATGAGGGAGCAGATCCTTAATTATTGTCAGAATCAGATGTTGCACCAGTACCTGGTAGACTCAGATCTGACCTCTCCCCAAGAATTGGGAAAGAAAGCAGACAAGTGGGTCAGAACCAGGGTGAGGCAGGAGGTACAGAACCAAAGTGGCGAACCCAAGAAGCAAGATCCTAAAAACTCTGATAAGGGTGGGGAGAAGGGTAAAGACCAGAAGCCTTCACAAGGCCCCCAAAAATCTTCTTCAGGTGGGGATTCACAGTCTAACAAGGGAAAAGGCCAAAAGAAACCTTGGTGCAAAATCTGTAAACAGAAAACTCACTGGACCAGTGACTGCACCAACTCCAAAGAATCTACTCCAGCGACCTATTGCCCCTAAGGCAACTGTTCCCCCTAGTACAGCTACAATAGGTGGTGGCAATGTTCAGAATAAGTATGTAGTAGGGTTGACCCTGAGTTCTGAGATGGACTCTGGCCTAGTCAGAGTTCCAACTCAGGCTGTGTTAGTCTGTGATGGGGGCATGGATATGTCCCCCTTTGAGAGCCCCAGTAATCTGGGCAAATACAGACAGCAGCCTTTAATAAATGGAGTAGAGTCTTGGGCATTCAGGGACACAGGAGCAAGTGTCACCATGGTGACAAAAGATCTTGTGGATCCTGGGTAGATTATACTTGGTGAAATGTACCAAGTGACCAATGCTAGCAATGTCAGAACAGACCATTCTCTGGCAGTTGTTAACTTCTCTTGGGGAGGGGTAACTGGCCTTAAGAAGGTTGTGGTAAGTACAGACCTACCAGTACAGTGCTTGCTTGGCAATGATCTAGAGACTTCAGCTTGGGCTGAAGTGGAGCGCAGGACACATGCAGAAATGTTAGGGATCCCTGCTCCTGTCTTTGCTGTGACTAGGTCACAGGCCAAAATGTCTAAAGCGGGACAGGCCATGGATTCTGGAATAATGGATCAGGTGCCTCCCAAAAAGAGGAGCAGTAGGGTTAAGGCAGTGCCTTCCCACCTGACTCAGAATGCTGATCAGTCTCCTTAGGGAGATGATCTTGAGCTTGAAGAAGTAACTGTCCCAGAGGAGCTTGAACCTGACCAGGTTGAGTTCTTGGGGACAGGGGGCCCTTCCAGGTCTGATCTGAGCCAGGAGCAGAAAACCTGCCCCTCTCTTGAACCCCTCAGAAAGCAAGCTGCTGATGAGGCTGCTGGGAATGCTAGTGGCACCCATAAAGTTTATTGGGATTATGGACTCCTTTATTCAGAGTGTAGAGACCCCAAGCCTGGTGCATCCAGGAGGTTGGTTGTACCTCTGAAGTTTAGTGGTTTCCTATTGACACTAGCCCATGATATTCCCCTAGCAGGACACCTGGGCCAGAACAAGACTTGGGTCAGAGTTGTCCCTCACTTTCACTGGCCCCACATGTCTGAAGACAATAAGGAGTTTTGTCGCTCCTGTGTGACCTGCCAAGCCAGTGGCAAGGCAGGTGGAACCACAAAGGCCCCCCTGATATCACTACCTGTGGTGGGGGTTCCCTTTGAGAGGGTGGGGATTGACATTGTTGGTCCCATGGATCCTCAAACAGCATCTGGGCACAGGTTTATACTGGTGGTGGTGCATCATGCCACCAGGTACCCAGAAGCAATTCCCCTAAGGACCACTACAGCACCTGTGGTGGCAAAAGCTCTCTTGGGTGTATTCTCAAGAGTAGACTTTCCTAAGGAGGTAGTATCTGACAGGGGTGCAAACTTCATGTCTAGTTACTTGACTGCTATGTGGAAGGAGTGTGGAGCGAACTACAAGCTCACCACACTCTATCACTCACAATGCAATGGTTTAGTTGAAAGGTTCAACAAAACCTTAAAGGGCATGATTAAAGGACTCCCAGAAAAGCTTAGGCGAAGATGGGACATACTCTTGCCCTGACTTTTATTTGCATACAGGGAGGTGCCTCAAAAGGGGGTTGGTTACAGTCCTTTTGAACTTTTGTTTGGTCACCCTGTCAGGGGTCCATTGTGTCTGGTTAAGGAAGGATAGGAGTTACCTCTCAAGCCCCCCAAACAGGACATAGTGGACTATGTACTTGGTCTCCGCTCTAGGATGGCTGAATACATGAAAAAGGCAACCAAAAACCTTGAGGCTAGACAGGAATTACAAAAAGCCTGGCATGGCCAAAAGGCTGTACTGACTGTCTACCAGCCAGGACAGAAAGTGTGGATGTTGGAGCCTGTGGCCCCAGCAGCCCTTCTGGACAAATGGAGTGGCCCCCAGGCAATTGTTAAGCAGAAAGGGGAGGCCACCTACTTGATAGACCTTGGAAGCCCTAGGAGTCCCCACAGGGTACTTCATGTCAACAGATTAAAACCATATGTTGAAAGGGCAGACATGGGCTTGCTCATGGCTACTAATGAAGGACAGGAGGAAGAGAGTGATCCACTCCCTGACCTGCTTTCTCAGAACCCTGATGATGGGTCTGTTGATGGTGGTGCCTTGGCAGGCAGCCTCACTGCATAGCAGCAAACTGACTGCAGGAAACATCTCAGCCAGTTCAGACATATGTTTTCTCTGACTCCAAGTCAGACCACCTGGTGCACTCATGAAGTGGACACTGGGGACAGTCCGCCTGTAAAGAATAAGATCTACAGGCAACCTGACCATGTCAGGGACTGTATAAGGGCAGAAGTCCAAAATATGTTGGATTTGGGAGTGATTGAACCCTCAGTTAGCCCTTGGGCTACTCCATTACCTAAACCTCACACCACAGATGGCAAGAGAGAAATGAGGTTTTGTGTAGACTACAATCAATCAATCAATCAAGACATTTGTAAAGCGCGCTACTCACCCGGAGGGTCTCAAGGCGCTAGGGGGAGGGGGTTCGCTACTGCTCGAACAGCCAGGTCTTGAGTTGCTTCCTGAAGGAGAGGTGGTCTTGGGTCAGGCGGAGGTGGATGGGGAGGGAGTTCCAAGTCTTGGCCGCCAGGTAGGAGAAGGATCTTCCTCCCATGGTGGCTCTTCGGATGCGTGGAACGGTGGCGAGGGCGTGGCTGGTCGATCGTAGCTGGCGTGTGGGAGTGTAGAAGGTCAGGCGGTTGTTGAGGTATCTGGGGCCCAGGTCGTGGAGGGCCTTGTGTGCGTGGGTGAGGAGTCGGAACGTGATTCTCTTGCTGACGGGGAGCCAGTGCAGGTCTCTCAGGTGTCCGGAGATGTGGTTGTGTCGGGGGATGTCAAGGATGAGTTGTGCGGAGGCATTCTGGATGCGTTGGAGTCTTTTCTGTAGTTTCTGTAGTTTGGCTGTGGTTCCGGTGTAGAGGGTGTTTCCGTAGTCCAGTCGGCTGGTGACGAGAGCCTGGGTGACCGTCTTTCTGGTTTCGGTGGGGTCTCAATGCAGTCACTAGGACTGATGCCCATCCCATCCCCAGGGCAGATGAGCTAATAGACACTTTGGCCTCAGCCAAGTTTCTAAGCACATTTGACCTGACAGCTGGCTACTGGCAGATCAGACTAGCTGATGATGCAAAGCCAAAGACAGCATTTTCTACCCCTAGTGGGCACTATCAATTTGTGGTAATGCCCTTTGGTTTGAAGAATGCACCTGCCACTTTCCAAAGGTTGGTGAATCAAGTCCTTACAGGCCTGGAAGACTATAGTGCAGCATATCTAGATGATATTGCTGTCTTTAGCCTCACCTGGGAGGATCACCTGATCCACCTGAGGAATGTTTTGGAGGCCCTGCAAAAAGCAGGCCTAACTATCAAGGCTACTAAGTGCCAGATAAGGCAGAGTCAGGTTGTGTACCTGGGCCACCTTGTAGGTGGAGGCCAGGTTCAACCATTGCAGAGCAAAATCCGGACCATAATGGACTGGATTACTCCAACTATCCAGACTCAGGTGAGCGGCTTCTTAGGCCTGACTGGGTACTATAGAAGATTTGTCAAGGGGTATGGATCAATAGTGACACCCCTAAATGACCTACCCTCTAAGAAAATGCCCAAAAAGGTTCACTGGACAGCTAGCTGTCAAAAGGCATTTGATGACCTGAAGCAGGCCATGTGCCCTGCTCCCATTCTGCAAAGTCCTGACTACTCCAAAAAGTTAATTGTCCAAACAGATGCATCTGAGTTGGGGGTAGGGGCTGTACTGTCACAGTTGAATGATGAAGGTCAGGATCAACCAATAGCTTTCATAAGCAGATGGTTGACCCCCACAGAGAAACGTTGGTCAGCCATTGAGAGGGAGGCCTTTGCTATGGTTTGGGCTCTGAAGAAGTTGAGGCCATACTTATTTGGTACTCACTTCATTGTTCAGACAGAACATAAGCTCCTCCTATGGCTAAAACAGATGAAGGGTGAAAATCCCAAATTGCTCAGGTGGTCCATTTCCCTACAGGGGATGGACTATACAGTGGAACATAGACCTGGAAGTAACCATGCCAATGCAGATGGACTCTCCAGATATTTCTACTTAGAACATGAGGACTCAACTGGTCAAGGTTAGTTTAATGTCTTTCTGTTTGGGGGGTGGGGGGGGGGGTTGTGTAGGAGTGTAGGATCTGCTTCACATGTTTACCCCCACTTTTTGCTGGTTTTCACTGTTTTTCGACTTTAGTCTGGCTGGGACCCTGCTATTCAGGGCCCCAGCCTAGCTGCTTCCTCTCTAAAATGATTCTATGTACTTTAGGTACAGTTCAGATTGAATCTGAGGTGCCCTTATAGGTCCCTAGTATATGGTATACTATGTACCCAGGGCATAGGTACCCCAGAGGCTTACCAGGGCTGAAGCATGTATTATGCCACCCCTGGAAAGCCACCCAAAATGACACCACAGGTCTGCTACTGCAGCCTGGGTAAGGTGGTGTATGCACCCCTTACTGAGATATAGGTTCACTATATCCCACCCTATAGACAGACACACATATAAACCTATAAATCACTCCTATGGCAGGCCTTATCAATCCTGAAGGCAGAGTGCGTGGTTCTTATGTGAGAGGGTGCCCCTGCATGAGCAGAGCCCCTCTGCAGCGTTCGGAGACCCTTCTCTGATGCTGTTTGTAGTGCAGCCTGACCATATATTCTTAAGTGCATTATAACCAAACGGTAAATGCTAACTTTGGACTGGCTGCACGGAAACATGTCGTGTTTGGTGTCAAACACCTTGGAATCATACCCCCACACCAGTAACTGGTGTGGGAGTATGATCTCACCCTTCTAGAGGAAGAGACATGACAGCACTGGTATACCCGGTAGAAACTTAATAGAGCCCTGGCATCACAAAATTGGATGCTACAGACACGGGTCTGGCCTCCTGCTGCTGACCGGGGAGGCCTGGACAATAGGTTTCCTGTCACAGGGAGGTGTAACCACATCCCTGACAGGCGTATGTGTATTGGGGCTGGGTGGGAGCACTCTGAGGGCTTTGAAGTCCTGCACTGGGGGCACATTTGGTGTCCCTGTGCATAGTCGAGCTCAAACTGGTTCAGGGGCTTCCAGCCCCTGCTCTGGCGCGAAACTGGACAAAGGAAATGGGTGTAGCCACCCACCTTCCCAAACCCTCCCATAGGTGGGTCCCCAGAGTATGTCCAACCCCCTACCTTAGTATAAGTATGGGACCTCTGTCCTTAGGACTTTAGATTACCTTGGATGAAACTCTGACGCTGAATACTAGACCTTCGACGCTCTGCTCAAGACCAGAGGACTGAAGAAATCTCCCTTGGGGTCAAGGAGTGACTCCCCTGCTTGGCAGGCACCAATGAAGCAATTTGCCGGTCTGCATCATCGAAGCTCCCACCGGACTCCAAAGTATTTGCAGCCCAGGAAGAGGATTTCCAGACATCTCAGAGGCCGACCCGAGTCCCCAGCAAAGCTGAGACCCGCAGCCCTCGTGAGTAGCGTGGTACCGGAACTCCTGGTCACCGTGCATTTCTGCAATGCATTGACTTCTCGACGTCTCTTGAAGTCATGCTTGGGCTGACTTTAGCCCCGACCTCGAGCACTGAATCCACTGAAGATTGTCGGCCTGGTCATTTTGAGTGACCCGTGGGCCGCCATTTTGTGTTTCGTCTTAAGGTCCCTTCGCGATATCTGGTCCGTTAACTGGTGGGTCCCTGACGGGGTAACTTTGCATTTCCTTGGGCTTTCCTGGTTGCACCAGACGTGCCCTGACTCCCAACCAAGTGGTGAGTCCCACAGACCTTGCTGGTCTGCACCGAAGCATCTTTCTTGTTTCTGCGTGGGGTGCTTTTGCCAAGCCTTGTTGTGTCCAATCCGGGCACCAACACTGCAGCACTTGACATCTTTCGTGGGACAGCTCGAATCCAGCTCCTGGTTGTCCTCGACACCTCCTGGTCCTCGTGGCTGAAGAGTTAAGCTTCTCCTCCTTCACCTGAAATCACCCGACATCGGTGAGCATCTGCTCATTGCCTTCCTGGTCACTGGCAAGTGACCCAGACTCTGTCCCCTCTGCTTTCAGGTTCTTCTCATCTGCGATCCAGGCTTGGATCTCGTCGGACACTTCGCATCTTCACGGCAGCAGCACTTCTTCGCCAGCTCCCATTGAAATCGACGAACCGACCCGACACCAAAAGACACCTATGCACCCGGCTTCCCTGGGTGAGGTAACACGAGTACTCCGGTGCTCCCGTGGGTGCTAGCCCTAGAACTTCCTAAGTCCGAAAGGGTTTGGTCCTGACTCATTTCTAAGTGTCCCTAATCTTTAAAAATCTAACCACGACTTTCCCCATAGAAGCTAACGTGAGCTTGTGTGGGTCCCCTGTGTCACTACTTTGGGTGGTTCCTTGGGGTCCCAGCGATTCTACAGGCTTTAGGCCTTGTGTCTAGTTAAGTCGTGGTTCTTATACCACTATTTTTGTATATGGTTTGGCTCGCCCCTAGGGCCTGACGTGTATTTGTGCTATTTTACTGTGATTATTGAAGTGTAACTTATGTGTTTTGAACTCTAATCTCATAAAGAGACTAGGAAGGTGTGTTTAGTAATAAATACATATTTTTTTTATATATAAAGCTAGTGTGGATATCTTTCATTTAGTGACTCAAGAGATTATAGACAGGTAAAACAAGCTGCTTTATATTCCTTCAAGACTTAGCCTGAAGGCTGCTCTCCATAGCTACCACTAAGATAGCTTTCAATAAAGATTGTCTTTAACCTATAACCAATAAGGGGGTTGTTTGGACTGATACAAGGTGCCCACTAGAACTAATGGACAGCATATATCAGGCCAACTTCTCACACCGAAACAACAATAAACTAGGAGGAGGCATCGCTATCATCCACAGGAACACCATCAGAATCTCAACCAACACAGAAGACACCCTCAGCATGGCCGAACACCTACACTTCCAGATCCACGTCGATCACAACACCACACTCAGAGGAACCCTCGTCTACAGACCACCGGGACCCCGACCACAGTTCAGCGAAGCCATCGCCGACCTCATCAGCACGCATGCCCTTGCCTCCCCAGGCTACATCCTTCTCGGAGACCTGAATTTCCACCTCGAGAACGCCAACGACAGCAACTCCACAACACTGATCGACAACCTCGCCAACCTCGGATTCAAACATCTCGTCACAACACTCACCCACTCTGCCGGACACACGCTCGACCCAATCTTCTCCGCCATTGACCACGTCACCTTCAGCCACACCACCGAACTCCACTGGACCGACCACCACTGCATCCACTTCTCCTTCAAGAAACACACCGCACACAACCAACCGCAACGGATTCCACACCGCAACTGGAAAAAAGTAACCGAAGACCAACTCATCACCACACTCGCTCGAGACCCTCCACCCGAGCCCACCAAGACCGACGCAGCAGCCCACAACTTCAGACAATGGATCGACGACTGCGCCAACACCCTTTCCCTGATCAGGAAGCCCTCCAATAGGCACACCGACACAAGAGCCATCTGGTTCAACGCCGACCTTCAGAACTCCAAGCGCACCTGCAGAAAACTCGAGAAGCAATGGCGCAATGAACAGACACCAGACAACCACTCAGCTCTCACGAACGCCAGACGCAAATACCACCAACTCATCCAATCCGCCAAAAGAACCTCCTTCAAGGAACGCATCAACAACAACGCACACAGCAGCAAAGAGCTCTTCAACATCGTGAAAGAACTCGCCACCCCCTGCTCCAGCTCCAATTATGTACCGCCGTCACAAGAACTCTGCGACTCACTGGCTACCTTCTTCCACCGCAAGATCGTAGACATCCACAACAGCTTCGACACCCAGACGCCAACGACAGGCGTGAATCCCCCGAACCAACACCGACCAAACACATCGACCTTCGTCTCTCCTGGAACAACATCACCAACGACGAGACCATCAAAATCATGAACACCATCCACTGCCCCCACCACATCTTCAACAAGGCAAGCTCCATCATCGCACACCAACTCCGAAAAATAATCAACAGCTCCTTTGACACCACCACCTTCCCTGAGGTCTGGAAACACGCCGAGATCAACGCCCTCCTCAAGAAACCCAAGGTGGACCCAAAGGACCCTGAAGAACTTCCGACCCATCTCCCTGCTCCTGTTCCTGGCGAAAGTCATTGAGAAAACCGCCAACAGACAACTGACCCACTTCCTGGAGGAGAAGAACGTCCTGGACTCCTCCCAATCATCGCCGCCACTGACTACATCAGGACCATACTGGACAATGGCAAAACCGCGGCCCTCATCCTCCTGGACCTCTCGGCCGCCTTCGACACTGTCTGCCACCACACCCTGCACACACGCCTCCATGACGCAGAGATCCGAGGAAAAACCCTGGACTGGATCACCTCCTTCATCACCGGCAGAACCCAGAGAGTCAGCCTCCCCCGTACCAATCCGAAGCCACCACGATCACCTGCGGCGTACCCCATGGATCATCCCTCAGCCTGACACTCTTCAACATCTACATGGCACCGCTTTCCAACATCGTCAGATCACACCACCTCAACATCATCTCGTACGCCGACAACACCCATCTGATCCTCTCCCTCACCAAGGACCCGAACACCACCAAATCCAACCTCCATGAGGGAATGAAGGCCGTCGCAGATTGGATGAAGACCAGCCGCCTGAAACTGAACTCAGACAAGACGGAGGTCTTCATCCTCGGCTCCACCCCCTCCGTATGGGACGACTCCAGGTGGCCGACCATGCTGGGAGCTGCCCCGGCACCCACAAACCACGCACGCAAACTGGGGTTCATCCTGGACTCAACGCTCGCTATGATCCAGCAAGTCAACTCTGTTTCCTCCTCATGCTTCAACACCCTCCGCATGCTCCGCAAGATCTACAGATGGATCCCAACCGAAAGAAGGAGAACGGTCACCCAAGCACTCGTCAGCAGCAGGCTGGACTACGGCAACGCCCTCTACGCAGGAACCACGGCTTCACTCCAGCAGAGACTCCAACACATACAAAACGCCTCTGCACGCCTCATCCTCGGACTCCTTCGCCACAGCCACATCACCACCCACCTTAGAGATCCGCACTGGCTCCCGGTCAACATGAGGATCACCTTCAAACTCCTAACCCACGCTCACAAAGCTCTCCACAATGCCGGGCCAGCATACCTCAGCGAACGACTGTCCTTCTACACCCCAAACCGCCAGCTTCGCTCCACCGACCTCGCCCTCGTCACTGTCTCACGCATCTACCGAACAACCACAGGCGGAAGATCATTCTCCCACCTCACCGCAAAGACTTGGAACACCCTCCCGTCCACCTGCGTCAGACCCAGGACCTGCTGACCTTCAGGAGACTTCTCAAGACCTGGCTGTTTGACCGGTAGCTGCCACCCCCACCACCCCTCAGCACCTTGAGACCCTCACGGGTGAGTAGTGCGCTATACAAATGCTTGATTGATTGATTGATGAAGGTGGTAGCAGCATTGGTGAGGTTTATGCCTTGTAAAGGTGTCCAGGTTTTTATGTTCCTTGATGACTGGCTTGTTTTTTTTCTTCTTTCTCCAAAACACAGAATCAGGTCAAAGAGGTATGCAAACTGGTCCAAAGCCATGGATTTCTAATCAACCAAGAAAAGTCTGATTTGAATCCTACGCAGGAACTGTTGTTCATTGGAGCTGTCTTCAAACCAGAACTGGGCAAAGTTTTCCTTCCTCGAGAAAGGAGACTAACTTTGATGAAGGAAGTGGCGAGTCTTTTAACATCTCAGGCAGCGGCAGCTCCTGCCAGAGTTTGGTTATGGATTCAGC
The DNA here is from genome assembly GCF_964204655.1 of Triturus cristatus. Lineage (NCBI taxonomy): Eukaryota > Metazoa > Chordata > Amphibia > Caudata > Salamandridae > Triturus > Triturus cristatus. Next base: position 74,434,999 of record NC_140582.1, on the reverse strand, counting down.
ATCTGATGTCCTCTAATGTGATGATTGTTCCATGGATCAGATTGCATTTGAATCCCTTGGTCACTGGAGCCCAGTATCAGCGAAGTACGAGCAGGAGGCTCCAGTGACTCCCACAGTGTTTCAGGAGTTACTGTGGTGCTTGAAGGAAGAGAATCAGTTACAAGGTGTCCTTTTCAGGAGTCTGTCCACTAAAGCAATGATGACGGATACCAATCTCATTGGATGGGGTGCATTGCTAGATCAATCTGGAGTTCAGGGTCATTATTCAACTCTAGAGGCAAATGCATCATGCAGTTGGAGGGAGCTAAAAACTGTTCAATTACTGAGATTTTTACTATTGCATGCTGGATTTGCATGTCTCTACACCTTCACTGACAATTACATCAAGGATGATTTATGTTCCCAAAGGTATTTACCTTCTCTTTTTGTTCTTCATTAATTATATTCATTTAATCACAAATTACAATCATGTTCATCGGAAAAATATGTTAGTGTATGATTTGTGGTACCCCATAAGCACTGTAAGCACAATAAGTTATACAATAAAATATACCTTCAAATAATGTAAACAGGATAGGGAAATGGAGGAAGGGATGGAAGAGGAGGGGAGGATTATGTACTATTTTGTATTTCAAACTAACATTTTTGTACTTCACAAAGAACTTGGAAATATCAAAATATGAGAAAATGGTGTACCGTAATGATTATGAATATAAAAGGACCCCGAATAACCTAAGATATATGATTACTGTTGGAAATGCCCCTTTCTGCAGGGTCACCACAAAGCTTTTTGCCTTCCTCCTCCCCTTTGTGCTCAATTCGTTTTTGTTGGCTTTAGAACTCTGGGAACTTTACCACTGCTAACCAGCGGTGCTGACATCGGAGCCACTCCCTCATCGACAGACAACGCCCGCAACCTCGGCATCATCCTAGACAGCAAACTCATCATGAAACAACAGATCATCGAAGTCTCCTCCGGCTGCTTCCACACTCTTCGCATACTCTGAAGAATATTCAAAAGGTTTCCTATTAGCACGAGGAAAACCGTGACTCAAGCCTTAGTCACCAGCCAGGTGGACTACAGCAATGCACTGTACCCTGGAACCACCACCGAACACATGAGGAGACTGCAGACGATACATAACTCCGCGGCCAGACTCATCTTCAAACTGCCCAAACGGACCCACATCACCCCTCACCTTAAGAGCCTCCACTGGTTCCACCTCCGGAATATATGCCATTTCAAGAAATGTACACATGCCTACAAAGCCCTCAAAGACCTATGTCCGGAATACATCAACCACCGCCTGAACTTCCGCCAACCACCCAGAGACCTTGGCTCTGCCTCCCTCGCCCAGACACTGCACTTCCACCAAAACCACACCGGAGGCTGTTCCTTTTCCTACCTCTCCTCCAAGTCTGGAACAGCCTTCCCCTCCATCTCCGGACATCACCTTCGCTGGCAGAATTCAGGAATAGACTCAAGACCTGGCTTTTCGACTGAGCCCAGCAACCTAGCGCCTGGATACCCTCACGGTTAATTAGCAGTGCTATTCAAATACCGTTTGATTTGATTGACCTGCTGCCCTCGTTGCCTGAGAGTGAGAAGGACTGGACCTGCCTCTCTCCAACCAAGAATCAAAGTGACTCCAAGGGCTGGCTGGCTTGCCTCCTGTTTTGAAGTCTCAGGGACATCAAAGACATCCAGCTCACCCTGCAAAAGCACCTGGACTCTGCCGTTCGAGTGCCCTGCCAAATGGTGCCAAACCAGTTCTGGACCCTTGGAAGTAGGTATAAAGTTGTGCACCAGCAGAAATCCACACAGCGACATTGTTGCATGGTTCGGACCGGTGCATCTCCATCGACAACGACGTATCACCATAGCCGCAAGGATCGACAGCAACGCATGGCCACTGCGGTGAGGTAAGACTGTAACGCATCACCAGCTGTGCAGCGCATCGATACAAGTTCTAACGCATCTCAACTTTGCGCGGCTCGGAGCCCTCCGCATCGCCTTCATCCTAAGGAACGGCAACGACTCATTGCCTCCTCTGCTCCTCGCATCTTGCCTTTGACGCAAACAAGGTACTTTGCTGTGGGCCAAGGCTGGTCCCTGTATTCGACCTGCTCTCCATCGCTGTTGGTCTGAACTTTTGAATTTGACCGGGTTTAGCACCGATCAGAGAGCTCCGGTGGGCTCTTTATGCTTTTAAGCAGTGTATTTCAGTTTATTCTTTAACTCCGGTTATATTTATTGGAGTTTTGTCATTTTGGTCTTGTTTTGTTCTTTAAATTACGATTTATTGTTCTAACCAGTGAAGCAGGGTCTACGTTTACCATTCTGTCCACATCTGAAGCATGAGAGTCTCAATTGTCCCTGCCAACCCATAGACAGGGTTGTGCTAAAATTGTCCACACTATCTGAGCATCTACAGAGGCAGTAGGCCTCCCACCCTCCTGTAACCTCAGATGTATCTCTCCTATGAAGGCCAATAACCTCAGGTCAATATCTTTCTGATGAACAAGTCTTCGAGCTCCCTGTCCTCTGCGGGTACATCTTTCTGAACATCAACAAGATGTAGCAATAACAGGATGCATCTGTCATCTAGAAGAGCAAAATGGGCTAAAAGTAGGAGTGGTTGCCAATTGGGACTTTCTGCAGCTTTGGAAACTAAAATAGCGAGAGGGCTTAAAATAAACAATAGTCTTATAAGGAGGTTCCACCTTAAAACTTCGAGAGGTGACACAAAGTGTTTTTTGATAAAAAGTTCAAACGTTTGTTATGTTCAGCGGTCAAGCACCTGCCAAAATTAGATCTTGTGGTCAACAGTTCCTCCTTAAAAGTGTATAAAAGGGCCACTTACCGGCAATTTGTTGAACACTTCACACAGTGGTTTTCACGGTGAAATGCTCTGGTTAACCGCTTTGTTTAGCATTTTGATTGAGGTCATAATGCTTCATTATACTTTGATGCTCATTTTCTCTCTCTCTCTCTTTTTCTTTGGATTGCCATGATTTTACACTTACTAGATTGCATGTTTCTGTTCCTGATCTGTGATGTGTCTGTGACTCTTGCTACTTGCTAGATTGCATGGTGTTATTTTTGATTAATGATGTGTCTTTGACCTTTATTGTCTAAATTGTTTGAATAAATAAAGCCACTCTTGACTCAGTTCCTGCATTTCACATGTGTCTTGTTATTTTAGAGAGCACATTTCTGCTCTAAATTATGTGGTAAACAACACCCTCTAACACCGGGAGTGGTAACTTTTTGTGTGCTGTTTTCACTATTTTCCTGTTTGAAGTGTTGCATAAATACTACATTGCCTTTTAAGTTAAGCCTGACTGCTTTATGCCAAGTTGCCAGGGAAGAGCACAGGTGAATTTAGGGTGTATTTGTGACTTACCCTGACTAGGATTGTGGTTCCTGCTTGAACAGGGTACATACCTCTGCCAACCAAAAACCCAATTTCTAACAAATACAGAGTAACATGCACTGTCCCAACCATTTTTAGGGGTTGTCAGGACATTACATCACTTCCACTGTGGTGCAGAAAGTCTTACCAGCTTCTAGATGGATTCTCTGGGATTTGACCATACAAAGTTAAGTAATCAAGGAAAGGTGCCCAAACCTGTAAGTAGACCTCTGTCTTTTCTTGTCCGCTATAAATAATTCTCTCATAAGAGACGATCTTGTACATTTAAGTCAACCATTCAGTATGTGTGGGTAACTGTGAGGAACGCCAGTGTCCAAGGATAGCTAGTTTGGCCTGCTGATTTTTTTCTTTATATCCTAGGTGTAAGAGCAGTGTCTCTAAATCCCTCACTAAGCAACAAGTGAGACTTGGGAGGCTGATTCCGAATGTAACACTCCCCTTCCTGGGGCAGCACTAAACAGGCAGATCAAGAAGGACCCATCCTCCTTCAATTTTCTGTGCATCAACTTAAACTAGGATACTCCTCACTTGGCTCTCATAGGCACATCACTGTGACGCGTACGCACAAAGGAAGTACACTAAAGCACATTCCGGCGTGCTCTGCTGGGGAAATACTTTCCTACACACGTCATGTTGAAAGGTTTTAGGTTGCGGTTGTGTGATTGTTTTTCCCAAAAAGAGTGGTAATCTCAGAATGTTTCTTCGTGACATAAAAATAGTAAATAAACACATCAGACAAATGGAACTCAAGCACAGTAAGGACACTGTACATTGGCAAATAATAAAAAAAATTATACTATTGGTAAGTAAAATAATGATTATGTATCAAATCTTGGTTGGTTTCTGCAAAAACCCTGGACAGGAGGTGGTGTTCATAGTTTGTTAGGTTGGTGATGTCTGTGGTATCGTGAATAATTATCAAGTGTCGTGAAAGAGGAATGGGTGGATTTAAGGGCCTGTTAAGAGTGGCCTCTATTTCGTCAACAATACAAATAGTGCAGTAAATCCATTCTCCGAGGACCAATACGAATCATGAATTGATTTAAAGACACTGAATTTCATCCAGGATTCCCTTAACCCTTCAACCCGTAGATCAAGGTTCCTGAGGATCCCTTTTCAATCCTCTTCAGTGTGAACTTTTTGTCGCTATTCTTGCCACCTATCATGTAGCCTGGCTATTTGCTGCTCGGAGTGATGATGCTGTAGTAATTTATTATATATGCCTGACATTGCTCCCTTTTGCTGTCCCCAATGTTGACGGTTTGACACTATTGGCGATGGTTGTGATTCTCATGGTGGCGCACCTAGCATTCAGTGCAGGCAGTGGCAGAGATGGATATATTTCCCGTGCTGATGGGTGGATGGATGATATTGCTTTTTAAATATTTCAAATGTCTTAAGATTCCCCTGTGTAAGTAGCTGGTCAATAGTCAGGATACCCGCCTATTGCCACAGCTCCCAGTGTACTGTTGGTCCTCCAGTACTAATATGGGTAATATGCTATGGGGGAGACCCTTCATGTATGTGGGTGTCAATTTTAAACTATCTGTAAACTTGGGTCCAAATCTTCACCATTGCTTGAATGACAGGATTTCGGGTCAAAGTGTCCAGAGCTAAATGTTTATAAGTTGCAGACCAGGTATATTTACAGCAATATGCCATTCAATGATACTCCATAATGGAGGGACCTCTAAAGGTAGTCTAGAATAGGAAAGTTGCACGAGATGTAAGGCTGTGTGGTATTGCTCCACAGACGGGAGACTAGACTACCACTCTTCCTATGCACTATACATTTTTAGCTCACCAGTTTCTCCTTCATGTTATCCCAAATGAAAGATTTAATAAATTGATCAGTCTTTCTCAACAATAAAATTGGTGTTGGGAAAGGAAGCATATGCAAGACATGTGAATTCTGGGGAGAACCAGTATTTTAACCATTTGAATTCTGCCCCTGAGATAATTTGGCATATTCTGCATTAGTGCAAGCCATCAATAGCCCAATGTTATCAAGAACCATACGATCGTGTCCTCTGTTAGTAAGAATATCATGTATTTTTCATCCATGGGGGGGTCCACTTGAATTGATACCCTGAAATAGCTGCTTTGATAGTGATTCTTCACGCTGGTAATGCTTCACTTTTCCCCCACTCAATTTGTATCCTGAAATTACTGCAAAGTTGGCATTAATGGTCATGAGGGCAGGGAGGAAGTTCTTGAGATCAGTAAGCGTCAGAAGGATGTCATCATCATACAGATGAATGGAGGAATATCTACCTGTTATGGCAATCCCCAGTACCTTTTCTGATTGGCGTATGGCTGCTCTCAATGGCTAAAGCACTTAGAAGAACTCCAAGGGTCATAATTGACACCCCAGGTACGTCTCTCTGCGCAACAGAAAGACATCCAATAGGAAATCTCCACAGTTGACTTGAGCAGTAAGGGTAATGATATAATCATTTTGCTTCGGAAATTAAATATTCTCCAAGCCTGAATTTATGTAATGTATGGAAGAGGTAAGTTTATTCAATCCGATCAAACAGTTTCTCTGTGTCAAGAGGCACAGCCAAGGCGTCTTCTGCTGTGTCTCTGGTTATCCACAATGGGTGAGATTGAGTACCAAGCAGGTCAACTGACTGGAAACAGAGCCCACCAGAGTATGATGAATAAGAGTGGGAATGACCGGTTTAAGGTGGGTAGCTAGTATGCCAGCCAATAGTTTAATGTCTCCATTAAGAAGAGTAATTGGGCGGTAACTGTTACATAACAAGGGATCCTTACCTTCCTTCGGAAGAACTGTTGTCAAAACCTTATTGGAAAGCGCTTCCAGACTTCCTGCCTGTTCCACTTCCTTATAGGCTCCATGGTTGGTTGTACAGTTTATAACTACTTTCCAAATGGTAATTAGGTCATGGACTTACTCTGTAGATGTGAGTTTGTGTTTTATCATGCCCAGGTGCGATGAAGTAGTTGTAGTTTCTCCCAGCGCTAGAACACCTTTTATGGTATTTGTGGGCTTATAAACTCTTAACAAGTAGAGAATCAATTATTTCAGCTTTAGTGAGTTTGTGGAAGTCTGCTGGGAATCTGTATTTCCCTGTAACTTTATTATAGGGTAACTTGCCTACTGCTTGTGCTATGTCCTCTTTTATCTCTCCCTCAAGCAGTGATCTGCCTTCCTTATTAGGGCATGTCAATTGTATGCCATCAAAGAATCTGCCCATTTTACCAGGACCCTCCTCAATCTCATGGGTGTACAAGTCTTTGTAGTTAGTGGCAAATGTGGATGCTATCTCCTGTGGCACCCTGACTATATGTCCCTCTTTGGTATGTATGGCCGGGATGGCCATTATTTTTTTTAAAGTATTTTTATTGCCATTTTCATAGTACTGCTCGTTTACATTACAGATTAACTTATCAGTATGTCCATTGCATCATTCCCCCCATAGAGAGTGGCGCATCGAGATATCAACCGTGGCATTCCAGCGCACATGCAAATATACCGTCATTACATTCCCACTGTTTCCTGTGATGGTTTCCTCGACTAGTAGAATGCAGTCAACCTCAGTGTGCAGCATTCAGTCATGTTGTATACAAATACACTAGAAACAACATTTTAACCCACAGTTTAAACAGTGGGTTCCGAGTGGGCTATTATTTAGCATTATTTTCGGGGTTCAGTCAGGGGACAGGGAAGGGGGGGTCCTCCTCTTCCAAAGCTGTAGTTGCATAAAGTAGGGCTCATGTACGCTGATCTTATTCAGTGACAGCACATGCGAGGTGCAGTCCTCCATATGTAGAAGCAACCAACCACAGCGACATCTCCATCTAGAGGCTTCAACCATACTTACACACTTGTCCTCAGTCAGCCATTCAGTTCTTACTCCCGGATCCTGAGCTCTCCGAGGGTGAGTGACTGCGGCTCCCAGGGTTCTCCAAAGCATCCAGCACCTTTGCCCATAATGACCTTATTGCTATTCTCCATACACTCCATGCGTCCTCCCTATAGAGTGCCTGGTCTTTTGCCCGAGCCCACTCCCTAAGAGTGGCCTCCCACCGGCTACTGCTGGGCCACCTGCCGTCTCCCAAGTCATGGAGATCAGTCTCTTGGACAATATTAAGGCCAGATCATAGAATATGTTCCCCACTTTTTTGGGTTTCAGGCATGGAAAGGAGCCCAAAAGGCAGACCTCCACCATACATGGCACAGCCGGGTCGAACTCAGCCTTTGCACCACTGAAGTCCAAAACACCCTCACAGGAGCACAGAACCAGGGCATAAGACAAAAAAATCTGCCTCTACCAACGCGCAACGAGAACAGCATTTAGCCCCCCTCCCCCCCAATATATCAAAGTCTGCCTCTTCCGGGTAAGATAAGTCTGGTGAAGGTAACTGATTGGATGACCTTAAAATGGGTATTCCAGGAAGCTTTCTGTGAGTAAGCCAACATCTTTTTCTAGACCCTATCCGAAACCTCCCTGCCCAGTATGCCACTCCATTTTTGCCAAAGGGCAATCACATGCTTCCGCATCATACCGTTAAGGGCACTATACAGCCAGCTTTACAAATACACATGTTATGTTATGTTATTTAACAAGGTGTCTGCTCTTTCCCAGGACAGCATTAAATGTAAGATGTTATGTGTCTGGGATTCGTCCTCCTCCGCATTCCAGAGGGTTGCAAAGGTCCGGACCAACTCCTCATATGTAAGGAACTGGCCAGGGGGAAACCATGTATCTCAAAAAGAAACTTCAAGGGTATCACCATGGAAGCCTCATAGCAGTCACCAACTGTCCCCAGCCCTACTAACATACAAACCACAAGGCATGCCTTTGAGAAGAACATGAGAGGGTCCCAGTGTGGCAGCCCCACCAGCCAAAGGGCAGGATGTATAATGGGCACCCCAGCATCTGCCATACACTGCCAGGCACTGGAGTGCTGCCACCAAGAGCACACCATCCCTGCCCCTATCCAGCATGGGCCGCAAAAATCGAGCTAGGCTACCTTGTTGGGTTCTGACCCCATGGGCCCACCTCAGGCAAGTTCACACCATTGGGCCACAGTGTGACCCACTGCCAGATAGTATAACTCAAAGTCTGGCACCCCAAGACCTCCCTACAAGATTGGCTGCCAAAGTGTGTCAAAGTATACCCTGTGTTGCCCCGTCCCATATTAGCTCTCTCAACAAGTCTAATTGATGAAACCATGTTACAGGTACCCAGGCGGGGACATTGGTAAAGTAATAAAGCAACAGGGGTAGCATGATCATCTCAGCTACGCAATCCGTGCTATAATGGGGAGGTGTAGTGGTCTCCAGAAGGTCATGCATACCTGTAAGTAACGTACCACCACTCCCAAGTCGACCTCCTGTAGTTCTTGTAGAGTATGATAAATCTGAATCCCCTGTGCCTGAATATTGAGGGGGCCCAGCTGATTTCCGGCATCAGAGTCCATTGTCTATTCGAGCCGCCTAGCATGGGCAAAACACATTTGTCTGCTAAGTTCACCGTAAGCCCTGATACCTACACAAACTTGCTTAATAGTTGCACCATGAACAGACCATCTGTGTCCATGTCAGACACATACAGCAACAGGTCATTGGCATAAAGGAGAATAAAATGCTCATTATCAGCCACTCGAATACCCTTCCCTCGATCCCACAGCCTACACAGCTCCACCAATAGTTTGATAGCAAGATCGAACCAGCACAGAGACAATGGGCACCCCTGTCTGGTACCCTGATACCTATCATAGGAGCCAGACACAGTCTGGCCTGTTCAGACTTTATCAGTGGGTTTAGTACACAACAGGTGAACCCATGCCACCCACACGACCCCCAGCCTCATCCGGGACATAACTGCCTCCAGGTAGGTCCAACTGACTGTATCAAACACCTTTTCCAGGTCCATAGCTATCAGACCTGCCCTATATTCTCCCACTCGTCGGAGAGCAAATAGCACCGAGTACAGTCGGCACAGGTTGAGGGAGGTATTACACTGTGGAATAAACCCACACTGGTCAGGGTGGACCAACGTTTGCATTTGCAGGAGTATGCCCAGGGCCAGTATCTTGCTTAAGATCTTAAAATCCATGTTCAACATGGACAAATAGATCAGGGTGGGTGCCCCCCTGCATGGTCGCCTTTGAGAGTGGATTAGCCAGTGCATCTCCGGTGGTATGTAGAAGTTCCAGTTTTTCCAGCACTTTGTTATACATATCAGCTAATCATTGGGCTAGCAATCCAGCAAACGTGGAATACAATTCAGCTGGTACGCCATCAGGTCCTGGTTTCTTTCCCCACACTATGGGGCATATTAGGATGGCGGGCGGACGAAACCCTAGCGGTGCTGGGACCGGCCGCCAGTGGTGCGGCAGTCTCGCACCGGCAATTAGGATTCCACCGCCACGGTGACGGTGGCATCCCCCATCCACAATATTGTGAGCAACGCCCACCACAATGCTGTGGATGCACCTTGTGCATTTGCATGCACAACTTGGCAGGCACCGCACGGTGCCTGCCACGTTGTGCCTACAAATGCAGGGGGGTACCATAGGTACCCTCCATGTGCACCCCCCAACACCCTGGGGGCCCATAAGGGGGCCCCCCCGGTCAGGAACCGCATGCCTTTCCATGGCGGCAACGCTGCCATGGAACGGCACTTTCCGGCCTGCATTGTAATATGGACGACGGTGTCTGGCAGACACTGCCACCATATAAATCCCCTTTTCCACCCGGTCAACCCGTCGACCAGCAGAAAACCGGCGGACAGTCTATCCGTCATAGTAATATGGCGGGGGAAAATGGGATGCGGGCGGTGGGAAATGTTGGGCGGATCGCCACCGCAATGCGGGAAGTGGCGATCCGCCCGTCATACTAATAGACCCCTAAGTCTCTAATGGCACGTTTCATTTCCTGAGATGTGATGGGGCCCCCTAGTTCCTCAAGGTCCTGCAAGGTCAATGGAGACAGGAAGTCGTCCATAAGCCCTCTGACTCCCTTAGTCCGTCTCCCATAGTGTCCAGTATACCATTCCAGAAAGGTATCATTGATATCCACTTCGGAGTACACCTGCCTCCCATCGGTGGGGTCAGACTTGAATCAGTCCCCCCATACCTCAGGTCATACCAGCCAGGCCAGTAGTCTGCCCGCTTACCTTCACTATCATGTGCCCGAGCAACATAGTTTTATAGTTATGACAGCGAAGCCTCTCTAAGATGACATTATAGCATTCTGTGGCTTCTGCCAGCCGCACTCCCGAGGCAGGGACAGCATCTGCGCAGTTGTCCAGGCCATGTATGCTTCTGTCTAACAATACCCATACCTGATCAAGATCCCTCCAGACCTCCTCCGACTGGGGGTGAGTGTCTGAAAAGTTTCAGTGCTCTGTCTATTATCTCCTTGTGTTTGCTCTCTTCCAGGGCTGCAGCTCTCACACTATCTTTGGAGAAGGTGCGAACATGATCACCTCCTTTTCCTCACACCAGGGCAGCGCCTGGATGTGATGGAACCTCACAAGAGGAGAAAACAGATACAAAGTAAACAAGCTGTCCCCAGGATGAGATAGATGACTGGTATCCATCACCCCCATCTTCTCCCTTTTTTCTACATGCAGGTTTTGATATTCTGTTTTCCGCATATTGAGATTGGTTTGGGGGCGGCGTCTTTATGTAATTTCAACTATCCGAATGTTCCACACCGGTGAGTGGTCTGATTTGGAGGATACATAATGATTGAATGGGGTTTTTAATCCCCTTTATTTATGGATGTGATGCAATGTACGTGAAGAGTGTAATTTTAGGTACCCCAGTCATAGATAGAGTGTGGTGCGGTCTGTTTTTCTTATTAAACCTTTGAAAATTTGTTTTAACAATAATGTGTATATATACGTGTTAATAATTGTATTTTAATGTCTTAATGTCTTATAATGATGTAATTTATGTGTTCTTATGGCTTTGTGCATTTATACATTTGTATGTTTTCCACACATGATCTTTTAGATAGTGATAGTCCAAGGAGGGGAATATTCAGTGTGTGTTATATTTGATGAACATATGTGCACGTTAGAAAAGAAATTGGTTTCTGCAATGTGGTAGGTTTATTAATTCTTACAAATTAACCCAGATTAATGACAGATGTGATTGTATTCTCTGTTTTCTCTCCTCTATATTATTGTATTTATGTTGATATATATGTATATGCATGTTTTATGCCTTGTTTTTATTGATGACATTTTTAATTTATGAAGCGATTGTAACAAATTCTGAGATATTGAAGAAAAAAAGCTTTTATTTAATTTGGAGACAAAGATTCGAGTCACTGTGCAGCATTTCACTCATTCAAGAATGGGTTATGAATGTGTTGTGATCGGATGTTTTGTATATCCACTTGATTGAACGTTAGTGGTTCCCAAAGGGAGTTATTTACGACTGAATGGTATCCATGGAAACCAGTTACCTCTCCCCCTCCTTGGGCCGGCTCACACTGCCTGGGAAACACAGTGGATAAGCCTCTTTGACTATAGAACCAAGAGCAAGCTAAAGCGCCTCGAGCATTTTTCTGAAAAAGGAGTTTCCAAAAGTGTGACTACATTTTAGTGTGGTAACAATGCTGGGACCGACTAAATTGAATTACCCTTACCTCTGATGCATGGCACTTGGTCGGGCTGGGTATACCGAAGCGACGAGGAGTCAGTTCATTTCGGGCATTATCTTGAGACAGTCATAAAAGCTTATTTTTAAGGCAGAAGGGCAGACAGCAATTCACTGCCTGGCCCTTCAAAAAATGTACAAAAAAAAGAGGACTGAGCGTGTGTGGATAAGGATAGGTTCAACCAAGCCAGTGAGGCCTGGGAAGCAATGTGGAGTGGGTGATGGGGTTCGAAGAAATGGGGCGTGGGTAAGAGGGGAACAACATAACACAAGGTGGGGGCGAAACACACCAGGAAGAAAGCCACAGATAACTCAGGAGAGAAATACACACAACAGCATATAGTGCTCGAAGTAGACAGCAAGCTGAGTGTGTGGGAAGAGAATCACACAAAAGGGGTCGGCTGGGAAACACACGCACTCCCATGAAGTGCTTAAGCAAGGAGAAAAAAGTAGTTCCCTAAAAGTGAGCAGTAGAAGCACAGAAGTCGGCCAATCACAAAAATGGTAATTTGGAGACTGTCTCGGGTAATTCACTATCCCAGGACAGTCCCGGCAGTTGCACTTCCAGCCCAGCCAAGTGTGACACATGTCACGTTAGTAACGCATATTAAGCCACTGTACTGCATTACCGCAAAAAAAAGGATTGTCACGGTGAAAATCCTTTTACTTGCGGTAATGCGCTACATTGACTTAAAATACTTTACTAACACGATTTGGTGGGAACTTGTTGACATATAGACCTACTCATTAAAGAGAGAATTGCAGGGAATTGTGATGGGAATTTCAAACTTTAATTCAAAGTAGCCGAGTTGGAAAACTTCTCCAATGCAGCTGAATGACAGGCACTAGTTTTTGGAATAAATTGCCCTCATCCCAGGAATACCCAATTACTTATTAGAGAAAAAATGTACAAAGCACCACAAATAAAAATTTGCACTTTGGGATGCTGTTGCCTCTAGATTTCTCTCCCCGTCTCTGTTTATTGTCGCTGTGTAAAGAATTCACGGTTTAACCCTTCGTTGTTATGCACTCCAGGATTGTTTAAGCCAAGCCCGGGAGGCTCCAGGTTACATATTCCACTATTGGTGTTGCACTGATTTAAGTGTGATCGTAGAAGAGGCAATCTGAAGTACACTTTGGATGTTTTATATGTGGTATCTCAAGTATGGTCCATATCAAATTGACCATAGTCTCCTGCGCTGGAGTATGTTTGAAGGTGCCTGTTACATTTTTATGCTTGGCACATCTCTCAGAACCACTTCAGCAAAGTTATTACTCTAAATCCAGCGTATGTGCTATTACTTTTATAAAGGCAGTACGCGCCTTGCTTTCCTGCACACTGTCATGCCACTTTTACTTTTATAAAGGTGGATCTTACTGGTTCAACATCAGAAAGCGCATTGTCCCTGAAGCGGGCGCAGCGCTCAGCTCTAAAGTAAAAAGAAAAACTGAAACAGAAAGCGTGGTGTCCCTGAAGTGGGTGCTGAGCTCAGCTTTAACGTTAAAAAAGGAAAACAGAAAGCGCAGGGTCCCTGAAGCGGGCCCCACATTTACCTTTAAAGTAAAAAAAAGAAGCTGAAATTGAAAGCGTGGTGTCCCTGAAGCGGGTGCTGTGCTCACCTTTTAAGTAAAAGAAAAAAACTGAAACAGAAAGTGCGGTGCCCTGAATCGAGCGCTGCACTCAGCTTTAAAGTTATAAAAGACATCAATGGCACAGCTGAAGCAGTGAAAGGAGAGGGGCTTATTTGTAGTCTAGCGTTTGGAGTATGTGGCGGGTGGGGGGAGGGCTTATAATGTAAAGCAGAAGGGGAAGCCAAACTAAGGAAGCAGAGAGTGGCAGAAACCACATTTTATAAAAAGAGTTCTTGCAAACAACACATTAAGAATTGTAGCTTATGGAAACTGTAATTGGCCGGTGCTCCTCACCCTTAAACGGAAATGAGGTATCCGCTGCAGGAACTAATTAGAAGGCAGGAAAGAAGACTGAGCCGATGGTAAGCAGCAAGTGAGAGTAGCGTAGTAGTATTGATTACAGCAGGTCTTGAAGACAGCGCATGCGTGCTGCCAAGGCTCAACCTAAAAAAACATTGGAGGTACACAATCCCGCTGTGATCTCTGACTGTCATCGATCTTCTTTCCGGTGGAATGACTAATGTGCTTCTGGCGCGTGCAGCAGAGCCTCTATATGTTCTTAATGTTACATACAAGACAAGCCTCATCATATATTAACATTACCAACGTTTGCGTGTATTTTAGATGCTGAAATGTGTAGTGCAAGTGCAGGGCCTAGAAAGAAAGCTAACTTGTATTTTTTTGTCATGTGTTTCTTAACTTATGTTAACAAAAATAAGAAGGGACATTTTTTTGTCTGGTGCACATATTGTCTGTAAAATGCAGCAACTGAAAAGGTAGTTGCAATGGAGGAATACCTTTTGTGTTCCATCCCTTAGGATGAATGAAGGAAAGGAGCAGTTAGTTTGAGCGTATACTTTTTGAACAATAGGCATTGTTTATTTATCCTGTATAATGATACAGCAGCCGAGCATGAGTCGACCCATCCTTGCTCCATTGAACCAGGTGTTTTAGAAAAGTATAGAATGTATTGCTACAGGGGCAATGTTAAGCACATAAACTGTGTGCTAGAGTGGATGATGAAATGAAGTTGTGACTTCAAGCATGAAGGGGTAACAGCCAGAGCTGCCAACTTTGGAACTAGGGACGCAGGGTTAAGTCCCAGCCTCGGCCAACATCCTGCGTTTCTGGAAAAATCCCTTAATCTCCCCATTCCTAAAAAAAAATTTAATGTAATATGGTGCTCATATAAAGCACTATAATTCCATTGGGCCAAGAACACACAACAAAAAAACAGCAAAAAAAAAAAAAAGGTACGCTTGGTGGCATTAAATGACTTGGCATGTGATGTAGAACTTACGAAACCAAGCTGTAGGTGGTGACTGACTATAACTTGAATAAAACTAATAGGATATTGATATGTGCTGAAATATTATTGGGTGTTGTTGGACCTAAGATCTGGGGGTAGCTTGGCTTAAGGGGGAAGGCCTATACTTGTTCACATGTTGTGCTTGCACCACACTCGTCTCGCACTCCAGCGCACCACCACCAAAAAAAAAATGACGCTACACCAAGAAGTTGGAAAAGGTGGGAAAACTTTATCTTCCCTTATTTCTTGTTTCTTCTTTTCTTTTCTCTTCAGAACAAATCAATTATTACACCACCCACAGCAGTGGCTTAGCACTTTGAATAGAGACAGTCGCTTTAGTGCCGTACATAACAATGACCTGGCATGTTGAATTGAGTGAAGAACTACACAGTCGCATATGATACTGACATTACCTGGTAAAGGGTCAATAAATAATAGGCCGTACTTAGCCTGGGCACTACTTTAAATAGGGTCAATAAATAATATGCATCACATAGCATGAACATTGCACTGTCAAGATTGTCATTAATTACAAGGCCGCACTTAGCATGGCCACTACTTTAAATAGGGTCAATAAATAATATGCATTACATAGCATGAACATTGCACTGTCAAGATTGTCATTAATTACAAGGCCGCACTTAGCATGGGCACTACTTTAAATAGGGTCAATAAATATTATGCATCACATAGCATGAACATTGCACTGTCAAGATTGTCATTAATTACAAGGCCGCACTTAGCAAGGCACTACTTTAAATAGGGTCAATAAATAATATGCATCACATAGCATGAACATTGCACTGTCAATATAGTAATTTGATAGCACTGAAAACCAGGCCCTAGTAACCTAGCGCTGCCCACAACAATTAATAATGCTTCAAAGTATGGCAGGTGGACACAGCGCTACCCTCAGCAGATTACTAGCGCCTCTGGATCATAGCTCCTACCCTCACGCTACACCTGGTAACTTAATAGCGCTTCCTAATCTGGCCACTTAATGTAGCGCTATACATATGGCCCTTCAACCAAGGCGCAGGAACATAGCGCTTCAAATCTGGCGCTTTGGAGGGGTTGGGGCCAAGGGCCCTGGGCCAGCAGTCAGAGTCTTAACCCGGCGTTTAGCGAGTTCTGCAGGGGCAGAGGGCATGGGCCGGTCTACTCCCTCGTCGGGATCAGTGTGGGCCCGCCCGGCTTACGGAGCACTTCCCCGGGGGAGGGGCGAGTCCAGGGCCTCTCTCCGGCCTTCCGCCCGCCTCCCCCAGGGGTTACCTGATTCTTCGACCCTCGCGGGTCTGGCAGTGCACACTTCGGCTCCCTCCCGGCGATGTCCGGGTCGAAGGGGGGATGGCGCGGGGCTCCCGGACGGGCCAGACGTGGCCTGGGAGCTCCGCTGGATTCCAGGGATTTCCTCGCGGTTGCAGAGGTCCGCGCCCGCAGCCGCCAATGACACTACGGCGGGGGCGCGGCCCAACCAACCAATGGCACTACGGCGGGGGCGGCGTTTGGCAGCCCGCCCCCGTCAGGTGATGCGAGTGTTTGGTTTCGGCCTAGCGCGGCCCACAGGAGGCCTCGGCGACGCCTCTCCCTCTCAGAGCGCCGCGCCTCCAAACACAGAGACAGCGATTCTCCTCAGGGAACCCTCAGCGGGGGCGGCCCAAGTCACGGGGGCGATCTGCAGCTTAGGAGCGAACCATGTACACAGCCAGTTCTCCTGGGGCTACGGCGCTGATCACTTCCCCACCTCGCCCAGAACAGCGGTCAGTTTCAAGGTCTGGGCATTCCAGGGCTCCGGGTAGTCACAGAGGCATAGGGCATTGGACCGGTGAAGGAAACTCCCTATCTTTATGCCCTTCAGGAGTCCTAGCTAGGCAATTAGCCCTTCTTGACGGCTTGTTCCCTAAGGACAGAGGCTACCGGTCGGGTCAGGTCACCAGATAGAGGGCGGTGTCAACCAGGGGGAAAATAGCAGGCCCAAAGGACGGTCAATTCCCCCTTATAGTGCACCCACCTCCCCACGCAAGTGCCTGCCTCCTGGCTCCTCACCTCGCACCATCTACCTAAAATGGCCGCCGCCCCTCACCCCTATATATAGCCTGGGCCCTGACTAGCCAGAGGGACCCAGAAGGTTCTGGAATCCCTCATGACAGCCTATGGCCCAGGCTCTGAGGTGACAGTTTAGGCCACCATTTTGTAGAGGAGATGTCATTCACCCTCCATTTTAGAGGAGCACCTTGCGCCTCATCCTCAATTAGTGAAGATGGGCACCCAGGGCCTCTACGTTAACACCAAAAAATATATAGTGGACAGAAAAAAATGAGAAGAGGAAGGGACACAAAGAAAAAATTGAGGAGGGAACCACCAAAGGGCTGACAGGTCTAACACGCGTCCCCCCCAGCTGAAAGTGGGGAGAGCTACCCAACCCCTTGGGAGTCCTCTTCACTAAGGCGGAAATACCTGGATAGACCGTCAGCGTTGGCATGGTCCACTCCTGGGCGATGTTCCACCCTAAAGTCCATTCCCTGTAGGGAGATGGACCACCTCAACAACTTGGGATTCTCGCCACTCATCTGCATCAGCCACCTGAGGGGTCGGTGGTCGGTCTGAACCAGAAAGTGCGAGCCAAACAGATATGGCCGCAGCTTCTTCAGAGCCCACACCACCGCAAAGATCCACCCTCTCAATTGCACTCCACCTCTGTTCCCGGGGGACTAGTCTCCTAGACAGGAAAACCACCGGTTGGTCCAGACCCTCGTCATTAAGTTGCAACAGCACTGCCCCGATGCCATGCTCCGACGCATCTGTTTGGACGATGAACTCCTTGGAGAAGTCAGGAGCCCTGAGAACAGGTGCCGCACACATTGCCTTTTTCAAGGTGTCAAAGGCTTGTTGACACCCCTCGGTCCACATTACTCGTCGAGGGTGCTTTTTGGAAGTGAGCTCAGTCAAGGGGGCCACAATGGTACCGTATCCCTTGACGAAGCGTCGATAGTAGCCAGTGAGGCCCAAGAAGGCTCGGACCTCCGTCTGAGTCTTGGGGGGTTCCCAGGCCATGATGGTTTCGATCTTGGCCTGGAGGGGTTGCACCTTGCCCCGACCCACCAAGTGACTGAGGAACACTACCGACCCCTGCCCGATCTGGCACTTACTGGCCTTGATCGTCAGACCCGCCTGCTGCAAAGCCTGAAGGACAGCCTGAAGGTGACACAAATGGTCCTCCCAGCTGCGGCTGAAGACAGCGATGTCATCCAGGTACGCAACTGAAAAGGCCTCCATCCCGGAGAGGACCTGGTTCACCAGCCGCTGGAAAGTGGCAGGGGCGTTCTTGAGCCCAAAGGGCATCACACAGAACTGGTAGTGACCCTCAGGTGTGGAGAAGGCTGACCTTTCCTTGGCTCCATCTGTCAGGGAGATCTGCCAGTACCCGGATGTAAGGTCAAAGGTACTGAGATATTGGGCAGCTCCCAACCGGTCAATGAGCTCATCCGCCCTCGGGATGGGATGAGCATCTGTCTTTGTCACGGAATTCAGTCCCCTATAATCCACACAGAACCGGAGTTCTGGGGTAGTGCCCGGCGGGGCAGCTTTGGGTACCAGTACCACCGGACTGGACCAGGGACTACTTGAAGGCTCAATCACTCCCAGCTCTAGCATCTTGGTAACTTCTCCATGGATGCTGGCCTTCACCTTATCCGACAGTCGGTAGGACTTGGACTTCACAGGTGGGCTGTCCCCTGTGTCCACATCATGGGTACACAGATGAGTCCTTCCCGGGATAAGCGAGAACAAGGAAGCAAACTGCTCCAGAACTTGGCAGCGGTCTTTCCGTTGTTCGGGAGTTAGGGATGGTGAGAGGATCACTCCCTCCACCGACCCATCCTTCTCTTGGGACGCAAAAAGATCAGGAAGAGGTTCACTTTCCTCTTCCTCTGACCCATCAGTCACCATCATTAGAGTGACCTCGGGTCTCTCTTGGGGAGGCTTGAGGTGGTTGACATGGAGCACCCGATGGGGCTGCCTGGGGGTCTTGAGGTCCACCACGTAGGTGACCTTGCCCTTCTTCTCAACCACCTCAAAGGGGCCTGACCAGCGATCCTGGAGGGCACTAAGATCTCCAGGTTCCATCACCCACACCTTCTGGCCAGGCTCCAGCTCCACCGGGTGAGCATTTCGGTCATACCATTCCTTCATGACTGTCTGGCTGGCTTCTGGGTTTTCAGAAGCTTGCTTCCACAGCCTAGCCATTTGGCTACGAAACGCCAGCATGTAGCTCACCACATCCGGGGGAAGTTTTCTGGGAGTCTTTTCCCATCCATCCTTCACCAGGCTGAGGGGTCCACGCACTGGGTGTCCGTACAACAGCTCGAAAGGGCTGAAGCCCACTCTCTTCTGTGGTACCTCCCTGTAGGAAAACAGCAAACAAGGTAGGAGGACGTCCCATTTCCTCCGCAGGCTCTCGGGCAGACTCCTGATCATGCCCTTTAAGGTTTTGTTAAACCTTTCCACCAGACCATTGGTCTGGGGGTGATAAGGGGTGGAGAACCGGTAAGTGACTCCACACTCTTTCCACATAGCCCGCATATATGCCGACATGAAGTTGGTACCTCTGTCCGACACAACTTCCTTGGGGAATCCCACCCGGGTGAAAATTCCCATAAGGGCCCGTGCCACCGCAGGTGCAGTAATGGTCTTCAGAGGGATAGCCTCTGGGTACCGGGTGGCATGATCCACCAGAACCAGGATAAACCTGTGACCGGCAGACGTTGGTGGATCCAATGGCCCGACAATGTCGATGCCCACCCTTTCAAAGGGGGTGCCAACGACAGGCAGTGGTTCCAGGGGAGCCTTCAGCTTCACCCCTGTTTTCCCACTCGCTTGGCAGGTTACACACGTCCTACAAAAAGTGTCTGACGTAATCCTCATCTGAGGCCAGTAGAAATGAGGGACAAGTCGAGCAAAGGTCTTGTCTTGTCCCAAGTGTCCCGCCAAGGGTATTTCGTGAGCCAATCCCAAAAGGAAGGCTCGGTAACATTGGGGAACTACCAAGGCCCGGGATGATCCATGCACCGGAGCCTTGGGTTCGCTATAAAGGAGACCATCTTCCCAGTAAATGTGGAAGTTCCTCGAATCGTTACCCGCTGCGTGGGCTTCGGCCTGCCGCCGTAAACCCTCAAGGGTAGGACACTCCTTTTGGGCCTGACAAAACTCCTCCCTAGTAGGTCCTCCCTCCACCTGCCAGTCTGCAGGGGTAGGTAAGCCCTCCAGGGAAGTTACATCCTCCTTCGTAGACTCCGGGACCACTTCAGTCGCCCCATCCACCCTCGGGGGTTCAAATGCCAGGGCAGGCTTCCCTTGACCCCGTTTACCCTTTCCGGCAGCTGGTTGGGCCTTTGTCCCAGGCTTCAACCTCTGTGAACTCCCTCTTCGGGCAGTCACGGACCGTGTGTTGGCACACGTCCACTCAGGTGTCCCCAACATTCCCATGTGGGCCCTGAACTCGACCTCCTTCCACGCCGAGTGTTCAAGGTCATTTCCCAACAGGCAGTCGACCGGCATGGCAGGGCTTATCGCAACTCGTAGAGGACCCGCAACCCCTCCCCACTCAAAGGGAATCTGGGCCACCGGATAGTGACCCTCTCGGTTGTCAGCCATCACAACCGGGTGGACTACATTGGGAACCACCTGCTCTGGGGACACCAGCTGACTCCTTACCATAGTCATGCTGGCTCCTGTGTCCCTCAGAGCCTCCACCCGCTGGGCATTGATGGTGACCCATTGCCTGTACTTAGTAGTATTCGAGGGCACCTGGGTCTTAGGAACCATCTCACAATCCCCTAAGGACACTAAGGTTAGCCCTGCCCACTCACCTCCCTTATCTAGGGGCAACTCCTCCCCAAGCACTACACTCGCCACCCCAGGGGTCTTTCCTCCAATGGGAGGGTGTGGTCTCTTGGGACACTTGGCATCCCCCTTATAGTGCCCAATCTCACCACACTCATAACATCGGACAACCCTAGGCTGCGGACCACGGTCAGGATAAGGGGGTTTGTGGGGGCCAACCTTAGGAGGGAATCCTACTCCCTTCCCTTGTGAACTCTTTTGGGGGCCTTTGGAGAACTCCTTCTTTTTGTCTCCCCCCTCTTTCTTCTGGGGGGCGCCCTGTCCAGCCCCTTGGAAATTCCCTCCAGTCCCTTTTGAGGATACCCGGGTACTTGCCCAAATATCCGCCTCCTCTGCAAGCTTCCTAGGATTAGTTAGCTTGCTGTCCACCAGTTGCGGACGCAGCTCCGGAAAACTTTTCTCGAGGAGGTGCTCCTTTAGGATCAGATTATGCAATCCCTCGTAGTCCTTTACCTCACTGCCCTGTACCCAGCCCTCCAAAGCCTTCTTGGCGTAATCCAAGAAGTCTACCCAATTCTGGGTGGCCAACTTTTGACTGCCCCGAAACCTCTGCCTGAATTTTTCGGTGGTCAACCCAAATTTCCTAACTAGGGCAACCTTCATAATGGGGTAATTGGTCTGATCTTGCTGTTCCAAAGCTAACAAGGCATCCCTCCCCACCGGAGGCATATACCTGTATAGACCACCCCCCACTGAGCTTCGGGGACCCCATGGGCTCTTAAGGAGACCTCATAGGCAGCCAGCCATTTAACGATGTCATCCCCGACACCATAGCTGGCGACTACATCTTTTGGTAGGTAGGGCCTGGGCTCCCTGGGGATTTCTCTAGGTACGCTGCCACCAATGGGACTGCTGGGGGTTCCCAACTGTAGGGCTTTGAGTTCCAATTGCTTTAAATGGAGCTCATGGAGGAACCTCCTCTCCTCCATCTCTTTCTCCAAACGGGCCAGTTCCATTTTAAACTGCCTCTCCTCCCTCCTGTCAACTAAGTCAGCTGATGACAGGCTTCCCCCCGAGGTGCTACTACCTGCTCTTGAAGGGGCACTAGGACCTGCATCCATGTGTCCACTCCCAGGGGGGAAAAGTAATTCTGGTTCTTCTGTGGTGTCCAATCCTGGTCCCTCCTCCCGTTTCCCGCTAGGGTGGGCCATGACCCAGGCTCTCAAGCTAGTTTGGAGTTCTATTTTCTTTGCCCCTTGCTTGAAAAACACCTCCCTTTCCTGGCAGAATTCTTTTAGTTGAGTTACCGTATATTCTTCCAGCCTACCCAACTCAAACTCCATCCTACCAGGTGGGACCCAATCCCGCAGAACAGAAGTTTACAATAGGAGACCTTTCCTTTAAGAGGAGATACACCACAGGACAGGACAATTTTGAAAACAAAATTCCAATTAGGGAGGCAACCCGGAGAAAACTCCAGTAAAAACAATCGGGTGTAGGTTGTGGCGCGCGCCAAACTGCTACTGAGCGGATGCAAGCACAGATTCAGGATCCCACCGCTGAACACCAACTTGTTGGACCTAAGATCCGGGGGTAGCTTGGCTTAAGGGGGAAGGCCTATACTCGTTCACATGTTGTGCTTGCACCACACTCGTCTCGCACTCCAGCGCACCACCACCAAAAAAAAATATGACGCTACACCAAGAAGTTGGAAAAGGTGGGAAAACTTTATCTTCCCTTATTTCTTGTTTCTTCTTTTCTTTTCTCTTCAGAACAAATCAATTATTACACCACCCACAGCAGTGGCTTAGCACTTTGAATAGAGACAGTCGCTTTAGTGCCGCACATAACAATGACCTGGCATGTTGAATTGAGTGAAGAACTACACAGTCGCATATGATACTGACATTACCTGGTAAAGGGTCAATAAATAATAGGCCGTACTTAGCCTGGGCACTACTTTAAATAGGGTCAATAAATAATATGCATCACACAGCATGAACATTGAACTGTCAAGATTGTCATTAATTACAAGGCCGCACTTAGCATGGGCACTACTTTAAATAGGGTCAATAAAGATTATGCATTACATAGCATGAACATTGCACTGTCAAGATTGTCATTAATTACAAGGCCGCACTTAGCATGGGCACTACTTTAAATAGGGTCAATAAATATTATGCATCACAGAGCATGAACATTGCACTGTCAAGATTGTCATTAATGACAAGGCCGCACTTAGCATGGCACTACTTTAAATAGGGTCAATAAATAATATGCATCACATAGCATGAACATTGCACTGTCAATATAGTAATTTGATAGCACTGAAAACCAGGCCCTAGTAACCTAGCGCTGCCCACAACAATTAATAATGCTTCAAAGTATGGCAGGTGGACACAGCGCTACCCTCAGCAGATTACTAGCGCCTCTGGATCATAGCTCCTACCCTCACGCTACACCTGGTAACTTAATAGCGCTTCCTAATCTGGCCACTTAATGTAGCGCTATACATATGGCCCTTCAACCAAGGCGCAGGAACATAGCGCTTCAAATCTGGCGCTTTGGAGGGGTTGGGGCCAAGGGCCCTGGGCCAGCAGTCAGAGTCTTAACCCGGCGTTTAGCGAGTTCTGCAGGGGCAGAGGGCATGGACCGGTCTACTCCCTCGTCGGGATCAGTGTGGGCCCGCCCGGCTTACGGAGCACTTCCCCGGGGGAGGGGCGAGTCCAGGGCCTCTCTCCGGCCTTCCGCCCGCCTCCCCCAGGGGTTACCTGATTCTTCGACCCTCGCGGGTCTGGCAGTGCACACTTCGGCTCCCTCCCAGCGATGTCCGGGTCGAAGGGGGGATGGCGCGGGGCTCCCGGACGGGCCAGACGTGGCCTGGGAGCTCCGCTGGATTCCAGGGATTTCCTCGCGGTTGCAGAGGTCCGCGCCCGCAGCCGCCAATGACACTACGGCGGGGGCGCGGCCCAACCAACTAATGGCACTGCGGCGGGGGCGGCGTTTGGCAGCCCGCCCCCGTCAGGTGATGCGAGTGTTTGGCTTCGGCCTAGCGCGGCCCACAGGAAGCCTCGGCGACGCCTCTCCCTCTTAGAGGGCCGCGCCTCCAAACACAGAGACAGCGATTCTCCTCAGGGAACCCTCAGCGGGGGCGGCCCAAGTCACGGGGGCGATCTGCAGCTTAGGAGCGAACCATCTACACAGCCAGTTCTCCTGGGGCTACGGCGCTGATCACTTCCCCACCTCGCCCAGAACAGCGGTCAGTTTCAAGGTCTGGGCATTCCAGGGCTCCGGGTAGTCACAGAGGCATAGGGCATTGGACCGGTGAAGGGAACTCCCTATCTTTATGCCCTTCAGGGGTCCTAGCTAGGCAATTAGCCCTTCTTGACAGCTTGTTCCGTAAGGACAGAGGCTACCGGTCGGGTCAGGTCACCAGATAGAGGGCGGTGTCAACCAGGGGGAAAATAGCAAGCCCAAAGGACGGTCAATTCCCCCTTATAGTGCACCCACCTCCCCACGCAAGTGCCTGCCTCCTGGCTCCTCACCTCGCACCATCTACCTAAAATGGCCGCCGCCCCTCACCCCTATATATAGCCTGGGCCCTGACTAGCCAGAGGGACCCAGAAGGTTCTGGAATCCCTCATGACAGCCTATGGCCCAGGCTCTGAGATGACAGTTTAGGCCACCATTTTGTAGAGGAGATGTCATTCACCCTCCATTTTAGAGGAGCACCTTGCGCCTCATCCTCAATTAGTGAAGATGGGCACCCAGGGCCTCTACGTTAACACCAAAAAATATATAGTGGACAGAAAAAAAATGAGAAGAGGAAGGGACACAAAGAAAAAATTGAGGAGGGAACCACTAAAGGGCTGACAGGTCTAACAGGTGTTATTTAACCTTTGCTTTAATTTGTATACATGTTGCTTTGCTGTTTATAATATATATATTCTTTCTAATACACATTATTTATAGATGACTAGTGTATAATGAGTAATCCTATATCGAAATACCAACCATTGTCTCTGCATACCAGTGCTTTAAATGGGCCGGTACTCACCGGTACTGAGTACCGGCACTTCTTATTTTTACCAAGCTGAGTACCGGCACTTCTCCACTGCCAAGGAGAGTACCGGTACTCACAGTCGAATTGACAGGGTTGGCACTGGGCCGGTTAGCAGCATGTTTGCCGTTTTGCCGTTTGTCTGTGTCATTCAGCTGTGGCTGCGGCACAATGGGGCCTGAACGGCAGCCTGCTGCTGCGTCAAGTGGACCTCTGCTCCCTCCCCACCCAGATGAAAGCTCTCATTATCCTCAACAGCCCCCTGCCGAGCCTCCATGCTGGGACATCTTGTAAGATAGTGTATGGGACATTTTCTACCTGGGGCACACTAATGTGTGCAGACTGAATGAGTTGGAGGGCAGGTGGGGGGGGGGCTGCTCAGGAGTGGCCACATAAGAACCCAGGTAGCAAGCGTCATTTTCACCCCTGACCTCTACCCTGCATGACATTGCACATGTTCACGACCCAGCAGTGCTCAATGTCTGCCATGACCTAGCAGTGCTCACTGTCTGGCACGACCCAGCAGTGCTCACTGTCTGCCACTGAAAGCTTACCGTCCGTGGGGTCTTCTGCTGAGGGAAGAGGGCGGATAATGGGGTGAGAGAAGGCAAAGAGTGAAGGGACAGAGATAGAAGAAGCAGAGAAGAGTTTAAAGGGTAAAAAGATAGACAGAAGGGGTAAGCGCAGATAGAGATGGGGAAGCTATTGAGACAGCTATGGAAAAAGAGAGGCATGGAGAAATAGAGAGAGTGATGGTAGAGAATGATAGGATACAACTGGGGTGAATAGAGTGGGACGGAGTTAGATATAAATGGGAGGGATTGAGAGGTTAGCGATGTGAAGACTAATAGAGAGTCTTCTTTGTGTGTGAGAGAGAAATTAAATCAGAGCGGAAGAGAATCGAGACACTCAGGAGATATTTGAAAAGAAATGCTTGGGATACTTGTTTTGTGTGTATGTGTGTGCACTCTTGAATATAAAAGGATTGCGCCAAATGCAAGTAAGTAGGAACAGTATGACATTAAGATGCTGCAAATATTGTGAAACAATGAAATATTAACATGTGGTGTTTATCATTCATTTTGTGTAAGGAATTAGCACATTTTGTTTATTTTCATACATTTTTCACATGTTTTGGTATGTCCTGCAACTGGTGTAAATGCCCTTCTCTGCACATATGAAAAGTTTGAGACAACTATCAAGGACAAAATGAATACTCAACAGAAATGTTTTTGTATCATCATGTCTCACCCCGCCTCTAACCCCACCCACTGCCACGCCCCTAGCTCAATTTCATGAGTACCTGCACTTATTTTGTTCCATTTAAAGCACTGCTGCATACTGATTTCATGGGATGGGGCTGGGCTCTATATGTATCACCTGTGGATCCATTCACAGATTTGTCTGACTCCTAACACTCCTTTCTTCCAAAGTCTAGCTCAGTGGAGGTGGTGTGAGAGGCCCCTGCCAGTTCTTCTTTTACCGAAAAGGTTGTATTTGCCTTTAAGGGCTTAGAGGATCTAGTGGGTGTAAACCCAATACAATGGGTCTAAAACAACATGGCACTCAAATTGGGGGCCGTGCCTATAAGAATCCCTGAGATGCCACTACCTCAAACATAAGTCACACAAATCTAACTAGAGAATTATACAATCTTCCGCAGTATTAGAAAAGGCGTGAGTGCTTAACAGTTTCATTATGCCCTAATTGTTGGTTCCAGTTCTGAATTTCTGTAAACAATGGTGGGAGAAGCAGAGGCGGTAGAGCTAGAAAGAGTGGATGTACCAGAGAATGTGTGCCTTGCCCTTACTGCCCATCAGATAGCAGGGGGAATCCCATTGACTGGTAGAGAAATTACATTGTTGATCAGAGAAGACTCAATATATACCACTGAGGTATTCTATTCATGGTGTGAAATAGAAGTTACAGAGATAGCAGGGTTATTCACATGTTATCCGATAACAGATTCTCCAGGTTAGGACCCACACAGATTGATTAAAGTGCTGTTAAAATATATAGAACACATGATCTTGTTTCAAGGAAGGATACAGCAAGTAAATCAAGCGGTTCCTCTGGGATATCTGACATTGCCAGGGCCGACATGGCCTACCTTAACTACATACCTATCTCATGTAGGAAGAGATTTACTACCAAAAGGAGAGACTAGCCAAATGTTGAGGAAGGTATTAGAGATATACAGACAGTAAGGAAGGTTTGTATTAAAGCAACTGAGCATTGGGGTCACATGCATAACTCAAACACATACACGTGCACAGGCCACTGATAGACTGTGAATGCAATAATGTGACAATGCTTAGGTAAACAAAATTGAGTTCCCTTTTGGGTAGCTAGAAAGACATGTCAGTTAGAGACAGTTTATCCTCTGTATTTTATTTCTGCAGTGCTTGGTGTACTTGGTATCTGACTTTGCCTATGTGGGATGTCTAGTCATCGTATCTAGATTTGTTCTACATCTCGATCTCATGCCATTGAATTGCATATAGTGTTGTTCTGACTGTCAAAAGTATTGATAACTGTACAGAGAGGTTAGTGACATTTATTGTGGATATTCCCGTTGGGTAGTGGGCATAGACTTGTGCTTTCTGACTGCCACTATTGAAGTTGTTGCAGGCAGGAGTTTCCAAATCCAGTAACTTCTCCTGTACCCACTCTGGTTGTAGTTCACTTCCTTTACGACACTCAGGCCATCTTGTCAGAACAAGCCAGAATACCTCATATGTTTTCCTTCCAACCTCCTTGCCAACTATTATTCTTTGAAGCATTGTCATGTGGCAAGCAGGAGCCATGTGCCAAATTGCAAAAGATGCTTGGGGTTAGCCGAAAGGCTATAATGAAAGGACTCTCTCCGATCAGTTTGGCCGTAGGCAACATGCAACAAATAATTATAGATATGTTTGCAGTAGAGTAATCCACTAGAGAAGGCATCTTTGCTTTTGACACTCTATTTGGATCTGCTGAAAGCAGACTGACAATTGTCAACAAAGGATTAGCAAAAGAGCCTGACTGGGGAAGGAAAATGTGGCACATGCTGTGCAGGCTTATCAATTTGGAAGACCATTCCCACTGCAACAATGCCAGGATCTATGGAGTGCTTGAGAAGGTGGAGAAATACAAAATGATCGGCTTTTTGTTTTCCAAACAAATGTTATTAGATTTTTGCCTCCAATCAGGGCCAAATAGGCCTGCATTCGTGTACAGAACATTATGATGGAAAATCCCATGAACATTTAGAGCACATGAACCGGCACATTGTCTACCTGACCACCCCCCTCCCTTCACAGACTCATGTGTTACTTGACCAAAATGTCTACTTTCGGCATCAAGTTGAGATAGTGCCAACAGGGGCCAAGGCTACACCCTTGTAATCTGCCCAACATAGCCATATCTTCTGATGTTTTTGTGGGCAGCACCTAGCCCGGAACACCGCCACCTCTAACCCCATACAGCGGTCCATCCCTCTCTTCCATGCACCCACTGATGGTGGTGTGATTGCTTTCCACAGTCTAGCAATATCTCTGTTTGCCAGTGTAAGTCCCAAACATAACAGGTGTCTTTTGTAGCAGTTTCCACCATACCATCTGCACTATGTAGTGGAATTAATTTGGGGTCTAGTGGAATATCCCAGGCCAGGACCTCTCAAAGAGAGGATGTCATCCCTCGCCAGAAGAATTTTAGTGTCCCACAGCTCCAAACCGTGTGAAAGAAGGCACCCTCCTCTGCCTCACAACGAAGACACACAGGGGAATTAATAAGTCCCATACGGCTACATTAGGAGTCACAGACGGCTCCTAATATAATAAACTCTGTGTAAGTATTTCAACTGGATCAGATGGAGCCGGGAAGACACCACCACTTCCCGAGGGGCTTCCAAGGCTTCAGTCCAGTAAACCTCATCTATGTTTTCAATGTTATTTCCCCATGCGCCCGTACGGCTGGCAGCATAGTTGAACTATTCGCTACCAGGGATTGATAAATTTTACTAATCTTGTAAGTATCGAGATTGTCCTATAAAAATGTGCCCTTTAACACGCTAAAGTCCAGCAAGTTATGGAGGTCTCGCAGATAATGGGATATGGAATGCCGCAGCTGTATGTATATATAAAACTGGCTATTGTGCAGCTGGTATTCCGTTTGCATCTCCTGAAACAATTTAAGCACTGTGCCTCTCATGATATCTGCTAGCGTGAAAAAGCAGATGGTATCCCATTTTGCAAACCCTCTCAACTGGGCCACCTGATGGAGGTAGATGCGCTGCCACAGTGGTGTCTTTTGCGCAAGTCTCCCCCACCACCCCATCTTACTTACGTATCGTCTCCATATGGCGATTACTACCCTGGTAGCCGGGGAGAGTGATGTAATTTCCCTCCCACTGTATAAAAAAGTGAGCACAGAGATATCGCCCATCGTTCCGTGGCACAGGCTGGATCCTCCTGAGGACCATATAACCAATCATTAATAGTCTGTAAGTGAGAGGCCACATAGTAGGATTGAACATTGTCAGCCGCTATGCCCCCGAAATATGTGGAATGAAAACAGGTCTGCAGAGCTATATGTGATGCTCCTCCCCACCATAAGAATTGACTCAGAACTGCATAGACCTGTCGGACCCACGATGAAAGGATGGCGTAGGGGTACTTCTGAAGTTGGTATACCATACGAGGCAAGGAGACAATTTTGAAAATGGCCGATCTACCTAACAAGGACAGTGGCAACGGGGACCAGGCCTTCACCTCCTCCTTAATGCACAGCAGTAATGGGGTCATATTTTGGGTCCACACGACAGTCGGTCTGGAGAGACAAACACCCCCAGATACTTGAACCCATGAGTAGCTAGTGTCAAGCCGAACGCCCACTCCATGTCTCCAGCAGTCAAACCTATGGGGACTAGCACAGACTTCCCCGCGTTCATATATAGCCAGGAGATCACCGGTCCGTGAGGAAGAATAAAACATTGTCAGCATACAAGGCTAGCCTGTCAGATAGCCCCATAGACCATTCAATTCCCCAGACCTGGGCGTCAGTCCTAAACCATGCAGCTAGGGGCTCCATGGCCAGGGCAAACAGCACAGAGGAGACACGGAGCACGCCTGTCAGGTACCCCGGCATATCGAGACAGGGAGCAGAAACCGTGCCTGCCATCCGGACTGAAGCAGTGAAGTCGGAATATAATATTGGACGTATGTAAGGAACCTTGGTCCTAGATTGAGGCGTTTAAGTAGCTCAAAGAGGTAGCTCCAGCTTGCGGAGTCAAAGGCCTTGTCTATGTCAGCGAGAAGTATTGCCGCCAGCCCAACTAATCGATCCGCCAAGGCCAGAGCGTTGAGGACACATCTAATATTGTGACATGTAGCCCGGTGTGGCACAAAGCCCACCTGATCAGGGTAGCCTAGGTCAGGCATATGTTTTATCAGTCTATTGGCCAAAATCTTGACTAGAAGTTTTACTTCAATATTTAGAAGATAAATAGGGCAATATGATGGGTGTACGTCTGGCCGACGACCTGGCTTAAGGAATGCAACAATTCCAGCATGTCACCAATCTGTTGGAAGCTCTGACTCATCAAGCTCAGTATGTATCGCCACCAACAGACGTTTTCCTAGTTGTGGCATATATGTTTTAAGAAACTCGCCCGGGAAGCCATTGGGCCTGCGGCCTTTACAGACCACAGCTCTGACAGTGCCACCGATAATTCCTCTTCAGTGATCAACTCGTCCAGCTGTGCTCAGGCAGCATCGGGTAGAGATCTGGGAGGTAGAGCCTGAATTAAGTCAATTATATGTTCTGTTTCCACAGCATCTTCTTGAGTGTACAACTCCCTGAAGTACTCAGCAAAACTTTGTGCCACAGCCCCTAGGCCCGACATCAGTCCCGTGCATCCTGTATCACTGGTACCGGGTGGGGGGGGGGGGGGGGGGGGCGCAAACACGGCCTGGCAAAGTCGATGCAGCATTTTACTATGATCTGCTTTTTGATGAAACTGCTTCCATGTCTTTTGAATATCAAATTTGAGGGTCTTCTGGAATTCCATAGGGCGCCCAAAATTCACCACTGGTTCCCAAATGCCTTGAATAAACTCCTTCCCGTCATTGCATGTCTCTTACTCCTCCAACACACAATGGGGGTAATAATGGCAACGAAGGAAAAACAATGGCTCCTCCTCTTTGAGTGTCTGCCAGTATCTGTCTCTGCTGACTTTACTTTTTAAAACCACTTTCAAGGGAAAAAGACTGTTGGTCCTCAGACCCAGTTTCAGGAAGAGGGACATAAAATTCAACCTCATTGAACCTACAATAATAGTCATTACTCTGGAAAGAAAGACCTTGGACTTTACACCCACAGATCACTTATTGATCTTCCTGTCTCTCTTGATTTAGACTCCATGGATGTTAGGGTTCCTCAGCACTGAGATCATACAAACTCTCCCTCATGGAACCATGACATACACAACATTATGCTCCTGGACTGCATGGACCATGGTAGACTGGGTCAGAGGCAGTCACATATAGAGGGTTTGGACAGCATCATCGAGGAACTACGAGACAGAGATAATCCCTGCTTAAAGATGAAGCTTCTCGGGAAATATCGAGTTCCTGATTTCCCGACCTCTCATCTTATTATGGCCAGCCTACTCATGGAAACGTATCCTTTTACCAGTGGGGTGCATCTCCACACATGCTTCTACTGTTACATTAAATGCCCTAATACTTCCTTGCACTGATTTGTCTATTTATTCCTTCTTTCTGTATTGGACACTGCTTCTATTTCTTTTCCATGAAGTATAGCTATTAGGTTTGACAGTGGATTAGCTTCATTTCATGCATCGTGGCTACCACCTTATAAAGGATCCCTCCGCATATCACTATATTGTACCATGCCCTGGCTTGTGCATGACAGCTGTATCACACCCCATGGTCTTGTTATACATGCTGTCCAAGGGGGGAATCGACCTGCAACGCAGAGAGCCAGAGCCCACGGATAACACTTTGTTGACCAACTCTGTCTTTGTTGAGGGTTTAACGCAATCTGACTCCACATCATCATTCATCTCCAACTTGCCCACCGCTCTCCTCTTGAAAGAGCATCCCCGGCACATCCCTGAACACTTTTTTACTGCCTTATCCATATTCTCCCCTGATCTACTTGTTCTGATGTTTTAAGACACCACTACATTCTTGTCCTTTCTCTGCGCACCACGATCTTGCAATATTGCAGGCCTAAATCATAGATAATGTTAACGGCCTGAACACCTTCGTTAAGAATGAAGGTTCTGGTGTGCATCAAATTTGTCCCTGTTAAACAAACAAGTTACTTACCTTCACTAGTGCTATTTCTGATGGATACTCTAACTGCAAAGTCTTTCTGGTGATTCTCTTAATACCCCAAGGCTCCAGACTTGATCTCTTGTGCACTTGTAGGAGGCATCGAGTGGCTCGGCGTCTGAGTCATCCCATCCCATGAAACTGATGTTGTGGCCGCATTATAACCTCCACACACAGCGTCAGTATAGTTCTGATATTTGTCTGCGCCGTTGGACGTGGAGCACTTAGGAATCATATTGTGCCAGCTTGCAGACTTCCAAGTTGAAATCTTTTTAGTATGGACCAGATGAATCTGCGTTTAGATACAGTATCTACCAGAAAGTGCTACCAAAGTTAAGGAACTTGTTATTCATTTTTTCAAACATATGTTTATTAGCATTTCAACAGACATTACATTACCATTTCTCCAAAGAAGTATGCATATCAGTTGGACAATGTATGGCTTAGTGCTTATAACATGGCTGAACTTCCATCTATAGCCTAGGCCCACGCCTTCACAATGTTGGACCGCCATTGATAGGTACAGTTTCTGAATTTTGACCGGCATGGGGTGTTCCACATAATAGGCATGTATATGTTCAACCCACCTTTCTTTTGTGATAGGTTTTAACCCGGACCCTTCCAACTGGGAAGGTGCCCCTAGAAAACAGAATACCCCCCAAAAAGAAAAATCCCTCTCCCCTCCCAACAAACAGAATGAGTAGTGGTAGCGACACATTGTGGTGTTCTCTAATATCTAGTCAAGTGTAGACAATTAGAATTGAAAAAGGTGCATGCCCCTGACTGAGGGTGGACACACTGCCAGTGGTAATCCTTTTGTGAGAAAGGCAACCAAGGGGCCCCATTTATATTCCAAACTTTTATAATCATCCCGGAATATATCTGTCATTCTCTTGAGACAGAGTATCTTCCAGAGCCTGGAGTGCCAAAGAGAGAGGGCGGGGTTGCTTGTTTCTTCCACGCTGCCGCGATTGTCATTTTTGCAGCTCCTATGCATGTCCACTTGATAGCTTTAGGTTGGTGCTCGACCGATGGATCTCGCAGGCCCAAAAGGATTCCCTAAATGGAGGTTGGTATAGGGTATCCCAATATGCTTTTAATTTGGGCTAGGATTTCCTCCCAGAAAGGTTTGATCGTGCGGCAGTCCCACCATATGTGTTGGAAGTCGCCCAGTAGCCCACAGCCCCTCCAACATTGATCTGAGGAGTTTGGAAAGATTGTCTTCAGTTTGGTGGGATACATGTACCAGTCTACCAGTGTCTTGAGGTGTGCTTCCCGGAGTTCTAGTGAGTGGTTACATTTTGTAATGTCGGACCAGAGTCCGGTCCACTCCCTGTCCAGTATGTCTCTTTCTATTACCCCTTCCAACATTGCCATGTATCGTGGTCGCTGGGAGTGTATGGAGGAGAGTAGCAAGTTGTACAGAAATGAAATCACACCTCTCAAACCCCGCCTTCTCTCTCGTAGCTGCTTCGCGGATGTGGGGGGTAAGGGCCCAGTGTCTGAGCTGTAGATAGTGAAAATGCTCGGCCTGTTCTAGGTAGAACTCCCTCCTGCAATTTGCGAAAGTAAGCATGTCACTGTTATGAAATGAATGGGATAATGTTAGACAGCCCCCATTTTTTCTTTTTTATTTATTTATGCATTTTCAAGAACAAAAAAGAAAGGGCAGAGGCAATGTATCATGACAAGTGTACTGATGCAGGCAAATACAATGAACTAACAAAGTAGGCATGTAGGCTAGAATATTACAGTGGGCGATAAATCAGTGCAAAACAGCAGAGGCAGTACCATGACAACAGCTGTAGTATGCATACAGTAACAGTGTTCGGTCGGTGAGGTGAGTCCATGAGAGGGGGGGGGAGGATGGGAATGAAGTGGCAAATATTATGCAAAGAGTGGTTCAAGCGGGTGTCACATTATTAGTCTTGTGTGCTGTCGGACCCATCAAGGGGATGAGAAAGTAGGTATGTCGTGAGGGGCCCCCAATTGTCACGAGGGCGGGATGTTAGGGGAAGCAGTTCGGCAAAGGCGTACATTTGTTCCTGCTAGAATACCATGTCTCGGATCCAGTCCTTAAATTTAGGTGCCATGCCCCGACCCCTACCCCACCTGCATGCTATGCGCCGTTTGGAGAGGAGGAGCCTGAATGAGACGAATTTCCGGTGTGTCACTGCCAATGTCTTGGTATAACCATGGAGGGCGAAGAGGGGAGTGAATAGAAGGTGCAGCGATGTCATTTGATTCAGGGCTTTGAACACCAAAAGCCCCTGAAAACCCACAGTGGTCACATCTATCATTGTCGCGCAATTTAAAGTGGTGGAGCTTAGCTGGAGTATAATATGTTCGGTTGAGGAATTTGTAATGTAGAATGCGGAGACGGCTACTGGACGTGCTTTGCTCCGTTTGTTTGCAACAGTAGTCCCATTGATCATCAGTAAGAGCCAGCCCCAATTCTGTGGACCATTTGTCCCTAGCAGTGTTCTGTGTGATGCTCTGAGTAGTGTACAGAGTGTGGTAAAGGGAGGAAACCAAGTGGGACGCCGCATCCTTCTGTAATATGAGGTGCAGAGGGGCGACCTCCGGAGGCTCCTGAGAGAAGGTAGGGGTATGCTCCTTGAGTCCCAGGCGCAAGCGAATATATAAAAAGAAGTCCATGGTGGAAGGTGGTGGTGTGGAGATAAGTTGCTGTGAGGTACGGAACGTGCCATGAAGATAAAGATCCCCCCAGGTTTTAATACCGTATTTGGCTAGGGTTTTCTTAAAGACTCCTTCCTGAAGGACAGGAATCTTCGGGTGATAGACCAGGGGAAGCAGGGGAGAATAGAGCATGGGGGCCTGGGTTCTTGTAGCAATGCTTTGCCATGCCTTAACCGTGCTGATGATGGGGGATGGGTCATCAGTGCGAGGTGCAGTGGTGGTAAATATGGCACCCTCCAGAGGAATGGGAGCAGATAGTCAGTGTTCGGCAGCCACCTGAGGCATGTATCTGGGAGGGTGGAACCAGAAATGGGCATAATGAGCCTGTGTAGATGCGTAGTAAAGATCAAAATTTGGAATATCAAACCCTCCTTGCGAGTATGGTCTGGTGAGGACATCCTATTGTATTCTGGGTTGTTTACCACCCCAGGTAAGGCGAATGAGTTCTGATCGAAGCATCATGAAGAAGGCTTTCCCGGGATCATAGGGTATGTTTGGAAATATATAAAGGAGTTTGGGGAGAATAACCATTTTGATCAGGGATTTGCGCCCTGCAATGGACAGCGGTAGGGCGATCCACCGTGTGATGCTGTTCCTTATTCCATCAAGAGCACAACCGTAATTGACCCGCAGTAATTCATCACAATTTGTGGTGACATAAATGCCGAGGTACTTCACCTCTTCAGGGCACCATGAAATTGGGAAGTCTGGGGTAAACTCTGCGACCGATGTGGAGAGAGGGAAAAGTTGGGACTTAGACCAATTTATATGGATCCCAGATAGGCCCCCGAATCTCACAAATTCGCGAAGCAGCGGATTAAGATTTATTTGAGGTTCCCTGACATAAAGCGTGATGTCGCCCGTGTAGAGGGATATTAGAATGTGCCGAAGTGGGCATCGGAGGGCTTTATCTTGGTGGTATTGTCGAATCTTGGCAGCGAGTGGTTCAGCCGCGAGAGCGAACAAGAGAGGTGAGTAGCAACCGCTTCCAAGAGGAAGTCATTGGAATGTTCTGCAAAAGTGTCCGCCATCCAGTCAAGCAAGGTAAATGAAGATACATGTTCCTCGACAACTGGGGCCTCTAGCACAATCAGAGGACAGCTGGCGTGTTCTTCAAGATAGCTTCTTGCCAGGAATTCATATGCAGCCGTACCGATGTCCCAATTCCCTAGGACTCCATGTGCCGCTCCACAGGCCATAATCCTGACACCAGAACAGTCCAAATCTTGAGCCACTAAGGGTCTCATTAGTCGATCATAATCCGGGGCAGGAGACATCGAGTTTAACAAGCACAGATCCAGAGCCCATTCGAAGGGACAGTCTAGGCAATGAAAGACAGGTTGTACGCATGTAAAGTAGGAAAACCGGAAGGACAATCCATAGGCTATGCTCAAGGTTGCCAGTGCTAATGTACCATAGTATTCAAACATCCGGTTACGAAGATGTAGCAGCCGGGGCAGGCTATTGTGTGACACAAATCATGCAGCCATTACGCAGTAAGCAGACCAACAACAGTACCCCAGCCACGAGGGCGAGAATCAACGGGAGACCGCCAAAGACGCTGGAAAAAATTGAATGAAAAAATGCCGGGATCACACCAAAAATAGTTTGGAAAGAGGTCACGAGGCCGGAGCCCACAATTTTGAAGAAATGTGCCAGGCCACTTGTTGACGAGGCATTAAAGATAGTTTGAATCAGGGCACCAAAATGAAGTGGGAGATCAGTATTCAAAAGCGCCTGCACCTCAGTGCGCGTATTTGCTACGTGAAGGACAAATGTTTCCCGGGAAGAAGTCAGTGCGACTTCTTTTTGAGACAATAGAGCCCTTATTCTGCTCATCTTGTTGAACTCTGCTTTCAAGGTTGGAATGGAAGGCCAGATGGATACATCCAACCTCCCATGCGGGGGTGGGAAAAAGACGTTCTTACAGCAGACTACCCTCTGTGATACAGTCACTATGTAGGGAATTCCCACTAGCATCCCACAGCAAGCTTCATTATTTAATAGCAAATAACTACCGTTAGCCAGTAGTGTAAATGATGGTGTAATAGCTGGCACTGGAATCCCTTTCAGGACGCAAGCTAAATTAGGAGCGTGCAGATTGCATGCGCCATGCAATTGGATGTGCCTACAGACTACAGAGTGATCAGGAGTGGAAGTACACTCTTCACCCTTCAAGTAGACCTCTTTACCATCTCTCATGCATCTTTATGTAAATGGGAGTGACCAAACTTCATTCAGGAAGGCAGTACCCAGTTGTTCATATCTACCTAGGGCATAATGTTTCATGCAGGAACTGAATTTAAACAAAGGAAACAGCAATGTGATTAACCCGTGGATAAGCCACACAGCGGAATTCAATTCGGCCACAGAGAAAGGCAAAGGTTCTAACTTCTCAATATGCAGTAATGAATATGTTGCATCTTTCATGGACATAAATTGTTGTTTTGCAGTTAGATTAAATGGAAGAAACAAAGATGAAGTATTCATATAGTCCCATGGGACTTTCCCTGCCTTTAACGTTTGCAATGTCCATGCAAACTGCATGACAGAACGCAATTGATTTTGACCATGATACAAAACAGACAAATCATCCTGCACAACAGAAGAAACAATATTGTCTAACGTGTTAATTCTGGAAGAAAGGGTGTTAATGCTATTATCTATAACGGCCAGTACTTTTTCCATATTGGCTTGATCAATAGCTCTCAATCTGGACGCAGCTTCAATTTGTGATAATTTCCAAACTTCATTATAAACAGCATACACCCATCTTTTGGACCTGCCACCTACAGGACCCTTAACAAAATCATTCAAATTTATTTTGTCATGTAATTTTGATAAATGAAATTTAACAGATGCCAGAGTGGAATGTTGCAGCCAAGATTGGCACAACTTCCCTACAGAGTAGGTAGTGACTGAATGAGAAGATTCAAAACGAGGGTCTACGCAAACCTGCGTATACCCCGGTTTTAAATCCAGAAAACGATGTTGACAGGAATCTGAGTTCCTCTGCCATATTAACCATCCTTCCAGATTTAATTTGGAGATATTGAAGGATGTATTAGTAATGTATGACTGCAACGCATCAAGGGACAGATCTGTATGGTTATCCCAATCTGGATAAGCGCCCAAATCCGGAATAGAGGGAGAATTTAGTTTTTTCGAAGTAGCCAATCCAAAGCAGGTGGTCTGGAAGATTGTTGAGTTTAAAAACAACATGTGGTTTGGTATGAGGCAGGCACGATGCAAAGCTTCTGTTCCTTGTACCTGCCACGGTTTGGAACCCCAAACCGATTTAAGATCAATAGTAGCCTTCCACAGATCATTACCTTTGATTGACAATTCATCCATGAAGGATTTGGAATATAATAGTTTAATGTGTGTCAGCCTAACCTTCGAGGCAGACTCAGCCGCCACTTTAAAATAAAAGGAGGAAGGATTTGAAACACTGAAATCAGAAAAATATGTGAATTTGTCCACCAACGTGGTGGAGCTACCCAGGATTGGTGTTGGACAATGTTCCCATTGGGTAAAATTTACAAAATTTCAAAACGTATTGGCTTTATGTAGGAAATGATTGCCATAATGTTGATAGCAAAACTGTTCACCATAATTAGCAGTATCTAAATACAAATCCTCAGCATCAAAAGCAGCATAATATTTCAAATCAGAAAATAGTGCTTCTATGGCCTGAGTGTCCCAATCATCAGAACGGATGTTTTGTTTAACCACATCACCCATAGAAACACGAAATACATTTGGTACATTGATAACCTCAGTTGGACCATGAATTTGAAATTTAACAGCATCCCACGCAATCCCATCTAATACGGGCCAGGCAGTAATATTCACAAAAGTCTGGTCCCTCTTTATGATGTGTGATGAGGAGTGGGGGGCCAAAGTTCCATCAATTAGTCTAATTGTCGATCTTTCTTTAAGGTAGTGTCCATTCACAAGGCGGAAAAACACGACCACAAATCCAATGGACATGAACAAAAAAATACATATGAGCATCAGCCAGATGTAAGTCCAAGGGGGAATTAAAAAATGCCTTTTAAACCAAACAGCAAAAATAGAAACTTTTGACGGGGCCTTGGAAGTTATTGAGTTAGTGTCAAAGGAGAAACGTGACTGGGCAACTGCGGTTGACTGTAAAACTGGCAAGGTTACATCTGTAGGATAAGCATACTCAGAATCATCAGGTGGACCACCCACCGGTGGTATTATCAAAGGATCAGTAACCGTTTGCATCTCGATGGCAATATCAGACATGATGGTTGATGCCGGAGCCAAAACAGAATTTCTCAGCATCGCAGGGCAAGAAACCGCTGGAGTCATACTAAGAAGAATCGGCCACTCGTTGTAGCTTGACATTGTCAATAGAAATGTCCCTTTTATCCTTGCGACCAGGAAGTGGAGGTAAAATGACTGTTCTTGTACCCTGCACGCCAAGCACTGGAACCGGTGCACGATAAGAGGGGCCAAACTGTTTCTAGTTCTCCACCTTCTCACGGACCAGGTTACCAACTCGAGGTAGCCAGCCAGCTACCGGAATCTGAAGCGCAGCATCAGATGTGGAGGGCACGTGTTCCGTCGTGAGACTGTCTCTGGCTTCTTGTAGAGTCTGCAATACAGCACAGTGATCATCTACGTCAAAGGGTGCGGCTGACGCCGCCATATCTAGACCATCAAGGTCCGGGACAAACATTCGTATGCCAAAGAGCATCATGTATGGGGTCCGCCCACCCGGAGACCTTCTAGGGAGATTATTAAGTGCACGTTGGACGCTGTACAGATGGGCTACCCAGTTCCGGCCAGTGCCTAAAACCCTAGCTGTCAAAGATTGCTTTAAGTCACGGTTCATTCGCTCCACCACACTATTACCCTCAGGCCAGTAGGGAGACAAAAATTTGACTTGGAACCCCACATTTTTCATGGCTTCTTTGTACGCCTTAGAGGCGAACGCAGGGCCCTGATCAGAATGAAAGGTACCACACGCAAAACTTCCCACAAAGACACACAAATCCTTGATGACAGTACGGGCATCAGCACTCCTTTGTGGCCGTACCCACAGAAAACGTGTGCACGAATACACTGCAACTAAGATGTACTTGTACGCAGTATCAGAGGAAAAAGGACCGCAGTGATCTAAATAAACACACCCAAGTGGTTTATTAGATATGTACAACTGAGTCTGTGGTGGGCGCGCAGCAGTTGAAGGTTTAATCTGCTGGCAAATGCCACAATCAAGAACATAAGCGCGAGCTTGTTTATATAAACCGCACCACCAGTAACGTTGTTGTAACAGAGAAACAGTAGCTGCAACGCCAGCGTGGGCAGAGGCCATACCCTCGTGAGCTGCTGATATCAAAGATGGTCTGCAGTCCGCGTTGGGAATCAATCTGTCACCAACATCGTTAATCCTCACTAACGGGACGTTATCAGGACTTAAGTGATAATGGTAACGAGAAGGGAAGCCCCTCGGGTAATTAGTTCCCTTCTCTATAGCAGCAATAGCTGCCAAGATGTCATCATCGATCTTACTTTTGGATCTTGTAACTGCTGCTACTAAGTATGTCGCCACTGCTGTTTTCGCTGCCTCGTCAGCTAAGCTGTTGCCGACAGCATGGACACCAACTCGTTGGTGACCGAGAGTGTGAATAACATTCACGAGCGGCAGCTGGTCTTTAAATTCTGCCACTCAAACCCAAAGCATTTTATGCTTAATTGTGCTACCTTTGGAATCACGATATTCATTTTAAGACCAAAAATATAGATTGTCGTTGTAAGATTGAACACAATAAAACGAGTCACTTACTATAAGAGTAGTGACTCGAGGGTCAGCAAACTCTAGTGCAAGCACCAGAGCACGAAGCTCCGCCAACTGTGCGGTACAATCACCCAATGACTGAGTATGCGCGACATCAGATTGGAATTCACCATTTACGAACGTACCCACCACAATTGCGCAGGCCGCTGAATAGGCATGCTTCGATCCAGTCGCCGGTTGCGCCGAACCGTCAGTGTAAATGACACAATGGTAATCCTCGAGCGGGCGCAAAGACAGAGGTGCTGGATGAACGAGTTCATACTGCAAGTACTCCTGACTCTGTAATGAGGCATCAAAGATATAGGTGACATCCGGCGATGTCACCACCGATTATGCAAAGCTTTAGAATCTGGTACACTGGCTTTTGTCACTGCCTCAAGGGCTGGATATGGTGCGACAACCAACATGCGTTTTCCTTGCGACAGCGCTCGTTCTTTGAGAATCGCCATCTGCACTGCCGTCAGAACTTTTTCGACAGATGAAAAACGCAGTTCAGCTGATGTGTACAGGTTTGATTTGTATGCAATGGGGACGGTATCGCCCTCATTGAACGTTAAGTACGTGAAACCCACTGCACCAGGTACAATTCTTATTACTAGGTTAGTGCGGTTATCACGTGTCAGTAAGTATTTTGAAGCAAGAAGATCAGCTTGCAGTAATTGCAAAATAGCTGAATGCTCCGGTAGCCAGCTCGATTTGGAAAAAGTAGGTTGTACCAAGGCATAAAGCGGCTTGATATGCTGGGCATAATCAGGAATGTACGTACGACCGAAATTCAGAAAGCCCAGCAAAGACTGTAATTTTTTCAGTGTCGTAGGAGCACGCAAGCATGCACACTTTTCCAGAAAGTGAGGAGCTAACCCTCGACCTTCATTGTTGAGCTCGTAGCCCAAAAACAACACTTTATACTCTGCAACGTGAGACTTCGCAAAGTTGAATTTGTACCCGAAGTCTGCAAACATAACGATAATACGATCAAGGCGACACAGATGCGGCCACAACTCGTCGTCTATGAGATAGATATCATCGACGTACGAGTACGCATCAGGGTCTATGCTCTCTAAAAGAGAGACTACGCGTGCAGCAAAGACGCCAGGGCTGTTTTTGTAGCCCATGGCTAGTCTTTTAAACTGCTTCTGTTTTCCGCCAGAAGTAAACGCTGTCCACTGACTGCTAATATAAGACAGGTTTTGGCTGTAAAAGCCATTGGAAATGTCAAGTGTGGTTTTAAACCTTTTTCTCACGAGACTGTCGACGAGAGCCGAACTGTGAGTATTCTGTACCGCGAATGTCCGGTAATGAGAGTTTAAATGCCGGTAATCCAAAACTAGGCGGTACGACCCATCAGGCTTCGTCACAGTGAATAAAGGATTATTCATTGGTGACACACATGTTTCAATAACACCCTGATATTCCAATTGTTCAAGGATTGCCTCGACGTGAGGTCTAGCTTCGCGACGCATGGGTTATTGGGGCTGTGGCTGGGGCATAGACCGCAACGGAATCTCATGGCTGGGGGATAATTTATCCCAGCCCACCTGAGTACGATACACAGCCGGTGCAAGCACCAGTGCCCACTCCTCAGCGAACCTTTTAGCGTGGTCCTTTGACACTGTGTGCGCAAAGGACAGGAGAATTACCTCCTCCCCTCTAGGAGCATCCAAAATGAATGCCGGGGGCCAGTCTGCCTCCGCTAGGAGAATATCATAAGAAGAGGTTAGGTTATCCCAAAAAATCCCTTGAATTGTACGTTGTATGTCACCTTCAATTAAGAGGACTATGTCATATAGTCTGTCAGGGGGAGCCACTCTAGTGTCAGCAGTTTCCACAGTAATGAATGTGTCTGTTGCTGTCCCCTCCAGAAATGGACGTAGTGCTTGCCGCACTACTGTAACTTCCGCCGCGCTGTCGAGCAGCGTTAGCGCCCATGTCACGTTCAGAAGCTGCATCCGCACCCTCTGTGGCATACCTCGCTGTTAGTGCAGCAACTTTCTTCTTTTGAAACGGGGGACGTTGACGTGCAAACTCATCTTGCTTGCCTTTACCGTCAGCCTGACGGGGTTGCTCACGACTTTGTTGTGCACCCCGTCCTTTACCACGGTCTCCGCCACCGGACTGTGAAGCCGATGTTTCCTGTGAAGAACGAGGAGAGCGTTGTTCAGTAACCTGAAATCTATCAAGCGACTTAATATTAGTACGATCGCGCAAATCATAAGTGCGTTCGCTAGTCTGCTGTACGGGGACGCAGGACAAGACCCCTGTTTCTGTTGCTGCTTTCCCTGTTTCTTTGTTCTCCAATTCTGCTTTGGAAAAGCTGGACGATCGTCTTTACCTGATGAACTCACCTTAGTTTGTTGTATTAAGTCAGGAATGATTATAGTCGGTTTAACTCCCAAACTACTGCGGCCGTAAGTTCTATAT
This sequence comes from Triturus cristatus, assembly GCF_964204655.1. Lineage (NCBI taxonomy): Eukaryota > Metazoa > Chordata > Amphibia > Caudata > Salamandridae > Triturus > Triturus cristatus. The sequence continues at coordinate 74,391,780 of NC_140582.1, read as the reverse complement.
GCTTCCGCAATAAGTTTAGGTAATTCTTTGGGCTTATCGAGTTCAGCGACGAGGGCTAAGCCATTAGCCACTTGGAATTGTACTGCATCTCCCTTGAGATTACCAAGTACGAGAGGGGCAACAACGTCGAATACTCCGACAAGCCTCATTCCCAACTCTACAGCCGCCTCAGGTCTGTGCTGATCTTGAACACGTTTAATGACGGAGGGTAGCATGGCCATAGACGGAGTACCAAAGCACTTCGAGTAGACCGCGGCAAAGATCTTACCCCAGTTGTCACAATCGGACACATCAGGGATTATGTCTTTCGGCAAACTAATGGTGAGTATTCTGTGTTTTTCCACCTCCGTAAAGTGTGGAAACACCGCTTCCAGCTGGTCAAATTTCTCGGCAAGCCAATAAGGAAAATCATCCTTATTTTGGGGGCTAATAACAACCGCCGGGTGACCAGCCGGTAGTCCCGCAACAGCAGGACCTACCTGCACGTTGCGCGAAACGTATTGCACCAAAGCCCTATATACTGAAATAAGGGTTGTATGGAGCGTACGCAACTCATCCACCGCAATAGTCAAATAGCGGGGATGAGGCGTAAATCCGGCCAGCACCGGCCATGTGGCCCCTGGAATTGATAAAGGGCCCATTCTAGCCGGTGCAACCGCATGGGGAAGGGCGCCATTAAACCAAATGCTATGCTGCCAGGCTGAAAGGGGAATCTCTAGCGTCCCATATGGCGTATAATTGTCAGGGACCCGCGTGTGAGTATACGAGTGAAACGTTTTATCCTCCGCATTTACTGCTGGCAATGTTACCCAAGAGTAGAACAACTTATAAGGATGGGTTCCATTTGCACTCACCACAAAAATAACCGCTATCCCATCGTCCGGCACCCCATACGTCGTCAAATGACGTCGCAGAGGTGTACGGCTATGTGCTGCAATTTGGACCGCCATAAGGACACACAGAAGATCAACAACGGGTTCAATCAGTAGCACAAGGGTTCAGAAATTGAAGAAACCTTTTTAATGATCAAGCTTGAAAGAATCTATCAGGTGAGTAATAGGTAGGTTAAAATCCGTCACTCCCGTTATCCGGAAACAAGAGTGAGGGTGTCGTGGACTAATATAAGCACTACTAAGGCGTTTCAAATCAATAGACCAAACGTTAGGTGCGCCATGTTGCAGGGATTCTGCTCATGCACAGAACTATGCGCAGGAAGCCAGGACCTCAGTGAATTGTGGTGTACCAAAAACTCACCTCAGAACCCAGAACCCCTATCCGACCAGCATCAGTGTCCCATTCGTTATCCGTATTATCTCGGAGGTCCCAATGAATAGACAACCCAGAACATGCGACTTAGAGTACTCTCAGGAATGGTGGGAATCAGAAATACCTGTTCGTTATTATTCTCATATCAGTCCACAACAAGAGTAAACAGAGACACGGTAAAGTTTAAAGAGTTTATTTTATAAACCTCGCGTCCTAAGATGCAGTACTTTGGCTAACATAAGCAGGCAAATGATTAAAATCAAAACCATCAGCATTGTTACAATACCATAGAAAATGAAAGGAGAGATCATATTACAAATGACAGTGGAGTACAGCCACCTTCCTTTCTCTAGTATACTAATATTATTATATTAATAAAAGGTCTCTAGGCTTGAATGGGGAGCCCCATACCGTAAGGATCAGCTTAGTTGAATCACATCACAGGATCAGGTGTGCTCTGCTCTTGGGAAAGCTCTAGACTCTCAGGTATGTGCAGCTGTGTGCGTGTTATGGCTAAATAGTGGGCCGATCAACCTGAACTCGAAAACATGCACTGTCTGGCGACCCAGACTGTTTCTTTACACAATGTTCAGACTAAGGTTGCAGCGCACGTCTAGGGATGTGAACAACAGGCAGTTCTCATGTGAAGAAAAAGGCGAGCAAGCAGTTTTCAAATAATAACATGTATCTGCAGTGTCGTGTGCAAAAAGCAGCAAAAGTGGCAAGATGGCTTTCTAACATCTAACGCGCTTATGCCAACATAGCAATGTATGTATATAAATCGCAGCCCTCACTACAGGGTGACATGCGATTTCGCCTCATACCCAGGGCTGCAATAAATTGGAGGCAAAGGCACAGCAGATTAAAACAGCTCCAGGGCGGCGAGTGTGGGTATCAGCGAAGCAAGTCTCTCCAGCGAGTGTCAACCAGCCATTTCTGGGGTTTAGTGTATTCAGTCAGCACTCAGTGACGGGGACCAGGAAAGGTGATCCAGAGAATCCGTAGTTGGAGTGTTCTTCCTGACAGTTCGAAGAAAGTCATCTACTAGCTGATTGTTGGTAAAGAAATGGTGTTTATCCCGGTAAGTGACTCTCAAGTGGGCAGGATAAAGAAGGGCGTATTCGATCTGCAGCTTACGAAGCTTCTGCTTGGCTGGCAAGGACTTACGTCGGGCCTCCTGCCCTGCCATGGTGAAGTCGGGGTATATGGAGAAGTTGGCGCCTTCAAATTGTACGGTCTATTTTTGGGGTCTCTGGCCAGTTTCAAGGCGGAGTCGCAGTCCTTATAGTTTAAGAGTCGAGCGACTTTGGGCCGTGGAGTGGCTCCTGGGGCTGGGCGGAGGCCCAGGGAATGATGAGCGCGTTCCACGATGAATTGGGTGGAGAAAGCGTCCTCTCCAAAGGTGGTACGTAAGAGTCGCTCAATGAAGTCTTCCATCCGGCCGGTATTTGTAGTTTCGGGGATACCTGTAACGCGGATTTTATTGAGTCGGCTTCGGGCTTCCGTGTCCTCATTTTTGGCGGCTATTATCTTAAGGAACTTGTCCATTTGTGCCACTTGCTGTGTCACCTGAGAGGTGGCATCCTCCGTATCGGAAATGCGCCTTTCTGCTTCCTTGAGTTGTTCATCATGCTTTTCCACCTTTAGGACTATGTAATCCATGCGAGTATTCATGGAGTCCATCGTGTTTGAGAGGTCTGTTAGGCTGTGTTGCATGGCCAGAAGACCTCATCCGCTGGGGTTGGTGGAGGATCGGATGACGACATGTCAGCAGGAGGGTCGGTGTCGTCTGCGCTGGAGCGGGTGGTTACCTTCTTAGCATCAAAAGGGAGCCTAGTTTGGCGGCTATCGGGCTTCCCCATGACAAACTGAGTTCAGGGGAGAGAGTGTCCCTGCAAGAGGAGAGATGAATGAGCACTTACGCAATAGGGCTCACACCAGGGAATAGATGCGGATGGAGGATGTGGCAGCAGCACCGGTATGAGATGAGCGGGGAGTAGTGAGTAGGAAGCAAGGACGTTAGACAGTGGTTCGGGCCCTTCCTGTCCAGAGATAAAGTAGGTATCAGTGGGCGTAGTGGCGGTGGATGTGAAAGACCAGGATAAGCCGTAAGGCGGGATACAGTGGAGAAGCTGAGGCTCGGGATACTTGCAGGAGAAATAGCGGTGTAGTGTGCAACAGTTCCGCAGTAAATGGGGCAGTGGTCGGCCCTATGGAGAAGGTCGCCCCAAAACCATTAACTGGATGCCGTGAGGGCCGCTTAGGAGAAACTGAGGTATGCTGCGAAGGTCTCGCTGGCGTGACGCCATGGCAATGGTAAGTCAGCGGTGTGCCAAAGTAGGCCGGCTGGTGATGTCCCAAGCAAGTGCGACAGTTGCTGAGGAGAGAGCCCGCCACCAGATCACCAAGCCGCCCGCAGGCCACCCCCAGTAGGAGAGTCAATCCCGGAGGTCGGGGGGGGGGGTGCGCGCCGCGAGTGAGGAATGAAGCTCCGCTCCGGCAGGCACACAGGAGCACTTGCGGCCTCACCGTAGCAAGCGTCAGGATCCGGCTTGCCAGCTAGATGATCAGTGGCACTGGAGGGCCCGGCACACGGTTCCAACTAGCCCCCGCAGCGTAGCGCTCTAGGCAGCAGGGAAGACTAGAGGCGAATCGCCAGCACAGCTGCGTGGCCCAAACGCCACGTGGGATCCCTGTCACTTGCCTGACCAGCACAGCCACCCACAGATCGCAGCAGGGCTCCACCTCCGCCTCGGGCGAAGCTTTCCAGTGGGAGATCAGCGTCGGGCGGCACTTTCAAGAGCTGGTCTCACCATCAGCAGCCAGCGACAAGTATCGGGGATCTCTGTCAGTTCATGCGGGGATGTTTTCGGCAAATTAACCCAGGATAAATGGAAAATCAGAGAGCCAAGCGTCCGGAGCCTCACAGGCGTGCGGCCATCTTGGTCGTGCACCACCTAGCGCCCCCATCTTTCTGTGGAGTAAAGGGTCCTTCCAGGAGTGCCGGTGAATAGGCTGGATTAAAATGTATTGGGGTATAGGGTGAGGGGAATGTAGTCCACTGTGTGTTCCCAGAAATAGAATCCCATACTTTCAGAGTAGTGCGTGTGGGGGGTGTTGATATAGGCGATCTCGGGCTGGTCTTTCTTGGGTTTTCACAGGAGATCCCAGATGGTTCTCCCCACAATGGCATGGTCCATGTGGAGCCAGTGTTTCTCTGACTCCCGTTTGGACCATTCCGTCACCGCACGTAATTGGGCTGCTTTATAGTAAAGGCCAAAGTCTGGTAGTCCCACCCCTCCCTCTATTCTTGGTCGCCTCAGCAATGCGAAGGATAGTCGCGCCCTCCCCACATGCCAAATAAACCGTGTGATCAGGGATTTTATCTTATGAAGGAAAGCTTTATCAAGTTCGATAGGGAGTGCCTGGAATAGGTTTAGAAGTTTGGGGAGTACTGTCATCTCTACCGCGTGTATGCGACCAAGCCATGAGATAAAAAGGGGTTTCCAGCGTGTATAAGGTCTTTTTGTAGTTGAAGGAGAGAGGATGGGAAGTTGGCTTTATAGAGCCCCGCTATTCGTGGAGTCAGCTGTATCTCCAAGTATTGCAAAGACTGAGTAGTCCATTGGAGATGAGTGATTGCCTGCAGCGCATTGGCCTCTTCCGCCGGGACTGTGAGATTAAGTATATAAGATTTGTTCAGGTTAACTTTAAACCCTGCGACCGCTTCAAATCTCATCAGTTCGGATTGCAGTGCGGGGAGAGAGATGGCTGGCTCCCCAAGTGACAACAGTACATCGTCTGCGAAGAGCGATGATTAAAGGGATACGCTTTGGAGCTGGGAATCAGCTCCAAAGGGTATCCCTTTAATCATCGGGGACTCCCGAATGGCCATCGCCAAGGGTTCGATGCTTAGAGCAAACAATAGGGTTGACAACGTGCATCCCTGTCTAGGCCCCCTCATAAGGGGGAAGGGAGTCGTACTCTAGATTGGGGTTGTGTATAGTTGGCACTGACCATGTTAATTCATTTATTCACAAAGCCAAAGTGTGCGAGAGTGCTAAAAAGGAATGACCAGTCCACCCTGTCAAAAGCCTTCTCGGCATCCAACCCCACAAGGACCGCTGGTATCTTGCGTATGGTGACTTTCTCAATAAGGTGCACTGTGCGTCGGATGTTTTCATGGGTCTGCCGACCTTTTATGAAGCCTGATTGATCAGGGTGGACTAAATCCGGCATCAAGTCATTCAATCGAGCCGCTTGGATGGCTGAGTATAGCTTTGCGTCTAAATTCAAAAGAGCAATGGGGCTATATGAGGGGCACAGGTGAACATTTTTCCCGGGTTTAGGGATGACCGTGATCACAGATTCGGCCATAGATGGGGTAACACCCTTCCTCTGCCATTGTGTTAAAAAGATGCGTGAGGTGTGGTATAAGGTCCGGGGCGAAGGTCTTATAAAAGTGTGCCGTCAGGCCATCGGGACCAGGGGCTTTGTATATTTTGAGTGGTTTAATGGCTGCCCCCACTTCCTCTTATGTAATGGGGGCCGTAAGTGTTTCGTTCCAGTCTCGGGAGACCTGTGGGAGTTGTAATGCCTGGAGGTATCTAGTTTGCTGCTCTATGTCCCTTGTTTCCCCAGGGTACGGTGTCTTGTAAAAAGTTCCAAACACCTCCGCCTTCCCCGTGTCCGTGTGGACCAGTCTACCCTCTGCGTCTTGTATACCACCAATATATTCCCTTTTGCGTTTCTCTTTCAATTGTCTGGCTAGGTGTTTGCCGATTTTGTTGCCCTGGGAATTAGAGAGTTGGTGTAGTTTCAACAGCGTGTATTCTGCTCTATTGGTGTATATTGCCTTGAGTTTTCCCCGCAAGGCCATAAGAGTGCGTAAAGAGCCTCTAGTGGGTTTGAGCTTATGGTCTCTTTCGGCAGTTTCCAGAGCTGCCTCTAAGTCTTCTCTTTCCTTCGCCCTCTGTTTGTTTAAGGTGGAGTTAATTGCTATGCATTTCCCCTGTATTACTACTTTATAAGCATCCCAGTTATTAAACACTGATCTGTCTCCAGATGTATATAAATTGAAAAAGTCAGTAATCGCTTCCCGCAATTTAGTTTGTATCATTCTGTCTCTTGTACCACTTTGGTGTCGTGGGCTTGGCTCCATTCCATTTCAAGCAGATCGAGACTGGGCAGTGGTCCGAAATGGAGAGGGGGAAAATCTTAGCCTCTTGAAGAGAGCCTATCAGGTTCTGGCTAAGAAAAATGTAGTCAAGGCGGGAGTATGTAAGATGTACATGAGAGTAGAAGGTGTAATCTCTAGTTTGTGGATAAAGTGTACGCCAGACATCTCTGAGGCCTATGTTGTGTAGTTTCTGCTTAATTTCTGCGGAGAAGGAGTTGGTTCCTGTTCTATGTGGTTGGATGCTATCTAAGTCTGCTAGCCACGTGAGTTTAAAGTCACCTAGTAGAATTGTTGGCCCCTCTGCAAATCCACTTATTTTATCTAGGACTATACTTAAAAAGGCTGTTTGACCTGTATTAGGTGCATATGTTGCAATGAAGGTGCACAGTCTACACTTTAAAAATTGACTATGACCAACCTACCTTCTTTGTCGGACTGGATAGCTGTTGGTTTGAATGTTATCGTACTATGGAATAGGACAGCAACTCCACGCTGTTTATTGAGTGCTGAGGATCAATATATGAGGGGGTATTGTTTATGTGTAAGCCTCAATTCCTCCACCCTTTGGAGATCTCCTGGAGAGCTACAATGTCTAAGTGATGGTCTATAATAGGCCTGGGCAAAATTTTCGTTCCGTTCGCGGAATTTGCGATAATTTGGCATTTCCGCGTTCCGCGGAGAGCGCGGAAATGTCAAAATTTCCGCATTTCGCAGCTTTGCGATAATTGTGTTCTTGCTCGCGCTGTAAAATATTACATTCTCGCGCGGGTGCGATCGCCTTACCTGAATCCCCGCGTTCGCCGACAAGTTTTCCCGATCCGGTCACGTTCTCCATGAGATGTTGTATTGTTTTAGCCATTTGCGCTGTCTCGCGACAGTTCGCGTCCGCAGTGACGTCATGCGTCGCGCGATCACGTCTTTCTTCTCGCGATCATGCACCGCGAGACAACTGAAAACAAGATGGCCGCGCCCGCGAGCAACCGCAGGGGTAAGTTAGCGACCCGCAACCATGCAGAAAATATCGCGAACGGGTGGGAAAAAAACTTCCGCATCTTCGCGATATTTCCGCTTGTTTGCGGAGATTTTTAACATTTTCGCGATAATTTGCGAAAGTGGCTTCCGCAAATTCCGCCCACCCCTAGTCTATAAGATATTTCCATACTTTTTGTAGTTTCTGTAGGGGAGTTGAGTTGAGTCCCCTAACGTTCCATGACCCTATCGTAAGCACCATCCTTCAATAGATGGCCCTTCCCTCTGTCTCTTGCCTCTCCTTGTTAAATCCGTATTCCCTCCCCCCATGACTAGCATCATGGGTCTACTCCCTTGTGTCTGTCGTGATGTGTGCGTAAGAACTAGAATGTGTCTGTGGTAAAAGTTCCCACCAAGCCGCCACCCGACCAAAAAATCCTCCCCCTCCCAACAAACAAAAAACCCCCCTAACCTTACCAACAGTACCAACGTCCGCTCACATCGGAGTGATGATTGGACTCCGGTTGCGGGTGCTACCACCCGCCTGAACACGTTGGTGGAAGGCGCAGCCTGGAATACCCCTCCGCGCCCCTCTCGAGAGTTCGAAAGAGAACATGGTCGCCTCTATGGCGAGGCCGTCATGAGCAGGGCGTAGCCCGCCCATTCAAGTCTCCTAGTAAGTAGGAGTCTGCACCTCACACGTGGTCATCGGCCGGAAATGTCTGTCCTTCCCTGGAGATCATTAGGTCTCCAGTGGCCTTTCCTCGTCTGTCCCGAATGTTCAAAGAGTTTGCCAGTATGAGGCCCTCGGCGAGCATCTGATCCAGTATGGCTGTGTCCTTGGCTGTAATTGTTGTCTTTGGTCCTTGTGTGGTCCCCATCCAGCGTGACTGATCTCCTCTTGGGATGGTTTGGGTATTGGACCTCCATGATTCCTGGGCGTCATACCCTATCATTGGGTCCTCACTTGTGTCCGCCCTTTGAGCTTGTAGACTACTGTGATTTATTTATGCCACCTCGATCTGGTTGTGTGGACAGATCTTGTTCTTTCTCAAGAAGTTGCGATTCATCATCATCATCCTGCGCTCTAGGTCTGAAAATCTCTGTGGCAAAGGAAGCATGTCAGAGTTAAATTGTTGTGGGATAGGTTGAGATGGGCAGGACTTTGATTTAAGTTGTGGCAGATACACTTGTGAGTCTGAAAGGGCTATTGGTTTGCTCTCTGACTTTGGCGGCGTCAGGTAAGGAGTCAGAGTAGGTGTTGGTCCCAAAGTCAAGACAGACCCTGGAGCGGGGTCGAGTCACAGTTGCTGTTGGGTGACGGATTCACAGGTGGTAACCCCACTGGAGGCCTTAACCAGACCCCTAGGGCTCAAAGGCATACCAGAGGGTTCTGGAAGGGTACAGAAAATGCGCAGCATAACCTATTTGAGGGCCTGAATTTGCTGCGGTATCACCAAAGGACACAGGCGCCTGAGCTGGATCGGGACTAATGCAGGAGTCGATTCCATGGAGTGCAACCGAGATCTTGCGGTATCCTGACGTCCATGCAAAGGCTCCTGAAGAGGGAAGAAGGGAAGCCATGTTTTGACTTCTTGTGTTTCTTCTTTTTGGACTTACCTGAAGATTTGCATTGAGAGTACAATCTCTTTTGGGAAAAGCCTGAGGACCAATAACAGGTCCGTGTCTCAGTCAATCAGAACCAGGCTTTACAAGCTTTTCTACGTTGTGCGGCAACTTATAGTTTTGCCTTAGGGTCCCCCATGGCCTTTGGGTTCACCAGACCACATCTGTTGTACAACTTTGAGCTGTGCAAGGTGCTGAGACACTAGAGACAGAGCTTGTCCTGGTCTGTCACTGATATCCGCTTGTGGCAATTCATGCCTTTTGCACACTGGTGAGATTTTCAGTAAAATGTTTTCTGTCAAGTGAGAGAAATCCACGGAGCGAGCTCCAGATCCACAATGGAAGTGTAGAAAGAAAGTAACTGATGTCCATATGTGGAGGTGGCGGTAATATTGTAACCCCTATTTCACTTCCGGAGTGGGAAGGAGCTGCACGATGACACCTACTGGCGTGCAAGGGAATGCTGAGAAAAATCTCTGAATCCAGTCTAACACTGGGGAAAATACACAAGGTGAGGAATCTGTGGTTATAAGTATCCATCAGAAAGATCCTTTCAGGGATGTCCCACACTCATGAGACCCTCTGTAGTGACTTGTTGCAAAATTGGATTTACAATTCATTGACACATGTTAGGACGAGTGTCAGCTGCGTAATCTCTTGCCCTGAGCACCTGCCTGCATGTGAAGCTGGTTTCCTGAGGTTTTATTTCAGCCCTGACATAATGTTAATCTAGCATGTGCGGAGAGGCCTGGGCTTTTTCCGGGCAATGCAAGGTCCAGGACTTATCCTGTGGCCTGAACGGGTGCACAATCATCCCCTCATAGTGAACATTGAACTACTGCCCCTGTTCATGGCTCATCCAGTAAAACTTTGGTGGTAGAATTCTGTGTTTAATGATGTTTAGTATGACAAGACCATTTAATCTGTATCGTTGAGAGTATGGCCTACTTGCCCTTCTCTTGTAAAGTTCTGCAGTTAATGTGAGACTAAGAACCTTGCAATGACATCCCTTTTGCATATTGATTGCATGTGCATGTACTGTGAGTCTGTGATACATGCATAGTAGTAGGACTGTATATGCGTGTGTGAGTCTGAGAATGAAACCAATGGGATACATTTTGGATGTCCCTGATTTAGTGTGATGCAAAGTGGAGTGTGAGAATAGATTTCTTTTACAGTAGATGCGTATTGTCTGTATGTCTGTTTCTGGAGGAAGGAGACTATAGATACCCAGAAGGAGGAAGAAATTGCATGAAGGAGAAATCCACTGGTCTGTATGGTCAGTGTTTGAGAGAAGCTGTAACTAAAACGGTACCAAAGAGTTAAACTTTAGTGAACCTGAAAATCTGGCACAGGTCATGTGACTGGTGCTACTGCCGCCAACTCCAACAAAAGAATATCAAAGCACCAGTGAAATTGAAAAGTCCAAACTAGCCTGGTGGCTGGAACTTCCTTGATGCCTGAAGAGGACTATTCCTGAAGGCTGCAGCTACCAACTGCTGAAGTGTTGGTTTGCAGCTGACTCCAACGGGCTGCTGATGCTGAGAAGTTGTGCCCTGCACAAGTCTGTCTGAGCCAGTTCCATGGAGATTGTGCTACATGCAGCAGCCACTACAGTGAACAGCCCAAAGAAGACCAACCCTTATGCTCATGCATCACAGCCTAGGTTGCAGCTGAACAATGACAGGTGACTGTGAGACCTAGCTGCCCCTGGGGATGAGAGAAACTGAGACGCAAGCGAGAAAAACCACCACGCTTCGGTTAGACTGTGTGATAGAAAAGTCTTTCTAGCACTTTGAAAGGAGTTGCTTACTGACTTCATGAGAGCTTTGAGCAATATGCACCTGAATTTACTCCTTGCCTATGCTTTAGTATAATGGGGATGGTTATAGTAGGAGCCTGACCTTGGTTGCAGAGACGACAGTTTGCGGGTAAGGGACGGGAGTCTAGAGCCTCATTTTTAATGCATCTTACAACAACCCTGTATAGTGACACAATGGGAGCCGCATCGTTGATCTGTGGTGAGAGCAGCGGGACCAGGACTACGTGTCCCAGGGGGCTTGGCGTTCCGCACCTGCAGCGGATTTCACCTCGCTATTTCAAAAGACCTCGCCGCTCCCGCTGGCGCGGGAGCCGCATCGTTGATCTGTGGTGAGAGCAGCGGGACCAGGACTACGTGTCCCAGGGGGCTTGGCGTTCCACACCTGCAGCGGATATCACCTCGCTATTATAAAGGCTATCCTCACTTCCGCAGCGCGGACGCGCGCGGAGGTGCGTCGGGCGAAGCCCGGGCCAAGGGCGGGCCCGTTTGAGCCCGTTAGAGGCCTATTGAGGACGGGACGGGACACCTCCCTTACATCAACAGACAAGGTTAGTAATATTATAGCTGCCCCCTGGTGCACTAAAAATGATCAGTATTGTATACGGTTATTACAAAGGACTTGAATCAGTAATTATTTCCGGCAGTACAATGACGTCAGCTTCAGACAGAGGTCGAAAATCCATAGCTGGGACATCAGATCAATTTTTGGTGAGAGTTTCGTCAATTTTGGAAAAGGAAATTGATCAAACAGAGAAACGATTGTCCTTGGGATCCCTGGTAGAGAAACGTTCTTCTCTGGGTCAACTGGCCTATGTTCGTTCCCCGGCGCACAATAAAACACCGAGAATTGATAACGATGTAAGTCTTGTGGCACGAGAGGTAGCAAACAGTTCTCCTTTTCATGAAGGGCCCTCTCACTGCCTTCCTGAATCCGAAGGAATTAATCTTAATACTAGACTAAGAGCGGGACAAACAAACCCCATCCAAACCGACGTTACGTCCCAGAGTGTCAAGACACGTTCCGCTATGAATGTCAAGGGAAAAACCTTAAACCCAAATAATAGGGGGAACATAAAGAGCCAGAGACCTAAAAGGAAACGCGGGGAAACGGCTAATGGAGGGCAAAACGCAAAGGCAAGGAGAACTAATCCTGAAAATGCATGTGAGATGATTCCTGCCCCCGTGGGAAAACCCACTCCTGGCCCTGGAGATGGAACAACATCCCCTCTTCTGATTCCATCTAAAGAGCTGTCGCAAGATAGAATCAATCTTCTATAAAACATGCCTCCCAATCTATGATAGATTGGATGCAATAGATAACAGATTGGTATGCTTGGAGCTGTCACATGCATCAATACAGACTCGTTTAAAGAATGCTAGTAACTGTCAGGCGTCTGTTATATCGTCTGGCATGCTGTCTGATAAATGCACTACAATTGCTAATGTTGCTCCAACTTCCACTTCCACTGTAGCCAAAGTCAACTCCCCAACATTGGGGCAGGAAACCCGGGTCACTAAAAAGAGTTTTGCATGTAACACAGTGAGTGCAGGGAGGGTAACAGCTAATGAAAGCTCATTAGCTGTGCAATCGGTGAGGGAAGCATCTAGCATCTCAGTAGCAAGAAAATCCCTAAGTATACACCTCCCACCTGAGTCCACACCTTACGTGGTGATACTGGTAGGGGTCAAACCATTGGGCTCAGATAAAAGGGAGGACTATAGGGAATTGAAGAATAAGTGTGTTTTTTGGCTTAATTTAAATTGCCCCTTACCCCAGCACGTTTCAGCTGAAATTCTGTTTGCAAGACGAGTTGATTGGGTTGGTCCCAAGAGCAAATCAATAGTGGGAGATTGCATAATAATCAATTTTAGAGATAAGAAGGCAGTGGAACACATTTGTAATTGGCAGAAGTCAAACTCGTGTACCCCCATTCTTTCTTTGCCTTTGTCCTTTTTTTATTGTGTACATCAACAGCCCACCCTAGACGACCGTGGGCAAAGAGGTTTTGATAATTGTGCCAGGAATAACAGAGGGTCTAATGTACATAATGGGATGGCTAGGTCCTCTGGGCTGGAAGATTGTGACTGACGGCCAGCCCATTTTGGTGATAAGAACATAACAATTGAATCAACCCAAACCCTCCTCGAGAAAGGTGAAGACCAATTAAATATAACTGTGGTCGCTAGATCAGGAAATGAACCAAATCCGTTAGCTGGGTCAATAACAACTGACCTGAATCAGATAGGAGTGGCAAGCCCATTAATTTTGGGGAAAGAGGTGGGGTGTCCGTTATACCCTCCAAGCGGTGCAGGAGGAGATAACGAGCATGGCACCAAATCCAATATGGGCACTATTATTAAGGATAATCTGGCTCACCCAGAGAGGGATGGTCTAAGTGCTCCATTGTGGAGTCTAGACATCAATAAGGGAAAAACTAGAGAGAATGGACCACTGTCTATAACATCCTGGAACATTGCAGGCTTAGGCCCCAAAATTGCCTTTTCCGAATGGATGGGTTTCATAACGAAATATGATGTATGTCTCTTTCAAGAGACTTGGTCAATAGATCCTGTGTTTTGCAATGGCTTCCTCAACTTTTATGTCCCTGCATTAAAAAGTATAAGAGGCCGCCCGTCTGGCGGATTAACTTTATGGATAAGGCAGGATTTGGGGTGTCGAGTAAACCAAGGTTTAAGAACTAGCGATGATATATTATCAATAAGGATTATCTCTAAGTCTGGGATTAAATTGGAAATTTTTAATGTGTATGCACGAGGCCTACTGGGGGGCAAAAAGTCTCTGGTCGTGAAGGAACTGGAAGACTTATTAGACTCCTTGCCCTTGAACACTTTACCCCTAGTAGCAGGTGATTTTAATACCTCCTTTGAGCCTTTGGGCCACAATATATCACAGCTTACAACAGAGGAGGACGCTAGATGGGGTATTCCAGCCCTCGAGATTGCTCCTGTGAAAAGGTGGACAGAGGCAGCAATCCAGTTTAAAGGATTGTGCATAGGCAACCATTTGAGGGCAGCCAATGGTAGAAGTGTGTCAGATAAACTCGGAATGAACACCTTTGATAATGGCCGCAGGGCGAGTCGAATAGACTATTTGCTTGTTCACTTGAAGCTTTGGCCCCATCTTAGAGATATGAAGGTCATCAATCGAACCGAGAGTGATCACCACCCACTTGCCTCGCTATTTAATTTGTCCTTATCTGGTAATTTAGCATCCCAGCAAGGAAACTTTGAGCCCGAACAATTTGTGTCTAATAACATGCGCCATCTAAAATGGGGCAGGATTGTAGAAGACCCAAAAATTACGACAGCAATTAATGCAGAAGTAACTGGTGCATTACAAGTACCTGGTATAGCTGTAGATGGCTGGAGCTCCTGCCAGACCGTGGTGGAAGTTCATAACAGGCTTTTTGAGGGTTTGAGGAAATATTTTGTTAAACCTATCTCAAAAAGAAACCCCAAGGATCACAATAAAGAGGGATGGTACAATTTTGACTGCAGGAAAGCCCGGGCTAAACTCGGCAGTGCCCTTAAGACGAAAGATTCAATACTGGTAAGGTCTGCCAGGGTATATTATAGGAAGACATTGAAAGAGGCAAAGGAAATGTGGGACAATGAAAAGTGGAAGGATCTCCTTGATGCTTGTAGGCGTAAGAATGGTAAGCTATTCTGGGATATATACAAATGGGATAGGAGTGGCATTCCAGAGCGCCCACAGAATAACGTGGCCCAGAATGTGTGGGTTGATCATTTTAAACCACAGTATGCAGCAACCTGTGAAGAAAATTCTAGTGATACTTTTAGCCATGTTTATTATGATAAGGCAATATTTTTACCAATAGATGTAGGAAGGGCCCTAGATAAAGTGACCGGGGGTAAAGCACCTGGCATGGACGGAATCGCAGCAGATGTGTTTATTAGTGATAGACATCTCTGGTGTAGTTATATTACGCGTCTTGCTAATGCAATCGCCCAAGGAGCTGATATCCCCTCCTCAAGGAAGGGAGCAGAAATTGTCCCGGTATTTAAAAAGGGGGACAAGTCTGTAGCTGGTAACTACAGGCCAATCAGCCTAATAGACTCGATACAGAAGATCATTGGTCGTATGTTCTTACACGAGATCTTAACATGGATAGAAGACCGGGAAATCCTAAGCCCAATGCAGGCTGGATTCCGACGTCGGACAAGTACAATTGACCAAGTTTTCCGTTTTGTTACTTTATATTGGAAGACGGTGGTCCTAGGAAAGGGTGCCTTGTATGCGATGTTTGTGGACCTAAAAGCGGCTTTTGATTTGGTCCCACGTAGAAAGCTCTGGCAGGTCTTGAGAGAAATGGGAATTGCACCTGAACTCCTTTCCGTAGTCATCCGCTTACATGAGGGTAATGTCGTTCGGGTCCTTTGCGGGGTGTGGGAGAGGTGACGGAGGACTTTCCGGTTGTCAGTGGCGTGCGGCAGGGGTGCGTCTTGGCACCGACCCTGTTCTTGCTCTTTGTCAACAGGGTGGCCGACTTCCTCTCACTGACCCCCACCGACGCGCCGGTATTGGCAGGGTCACGTGTCCCCATCCTCATGTTTGCGGATGATACGTTGATTATCTCCAAGACCCCAAGTGGTCTACTAAAGGCACTCGGGTGCTTTGAAGAGTTCTGCAAAGTGAGGGGCCTGGAAGTTAACACTGAAAAAACCAAGTTCAAGTCTTTTAATGAACATAAATCATATAAGGGAAGGATTTGTATGAATAATTTACCACTGGAGCAGGTTACTTCATTTACATATTTGGGTATTACATTGCAGAAAGACATGCGCTGGGGCTGCCAATTAGATCGTGCCGCACTAATACACAAACAAAAATCAGGTGTTCTTCTCTCCAGATTTAAAGCCTCATTTACAAAACCGATCTCCCCAGCATTAGAAGTCTATGGGATGATGGTTCTGAGCTCATGCTTATATGGGGCTGAGCTCTGGGGATTTGGTCATTTGAACAGCCTGATGGTGCTTGAAAATGCGTTTTTACGCAAGATTACAAATCTTCCTTCAAGCACGCCACTGCGACCTCTATTATTGGACCTTGGTAAAAAGCCACTTGAACATCTTGTGAAGCTTCGCCCAATACTTTATTGGCGCCGGCTTTGGTGCACAGGAGAACTTATCCATTATAGGAGTGGCTTTATGGATGTAATAAAATCTGATTTGTTTCACAAAATATATTGGCTGCGTGGGATCAAATCTCTCCTGGGTAGCATAGGCCTGATCGATCTTTGGAATGACCCATTAAATGCTGTTTTCCCTTCAAAGGAAAAGTTGAAAACAATATACTGGGAATGGGTATTCAAGGTAGAAACTACACAAGGACTTTCTACCCATCTAACATGTCGTTTCCTCGATTTAAAAGTTTGCCCATCCCTAGAGAGTTATTGGGATATAATCGAAAAAACCCTCGATCGAAAGTTGTATTTTTAGCTACGGGTGGGTACTTTACCCGTTGCTGAATTTACCTCCAGATGGGGGGGCCAACACAACAAAAACGATAAGTGCTATAGATGTGTAGAGGTATGTGAATCAGCAGAACATGTACTATTTTTTTGTCCCATGTATGTAGTACCTCGAAAAATCTGGATAAAGCCCATCTGTAGACTTTTGGGCATTAGGAGATACGCTATAGCTCTCCGTATCTTGTGCACAGATTCTGCTCCCCCAATTTGTATTGCTGTGGCTAAGTTTTTGGGGTGGGCTTGGGGTATACGGTCAATAGCCCTGAGGTATGATGCAAATTCCTTTTAATACACCTACATCCTGTAGTATCTACTAGATGTAGTTAATCTTGGTTGGTAATTAAAACAGTATGACCCTTAAATTGCGCCACGTTAATATAAAAGTAAAATGGATTGGTTTTAGATTGGCTTAATAGCTTTTTTAAGTATTGTATTCGATGGCTGTCTAGAGATTTAATTGTAATTTTAATTTTTTAGATAATTTATCAACTGTTTTATGTTATGATTGTAATGTGCTTTTATGACTCAACTGTCGAATAAAGCTTGATTGATTGATTGATTGAAACAATGGAACTATGTAGTATTTAGTTTTGCTGAGAGATTAAAAGTGATACATTGTTCTAAAAAACAGGCTCTGGGCTGGACATTATATTATTGTATCTGTTGTTTGGCTGCTCAGTTCTGAGCTCTTATCCCCACACTACCTTCCTGAGTAGCCTGTGACTGCTTGCTCACACTACCCTTAAAGTCAAGTGCTGAAAGCTTTGCACTTGAGACAGTTTTTATAGCCATAATAGGAGTGACAAACGACCTCAACCACCACAGTTAGAACCCAGTAACCCCATCTGCCCGGTTACCTTTCCACCCATGATCGGAGATTGACAGAAGGACTGTTCGTTAGACATAAAATGAAAATGTACATTTGTACAAAAAAGAGCAGCCAGTCAGTCTCTATTCCTCCTTGTCAGAACTTTCACACTCTGAGGTTTAACCACTCTTATCACATGTGGTTGATCCCTTTGTCATTTAGATAGGGTGGTGGTGCTAAAACGGGTGCAAATACAAATGGAGCTCATTTTAGCAATGGGGGAAATATGAGTCATGCAAATATTGCCCTGGCTTTGATTGAAGCCCTTGCACTTGCCATCGAGTGCGATCTGGTGCTAAGTGTAGTTTCACTCAATGCTGATCTCTGTCGGCTCGTGTATTTAAATAGTGATTCACTCCTTGGCTTTATTGAAAACAACAGAGTTTCATTCATAAACAGCCATAATGGCCTCATTAACTTCAATATGGTCTTAATTATTAACTTTAATTGTTTCCTCAACTCTTTTAATCCACTTGAAAGAATCCTTACTCGTCGTCTAGCATTCTTCAAAGTGGCTCGTACTCATCAACACCCAACAAATAAGTAGCTTCATCATCTTTAACAGAGAGTCCCTCAATAATAAGATGGATTGTATCAAAAAATTCAATTGAGCATCACTCAATAGACCATCAATCGCCACGAAGGACACAGAGAGTCTAACACACTAAATGTCTTGCCGATCAGCGTATGCGCTGGCTCAGGCGAGACCTAAAAAGCAGGCACTCCGATTTGCACTGAGCTAGGGCGGCTGTTCATGATATGGCTTCTGTAATAGAGCAGATTTCCCTTGCTGACAGCTTTAGGGCCATAATATCAAATCTGCCTCTTAAACCTGGCCTCTTCGGCGTGTTTTTCGCCTGTATGTTTTGCCTCTGACCTCCTGTTTCTGACTGTGTGTTGCATTTCATTTTTGCTGGTTTTAGAACTCTGGGCACTTTACCACTGCAGAGCAGTGCAAAAGTGAAAGTGCTCCCTGCGTAATTTTTGATTATAATTGGTTATCCACGATTTACATATTTGATTTACTGGTAAGACCCCAGTAAAGTGCTACTGGTGGGCTAGCAGCACTGGTTGTTCCATCCATATGAGTAGCTCTGGAACCATGTTTTAGACCTGCCACAGCAGTGTTTGTGAGTGCAGATTTAAGCTGCCATGTCGACCTTGCAAGTGCACCCACTTGCAAGGCCCAAGCCTTCCCTTTTATTACATGTAAGGCACCCCTAACATAGGCCCAAGGTAGCTCCATGGGCAGGATGCAGTGTATGTGAAAGGTAGGATATGTACTGGTGTGGTTTTCATGTCCTGATAGTGGAATACTGCCAATTTCGTTTTTCACTATTGCAAGGCCTAGCTCTCCCATAGGTTATTATTTAAGCAGCCTTGTAACCTTTTACAAGTGTAACATCCAATTAGAGACCCCCATTTCTAACACTTCCCCAGGTCTGCAAGTAGTGTGCGGGCCTAATTTTTGCACCTTCATGTCCTTTTGGTGGGACAGAAGGGGCCCCTTTCATAACACAGATGGCGCAAGAGCAAATGTAACACTCGCGCAATCTCAGTGGGAGGTTCCCTCCTTTGCATGGGATGTGACCCCATGCAAATGAGAAAACAATTTGCCTCTGCATTTATACAGCATTATAGAAGCAGATTCAGAGGCTAAAAAGCTGTTAAGGGGCGCACTGATTGTGAGCCACAAAAAGGTGGTGCTCTGTCTGTGCACCTCTTGGCAGGGGGAAAGATGTTCCTATGGATCCCCATTATACCCCCTTGTAGGCAGTTGCAGTCACTACTGTAACCTTCTGCAGAGGGATCTGTGCCTCCCCCCGCCCTTCAAATGTTGGACGATTGACACTTGCACACAGTGAAAGGAGTACTGGTGGACCTAAACAGCTGGCCTGCCTTTCACCAAAGTGCTGTGCACCGGTCAGATGTGTGATTGCGACTGTAGAGGGGACAGCATATTCATAATGATAGAGCGCATCTGTGATATGGATCAGAGTTCAAGTGGCCTGACACATTAACAGCCTCAAATGCCACAGTGTTTGCGAATCACCCCCCCACATTCACAAGCTCAGGGCGCATATATGCCAGGTCCTGTGGCGTAACAAAATTCAATAAATTCTCACTTATTAACGGCCTTAGTAGCCTGCTGGATGCATCTTATGGACTTCATTGGCATTCCCTATAAACAGACTGAATGAGGAAATCTTCAAGTGCGCCTCCCTCAATAGCGGTCTTGGTGGACTTCGGTAGCTCCAACTCATTGCAACAAGCCCATTTTAGTGTACACATTGTCTGTGAAGAATTTTCAAATCTCGTTCATTACAGCTCTCCTCCATGTAAACAAATAAAAAGGCTTCAGCCAGCACTCTTATGTTATCCATTCATTTATTGATAAAGCCTGTTGATCTCTTGTCATCATACAACTTTGACATTCACTGACTGGTGCTTAAAATAAAATATTGTTTTGTGGAAGTGGTTTTGCACATGTTTAACTCTTTAAAGATGGAGAGGTTTTTGTTCTGTCTGTGGATGGACATCCTTCCATTATCCAGTCCTTACTTCTTCTGCTTTTCTGTAGTCATAAGAAAAGAATGTGTCAGTATATTATATTCAAGAAAAGAGAAAGGTATTCAAGAGTCTGAGCATGTATAGATGGTATGGTGAAGACTTTACTAGGAGTGCACAATGCAAACTAGGAAGACCTCATGGTTCCTAGCTTAGATGTAGGAGTACAAAAAGTACTCTAACAAAGATATTAAACACTCATACTATATATTTTTGCATTTGTTTATTCCTGATAGACCAGTGGCGTAATATAGTTTGAGAGAGAAATATAAAACCTGTCAAATCAGTTACCTTCAAATAATAACACCTGGCCCAACATGGAGTCCACCATAACCATTAATGAGAAAGATTGTGATCGAAACAATGATGCAGTTAAATGTAGACCTGGGCGGAGTTCTGCTACGCAAAACTTTGTGAAGTGCTATAAAAACTCCACCGCCCTCCGCGGAGTGTCGTAAGTAACGCTGCTCGCACTGATTTCTTGCACCGGATCTTTGTCCCGTGCTGAAAAATCAATACAAAAGGCACAACGCGCAGCGCAAGAGGGTGCTGCTTTTTTCTGTCGCTCAAGTAGATGTTCTGCTCGAGCAGCAGCTTCCCCAATGCAAACGGCAGGTTTCTCAATGCAAGCTGTAGCGACCTGCTGCGACTGCCCACGTTGAGAAATCTTGCCGGGAGGTGGTCTAGAGTACGATTTTCCTTGCTTGAGCTCGCCAACGTTAACGAGAGGGAAAACTCCGCTTCGCGCCACTACGCTAAGTTTTTCGGAAATCCGCTCTCTACAAGAAGTGGGCAAAACTTTGCAAACTCTGTGTGCGGAGCAGAATTGTACGCACAGGCCTAGTTATATGCAACGTTATATGAACACAGTCCACTGTGGGGCTCTTTGTAACTAAACGGAATCCTCTAAATATAAATCAGGGGAAACCCACACTGAATGTATTATTTTGGCAGCCTAATGGAATGTTCCCATTTGGGTTGCATAAAACAGATATTGAGAGTGGAAAGGTTTCTGTTGCTGTTGTGTATTCTCCTACAATACAAATGCGAAAAGTAGTGTGACACATACAAAGTGCAGATGACGCAGTGCTAAGTGTGTGTATATAAAAATAAAAAGATATACAAAAGACACAATAAATCGTCCTTGGTTCGTTCCTAGGTCAAGATGTACAAACAAGCATGTGTGTGCAGTATAGCACAATGCGAATCACAAATAATCACAGAACCAATGGTGATGCAGTTATATGCAAGGCACCAGCAGGAACTGAAAGGGATATACCCAGACAGGATTGATACACTTGCACAGTGTGTGTCTCAATACCAGAGTAGCAAAGTATAGTTATGTGTAGGTACTAGTGGATGAATGTAAGGGAATATGGGTGATTATGCAGATTATGCATAAGGAGCTCTGTCAGAGTTGTGCATGAGCCAGTAACTACATAGGTCAGTGATAGTGGCTGCAAACCCAGGTGCTCGTGCAGATCTGGGTGTGTAGATGGTGCAGCCCATGGGCCCGTGACATGGCGCCTGCTTAAACTACTGCTCATGGTCTTTTCCAATGCTATTCATGATTTGCTGCTGTTGATTAAAGAACATTCCCACTTCTTACCTGTACCACAGGGGGCGCTGTACTCTACGATCGCGTACTCAGCTAAAACAAAAGCAAGAATGAGAGAGATTTATTGATATAGTTAATAGCATAAACCTACACAGTAGCCTTAATTGCACTTACTGCAGTGTAATTTGAAAGCATTTTATTTTGTATAGAAAAAAATAATTAAGTAATAACGAATGAGATATATTACGCTATTTAAATACTCAACCTATCGATCAAAAATCCCTACTCTTTTCTTAACATGTATTTCATTTTGTAAGACACATTATTTCGAATCATACTAGTGCAGCATTGGGTGGTTTCAATTTGTGCGGCTCTCAACCCAGAACGCCCATGCCAATATTTTGGCAACATTGTGCAGAACTTTCTATTTATGCAGCTCGTCATAGATTGTAGATCGCCATGAACTCAGCAAACATCTGCCCTACGTGTGTTTTTGGTGAAAATATCTTCCTGGTACTATTTACCAACACCTACCTGTTTTTGTGCACTCATTCACACTAAGTGAAAGAGGCCACTTATTTTAACCAGGGATTTCTTTCTGCACTCTGTACCATGGCCCATCTCCCCACTGCTGGTGGCCATGAGAAGTGCTAGAATATATACATGTGATCATCTTCCACACTGCAGCCTTTCCCAATGGAACTGCATGTGCTTGTTGGACTAGGAAATTGCTGCTTAGTAGAACCATTCAGTCCAATGATTGTGAACTGAACTGGCTGACTTATGTTGCCCCAACTGAATTACTACTGGAAGATGGGGACCCCAGTGTAAGAAATTTCTACAGAAACAATTATACAGCACATGCACACATTAGGAAATATTCTATTTAATTATCTAGCATAGATATTTACAAACATCGAAATTTAAATTTTAATGGGAAGGTTGGAGCTTTTCAAAATGTGATTTTTAGTTCTTAAAAATGAAGAGACGCTAGACTCTAGCACAGGGGTCTCTAACTTGTTCAATAATTAGAACTACTTCTGAACAACGAATAAAGTACTGAGCTGCTAATGACTTTAATTGTTAGTGCAGTAGTGACCACATCAGATATGACCATAATAGCAATCACACCATGCAGGATTATAATAGTGACAATCCAGATGTATGTTACAATATAAGTGCCAAAATATCAGCCAAAATTTCAAATCCAGAACACTGATTACATAATATCATAAATCTACTTATACATTGGTGAGTATGGAATTACTGTTCTTAGCTCCATTTGGATGTACCTTAAGTATATACCTATATATCAAGATAAATAGCTTTAGAGTTACAAATATCAATACAACTATCCTTACCTATATATCCTTACCTTAATAATGTTGTAATTATCAATTTTCTGGATACAATATGTTGGTAGTTTTGTGATAGAACACCAACCACCGGAACACATAAGATGGCGTTAGCAACAGAAATGTTGGGAAAATATTATCAATATAAATTGCCTTTACATGCCCCCAAAGCTCCATGATCAATTCCAGAATCCTTCACATGGTGTCGGGCTGCCCGACTATCTCTGCCTACTGGTGCCAACCGACACAAGAATAGGCAGAGGTCATGCATCACCCAAGACTCAAAACATTAGAGAGCAGTTTGCTGGGCCTTTAACTCAGAACCTCGACTAGTAAGGTGGGCTCCAAATTTACTGACCGAGGGGGTGGAGAAGGGCACTGTTGCTGACCAGACGAGTGATCTTCACCAGATGGCTCGCAACAAGACAGATGGTAGGAGGAAATTATAAAGCGGACAACAGCAGAGGAGTATGCCCTGCCAATGGAAGAACAATGTGTCCTAAGACGTAGACCTGCGACCCTCACTGCCAACCATACTAGACAGGAGGGAAAGACACTGGAATCACAATCTCCTGCGTCGAACACCACATTGGCCAGCACTACACACTCAGCAAGGGAAGTAGACTGCTGAACAACGACTGATGACGGGGTGGGTGCGGATCGAACAAGACATGAGGGAGGGATATTCGACTTGCAAGATGGAAGCGCCCTGATTGGGAAGGACTAGTTAATACGTTTATATTGTTTCAAAGTTAACTTCTGCAATGAATATCGATTTGTTAAATTTAGTCAACAGAGATGCTATTAATGTAGACAACATGCACTCCTTGTAACACAATCACAGTCTAAAATGTCAGAAATTCTGTACAATGAAGCCCCTGCATGGCTGCATTACTGCATGTATCATGTACTGACAGAGAGGAACAAGGGCGGTTCCAGCATTGGGGCGTTGCCCCACTGATATTTGTCCCCCTGGACCTCTGTACATGTGAATAAATATACACAGTAAAGAAAACTTATAATAATGGACACTGATTCAAAAAAGCGTGACTCGCGAGTCAATCAATCAATCAATAGTTCTTTATTTGGTTGTTAAAAACACCATAAAAGCATATATACACAATACAGAATTTTAAAAAGACAATTAAATCAACATCATGAGAACTTTTGATGAGAAGAGGAAAGCATATCACATGAGGAGTACATAGCTTCTTGGCATCACAGTTTAAGCCTGTCCTTTAGTTAGTCTCAATCTCATTGCGACTTTAATAAAATTCAATATACAGCACAAAGTCAATGGTTCAGCTGCCCTTTGTAAAAATAGTAGCGCTGGTTTAGCTTGAATCAGATTGGCCCTTTTCAAAATATTAATTAAGAAACTTCGCCTTGCAATGGAATAAAAAGAGCAAAAAAATACAAAACTCGCGAGTCAGCATTCAGCCGCAGGCACGGCAGTGGCTCTCAAGGGGGATGGGGCTTCAATTAAGTTGATAGGCAGGCACACATGGGTCACAGGCCGTGAGCGCACAGCACCAAGGCCAAACAGTGCGCATGTCGGGTTGAATGGCTGCCTTTCTCCGGCCAGCCAAACATGCGCACTAGAGGGTTCTCCGCTCTGTACATTAGTGAGTGGGGGTTGCTCAAAGGCGCAGAACCCCAGTCTCTTAATGAGTGGTGAGTTTGCCTACTCAGGCCAATACTGGCTCTGCTCTTATGCTGTCTAACAGCAAGGGATCAGTGTCAGGACTGAGAGACACATTTGCTGGGGCCTAGTCTAGGCTTCTGGTTCTCTGTTTGTGCACATTGCGCTGAGGGGTGAGAGGTTCTGCTCACAAAGTAATGACCAATCGCTGTAATGGCTTATTATCAAGCAATGCAGTGATTGTCCATTTCTTCCGTTATTGGGCTGATGCTTGCCCACTGCCTGACTCTCTATCTTCCCCCTCTTGGAGAGCGAGCAGGATGGAGTCAAACCACACCTGTGACCTTACAGCTGCTGTGGCCAGACAGGCCCGAATCGAGCCTTGTGTGTGACTGTGATCACCACCACGAAGATCCGACTCCGCAGTCGAGTGGACAGTCAGTGGACTTGGGTCACTAATAGCCAGCCAGGGCCACTTAACCCTGAACAAAAATAGGTGGCACAAATTATTGTGTAAAAATGTAATATTGTCATTATTGTGTATATTATGTGGAAGTGGAACTGGATAAAGGAAGGCAGCAATGGTTTCTCGGCAAGTGTTTAGTGGTGATGGGGAGGAGAAGCGAGGTGAGGTTGGATTCAGTAACATTCAGTGTGGTTGGTGGTTTGGTCGGGTCATCACTAATAATAATTGTGTGTATGGAACAGTTGTAGGGTTGGTTTAAACCTTCCTTTCCTATGTCACTCCACCTTTACGATCAATGTGCCTTTGTGTCCGTCTCTTGTCTGGAGCATGGATACCTGTGGCTTTTGCCACCCTATAAATTGAAACTTCAGTCGCCAAAGAAGGCCCGTAACTTCCACTATGTGCCAAGCTAGAGCATTGATTACATACCATGACTTCTAGGTCAACCGTATTTACCATATTTGTCATTTTTAGCAAGTTATAGAGTGCTAATCATGTGACGAAACAGAAATAACATGTACAAAATTGTTGCTAGAATCGTGTGTGTCCACTGTGCCCTGTATTTCAGCAAACTGTGAACAAACCCACCACAAAAAGCCATCTGTTGATGACACAAATGTTATTTGTGCCCTAAGTTGGCAGCAATGCTTACTGAGAATTTTGTGTATCCTTTGTAGTCTGGAAATTCTAGCTCTATTGAATATAGCATAGATCAAAGCATAACTTGAGTAACTAATAATATGCACTGTATATGCGTGTTTATAATTGAGGTGGTCTGGTACTGTGATGGGGGGCTGGCACAGTTTGCCCGTCTTCCGTCTCTTTAATATGGTACCAGAAACACAGTCAAAGGATAGCCCTAGTAGACATCTTTTTTTCCATGGAGTATGTTGATTGAGCCACATTTTATTGTCCCCTCTTTCGTTGCCGCGTAGTTAATCAGTCCCATGTCCTGTGCGATCACCCAAAGCAGCTGAGTGTCAATCAGCACTACTACCAGCAAGGTGAGATAATGGAGTTCCCTCATCAGGATGGGGGTGATGTGATCATATTTCTTCATCCTCGGAATGAAACTTACAGTGCCTTTTAGGGTGTCCTACTGCCTTTTAATGTTTATTCCTTGCTGTCTCTTGTATATCCTCAGTAGATTTCATTTGTAAAGGTATATCAATAAATAAAGAAATCTGTGAGTTACTCAGCATTGTTATCTCAAAGTCTGTTATGAAGTTTGGTGGTTATACTGAATAAGCAACTACCTACATCATTATCATATGAAATCTCTTTATTGATGTCATACTCATAACTACACTTTCACAACTGCCTTATTAACCTTCTTGCTTTCTAAAATTTGCTTGAAAATGCACCGTTTGGCAACTCTTTTTCCAAAATATTCTCGGGGGAGAACCCCATCGAATCCCCCCTTATGATGGTCAGGCTCGGTCTCTATGCTTACTCGCCACAGGTCACTCATCCAGAACTTTTAAATATCACCACCCGCCACTCAAGAGGAAGTAAATGCGATTACTAAAATCAATAAAAAAGATATTTAAAAATATATAAAATGCCTCTGCATGACTAACGAAATAACAGCCACAGCAACAAGTGTTGCTCTAGCATATCACATTGTTGTTTTTTTCAGGGCCTCTCTACACTTTGCAAGTGCGGGTATTCTGGCAAATGCTAGATCTTAATAAGGATAATGTTACTTACCCAGTAAGCCTCTGTTCTTGGCATGTACACCTGTAGATTCACATGCTTTGCATACTCCTGCCATCAAGTGTTGGGTCTGGATGTTTGCAAGTTGTTTTTGATCGAAGAAGAATTTCCAGTCATGAGGTAGGTGACTCCTCCTTTCGGTGATAGTGCGCATGGGCATCGACTCCATTGTTAGATTGTTTTCCCGCAAAGGGTGAGAATGGAGTTAGTAAGCAAAGAATAGAGATGTCCATGCGTGTGCATATACAGTAAGAGAGAACTGCAACAGATACAGGTACCTGGGGAGGTGGATGGGTGCATGTGAATCTACAGCTGTACAAGCCAAGAACAGATGCTTACTGGGTAAGTACCATTATCCGTTCGAGTCATGTGAGCTGTAGATCACATGCTTTGCATAGACTATACATCAGTATTCTCCCAAAGCAGTGGCTAACCTGTAGCTGTTGGAGTTGTGTGAAAGAGTGCTGCCTGGCCCACATTAGCTTGTGTCTGGCTAACACATCTACACAATAGTGCTTGGTGAATGTGTGTGATGTAGACCATGTTGCAGCCTTTCAAATGTCAACTATGGAGATGTTTCCTAAGAAAGCCATAGTAGCCCCTATTTTGCTAGTGGAATGCGCTCTAGTGGGTATTGTTAATGTTCTTTTTGCTTTTGCAGAACAAGTCTGAATGCATTTGACATTTCATCTGGCAATACCTGACTTGGATATGGGATTGCCCTTGTGTGGTGTTGCAAAAGCAAAGAACAGTTGTTTAGTTTTACAAAATGATTTTGTTCTTTCAATTAAATATAAAAGGGCTCTGAATCAGGTTGAGGAAAGAATACAGGTAGCTCAACCGACTGATTAATGCGAAAGGCAGAAACTACCTTAGGTAGAAACTTGGGGTTAGTACGAAGAACCCCTTAGTCTCTGTGCAGTTGGAAAAAAGGTTCTTCTATGGTTAGTGCCTGTAGTTCACCCACTCTGGAATACGGTTTTCCAGGAGAGAAACTGTAATCCACATTTATGCATGGGTTCAAAGGGTGGGCCCAATAGTCTTGTGAGGACGATGTTAAGATTCCACGCTGGGGCAGGTGGAAGTCTTGGTGGGATAACTCTTTTAAGTCCTTCCATGAAAGCTTTGATTACTGGCACTCTAAAAAGAGATAAATACTGCCTATTTTGTAGGTATGCAGCTATTGGAGCGAGATGAGGTCGGATAGAGGTGTAGGCTAACCCTGACTGCTGCAAATAACAAATTATATTTTGTATTGAAGCATCAAGCGGATTGATGTTGTTATTATTGCAATAGATAACAAAACATTTCCATTTAGCTGCATAACATGCTCTTCTGGCCTATCTAATGATGCTCATACAGTCTGGTGGGAGATTTAGATAGCCAACTCTATGACTTCAGGAGCCAGATCGCGAGGTTCAGTTGTTTGGGATCAGGGTGTCTGAATTCTCCATGGCTCCGTGTGAGGAGACTGGATGTGAGGTGCAGTTTATGATGTGGAACTAGTGACAGCTCCAACAGGGTTATGAACCAAGGTTGATGGGCCCATGTGGGAGCGACTAGGATCAGTGTGAGGGATGTTTGCCTGAGCTTCCGGACCACTAATGGAATGAGTGGGAGAGGCGTAAAAGCATAAGCAAATATACATGACCAGTTTATCCGTAGGGCATTGCCTTTGGAGAGTGGTTGTGGATACTTGGAGGCAAAGTTTGGGCATTTTGCGTTTTGGTGTGTGGCAAAAAGATCTATTTGAGGGACTCCCCAACTTTGAAAGTATTGGAGGAGAACTTGAGGGTGAAGTTGCCATTCGTGGATTTGCTGTCTCTGTCTGCTTAGAAGATCGGCAATCTAATTGTTTACACCTGGGAGGTGATCTGCTAGGAGATAGATTTTGTGGTGAATGAACCCCTTCCAAATATCTTGAGCCAATTGCGACATTTGGAGAGAGTGTGTGTCCCCCATTTTTGTATATAATACATAGCTGTCATATTGTATGGCCTAGGACAGCTCTGATGACCAGGTGTGAGAAGTTGGCCTGGTATATGATGTTCACTAGTTAAAGTGACCACCTCGTACCATGCCAAGCAACCCTTATGGTGTGGTTGTAAGTCAACCTTTTCGGACTAGCTGCCCTAGTGGTAGCGTAGGCTAAGCAGTCTTTCAGGCTAAACTCGTTTTGGCATGTTAAGCAGCTGTTTTACCATATGTAACCCCCCTTTATACCAATGAAAGGACACCACACAGATATATATTCAAAATATATATGTATTTATTTCTCAAAGTATCCCCTAGACTCTTTATGAGCACAGGAGCACAAATCGTTAAAACAAGAAGTATCACAATATACAGAAGTTGCACTTTATATGGATAGGCCCTGGTGGCCACTCGAACCATATACTAAAATAGTGGTATAAGTACCACGAATAGGAAAGGTAGAAGGCCTAGGGCCTCTAGAATCGCTGGGCCTACAAGGAGCTAACTTTAGTTAGTGACCAGGAGGTCCACGGGTCGCGTGTGCAGTGAGGAAAGTTACACGCGGGCTCCCATAGGTTTTCAATGGGTGCGTAAAGTTCAAAAGTTACTGCTAGAAGGGTTTTCCGAGTGGCCTACGAACTCAAGACTTAAAACACAGACATTAGAGATGTTACTCTACACTTGTGCACCGGAGTGCCAGCTTTACCTCACCCACAGGAAGCGGGTGCATAGGGCTCAAAGTGCGTCGGGTTTCGACTATCTGTTCAATGGAGCCTGTCGTCAAAGATGCTGCAGGCGGCCGGTCCAGAAGAGATGAGGTGGATCCAAGGATGGATCGGAAGTGTTGAAGACCTGAAAGCAGAGGGGACAATGTTCACAGTCACTAGCCAGTGACCGGCGTGGCACCAGGAAGGTACCAGGCGATGTTGGGTGCAAACAGGTGAAGAGAGGAAGCTTGTCTCCGCAGCCACGTGGTCCCTGAAGGTCGACGACGTCCAGGAGTCGAGTCACGAGCTGTCCCACGCAGGCTCTCGCTGTCGGCGGCGTTGGCGACTTGAAAGAAGCAAACAAGCCTTGGCAAAAGCAGGAGTCGTGGAAAGTGGTGAAAGCTTGTAGTTCTGACCAGCAAGGTCAGAGGGGCTGCTCCTTTGGAGGGCAGCAGGGGCCAGTCTGGGGCAACCAGACCAGCGTCGTAGTTTTCTAGTTAGGTCGCCAAAAATGGCCACTAGCCAACGGGCCAGGGACCGGGCAGGCGCGTTGAGTTGCAAAATGCAGAAGGGCCCCACGTAGATCGTGGAGATGCTGGAGGGCTCACCTTTGATGCAGATGCTGCTCGGGTGTTGGGCTTCTCAGGACCCAAAGCACAACTTGGAGGGAACCTCGGTTGTCGCGCTTGCAGCTCGTCGAGTGTCTTTCAAGATGGCTGGCTCCACGTGTCTCGGTGCCTCCACGGGTTCCTTCTTTGCAGGGACTGTGGATCGGGCGGTGAGAGGTCTGGAGGTCCAGGTCTTGTTGGGCTCTGGGCACGGGCTCCGGCGGGAGGCGGCGGCAAAGCAGACGTCGATTCGCTGGTTGGTGCTTGCGTTAGCAAGATGGTCACTCCCTGACCATAGGGGAGATTTTCCTTCAGTCTTCTGTGCAGCAGAATGTCGAAGTTCCCGTCTTCTTCTTAGTTTCAAGTTGATTCCAGGATGTCTGAAGTCTTAGGACACAGCTCCTACCTTTAAGCGGATTCTAGGGGCCGGACTACCTGCTAGGTCCCTCCCTAAGGGTGGGACCAGGAAGGGGGGTGGTTACACCCCCAATCCTTTGTCCAGCTCGCCCCAGGCCCGGGACTGGTGTGCCTCAGGACCGGTTTGGACTGGCATATGCACCGAGGCTCCTTGTGAGCCTCAGGCATGTCTGGTTCTATTCAAGCCCTACCTGACCAATACACAAAACCCTGTCTGGGGTGGTGCTCGCACATCCCCTGGCAGGAAACCCTTTGTCCACGTCTCCCAAGCTGGAAGGACTCCCAGCAGCAGCAGGGCAGACTTGTGTCTGTGGTGGCAGCGTCCATTTTGTGGAGCTGAGGCTATGTCTGATTTTACCCGGGTTTCAGGATCTGTACATGTCGTGTCCCTCTAGAAGGGTGGAATGCTAACCCCGTTGCCAGAATTGGTGAGGGGTTAGTATTCCAATTCGTATGACACCTTACTCGACATGTTTTGATAAAGCCAAACCAAAGTTAGCATTTAACCGCGAGGTTCATAATGCACTTAAGAGTATATGGTATGGCGATATCTGGAAACGGTAGAAGGAAGTTGTTCCGACCACTGCAGACAGGCCCAGCTCATGCCAGAGCACCATCTCACATATAACCAAGCACTCTGCCTTCAGTTTGGACAATAAACTCTTTGGAGTAGTCAGGACTTTTCAGGATAGGTGCAGAGCACATGGCCTGCTTCAGGTCATCAAATGCCTTTTGACAGCTTACTGTCCACTGAACCTTCTTGGGCATCTTCTTCGATGTCAGATCATTAAGAGGAGTCACAATGGACCCATAGTTCTTAACAAACTTCCTGTAGTACCCAGTCAAGCCCAAGAAAGCTCGAACTTGAGTCTGGGTGGTTGGAGGAGACCAGTCCTTGATGGATTGTATCTTGCTCTCCAGTGGTTGAACTTGGCCCCCACCTACAAGGTGGCCCAAGTACACAACCTTACTCTGCCCTATCTGGCACTTAGTGCCTTGATAGTGAGGCCTGCCTTTTGCAGGGCCTCAAGTACCTTCTTCAGGTGGATCAGGTGATCCTCCCAGGTGGAGCTAAAGACAGCAATGTCATCAAGATATGCTGCGCAAAAGTCATCCAACCCAGTAAGGACTTGATTCACCAACCTTTGGAAGGTGGCAGGTGCATTCTTCAGACCAAAGGGCATCACCACAAATTGGTAGTGCCCTCCTGGGGTTGAAAATGCTGTTTTGGCCTTAGACTCCTCAGCTAACCTGATTTGCCAATAGCCAGCTGTCAAATCAAATGTGCTCAAAAACGTAGCCGAAGCCAGTTTATCTATGAGCTCATCTGCCCTTGGAATGGGATGTGCATCTGTCCTAGTGACAGCGTTGAGTCCTCTGTAATCCACACAGAACCTCATCTCTCTCTTGCCATCTTTGGTGTGAGGTTTGGGGACTAGAACCACTGGGCTAGCCCAAGGGCTCTCTGAGGGCTCAATGACACCCAGTTCCAGCATTTTGTGTACCTCAGTCTTTATACAGTCCCTGACGTGGTCAGGTTGCCTGTAAAGTTTGTTCTTCACAGGAAGACTGTCACCAGTGTCCACCACATGGGTACACCAGTCAGTTTGACTAGGTATCAGCGAGAACATATGCTGAAATGATTGTAGAACTTGTCTACACTCAATCTGCTGATGCTCAGTGAGGTTGCCTCCAAGGGTCACTCCTTCAACTGAACCATCTTCAGGGTTCTGAGACAACAGGTCTGGGAGAGGGTCACTCTCTTCCTCCTGTCCCTCGTCTGTAGCCATGAGCAAGCCCATGTCTGCCCTGTCAACATATGCTTTTAACCTGTTAACATGGAGTACCCTGTGGGGACTCCTGGGAGTGCCTAGGTCGACCAAGTAGGTGACCTCTCCCTTCTTTTCCAGGATTGTATGGGGTCCAGACCATTTGTCTTGGAGTGCTGCTGGGGCCACTGGCTCCAACACCCATACCTTCTGTCCTGGCTGAAACTCAACCAAGACAGCCTTTTGGTCATGCCAAGCTTTCTGTAAGGCCTGGCTTGCCTCAAGGTTTTTGGATGCCTTCTCCATGTACTCAGCCATCCGGGAGCGGAGACCAAGTACATAATCCACTATGTCTTGTTTAGGCTTTTTGAGAGGTAACTCCCATCCTTCCTTCACTAAACCCAGTGGGCCTCTCACAGGGTGCCCAAATAACAATTCAAAGGGGCTGTAGCCAACTCCTTTTTGTGGGACCTCTCTGTAAGCAAACAGAAGGCAGGGTAGAAGGATGTCCCATCTTCGCCTGAGCTTTTCAGGTAATCCTTTGATCATACCCTTTAGGGTCTTGTTAAATCGCTCAACAAGCCCATTGCATGGTGGGTGATAAGGGGTGGTGAACTTGTAGTTGACACCACATTCCTTCCACATAGCTGTCAAGTATCCTGACATGAAGTTTGTACCTCTGTCAGAAACCACCTCCTTAGGAAACCCCACTCTGGAAAAGACTCCCAGTAAGGCCCTGGCCACAACAGGAGCTGTCGTGGTCCTAAGGGGAATTGCCTCTGGATACCTGGTGGCATGATCCACTACCACCAGTATAAATCTGTGCCCAGATGCAGTGGGGGGATCCATGGGACCCACTATATCTATCCCCACTCTTTCAAAGGGGACCCCCACCACCGGTAGTGGTATCAGGGGGGCCTTTGTTGTGCCACCTGTCTTGCCACTGGCTTGGCAGGTCACACAGGAGCGACAAAACTCCTTGGTATCTTCATTCATGTGAGGCCAGTGAAAGTGAGGGACAAGCCTGTCCCAAGTCTTGTTCTGGCCTAAGTGTCCTGCTAGAGGAATATCATGGGCCAAGGTAAGAAGGAAGCCCCTAAATTGCAGAGGTATAACCAACCTCCTGGTCGCACCAGGTTTTGGGTCTCTAGCCTCTGAATAAAGGAGCCCATCATCCCAATACACTTTATGGGTACCTTGAGCATTCCCAGCAGCCTCAGCAGCAGCCAGCTGTCTGAGGGGTTCAAGAGATGGACAGGATAACTGAGCCTGCCCCAAGTCTGCCCTAGAAGGTCCCCCTGTCCCCAGAAACTCAACCTGGTCAGGTTCAAGCTCTTCAGGGACAGCTCCTTCAAGGGTCTCGAGATCACCTTCCTGGGAAGTCTGATCCTCACTTGTAGGCAGGGGGGAAGGCACAGCCTTAACCCTCCTGTTCTTCTTCTTGGTAGGTGCTTGGTCCATTGTTCCAGGATCCAAGACCTGAGGTTCAGTAAGGCACTTTTTGGCCTGTGACCTGGTCACAGCAAGGACATGTGGTGATATACCTAACATCTCTGCATGTGTCCTGTACTCCACTTCTGACCATAGAGAACTCTCTAGGTCATTGCCCAACAAACATTCTACTGGGAGGTCTGCACTAACCACAACCCTTTTGAGGCCATTTACCCCTCCCCATGAGAAGTTAACAACTGCCACGCTATGTGGAGTAGTGGCATTGCTGGCATTGGTCACCAGGTAATTCTCACCTGGGATGTACTGTCCAGGATCCACAAAGCCCGGTGTCACCATAGTGACACTGGCACATGTGTCCCTGTAGGCTTGAGCCACTTTTGAATTAATCAAAGGAGTCTGTCTGTACTTGCCCAAGTTACTGGGGCTCACAGTCAGGGACAAATCCATGTCCCCATCACAGATCAAGACTGCCTGTGTAAGGGTTCTGTCTAGGTCAGAATCTCCTTCAGTTCCAAAAGTGATTCCCACTACACCCTTTGTCTGGGGACCAACACTGCTAACCGTACTACTGGTTGGGGGCTCCACCCTTCTTACAATCACTAGTCCAGTGAGTTGTATTCTTGCAATGTTTGCACCAGGGTTTCTTTGGACCTTCTTTCTTCTTCCCTTTAGGTTGTTGGGACCCACCCTCATTAGTAATAGTTTGGGGCCCTGTTGAAGACTTCTGGTCTTTGGATTTCTGATCACCACCCTTCTGGTCTGTTTTCTTCTGATCACTCCCTTGGCCCTGGTTCTGGTTCTTTTGCTTAACCCTGGTTCTGACCCATTTGTCTGCCTTCTTTCCCAATTCTTGGGGAGAGGTCAGATCCGAGTCAACCAAGTGTTGATGCAGTTGCTGGTTTTGACAGTTATTTAAAATCTGTTCTCTCATCATCAAATTGTACAATCCTGTAAAATCTGAAACCTTACTTCCCAGCAACCAACCCTCCAAAGCCTTAGTGGCACATTCAACATATTCAGACCAGTCCTGAGTCTGTGTCTTCTGGGTATCTCTGAACATTAACCTGTACTGCTCAGTGGTTAAGCCTAACCCATCAACCAGGACACTCTTCAGGACTCCGTAGTTTCTGACATCCTCTTCTCTAACAGTGAGGAGTCTATCTCTGCCTCTACCTTCAAAGGAGAGCCAAAAGATTGCTGCCCACTGGTCCTCAGGAACCTGCTGCACTTTTCAGGCTCTCTCAAGAGCAGTCATCCATTTGTGGATGTCATCCCCACTTTTGTAGGGGGGCACAACCTTGGACAGGATCCTATTATCAAAGACCCTATCTTTGTCCTTGGGGACAATGCTGCCACCAGTGGGCCTAGACCCACTCTCTCTAGGTTGCCTAGCCTTGTTCAGTTTTTCTTCAATCAGGGCTACTTCTAACTCCTGTTTTCTGATCCTCAGCTGAGCTTCCTGCATTCTGGCCTCATGCTCCTTTCTCTGAGAGCTGGTCATCCTTCTTCTGGACTGACCCTGAGAGCCTCTAGAGGCATGAGAGGCATTAGAGTCACCTGAGTGATTCCTCTGTCTCCCAGACCCCTGGTTAAGTCCACTGGGGAAATTTAATGGGGGGAACCCATTGTCATTCCCTAACAGTCTTAAGTTAGCTGTGCCAAGTATAACACTTGGCACTGGGCTATTTCTCCCATCAGAATCGCTACTACTATCTGTATCGGTACCTGTGTCATTCTCATCCTCTGTAGCCTGATTCTCATCTGAGGGGTGGCTATCAGGAAGGGGTACTGCAGTAGCATCTTCAGAAGGAGGGCCTCCTGTTCCAGTCCCTGAGGAGCCTAACTGGGAAGCTTTCTTGAGAGCTCTCTGATCTTCATCAGCTTGCAAGAGTTCTCTGAGTTCAGCAGAGGTAGGGTTCTTGGGCTGTTTAAGGCCCCTAGAATTTGCCAACTGCCTAAGCTCATTCTGACTAAGGGTAGCAAAGATGGATGGTGCCCTCTGAGGTTCACTCTCGACAGAGACGGGTTCCTTGGTCCCCTCTGCTCCAGCCATTGCTCTTAAGTGTGGGTGGAAGTGTTGCAACTACCTACACTTGGGTTTTCCTACTAAACCTATCTAGTAGTTGTAGTCAGGGTGTGCTACTCCCTTTGCTCTACAACAACTAAGTTCAGTAGAACTTAAGTATATAACTATCTTGTTTTATATGTACCTAAAGGTACCTGTATGATCTTTCAATTGGTAACAAAGAGATTACAGAGGTAAAACACAACAAGCTCAAATCCAACCGCTGCTCACCAATGTGAGAAGTTGGCCTGGTATATGATGTTCACTAGTTAAAGTGACCACCTCGTACCATGCCAAGCAACCCTTATGGTGTGGTTGTAAGTCAACCTTTTCGGACTAGCTGCCCTAGTGGTAGCGTAGGCTAAGCAGTCTTTCAGGCTAAACTCGTTTTGGCATGTTAAGCAGCTGTTTTACCATATGTAACCCCCCTTTATACCAATGAAAGGACACCACACAGATATATATTCAAAATATATATGTGTTTATTTCTCAAAGTATCCCCTAGACTCTTTATGAGCACAGGAGCACAAATCGTTAAAACAAGAAGTATCACAATATACAGAAGTTGCACTTTATATGGATAGGCCCTGGTGGCCACTCGAACCATATACTAAAATAGTGGTATAAGTACCACAACAGGAAAGGTAGAAGGCCTAGGGCCTCTAGAATCGCTGGGCCTACAAGGAGCTAACTTTAGTTAGTGACCAGGAGGTCCACGGGTCGCGTGTGCAGTGAGGAAAGTTACACGCGGGCTCCCATAGGTTTTCAATGGGTGCGTAAAGTTAAAAAGTTACTGCTAGAAGGGTCTTCTGAGTGGCCTACGAACTCAAGACTTAAAACACAGACATTAGAGATGTTACTCTACACTTGTGCACAGGAGTGCCAGCTTTACATCACCCACAGGAAGCGGGTGCATAGGGCTCAAAGTGTGTCGGGTTTCGTCTATCTGTTCAATGGAGCCTGTCGTCAAGATGCTGCAGGCGGCCGGTCCAGAAGAGATGAGGTGGATCCAAGGATGGATCGGAAGTGTTGAAGACCTGAAAGCAGAGGGGACAATGTTCACAGTCACTAGCCAGTGACCGGCGTGGCACCAGGAAGGTACCAGGCGATGTCGGGTGCAAACAGGTGAAGAGAGGAAGCTTGTCTCCGCAGCCACGTGGTCCCTGAAGGTCGACGACGTCCAGGAGTCGAGTCACGAGCTGTCCCACGCAGGCTCTCGCTGTCGGCGGTGTTGGCGACTTGAAAGAAGCAAACAAGCCTTGGCAAAAGCAGGAGTTGTGGAAAGTGGTGAAAGCTTGTAGTTCTGACCAGCAAGGTCAGAGGGGCTGCTCCTTTGGAGGGCAGCAGGGGCCAGTCTGGGGCAACCAGACCAGCATTTTAGTTTTCTAGTTAGGTCGCCAAAAATGGCCACTAGCCAACGGGCCAGGGACCGGGCAGGCGCGTCGAGTTGCAAAATGCAGAAGGGCCCCACGTAGATCGTGGAGATGCTGGAGGGCTCACCTTTGATGCAGATGCTGCTCGGGTGTTGGGCTTCTCAGGACCCAAAGCACAACTTGGAGGGAACCTCGGTTGTCGCGCTTGCAGCTTGTCGAGTGTCTTTCAAGATGGCTGGCTCCACGTGTCTCGGTGCCTCCACGGGTTCCTTCTTTGCAGGGACTGTGGATCGGGCGGTGAGAGGTCTGGAGGTCCAGGTCTTGTTGGGCTCTGGGCACGGGCTCCGGCGGGAGGTGGCGGCACAGCAGACGTCGATTCGCTGGTTGGTGCTTGCGTTAGCAAGATGGTCACTCCCTGACCATAGGGGAGATTTTCCTTCAGTCTTCTGTGCAGCAGAATGTCGAAGTTCCCGTCTTCTTCTTAGTTTCAAGTTGATTCCAGGATGTCTGAAGTCTTAGGACACAGCTCCTACCTTTAAGCGGATTCTAGGGGCCGGACTACCTGCTAGGTCCCTCCCTAAGGTTGGGACCAGGAAGGGGGGTGGTTACACCCCCAATCCTTTGTCCAGCTCGCCCCAGGCCCAGGACTGGTGTGCCCCAGGACCGGTTTGGACTGGCATATGCACCGAGGCTCCTTGTGAGCCTCAGGCATGTCTGGTTCTATTCAAGCCCTACCTGACCAATACACAAAACCCTGTCTGGGGTGGTGCTCGCACCTCCCCTGGCAGGAAACCCTTTGTCCACGTCTCCCAAGCTGGAAGGACTCCCAGCAGCAGGAGGGCAGACTTGTGTCTGTGGTGGCAGCGTCCATTTTGTGGAGCTGAGGCTATTTCTGATTTTACCCGGGTTTCAGGATCTGTACATGTCGTGTCCCTCTAGAAGGGTGGAATGCTAACCCCGTCGCCAGAATTGGCGAGGGGTTAGTATTCCAATTCGTATGACACCTTACTCGACATGTTTTGATAAAGCCAAACCAAAGTTAGCATTTAACCGCGAGGTTCATAATGCACTTAAGAGTATATGGTATGGCGATATCTGGAAACGGTAGAAGGAAGTTGTTCCGACCACTGCAGACAGGCCCAGCTCATGCCAGAGCACCATCTCACATATAACCAAGCACTCTGCCTTCAGGATTGTTAAGGCCTGCCATAGGAGTGACTTATAGGTTATCATGCGTTCCATTTAAGGTTAGGCATAGGTATACTACACCTAAGTAAGAGGTGGATACACCAACTTACCCCAGCTGAGTGATCAGCCAGTTGTGTCAAATTGCTAGGCCAGGCCAGGGGTGGCACAATACATGCTTCAGCCCCTGCTAGGCCTCAGATACACCAATGCCCTGGGTACCTAGTGTACACTGGTACAGGGGCTCACAGGGTGATCCAGTTCCAATGGGTTATGCACCTAAAGTGCATAGTGTCAATTTAGTAGAGAGAACAGCAGGCTGGGGGTCTGATTAGCAGATCCACAGCCTCAATACGTCAAAAACCAGTGAAGCAAAAAGCAAAAATTTGGGGTGACCATAGGATAGCAGACCCTACTCTCCTACACCAGGTGAGTCTGAAATGCTTTGAGCGCTAGAAACACCGCTAGCAGCTCTACATGATTTATGTGGAGAGGTTTTTGCTGTTGACTCCACAGTCCTTGTACTGTGTGATGTTGAAGATGAGCCCCCCAACCAGTGAGGGACGCGTCTGCTGATAGCGTGGTCTGTGGAACTGGGTCTATGAAGGGCCGTTTTTTTGATACATTTTGTGAGTTCCACCACTCCAGAGAGCGATGAGTATGGCTGCTTACCAACACTAGATCGGTTAAAAGACCCTGCCATTGGTTCCACTGACTTGCTAAACATTCCTGGAGAGGACGCATGTGAAGCCTGACATGGGGAACAATTATGATGCAAGAGGCCATCATTTCCAGCAATTGCATATACACTCAAGCTGGTATTGAGTCTGTGGGCTGAAACAGGAGAACTAGAGCCTGAATATTGTGGATTCTGGCTGCATTGGGGAAGGTTAGTGCCCTTTGAGTATCTAAAGTGGCTCCTAGATAGTTCTGAGTGTTGCAAGGTTGAAGATGCGATTTCAACACATTGACTGTGAATCCCAGTTGGTGCAGTGACTGTATTGTCCTACGAGTGTGTTGTAGACACTTTCGATACGTACTGGCTTTGATGAGTCAGTCGTCCAAGTAGGGGAAGACATGAATGTGTTGTCTTCTTAGGTGAGCAGCGACCCCTGCCAGACACTTTGTAAAGACGGGAGTACTTTGAACTGGTAATGATGCCCCGCTACCACAAATCTGAGAGATTTACAATGAGCAGGATGTATTGGAATATGGAAGTAGGCATCCTTTAAGTCTAGAGTAGACAGAATGTCGCCCTGTTGTAGGAGTGGGAGCATTTGTTGAAGTGTTACCATGTGAAAATGGTCTGATTGTATGTAAAGAGTTAATTCTCTGAGGTCCAAGATAGCCATAAGAGACCCGTCCTTCTTGGGTATGAGAAAGTAGAAGGAGTATACTCCGATCTGGGGTATTGTGTTGGTACAGGCTCTGTAGCTCCTTTTAAAAGGAGAGACTGAACCTCTTGTTTGAGGAGGTGTAAGTGATCCGGTGACAATTTGTGTGAACATGGAGGAATGTTTGGAGGATTGTTGGTGAACTCCAGGCAATAACCAGAATGGATAATTTCCAGTACCCATTTGTCTGTAGTTATGGACTGCCAGACTGGTAGGAAATGTGAAAGACGCCCCCCACAGGTTTTAAATGGTCGGGGGAGTGTAGGCAAGTCACTGTTTGGTGTTCGAGGGGGAGGAGCATGTATTGGAACATCTACCTCTACCATTGCCATTGTTTCTTCTGTAACCCCCTCTGAAGTAACCCTTTGATGGAGAGGGTTGATTGTTGCCTTTTTAGATGGTGGTGGCGGTATCTGAGAAGGAAGTCTTGGACACTCCGCGGTAGAAGGAGCGCCGAAAGGAACCACATCCTGGGGTTAATTGAAGGGCTCCCATAGATTTTGCCACTTCTGTGTCCTTCTTCATTTTTTCTAGTGAGGAATCTACCACAGGGCCAAAGAGGTGTTCTTTGTCAAACGGTGTGTTCAGGATAGATGTTTGAACCTCTGGTCTAAATCCTGAAATACGTAACCAGGCATGCCTTCTTAAAAGGACGCTGGTATTCACAGCTCTAGCTGCAGTGTCTGGAGCATCTAGGGCGCACCTGATAGAATTATTGGAAATGAGCTGTCCCTCCTGCACTAGGTCTTGTGCCTTGGACTTGTGCTCATCAGGTAGAAATTGGAGCAAGTGCTCCATTTTATCCCAATGCAACCTGTCATATCTAGCTAACAGTGCTTATGTATTGGAGATGTGCCAAAAGTTCACAGCCTTAGAGGCTACCCTTTTCCCCGAAGCGTCTAGCAGCTTAGATTCTTTGTCTGGGGGTGGAGCATCTCCGGTTGTTTCTGAATTGGCCCTTTTGCATGCATTGGAAACTACCAAGGAATCCAATGGTAACTGGCCACTTATGTATGCTGGATCTGATGGAGCCAGCTTAAATTTCTTGTCTACCCTAGGATTGAGGATACGTGCCCTAACGGGATCATTAAGAATATCATCCACATGTCTAATCATACCCTTGAGCATGAGGAGTACTACTAAGAGTCTCGAACAGGAAATCCTCTTCCAGAGATTCCTTATGTAGCTGAACCGCATGGTAGTTAGCAGCTCTACCCAACAGTTCTATGTATCCTACACTGTCGTCTGGTGGGGAAGGTCTGTTAGGGTGCAGATCAGGGTCATTCCCTGTGGGGGAATTGGTGTTGTAATCTGTCCAAGGGTTTCCGGGTATTTGTTCATTATCCCCAGGCCCATCCCTATCATCCTGATCTTCAGGTGTATGTGGTGGTGAGTGCCCAGGTGAAATTAGTGAAGGTTGAAACTGAGGAGAAGGAGGTGATGGAAGAGGAGGAGAAGAAGGATTAGTACCAACATTTTTCCTTTTTAAAGGAATGTGGTAGACCTCTATTGTCTTATTGTTTGTTTTGTAGAAATGTGTCCAGTTGTTGGGGGAATATAGAGCTCCCTCTGTTTTGGATCCAGTTTGGGAGGTGGAGCATTGAAATGTTGCTCTTTGGATGGAATCGGCACATCTGTTTGTTGCGATGCCGAAGGTTTCGATGCCTGGGCTTTGGGTGCCGAGGTTTTCGGATCCCAAGACGTTTTCGGCATCGAAGTGGGTGGGGCGGAGCCTGACTTTGACATCGATCCCGAAGGTTTCGTCTCGTTTCCCATTTTTGAACTGCTCTGTTCGGAGCTGGAAGGTTTTGGAAGGTTTTGGGGTATGTTTTGGTGCCAAGCCAGACGGTGGGACGTCGGAAGCGGGGGTTGGACCGGAGCCCTCTTCTTTGGCTGAGGTGGACTTTGGGGCAAGGGAGGAACTGTACTCATGGTACGCTGCCCTTGTGAGATGTCTTCGTCCCCCTCGGAGCCATGGTCGGGGGTCGATATTGGGTCTTGTTCCTCTTTGGCTCCCATGGCGTCTCCGGTCTCTTGTTCCGAATCTTCCCCGAAGAGGTCCGGACTGGAACGTGT
Organism: Triturus cristatus; assembly: GCF_964204655.1. NCBI lineage: Eukaryota > Metazoa > Chordata > Amphibia > Caudata > Salamandridae > Triturus > Triturus cristatus. Next base: position 74,350,212 of record NC_140582.1, on the reverse strand, counting down.
GTTGGCTCTGCATGTTGCGGTGTCGAGCCCGACGGTCGCGAAGCGTTTTCTTCGATCGGAAAGCCTTACACACTTCGCAGTCCTGTTCGCAGTCCTGTTCGCTGTGCTCTGGAGACAAGTACAGGTTGCACACTTGGTATGAGTCGGTGTGCGGAAACTTCGTGTGGCACCGAGGGCAGACTTTAAATCGAGTCCGTTCCATCTACTGCGAGGCGGACCGACGCGGGTATGCCTGAGGGCATTCCATGAGTTACCAGCTCAAAAGAAGGATTTTTCAGTAAATACGATACGCAGAGAATAGGATTATGCGATCGAAACAATACCGTAGAGGGCGAGTGTCTTGCGCATTGAGGGAACTCGGAGAAACGGTGTCGAACCGGAATGCAACAATTCACGTCCAGACCCGATGGCAGAAAAAAACTATCTAACAATGGAGTCGATGCCCATGCACACTATCACCGAAAGGAGGAGTCACCTACCTTGTGACTGGAAAGACTTCTTCGAAGAAAAACAATTTGCAAACATTCGGACCCAACACTAGATGGCAGGAGTATGCAAAGCATGTGACCTACATATATTTTTTGTTATCTTTTTCGTTTCCTCTTTGATTGTGCTCTGATAGATTAGGGTCATTTGAGGTCATCCCAAAATCTAGTGGTCCATTCCTTGAAAACACCTATTCAAAGAACACTACATCACATGCATTAACACTTCACAGACTGGCTACCTCTCCTATAACATAACATGTGTATTTGTAAAGCACACGTATCACCCAAGGGTATCAAGGCGCTGAATAACAGATGTTTATTGTTACCCAACTCAATGGTACTCATTTTATCGACCTCCGATGGATGAAAGGCTGAGTGGACCTGCCTGGATTTGAACCTGTGACCATGATGTCCAATGCAGGCCCCTACAGTGGACACATTAGTCCACTGAGCCACCAGACCTGGCTCATTGACTTTATGCTTGTCTTTGACCATCTACAGAACTTCACTGCCTTTTGGCTAGGTTTTCACTAAAGAAATACTACATACAAACAAAAAGGCATTCTTTTCATTAACTTTTCAACACATTTATCAACCAACTTAATTATGACAAATTCCAGCAATTGTATATTAGACATCCTATGGCAGGGGTTTCCAACCTGTTCTGTCATAAGAGCTACTTACGATCAATAAACATCATCCCAAGCTACTAATATCATTAGTGTTGTAATAGTTCTGAGAAGTTGGCCTGGTATATGCTGTCCACTAATTAAAGTGGGCACCTTGCACCAGTCCGCACGACCCTTATGATGTATGAGGTCAAAGATAACCTTTAGAAAGCTATCCTAGTGGTAGCTGTGGAGAGCAGCCTTCGGGTTTAATCTTGAAGGAATGTAAAGCAGCTTGTTTTACCAGAATATCACCTTTAGTATTAATTGAATGAAAGGAGAAACACACAGTAGTTATAAAAATATGTATTTATTTGTATAACACTCTCTAGTATCCTCTACACGAGGGTACAACACAAAGCACACAATAATTTAGCAAGGAAACAGTTGTGAGCAGCACAATACACAGTGGGCTCCAGGGGGAGACCAAACCATATACTAAAATAGTGGTATAAGAACCACGACTGGAGTCGAGACAAGGTCTAGAACACGTAGAATCGCTGGGACCCCAAGGAACCACCCAAGGTGAGTAGAAAGGGACCCCACGGAGGATGGGTGCAGTGTGTTACACGACCGCGGGCTCCGTACTATTCTATGGGGTAGTCGCGGTTACAATTTTAAAGGTTAAGGATAAGGGTGGGCGTAGTTCGCGAAGTAGCACTTCGCGAAGCTACGCAAAGTGAAGTTTGCACTACGCGAGCTACGCGTAGCACTTCGCGAACTGCGTAGTAACATGTTCGCACTGTGCAAGATGTTGTTTTCAATGATTGCACAGTGCGGACAAGCAACCGGCACTGTGCAATCATTGAAAATGGCATCTTGCACAGTGCGAGCTGTAGTTTTCTGCTGCTCGAGTAGATTTTTACTCGAGCGGCAGCTTTCTCAACGCGAACTGGTAGTTTCTCATCGCGAGCGGTCGCGAGCATACGCGACCCCTCGCAATGAGAAACCTGACCTCCTCGCGTTGGGAATCTCGCCGGGAGGTATATTTTCCATGCACGCGATCGCGAACAAGGAAAAAGTCTCGCCGGGATGTCATTTTGCTTGCTCGCAGTCGCCAACTTGATGTTGAGGACCGCGAGCAAGCAAAAAATGACCGCAGCACTACGCAACACTAAGCTACGCGTGTTCGCACTGTGCTACGTGCAGTTCGCGTAGTGCGAAGTAGCGCGAACTTCGCAAACTACGCGAGCGTAGCGTAGTGCTTCGCCCAGGCCTAGTTAAGGACCCTTCTCAGTGGACTTTGAGGATACCCTTTGGAACTGAGGAGGTTGGAGAGCCACCCCACCCATGGACACCTAAGTGCCCACGTTACCTATCCCAGAGGAGCCGGGTGCATAGGTCTGGAGTAGTGTCAGAAACTGCCGTCGTTTTCAATGGAGCGTTTCAAAGAAGAGCTGCTGCCGGGAACGAAGAAAGTGTCAGTTAGAATCCAAGGGTGGATTCGTGATGGAAGGAATCTGAAAGCAGAGGGGACAAAGTCTGGGTCACTTCAGGGAGTCCAGGGGCTCGGTAGACAAATGCCCCCCAAGATGTCGGGTGCTTCAGGTGCGAAGAAGGGATGCTTGACTCTGCAGCCACAAGGTCCAGGAGACGTCGAAGATGACCAGGAGCCGGAGGTGATCTGTCCCATGAAGGATGTCGAGTGCTGAGGGGTCAGTGTCCGGCGGGACCACCATCAAGCCTTGGAAAGTAACCCACGCAGGAAGGTCAAGCAGGTTACGGTGTGGACCAGCAAAGTCTAGGAGACTCACCAAGCAATGGAGAGTCAGGGCACATTTGGAGCAACCAGGAAAGCCCAACAGAATTCAAGATGACCCTCAGGAGGACCCACAGGCTGAATGACCAGGAGTCATGAGGGGACCTTGAGCAAGATTATAAAGTACCAGCCTGCGGAGCACTCGGTTCAAGGAGGCCGCACTTCTTTGGTGGAAATACTGCTCAGAATCAGGACTACTCGGAGTCCAATGCACAAGCTCGGGAATCGCCAACAAGCATATGCACTTGCAAAAGTACGCAGGGCACAGGGTTATGTGGTCCCCACGAGGGATACTGGCCTCAACATCGGTGAGAAGGCAGCTCAACCTCAAGGAACTTCGGAACCCACCTACTGTGTTGCTGGAGCCTCTGGAGTCCGCAGGAGCTCAGGATCAGCAGACCGGTCAGTTGCGTTACAGTGCGTGCAAATGCAGGGGAGAGACTTTTTCACCCCAAAGGAGATTCTTCAGTGTCTTCACTATTCCACAGGTCCTGCACGGAGCCTGTATGTTGCAAGAGCACAGACAATGCTTTGGACGGAGAGGGGGATGAAGTCGGGCCCAGTCGAAGTCCAGCGAAGTCCAGAGTGTCCAGACGGTCAAAGGTCAGTGGTTGCAGAATCTTGTCCACGTCAAATCTAAAGTCTTAAAGTCAGGTAAACCCTTATGTACCCACGGGAGAGGGTTGGGCAAATTCAGGGGACCCTCCAATGGGAGGGTCAGGACAGAGGGGCGATTACACCCATGTCCTTTGTCCAGTTTCGTGACAGAGCAGGAGCCAACGGCTCCCAGAACTGGTTTGAGCTGGACAATGCACAGGGACACCAAATGTGCCCTGGTGCAGACTTTCAGGCACTTGGACAGTGCTCCACCCAGCCCCAATGCACTAAATCCCATCTGACAGGATGCCTATTGTGCTGCCTTCTTCTGCTCGAGCTTGGCTCAGCAGCAGGAGGGCAGAAATGTGTCTCTGGTCGGCAGCATCCATTTTGTGCTGTCTGGGTTGAGAAGGCTGGCAACGGGAAGACCTGTGACCCTACGAAGCTTGCTTCTGAGGGGTGGAATCATACCTCCCACCTCGGTTACCGGTGTGGAGGTATGATTCCAAGGTGTTTGATGCCAAACACGACATGTTTTGTTTTCAGCCGTTTTCAAGATAGTATTTACTGCGAGGTTATAATGCACCTCTACCTGTATGTCTGGCTGAGTCACAGCTAAGTCAGGAGAATGGTCTCCGAAGGGTGAAAAGGGGCTCTACTTATGCAAGGGCACCTTCTCACATAAAATCCAGCACCCTGCCTTCAGGATTGTTAAGGCCTGCTATAGGGGTGACATAACCTTTACGTATAGTGACCTATAGATATAGTGAACCTACATCTAAAGTAAGTGGTGCAAGCACCATCTTACACAGGCTGCAGTAGTAGACCTGTAGTTCCATTTTACATGGCCTCTCATGGGTGGCATAATACTTGCTTCAGCCCACGGGAGACCTCTGGTGTACCTATGCCTTGGGTACATGTGTAGCATATACTAGGGACTTATAAGGGTACCCCAGTATTCAATCTGGAGTGTAGCTAAGTACATGTCTTAACATTTTAGGAGAAAGCAGAAAGACTGGGGTCCTGATTAGCAGGATCCCAGTCAGATTATTCAAAAACAGTGTAACATCAAGACAAGACAAAAGTGGGGGTAACCATAAGAAGCAGATCCTACTTTCCTACAATAGCGATCGTATCAGACAAGATTACGTTAGTAGGCACTGTATGTAAAATTACCCACCGTAATTACCTGAGAGCATCAGGCAGGATTTCAAGCAGTAATGTAAAAAAAAAAAAAGGCTTTGGAATGCCTTTCCGTAGGTAATGCATTACTGCAATAGCTCAAATGCCCCTGGCACCAAGGTAATAATATTAATAATAAACCTCCCCAAAGTCACATGATGGATCACTCAATTATTAGTTTTAATTAGATTTTGGAAATTCAAACATCAGCTAATCAGTTCTGAAAACGAACACATTTTCGTCTTCAATACACCCTTTTCAGTTTTTATATTTATATATTCAGTCAAGCCAAAGCTTCACATTTAGTAGGCTAGACTAGGCGCAGGAGAGCTACTTACAGGTAGCTGGAGAGCTTCCAGTAGTTCACGAGCTACTCGTTAGAGAAGCCTGTCCTATGGTATACCACATGACATCATTTATAGATATTTTTATCATTGGCAAATGAATGTGCGTTCCCCCTTCTATCAGTGTGCATCTTCATGCTCCCAGTCCGCTTTTAGGGGATCTATCACTTCAGTCCTGTGCCCCTCACTACATAGCTTGTGATTATTCATCCTTTAACCTTCTTCAGTCTTCCTCTCAAAAAGCCCGCCACTTGGCCCAGACCGTGTCAGATTTCCGGGAGCAGCCTCTCGCCTTCTTAACTATGGCTTCAGCCTGCATGCTCCAGTCAACATTACTAATGCAACTCTCTAGACTTGACAAACACCTCTCTCTCCACAATCGTAGTCTGTCCTCTCTGGCGACTATAAGGGCCGTGCTGCAATAGAGCAAGTCATGTTTAAGTATTGCCACTTCACCCCAGATTCCCACTATTAAAAGGGGTGGCGTTAGGGCCACCTTTTCCCTTACAACCATAGTAATATGCTGTTCAGTCTTGTTCTGGAATGTCCGAAGGCACTGACCAGTGGTTAATTTTTAAAAATATAATTGCTGGGGCTCTCGTCAGGAGGCAGCTTGCACCAGCCCATTTCTACTATTATCGCTGCCTGAAACAGAACCAACTAATGACCATGAAAGTGGGGAGAGGATGTGGCGTATTTTCAGAGCTGCCAACTTCGGAGCTGGGGAACCAGGTTCGAGTCTTGGCGTCGGCTCAACATCCTGTGATTCTGGGCAAATCACTTAATCTCCCCATGCCTACCATAAATGAATGTGAATGTCTCCTTAACTGGTGCTCGTGAAAAGCGCCGGTGTTGATGATTAAGTGAGCACCGAAAACCACCAGCTCAAATTAGGCACTGACAAATCCATAATTTATGAATTAGTGTCCCCTTGCCTTCACAATCCCTCAGGCATCTGTCGTCTTGTGTTTTCCTTATTTTAATAGTTAGCTTCTCATGAAGCAGGTTAATTAAAATTGAACAAGACAGAACCCCACTCTAATAGCAACCTCCCCGGGATATCGGCCTGCCTTGGACCAATCTGCACCCTAAAGTGCTTCCAAGTCCTGCTCCTATCTTGCCTTTAGTGATTATAGCTGCTGTTGGCAATTCTCTAAATGTTGTATATTTGTTAGATTGATGGTATTTTAATGGTTGTCAAATAGCCAGTCCCATACTGGTTAAGGTCATCTAAAGTAATGAGTGAGCCAGATAGATATTGCTCCTGAACAGCTTTGCTTCATGTCCAAAAAAGCAGCAGAGCGCACCTACATTCAGAGGTCCTTGTCAGTTTGGTACGTCTGCAATATATATTTGTGCCAGTATAGCTTTCATGCATCCAGATATTCCGTTGAAGTCGAACTAAATATGTACAGCAGCATTTGTTCCTACAGTTAAATTCTTGTATTATAAATGTTTAAATCTCAATTGAGACAGTGCTATCAACCAATCCATCCATTATATGACCGACATGCCTGCCCCACTCTCTGGCCAACAGTGTTCCTCAATCTGGTAGTACGGATATCTGATAAAGGGTGGATTGGAAGCAGTGTGGATTGATGCTAGTCCTAGGACCTGAGCATGCAAGGAACTCACAGATGCTGCTACTTCCTCTCTTGTCATGGGTAAGCAGGCTAGTTCCTCAAACGCCAGACCTCATATCCCATGCTTAAAAGTGAAAGTAGGGCTAAAGGATGAGTACAAGGACAGTACAATGAGTAACCAGTACATGATATTATTTGAACATTTGTAAAATCTTTCGAACTCTCAGAAAGTCTTGGGACGCACCAGCTGCACAACAATACAGCAGCACATCATTTATGTATGACAAGCTGGTTTGAGGTAAGCCTAAAGCACCCATTGACAGATGTCAGAGAGCATCCCCTGTCCGCAGAGAATGAGGGATGGAAGGGTATGCTTTGCTAACACTGAAGTGGACACATGGACAGATTGGAAAGATGGAGGACAGATTCAGGCTAGGTCTTCACTGGCTGATGTGTTTCCTTCTTGACAAACTGCACACAGGATGTTAGAATGGCAACTTTCTTTTCTCCACATTTGTCAAGCTTCCGCTTGTTGGCATGGCTAACAACAGGGGAGGAAGGCTGGTGTCACGGTTTAGTGTGGGAAAGGGCTTCTTTGACATATTTTGGGACTGAAGACCTTTTCCCCTCTTTTGGTAGGAGGCTTTCACTGCTGCTTTGGTGTAGCCCGTCTGCGCCCGTCCGCACCCGACCGGGACCAGAGGTCAGGACCCCTGGCCCAAACGGGGAATCCAGACATTGCTACTCCAATCAGCAAACTAATGGCTTACCGCACACCACCGCCCCTGGATTGTACTCTACTACATCTTGAGGACGGGGGGGCAAAAATGTCTATGCTGCATTTTTGCCTTTAATACAACCCTAGGTAATACATTTACTTCAGTGGTTGCCAAACACAAAACATCCCCCAGTAACAATGTTGCTCCAGATAACAAGGGATTCTTCTTTCTTAGTATTAATTGCCGCTCTCTTCCCAAGCACAAAGCTGACATTTTCGTTCTTCTGGTCAATGAACAACCAGATGCCATGTTTCTTACGGAGACATGGCTACATGAGAGCTCCGTCCCGGATGTTGCGGCTGCTTTGCCACCCAACTATGCCATAGTTAGGAAAGACAGGAGCTCCAAAATAGGCAGAGGCATAGCTATTATTTTTAAAAAAGATTATCAATGTAAATTTGAAGATTTACCTTTTAAGAATTGTGAGGCCGCACTATTTAATTTGGCCCTAACTCCGAAGTTCACCTTTTCTGGGACACTTGTGTACCGTCCTCCTGGCCCACCCGCCCCTTGGGCCTCCACGTTCCCTGATCTGATAACCCCTTTGCTCATGAACATTGCTAATTTCTCCATACTGGGCGATCTTAATTTGCACCTGGAGGATCCGACATGTAATATCAGTGCTACTCTTGTTTCTGATCTGGGAGCCATAAACATTGACTTATATAATTCAGGCCCCACACAAGTGGTAGGCCACTTATTAGATCCCGTCTTTTCCAGTTTATCTAGCATTTATTGCCTCCCAGCACTTCCTTTATGCTGGTCTGACCACTTTGCCACTGGCTTTTGTCTGGAATCTCCTGCTAACTCTGTGAATGCTAAACCTACTTTTAGGAAACCAACAAGAAACTGGAAAAAACTAGACGTGACAGCTTTAAGATTTTGTCCTCAAACACGCCCGTCTCTAAACAAATGCTAGGCACTCTCTCGGATACCGTACCTAAGTGGCTCCTTAACACAATTGATACCTGTCTTCCTCTTTCCCTAAATAGGGCTAATAATCATCTTCCTCCAGCGCCTTGGTTCACTGATAAACTCAAAAAAGAGAAGGCTAAATGCAAGGCGCTGGGCAGGCGCTGGAGGAGGAACTATGCGTTGGACTCCAAAACTGTTTATAAAAGGGCTAAAAAGGAATATTACAATCTTTGCAGATCTGCTCACGCGGAGCATGTATCGGCAACTATTTCTGCTGCCCTGAACTGTTCCAAGACACGTTTCAGTGTGGTCAAAGAGCTTTCAGGCTCAGAAACTCAATCCAGGCCACCTTCACTAAACAATCAGCAATGCCAAGATCTAGGTAATTTCTTTCTCCAGAAAGTAGAGAAAATATACTCAGAAATAGAGAGCCTTCAGTGCAATAGTTCACCTCCATTGCAAAACACAAATTCCCCACAGTCAATATCTATTAGGGTGCCCTGTACACCTAAAAACAAACTGGCTATATGGCCCCTGCTAAACATAGACTCTTTCAAATGCCTTTTAGACAGCGTCAAGTCAGGCTCGCCCAGGGATCCTCTTCCTGTGTCAGTGCTCAAACAGCTTGAGCCATCATCTTTGTTAGTAAATATGGACCTTCTGAATGCCTCCTTACAGGAAGCTACAGTTCCACCAGAGTGGAAGCATGCTATGGTGCTCCCCCTCTTGAAGAAGGCCAACGCGGATCCTGATTTGCCATCTAATTACCGCCCTATTTCTCTGCTACCGGCTTTCTCCAAGATTTTAGAAAAGCACATCTACGCACAGCTGTCTACATTTGTAGAATCACAGAAAATCCTTCACTCATCCCAATCTGGTTTCAGAACTGGTTTTTCAACAGAACCTCAGGGCTCCATACTTAGCCCTCTACTATCCAATCTGTATGTCAGACCTTTAGCTGATGTTGCTGAAGATGCTGGTTTGTCCCTGTTGTCTTACGAGGACGACTCCCAGATTACCTTCTCTCTGTCAATGGAGAGCGCAGCTGAGACTTCCCTCCTCCAGTTGGGCTTGGGTAAAATTGCATCATGGATGCAGGCCAACTACCTTAAGCTCAATGGAGAGAAGACCAAGGTTCTGGTCTTAGGAAAAAACAAGGATCTCTTGGGGCCCCAACATTGGCCTAGTGAGATGGGCGCACTTCCTCAGCCCTCCCACCAAGTCCGTAACTTGGGTGTCATCATTGATGACTCCCTAACTGTGCAACATCAAGCTGTAAAGGTAGCCACCACATGCTTCACCATCTTGGAATGGCTAAAAAAGATCATTTGGATGTTGCCGGAGCCTGCCCAGAGAACTGTAGTCCAGGTGCTTATCACCTCTAGACTGGACTATGGTAACATTCTTTACCTGGGAACCAATAAGGTGGTGACTCGCAGGCTACAGATTGTTCAGAACTCGGCTGCAAGACTACTTTGCCGGGTTCCTAGAGCTAGCTCTGTGTCCGGTCACCTGCGTGACTTGCATTGGCTCAGGGTGGAGAACAGTATCAAGTTCAAAGCCCTGAGCTAAATGTTTAAAATCAAAACAGGTGTGGCCCCACAATATCTACAGTCTCTGGTCTGCCTCTATATGCCTTCTCGCTGCCTTCGCTTGTCTACTCAAGGGAAATTTACTGTGCCTAGAGTCAAACGATCTCGGGGGGGCGAACGATCATTTGCACACCTCGGTCCTTCCCTATGGAACTCACTTCACACCTCAATTCGGAATGAAACGGTGTTTGTCCAATTCCGCAAATCCTTAAAAACCTGGCTATTCAACCAATAATCATTAAGCTGCTACCTATTCCTTGTACTGGCTGGCGCCGGGAACCCCTTTTTGGGTAGTTGTCGCGCCTTACAAATTTAATTAATAATAATAATATGTTGTGGATGGTTTTGCTTGACATGTTATGAACATTATGGAACTATCTCTTTTTTTCTTTTTGACATACTGTAAAAAATGGCATCGTGTGACCATCTGCAATAGACTGTGGTGTGTATATTTTTGATCTCACTAGCTCTTGCAACTGACTTCTAAAGTTGGCTATAGGTAAATGCTTAGAAGTACCATGATCTCAAACTTTCTGTAGCCCTAGAGCCCTTTCTCATAAAGAACAAATACTCCTCTAACAGCAAACTTATAACACATGAATAGGACATGTTACAATGCAAACTTTTACAATGCATTCCTTTACAACGCTGTTTTTACATCGCAACATCAATTACAACGCACAATTTTACAACGCATGCCATCACACCGCATTTTTAGAAACTACACTTACAACGCATACCATTACAACGCATACCATTACAACCCATACCATTACACCGCATAATACTTTTAGGGCAACAGTAGTGTAAGTGTTGGATAGTGTTGGGGTAAACATTACTATTCCCACTCCAGTGAGTGCAACAGTAGGGAAGTGTTGGATAGTGTAGGGGTAAAAATGACTATTCCCACTCCATTGAGTGCAACAGTAGGGTAAAAGTTGGATAGTGTAGGAGTAAAAATGAATATTTCCACTCCAGTGAGTGCAACAGTAGGGTAAGTGTGGGATAGTGTAGGGGTAAAAATGACTATTTCCCATTACTTACCTCATAATGCGTTGTAATGGCATGCGTTGTAGTGACGTGTTGTAATGGCTGCGTTGTAATGGCATGCGATGTAAAAGATACTGCGTTGTAATGACTTTGTTGTAAAGGTAGTGCGTTGTAATGACTGCGTTGTGTTGGTTCATTCCCATAACACATTAATGGATTCATGACCCCAGATGTACAACCTCAGCTATGCTACTCACCTGTCTCATAGTAATCATAGACCTTCACTGTGGCTGGCTGCAGATTTGTCACAGGATTCTCTTGCTCAACAGAGAAAGTGAGCATAAAAGCCTGATTCTGTGCTACCTATGAAAAGACAAATAAGCATCTTCAATTATTTACAGCAAGTAACTGGATAAAAAAGTAAGCATGCTAAATCCTTATTTCTGTGAACATCTTAAAGCGTGCACAGTCTTCACAAAACCTTAAGAACATAATGATGCAAACCCTCTAGAAAAGGGTTGAGCGTGATGCAGTAGGCACACCCAGGGGCATAGGAGACACTAAATTTAATTTCTGGGGGGGACAGGGAAACCTTGTGGAATTTCCAGTGACCCTATACAAATCGTCCGTTGAATGAGACCGTACACCCGTTAAACGAATACAATCGCATAGTTTTGAAGTGAAATATTAAGAAAGGCAGGAATGTAGTCACAGTCTGCAAGTATGCTTTATTGTTAATTACATTCAAAAAGTAATTAGACCAAATGTAGAAAAATCATGATTTTTTTTATAGTGCTTGTTGGACCTGTCAGCCCTAGGGTGGTCTCCCCTTCTATTTTTGTATCGTGCCTCATTTTTTCCACCCTCATTTTTATGTTGGACTAGGTCTCCGGGCGCCTTTTCATTGCCAATCAGTGTTAAGGTGCAGGTGCTCCCTTCTCCCAAGATGGCTGCCACCGACCCCTGCTACTGCAGGGTGGTCGTTTTTCATAGTAGCACCCTAGCTGCCAGGAGCTGGCTGGGACCCACAACAATGTTGCGACACCAGCCCGCCTTTTTGTCCCATAGGTAGAGTGGGGAAGCTCCTGGAATGTGCTGGAACCTTCTAGAAGGGAGGTGGGGTTTTACTTTTGCCGCCTTGGCTAGAGGTCACCTGACCTAGGGCTACTTAAGAGTGGGAGGGAAACTTTTGTGGTGAGTTGGCCATTGGGGTGAAGCAGAGCTGGAAGAATCCACCAGGAGTGTAGGCGGTAGGGCCTAGCCAGGGACTTATGCCTCTGAGAGTGACAGGATTTAGGTACTGCCTCTTAAGTGAGTGAGGTGCCCTGTGAATCCCACTGATCTTGCCCAGTAGTAGGAGGACCCAGAGACTCTCTGCCAGCCTGACTAGGAAGGATCTAGTCGCCCTCTCCATTCCTACCCCCTGTAACAGAACCCCTTAAGGGCGCCAGATACATCTGCGCCAAAAGACTTCATCTGTCAACTGAGAACTGAAACCTAACTGTAAGAACTGAGACTGCATGACAAGAGCGAGCTGTAAGCCTTGAATGCTAGAGCTGAGACTGCGTGTCCAAGCTGACCCATCAAACTAAATGCTAAGCCGATTGCCAAGCCACCGGGGATCGACCAGATACTAGCGCTGTGACCCCCGCGCTCCCTGCCCTGGTCTGGGACCCCCGGCAGCGTGCTCCGCTGAGCACCATATCCCCATCCTTAACTTGAGCCCCCCCCTGCGACGACGAAGCCAGCGCACTCACCGCCGCGGCCTGGAGGCCTGGAGAAGTGCCCTGCTGTGTCGCGAGGCCCTGGAGAAGTGCCCTGCTGTGTCGCGAGGCCCAGGAGAAGCCCGGGGCCCCGTCGCTGCCGTCGCAGCCGTGTGAGGAGGTGCGCAAGGTCGGGGCCGAGTTCCCCCATCGTCGTGAGGACGGACGCCTGCTGACGCCGAGACGGAGGTAAGCCCGGAGGCCGAGATCCCCCCTGGTGTGCCCCCTGCTGGTCTGGGAACCACACCGCACTTGGCCCGGGTTGTCCCCTCCGTGGGAGTCCCCTACCCTGCCTGCGCGACGGAGAGACCCCGCCGAGGGATCCTGTCCGTGCCCCCCTTTCACGATACTGAGCGTGGTGCTCTGTGAACTGCACCGGAGCATAAGGACCCGCTCCTCAAGTCCGGTAACCCTCCCCGCTGGAAGCCGTCCCAAGTACGGACTGACATTACCCTCGTGTGGCGCTTCACACCACCGACTCCGCTTCCCCAGCCGGAGAGACCGGGACTACGAGTAGCGGGTTATGTTATATGCTCTGCTCGAAAGTATTTACATGCCGAAAGATCACGAGTAGCTTGTTATGTTATATGCTCTGCTCGAACGTAATTACATGCCAAGGAATGCGAGTAGCGCATAGTGATTATATGCTCTGCTCGACAGTAATTGTATGCCAGGGAATGCGAGTAGCGCCTTGTGTTATATGCTCTACTCGAAAGTAATTACATGCCAAAGAGTGCGCGTAGCGCATTGTGTTATATGTTCTGCTCGAAGGTAATTCCATACCAGGGATCACGAGTAACGTGTTGTATTACGTAATTGCCTGCAAATGGTTGCGCGTAGCGCTTTGTTTTATATGCTTTACTTCACAGGATTAGGGGCCATTGATTACGAGGAGCGCTCAGTTCTACAGGCTCCATGTTAATGTACCCAAAGTCACCCGTTACGAGTATCGTGCTGTGTTAGACGGCCTGTTCAGGGAAAGACCTCTCTTAGCGCGCACAGCGCTATAATCACCCGCACTTATCCAACTGGCGTGGGTATATGAATAAGGTTAGGCACTGCATAAATATCGCCAAGATTGCCGTATTTACTAAGGGATGGTATTATGATGCATGTATCGCCTTGTTATTTCCTGAACTGCAACTGACCAGCTATACTTGGATAAACTTGAAGTATTTGCATAATTTAAACGGTGTGGCGTCACTTATTGTGTGTGTCCCTAGTCCATGAGGAGTGTGTGGTGTATGGTTGCTTAACACATAGCCCTCTGGTTGCCCGACCGGCTCGCGCCACGTTACCGCCCTTAGGGCCTGGTGACCCCAGGTTCCTACATTGTTGGCGAGCGGTGGGATCCTTGGGACCTGTGACCATACAGCACCCTTCCGTGAGGCGAAGGGCGCCACAATTAAACGCCTGTTGTGTTCCAAAGCTCTAAAAACATTGATTGCTGCATTGTTAGTTCCACTGTCCAGGTTGAGAGTGCAAGAAGCCTGGTTAGCTATTGACTGTTGCCTATACCCTAGGAATTTTTCTCCTTAGTGTCTAGGTCCCCACCTGCTAGAATGGAATCCCGGCTAGCGGACCTCGAGGGGTACACCGTGAAGCAACTAAGGGAGTTCGCGCAGGAGATGGGGGTGCCCGGGATGCGGAAGGCAAAAGGGCCGGAAATCCGTACCGCCATTAGGGCATGGGTAGAAGCCCACCCAGAAGGGAGAGGGGATGGAGGACAGGAAGCGCCAGAGGCACCTCAGGGGGAGAGCGCCCAGGAAGTCCTAGACATCTTGAATGTAGACATGTCGGAGAATGTGCCCCCAGGAAGACGTTCTGGGGCCAGTAGTAGGACAGGGTCCAGGAGGAGCGCGTATCCAGAAGAGTACGAGGACAGGAGGGAAGAGAGGCGATTAAAATGGGAGCTGGCCAAATTAGAGCAGGAGAAAGAAAGGGAAAAGGCCAGATTGGAACAGGAAAAGGAATTAGCAAAATTGGAATGGGCAATGGAGGAGAAGAAGCTGGCGCACGAGCTTCAGTTAAAAGAGCTGGAGCTACGCGCCCTCAAATTGAACGCGTCTAACAAAGACAATGGTGGCAGCATACCCAGGGAACCTCAAGAACCAAAATTCTACCTACCCAAAGAAGTCATAGCCAATTATACCTTAGGGGATGACATCATGAAGTGGTTGGAGGCATACGAGGTAGCCTTAACGGCCCATGGGGTACCGGAGAGTAACTGGGGAGGTGGTCTCTACCGGTATATACCTCCCACTGTTAGGGACACCCTGTTATATTTGGCCAAGGCGGATCAGGTTAAGTACGCCCCCATGAAAGAGGCCTTGTTAAAGAAGTTTGGCCTGAACCCCGAGAAGTATAGGCAGAAGTTTCGTGGCAGCCATAAGCTGTCCACCCAGACATGGGTAGATTTTTTTGATTACGCGAGGAAGGCACTAGATGGTTGGGTGCGTGGCAGCGAGGTGCAGGACTACCAAGGGTTGTACGATCTTTTTTTAAGGGAGCACCTCTTGGATAAGAGCTTTCCGGAGCTGCGCCAACATCTGGTGGACCGCAAGCTGAAGGATCCCCGAGAGCTTGCGGAGGAGGCAGATATTTGGGTGAGCACCCGGGTGTCTCACAAGGGCCCCGGGGGAGATGACTCGAAAGGCAGACAGGGTTTCCCCCAGAAGAAAGAGGGGGGGAGATAAAAAGGTGGAGTTCTCGAAAGGTCCCCAAAATAAGTTTGGGAAGGGAGTAGGAACCCCACCCCCGTCCAATTCCACAAGACCCACTTACCCTGACAGGAGTCAGCAGCCAAGGATTGTGCGGTGCTACGAGTGTGGGGAGATTGGACACTACAGAGGAGATCCCAAGTGTCGCAAGCGACCACCTGCCCCATTGGGCGGGAAAAGTCCCGGGGTGAGTAGTATAGCGCTTGGGGTGGAGCTGCCCTTAGATAGGGAAGGGGAGTGGACAGGCCTGACGCTGGTTTCACTCGGGGATAGAGAAGTGGTCCCCGTAGTGTCCCTGCCCCCGAACACTGCTAAGTATCAGCAGAGGGTGAGAATTAATGGGGAGGAGGTGGAAGCGCTGAGGGACACAGGGGCCAGCATGACCACTGTCGTGCGGCGGCTGGTGTCCCCAGACCAAGTAGTCCCCGAGGAGTTCCATCCGGCCGTATTGGCTGACGGCAGTTTGAGTCACTATCCAGTGGCTCGTGTTCCATTCGAGTGGGGAGGAGTCAAAGGCCTACTGCGAGTTGCTGTGAGCCCTGCCTTGCCTGTGGGGTGTTTGCTAGGGAACGACCTGGAGCACACCAAATGGAAGGACGTCGAGTTTCACGCTCACACTGAGATGCTGGGATTACCAGGGTGGACTTGCGTGAGCACGCGGTCCATGGCTGCCCGGCATGGAACTCACCCGGAGTTGGAGCCTGGAATCATGGCCCAACCCAAACCCAAACGTGGGAAGAAGAAGGTGGTGGAAGACATGCCCCGTGAGTCGGATGGGGAGGCCGCAGAGGTGCCCCCGGAGTCCGCGGAGGTAGATGTCGTTCCTGTGGAGGACTTGCCGACCCTTGCTGACTGGCAAGTGGAAGGAGGGCCTACCCGAAAGGAATTTTGTCAAGCACAAAGGACGTGCCCCACTCTTGAGGGTATGCGGCGGCAGGCCGAAGCTCAAGTGGCCAGTCAGGAACTGGGAGGTTATCATGTGTATTGGGAGGATGGTCTCCTATACAGTGAGCCCAGGGTGCCGGTACATGGATCTTGGAGGGCCATAGTGGTCCCCCAATGTTACCGGGCCTTCCTGCTGGAGTTAGCGCACGAGATACCCTTAGCTGGACACCTGGGCCAGGACAAGACCTTTGCACGGTTAGTCCCCCATTTTTATTGGCCCAGGATGAGGATTGCCTCAGACACCTTTTGCAAGACCTGCAAGTCTTGTCAAGCCAGTGGCAAGACTGGGACAAAGTTGAAGGTCCCGTTGGAACCGCTCCCCGTGGTCGGGACCCCTTTTGAGAGGGTCGGTATCGATATTGTTGGGCCATTGGACCCTCCGACCGCAGCGGGACACCGGTTCATCTTGGTTTTGGTGGACCACGCCACAATGTACCCAGAGGCTATTCCTCTGAGGACCATCACTGCACCGGTGGTGGCGCGGGCACTGTTGGGAATTTTTACCCGAGTGGGATTCCCGAAGGTCGTGGTGTCGGACAGGGGCACAAATTTCATGTCGGCCTACATGCAGGCCATGTGGAAGGAGTGTGGAGTGACCTACCGGTTCTCCACTCCTTACCACCCCCAGACTAACGGACTTGTAGAGCGCTTCAATAAGACATTGAAGGGGAGGATCCGAAGCCTTCCAGAAGGCTTGAGGCGTAAGTGGGACGTCCTCCTCCCCTGCTTGTTATTCTCCTACCGGGAGGTACCGCAGAAGGGAGTCGGGTTCAGCCCGTTTGAATTGCTCTATGGCCGTCCCGTTAGGGGTCCCCTCAGTTTAGTGAAAGAGGGGTGGGAGAAGACTTCGCAGAAGCTTCCCCGTGACATTGTCAGCTACATGCTGGCGTTCCGCAGCCAGATGGCCAAGCTGTGGAAGGCAGCCACAGAGAACCTGGAGGCTAGCCAGACCGTAATGAAGGAGTGGTATGACCGCAACGCTCGGACGGTCGAGTTGGACGTTGGACAGAAGGTGTGGGTTATGGAACCTGGGGAGCTTTGTGCCCTCCAGGACCGGTGGACTGGCCCGTTCGACATTGTGGAGCGGCGAGGCCAGACCACATACGTGGTGGATGTAAAAAACCCCCGTCAGCCCCTCAGGGTGCTCCACGTCAACCGCCTGAAGCCGCACCATGAGCGATTGGAGCTTGCTCTCCTTATGGTGACGGATGGGAGCGAAGAGGAAGAAAGTGAAGCACTTCCTGACCTTCTTGCGGTACAAGAGAAGGATGGTTCGGTGGAAGGTGTAGTCCTCTCCCCATCCTTGACCCCAGAACAACAGAGGGACTGTCGCCATGTCCTGGGACAGTTCGCCTCGTTGTTCTCCCTCACGCCTGGAATCACTCATTGGTGTACCCATGATGTGGACACAGGGGATAGCCCCCCGGTGAAGAACAAGTCTTACCGGCTCTCTGACCGAGTGAAGGATAGCATCCAGCGTGAGGTGGCAAAGATGCTGGAGCTGGGGGTGATAGAACCTTCCAGCAGCCCGTGGGCTAGTCCAGTGGTGTTGGTGCCGAAAGCGGCCCCACCGGGTACGACGCCAGAACTTCGGTTCTGTGTGGACTACCGGGGGTTGAACTCTGTCACGAAGACAGATGCTCACCCCATCCCACGTGCAGATGAGCTGGTGGACCGGCTGGGAGCAGCCCGGTACCTCAGCACCATTGACCTGACATCCGGATATTGGCAGATTGCCATGGCCGATGGAGTGTGGTAAATATTTAAATTACCTGTACTATTTTTGATGCGGTAAAATACAATAAGAATAACTCAGTAAAATAAGAGGCAGAATCCGTGGTATTAGAGGTTCTAAAAGGACTTTATTCCTTGCAAAGGAATTATGGTTCGAACCAGGCAATCGAATTCCATCACCACGAGGGTTCAGGAAGGGATAGGCAATACATTATTGACAAGTAACAATATATATATGAAATGCATTACATTAAGACAGATGCAGGAGGCGTAACAGCTGATAATACAGATAAGAATACACATACGTAATGAAAAAGGCGTTATAATAGGCGTATACTAGAAACGTCATTAAAAATGATGTCACAAGTGGGTGGATCCATAAGAGAATCCTGCAGTGTCAGCAGAAATATTTGGCAGGGATGCGCGCGCAGCCGCATGACGTGTGATTGACGTGTAACTAGGGGGTGAAGGGAACGTGACATTTAGCCCTACGTGAGGAGACAGAAGTCTGGGGGGTCAGGTCAACCTAATCCCAAATCATATCTAGTATCTTATGTTTAAGGAACTGTATTATCCAAAAGGAAAGGTCTTTTAGACAGAATCTATTCTATACTGACTGTTAGTGCGTGTACAAGCGTCTAAGTGTCTACATGAGATGCGAGGGGCCATGGGCTTTCCATGGTAACAGGGGCTATGAACTACTTGCATGAAGACAGTGAGGCCGGGCCCTTTGCTCGGTAGCTGGAAGAATGTTTACCTAAACTACTAGACAGGAATGCATTGGATGAGGAGCGGAGCAGATAACTTGAAGGTGAAATACAGTCTTTGGCAGGCAACAGGCCGCGTCAGGCACCGTTAGCCGCGCAGGGAGTAGGACAAACTTCATGGATACAGATGCAGACTCAAGCTGAAGCTTTCAGAGGCAGAAGGCAGGAAAAGACTTGATGACAGGATTCAGGGCCTACTCGCCTGAACTGTAAAACGTGAAAAGTGTACCATATAAAGTCGGTGGCCAATCATACTTAGGAATGGAATATCCGACCCATTCATGGCGGATCTGAAAGAGGACATGTTAACGTTGGACGCACATGTATTTGCGTCTTCATAGCTGGAACTGGAGGGAACATACATGTACTTATAGCATGTACATGGAGCCGTTGGGGTCTAAGATAGGGGACATAACTGATCATAAAATTCATATTTCCTCATTCCCTCCTTGTCCCCTACGGACCCTTCATGAAACATCGATCTTCATTAATCCATCAATCTGTTCATATAACATCATCTGTTCTTCTTTCTTTTTACGAGGTCTTGAATGAAAACTTGAATGTGGAATACACGATGTGGCACACAGACCACAAATCGCTGGCCCACATTGTAGACATAAGCAGCAACTGAATAATATGAGAAAGCCAATACCTAGGAAGGATAGGATCCTCCATCCCCAGGCTGACAACACGCTCCAGAACCAACCGGACCAAGTCCAGGTGCCTGGACTCTGGTGTATCTGGCTTACAATCTTATGAAGGCGAGTTATGGCTTTATATACCGACGGCGCATTTTCTGGAATGAAAACACAGCAACTTGATCCGATGACCCTACAAGCTCCGCCCCTATCGGCCAGGATGACGTCAAGGACAAGACGATTTTGAAGAACAACAATTCGCATCGCAGACTGCTCCTCTGTTAAGTTGCCTAGGGCGGAAGTAGTTTCATTCACTACTGCTTCAAGGGTTCTAGTTAATCTACGTATCAGCTTACTATTTGTGACTGTACCTATGTAGGGAAAGAAACCTTTATTGAAATCTGTGTATTGCTCCCATGCCGTTTCAGTGTAGTCGACAATCGGGAGATCTCTCTGCTGTCTGTTGTGTACTAAATGGGTATTCCTATGGTAATCAGGCGGGGCTAGGAAAACAGGTGGCAGAAGGAATGCAATGTAACAGGTACCATCCCAATCTAGAGGTAAACGTATATATGCGGTCTGGCCACATATGAAGTAGGAATGACGAGAAGCTTTAAATGTAGACTTGCCTTGATCACTGAACTCGATTACAGTGGTACATTTACTATGGCCCATGTGTATTGAACCATTCTTTCTTACACATAATTCACCTTTAACTGGAAATACTGACATAGCGGGCAAGATTGGTACGGCTTCGGATTCAACATTCAGAATCATGAGGTTAAGTGTGAAGTTACCTAATCCATATACTTCATTTTCTAAATCAGTTCCTGTTCTTTTGGGAAGTCCCTCCTTGTTAGGGTAGCAGACTTTAAGTAAAACTAGGTTCAGGTTTCCCCATACCCAGTTGTCCTGGTAAACTACAGAATTTGAATCTAGGGAATTAATCAAGCTAAACCATGCTCCACAGGAGCCATTGTGTGTGAATGGATACGGAAAGAGGGGCAGAACTCCCTTGTATTTCTGATAGGGAGGGAGTCGGCCACATATCCAACAATTTGTAGCATTGCTGGTCTGATGGGAATAATGTAACATACTAATGAATGTGTTGTTGCGCAGCGCAAATCTATAGGATAATTCATGCGGAGGCAATTCGCTAAAAGAATGTTCGGCAGTAGCATTGAAAGCACGCTTGGAAATAGGGTAATACATATGTAACAGTATGCTTGCGAAAATAATCAGAAGACTTAGAAAAAACATAGTTAATAATGTCACTATACAGTGACTACGAAGTAATTTACAGTACGCATGTTTCTTGAGCTGTTTCTGTCTATTTCTCTCTCTATTTCGGTCTACAGGATACATGTCAGGGACAAATTCAACCGATTCACCTTGGAGAGGACTTAAACAATCAAATTGTCTGACTTGCTAGACCTTAGTTTCAGTTTATAAATCTCGCGCTCAGTCTTTTCAACCAGGGGAAGTTTTGAATCAGTCTGTGAGGGAAGGCAGGGCTGAGAGTTCAGTTCAGGTAATGGTCCATGAAATTTTTTGATATGACTCGAGTGCAACCACCCTTTGCGACCCTCAATCTTCACGGCTGTCCTTGTGGTCAGTAAAACGAGCTTGGGCGACTGCCAACGAGGCTCCAGCGGGCTCCTCCTGTCGAAGTTCCTCACAAGCACGAGGTCGCCTGGAACCACTTCATGGGGCTTCACCTCAGTGTTATCGGGAAAAGCTGCAGCTACCTGTGAACGACAAGATTGTAGTGCAGACATCAAGGAAGCCAGGTAATCTGTCAGCATATTACAATCAACATCAGTGATTTTACGAGGTATAGGCGTCCCCCACATATTTGGTGGTCTACCGAAGATCACCTCATACGGGGATAGCCCTGTTCGAGAATGTGCTACCATTCTCATGTAAAAGAGCGCAACTGGTAAGGCTACTATCCAGTCGACACCTTTTTTCTACATACTTTGGAGAGTCTTATTTTCAGAGTTTGATTATGGCGTTCCACGAGACCTGCTGCCTCGGGATGTCGGACACAGTGAAATTTCCATTGATAGCCTAACAGAAGTGAAACGTGTTTCATTAGCTCGGATGAGAACGGCTGGCCGTTATCTGAGTACACGACACGGGGCAAACCATACCGTGGGAAGAATTCTCGAACTAACTGTTTGGCAGTGGTCGGGGCAGTGTAATCTGAAACCGGGTAGGCTTCTGTCCAACGGGAAAGAGCACATACAACTACGAGAACATATTTGAATCCTCGACATCGTTCCATCTGGATATAATCCATCTGGAGGACTTCAAAAGGGTGATCGGGGGGTTGAAATCCACCTTGCTCTACAGGAATACTTTTACCAGGATTGAACTGACAACAAATCATGCAGGTACGTACTTTCTGTTTGGCTGCTGCTCGCAAGTGTTTGTTGAACCAAATGTGTTGAATACTATCTAGCATAGCTTTCTCTCCTAGGTGCGCTGGACTATGTATTGTGTTAATGATAACTTGAACCATGGAGTCGGGGAGAAACCATATAGATTTTCCCTTCGTCATCCATCCTTGATCCGTTTGGATCCCTCCTAGTTCAGTCCATTTCTTTATTTCCTCTGGTGTAGCATGTGTCTGTATATCAATTACATCAAGGGCGGGATCCTTAACTGTCATGCAGTGTGTTGGTGTCGGAACTATTGTCTTTGTCGTGTCAGTTGTATGAGTCTGATTCTGAGCAGTCTGTTTAGCTGTTCGGTCAGCTAGGTCGTTACCCTGAGAAATAATGTCAGTCACTTTCGTATGGGCCTTGCACTTCATAATCGATATTGTAGTAGGTAAATGAATTGCATCTAATAGAGCTTGAATGAGGGGTCCGTGTTGGATGTGGGCACCATGAGAAGTTAAATAACCTCTTTCGCGCCACAGAACGCCGAAGTCATGGACGACTCCGAATGCATAACGTGAATCTGTGTATATGTTGACTTTCTTATTTTTAGCTTGAATACAGGCTTGTGTCAGAGCGATGAGCTCTGCTGCTTGAGCTGACAAGGTGTTAATACAATTTGTTTCAATGATTTCAGTGTCTGTTGTGACTGCATAAGCGGCCACTAACTCTCCTGTACCTGTTCTCATACATGAACCATCTACATATAATGTCAGGTCTGGATCTGGTAATGGAATATCTGTCAAGTCTTGTCTGGGTTTCGTCGTAACAGTAATGACTTCAATACAATCATGTGCCAATGGGTCTGTTCCACTTAATGGCAAAAGTGTGGCAGGATTTAATGTACTACAACGTCTGATTTCTATGTGTGGCTGGAACAATGTCAATTCATAACCCGTCAGTCTTGCTATAGTCAAGTGTTGTGTTTGTGTTCGGTTCAAGAGAACCTCAACTGCGTGTGGTACTTGTACTGTCAATTGATGTCCTAATACTATGGCATCGCTTTGTCTGATCGCTAAAGCTGTTGCTGCCACTGATTTCAGGCACGCAGGAAGAGCCTGGGCTACGGGATCTAACGTACTAGAAAAATAAGCACATGGTTTGTGTGATCCTGCTTGTTCCTGAGTGAGTACTGACAAGGCAGTACCTTCGCGTTCTGTAACAAAAAGTGTAAAAGGCTTACTGTAACATGGTGTTGCTAAAACAGGTGCTTGACATAAAGCTTTCTTTAAACTCTCAAAAGCTTGTGTATGTTCTTGAGTCCAAGGGAGGACAGTCGATGTCGCTGCCTCCTGGGTTGTCAACTGAATGAGTGGTTTCGCTAGAAATGCATATTGAGGGATCCACTGCCTACAGTACGAAGTGAGACCTATGAAGGCCCGCACCTCCTTTTGTGTCTTGGGTGGTGGCATGTTAACAATTAACTGGATGCGGTCAGGTGTAAGCTGTCTTCCCCCCTTGGACAGCAAGTGCCCAAGGTACACAACTTGCTGGACACAGAATTGCAGCTTAGAAGGGGACACCTTGTGCCCCTTGTCGGCTAGGAATTGTAAAACTGTCAGTGATGCTTTTTCACATTCATGTTCGCTTCGGGCGGTGATCAGCAGATCATCGACATACTGAAGCAGGGCAGTGTTAGATGGCATGTGGATGCTGTCAAGTTGTCTTTTCAGTGCTTGGCTATAGATGCTGGGGCTTTCTGTGAATCCTTGAGGTGCGCGTGCGAATTTAAAACTTCGTCCATTTAAACTGAATCCGAACAAATATTGGCTTTCCGGATCAATTGGGACGCTAAAAAAGGCGTTCTTGAGATCAATTACAGTAAAGAACGTTGCCTCTGAATCAATAGCTGTTAATAATGAAGAGATATCTGGGACCACTGGGTATTGTGGTACAATGCATTTATTCAATTCGCGCAGATCAATAACTAATCGATATACTGGCGGTGCTTTTGGATCAGTTCGTTTAAGAATCGGAATTATCGGGGAATTACATACATTGGAGTCGGTTTCCACAACCACTCCTTGTGCAATGAGCTCGTCAATGATTTGCAGCAAAGCCACTACAGCATCTGGAGGTAACTTGTATTGTCGCATTCGTGGTAGTACCACTCCTGCTTTGAGTGTGACTCGATATGGTGTAATGTGCATGCAACCAACATCAGTAGGGCCTTGTGCCCATAAATGTGTAGGTAAATTCTGTAACCGGTGATCCATGTCTTTGGACACGTAGTGACCTTTAAAGTCACGCAAAAATAATCGTACTCCTTCCGGAGAACAACATATTATAGCTCCTAGAGCTTTCAGTGTTTTTATACCTAACAAGTTTTCTGGACATGATTTAGTAAGCAATAAATCTGTAGTTCGTGTCAATGGACCAACCGTAAGTGGAAGAGGTAGCGATACTTCATTAATAATAGGCTTTCCTGAGAATCCAAGGGAAATATTCTGTGAGCCTGAGAGGGGTGCCCCTGGAACTTCGTTATGACTTATAGTTGTTCTGCTTGCCCCTGTATCAACTAGAAATTTTCTGTCTTTCCCTAATACTTGACTATGTACATAAGGTCCCTCTTGGTCTACAGGAACCTCAATAAGGGGTAAGCCAACTTCCTTCTCTAGGCTATTTCATGTGTATCGCTGATAATCGGGATAGTCAGCTTGTGCATACTGGTACATCTGTTGTGTCGTTGTTTGTGTTGCAGCAATTGGCTGCGGCTGTTCTACGGTCTGTTGTGGAACTGGCATAGGTTGCACATGCTGAGGTACTTGTTGTTGGATCTGATCCTGTCTAGGTGGACGTGGTCTCTCCTTGGTTTTACCCGTAGAGATATTATGTTTTAGAACTGCACAATCGTGTATATAATGACCTGGCTGTTTACAATAGTTGCATGTCCCTTTTACAGGAACCGCTGAATAACTGGACTGGGTCGTACCCTTTTTATGGCCGTCAGATGGAACTGACTGAGCAACAAGCATTTTCATTTTCGTGTCTTTCATACGTCTTTGTTCATGTTCTTGTTCTTCTCTAATTCTATTGTGATGATATTGTAACATTTGTAACATCTGTGACGGGGTGTTACCTTGCCAAGTACTCTCGAATTTTAGTACTCTATTCTTAACTTGGGGCAGGGAGTTTTCGACTAGTTTTGTCACAAACAGATGTGGGTACGACTCACTATTTGCTTTTATGCCACTATTAATACCAAAACATTTTTCAAATCGGGAATAAAAATCACTAGTGTCTTCATCTTGTTTTTGTTTACAGGCTGAAATTGCACCCCAGTCTTCCTTTTTCGTAGTTAATAAACGTGGCAATACCTGCACTAATAATCCTGGTAATGCTATAGTTTTTTCCCCAAGCCCTGAACCTGCAGTTCGGGCCTTTTCTTCGTTTTCTAATGCTGTCCAATCTATCTTTTGGTCTCCCACCTCCCATTCCTTTTCTTTCAGTTTCTCGTAAATACCGGCAGGCAATAATACTTTTAATATTTTCATAATGTCAGGGTAGGTATAATCTCCCATGAGTAACATGTCTTTTATCTCACGGTGGAAACCTGCTGGGTCTTTGTCATGGCTAGGTACTACTTTTTTCATTTCTAATAATTCAATTTTAGTTATGGGCGTGTACACAAACACGCGTTTAAAAATATTGTCGTCACCTCTGACTGGGTGTACTTCGCGTAAGGGATTCTATCTATCTATGTGATACGTTTTTCTTTCCATGGTGGGAACTGAAACATATCCTGGGCATACGAAGACAATGTACTGGTGTCGATATTCTAGAATTTCTTTAATTTAATCAGTACCTGAACCTCTCCATTTATTCGTGAGTAATTCTGTCAGTATATCGGGTAGGGGACCAGGATCGGAGTGTTGGCTTTTATACAATATAAGGAGGTGTTGTATCATGTATATACCAGCTAAACGCTGTTCGTCTGGTGTAAGATTCAGGAACGTGTGTGCTAGCGCATCATCACTGTATTTTTCAGAACTGTCAGCCCATTGTACTGCTGACCTAGCTAATTCTTGTTCATCCATAGAATCGAAGCATATGATACCCCCTTCGGTCTCGGAGTAATTTATCAGCAGCCTGGAATAGGTGTTCAGGGGACCTCGTATTTAACATAGGGGCGTGAAAATTTCTGTTACATTCTGGACGTATCGGACGTATTGGATCATTAAAGTATCTGGTATTGTTAAAAGATCTTCCCCTACCTACATAAGCTATCGTTTCTAATTGTCCTGTGGACATTTCTGATTCTTCCTCCTCCTCTCCCTCTGATTCAGTTTTGTCTGCCTCTAATCTGGCTTTGTGTATTCGTTCTACTTCTTTGCGGATCTTTCGGCACATAACTACTATACACTTCTGTTTGTCATGTTTTCCCTCTGATATATTCTGACCCCATCTGGTAAGTACTTGCATTTCATCCTGATCTACCTCTGGCCTATCTCTGTTTCTGATCAAGCAGTTTATGAAGAAGCGTAACAAGAATCCCTGTATATCCACTTTCTGGTATTCCATGGCCTCGTCAATAATTTCAGGGCCTTGTCCTGTTTGGATAAAGCGATAAATATTGTCTAGATGAGCAATCATTCCTGGTAGCATCGTTAAAAAGTTCGAAGCTCGTCGTATACGTAGTGATGCTAGCAACATTCTGTCCTTTTTACCGGGCACTGGATCATATCTACAATCTGTAAGAGATTCCTTAAATATATCGGAAGTTGCTGTTTGGGGTGTACGTTGATATGCTAAATCTCTAAGAGACAATTTACTTCGTGATGGTGGCGTGGCAAGAATTGCTGCCGCCCCTCCTGTTGCACCTTCTGAGGTGCTAGGCACGAAAGGATTTGTTGGATGTAAGGTAGAAACTGTAGATGCAGGAAAAGCGGTAGAAACAGATGGACCTATTGGAATGTGAGGAGGAGTTTGTTGTTGCGGAGGTGGGGGCGGATGATCTTGGCGTTGAGCACCATCGACAGGTGGTGTGTGTGGTGGAACATTAACATATTCGGGAGCTACGTCGTCTAAATAGGAAGAAAGGAAAATATCTTTAGCGGTCTTGGGATGTGCTTTAATCGGGAGTAATGGAGGTGGCAGATCTTTCGGTATTTCCGGGGTGGCCTTAGGTAAACCCTCGGCCAGAAGAGGATACATACCATTCATAAGAGTGTTTCGTTGTCTGTCTACTTGTTCTGTTTTTACTCGGATACCTTCCTCAATTAATATATTTTCTCGGGCTTTATTTGAATTCTCCCTACTTTTCTCTTCTTTTCTGAGCGCTTTCTCTGTGCGTCTATGCGATTCTTTACGCCATAATTCAATGGCATCTTTCTGTGATTGTCTGGCTTTCTTTTTCCATAATTCTTCTTCTACTCTCATGATGCAATCTGCATCCCATGTCCCAGCTGCGGGCCATCTCTGACTTTCTGCTAAATCCTTGGTGTAGTCCACCCATAGATCAAGATATAATACGGCATCTAGGCCATGTTTATGGTACATAAAGTACCCTGGAGTGTCCCTAGGTGGAATGGGAACAGCTTCTTCGAGTACCCCTTTTCTAGTTTTGATCTGTCTTGATTTTGAAAAGAACGGCATCTTTAAATCTTGCTACTTAATTCTTACTCAAACTCTTAATACCTGAATTTGAACACAATTAATACAATAAAACACAATAATGAACACTCATTCATACCACAATTTTTAAAACATATTAAAACATTTAACATTTAACGAACAATGATAATCAGAAGAAAACTAGTTACTGACATAATACTAATACTAGATAATACTGGATTATACACAAGATATACTAGATATACTGCTAAACAGTACAGATACACTGCTGAAACAGTGCAGACCGGATCTGTGTACCCAAACCCGTCTTGACCGGCACAAACTAATGTGCACGTCTAAATGCCTTCCCAGCAACGGTACTCACCGGGAAGCACGGAACGGAAGGCCTCGGAACTGAACTGGACTGGACCGGACTGGACTCGACTCGACACGGAACTTCGGAACCTGGCGGGCCTCTGTATACCTCCGATCTTGCTCTCTTCAGCTAGGCTCTGGTCGGGATACTTCGCACTTCTCACCGCCTCGTCTGGGTGTTGATCGCAGCCTCAGTCACCCCCGCTTGGCCGGAGGGAGATACAGGAAATCCTGCGGGTACGCGTAGTTGTCCGTCCAGCTGTGGCAGGAGACCGGGCCTGCAACGCACCTCCGGCGCGTGAGATGGGGAAAGTGTCCCTATTCGGGCGCCAATTTATGTGGTAAATATTTAAATTACCTGTACTATTTTTGATGCGGTAAAATACAATAAGAATAACTCAGTAAAATAAGAGGCAGAATCCGTGGTATTAGAGGTTCTAAAAGGACTTTATTCCTTGCAAAGGAATTATGGTTCGAACCAGGCAATCGAATTCCATCACCACGAGGGTTCAGGAAGGGATAGGCAATACATTATTGACAAGTAACAATATATATATGAAATGCATTACATTAAGACAGATGCAGGAGGCGTAACAGCTGATAATACAGATAAGAATACACATACGTAATGAAAAAGGCGTTATAATAGGCGTATACTAGAAACGTCATTAAAAATGATGTCACAAGTGGGTGGATCCATAAGAGAATCCTGCAGTGTCAGCAGAAATATTTGGCAGGGATGCGCGCGCAGCCGCATGACGTGTGATTGACGTGTAACTAGGGGGTGAAGGGAACGTGACATTTAGCCCTACGTGAGGAGACAGAAGTCTGGGGGGTCAGGTCAACCTAATCCCAAATCATATCTAGTATCTTATGTTTAAGGAACTGTATTATCCAAAAGGAAAGGTCTTTCAGACAGAATCTATTCTATACTGACTGTTAGTGCGTGTACAAGCGTGTAAGTGTCTACATGAGATGCGAGGGGCCATGGGCTTTCCATGGTAACAGGGGCTATGAACTACTTGCATGAAGACAGTGAGGCCGGGCCCTTTGCTCGGTAGCTGGAAGAATGTTTACCTAAACTACTAGACAGGAATGCATTGGATGAGGAGCGGAGCAGATAACTTGAAGGTGAAATACAGTCTTTGGCAGGCAACAGGCCGCGTCAGGCACCGTTAGCCGCGCAGGGAGTAGGACAAAGTTCATGGATACAGATGCAGACTCAAGCTGAAGCTTTCAGAGGCAGAAGGCAGGAAAAGACTTGATGACAGGATTCAGGGCCTACTCGCCTGAACTGTAAAACGTGAAAAGTGTACCATATAAGGTCGGTGGCCAATCATACTTAGGAATGGAATATCCGACCAATTCATGGCGGATCTGAAAGAGGACATGTTAACGTTGGACGCACATGTATTTGCGTCTTCATAGCTGGAACTGGAGGGAACATACATGTACTTATAGCATGTACATGGAGCCGTTGGGGTCTAAGATAGGGGACATAACTGATCATAAAATTCATATTTCCTCAGGAGCACGGGAGAAGACAGCGTTCTCCACCCCAGAGGGCCACTACCAATTTCGAGTGATGCCCTTTGGGCTCAAAAATGCTCCGGCCACATTCCAGCGGTTAGTGAATCAGGTACTATCTGGCCTGGAGTCCTTCTCAGCAGCCTACTTGGATGACATAGCTGTCTTCAGTAGCAGCTGGGAGGACCATCAGCAACACCTCCAGGAGGTATTGCAGGCGCTGCAACGCGCTGGCTTAACCATTAAAGCCAGCAAGTGCCAGATTGGACAGGGATCTGTCGTGTACCTGGGACACCTGGTGGGCGGAGGTAAGGTGCAACCCCTCCAGGCCAAAATTGAAACCATCTTGGCTTGGGAGCCCCCCAAGACCCAAACAGAGGTCCGAGCTTTCCTCGGCCTCACTGGGTATTACCGCCGGTTCGTCAAGGGATATGGTACCATCGTGACCCCCTTGACGGAGTTGACCTCCAAGAAACAACCTCGCAAGGTCATATGGACAGCTGCATGCCAAGAAGCCTTTGATACGCTGAAAAATGCGATGTGTACAGCTCCAGTACTAGCAACACCCGATTTCAGCAAGGAATTTATTGTACAGACCGACGCCTCAGAGCACGGCATAGGTGCGGTGCTCTCGCAACTCAACACCGAGGGCCAAGACCAACCTGTGGCCTTCATATCTCGAAGACTCCTCCCTCGGGAACGGCGATGGAGCACCATTGAGAGAGAAGCCTTCGCGGTGGTATGGGCTCTGAAGAAGTTGAGGCCATACCTCTTTGGCACTCATTTCCTTATCCAGACCGACCACCGCCCCCTTCGCTGGCTCATGCAGATGAGAGGCGAAAACCCCAAGTTGTTGAGGTGGTCCATTTCCCTACAGGGGATGGACTTTCGGGTGGAACATCGGCCCGGAGTTGACCACGCCAATGCTGACGGTCTCTCCAGGTTTTTCCGCCTTAGTGAAGAGAACTACCTAGAGGTTGGGTAGCTCTCCCCTCTTTCGGCTGGGGGGGACGCATGTTGGACCTGTCAGCCCTAGGGTGGTCTCCCCTTCTATTTTTGTATCGTGCCTCATTTTTTCCACCCTCATTTTTATGTTGGACTAGGTCTCCGGGCGCCTTTTCATTGCCAATCAGTGTTAAGGTGCAGGTGCTCCCTTCTCCCAAGATGGCTGCCACCGACCCCTGCTACTGCAGGGTGGTCGTTTTTCATAGTAGCACCCTAGCTGCCAGGAGCTGGCTGGGACCCACAACAATGTTGCGACACCAGCCCGCCTTTTTGTCCCATAGGTAGAGTGGGGAAGCTCCTGGAATGTGCTGGAACCTTCTAGAAGGGAGGTGGGGTTTTACTTTTGCCGCCTTGGCTAGAGGTCACCTGACCTAGGGCTACTTAAGAGTGGGAGGGAAACTTTTGTGGTGAGTTGGCCATTGGGGTGAAGCAGAGCTGGAAGAATCCACCAGGAGTGTAGGCGGTAGGGCCTAGCCAGGGACTTATGCCTCTGAGAGTGACAGGATTTAGGTACTGCCTCTTAAGTGAGTGAGGTGC
Source organism: Triturus cristatus (assembly GCF_964204655.1). Classification (NCBI taxonomy): domain Eukaryota; kingdom Metazoa; phylum Chordata; class Amphibia; order Caudata; family Salamandridae; genus Triturus; species Triturus cristatus. The sequence continues at coordinate 74,319,307 of NC_140582.1, read as the reverse complement.
CCTGTGAATCCCACTGATCTTGCCCAGTAGTAGGAGGACCCAGAGACTCTCTGCCAGCCTGACTAGGAAGGATCTAGTCGCCCTCTCCATTCCTACCCCCTGTAACAGAACCCCTTAAGGGCGCCAGATACATCTGCGCCAAAAGACTTCATCTGTCAACTGAGAACTGAAACCTAACTGTAAGAACTGAGACTGCATGACAAGAGCGAGCTGTAAGCCTTGAATGCTAGAGCTGAGACTGCGTGTCCAAGCTGACCCATCAAACTAAATGCTAAGCCGATTGCCAAGCCACCGGGGATCGACCAGGTACTAGCGCTGTGACCCCCGCGCTCCCTGCCCTGGTCTGGGACCCCCGGCAGCGTGCTCCGCTGAGCACCATATCCCCATCCTTAACTTCAGCCCCCCCCTGCGACGACGAAGCCAGCGCACTCACCGCCGCGGCCTGGAGGCCTGGAGAAGTGCCCTGCTGTGTCGCGAGGCCCTGGAGAAGTGCCCTGCTGTGTCGCGAGGCCCAGGAGAAGCCCAGGGCCCCGTCGCTGCCGTCGCAGCCGTGTGAGGAGGTGCGCAAGGTCGGGGCCGAGTTCCCCCATCGTCGTGAGGACGGACGCCTGCTGACGCCGAGACGGAGGTAAGCCCGGAGGCCGAGATCCCCCCTGGTGCGCCCCCTGCTGGTCTGGGAACCACACCGCACTTGGCCCGGGTTGTCCCCTCCGTGGGAGTCCCCTACCCTGCCTGCGCGACGGAGAGACCCCGCCGAGGGATCCTGTCCGTGCCCCCCTTTCACGATACTGAGCGCGGTGCTCTGTGAACTGCACCGGAGCATAAGGACCCGCTCCTCAAGTCCGGTAACCCTCCCCGCTGGAAGCCGTCCCAAGTACGGACTGACATTACCCTCGTGTGGCGCTTCACACCACCGACTCCGCTTCCCCAGCCGGAGAGACCGGGACTACGAGTAGCGGGTTATGTTATATGCTCTGCTTGAAAGTATTTACATGCCGAAAGATCACGAGTAGCGTGTTATGTTATATGCTCTGCTCGAAAGTATTTACATGCCGAAAGATCACGAGTAGCTTGTTATGTTATATGCTCTGCTCGAACGTAATTACATGCCAAGGAATGCGAGTAGCGCATAGTGATTATATGCTCTGCTCGACAGTAATTGTATGCCAGGGAATGCGAGTAGCGCCTTGTGTTATATGCTCTACTCGAAAGTAATTACATGCCAAAGAGTGCGCGTAGCGCATTGTGTTATATGTTCTGCTCGAAGGTAATTCCATACCAGGGATCACGAGTAACGTGTTGTATTACGTAATTGCCTGCAAATGGTTGCGCGTAGAGCTTTGTTTTATATGCTTTACTTCACAGGATTAGGGGCCATTGATTACGAGGAGCGCTCAGTTCTACAGGCTCCATGTTAATGTACCCAATGTCACCCGTTACGAGTATCGTGCTGTGTTAGACGGCCTGTTCAGGGAAAGACCTCTCTTAGCACGCACAGCGCTATAATCACCCGCACTTATCCAACTGGCGTGGGTATATGAATAAGGTTAGGCACTGCATAAATATCGCCAAGATTGCCGTATTTACTAAGGGATGGTATTATGATGCATGTATCGCCTTGTTATTTCCTGAACTGCAACTGACCAGCTATACTTGGATAAACTTGAAGTATTTGCATAATTTAAACGGTGTGGCGTCACTTATTGTGTGTGTCCCTAGTCCATGAGGAGTGTGTGGTGTATGGTTGCTTAACACATAGCCCTCTGGTTGCCTGACCGGCTCGCGCCACGTTACCGCCCTTAGGGCCTGGTGACCCCAGGTTCCTACAGTGCTACTCATACTTCACTCACACTCAGCTCTGTGATCTGCGTGGTACACGTTTTTTGCAGCAGGCACCTTAACCCTCTGCGCTACTTTACGATGAGCCAAACCTTCCACTAGACAAAATTCTGAAGGCTCACTAGTAGTAACATTAATCACCAGAGTTATCTTGACATTTTTATAGTTGGCTTAAAACCGTCTGATGCACAAGGAACTTCATGTGCTCTTAAACCAAAAATATATATATTTTTTCTCATTTCTTTTTTATTAGATAAGAAAAACTAAGTAGTAACAGTTGGCAATAAAGTGATACAGTGCATGTGTACATTTACAAACATTTTGTTTACGCCGACCAACACGATCCATACATTACATATTGTCAACTCTACTTTGGTAACTGCTTATTTTCAAAGATTCTCTCATTCCAGCAAGGGAGGGGGGACATTAAACGGTATACAGAACATTCCTCTACTTTTGTTCCACTTCCCCCAAATCTTTGTCCATTTTTGTAGGCACCCTCTCCCTTCATATATAACCCTCTCCATCTGCATACACCAGTCCATGTGGGCCTCCCAATTACTGAGCCCTGGTGCTGTGGTTCCCTTTCAAGTTCTTGCAATATTGTGTTTTGCTACCACATTTCCTAGGGAAACCCAGGACCTCTCTTTTGACGTAAAATCTGTTGCCTCCCATATGTTGAGGAGGTACAACAGGGGCGTGACTTCCATAGTCTTTCCACAGACTTCCCACATTTTTGATGTTACTTTCCCCCAGTATGACTGTACAATTGGGCAGTCCCACCACTGGTGCAAATACGTCCCCATCTGACCACAGCCTCTAGGCGCATAGTGGGGAGCTTAAGGTACCCATTTTTCCCAAAGCTACACTGGTATAATATACTCTATATAGGAGCTTACGCTGAATTAATTTAAACCTGGACCGAATTGCCACATTCCGGGGGATTCCAGTGCCACATGCCATTCTTCATCATCTAAGTCACCCACATCATCTGCCCACTTGGTTCTGGTTTTATCCAACACATCTAGTGTATTATTTAATATCTTTTTGTAGGGCAGAGAGATTGCTTTTTGTTTGAGGTAATCATCAAGGAGTCTATCCTCTAAAGGCGAGGCGGCTGGGAGATCCGTACCCTTGGGAATTTCCTTGTATAATGCATTCCTGACTTGGAGGTATCTAAAGGTTTCCCCACACTTAACTCGTAATCTCGTTGGAGGTCACTAAAATGGATTCCTTTACCTCCTGCCCACACATCCCGACCTTTGAGAGCCCAATAAGATCCTATTTGTCAAATCCAACACATTTTGCCAAAGCCCCAGCTGATCTGTCTCCAGAAGGGGGGTGACCTGTGTAATCTTGATTTTCCATCCTAATGCGGACGACGCCTCATGCCATAGTGTGACCACAGTCGCGGTTGGAGTATGCATAGGGCCATTTTTCCTTCCCCCATACAATGCCCTTTGATAAGACCCTGCTGTCATATTATATCTATCCATCCTATAGGTGGGTTTGGTCACTGGCCAGTGTACCTAGTGATTTGTGACCACCAGCTGGGAGGCCCAGTAGTAACTTTTAATCACTGGGAGGGCAATTCCTCCATCGTACCAGCTTTTTGTGAACTTTGTCAATGAGATGCGAGGGGAGTCATTGATCCAGAGAAGGGTCCGGACTTCTGACTCCACGGCCTGAAAATACTTGTTTGGGACAGGGTGTGGTGTATTTTGTAGAGCGTAAACGAATTGGGGCAGGGCCCTCATTTTATATAACGCCGCCCTACCCATCAACATGAGGGGCAAGGTTTTCCAATGCTGCACATCATCTTGGAAGCACCGGAGCAAGGGGGCCAAATTATTGTCGTAAAATGCCACTGGATCTGACTTGACATAAATCCCCAGGTATCTAAAGCCTTCAGTGACAACCCTGGCTCTGCAGTTTGTAGGCATACATGAACCCCCTGCGAAAACAACAGTTGATGGACAGAATGCAGAACAATGTCATACCTTCACCCCAGTACAGAGATCTGGGCCTAAATCCATCATTTTTTTGCTCACCATGCCATTCCAGTTTGAACCCAGCCATATGCAAATCAGTCTTGACCCTGTGCCTCATGGGAACAGTCCAGCCCGAACTGCCAAGCCAGTTCCTCCCTGGACTGGAAACAAGCATCCTAGGACCGGTTTCGGGGTTTCACCCCTCTTCAGCCAGGATAGCTTGATTCCAGTGGCATGGAGAGCACGGGACTCACGTCTGAGCATACCCGTCACACTCGGGGTGACAAATGCAAAAACAACAATTGATGGACAGAATGCAGAACAATGTCATACATTCACCCCAGTACAGAGATCTGGGCCTAAATCCATCATTTTTTTGCTCACCATGCCATTCCAGTTTGAACCCCCTCCCAGAAAGTCAATATATGAGTGATTTATCCCAATTCATGGTATGCCCCGCATATTTCTGAAAAAGGGTAAATATGTGTAGTATTCTATGTATTGAAGAATATGGTTTGACCAAATAGAGTAAAATATCATCGGCGTAGAGGGAAATTCTATTCTCCCAATCCGCAGTCCAATTGAGTTCCTTTATAAGGGGATCTCCTCTAATCCAAATTGCCAAAGGTTCAAGGACCAGGGCAAATATCAGCTGGGAAAGTGGATATCCCTGTCTCGTCCCCTTATGTAGGGTGAAAGTTGCAGACAGGCCCCCATTTACCGTCACTTTTGCGAGGGGCTCCGAGTAAAGGAGCCACACCCATGACAGGAATTTGGGTCCAAATCCACAACGTTCAAGCCGCGCAAACAAGTAGGGCCTTTCAATCATATTGAAAGCCATTGTGGCGTCAGGGGACATTACTACTGCCTCCTCTCTTATGGTCCCAGCCCTGCCCAATGCCCCATTAAGACGCCTAAAGTTAAGTGCTGTATTTCTGCCAGGCATAAAGCCAGACTGATCAGGATGAATCAATTTGTGGAGTAAGGGTGATAGCCGCGTGGCCAAGATTTTTGCAAGTATCTTCACCTCCGGGTTTAGCAACGAGATCGGTCAGTATGAACAGCATTGCTCAGGAGGCTTTCCCTGCTTATGAATCATTCCACATTGGCCAACCTTTGTGTGTCAGGGAGGATCCCATTAACAACACTTTCTTCATACATATCTATCAAGTAGAGGGCAATAGTAGATGCATTTGTCTTAAATAGCTCAACAGGAGTCTGTCCCATTCCTTTGTCACAATCTCGAATACCCATCTGGAGGCCTACTCATGCTTGTCCAACCACGCCAACAGTTTGCTCGCTTTGTCCCCCATCTCATATACCCGACATTGCGAGGCCCAGTAATGAGCCTTAGCCACCTTTTTAGAAATGTCTCTGTAAGTTCTTTGCTTTAGGAGCAATCTTTGCTTGACTTTGGGGGTTGGCAAGTTCACTAACTCGCATTCTAGTTGGGAGATTTCTTCTTCTATCGTGTGTAACTGTTTTCGCTTTTCTTTCTGGTATCCAGCGATCACTGTCACTCCTTGCCCCCGATCACCATTTTATATGCCTCCCATAACGTGAAGGCTGAGTCCACTGACCTCTCACTCTTCTTGAAGTAATTTTCTGTTGCTTCAATGAGCTCTTCCCGTATGGTCGGTATTCGTAGATACCAGGGATTAAGTGCCATCGCTTGTCTCTTGGTGCAGGGGTTACCTAGCACTCTCCCAGCCAACTCTCCCTGCTTCGGTGACTCTCCCTTGCTTCGGTGGCTTTCTATCCAAGTCTCCATTTAGGGCCGCATTACAATCCCCCCCTCAATCAACGATTCCCCCACAGTTAATTTAAGTATGTGTGATCCTAGATCACCCAAGGCTGAGGAGTGCAGTTGAGGCAGAACGTAAAGGGAGGTAATATTGAGTACTCTACCCTCCCATGTACCCGATAGGGTCACAAATCTACCCATTGTATCATGAGTCAATGATTGAGCCTGGAAGGGTAATGAATTGCGAAGGAGGATCCCCACCCCTCTCGATCCTTTAGTGTATCCTGAATGGGCACCAATTTATACCCCCATCTGTTCAATGCACAATAAGAGGTACCTTGTATGTGGGTTTCCGGTAGTAATACCACGTCAGGGGCCTGTCTTCTTACATACTGCAGTACAATTCCCCTGTTTATTCTATCTCCCAACCCATTAACATTCCAGGAAAGTATTTTGATGCGACTCAGTCGTGGAACCTTGTCCTTGGTCATTCATTTGGTATACTTAACGTCGTAGGTTCCCCAAAATAGTGTACACACCGGCCCCCATCTTTCCCCTCTCCATGTATAATCCGCGGTGTACCGGCCAGCTGTCCAACCTGTCGTGATGCTGGTCGTTCTTCTGCTAGATCATGTATTTTCCATGCACTGTCAACAAATATCATTTTCAACCACATTAAACATTGAACTATACCATAACAATCCCTCAGGGACCTCTCCAGACCCACCCCCCTCCCTCCCTGCCTCCCTGCAACGTGGACTCCAAACTGTCCACCCCCCAGCTTTGCAGAGTGCCGGTATACCCAAACCCATCAAACCCTGAGTATGGGAACGCGGCCTAGTTGGGACCCTCCCAATAATCCCAGAACCCCCAAACTCAATGTTCTTTAAGCCCACCTAAGAAATTTGTAGCGAGCAACCCACACCAGATGTTTTGTATGTCATGTGCTCCTGCATTCGACTCTCTTTGGGAAGCAAAGAGTTATATAGATCAACATTGCCATATTGCACGTCCCCATCCACGTGCAAAATACTTAACCGTCTATTGATCTTGTCATCCGACGCCATAACCAACTTCTATCCCGTCCCAGCAGACCACTCTCTGTTCAGTGATTATCTGGAGATCCCTGCCTCTATCTAGCTGTGCCCTTTTGGCCCGAGTCCTTTCCAGGGCCATCCTTGATTCCCCGGGTGTCCTGCTGACTGTCTTGCCCCTGCGTGAGCCTTTGTGAGTTAGATCTTGGGGCTCCAGAGGGTTTTCCACCCCTCCAGCAACTCCCAGGTCTCCCCTGGAGATAGGAAGAACCAGGGCCTCCCATCTGCCGTCACCCGCAACTTCGCCGAAAAGAACATTGCATATTTTATGTTTCTCTCCCTTGGGCCCGTTTCTTCTCCAAGAAGGATCGTCGCATTTTCTGGACCTTAACCGTAAAGTCCGGAAAGAAGGTGATTGTAGAGTTCTCAAATTTCAGAGGAGGAGCCGTATGTGCTGTTTGTAAAATGATCTCCCTGTCCCTGTAGTTGAATATCCTGGCCAGGATGGGTGCGGAGGCATCCTCGGTTTCGGAGGCCCCCCAGGCGCTCTGTGGGCACATTCCATGGAAAAATATTGGGAGAGTGAGCTGGGGCCCAGTTGGTTCAGTATCATGTCCTCGACGAATTGATCGAGGGCCTGTCCATCCGCCCACTCTGGCACTCCCAAAATGCGAACATTATTTCTGCGAGCGTGTCCTTCGTAATCTTCAAGCTTGGCTTCCAGGGCCGCAGTTGTCACCTGGAGTTTCTTCACCATGAGTTCTAGCATTTTTGTCGAGGATTGGAGAGTAGCGACCGAGTCCTCTGTGGCTTTCACCCTCTCCCCCAAGGTGCGTAGGTCTCCATGCATCAGCATCATCTCCATTGTGACTGAATCAATTTTTTGTTCAAGGGTTGTGCGGACTCCTTGTATGGCCACCATAATGTCCTGAAGAGTGGGGGCGTCCCCATCTGCCTGTTGCCTTCCACTCTGCACTTCGTTTTCCCCCTCCTTCACATGTTCAGTCCTGGAATGTGCATATTTATCCAGTTTAGTCTGGTGCGTTTGCTTTGGTCCTTTTGATGTCGCCATTCTCACAATAACTAATCAGGCCCTTCTGTAAGCTGTGCTGAGCGTCGGGCACAGAGGCGCTTAATACGAACAAGCCTCCTGGATGTGACTCAGTTCTTTCAGCAGCGTGAGTGAAGACCTACCACTGCGACAGCCTCCGGATTATATTGTTGCTGGCCACGCACAATACTTTTGCAGTACACCCCAAAATAGCGGCACTTCGAGGAGACCCCAGGCAGGAAACCCAGTGGAGCGCAGACTGTACCCTTTATCTCCCCACTCCTCACTTTTCCTATGCTGCCTGTTCAATTACATCTGTTATAGCCTTGCCGCCTGTCGGGGAAGTGTTTTTCTCCACCATGTGGAGCATATACTGATTCCCTCCCCCACTGCCTTGCCCCAGGCCTCGATTTATCAAAATCCGGTGTTGTGGTGCAATCGCGGGGGCCACCTGCCGGGAAGTCCTATGGCTTCCTCTCTCTGCCACTCACTCTGTCCGATTCAGTCCAGAGCATCGGACCCCCCGCTGCCGGCCATCGACTTTTACCTGCAGCGACGCCCGCTTCCTCCAGTCACAGGCAGCCACCCTTAACCACTTCGCTGCGGTTTGACTGTGTGTGTGTCTCATTTTCTACACTGTTTTTTGTCAAGTTAGTGACTTTTTGCCATTTAATACATTCTATTTCCCACAAAACTCCGCTTATCCTCCCCCTCCCACTTTAGAGCCCCAATCGCGCCAAAGACACCATTCTCTGCTGTTCACCCTCCCAACATCTTATCCCACCTCCCATCCTTCAGATAGCCCCCCCTTAATATCTATTTTGTCGTACACACTTGGGGCACGAATAGCCCACCAGACCCCTCTGCATCTCCTGCAGAGGGGGCCACGCTTAATTAGGCTGTATGCACAATTTCACATTCCTAATGATCAACTTATCTCCATTTCTGTTCCACCTTTCCATTATTGTATCTCTCTTTCATTTCTCTAACCTCTTGCTGGAGGCAATTACCTCCATTTTTGGGCTATTGCTGAAGGTCAAACGGTTATATCACATTTCTGCATTTTGTCCCAACCTATAATAGCAACATTAAAATTATACCAATTGTCTAATTCGTGGCAGTCTCGGTCTGCAACCTTGCGGCTACTTCGGATCATCGAGGATAGAGCAGGCCTCTTGAACTTAATTTTCTCATCGTGGTGATCGCCGTCTTTCTCCTTTCCCTGCTTGTTGCTTTAGGTATCGCTGTAGGCTTTCGGGGTCTCCGAATTTTTTTGTTGTGCCGTGCACAGTGATTTACAGACGTGCTTCCTAAACTTGTGGGGTAAAGTCCGGGTATAGTGAGATCTCTGCCCCCTCAAATCTGAGTGTCTTCAACTCCCTGGATCACCTCAGGGCTGCGTCACGATCTCTGTAGTTTAGGATTCTCGCTATTATTAGTCGCGATCTTGCTTCTGGTGGCGGGCTAGGGGCCAGGGATCTGTGCGGTCTTTCAACCACAAACAAGTCGGAGAAAGCATCTCTGCCCAGCATATCACTCATTTTTCTACAAATCTTTCATTGTTTCCGGTGTTGGTGGACTCAGATACACCTGTAATTCTAATATTATATCTCCAGGAGCCTCCAATTCTTCTGTTTTGGCTTGTAGTGTTGCTATCGCTTTCTTCTGTTGTTTCTGGGAGTCTTCCAATTTGCTCTGTGCGTCTTCGCTATCTGATACTCTGCGCTCTACCATATCCATTCTTTCAACCTGTTTGTCCATTCTCTCTAATAGCCTATCCACCCTGTATGTTAACGTATCTAATTTGCCATCAATCGTGGTTTGGGTGGTCTGCATGGCCGATAAAATTTGTTGCAAGTCTCCTCCTAGCACCAACTCTGCAGATTCTGACTCTGGGTCCGCTTCTGCTGAGACATCTCTGCATGAGCTGGGTGTTTTTTTGCTGTTCAAAAGTTAATTTCGGCTGTGTTCTGTCTGTTTTCCCTATATTAGACTCAAAGCAGTGGTTGCAGGGTAAGGCTTGTTAGGAGCCTGGTGCACATGTCACAGTAGGCGCCTACTACCAGCTCTAGAGTACTTTTTATGGAGGATTGCCCACTCTAGCGCTAATACTTATTGCAACTTTGTATATCGTTCTCTTTTGCCACTGCCTCCGCTTATGCTTGTTTTTGTGTTGCCACAGCTCAACAATGACACATTTCAGCAGCGGGGTGTGATTTTAGTCAGTTCTCTTTATCTCCTTGGGCTATAAAGTGAGGATTGCCCTTATTCCAGCCAACGGTTGGGTACACTGGCGGTGCGCGCCACTTTCTGCTTGCTGGTCTCCCCTGTGGGCTGCACTGTGGTCTATTCAGCAACTGGGCCACACTTTGTGTCTCCCTCGCTGCCTCGCGCGGTGCTCTGCAATTGGCACGCACCTACCACTCTCCCCATCGCTCCGATCTCTGGCATGCTGCCAGGCTCCCCTCTGCTGCGTCTTCGGTTATCCTTCTTTCTCTGGCCTTGATTGTGCCTGCCTCTCGGAGGGCCGCCCGCTTCCCTTGCGGCATTGCCCTCTTCTTCCGCTGGTCGTTGCGGCGACACCCAAACTCTACATTGGCTCAGCGAGCCTCCCTGGGCAGTCTCGTCCCTAGTGCAGATCGCACACTCACTCCTTCGCGTTGCTCTGTTTCAGGCTGTTTTTTTAGGTCGCCCCTGGTGCTGCTGACTTCTCTAAGCTGGTATGCACCTATCTCAGTGTGTGGAATTTAACTTTGTGCAGGATATCTTGAGGATAGTGAGCGCGGCCGAAGGAGCTTGCTCAAGGCGCGGCCATCTTCAGGCCAGGCAAACTCCACCCCCACACACATTGATAATTAATCTTCTTGGGGCATGCATGGTATCATAGGCATTCCAAGTCCAACAAATTACCCTTTTAGTATGATACGGTATGAGCCCACCATTTACTTCAATTTCTTATTGCAGTGTAACCATATTATGTTTTACCTCATACAGGTACAATCCAATGGGGTGAGCCGTTGTAGGTTTACACAGCTAAAACCCAGATAAAACAAGCGGAGTGAGGCTAAGTAAGGGCTCTTATCTGTGTGACATTGTCGGTTTGTTTGAGAGGAGGGTGCAAGGGATACTATCTGAAAGTGAACTTACATCCCAAGTTTTCACTTCGTTTATGTGTAACATTTCATTGCTTTATGTGTGACACTTTTGAGTGACCCTTTACCTTGAGCAGAATTAATCAGTTATGTCAATTTAAGCTTATAGAATTACCACATAACACCCCTTTTATGCCTTAAAACAGTTGCTACACTCTTGAAGTGCTTATGCAAGTTCCCCCATCCAACCCTTTTCCAACATGACATGGCCCAATTAGCAACTACGGTACCTCAGTGTTCCCTCTGTGTTTTTGTTGGGCAGGTACTGGTGAGAGAATTCAAATCAGAACTTATGGTGAATGAGTAATGACTGTTGAAAATAAAAATGCATAATAGCAGTCAGTGACTGGCTCACATAACAGGCCCGACATTTCCAAATGTGTACCATTCCCTGTAGACTGTCAGTACCTTGTTGTCCTGGTGCCTCGCGTCACACACCTAAAAAGTGAGCAAGGGCAGAGAATTTCTAAAAGTGGTCTATGGCCTGTGTTGGAGCTGGGTGTTGACGGAAAACATATTTGATTTCATAGGGAAGTCCGCAGGAGAATCATCTGGGGAAAATATCTGCGCTACACGATTCATACAGTGAAGAAAATAACACCGGTGGGTTCTTTACCTGATTTTATATTTAGGAATTGAAGAATTCTCCAGTACCACTTGCCTTTAATACTGGCCACCCAACTACTGGGCCACAAGAAATCTCCTCAGACCCTCTCTCGATGGTTCATTGAGTCTGTTTCATCTTCCTCTCCCTTTGTCATCTCCTTTGTCACCTCCATCCTCCATTGACACATCCTTCCTTTCCTAATCTCTCCTTTCAATTTATTTGTCCATGTTGATCCTTTTCTCCTTGGCCTTTCTCCCTCCTCTCTCTGCGTTACTACTTTTTCATTCTCCCTCTTCTGTCTTTCATCTATTCCTCCGATTAAAATCTATATATATTTACTAAATACAGTTCACTTGTGATATACCAGGGAGCCAAGGTAGATTGGGGAGTGACAACATATCACAATACCCGCTTCGGTCCAGGCAGCGGACCAGAGCCCAAGCAGCCATGGGGGTAGGGTGTGAGGGGGAGGACATAGAGCTTGTCTGCATGTGTGACCACTGCAGGGATACAACACTGAGTGCCTTCACTGCAGACTCTCAGGCACTGCACCGTAGTGACACTGTGCAGGGGATGCAGTTGCTGTGGTGCTGCCTCAATGCACGGGCAGGCTGGATTTCAGTGCATGGCAGTGGTACACCAAGGGGTGGCAAGCGGGGGAAGGGGAGGATCAGCTCACAACACATGTGGGCCATCGGTGGTGAGGAAGGAAGCCAACATTGTGTGACTGCTCAGGGCCTGGGACACTATGGTGCTGCTCTCTGCTGCTAAGACTCTCCCCTCACAGGATAAGTTGCTTCCAAATGTAACTTATGCAGGCTTACTGTCTGATATGGATTCAGCAGCTCCCAATGGCCTAAGTCTGTTGCTGGAAGATCCTGCAGCACGTTCTTCATGTCCAGGGTCTCTTCGTTGACAGGAGGAACAATTCAGTTGCGCAGAGCACGCCGCATCAGGAAGCAGGCTAACCAATCAGTGCATGAGTGGTTTGCGGGGTCTAGCCAAGTCTTATTCTTGGGCGGGCAGGGCACAAGTCCTAAAAAAAGAAGTGTGGGAACTAACCATGTTAGGCAGTATGCAAGCGACATCATGGTGTGTGACATCACTGTGCGTGACATCACGGCGCATGAGATCGCACATGGCATCACAACCCATGACCTCACAGGAACCCACATCATATCTTAAGACCTCACATATGTTTAGCAGGTCTATCATGAGTACATTTGAGCGCATTACAATATTTAACAAATTAGATTTTGCTTTGAGGTTGTGCCAAAAAATTGACTCAATCGTGACACAAAATGTGGACCTCAATTTATACATTTATTTTTTAATACACTGTCACAAAGAAATTATCAACAAGGAGAAACATGGCAGTAAATCTGTTCTGATGAATTGGTTGCAAAGTCTGTAATTTAAAATATATTATGGGGTTAAGGCACCTGCTGCAGAGATCTTTGTGCCCCACCTAAATCACTGGGAATAATACTAGTGGTAAGATAACTGTGGAGGATCACGTATTTTCTGGAGAGATCTGTGTGTTGTCAGGTTCCAGTTTAGTGATTCAAAGTAGCATAGAGGGTTAATATGTCTCCTGCAAAGCACATTAATAAACACGCAGATGACAGATTTGTTTTTTATGTAAATGGATAAGTGGATTACTGCTTTTAAGACAGAGCTCTTTTGTTACTTGCAGTTATTAAATTGAAATCCTTCTAATATAGCACAGTGAGCTATGAAGGGCATGCGGCTCCTACACCTTGTAACCCTCACTATCTTATGTAACCCATCCTGTGCAATCATTTACACACATATGATTTATTGTCAATGTATAATGTCTACATGTGATGTAAAGCGCTCTGACACCCTGCATTGGGATGAGTAGTGCTAAAGTGCTATCAGAAAAGAAAATTGTTGTATTTAAATTATTTGTGTAACTATTGGGACAGACCGACGCATCTGACATTCTTACAGTGGATGCATATCGCTTATATACAGGGACTGAACAAAGTCAAGCATGCCTCTCTGAGTTGCCTGTGATGTGATAAGCTATGTGCCTTTGTTTCCCCTAAATGTAGCTGTGAGGCTCCCAGCCAGGATACTCCAACAAAAGGAGGCCTAATGGCCCCTTATCTTCGGCTTTTGTTATGGGTGTAGCTGGAATCTGATTAGCCCCTTCCCCACCTGCACGGTGCTGATCGAAAACAAAGTAGACAACCGCAGGTGCTGCTGAAAGTGTTCCAGTGTCTGAAACTTACATCGGGACATGTTTAGCATATTTCTATGGGGCCATCCTCTTGGCAGGGTAGACAGCATCCACCCTGTGAAAATAGTGGGCAGAAGCTGTCTGAAGGCAGGTCCTGAGGGCAGGCATTAATAGAGCGAGTCAGTACAACAGAAACCCTTATTGAGCACCAGCCTGGTCAGCAATGTGCCATTATGGACCTCTCAGCCTTCAGCACTGCATGGCTCAGTGACTGTGTGTCCTGAAGTGACGTCATGTGCGCGAAACAGGAACACACACTAAAAGTCACGATGAGGGGTCTTAATTGTGTGACATTACCAGGTCCTTTATTATAATTATAATAAAATGCGTCAGTCTAATCTGCAATGCATGGCAGTTGGGAGAACTGTGTGAATCGATTAACAATTGGCTATCCACTTGTTAGAAGCCTTTCCATGTTCTTCATGTCAACACTCTACAGCCTATCCTCAACTTTCATGTTCTAAAATGTTGCCATGTAATTGTATTTATATAGCACTTACTACCCCATATGAGGTGTCAAATCGCTTTTCGAAGAGCAGCACGCTACTATACATGTATGCTTTATCTGGCTACGAAAGGTGCTTGTAAAGAGAAGCGTGGGGTGAAAAATGTATAAAAAAGTAATTGATTTAACTAAATGGATGGAAGGAAATGTTTGAGCCAAATTTCTCTGGTTAGCATTCCATTTATTAGATTTTTTGTTATGCATGGCGCTCGCAGAGAGCCATTACCCACTGTTGCTATGTCATAAATGCCTTCCAGGCCGGGAGCCATTACCCACTGTTGCTATGCCATAAAGGCCTTCCAGGCCGGGTGCCATTACCCACTATTGCTATGTCATAAATGCCTTCCAGGCCGGGCGCCATTACCCACTGTTGCTATGCCATAAAGGCCTTCCAGGCCGGGTGCCATTACCCACTATTGCTATGTCATAAATGCCTTCCAGGCCGGGTGCCATTACCCACTGTTGCTATGCCATAAAGGCATTTCAGGCCGGGTGGCAGGGCTTTCTGAGAATCTGTCAGCGCTGCGCTGCTTGTCTGCTTTGACTGAAAGCAGAAAGCACAGCTGCAGGGGGAAAGGAAGGCAGGGAAGGTGATTGGTGTTGGTTAAGGATGGCAGCTAAGGTATTTTTTCACATTTCTGTGAGGGAGGAGAGGCTATGCTCTGTGAGGCTCCCCCTTTCCTACTGCCCCTGCGTAGCAGTTGAAAGCAGAGGTGATTGTGGGGCCATACATAAAATAAAATTATAGCTGAACAAAAATTCAATTACAGGATGTTTTTCACCTCAGGGTTCTGAGTGACATCATAGATAACTCAAGCTATGCTCTCACTATTTGATGACACTCAGAGCCCTTCGGTGAAAAACATCCATAATTCTATATATAATACATAGGAGCTTGAATCCCTGTGTAAAAGCCTGTTAATTTCTTTATTACAGTTGAGTTGTGATGTCTCTAGTCACTTGTAATAACGAGATGACATACCTGCTCAACTGTATCAGTTATTACACTTGAATTATGAAAGCATAATTTCTGCTTCCAGAACCAACAGCCAAGATGAAAGGACAGCCACAGAGCATAATTACAGCTGCACTTTAAACAACAACAAATGAGAACAGGCTTTTTGTTCCTGTGATCTGTTTTTCTTCGAAAATAAAGAGTGTTTAGTACAAAGGAGATATTTATGGCAACGTTTTTATTTTTTCAATGTTATGGGTCATTATAGGAAAGATACATTCTGAGGCACAGCATTTTGTAAATTTGACTTACATTTTTTTTTTAGCAAACTTTATAGAGTACTAAAAAGTGAATACAATGTTTCTTGCCTGGTACATTACGGCATTTTCGTTTTTGTTTTGCTATCTTATACAAGTATCTTCTTGTTTGCAAACTAGTTCGTCTGGGTGTGGATGTCAATACACCATGGTACAGTCAATACAACTGTGAAACAAGTGGTGTGTGCTTATAAAGTACAATGTTATCTCTTGGAGTGATTGCATTTTCAAGTACATTTTGAACAGTTCCATTAACAAGAAATTTGACTTACATTAAAGGGATTTTAATATATTTTTTACAAACACAGACAAGAAGCCTTTCTTAAACAAGCATTGGCATAGCCAATAGGTCTCGCTTTTGGGACCTTATAAGTATTTAGTTATGCAACTGTTGCATGGCTAAACACTTATAAGGTCCCAAAAGCGAGACCTATTGGCTATGCCAATGCTTGTTTTTTTGTTGTTGCAAATTTTTATAGCGCACATTTTTGTAAAATTAATATTCATTGTTTGATTAATTTTGTTAATAAATACGTCCGGGGCTTATCTACGACCCCCTTTTCCAATTAAACTCTGGTTCTTGATATTCTGTGGGTCTGAACAAGGGAGGAGGGGGTATAGGTAGTACCAGGCCATATCCACATTGTCTGCCTTCCATCTGCAACAAGCAACAAGGTGCATGCAGGGACTCTCTTATTTAAGACTCCTGCTGGGCCCATAACAAAGGCCGAATTTGAGGGGTCATCAGACCTCCTTTTGTTCCAGTCTCTTGGCTGGGAGCAGTCAGGAGCCTCACACCTAATGCAAATGAAGTGGGGGGGACAGGGGCGGCTTCTCCATTAGGGCAGAGGAGCGCCGCCCCACTACTTTCACGCAGTGCGAGAAGCAGAAAATAAAATTATATTTTAAATACCATTTTATTTTCTGTTTTTCGCGCTGCGAGAAAGCAGGAGGCAGGGGTAGGCCTGATTTGGGGAGGGCGGGAGGATATGCCTGGTTGCGGGTGGGTGAGTCGGGGAGGAGTGCCTTGCACCACTCTGAGTACCCTGACTGTACCAAAGCAATCATGCGCACTCTACATTTTTTCTGTGGTTGTGTGTGTGGTTGTGTGGGTGGTGGTGTGTGCGGGTGGTGTGTGTGGGTGGTGTGTGTGGGTGGTGTGTGTGGGTGGTTGTGTGGGTGGTTGTGTGGGTGGTTGTGTGGGTGGGTGTGTGTGTGTGTGTGTGTGGGTGTGTGTGTGTGGTTGTATGTGTGTGGTTGTATGTGTGTGGTTGTATGTGTGTGGTTGTATGTGTGGTTGTATGTGTGTGTGTGTGGTTGTATGTGTGGTTGTATGTGTGGTTGTATGTGTGGTTGTATGTGTGGTTGTATGTGTGGTTGTGTGTGGTGTGTGTGGTGCGTGGTGTTGTGGTTTTGTGTGTGTGGGTTGTGTGTGTTGTGTGTGTGGTTGTGATTTTGTGTGTGTGGTTGTGTGTGCATGGTTGTGTGTGTGTGGTTGTGTGTGTGTGTGGTTGTGTGTGTGGGTGGTTGTGTGTGTGGGTGTGTGTGTGTGGGTGTGTGTGTGTGGTTGTGGTCATGTGTGTGTGGGTGGTTGTGTGTGTGTGGTTGTGTGTGTGTGGTTGTATGTGTGGTTGTATGTGTGTGTGGTTGTGTGTGTGGTTGTGGTTTTGTGTGTGGTTGTGGTTTTGTGTGTGTGGTTTTGTGTGTATGGTTGTGTGTGTGGTTGTGTGTGTGTGTGTATGTGTGGTTGTATGTGTGGTTGTGTGTGGGGTTGTGTGTGGGGTTGTGTGTGGGGTTGTGTCTGTGTGGTTGTGTGTGTGTGGTGGTGTGTGTGTGGTGGTGTGTGTGGGTGGTTGTGTGCGGGTGGTTGTGTGTGGGTGGTTGTGTGTGTGGGTGGTTGTGTGTGTGGGTGGTTGTGTGTGTGTGGTTGTGTGTGTGTGGTCGTGGTTGTGTGTGGTCGTGTGTGTGTGGTTATGTGTGTGTGGTGGTGTGTGTGGGTGGTTGTGTGTGTGTGTGGTTGTGTGTGTGGTTGTATGTGTGTTTGTATGTGTGGTTGTATGTGTGGTTGTATGTGTGTGTGGTTGTGTGTGTGGTTGTGTCTGTGGTTGTGTCTGTGGTTGTGGTTTTGTGTGTGTGTGGGTTGTGTGTGTTGTGTGTGGTTGTGGTTTTGTGTGTGGTTTTTTGTGTGTGTGGTTATGTGTGTGTGGTTGTGTGTGTGTGGTTGTGTGTGTGTGGTTGTGTGTGTGTGTGGTTGTGTGTGTGTGGTTGTGGTTGTGTGTGTGGTTGTGGTTGTGTGTGGGTGTGGTTGGGTGTGGTTGTGTTTGTGGTTGTGGGTGTGGTTGTGTGTGTCGTTTGTGTGGCTGTGAATGTGTGGTTGTGTGTGGTTGCGCGTGTTTGTGGTTGTGTGTGATTGTGTGTGTGTTTTTGTGTGTGTGTGGTTGTGTGTGTGGTTGTGTGTGTGGTTGTACGTGTGGGCGTGTGGTTGTGTGTGTGGTTGTGTGTGTGTGGTTGTGTGTGTGTGTGGTTGTGTGTGTGGTGTTTGTGGTTGTGTGTGTGGGTGGTTGTGTGTGGTTGTGTGTGTGGTTGTGTGTGTGGTTGTGTGTGTGGTTGTGTGTATGTGTGTGGTTGTGTGTGTGGTTGTGTGTGTGGTTTTGTGTGTGTGGTTGTGTGTGTGGTTTTGTGTGTGGTTTTGTGTGTGTGGTTGTGTGTGTGGTTGTGTGTGTGTGGTTGTGTGTGTGGTTGTGGTTGTGGTTGTGTGTGTGGTTGTGTGTGGGGGTGTGTGTGTGGGTGTGTGTGTGTGTGGTTGTGGTTGGGTGTGGTTGTGGTTGATTGTGTGTGGCTGTTTGTGTGAGGTTGTGTGTGGGGTTGTGTGTGTGGTATGTGTGTGTGGTATGTGTGTGTGTGTGGTTGTGTGTGTGTGGTTGTGTGTGTTTGTGTGTGTGTGGTTGTGTGTGTGGGTGTGGTTGTGTGTGTGACAGTAATACTAAAAGCATCTCAAAATAAAGGAACACAAACATCGAGTTGGTGGAAAGAGAAAGCACGTTGTAAGTCAGTAAGTCAAACGGCGCAGCAAAGCATTAACACAACAACAAAACAAACAAGATCACTTAGCGAAGACTGAGTGCTGATAATGGATATACACAGCCCATCATCTTAAGAGTTCGATTGCAGCCAATGAGCACTCAAACCTGCCCCCTCCTTGTGAGTTGCACCCCATATTTCATGAGTTGTAACTGCTGCACCCACCATAGCGCTTTGAGATCTAAAGCGCTACATAGGTCTAATCGATTAACCAGTCGGCCACATGCTGTGCTTTTAAAGAGAATGTGCCAAAAGTTTCCAGCTTCCTCATCATGTCCTCATGAAAGCGCCAACGAAAGGACTCCCTGAATGGTGCAACGGACATCAAGCAGCCGCTGCGATCAGAAATAAACACTATGAACGTTGTCCAGTTTCACAGTAACATTTCCTTAATGTTCTTTAAGTCACAAAACAGTAATACTAAAAGCATCTCAAAATAAAGGAACACAAACATCGAGTTTGTGGAAAGAGAAAGCACATTGTAAGTCAAACGGGCGCAGCAAAGCATTAACACAACATGTTCTTTGATGTTTGATGTTCTTTGAACGAGAACATCAAAGGGGCACCGTGAAAGTGATCGCGGGCGAAAGTGATCGCGGGCGCTTAATGAGCATGACGAGGTTTGCCAGCCTCTGCTCCTAAGCGCGCCCCCGCGCACATGCACTGTAGCTCTAGGCTGGCCATGGTAGCATTTTTTGAGCCCTCACAAAAAGTCTCACCAGACCAGCGCATGCGCTGGGTCAGGCGAGACCTAAAAAGGCAATATCTACAGTACTGGAATACTAGGAGGGTGAGCTGATACTGGGTGGGGGGACCTACATCTTTTTATGGACAACTTCAAGGATTGATCCTATTATAGGTTTGATGGCAGCAGCTCAGCACCTGAAATATTTAGGCTGAGAAAGGTGGGTTTGGTCAATTCCTGGAAGGACTCTCACCCTGACTGCATGCACTATACCTTCTACTTGGAGGCCTACAAAACTTATAACTGTCTTGACTATTTTCTTACAAGTTCGAGCACCTGATGGATATTGAGGAGGTAGAAATAAGTCACATAGCCATCCCTGACCATGCACCATCGTCATCAACATTACAACAAATCCCTAGATCCGGCGCATGGCAGCTCAATGAAAACTTTTTGTCCAAGCAGAAATAGAAGAGAACATAGAGAGACCCTATGCTGAAAATGAAACATAGGACAAGTAATTTTTCCACTCTTGAGGCCTCTCTTGAAGCATACCAAATGGGAACACCCACAGCAGCAGCAAGAATTTACCAGGTATGAGCATAAGCTAGAGCTTTGCCTTAGTCAAAACTAGCAGTGATGGAGGGAGAACACAAAAACATTATCAAATAAACTATGGCGCAAGATTATTGAGCCCAGGTCAGGACACTTGATTTGGACAAAGCAAGGTATGTCTTCTTGAGAATAAATCAGAAATACTATTAATCAGGAAACAAGGCAGGGAGGCTCCTGGCTGTGCAACTTAAAGCGAAGGTCAACATAGATAGGGTCAAAGAGGTAACTAACAGCATAGGAAAATCTCTTCACGATAATGGTGCCATAATGGGCATTTTCTGCACCTATCAGCATCTACAGGCTAAAGAAGGAGTGGCACTGAATTCAATGGAGGCACTCATTAAAAGCAACCTTAAATATGCCATTCCGATGGATTACAAAAACCTTCATTGTTTCAACTGCTGATCGCCCGTGGGGTCCTGCAAACATACCTGCCTGCTTTTCCGCCGCTACTGGGGGTCCCACGCTGTTTGTCTCCCCTGCTGCCGCTTTTACACCGCGCGGCTGTGAGCAGGGGGAGACTACAGCTCCCAGGTACCTTTGCGGCCGCCGACGCTTCCTACGCGCACGGAGGCGCAGAAAAGCCCGAGGCTCCCTCGGTGGAGCGGGAAACCTTCATTCTTTCAACTGCTGATCACCCGTGGGGTCCTGCAAACATACCTGCCTGCTTTTCCCGCCGCTACTGGGGGTCCCACGCTGTTTGTCTCCCCTGCTGCCGCTTTTACACCGCGCGGCTGTGAGCAGGGGGAGACTACAGCTCCCAGGTACCTTTGCGGCCGCCGATGCTTCCTACGCGCCCGGAGGCGCAGAAAAGCCCGAGGCTCCCTCGGTGGAGCGGGAAACCTTCATTGTTTCAACTGCTGATCACCCGTGGGGTCCTGCAAACATACCTGCCTGCTTTTCCGCCGCTACTGGGGGTCCCACACTGTTTGTCTCCCCTGCTGCCGCTTTTACACCGCGCGGCTGTGAGCAGGGGGAGACTACAGCTCCCAGGTACCTTTGCGGCCGCCGACGCTTCCTACGCGCCCGGAGGCGCAGAAAAGCCCGAGGCTCCCTCGGTGGAGCGGGAAACCTTCATTGTTTCAACTGCTGATCACCCATGGGGTCCTGCAAACATACCTGCCTGCTTTTCCGCCGCTACTGGGGGTCCCACGCTGTTTGTCTCCCCTGCTGCCGCTTTTACACCGCGCAGCTGTGAGCAGGGGGAGACTACAGCTCCCAGGTACCTTTGCAGCCGCCGACGCTTCCTACACGCCCGGAGGCGCAGAAAAGCCCGAGGCTCTCTCCGCGTCACGGGACGCGCGCGGGCGAAGCCGGAGGAAGCCAGGACAAAGGGCGGGCCGTCTGTGGCCGTCCGGGGACGGAGGAGGACTGGACTGGCCACCCCTTTTACATTTGCATGAGAATTGGACACTGATAAAGCAACGTCTAGAAAGGTACTGTTGTGATTAAGATTTAATTTGCTGACCCTTTAAGGTTGAGACACAGCTGTATACCTGTGGGCAATTTGTAAACACGAGATTATTGCCCGATAGTGTTTGGTTTTCCACCATATTAGTATTATATTTTTGTGTTGCTAATTTTAAAAATGATTAATCGGGGCAAAAAACCTAAAACAAAAACTCCAGCTACGCGGTCATCTACTAAGCTGCTGGCAGCAGACCCCCAACCTTTACCTACCTTGACCGCCATTGATAAAATGCTGCAACAGACTATTGGTGTTGTGGCGAATGCCATAGAGAATACAGAGAGACGGTTATCTATCACACCATCATTATGTATGCCAACTCAGGCAAGAGATATCTCGATCACTATGACTGACGCGTTGGAGGTTAGCTCCTATATGACCTCATCATATGTAGATCTGCCCTGCAGCCAGATGCCTGTAGAAGTCCCTCTAGACTCCCAAGAACGTCCAGTTACTCTGACCGCCCCCTCTCCTGAGAAAAGGTTAGATGCATGTAAACCTTGCCCTAGAAATAAGAGAGTAAATATCCCAAATAAATCGGGCAAAAATAAACCTGCCAATCACAATCTGGTGACCCCGTCTAGTAACTTAGCTGATTTACCATCGGGAATACCATGCTGGGTCGCTAACATGGTTTCGGATTTACAAGCATCATTGGAACGGGCCATTGTTATCCAACTCAAGCCCCTGATATCCAAACTCGACAAACTTATTTCCATCATGAACACAAGGGGGGGAGGGACAATTGAGTCAACCAAACTACGAAGAACCCCTACACCCCCTGCTACTGAAGCTTTATTACAAAATACTCCCTGTAATATAATAGCTGGAAATAATAGTCCCCCAGTACAGATCACCAACGTAGGAGCCACGTTAGGTACTCAAAAACCCACATCTGTTCCATCGCAAACTTTACTTAGTATTGGCCTCCAGAAACAGAGTAGCCAGCCCACAGGAAATCTGGCAAGT
Organism: Triturus cristatus; assembly: GCF_964204655.1. Classification (NCBI taxonomy): domain Eukaryota; kingdom Metazoa; phylum Chordata; class Amphibia; order Caudata; family Salamandridae; genus Triturus; species Triturus cristatus. The sequence goes on along the minus strand of NC_140582.1, from coordinate 74,297,028 downwards.
GCCATAGACAAAGTTCCAACTAAAGACGAAATTTATGATCTTCGGTCCCCCGAAACGCACCCGCCCCAGCCCAGTTCTAAATGGTACCCCACTTGAAAGGGTTAGAACCTTTGTATACCTGGGTGTCACGCTGACTGAAGATTTTGGTTGGGGTCCCCAGGTAACTAAATCTGCCCTGAGGCTTACACAGATAGTGGGAGGTGTTAGTAAGTTCCAGAGAACAACCCTATTTAAGCCAGTCTCCCCAGCCCTTGAAATTTACGGCGCACAAGCTAGACCTGCTGCAATGTATGGCGCAGAACTTTGGGGCCATACGTGCATATCGAGCCTCTCTAAGGTTGAGCACGTATTTATTCGGAATCTGTTAGGGCTCCCCCAGAGCACTCCGCTCATACCCCTGAGTCTAGATCTTGGCTTAGAATCTATTGCAGAACTGTTAGCGATTCGACCTCTTTTGTATTGGAGAAGGCTGTGGACAGCACCTGAACTTAATGATTATAGAGCTGAGTTCTCTGCTATCTGGGGTCAGCTGAAGAGTAGAAATATACCCTGGCTCTCCCACATAAAAGCTGCTGTACATCAAATAGGCTTGCCTCAATTATGGGAGACCCCAGAGGAAAGTTGCCCAGCGGTGCGGAGAACTGAGCTGCTGGTCCTACTTAGACAGAACAATCTAAGTTTGCTGCACCGCTCGTCAGTATTGGGTAGGCTGACTACAGAATTTCTGCAAATAAAATTTGTGCCGAGGAGAGAGGAATTCCTAGATTTAATTCAACCCCCCTTGGCAAAAAAGTTATATATACAATTAAGGCATGGTTGCCTTCCAATTGGGGCAATGATTTGCAAATGGGCTGGACGAGGAGAGGAAATTTGCCCAATTTGCAATGAAAGCAAAGAAGATATAATCCATGTTTTATTCTTCTGCCCTGCCTATAGTGCAATACGTAGATCCTGGTTGGTACCATTGTGTAGAAACCTGGGTCTAAAATGTGCCCAAGCCTATAGGATTTTAAGATATGACACCTCACCTCCCATTGTGTTCTCTGTCTCCCGTTTTTTATACAGTATGTGGCGGAGGAGGTCTGCTGTGATTAATTGTTCTTAATATTGATAAACGGAACTGTTTGTCATTTTCCTTGATAACCTGTTAAATAACTTTTTAAATTTAGGTGCTTAAAATTTATGTATTTTATCTTGTATGTACATATTTTATCTGTGCTTTCATGGTCTCTGACTGAAATAAAGTTATCAAGTAAAAAAAAAAATGTGTGGATGAATTCAAGCCAAGGAGGAGTCTATAAGTGCCATCAGCAAATTCAAGGCAGGGAAGTCCCTAGGTCCCAATGGTTTTACCACTCACTTTTACAAAGTATACTGTATCAACTTGGCTCCAGAGCTCACCAGATTTTCAATTACTTTGGAGACACAGAGCAAGTCGCAGATTCCATGCGAGACACGGTGATGATTATGCTATCCAAGCCAGGCAGGGACACTTCCCTGTGCACCTTTTACAGGCTTATCTTCCTTCTCATTGTTGACATAAAGCTCTTCACTCCTCGTTATTTCCCTTGTCGCAGAAATGAAGGAACCGTGACCAATTGGAGTTTATCCTAGAACGTCAGTGTGGAAACAATACTAAGAAACTTCTGCACATCCTGGAAAACTCCCAAAGGACAAAACGGACCATCCTTCTACTTTTGTTGGATGCCAAGAAGGTGTTTGACAGAGTAGACTGGACTTACATGGCACAGGTAATGCAGATGCTAATGTTTGGTAAGCGCTTCCTAAAATAGGTCATCAAGTTACCAAGAGGTCAAGTAACAGTAAATGGTACTACCTCTGCAACCATAGATATAGAATACGGAACGAGACAAAAGTGCCCGCATAAGGAAAGGAATAGCTATAAACAGGGTATACATGAGACAAGACTAGTTCAAACTTACCATTTATACAGACAACATCATGGTGTCTCTACCAGATCCCCTATACTCTTGGCCACCATTTCTGAAAAAACTGGAGAAATATCGTACTGTGTCTGATTTTAAAATTAACATTGCAAAATGGGAAACTCTCTTACTCTACCCATTGCCTAGTTAATTGGAGGCTCTCCACAAGTTTATCTCACCAGATAAAACTCGGGTCCAATAGCATACCTAGGTAGCAAGCCAGACCAAAATGCAATATAAGTCGCATCACTTACTTACCCCAGGTTAATATACGACATTGGATAGAAGTTTCAAAAATGGTATACAAAACACTTCTCATGGTTTAGAAGGATTGCTATAACCAAAAGGAAGAGCATGCCTCAAAATTAGCATTTATTTAAAACTATTCCACTACCCACCCATCATTTATGTTGAAGCAACTCCAACAGTTAATATCCTTTATCTAGGCAAGGCAAGATTTCCAAAGTTGCTAGGAAGATACTGAATAGAGCCATAACTCTGGAGACTGTCAATTCTGCATTTCTAAATATATTTCCAGCCCACAAAGCTAGGATTTAAGGTGCTACTGAGAAAACTGGAAATATTGAAACTGTGGTGTTTTCTTGATCTTATTATTGCTGGCACACCTCTCTGACAAGACCAGTGGCTGCTTAGGTCGCAGAGGAACTGGGGGCTCTATTGTTCACCCGTCACTTGGGTTGCATTTGCATTATGGGACAAAATTAACCAGAGCCTATGCTCACATCTTTTCTCTAACCATTCAATTCTATTTGTTTTAACTCTGATTCCTCTCCTGCAGTGGAAAATAGCACTTTCAGGCGTGGAGAAAGAATAGAGGGATCTTTATTTGTGGATGGTCAGATAAAACCTTTTGGGGACCTTAAGAAACAATAAACCTTTCAGAAACAGAGTGGTATGCCCATACACAGGTTAGACGCTGGGACGTAAACCCCACGATAAAAGAAGGGGCTACATGAATCTTGACTAAATTTGAAAAAAGGATGAAAGACAGTCCCCATAAAAAAATGAATATTATAAAAACACTTCGCAGAACATATCTGGTATGTTAAAACTCCTGCCCAGAAGTGGTGGGAGGCTGAGTTCCGGAGACATACATCCAATATGGAATGGTAAAATCTTAACAACAGAGCACAAATATTTGCCCGGAGTGCTAAAATGAGAAAGACTCAGTACAAAATCCTCATATGCTGGAGTAGAACTCCAGACAAACTAGCAAAATTGGATAACACCAAGGGTAACCTTAGTTCGCTAGGCTGTGATGTTGTAGGCATTTTTTTGCATTTACCTTGACCCTGTCTCAAGTTGGGCAGATACTGGGAGCAGGTTTTAAATGAAATTAATAAAGCATTTTAGGTACACCTACCAAGAGAGTCTGGGTGTGGCTCTCTTGGGCCTGGCCTATGACGAAGGTAGATCCTACAAATTGTAGAAAGGTAAATAGATGGTGGTCCCCTTAGTTACAGCTACACAAACATTATTAGTGGGGTTGGAAGAACAAACCACACCGCCGTTTAACTCATGATTGAACAGATTATGGAAGACCCTTGCAGTTGAGAAAATTACATTGTTTGTATAACATAGAATCAAATCTTATGAAATTGATAGGGTGGCATTTCTTAAGCTCCTATCCTGGGAATATAAGAACCTCGCATGTCCGCGATATGCCTGATACCTGCATATAAATATTCACTGTGATATATTGCAAGCTCTTCTCTATGCTAGAAATTAGAACATTTGTATTAACTTGCCACTTACACCTCTGCTTCCCATGAGCAGCTGTTCACTGTTCCATAGGATTCCTTTTTTTTTTAAATGCATATTCTCTTGGGTGAGAGGGAATCGGGATTAGGGTTATATGTTTGATGTAGTTAATACTCTTCCTCACAGGAGTTGGTGAAGGTATTTGTAGTATGAAAATAATTAAAAAAACGAATACCTTTTTTGCAACAAACTACTAAATTCTCTTTGGTGTCTTTAATCTTGCACTATAGATTTTGCTTCTATTCTCAATGACTGCAACCACACTCTCACTTTCATATGAAAGAACAAGAACAACAATGATTTAAACAGTTTGTTGGAAAAGGTGATGGTGTGACCATGTATTATAATGAATAAAATACTGTACGTTAAAATAGTATTACAATTTACCTTGAAGTTCCATGACCTCACAAGGGAACTCCTCAGTGACTTGCAATATCCTCATAATGTACAGCAGATTATATTTTATCCCATATATCTCGTCGGTTCCATAGCATCATAATTCTACATGCCTGGTGAAACATTTGTTTTCATCCTACTCACAGTAACACTTATCACTTCTCTGTTTATACTCATATGAGTATTCTGATGTTGTTTTAGTAAATGTTTTCCTTTGATGAGAGATCTAATATTCTTTTCTGCAAAGTTAGTCTTACTTTTTTGGTGACTGTGGCATGTTTCACCCAGGCTCTCATTGTCTATGAGATGTTTTAAGAAAAAAGGTAATGTAGCAATTTAAGTAATCAAGGATATGGTCAGCAACCGATAAATCCGCGTTGAGAACTGTCTTCAAAGCATCCATCTGTCTCTGAGTCCAGTTCATACAAATGACTGGTTTCAGCAAAAAGTTATGATTAACTCTGTTGAAAAGAACTTTTGATATATAAACAAGAAATAAAACGATTTAAAAATAAATTAAAATAAGTTTTTAATGCACAAACAAAAAAGAGAATATTCTGCGGATCATTTTGGATTGCAATTGCATGACAGTGGTGATTTTTCAATACCTTCATAGTAAAGCTTCAGTCTGGGTGTTGGGTGAGGTCAAACCGAGAGGAACTCCAAGTAGCACCAGCAACCATAGGAGGGATCACTGTCTCAGATATTAGCGAGCCAATCAGCACACTTTTGACAAAAGGCTTCGTCCTCTTCTTATTGTAATGTATTATCTTCCCTTTATCTACTTCACATCCCCTTTGCCAGCATCATGCCACTCTGCTGCTCATATGAGCAATTTTGAGGCCCCTGCTTTTGGACCGAAAGCATCAGACTAATTTTGCCTTACATTAGAACTTGAGACATGTTTTACAATGCAGGAGTATGCACCAGGAATGTTCCAGAAGTACAATGGGGAAATTAGAGGTTTTAATCATGATTGTAGCTGGCGGTAGGTAATATTCCTCATCAATTTGTGCAGGAAGGTTGTAAGAAAACCTACACTGACAAATTGACAATGAGGTTTCCAGTTCTATTTCATTGTTCTTGAGAGACAAACTCATTCCTCTGTGAGCTACATTAACTTTGGGTTGTTAAATTCAAACATGCCAGAATAATACGTGAATTCATAGGCTTGTTTACTGTATGAGTTCACAGTCCATTCCTTATTTATTCTTAAGCTACAGTTTCCCCCAAACACTCACGTTTTCTAGGTAGATAATGACTTGGTTGGTTTTCATGTCTGTTCGTCTGACGAAGGGATTTGTCCAGATCTGCAAAAAAAACAAAGAGAATTAAACGGAAGGGGGCACCTACAAATGGGCAACAGTGAAAAGATCATAAATGGGTTCATGGCAGACAGCATTATTGTAAGCATATATTGAACACCCCACTGCTCAGGAGGTAGATGGGAGAGTGGAGTGGCATATTCCACTTCCACCCCACATTGGCTTGAAAATCACAGTTGGAAACTGGAGTGAGACACAATGGTCCCCTATCATCTATCTCTCTTTTTACATGGATAACTGAATTGAAAACTGCTGAGGATACTAAAGCCCTGACATGTGCTTTGTACATATCCTTCACACTTTCACACTCTGTCAAGTAGTTATGTGCACTCCAATCCAACTGATATTCACCATTACTATGGAAAGCATTCTCAGTATAGATTTTCCTTTTTGGGGAGGATCTGAATCATCGTGAATAGATATAAGGGTTAGAGTTAAATAATGGTCAGAAACAGGTTTTAAACATTCAGCCCTCTCCAGTTAAAAAGACCCCCTTAGGCTACAGAGATAGACTGTAAGCGCCCATGCATGAGAGAAGGAGGTGTTGCCAATATACAGGTCCAGGTTCCTGCAGCAAGGTTCTTTCTCAGATCATATGCATGGCACACACTCGAGGTAATTCAAGGTAATTTGTTAGACAGCAGCATAACACCTCAGGGTAAAACAACCATTTTACACTTTGAAGTTAGACAACTGAGCTATCCCTCAAATTGTATTTAAATCACTTAAACTCCTCTTCAAGGTAGAGAAAAGGTCTTGCGCAAGAGAGCTGCTCATCAAACACTGCAAATGATTGACTAAAGTCTTAAAAATGGCATTTCCAACTAAAGTTATTAAAGATTGTAGTCTTACATAAAACATCCCAAAAGAAAGAAAGTTCCCCCCTTTCAGAGTACATAAAAAGGCCTGTCTCTGAGGTGACACACGCATCTACCAGGCTCACCTTTACACATTGCAAGTATTCATTGAGTGCCGCCAACACTACAGGCACTGTTCTTCAACAGTACAGGAATTCCACTGGCATAATTGACAATCAAGGTCCATCAACATTTGAGAATAAGCGTTATCCAAGCTTACACATATTTGAAACAATTATGTTGGCAATAACTAGCTATTTTGTGGCACTGCAATCTTGACGGATATCTCTATAGACAATACTCTGCCCCATATACACAGGACTGAAGCACACATGCGCATTCTTCAGTAATTATCTCTCAGACCACAATTGACACACAGCTGATTTGCAGCAATAATGTGCTGCTTATGTAATGCAGGCTACCAAAAGCTTGCAGCTTACCTACCACCCTCAACACACACATTCTAGTAACAGGCATTTAACATAATTATTTATTGCAGCAACTGTACATTTGTAAAGATCAGTATGAAGACTTAGAGGCTGATTAAAAGTCAGTTGAAGCGGTATCCTGGGAGGGATACCATTCCAGATGATGAAACCTGGCCCGGTGTCCCACACAAGACCAGCTGTGTTTGTAGGGATATGGAGAGGAGCTGTGCAGTGCTAACCTTAACTGACCCACAGCCTCCCCTGCCCACTGATGGTTTACTTCCAGAATATCATTGTCTGGATATCAGAAACTCCTTATATGGATATAATCTACAAATATATTGCCCTGTTGAAGTTAATATAACAAAATGTACACCCAATGGCATGATATTTTTGTAGCAGATATTTAGAACACAATATTTATGTCAGACAACATTTCTGTAAAAAACTGGGCCTGATTCTCAAATGTAACTTACTCTCTTTGAGTAATTTACATTTTTGAATAAGTGTACTACTTTTCGATATTCACAAACTCAGAGTGCAATTTACAATTAAAAAAAAAACCAATTGTACCTGCACTATACACAGCCAACCACTGGGGTACTGTAAGATCGAGGTATAGACTCAAAATAAAACTCATAGAAAATAGTGTGAAATTAAATTATTTAAAATAATAAAAAAAACTATAAAGTCATATAAATTCATGTAAAAAATATTAAAATAGAACATATTTAATATTGGATTGCATCATATTTCAATAACCTATTTGAATCCAAAAACAACATTTTATTTTTAATTATTTGCATTGACTAATTATTTTCCATATATTCTTTTTATAATTATTAATGCAAATTAAAAAATTATTGCTTTGCTTGAATGAACATTTATTTACCAATTTAAACTTCAGGAAAATTATTTTACTTTAGTATACTTCCATTAATTAAAGATTTATTTCAAAATGAATTTAATAGGGCTGTAGCATTGTTTTACTTTTAAATTAAATATATAAAAGGAATTTGCATTAATATTTAACATACAAAACATTTGTAATATTCATTTTTTAATTAAATATATTTTTTATATTTTCCCCAATACTTTACTATAGGGAGACTCCTCTGTTGGGGCAGGGATCTCCTGATCACACAGTATAGGGAAAATTAAAAAAGTTTCAGGCCCAATATTCTGATTTACAACCTTACTGATACCTTACCCACCCTGTGCTCCACAATGGCTTTGCCATTCCACTTACCACATGCTAATAGTAGGTGGGAAATGGGTGAAGAACTTTCTCCTGAATCCGGAATAACCATGAAGATTTGGACATGGTAATTCTAGGTCTGGTTGATTATTCTCCATTCTGGGGAAAATAACTCGTAATTAAATGGTGCAATTACCCTGGGACCTGTGATTCCAGACCCATTAATTTTGACATCCCTGATTTGTAATCGTGCCTTGGTGTTACAACTCACGATAATGCGGTACAAAAGGGGGTGGTGATGGACAAAGCATCAGAACCAATCAAACACTCACACCCAGTCAACAGATCTGGGATTGATCAATCACCGTTCTTTAGCCCACTCTGCCACCCCAGTTCAGACATGGCCATATGCAAATCAGTCTGACCCTGTGCCTCATGGGAACAGTCCAGCCCGAACTGCCAAGCCATGCCTTCCCTGGACTGGAAACAAGCTTCCTAGGACCGGTTCCTGGCATTTCAGCCGTCTTCAGCCAGGCTTGCTTGAATCCAGTGGCAAAGTGAGCAAGGGACTCACGTCTGAGCATACCCTGCCAACTGATGGCGAACAAAGCGGTACAATAGGGGGTGGTGATGGACGGAGCATCAGAACCAATCAAACAATCACACCCAGTCAACAGATCTGGGTTTGATCCATCACCGTTCTTTAGCCCACTCTGCCACCCCAGTTCAGACATGGCCATATGCAAATCAGTCTGACCCTGTGCCTCATGGGAACAGTCCAGCCCGAACTGCCAAGCCATGCCTTTCCTGGACCGGAAACAAGCTTCCTAGGACCGGTTTCTGGGATTTCAGCCGTCTTCAGCCAGGCTTGCTTGAATCCAGTGGCAAAGTGAGCAAGGGACACATGTCTGAGCATACCCTGCCAACTATTGGCGAACAAAGCGGTACAAAAGGGGGTTGTGATGGACGGAGCATCAGAACCAATCAAACACTCACACCCAGTCAACAGATCTGGGTTTGATCCATCACCGTTCTTTAGCCCACTCTGCCACCCCAGTTCAGACATGGCCATATGCAAATCAGTCTGACCCTGTGCCTCATGGGAACAGTCCAGCCCGAACTGCCAAGCCATGCCTTCTTTGGACCGGAAACAAGCTTCCTAGGACCGTTTTTTTGGATTTCAGCCGTCTTCAGCCAGGCTTGCTTGAATCCAGTGGCAAAGTGAGCAAGGGACTCACGTCTGAGCATACCCTGCCAACTTATGGCGATCAAAGCGGTACAAAAGAGGGTGGTGATGGACGGAGCATCAGAACCAATCAAACACTCACACCCAGTCAACATATCTGGGTTTGATCCATCACCATTCTTTAGCCCACTCTGCCACCCCAGGTCAGACATGGCCATATGCAAATCAGTCTGACCCTGTGCCTCATGGGAACAGTCCAGCCCGAACTGCCAAGCCATGCCTTCCCTGGACCGGAAACAAGCTTCCTAGGACCGGTTTCTGGCATTTCAGCCGTCTTCAGCCAGGCTTGCTTGAATCCAGTGGCAAAGTGAGCAAGGGACTCATGTCTGAGCATACCCTGCCAACTTATGGTGAACAAAGCGGTACAAAAGGGGGTGGTGATGGACGGAGCATCAGAACCAATCAAACACTCACACCCAGTCAACAGATCTGGTTTTGATCCATCACCGTTCTTTAGCCCAATCTGCCGGGAAGGCATGGCTTGGCAGTTCGGGATGGACTGTTCCCATGAGGCACAGGGTCAGACTGATTTGCATAGGGCCATGTCTGAACTGGGGTGGCAGAGTGGACTAAAGAACGGTGATGGATCAAACCCGGATCTGTTGACTGGGTGTGAGTGTTTGATTGGTTCTGATGCTCCGTCCATCACCACCCCCTTTTGTACCGCATTGTTCGCCATAAGTTGGCAGGGTATGCTCAGACGTGAGTCCCTTGCTCACTTTGCCACTGGATTCAAGCAAGCCTGGCTGAAGACGGCTGAAATGCCAGAAACCGGTCCTAGGAAGCTTGTTTCCGGTCCAGGGAAGGCATGGCTTGGCAGTTCGGGATGGACTGTTCCCATGAGGCACAGGGTCAGACTGATTTGCATATGGCCATGTCTGAACTGGGGTGGCAGAGTGGACTAAAGAACGGTGATGGATCAAACCCGGATCTGTTGACTGGGTGTGAGTGTTTGATTGGTTCTGATGCTCCGTCCATCACCACCCCCTTTTGTACCGCTTTGTTCGCCATAAGTTGGCAGGGTATGCTCAGACGTGAGTCCCTTGCTCACTTTGCCACTGGATTCAAGCAAGCCTGGCTGAAGACGGCTGAAATGTCAGAAACTGGTCCTAGGAAGCTTGTTTCCGGTCCAGGGAAGGCATGGCTTGGCAGTTCGGGATGGACTGTTCCCATGAGGCACAGGGTCAGACTGATTTGCATATGGCCATGTCTGAACTGGGGTGGCAGAGTGGGCTAAAGAACGGTGATGGATCAAACCCGGATCTGTTGACTGGGTGTGAGTGTTTGATTGGTTCTGATGCTCCGTCCATCACCACCCCCTTTTGTACCGCTTTGTTCGCCATAAGTTGGCAAGGTATGCTCAGACGTGAGTCCCTTGCTCACTTTGCCACTGGATTCAAGCAAGCCTGGCTGAAGACGGCTGAAATGCCAGAAACCGGTCCTAGGAAGCTTGTTTCCGGTCCAGGGAAGGCATGGCTTGGCAGTTCGGGATCGACTGTTCCCATGAGGCACAGGGTCAGACTGGTTTGCATATGGCCATGTCTGAACTGGGCTGGCAGAGTGGGCTTAAGAACGGTGATGGATCAAACCCGGATCTGTTGACTGGGTGTGAGTGTTTGATTGGTTCTGATGCTCCGTCCATCACCACCCCGTTTTGTACCACTCACGATAATTACATGTTACAGGTTCAGGTTGAAGCAGGGTATTACATCAGAAATTAAGGCCTCTGCCTGAGATGGGAGGTAAACCCTTTTGAATATTTAGGCTACATAGACAAAGCCCATGGACAACAGAGGTAACCTATGGCTTGTTTCTCGTTAGAAGTAGGTTTGAAGAGGGCAGTATATTCCATATTTTTCCATGTGCAAAAGGTAGGAATTTTGTTGTGGTAGGCATCCTCTCTCTACTGGGCCTTGGGGTTGATACATAAACCAGAGCCCTGAATGTGTCACTAATTACAGCTGCAGTTCCTTACCCCATGAGCTGACGACTTCATGGGTATGTATCCGGAAACCATTTTAACTTCCACCACGACCATGTTGGAGACTGCACGTTTTCCAACGTAACTAAGGAAACAAGTAAAATGTTGTTAAGTCACTGATACTGTTAAAGATGCCAGCCATTTTTGAAATATACCATGAAAAGAACAAGACCATCACTTTGATATGTACAGTGTAAGCAACCAAATGTGTAAAGTTTACTGAGAGAGATCATGACGAGAAAGTGTTGGTAATGAAGTACATATCTGCCAAGAATGCATCTTTTGTTCTCATTATCCAGTATTCCTGTTAGGAAGATTTGAAGTAGGTTTATCAATTTCATGGAACCTTAGTGGTAATTTGATTCTTTTTTCTCGAGATTTATTGCAAATGTGTCAGTTTCAAGGGACTTTGGGCTAGGTATAATGATCTAGGAAATTGCAAACTAAAGTGAAAGCAATATGTTGAATGCTAGCTATATGTATACAACCTCAGTACACCACAACCTTAGCCAGCACACTCACGGCTTTCAGCACAGATATACAGACATTAATGTAATTAATTCCTGCACCTATTACTTTTATACTTCTAATGGTCTAGCTAAATAAAGTTGCTTCTGAAAATTTCTGCATCAGGTTTTTGCCCGCATGTTATCCGCCAGGTAAAAATGGTGGAATTTGTGCGGCCAACAACCACATGTTCAGAAATGTGTACCTCGAAACTTGGAAAACTAATGTTGTTACTGAATTATTGCCCATTCTGATTTTCAAAACTTAGAATGGTGCAATTGTACTGAAACAGTAAACAACACACCTCTGCATCAGTTTTACTGGGTGCAGTATTACCACCAGAATTCTGCGAGACTCTTAAGTCCCTGAATATCACTAGTTAGATATTGGAGACATCCTATAATATTATTCCATCACCATCGTAGATTAAATCATTAAGGTAAATTGTTTTGAGTCTGTCCTCTCCTCCCAAGGTTTCCACATGTTTTCAATCTCTATAAAAATAACAGTGACAATAAGCCTTATTTGTGCCCAAATACTATATTGGGACCCGATTCACAGAAGTAATCTGAGACAAAATCCTAAACGTACTACTTTTGGTATTCACAGAAGGCATTTAGTAGTAGTAAAGTTAGGATTTTGTCTTAAGTCTGTCTTAAGTCTGTCTTAAGTCTGTCCTAAGTTTGTCTTAAGCTTGTCTTAAGTCTGTCTGAAGTCTGTCTTAAGTCTTCGAGTCCTGACCAAAACATAGCAGTGGAAATCCAAATCTGTATAAAAGTTGAACCCTTGTATATTTTCGTTTGGCCATCCACCAATGTTACATAACCCACAAACCCTCCACAAATCTCCATGCATTTTGGCATCAGTGTATGCAGTAGTTTAGAAAACAGGCAAATAATCAAAGGAAAATGGATCACTTATCTTGTATTGTAACCAGGGTCTAGGGTTCTAACCATCTAAAAAACCCTCATTCACGTAAAAGGTAACGGAGCGATATATCTTGAATTTTCGCTTCTGAGACTACGTGAAAAACATCATAATAGGGTCTTTAAAATATGCTTTCCTCCTCCTGGAGGGAGACCAACTGGTGATTACAGTAGTGATCAGAAATGGTGGGAATGTGAGTGAAATGAATTTAAAATTGCCTCCATCTCTCAAAAATAGTGTTTTATTCAATTGGAGATGGGGCAAGGTTAAAACCAAAAGGCGATGCGTATCTAGAAGGGCTACTGTTCTATAGCACCTACTTTGAAAACGTGAGTGGTCGACATGATTCAGCCCTTCCGGTGCCCGGTTGGGTTGGAGGGCTATCTTCAGGACCAGTGTAAGGCGCTTTAGTGATGTGCGTAGGTAAGTTGTTCACTTACCCTTCTCAGTGGTTATGGGTCTATAGTACCTTTAACTAAAAAACTATTTTCTTGAGAGCGGGCTATGTTCAGGTTGACATACCACGCTTCCCTTAATTCTCAAACTGCGTTAGGTTGTTTACACGCTACATCCGATGCTACTTTTAGTCAATAATTATTAACACGTATGTAATTGACATCGAGCGTCTCCTTGCTTTCAACTGGAGACGGGCTGCTTACACGCTTCCTTAAATGTGGTTTTAATCAATGTAACTCCATCTGGTTTATCTCAAGATCGTGCCTGCAACAAGCGACGCACTTCCTTACATGCAAACTTGTCATTGCATCTAAAAAAGCAAGTACGCGCTAATCATAGAAGCTAATATAGCATTCACATTGTCTGCTTCGCGCTGACACCGGCACGGCATCGAATAATGGTGTTATTGCTAGCATGATAGGTGCCCAATGTTATGACATCCTTATTCAAATTGGTTTCTCAATTTTAAACTCTTCACGCAGATAACGTTACTACAATTGGTAAATGGGCTCATTAATCAATAGCGCAACCCACGCCTAACTGCATGTCAATATCGCGCCTGCAACAATCACCGCACTTCCTCACATGTGAACTCATCACCTCATCTAAATAAGCAAGTACGCGCTAATCGTAGAAGCAAAGATACCATTCACATTGTCGGCTTCACGCTTATACTAGTGCCGCATCTAACAATGGCGTTATTCCTTGCATTGTACTCGCCCAATGTTACGACTTCCTTATTCAACCTAATTCTAAACTCTTCATGCAGATAACGGCACTATGATTGGTGTTTGGGCTGATTAATCAATAGCGCACCCACGCCGTACTACACAGGTACTTCTGCTGCTCCCAACATGAGACTATGAGAAATAGGAGGTTACCTGAACTGAATTCTAGATGTTTCCTGCCATTTTTAGACCATTGTACTGTGTGTGTTTCGAACTTTTATCCTCCTCCTACACCAAGTTTCATGTAATAAATAACTACTACTCATGAGCATCTTATTTGATAGACATTGATCACAATAGATCCAGGTGGATGTTTAATTAACATGATACCCTGTTTTCATGGTCTCTTTCTTTCCAGTTATAGGTACTATAGACCCATAACCACTGAGAAGAAGGGTAAGTGAACAACTTACCTACGCACGTCACTAAATTAGTAACACGCCTCACACTGGTCCTCCGACCCGACCAGGCACCGTAAGGGCTAAAACATGTCGAACACTCACGTTTTCAAAGTAGGTGCTATAGAAAAGTAGCCCTTCTAGATACGCACCGCCTTTTGGTTTTAATCTTGCCCCATCTCCAACTGAATAAAACCCTATTTTTGAGAGCTGGAGGCAATTTTAAATTCACTTCACTCACATACCCACCATTTCTGATCACTACTTTAATCCCCAGTTGGTCTCCCTCAAGGAGGAGGAAAGCATATTTTAAAGACCCAATGATGATGCTTTACATGTAGTCTCAGAAGCGGAAAATCAAGATATACCGCTCCGTTACCTTTTACGTGAATTATGTTTTTTTAGACGGTTATAACCCTAGACCCTGGTTACAATACAGGACTAGTGATCCATTCTCCTTTGATTATTTGCCTATTGTCTGGAAGCCGAATGGATCTCAGCTTCTTTCTTCCCTGACTGATTACGAGCTAGCTTAGAAAACGTCATCAACCTGTCTCCACTGGGTTTAATCTTGCAAGTTTTTTAGTGTGCCTCAAAATGGAGAGTTACATTCGTCACAGTGGACACCTCACAAGCTGGAAAAAAATAATAGTACCTTTTGGTTTAAGGTGTTACCGTGGAATCATAAAGACAGGTTTATTGGGGCCCTCGCAGACTTTATCAAACAGAGAAACATTCTAGAACAGCAGCTCTTAACCTGTTATCCAGTCCCAGATGTCTACTCAGGGGATCCACGACTGCTAACAAAATAAATAATGTTAACTGATTAAGAAGGTGTATAGAAATAAAGTACCAAATTGTAAAATTGGAAATTTTAAAACGATCCGTTAATGTGAGGGAATTTTAAATTGGAGGCTGATCATTAAGTTGTTGTCCTCAGATGGATTAGTGGGAGCAGTGCACATGCATCAAAGAGAATAGAGTATAGAGGATGGGTGGCATCAGTTAAATTTAGTAAAGATCCAAACTTTCCATTAAAATGAAAATTTTGATTTGTTTTGATATTTGTTTGTGAATAGATAATATATTTTACCATGTGAGTATTTGTTTGATCAATGCCTGTGTGTGTGTTTTTGTGTATAGTTTTTAGGTTCATATCATCGAAGTTGCTTAAACCCAGGTCCTCGGATTCCAATAATGAATAAGTGGGGGTCCACAGAAGTCAAAAGGTTCATAACCACTGTTCTTGAATGCTTATTGTTAGTGATTTCTTTTTTTTTATATGTATTTTATTCATAAGTTTTCCAACAAATATAACAGTTTATATTCTTTCATATCACCAAGTCATTCTACATTATCCATTTCACATGTATCACATTCCCATAATACAGTTGTTCTGTCATTGTACATCAGGTCATTGGTATAAAATGATAACTTTACATCAGCTTACTATATACAATATTTATCCATCAACCTTTAACATATCAGGGTGTTTACGTAAGTAAGTGGCGAGTGGTTCCCAGAAATTAGTTGGTTTAGCAGCTGTAGGTAATTCCTCTGCATACATCAGAAAATTATCTTTACAATAAATTGAGTCTATTATCCATTGAGTCATAGTAGGGTACTTTCTGCTGTCCCAATGTATAGCTACTCTCTGTTTTGCCAAAAGCAGCAGGATTGCAGCAAATTTTTTCTTTGCAGATTTTAAATGTGTTAAGTGTCCCAATAGACAAAGTTGTAATGTACAATCCAATTTACAGTTCATAATCTCATTTAATAGTTGCACGACTTGTTCCAAGAATAGCCTTACTTTCTCAGATTGCCACGCTATGTGCACAAAGTCTGCTGCATCTGCCTTATAGCATTTACATTTTGGATCATCGCGCAGACCGTTTTTATGTAGATGTAATGGTGTATGGTATACTTGATGTATGTATTTAAAATGTATTATGCGTAGGTTACCATTTGGTGTTAAAAGCGTAGTCAGTGCACAACAGGTCTGCCATTCCTCCATTGTCAGTGGGACATCCAATACCTTATTCCACCGATCATGCGCTTTTTGTGTATTAGAGCCAATTTCTTTTTGCAAGCCTCTATATGCTTATTATCTGTGGCATTTAGCAATAACTGCAGCGTTTCTAGGGAGGGGGGCTCTTCCGGGAATGTAGGGTACAACATCTGGATGGCCGCCCGCAGTCTATGGTAAGCAAATTTAAACAATAGCGTCTGATTGCTTACGTATGTTAAGTCAGTCGGTATCCATTTGGATATAAATCACCCATTGGAGTGATACCAATCTGCTCATATAGCCCCATACTATTCTTGTCTTGCATCACTGATAAGGCAGGATGTTGTGCTAATGGCAAATTCGGTGCGTATAGTGGAGTTTTACTCGTGAGTTGGCCAATTCGTTTCCATGCCAAGGACGTCGTGCGAACTTCATGCGCACGTCATGCGCTTTTTGTGTATTAGAGCCAATTTCTTTTTGCAAGCCACTATATGCTTATTATCTGTGGCAGTTAGCAATAACTGCAGCGTTTCTAGGGAGGGGGGCTCTTCCGGGAATGTAGGGTACAACATCTGGATGGCCGCCCGCAGTCTATGGTAAGCAAATTTAACCAATAGCGTCTGATTGCTTACGTATGTTAAGTCAGTCGATATTCATTTGGATATAAATCACCCATTGGAGTGATACCAATCTGCTCAAATAGCCCCATACTATTCTTGCCTTGCGCCACCGATAAGGCAGGATGTTGTGCTAATGGCAAATTCGGTGCGTATAGTGGAGTTTTACTCGCGAGTTGGCCAATTCGTTTCCATGCCAAGGACGTCGTGCGAACTATATTAATTTCCTTTTTTGTCAAATGAGGTCTTGAGTGTGGTATTTGCTAGGGAGATGGGGTGAGCGTCTCCATCCTCCACTGCAAGGTGTGGAAGGTACTTCACTGGATGGTACCAAAAGTACGCATATTGCTCTTGTGCACATAGATAATATAAATAGAGATCGGGGACCGTGAAGCCCCCTGCAGCTTCATGTCATTGTGTGCAAGCTGATTCTGACTTGTTTGCCCGCCCATATTAATTTATTTACAAGGGAGTGCAGTCGGTGAAAGACGGGAGCTGAGGGGGGTATGGGGATGTTAGTGAATAAATATAATAATTTAGGAAGGAGGACCATTTTAACTAAGGATACTCTATCTGCTAGTGATAAGGGTAGGGTGAGCCAACGGTCTATTTACATTTCTAATTTATCAATTGTTGTAACATAGTTATGCCAAATCACTAAATCAGAGTCCCAGTGTATC
Organism: Triturus cristatus; assembly: GCF_964204655.1. Taxonomy (NCBI): domain Eukaryota; kingdom Metazoa; phylum Chordata; class Amphibia; order Caudata; family Salamandridae; genus Triturus; species Triturus cristatus. Next base: position 74,279,548 of record NC_140582.1, on the reverse strand, counting down.
CAAATACCTAGGTATTTTATAGTGTCTTCTTGCCAGATCAATGAGAATTCCATTGGTGGAACTTTGGTATTAGTTGTTAAAGGTATAACGCTGAATTTGACCAGTTTATTTGTAAGCCTGAGTGTCTTCCAAATGTTATGTATTCTCGTAGCAGCGAAGAGAGGTTAGTCCCAGGGTCTCTGACGTAGAGCACCATATCATCCGCAATGGGACGTAATTTAAACTGTAAAGCTGTAGCTGCATGTTTCTGACATACTTTACAAGCTAGGGGTTCCAGAGCAGTGGCAAATAATAACGGCGAAAGTGCACAGCCCTGTCTCTTCCCTCTTTGGATTGGGACGGCATCCAATATATGTTTATTAACTTTTATGCGAGCAACGGGTTTTGTGTATAATAGTTTGATACAGTGTATTAACATTGGTGGTAGGCCTATCCCCTGAAGTATAGTGAAACGGTATGTTCATTCGACTGAGTCGTAGGTCTTGGCCGCGTCCAATTACACAGCCACAGCTTCCAACTCTGTGTTTAATTGGTGCAGGAGAGCAAATATTGTACGTAGATTATGTGTAGTTGATCGGGATGGTATGCTTATTGTTAGTGATTGGTAGTGATGCAAGGCTGGGTAAAGACTAGAGAACTGTTATCTTCATCAGATGCCCCCTTTAAGGATCTGCTGTATACTAATAAAGTGGAATTCTGCAATTTAAAAGGATGAGCTCAAAGACTTGTAGCTACAGTTCAGTTGTCAAATGACGAAATTTGGGGAATAAAGATAACATGCTATTAAAAACATAAAGGGCCAATTACGATGTGGGTCGTAAGGCCTCCCACCTCAGGTCGAAGGCCTTAAGTCCAACATCGTCAGTCTCAATTCCAAACGGCTGTTTTTAATTCAGCCGGTCGGAATTGAAAACGGCCAGTCAGTCTGGCTGGCTTCAGACGGGCTCATGATCTCAAAGGGTGGCCTTTCCACCTTTGGGATTTCGATACTCAGTCTCTGAAAGGCTTTCCAACATAAAAAGCCTGCCAAAGAGTGAGTATGGGGGCCCCTAGCAGGGCCCCCTTGCCTCTGCGGCCTCTGGTTGGTGGGCGAGGGGGCACCTATGGTACCCCCTGTTAATCCCTGCATCCTGTGGCAGGCACCTTAAGTTGCCTGCCATGGACTGCAGTGATTAACACTACCTCCCATTTCCCTATGGGAGTAAGGCTGGTGTACAGCCGTAACACATGTTCTCATAGGGAAATGTCGAAATCCTAATCAGATGGTCAGGACTGCCGACCAGAGGTCGGTCGGTCCGGTTTCCGAGACGGTGTCGGGCAGACGCAAGTCCACCCGACATCGTAATAGGCCCCATAGTTTTCAAGTTCTATGGTGGCTTTCTTTTTTATCGCATGCTTTCTTTAAGGGGTTAAATGCGGAAAGTAAACCAATACACACTTAATGGTTAGCACAAGGAAAATGTATTTTTGCTATGTAGTAACTGTTACATTTGATGAGCTTAATTGTAAATCAATGATGCAAATGTTGATTTAAAAAAAGAAAAAAAAAGTTTTAGATACTGTGCTTTATTTCAGTCATTTCTTTGGACCTGATTCACAAAACTATGCATGAGGACAGGAAGAAGTAGTACAGTAGTACTCTATTACAGATTCTTACACACCTCTAGGAATCTGACCCTAAACGTCAAGCTCCACATCAGAAAAAGAGAAACGAGTCCTTTCTACTTGTACTAATTGTATATTAATATTCCATAAATATTTCAATTTGAGTCCCATTTTACATGTTTTTGGTACCAGTTCACAAAGGCATTTAAGAGCATATAAAATAATAGTACAGGAGTACTATTTCACATACTCCTAAATGCCTTTGTGAATTGGTCCCACATGTTTGGCATGATAGAAGAAGATTACATGATTTTAGTGAGTAGCAGATACCTACATTTAGTTTTGACACTAAGGCCAGGTGAGTTAATACTTCCGAGAAAGAAGCAGCAGTCAACTAACTTTGCATTCTTCATGTTGAGGGCTATTGATGTTTGGCCATAACTGCTTCTATTACTGGAGTACACATGACATTTTAGTCAATGAACATAAGTTTTGCGCCTATTTTATTATCATATATATAATAATAATAATAATAATAAAAGGGATCTTGTCATGCGCAAACATAGCCCAATGGGCGTCAAGGCGCCTAATTCCAAATCCAGCTCATAACAAAGCTCCTGCAGCTCAACCTGTGTAAGCTCTAGAGAAGCACCAGGTTTTTAGGGCCTTTTTAAACAGAGCTAAAGAAGGCAGGGTCTTCAGCTCTATCGGCAGGCTGTTCCAAAGTTGTGGAGCAACAACTGAAAAAGCCCTGGCTCCCCATCTGGCGAGCTTAAAACGAGGGACAACAAGTTGAAGCAGCCCTGAAGAACGCAGACGTCTTGAAGGGCTGTAACGAGTAAGCAGAGAGCTGATAGCGCCTTTAGATTCATCCTCCATTGCTCTATATGTCAGACACAGAATTTTAAAGTTAATTCTGTGCTGAATAGGCAACCAATGAAGGTCTCTCCTCGCAGCAGTAGCAGAAGAAGACCTGGAGAGATCCAGGACAAAACGTGCAGCAGCATTCTGCACGATTTGCAGTCGATGTATAAGGCCCTTGTTGGCTTCCATGTAAAGAGAGTTGCAATAATCCAACCTGGAGCCAACAAGGGCGACTGCAATCTGCTTGCGAGCTTGAAGTGACAGATAGCTGCGAATTCTATTGAGCGTCCTGATCACGCCCCAGCAGGTCGAGACAGTCCGATTCACCTGTAGGGACATTGAGAGTGAGGTGTCGAACATTACACCCAGATATCAGCAAAATTAATCATCTTGGCTGTTTGTGCTGCTGCCACCACCTTTGAAAATATTGTAACGTGCCCTTCTAAAGGAACCATTATTATTTATTTATTTGTTTTAATGCTTTAGTAGGAGTTGCATGGGTATGCAAACACAATGCATTTAATTAATGTTCTATTTAGTTTTAGATTCTCCTTATAATGGTGCTCATGCTTCCTGAACGTGTGAGTCAAGGGGGAAGAATAACGTAGGAGAGAGTTGGGGGTATGTGAGGAGAAAAGTAAATTAATGGGTGTGGGGGAGAATAGATAACGACAGCAGCAATAGTAGGAAGCGGAGGAAACCACACAAATTCTCCATCTGCCAAAATGTGGTGTTGAATGATCGACACAAGGAGCAAACAATAAAATAACTGCGGAGAGGTTGTGGCCTTGTGGCTAGAGCAGTTGATCTCGAAGTTGGGGAACTGGGTTCGAGTCTCGGCAGTGACGTTCAACATCCTGTGATTCTGGGCAAATAACTTAACCTCCCTGCGCCTAAAAAAATGAATGTGTACATATGTAACGAAACTTGTGCTCATGTAAAGCCCTCTGATATATTCGGGTCGAGTTTGCGCTATATAAAACAAACAAAAAACCCAAAAACTGCAGTTGTAGGGTTATTTTTAAAAACACGTGGAGCTGCACCTCAGTCTAGGATATTTTATTTATTTATTTATGAGTTTTGTATAGCGCTGGCAAGAACCGAAGGTATCAGAGCGCTTTACAAAATCAAGAGCACTGCATTAACCCAGTCACTAAGTATATGAACGTGCAACAGTCTTAGGTTCAAGTACCATAACAACGATAAATACACATAAAAAAAAATATCAGGTATTGCAGGTGGAATACAATGAGTACACGGAACAGAAGTTCAGCCCTGAGGGCGATTACTATTGTGGTCAAGTCACAAATTTTGAGACCAGCGAGAGAACGACCTTCTAGGCCCAAGAGGCAAGAAGTAGACAGCCAACTGTTCAGCAGGGTCAAAGAGAGACTAATAGAACAGAGTTCAAGAATTGCTCATGTGTTCCAGTATTTGTTGTGTAGATGGCGTTTCAGGTCACTTTTGAAGCCAGTGAAGGAGGGGTTACTTCGAGAGAGAGTTCCATATGCTAGGAGTGTTGCCTGAAAAAGAGCGAGCCTGGGTAGATTTTTTATTTAGTTTGGGAGGAACGAGAAGTTTGTTGGAGCTTCTTAGTGATCTAGTTTTTCCTGCTTTTGTGAGTATGTTATCTAAATAGTCAGGGGTCTGTGAGTGAATGGCTTTATGGGTGATACATACAGTCTTGTAATTGCATCTTCCTTCGATGGGAAGCCAGTTGAGGGTCTTGAGTGCAGGCGTAATGTGATCATACCATTTAATATATGTTATGAGCCTGGCTGCCATGTTTAGTACTGATCTGAGGGGAGCGATGTGCGATTTCCGGGTCCCTGTAAGGATAGCATTCCTGTAGTCCAGTTTGGAGAGGACCATAGATTAAACGACCCATTTGAAATCATCCGAGGGATGAATGGTTTGATTTTTTTAAGGTGTTTTAGTGTGTAAATTGTTCCTTTGGCAGAGTTTTTGATGTGTTCCTTTATTGACAAGTCATTATCTAGGGTGAAACTTAAGGATTTAGCCAAATTGGAAATAATGAGAGAACAGTTAAGAGCCTTCAGGTCACTGATCCAGTCTTTGATTGGAAGGTGGTTACTTTTGGGGGAGAACAGGATTATTTCTGTTTTGGTGGGGTTTAATTTTAGATGGTTAGCGTTCAACCAAGATTGTATGTTACTCAGTGTGACGCTGAGATGTAGCATGTCTTTGGGCGATTTAAATTTGTAGTGGAGTTGAGTGCCATCTGCATAGAGGTGAAATGTGATCCCTGCTTGTTTCAGGATGATAGTTAGGGGTTCCATAAAGAGATTGAACAGTGAAGGGGATAGGATTGAGCCCTGGGGGACACCAAGAGAGACAGCTGTGGGTTTCGAGAGGCACAACTTGATTCTGATTTGTTGTGATCGGTGTTGAAGGTAAGAAGTGAACCATTTTAAAACGGTGCCATTGATAAAGGAACTTATCTTTAAGGATTCCAGTAAGGCCGGGTGGTTTACAGTGTCAAGTAGGATAAGTATGCATGCATCACCTTCATCTAAGGATCTATGGATGTCATCTGTGATATTGAGCATGGCGGTTTCTGTGCTACAGCCTTTCCTGAACCCTGATTGGAAGGAGTAAAGTAGGTTGGGATCTTCTGAATGCTGGTTGAGTTGTTGTAAGACGCATTTTTCCATAGTTTTGGTTGGAGATAGGTCTAAGGTTGTTGAGATCATTCGGGTCAGCCCTGGGATATTTTGGGAATGGGTGTGATTTGAACTAGTTGGAGGGAATCCGGTACACAACCCGAGGCGAAAGAAGAATTGATGATTTTTGTCCAACACGGGGCGATAAGATGGTTAAGGTTATGTACTATTTTTGAAGGGAGGGGATCTTTGGTGTGAAGAGTGGGCTTCAATTTCGCAATAATATTGAAAACTTCAAGTTCTGTCATGTCTTTGACCAATTGGTGTTGTCTTTCAACTGGATGTCGAAAAGGTTGCCATTAGATCCATTTGGGGCCATTTGGTCATTTGTGAGATCAGGAGGAGTGACTGCAGTGGAGTCCGGAGTGTCAGAGAGGATTGAATCTAGGGGGGTGACTTGAAGGAAAGATTGCTCAATTTTAGTTATTTTGTCTGTGCAGAAGCTGGCAACTTCACATCGTACATTAGAGGCTATGATTTCGAGTGGGGGGGGGGGGTGATTTGAAGGAAAGATTGCTCAATTTGAGTTATTTTGTCCATGAAGAAGCTGGCAATTTCTTCACATCGTCCATTAGAGGCTATGATTTCATGTGGGGAGGAAGAAGTGGTTTGTCCTTTGACAATATTTTGCTAACCATTGCAATAGAGGATCAATAGACCAGCAGATATCAACGACCTTTGATTTTCTGTACATCACCTGACTATGACTGAGATGTCAAACGTCTTCCGGGATTTCTGCTGGCAGGTGTCAGGGATTGTGTTCACGGAAACAAGGAACGGCGATTCCCGTGTCGGGTGAGGGATGTTGTATCTCAGGGTCATCTGAAAGAGGATGCACATGATTACTCCAATCTCACGCTCTCTCCCTTTTGATCACTACTCTTTTTGAACAAATGTAATCCTTGTTCACAAGAAATTCCATGTTTGCTCTTGTGAAGTAATACTCTTGAGAAGGAGCAGCTGTGTCAGCGTCTCACAAGTACTCACATAAGTAAATATGCACACATTTGGAAATATAGCAAGTGCCCACTTCAAAAGTGTTACTCATCAGTCCACCTATTGACCTTATTTCTTCACTGGGAAACCCTCGACACCACCAACAATTCTGAGGATGCTACCTCCTTTTTTCCACCATAAATATGGATGTTTTCTCCCAACATTGACATTTCAAAGTAGAAAGTTAGCTTTAAGGATTTTATAAATATCCACAAATCGGGAGTTTGTGGCTGGTCACTTCTTTGTGCAGCTTCTCAACCCCAAACACATGGAACACTGTGAACAGATTTATTCATACTTAAAACTACATCATACTGCTGTAATTTTACGTGATAACATTAATTTTGGGGTGGAAATTGCTATTTTATAAAGCACAACATTGAGGCTGACTAATAAATGATGCTATTTGCAAGGGCATATGCCAACTGTGTGCACCAAATCCTTCTCAGTCTTTCTACTCTTGATTTTCTTTCAGTCCTCTTTTTCTGATATCTCTTTCGTTTGCTTATATTTTTCTACCATTTTCCTTTCACTTTCTTCTTTTTTTTCTCCCCCTATTTTTTTTATCACTAGCTTCTTAAACCTCTCCTAAATCCTTCCTGTGTTGGGAGTTTGAAGATTCTATGCTAACATATGAAATAAAATACTTACTGGGAGAAAATGAAACCGACCATGTGTCCCCATGATAATGAGACACCATGTTATTCCCTGTTTGGGCTCATATTTATTGCAGCCATGGCAGTTTCCTAATAACCAAGGCAGCCCTTGGGGGTAAATAAACTATCCTTTGTGCCATTCCTTGGACCATTCGAACCCTTAATGACACCCCTGGATCAAGTCTATCCATGATATTAGCCTTATCTACACATATCGAATAATATGTATCATTTGTATCGATACTTTGCCAGGGCTAAGCCTATGATGAGCACCATTGTGAGAACAGATGTGAGGACCCTAGAGAGCCAAACCTATCCATGACTGCTTCCTAGATCTTGTGAATATTTATTTTAGGCCATATGCATGACTGCTGCTGTCCCAAGGGGAAAACATCCATAGGATTTTTCGAGTCCAAAAACCTGTCTCACTCAGGTCATCTAGCTATTTCTATCCTCTGGTGTTAAGTCACTGTTAACGGGTGGCGCTTTTCTCCCAGCCAATTCTGACTCACTCACCTGCGTGTAGACACAGCCATTTCCATGGACGTCTACTGTGTAGTTTCCTGGTACGTCAGGAAGGAGGATGCGCTGGAGCAGTAGGCGGTTACCATCATTTACATGAAACTGGGTCTGAAACTCTCCACTGGAGCGCACTGTCACTAAGCGTTCTCCGCTCCTTGTGTAGGTAGCAGCCCCGTATGTAGACAGCGCTTGGAGCGCAACCACTGTATCCTAGTAGAAGGAGGTAAAATTGACAAATATGGGTATGCGGCTAAGGTACACAGTGGAACGTCTGGGCAGATCAGTGACACTCTCTTTCTTTTTCTTGCAAAGATCCCTCATGAGATGTCAGTGAGACAAAGTAGTTTTGGTCTGGCCTGCTTCTCAAACAAGATTTATTAAAACCCACAAGAGCATCACTGACTGATACGAGCACCATGTACTCTTTCGTAGCATGATTCCAGTGTCAATCGTTTATTGAACAAAACTGGTAAAAAAAATCGCTGTGTATGATGAAAGCATTCTGTTTCTGTCATCCACAATTTTCCAAAAAGGCACGCAATGCATTGCAGCCCCCAAAGAGGCTGGGCTGCGATGCGTGACAGGGAGGGAGCAGGAGAGCACCATATCTACAGAGATATGGCTCTCTCCTCCCCTTTCCCTAGCGCTGGCGCTGATTTTAGCTGCCGCGCGCCAGGCTCACACCTTAGCCACATAGCGTGTGTGCCTGAGTCTAGCATAGGTTTTATACTGGAAGGGTACCCTTTGTGTACAAAATACTATGCCTAGACAAGTTCAAGCACTTTTCCCTCTTTGTATGTGTGCTGCATAGTGCAGCACGCATGAAAAGTAGGAAAAAGAAGGAGAAATTAAAACATTTCTCCTCTTAACGCCTCTCTTCAGATTGTGTTAACTTTTGGCACTAAACCCTGTCTACAATTGTTTGTAGATAGGGGTTTGCATCAAAAGGTGTAGGTGGTTGCATGAGATCACCCATTTACCACCCATGTAACTCCCCCTTGGCATTAAGTAATGCAAACCAAGATTTTGCGCTGGTGTGCGTTACTTGTAGGGTACTTTCCAACGCAAAACAAGTTTTGTGCTGGAAAGTAAATTGGTAACAAAAAACATTTTGTGCTGGTTAGAATCACTTTTTTATGCTAACCCAGCGCAAAACTTTGAATATCTACCCCTTAGTGCACACCAGTGAGTTATTTGCAGACACTACACAAATAATTACATTCAAAGTGGTAAAAGAAAAGAAAAACAGATCAAGGAGCCCACCCATTGCCTATGGTAGCACCTGGAATATCCACTTAGTAAATAAACAGCGTTCCCTCGGATCTTGTTTCCCTCTGAACATCGGAGTTTTTGGAAGGTGTTTCTTGGTTCTTCAATGTCCCCAACAGACGACCATTGAGAAGCTCCAGTGAACTATAAAATATGTTTTTACATACTTCATGCTTAATGCATGGGTTTGGTCTTCTCACGCAAGCAAAAAACGCCTGCAGCTTTGAGCATTCATCATAGCTCCTAAATGGTGAACATAAGTAGCGTTGAGTTAAAGTAATGCAGTGAAAATCAAGTGTTCCTGATTGTGGTTCACAATTCACTTTGCAGTGTACCGCATTTTCATGAGCGATCCACCAGAGGAAAACATGGAGCGAAATCACCATTCATAGGTGAATCACCAAGTCTGCTTTGCAACAATTGAAACAAGGGTAAATCATATCTGACAGATTTCGCCCCACAGACTGAAAAATCATTTATCTCTACTTCTAGGCCAGAATGTATTAGCATTCTCTCCTATGCTACAGATGGGGTAGCCACTGGATTTACATCAGTGAGGTCAGGTTGTATGCCACGATACGGTGGCCAGAAATATCGATCTACAAAAACATTGAAGCATCAATGTAGCCTGCCACTATATCGTCTTTGTAAATCTATATAGGCAGTGTAAATTTACTATTCTTAACTCCACATCTGCTTTCCTTGACAAAATAGTGGCAATTGATATTGCGGATTCCATATGTTTGTATGTCGACTATGTTAAAGTGATCCCCTCATCTGAGGCTAGGAACAAGGATAAGCTTTCTGCCCTGGGTACAAGGTGTCTTAGGCTGACCACTAATTATTGTTTTATATCTCCCAGTCACCTTTTAATCTAAAACATATTTCCATTTCCAATGCCCATTTAGCTCTCGAATAAAATGAAGTGGCACAACATAGAATATCTGCCCCCATTCATTCCCTTGTTCCTGTTCTCTCAGGTTCACTGTTAGAGGGAAAAGTCTTTTCCAGGGATAATGCGCCCTCATGTGAAAAAAAAACTTCAAGATTGTTTATATTTAAATTATGTAGCAGTAAATACTCACAGACAGTATCTCCTAGGGGGAAGTTTACAGGAATTTATTTTTAGATTAGTTAAGTAGCATTCTGGGAACTTCGAGGAAACATCTCTCAGAAAACGCCTTTGATATCTTCATGGGTTGGTGTCTTCAGCGAACCAGGATTGAGCTAATAAGATTTTCATTTGTGGCGGGATTTCTTGGAATGCGAGGACCGACTTCATGAGATAGCATTGGCTTTACATTTTCTGAATGACATGCTTTGATTTAATTTATTGGCTTTTCTTATATTTCTAGTACTATGTGAATTGTGGTATTCAAGCTGATGCAGAATCTGAGGAACATGGTACAATGGGTTTGGCACACATTTATAAGATTTAGATAATCAATCGATTTAAAATGCGGCTTTCTAGGTGTGGTGGTAGTCAAATGAATTAGAGGGAGGTTTAACGTTTTGGGTAAGGAGGAGGGTTTGCTTTTAAATTTTTCTTGAAAGGCAGCAGAGTACTTTCCAGGGTTTATAGCAAGATCGGCGATCTAGGAGCAGCGTTCAGTCAGAGTAGATCCCTAGAGGATGTCAGCAGTATCCAGATGGTTGCCTTAAAAGCACAGTATTTGCAGCATGGGTCATTATGTTTGCTAGCTGTGACTATTTGTGGTTTTTCAACAGTGCACAAGTAGTTGGACCTTACTGGGTGGATGATGGGAGGCCGGAGTGTAGGACCAATATGGCCCAAACAGTATAAATCATCCACTAATCTGGTTAACTTGGACTAGTATCTAGTTGTGTCTAAGAGATGCCCAATTTAGTGGGGGCAAATCACAAAAATTGACGGACTGGCATCACACACCACCAGGTGTCATGCTTCATCATCTGCCAGTCCTCGCCCTCCAAAAACCGCGTTTGATGGAGGGCGGGCATGCACCTGGAGACAGGGATGCACTTCTAAACTAAGTGGGGGCCCAAACAAAAAAAGGGGTTGAGTGAATTTAAAAACCATCATAGTATACCTGAACAATTTTTATTCAATGGGGTTACTATGTGGGGTTAAAAATGTGTAAGTGCGGTGAGTGGGGACCTTATCATCCCGTCGCCGCTGTGAATCTGTGATTGTTAATAAAGGGTCAACATGTTTCTGCCTGTTTTGTCCACTTGGGTACGTGGCATTCATCAGGACCTTAAATATTGGGCTCCAATTTGGCATTCGTCAGGACCTTAAATATTGGGCTCCAAGATTGAAGCCCAATATTTAAGGTCCTGACGAATGCCACGTACCCAAGTGGACAAAACAGGCAGAAACATGTTGACCCTTTATTAACAATCACAGATTCACAGCGGCGACGGGATGATAAGGTCCCCACTCACCGCACTTACACATTTTTAACCCCACATAGTAACCCCATAGAATAAAAATTGTTCAGGTATACTATGATGGTTTTTAAATTCACTCACTCCTTTTTTTGTTTGGGCCCCCACTTAGTTTAGAAGTGCATCCCTGTCTCCAGGTGTATGCCCGCCCTCCATCAAATGCGGTTTTTGGAGGGCGAGGACTGGCAGATGATGAAGCATGACATCTGGTGGTGTGTGATGCCAGTCCGTCAATTTTTGTGATTTGCCCCCACTAAATTGGGCATCTCTTAGACACAACTAGAGACGGTCTTTTTTGTGGTTCATAGCTTTGGTTGGAGGCTGACCGTTCTCTAGTGCCCTAACGCCTCTAGTTCCCTCCCCGGGCCAGATCCTGGGTTTAATTGTGGTTCATAACTTGGACTAGTTGCAGAGCCAAGAGGTCAGACTCTCATGGCTCCAGCAACAGCTGATGAACTGGAAGTTAATAAAAGACTGGGTATGAGTTCTAAAGTGATAAACCATATGGTAGAAAATGCTTTAATGTCCTTAAAGGCTGCTGGATAAGGATCAGCATGCACGTCCCCTTTTAGGCTCACACGAAATGGTAGAGTCTTTAGAAGGATGGAATAGTTGCTGGTGTCAAAAGCATCTTTCAGGCTAAGGAGGATGCGAGTGATACCACTGCCCATATCTGGCATCAGTGGCGTTTCATCTTGTCGCAACACTGTTTAAGTGATGAGGTGTGTATTGAAGTCACATTGGCAGTAATCATGATGATTGTTGAGTAATGAGTAGTTAAAGGTTGACCTGAGAAGAAACAATACATCCTGAGCCGTCATCTTGCAACATGTCTCTGAAGGTACACTGGCAAGTTTAAGAATGATCTCCATAAAAGTGGGAACTTTTAGAGAACACAGTTAAGAAAGAAAGAGCTATTGATCTTGGTCACATCTAATGGTAGTTGGGACACGTTATACATGCAAGTTTGCCCACCTGTGTGGATGAGAAGCCCCCATTGGGATTTTGCTGTTTAGTGACCCATTTCACAATCTTAGATGCCTTGGTGAGATCCTCCTGAGACACTGACTGCTTGGAGAGGATAGCTAGCAAGACGTAGGATGTCATCTCGACTTCAGCTGAGGGTGCTCGGTGGTAGTAGAATGGCATGTCCATCTTCTCCTGAGGTACACTGCTACGCTCCCAATGGACAGAGCCATCTTCTGCATAATAGAGAGTGAAGAAATGTCATTCCCATTGACCGTCCACAGAAAAGAGAATAAAAAGAAAACAACAACAAATAAGCACATAGTGGCAACAGTTTCTTTGAGCGTTTATTGGTAGGGAAAGTCTGGAAATTGAATTCTCATTGTAATTCTCTGCAGAAGTACAACACTCCACATCGCTGTCCTAAATTTATAAAAGGTTTGCATAAATTTCCCCCAAGGGTTAGTGAAAGATGTGGTGAGCTGCTTGGGGGCCTGGCGGATGTGTTGTTTGAGCTTGGCTCCCAGCTGTGTTGTGAAGTGGAAAACTTTCCCAGTGTTACGTTAGAACTAGGCCGGACTATGTTGTACAAATATACGTCCAGGACGCGTGGCCCTATGTTGGTACTTCTATGGGACACATGTGAGCAATGACATTAGAAAAAGTTTCTGCAGTTTGCTGGGATACAGTACATTTTATTGCTTGTAATGGATTCCACTGTGGACCAAAGCTCCTGGCCTAATTGGTAAAGCGCATCATCTTGAAAAGGTACTTGCCGGATGACAGTACGTCTGAGCAATAAAGGGTTTGACTCTTTTACCCTGCTATGTACTGCAATATGGGGGACTCAATAGTGATACATGCTTACTGAAATTCTGAGGGCATCTTTAGACTGTTATAAATCATTGGCAGCTGAATGAAGTAAAGAGTACAAGAAATAGTGGTGAGGCCCATTTCGAGGTACTGCCAATCCAAATCTTCCCTGATTACACCTGACCGGTCCAACATCAAAGCCTTTTCTTGCTGTGAAACAAACACTTTGAGAAAATAATATGAAACACATGCTCCTTTTCTCAGCAAAATTGACAATAAGGAAGGGAATCTCACTTTTGTCTCAATGGAAACTGCTTGGGACTGGTAGATGGTAGGGAGGAACCTTGCAGATCATGAAGAAGTCTACATTTGGCCATAGTAATAGGGATAGTTGCAGCTGGGGAAACAGACCAAGAGGCCTTCTAGGATGTGGCTAGTGATGCCAGAAGGCACTTAACATGTAGAATAACTGTGAATGAGAATGGCACACTAATTGCAGTTTAATCAACTGGTACTTCAGAGATTAAGTTCTGTAATGGTGAGGTTTATTTGAAGGATGGCACTAAACTTGGCTGAAATTGTGTTCTAGATGGGAAATTGTGCACAGCTTATCCCCTCTGTGCTTCATGCAACTATACTGGGGATGTCAATAACGGTCCCTGGTTTAGGAGTCCTACCTGGAGGATTCCCTTGGGTTAGGAGTCTCGCCCAGAGCTGCTTAGTCATTGTTTTCTGGAATTGCTTTAGATGTTTTATATTCTAGTTTCTGTTGTTGAATGTTTCCAGTTGTGGTGGGAGGTGGGATTTGGATGGTGGGAGTGAAGGTTGCTCAGGTTTTGATGGTAGGATCTTCAACATCAAAAGTGTTTTTTTAATGTTGAGATTTTGTGTTATTGCACTTCAATACATGACAACACGTTACAGGTCACAACAATGTGCCACAGTCAATCATGGAGCTTCCTTATACATTCAGATTCAAGTATACAAATGTCTTTGATATATGGCTACTAGAATAGCAACCTGACCAAAACATAATATGTCTCAACATTAAACTGATCACACACGCCTTGTACCCTGGTTGACCCTGAAGCTATGGACATGTGTACCTGATGCATGGTGCTGGGGCATAGAGAAGTGTGACCTCATATAATGGCTGTTGTGATGGAGGGTAGCTCTGATTAAGTGTAGGTATAGCCTACTTCACAGTGATCCACAATCCATATCACCATTCCTCTTGAATAAGAACAGTATGTAGTCAAATACTAAGTGCCCCTCCATTTTCTAAGGACCTAAGCAATTTATCGGCTCTCAAATGGGTCTCCAACACAATTGATTTCTTTAATAATTCTCCGATTTTTTTAATTTTTTGGTAAGTTATTTAATTCCCAGCCATTCCAGGTCATCATATTAACTCATTGTATCTCATCATCCACAACAAAGCAATCTTCCAAATCTCACATCATTCATCTGTATCCAATCTCCATACCTTCCTTCATCACAGAGCACCCATCACCACTTCAACTCAGAAACACCACTAAAATCCACCTCAGACAAGAAAAGTAGAGTAAAAATATCTTAAACCCAACATGCTGATGTAGTCCATGTCCACTAAGCACATTATGTGTCCAGGCCTCATAACTACAATTTATAGTGGGTTGGTATGGGACAGAAAGCGGCATTGATAAATCTCTGCTGATGGAGGTGAAGATACAGTTGAAGCTCACATAGGCGCTATACATAAAGGGGGCCATACGGATCCCTGACAAGCAAATTGTACAAATCTCCCTGTCTGAGTGGGGACTGTTTGGAGCCCGATGGGGATGCACGGTGCTCTGAATGCCACACACCAGGGAGAGTCAAGGATACATGGATGACACTGCTTTTTTGTCTACTCCGAATGCCCTGCAAATGTCAAACAGGCTAAAACTACAAAATTTCATGACATTTCTTTTCGAGAAAGCTCAGAATCAACAAGGTTAGAAAAAAGTCCTACCATCCAGTCTTCATAAATTTCTGCAGATAAGAAATGGTACCCAACTTGTGTGTGGGGGTTTTTCATGAAGGCCAGAAAAGGCCTGAAAATATAATATGGAAATATCAAGATTTGTCCTTCAAATTTCAATCATTCTGGAGATGTTGGTAGCTACAGTAAATGGTCTGGGAATCACCAGCATTCAGGGAAACGTAACAATTTCAGGCATTTCTGAAATATAGATACCATGGTGAGGCTACATTAGGGTGACGTTTGTGGATCCCACTACATTTTCTCACCCTGAAGAACCCGTGTGTGAGAAGCTGGCCTGGTATATGATGTACACTTATGTAAGTGGACACCTTGCACCAGTCCAGACAACCCTTATGGTGATTTAAGAGGTCTTAGACAACCTTAGAAAGCTCTCTAAGTGGTAGCTGTGGAGAGCAGCCTTCAGGCTTAGTCCAGAAGGAGTGTAAAGCAGCTTGTTTTACCAGAATGACATCTTATGGTATAGATTAAGTGAAAAAGAACCACACAAGGTATTTATATAAATATGTATTTATTATATAATACTCTCTAACACATACAAATGTCTCCTAACCGGATATATGCACAATGCACACAATACTGTGCAAAGAAACAGTAAATAGCACGTAATACACAGTGTACCCGGGGAGGGACCAAACCATATACTAAGAAAGTGGTATAAGAACCACGACTCGAGTCAAGACAATGTCGTGATGATGTAGAAGTGCTGGGGACCCAATGAACCACCCAAGGTGGTGAGTGACTAGGAACCCCACGGAAAGCGTGTGCAGCGTGAGAACACGACCGCGTACTCCGTACAAGTCTATGTGTAAGTCACGGTTTGATTTTTAAAGATTAAGGGTCCTTCCCAGTGGACCCTGAAGAATCCCTGTGGAAGACACAAGGTTGGAGAGCCATCCCACCCATAGATACCCTAGTACCCACGTTACCTACACCAGGGAAGCCGAGTGCATAGGTGTGAATTTGTGTCGGAAACCACCGTCAAACCCAATGGAGCACTTCAGGAAAGTGACACTGCAAAGGTGGAGAAGGTGTCAGTTGGAATCCGAAAGTGGATTCTTGTTGAGAGGTTCCTGCAAGCAGAGGGGACAGAGTCTATGTCACTCAGGAGTGACCAGAAGATCTGGAAGACGAATGCCCACCGATGTCCGGAGCTGCAGGAGAGTTGACGAGGACCTTGACTCTGCAGCTATGAGGACCAGGCGACGTGGAGGAAGACCAGGAGCCGTGCACGAACTGTCCCACAAAGGATGTCGAATGCTGAGGGGTCGGTGTCCGGTGGGAGCACCAACAAGCCTTGCCAAATGCAACCAACACAGGAGCTGAAGAAGGAGCAACGTCGGGCCAGCAATGTCCAGGGGACTCACCACAAGCAGGGGAGTCAGGGCAGGCCCCGGGCAATCAGGGGAGCCCAAGAGAAGCAAAGGTGACCCTCAAATGGACTCACAGGCCGGGGGGCGCTAGGTGGCGCGTGCACGGAATGGCCGCACTGATGTGAGGCTCCCTTGGCCCGGTGACTTTATCCTTCCATGATCCTGCTCGACTACGGTTGCGGCTGTAACAGACTGGCTTCCCAGGTGTGGGAAACTTAGATGCAGACTCGCTGGTGATTTGGGGCGATTTGCGCCGAGGACTGAGCCGCTGGACCGAAGCGAAGTGGACCCGAGGAGCTGCGGGGAAGTGCCCTGGAGCCTGCTGACGGCGTTACCTGAGACCGCGGCTGCACATGCGGCGGTAGGCCGCGAGGAGGTGGTCCGGAGAGTGTGCGTGCCGGCAGAGAAGACCCGCGATTGCAGAGGCGGTGAGCGGCGCGACCTTGCGTCCTGCTGGTGGCTCTGAGCTGGGGCTTTGGCCGAGGTCCCATTGGAAATCGGTAGAGGAGTGAGCGGGACAGCGGAGGTGCCGTGACGGGGCCGGGAGGAGGTGGCGGCAACATACGGGAGAGCAGAGAGTGCGAGGGACGGAGCGAGGCCTCCACCCCCTCTCCCTGGTCGCGGACTTCAGTTTGGTGCTGGAGAGGCGGCGGGACCCTGCGGTGGCACGGAGCTGAGAGCTGCACTGAGCGCCAGAACTGATCGTGCCTGGCAGGTTGGAGCTGGCACCCAGCAGAGACAGTCTGCAGTACCCGGTGAGTCGGGAGTGCTGCGGGGAACGGGGGCACAGCCGGAGCTGCGGAGGTGAAACACACTGGCGGTGCTCACGGAATTGACTCTGCCTATTGCTGGCCATATCCTTTGAGGCCGGGATATTGACGCTGGTGGCTGTCGCTATTAGCGAGCGGAGGCTGCCGTGAGGTGGAGGTGGTGCGGCGCAGGAGTGCCCACGCGATCAGGGGCCTTAAGGAGAGGCGCAGAAGTGGCGCATTCACTGCGAGGGTGTGCTGAAGCGGCATATCCCGGGGCATAGCGCACTGTGGTGTGGCTGGGATCGGTGGCGGCGGTACGTGGCTGGCATTGGAGTGTTTCCGCTGCGACAAGGAGCGACTGCTGGTAGGAGGGTGACAGCACCGCCTCGTGTACGGACAGACAGGGATTGCTGGCCCCCCGGACTGGTACCACCGCCACGGCGACGGAATGGGCGAGACGGATACCAGGCAGCCGAAATTGCAGTTCGAATCGGTGAGGCGCGGTGCCCAGGCCCCGCCGGCGGGTTCGGAGCGTGAAGGTCGCACTGGGACCCAGTGATGTGGCGGCGCCGGAGACTGACGTCCAACGCATACTACAGGAGATGCGGCAGGGCTTTGCCACGGTGGTGGAGAAGGTGGACAGTATGTCTACGAGAATGGACGCAATCGTTCATAAACTCGAGGGACATGAGGAGCGGCTCGTGGAGGCGGAACGGCGCATTTCGGAGGCGGAGGATGCGACCTCCGGCCACGCCACGCGGCTAGCCCGGATGGATAACCTGCTGAGGGTCATTGCTGCGAAGAATGAGGACCTGGAAGCGCGCAGTCGGCGCAATAACATACGCGTTTTGGGAATACCGGAATCCACCAATGTGGGGAAGATGGAGGACTACATAGAAAAGTTGCTGCTTTCCTCTGTTGGCAAGGACGCCTTCTCCAGCCAGTTTATAGTGGAGCGTGCCCACAGGGCGCTGGGCCCGCGGCCGCCGCCGGGGAGCAATCCTCGCCCGATCATCGCGCGACTTTTGAATTACAGGGACCGGGATGTGGCTTTGCGCGCTGCCAGGGGGAAGCAAACCCTGACGTACGATGGAAACAACTTCTCCATTTATCCTAACTTCACGCCTATGGTCCAAGAGGAAAGACGTACATTTCTGGAGGTCAAAGCAAAATTGCGAAAGGCGCAGATTGACTATGCATTGCTATATCCAGCGCGCCTCAGAGAGACATATCAGGGGAAGCAGCATTTTTTCACCACACCAAATCAAGTGGAAGACTTTATCAAGCAGCAGAAAAGAGCAAATCGGAATGGCGGGAGTGGGTCTGCGGCACGACGGCTGGAATCGGAAGGAGAGACGGAGGACTCCATGGGGGCTGCTGCAGGTGGCACCCGAGAGGACGTGCACGAGACTTGAGGAGACCGCTTTTGTTTCTCCTTTATTTATACTTTTTCCCTCTTTCTCTTTTTCTTATGTTAATGGGAGGTGACAGGAGGCGAGTCTGGCTTGGTGTTATTGCTGCCAGCTGCGCTAGTCGAGCGACTGATTTTGCACACCGGGCTCCCTCTAGCCCCTGAGGCCTGAATGTCTCCCCGGGGGGGCCTTTGATTGGTATTAGGGGGCGGGAGGTGAATGCGTGGCTACCTAGTTGAAGCCCCCAGCGGGTGTCACCCTGGGGCGGTTTGCTGTGCGTCCACGTTGGACGGTGTTATTTATACAGTTGACATGACGGGGCTGGGGAGGGCGGGGGGGGAACACATAGCTGGCAAGTTGGGGCTGCTTCAGTGGGTGGGGGTGGGACTTACGGGGGACACTCCTGGCCACAGCATGCCTGCCTCCTGGGGGCGTGATAACGGAACTGGGCTAGGGAGCTGCTGGGGTAAGTTAAAAGTTGTGCATCTTGGATCGATTAGCGACTTCTTTACAGTGGTGGACGGCTGGATACAATATAATGCTGATATGTTGTTTGGAGGCATGTCTGATGGTGGGGAGTATGGCTAATGGGGATACTGGCAGTCTGAACGTCATTACGTGGAATGTTCGGGGACTGGGAGACGCAAGAAAGAAGCGGCAACTGCTTGCTTATTTAGACAAATGCAAAAACAACAATTGATGGACAGAATGCAGAACAATGTCATACATTCACCCCAGTACAGAGATCTGGGCCTAAATCCATCGTTTTTTTGCTCGCCATGCCATTCCAGTTTGAACCCAGCCATATGCAAATCAGTCATGACCCTGTGCCCCATGGGAACAGTCCAGCCCGAACTGCCAAGCCAGGTCCTCCCTGGACTGGAAACAAGCATCCTAGGACCGGTTTCGGGCTTTCAGCCCTCGTCAGCCAGGATAGCCTGATTCCAGTGGCATGGAGAGCAAGGGACTCACGTCTGAGCATACCCTTCCCACTCGGGGTGACAAATGCAAAAACAACAATTGATGGACAGAATGCAGAACAATGTCATACATTCACCCCAGTACAGAGATCTGGGCCTAAATCCATCGTTTTTTTGCTCACCATGCCATTCCAGTTTGAACCCAGCCATATGCAAATCAGTCATGACCCTGTGCCCCATGGGAACAGTTCAGCCCGAACTGCCAAGCCAGGTCCTCCCTGGACTGGAAACAAGCATCCTAGGACCGGTTTCGGGCTTTCAGCCCTCGTCAGCCAGGATAGCCTGATTCCAGTGGCATGGAGAGCAAGGGACTCACGTCTGAGCATACCCTTCCCACTCGGGGTGACAAATGCAAAAACAACAATTGATGGACAGAATGCAGAACAATGTCATACATTCACCCCAGTACAGAGAGCTGGGCCTAAATCCATTGTTTTTTTGCTCACCATGCCATTCCAGTTTGAACCCAGCCATATGCAAATCAGTCATGACCCTGTGCCCCATGGGAACAGTCCAGCCCGAACTGCCAAGCCAGGTCCTCCCTGGACTGGAAACAAGCATCCTAGGACCGGTTTCGGGCTTTCAGCCCTCGTCAGCCAGGATAGCCTGATTCCAGTGGCATGGAGAGCAAGGGACTCACGTCTGAGCATACCCTTCCCACTCGGGGTGACAAATGCAAAAACAACAATTGATGGACAGAATGCAGAACAATGTCATACATTCACCCCAGTACAGAGATCTGGGCCTAAATCCATCGTTTTTTTGCTCACCATGCCATTCCAGTTTGAACCCAGCCATATGCAAATCAGTCATGACCCTGTGCCCCATGGGAACAGTCCAGCCCGAACTGCCAAGCCAGGTCCTCCCTGGACTGGAAACAAGCATCCTAGGACCGGTTTCGGGCTTTCAGCCCTCGTCAGCCAGGTAGCCTGATTCCAGTGGCATGGAGAGCAAGGGACTCACGTCTGAGCATACCCTTCCCACTCGGGGTGACAAATGCAAAAACAACAATTGATGGACAGAATGCAGAACAATGTCATACATTCACCCCAGTACAGAGATCTGGGCCTAAATCCATCGTTTTTTTGCTCACCATGCCATTCCAGTTTGAACCCAGCCATATGCAAATCAGTCATGACCCTGTGCCCCATGGGAACAGTCCAGCCCGAACTGCCAAGCCAGGTCCTCCCTGGACTGGAAACAAGCATCCTAGGACCGGTTTCGGGCTTTCAGCCCTCGTCAGCCAGGATAGCCTGATTCCAGTGGCATGGAGAGCAAGGGACTCACGTCTGAGCATACCCTTCCCACTCGGGGTGACAAATGCAAAAACAACAATTGATGGACAGAATGCAGAACAATGTCATACATTCACCCCAGTACAGAGATCTGGGCCTAAATCCATCGTTTTTTTGCTCACCATGCCATTCCAGTTTGAACCCAGCCATATGCAAATCAGTCATGACCCTGTGCCCCATGGGAACAGTCCAGCCCGAACTGCCAAGCCAGGTCCTCCCTGGACTGGAAACAAGCATCCTAGGACCGGTTTCGGGCTTTCAGCCCTTGTCAGCCAGGATAGCCTGATTCCAGTGGCATGGAGAGCAAGGGACTCACGTCTGAGCATACCCTTCCCACTCGGGGTGACAAATGCAAAAACAACAATTGATGGACAGAATGCAGAACAATGTCATACATTCACCCCAGTACAGAGATCTGGGCCTAAATCCATCGTTTTTTTGCTCACCATGCCATTCCAGTTTGAACCCAGCCATATGCAAATCAGTCATGACCCTGTGCCCCATGGGAACAGTCCAGCCCGAACTGCCAAGCCAGGTCCTCCCTGGACTGGAAACAAGCATCCTAGGACCGGTTTCGGGCTTTCAGCCCTCGTCAGCCAGGTAGCCTGATTCCAGTGGCATGGAGAGCAAGGGACTCACGTCTGAGCATACCCTTCCCACTCGGGGTGACAAATGCAAAAACAACAATTGATGGACAGAATGCAGAACAATGTCATACATTCACCCCAGTACAGAGATCTGGGCCTAAATCCATCGTTTTTTTGCTCACCATGCCATTCCAGTTTGAACCCAGCCATATGCAAATCAGTCATGACCCTGTGCCCCATGGGAACAGTCCAGCCCGAACTGCCAAGCCAGGTCCTCCCTGGACTGGAAACAAGCATCCTAGGACCGGTTTCGGGCTTTCAGCCCTCGTCAGCCAGGATAGCCTGATTCCAGTGGCATGGAGAGCAAGGGACTCACGTCTGAGCATACCCTTCCCACTCGGGGTGACAAATGCAAAAACAACAATTGATGGACAGAATGCAGAACAATGTCATACATTCACCCCAGTACAGAGATCTGGGCCTAAATCCATCGTTTTTTTGCTCACCATGCCATTCCAGTTTGAACCCAGCCATATGCAAATCAGTCATGACCCTGTGCCCCATGGGAACAGTCCAGCCCGAACTGCCAAGCCAGGTCCTCCCTGGACTGGAAACAAGCATCCTAGGACCGGTTTCGGGCTTTCAGCCCTCGTCAGCCAGGATAGCCTGATTCCAGTGGCATGGAGAGCAAGGGACTCACGTCTGAGCATACCCTTCCCACTCGGGGTGACAAATGCAAAAACAACAATTGATGGACAGAATGCAGAACAATGTCATACATTCACCCCAGTACAGAGATCTGGGCCTAAATCCATCGTTTTTTTGCTCACCATGCCATTCCAGTTTGAACCCAGCCATATGCAAATCAGTCATGACCCTGTGCCCCATGGGAACAGTCCAGCCCGAACTGCCAAGCCAGGTCCTTCCTGGACTGGAAACAAGCATCCTAGGACCGGTTTCGGGCTTTCAGCCCTCGTCAGCCAGGATAGCCTGATTCCAGTGGCATGGAGAGCAAGGGACTCACGTCTGAGCATACCCTTCCCACTCGGGGTGACAAATGCAAAAACAACAATTGATGGACAGAATGCAGAACAATGTCATACATTCACCCCAGTACAGAGATCTGGGCCTAAATCCATCGTTTTTTTGCTCACCATGCCATTCCAGTTTGAACCCAGCCATATGCAAATCAGTCATGACCCTGTGCCCCATGGGAACAGTCCAGCCCGAACTGCCAAGCCAGGTCCTCCCTGGACTGGAAACAAGCATCCTAGGACCGGTTTCGGGCTTTCAGCCCTCGTCAGCCAGGATAGCCTGATTCCAGTGGCATGGAGAGCAAGGGACTCACGTCTGAGCATACCCTTCCCACTCGGGGTGACAAATGCAAAAACAACAATTGATGGACAGAATGCAGAACAATGTCATATATTCACCCCAGTACAGAGATCTGGGCCTAAATCCATCGTTTTTTTGCTCACCATGCCATTCCAGTTTGAACCCAGCCATATGCAAATCAGTCATGACCCTGTGCCCCATGGGAACAGTCCAGCCCGAACTGCCAAGCCAGGTCCTCCCTGGACTGGAAACAAGCATCCTAGGACCGGTTTCGGGCTTTCAGCCCTCGTGAGCCAGGATAGCCTGATTCCAGTGGCATGGAGAGCAAGGGACTCACGTCTGAGCATACCCTTCCCACTCGGGGTGACAAATGCAAAAACAACAATTGATGGACAGAATGCAGAACAATGTCATACATTCACCCCAGTACAGAGATCTGGGCCTAAATCCATCGTTTTTTTGCTCACCATGCCATTCCAGTTTGAACCCAGCCATATGCAAATCAGTCATGACCCTGTGCCCCATGGGAACAGTCCAGCCCGAACTGCCAAGCCAGGTCCTCCCTGGACTGGAAACAAGCATCCTAGGACCGGTTTCGGGCTTTCAGCCCTCGTCAGCCAGGATAGCCTGATTCCAGTGGCATGGAGAGCAAGGGACTCACGTCTGAGCATACCCTTCCCACTCGGGGTGACAAATGCAAAAACAACAATTGATGGACAGAATGCAGAACAATGTCATACATTCACCCCAGTACAGAGATCTGGGCCTAAATCCATAGTTTTTTTGCTCACCATGCCATTCCAGTTTGAACCCAGCCATATGCAAATCAGTCATGACCCTGTGCCCCATGGGAACAGTCCAGCCCGAACTGCCAAGCCAGGTCCTCCCTGGACTGGAAACAAGCATCCTAGGACCGGTTTCGGGCTTTCAGCCCTCGTCAGCCAGGATAGCCTGATTCCAGTGGCATGGAGAGCAAGGGACTAACGTCTGAGCATACCCTTCCCACTCGGGGTGACAAATGCAAAAACAACAATTGATGGACAGAATGCAGAACAATGTCATACATTCACCCCAGTACAGAGATCTGGGCCTAAATCCATCGTTTTTTTGCTCACCATGCCATTCCAGTTTGAACCCAGCCATATGCAAATCAGTCATGACCCTGTGCCCCATGGGAACAGTCCAGCCCGAACTGCCAAGCCAGGTCCTCCCTGGACTGGAAACAAGCATCCTAGGACCGGTTTCGGGCTTTCAGCCCTCGTCAGCCAGGATAGCCTGATTCCAGTGGCATGGAGAGCAAGGGACTCACGTCTGAGCATACCCTTCCCACTCGGGTGACAAATGCAAAAACAACAATTGATGGACAGAATGCAGAACAATGTCATACATTCACCCCAGTACAGAGATCTGGGCCTAAATCCATTGTTTTTTTGCTCACCATGCCATTCCAGTTTGAACCCAGCCATATGCAAATCAGTCATGACCCTGTGCCCCATGGGAACAGTCCAGCCCGAACTGCGAAGCCAGGTCCTCCCTGGACTGGAAACAAGCATCCTAGGACCGGTTTCGGGCTTTCAGCCCTCGTCAGCCAGGATAGCCTGATTCCAGTGGCATGGAGAGCAAGGGACTCACGTCTGAGCATACCCTTCCCACTCGGGGTGACAAATGCAAAAACAACAATTGATGGACAGAATGCAGAACAATGTCATACATTCACCCCAGTACAGAGATCTGGGCCTAAATCCATCGTTTTTTTGCTCACCATGCCATTCCAGTTTGAACCCAGACATATGCAAATCAGTCATGACCCTGTGCCCCATGGGAACAGTCCAGCCCGAACTGCCAAGCCAGGTCCTCCCTGGACTGGAAACAAGCATCCTAGGACCGGTTTCGGGCTTTCAGCCCTCGTCAGCCAGGATAGCCTGATTCCAGTGGCATGGAGAGCAAGGGACTCACGTCTGAGCATACCCTTCCCACTCGGGGTGACAAATGCAAAAACAACAATTGATGGACAGAATGCAGAACAATGTCATACATTCACCCCAGTACAGAGATCTGGGCCTAAATCCATCGTTTTTTTGCTCACCATGCCATTCCAGTTTGAACCCAGCCATATGCAAATCAGTCATGACCCTGTGCCCCATGGGAACAGTCCAGCCCGAACTGCCAAGCCAGGTCCTCCCTGGACTGGAAACAAGCATCCTAGGACCGGTTTCGGGCTTTCAGCCCTCGTCAGCCAGGATAGCCTGATTCCAGTGGCATGGAGAGCAAGGGACTCACGTCTGAGCATACCCTTCCCACTCGGGGTGACAAATGCAAAAACAACAATTGATGGACAGAATGCAGAACAATGTCATACATTCACCCCAGTACAGAGATCTGGGCCTAAATCCATCGTTTTTTTGCTCACCATGCCATTCCAGATTGAACCCAGCCAAATACAAATCAGTCATGACCCTGTGCCCCATGGGAACAGTCCAGCCCGAACTGCCAAGCCAGGTCCTCCCTGGACTGGAAACAAGCATCCTAGGACCGGTTTCGGGCTTTCAGCCCTCGTCAGCCAGGATAGCCTGATTCCAGTGGCATGGAGAGCAAGGGACTCACGTCTGAGCATACCCTTCCCACTCGGGGTGACAAATGCAAAAACAACAATTGATGGACAGAATGCAGAACAATGTCATACATTCACCCCAGTACAGAGATCTGGGCCTAAATCCATCGTTTCTTTGCTCACCATGCCATTCCAGTTTGAACCCAGCCATATGCAAATCAGTCATGACCCTGTGCCCCATGGGAACAGTCCAGCCCGAACTGCCAAGCCAGGTCCTCCACTGGATTCAAGCAAGCCTGGCTGAAGACGGCTGAAATGCCAGAAACCGGTCCTAGGAAGCTTGTTTCCGGTCCAGGGAAGGCATGGCTTGGCAGTTCGGGCTGGACTGTTCCCATGAGGCACAGGGTCAGACTGATTTGCATATGGCCATGTCTGAACTGGGGTGGCAGAGTGGGCTAAAGAACAGTGATGGATTAAATCCAGATCAGTTGACTGGGGGTGAGTGCTTGCAATGTTCAACACTCCGTCCATCATTTCCTTTGGTTTTTGCTTTGCTTATTTAGACAGGCATCACATACACATTGTCCTGTTGCAGGAGACACACTTCACTCCCCAAAACGCTGGCGGATTTGCACGCAAATGGGCAGAACATAGAGTTTTTTCGTCCTACTCTTCCTATGCTCGTGGGACGGCTATTCTTATAAAAAAGCAGGTACCTTTTCACCTAGCGGGGTCGCTTACAGATACGCAGGGCAGATATTGTATAATGTGGGGGCGGCTGGGCACAGCCTCGATTACATTGGCCTGTTGTTACGGTCCTAATGTGGATGATCCGGAGTTTTTTAATACACTATGGGCCAAGATCTTTGAACTGGGTTCCCAACACGTTATATGGGGTGGGGACTTTAACGTCACATATAACCCAGGGCGTGATAGATCACACCCAGCCCCGCTTCATTACACCAAAGCAGCTAGAGTCATTGGGGACACAATAGATGCGTATCACTTACTTGACGCTTGGAGGCATACACATCCCACCTTGCGAGAGGGCACGCATTACACAGCGCACGCTGCTTCATGGGCGAGACTAGATTATTGGTTAGTGTCCAGGGGGTTGGGACCCGCGATCACCCACGTGCAGCATATGGCCAGAACATACTCCGATCATGCCCCGGTCCGCCTAACACTGTCATTGACGGACCTTAGCGTGCCGCGGGGGGCCTGGAGATTACAACCCACCATGCTTTTAGATGAGGTTTTCCGAGAGGAACTGCTGGAGGAGGTGCAGGGATTCTTCGCTCGCAATAAGGGCTCAGTGGACAGCGTTGAGATCATATGGGAGGCATTTAAGGTAACAATGAGAGGGTTCTGTATGTCCAAGGGGTTCGGGGTACTGAAGACTCTAAATGGCACATTAAATACACTGGAAAGGGACTTGAAACGGATGGAGGGAGAGATGGCTCAGACCCCATCTGCGGCGGTCCAGGCTCGCTTCAGGGACACGCTCTCGGAATACATGACAGCGCGGAGCGGGAAACACGATTTAAGGGGAAATATTGGAGAGCCCGTTGCTATGGTGAGGGCGAGAGACCGGGGAGAGTGCTGGCAGCCTCGGTAAGGAAGCCTCGGTTTTCAAACTACGTCCTGGAGATTGAGGATCTGGAGGGGGAGGTGTACCGGGACACAGCTAATATTCTCAATGCTTTTACGAGACATTATGGACGGCTGTATACCACCACCAGAACGGATGAGCTTGATCTGGAGGGGTTTCTGGGGGATGTAGCGTTGGGGTGGCTTAGTGACCGGCAGAGGGACTTTCTATGTGCTCCGTTTGAGCTGGATGAGGTTAGGGAGGCTATTATGAGCATGCAATCTGGGAAGGCCACTGGAACGGACGGTATCCCGATAGAATTTTATAAGACCTATATAGATATTTTGGCTCCCGTCCTGCGAGAAGTGTACGAGGAATCGCTGGAGGTGGGCTGTCTCCCTGCGTCCATGAGGGAGGCACTCATAGTTTCGCTGCTGAAGCCGGGTAAATCGCCTCGACAGTGTGACTCCTATAGGCCTCTATCCCTTCTAAATTGTGATGCCAAGATACTAGCCAAGTTAATCGCCACGCACCTGAATTTGTTACTTGAAAACTTGATACTCCCTGACGAGTCAGGCTTTGTACCGGGAAGGGCAATGTCCCACAACTTGCGGACACTGTTTGCGATTCTTAATAATGTGTCGCCTGATCTGCCACTCGCAGCTGGTTTTTTGGATGCCACTAAGGCGTTCGATTCCGTAGAATGGGATTATATTTTTGGAGTGATGCTGCGTATGGGCTTTCCACCACTTTTTTTTATCGTGGATCAGACTCCTGTACAATGTACCGGTGGCCAAGGTTCTCATCAATGGGCACACGTCTTCGTCGCTGTCCATCACGAGGGGTACCCGGCAGGGATGCCCGCTCTCTCCGCTGCTTTTTGCCATTGCGGTGGAGCCCTTGGCATCATAATGACAAGGCATTGCGTTGTAATCCTTATTTCTTTATATGCGGATGATATTACGTTATATCTCCGAAATCCCCAAGAGAACCTGAATCCGATACTGCAGGAGTTTATAGTGTTTGGTAAATTGTCGGGAATTCATATAAATTGGAGTAAATCTAGTATATTCCCGCTGACGCAGGCTACGACTCGGTTTGCATTGGACTACCCCCTAGAGTGGTGCGAGGAGGAGCTGCGCTATCTTGGTATCCATGTGACGAGAGATAGAGAGGAGCTTATGAGATCGAACTATGGCACAGCGATAATGCGGATTGCAGGCTATGTGACCAGGTGGATTACGCTCCCCCTGTCCATGGCTGGACGGGTGTCACTGATCAAGATGGTGATCCTGCCTCAATTACTCTATTTATTTCTTAACATCCCGTTCTATCCGGGACGGCATTTCTTTGCGATGCTCCGGACTGAGTTGACGCGACTGGTATGGGGAGGGCGGCAGCCGCGGCTGAAGTGGGAGGTACTTACTAGACCACACGTGCAGGGAGGGTTTGGGGTCCCAAATTTTGAGCTATACTATCTCAGTGCGCAGGCCCACTATGCTTGGTTCTGGGTGATGCAACCCAGGTATCTACCTCAAGTGGCGGCGGAGCACTGGCTCGCGCATCCGATACCGCTAGATGGTGTGCTGTATGAACCGGTTGCACCTCGGGATCAGGCGCCGACCACGGTTACCTGTACGGTTGATGCTTGGCGTCGAATTGGACACCACTTGCAGACCCCCCTGCTGTATGCTGCTTCATTGCCGCTCACATATCACCCAAGCCTGCCCTT
Source organism: Triturus cristatus (assembly GCF_964204655.1). Lineage (NCBI taxonomy): Eukaryota > Metazoa > Chordata > Amphibia > Caudata > Salamandridae > Triturus > Triturus cristatus. Next base: position 74,251,115 of record NC_140582.1, on the reverse strand, counting down.
GCTGCAGGAGGTGCTGTTCCATAGGTTAGGACTCGAATGAGGATACAGATGTGGGGGGATCTGTATCATGAGGGAACGTTCCGATCTGCAGAGCGGATGATACAGGGTCCGCAGCAAACCCCGCTTGATCTCTTTTTATATGTCCGGTTACGGCAGGGGAATCGAGCTATAACTCCGGATTTTCCGCAAGAACCAACGGAGTGTGCCCCACTGCAGGCTATGTTGAAATGTAAGACTGCCACACGATTGGTCTCACTGATCTATAGCATGGTTTATACCCAACGGGAACTGCCTGACCTACTTGCCCGTGCGCGATGGGACGCTGAGCTTCGTGTGACGCTATCGGACGAGCAATGGAGGTATTGCTGCCTGCAGACTGAAGGAGTGTCGGCCAGCAGTAGACTCCGCATGATACACTATAGGTACCTGCACAGACTATATTATACGCCGGTCAAAATGTTTAAATATCACTTGAGGGATACGGATTGCTGTGATAGGTGTAGGGCCCTGGCAGCGGATTTTTTACATCTGGCGTGGGAGTGTCCAGGGGTGAATGAGTATTGGCGACAGGTTTTTGCGGCACTGACTAATATGGTTCACACGCACATAGACCCCGCACCTCTACTGGCACTACTTGGATATGTCAAACCGATACAGGCAGCCCATAGGAAATTTGTGGCGCTGGGGCTTCTGATGGCAAAGCGAAGGGTGGCCTGCCGCTGGGGATGGGCCCCGAAATTCAAGGATTGGATTAATGACCTGATAACTTGCCAGGAGCAGCTTGCCACATACGCTGAGTTGCTGCCTAGCGCCTCTAGGCCGCGGGACATATGGGCCCCCTTGACCTGCTATCTGCTTGAATATCCGCAGGAGGCGGCGGGACAGGGACGCAGGGAGATACCTCACTAGAAGCCTGGGGTCGAGGTTGCAGGAGTGGAGGTTGGGAGGGGCGCTGACCAGGTGGGGGGGTATAACATTGGATAACAGGCATTCGCACGTGGTGGGAGGGTGACTGGTATGTTTGCCGAGTGGGAGACTGGGAAACTGAGGTGCGGGAGTCGTATTGTGGCTGGCGGGGGTACTGTTGTCCGCTCCAGCTGGGAGTGATGTGATTGGCCCCTGAGAATGTGATACATTTCTGCCTAGTGTTGATGCTCTACAGCTGTTGGATGACTATGCTTTTAAGGATAATGTGGAAGGCTGGTCCATCTATTATACACAACTGTGATTTATCTGATGATGCACTTGTTTGTTATTAATTGTCTTGAAAACTAATAAAAAGATTTAAAAAATAAAAAAATAAAAAATGGACTCACAGGCCGGAGGCACAGGAGTCGCGAGACGACCTCAAGCAGCTCACCAGAAGATGCAGGCCACGATGCACACGATGCGGTGTAGCTGAAGATTCAGGTCACAGGAGATGCTCGAGGTTGGGGCTACTTGGAGCTCAAAGAGCTTCTTGGAAGGAAGTTAACAAGCCATAGCAACTGCAAGTTGACGCAGTGCACAGGGGTTTGGTTATTGCAACCCCCACGAGGGATACTGGCCTCAAACTTAGTGAGAGGGCAGGGTAGTCCAGTCCTCAGGAACTGTGTAAAACCACCACCTGTGTTGCAGAACCTTCTCGAGTCCAAAGGAGCTCAGGAACAGCAGACTGGTTGACTTAGTTGCAGTGCCTGCGAATGCAGGGTAGTGACTTCTTCACTCCAAGGGAGATTCCTTCAGGTGTCTTTGATGTCCACAGGCCTTGGAAGGGTCCTGTATGGTCAGTGGTTGAAGTGGGCGGGATCGGAAGGGCAGAGCGTGCCCCTACTTCCTAAAATGTAAGCAATCCGTTCCCCTACTTTTCTGATTTTGGAAATGTGAAAGTTTATAGATAAGTTTCGGCCATTCATGGCCATGCGGGGACGGGCGGGTGGGCATAGAAGGAAAATGACTTTGTCTCTCTTCCTTCTTGTCCAGGGAAGACAAGGACAGTGTCCGCTTCCACTATGCCGCTGCCCCCATCTCTCTTACTACTTCCTCTTATCGCCTCTCTTTCTGTGTGGCTCCTTCTCTGTTGATGCAAACCATGACTTTAAGAAACAGCTCTCTTACTCTCTCTTCCCTTTATTTGTTCCCCTGTGAAATGGATCCAAAAAAAGAAAGAAACCCTTTTGCTGCAAATGTCTGTAATAAATTGAAGACGCTGCTCATAACGAATTTAGTAGCTATTTATTTGTAGGCTGAAAATAAGCTGTGGGTATCCGGGACCCAGGAGCACGAAGACCGATAGAGTTCAAACAGGCACAACAGTGTTCCGAACTAGAACATGAAGGGATCCAATAGCCTTACTAATACCAATTTACATAAAAATAGACCTAACAGAGAGGAAATAGTGACATAGCATGCCACAATGTCTTTTTTGACATTTTTCTATTCCAAAGGGCAGCCTCAGGGCGGAGAGAAAAATGGTTCAAAATACTAAAAATAACTAATAAAGCAAGTCAGAGTGGTCGCAAAGTGGCCAGATTGGTTTTATTCACACCAAAACACATTAGGGTCCCTTTACAGAGTTTGCCAGTGAAGCGCCACTTTTGTTTTGTCGTCTTTCTTTAAACAATGGGGCATGTTTACAAAGAAGTGAAAGAGCGCAGCGTTAGCCTTCTTGGCTTAACGCAGCGCCCTGCAACTTTTGAAATGCAGGGCTGCACCGTATTTACAACAATACAGTGCAGCCCTGCGTTTCTCCCTGCGCTGGTGATAATTTCAGCTGCCTATCACCAAAACAGTCACCCTTGCACCATAGTGAAAGGGTGCCTGCGTTGCGGTGGAATGATTGTTTATGAGCAGGAAGGTGTCCCTTCCTGGACATAAACAATCTTAAAAGGCGATTTGTAACAAATATAAGTTGCAACTCGTCATTTTTTAAATGACTGTTTATGTGCAGGAAGGGACACCTTACTGTACATAGTACATAAACAATCATGCATGGGATTTTGCTGTTTTTGTGTGTGCTGCACAATGCAGCACACATGAAAACAGCAAAAACAAAGAGAAATACAGCATTTATCCTTGTTGCGCCCTGTTGACACCACGTTGTTCCTGCTTACACTTCACATGTTTTACTTAATCCTGCATTCCCTATGAGTAATTGATTTTTCTAAGATGTTATTACTTTTTTTTCAGGCAGCATATTACTTGTCTAGTGCATAATTTGAATTGAGTCACATCCAGGTGTTTATAGCACAGCACAACTTGGTTATAGCTGAAGGCAGTGCACATTTCTCTCTGTGGGGCGGTATGGTGTTCAGTGTGGGAGAGGATGTGGCACTATGGCCAGAGCTGCCGAATTTGGCTCTGGGGAACCCAGTTCAGCATTCATGCCCACTCCACCAAACCACTCTCCAGAGGGAGCACATTCCCATGCTAGACATTAGAAGGCCCAGCTAGACTGTAGAAGCCCAGGTGTCTTACCACCAGAAGGTGGACCCTAGCAGTGGCAAGAGTGGGTTATCCTTGAAGGCTTGTCTACCACAATCCATACTGAAGTTCAACTCCAGTTTTGTGGGCAGGCTTATGAAGCAACACACCCCAGAGTGACAGTGACTTGGTCACTGAGGTCACAGTACCCTTGAAGTCAGTCTGCCTCACCCACTGGTACCTCAATTGGCCTTGTTTCAGCAATAGTAGTGCAACTCACCAGAGATCTGCAATGCAGGATTTGCACGCACACCAAACTAAGTTTGCAAACTTAACGGCCTCTCTGTTCCATGCACAAGCACTTTTAACATGTGCTGCCTGCTTTGGGGCCAGTAGAATTATGCAACAAGAGAGAAGTGTTGACTAAATTATGCAGCAAACAAAAGTCTGCAGCATAATGCGGTATATTTTCTGATTCTTTATTATTTTGACATTTTTATACATACTAAAGTCTCTGCAAATATTTTGCCTCATTAGTACCAGTGTAACATTTGAATGCAGCAGTGAGAAAGGTTACCAGTCAACCTTTGCAAAGGGCCCTCCACATCGCAGCAACACAAGTCACATTTTTTTGTAAGTTTTGATCCATTTGAGATACAAACAATTTATTAGTTAGAATCATCAGAATATGCAGCAGATGGTGTAATATGTGGCAAATATGGCAGAGCCATAATTAGGTGGAAAACATTTGCAAACTGGGATATTTTGTCATTCATGTTTGAACTGCTCTTGTGGAAAAAGGGAGGAGAAGTGCTGATGACAGAAACTGCATGGCTCGGAGACAAATGGCTTGTACTTCCACTTTTAAGTGTATTTGGTTCATTCTGTGATTGGAAACGTATCCCACTTTGTGAATACATTTTAATGTCACTAACTCATACTTAACCTTTAATAAACATGTGTATCCCTTGGTCTAATTAAATAATGTAATAAGTTGTAAATGGTCAGTGAAATACCAAACAAATACTAAAAATTGGGATGTTTTGCTCTTTCTGTCCACACCTCTGACTCCGCCCACTGACCCAGTCCATGGGTTATTCCCGCCCTCTGATTTACCACCCACAGTTCCCCTACTTATTTTTCCCTGCTTCGACCACTGTGTATGGTGCACAGGCACAGACGATGCAGCAGAATGGGAGGGAGACTAAGTCTAGCCCAAATGATTTCCAGCAAAGTCCAGAGTGCCCAGACAGTCGAAGAAGAAGTGGTGTCTGATATGAATCTTATCCCACGGTGAATCTACGTACCCACCCACAGATAAGCCCTTAAGTACCCTTAGGGAAGGATTGGGACGATTCAGGGGACCCTCACAGGGGAGGATCTGGACAGTGGGGAGGTTATTTCCATGTCCTTTGTCCAGTTTTGTGCCAGAGCTGAAGCCAACGGCTCCCAGTGATGAGTACAGGCCCCAGCTAGGCCCGCAAATACAAAGGTTCGCCCTCCTGTATACGAAATACTAAAAGGAAGTTGGCACGGAAACTGCAAATACAAAGACAAAGTTTATTAACCCTTAAGGGTGGTCCTACAACCTACACAACACTCTTCAGTATTGCATAGAGTAGCACAAAGAACTAACGTACACGGTCCCCTTTTATACACAACAGAAGGGGCTCATAAGTGAGCGGATACAACATAGAGAAAAATTCATTACCATTTATGGACATTTTCGATACAGAATCAATACATGGGCGGAGTTAACAACTTCCTGAGCCCGCGAAAACATGGTCAAAACAAGGACTAACTGATAACAGATGTGGTCGAGTCTGGGCATGCGCCAGACGGACAAAGGAGCTATTTATAGACTGTTACTAGGCAGATTACAAGAACAACTGGCGAAGAGGAAGGACTCTTCTCGTGCAGAGCACGTGGAGACATGACAATACAAAATGGAGTCCGGACATTAGTCAACATAAGATAAAGACATGATTCAGGAATAGAGAATACATGTCTTTAGTGAATGCTTAATCATATCGCTGTTTTATTTTTCAACACCAGGACTGGTTTGAACTGGACTATGCATGGGGACACCAAATGTGCCCCACATGCAGACTGAGTGGTACTGGCAAGCGCACCCACCCTGCCACAATACACTAAATCCTGTCTGGGAGGAGGTCACACCTCCCTGTGACAGGATGCCTATTGTTCTGCCTTCCCTTGCTCGAGCTTGGTTCAGCAGCAGGAGGGCAGAATCATGTCTCCTGTCGGCAGCATGAAAATTAGAGATGTGCTGTTCCTGAGTGATTAGAATGTAGTAATATACAAAAGACAGTAGGCTACAGAGTCAAAGAGATGGGGATCCATTTCTTTGGAATATAATGCCCTCACACACCCAGTTGGGTGTCATGCTTCATCATCGGGCTGCTCCTTGTCTGGCCGGCGCTGCAATGCCTGACGGGCTCCCTATGCAGCAACCATTTTGTGCTGTCTGTGTCTGGAAGACTGGGACCGGGGACATGGAGAGCCTAATGGAGGGCTCTTCCAGTGCTTGGAATCATACCTCCCACACCGATAGGATTCGTTGCAGCCAGTTTCGAGATGGTCATCGCGTAATTACGCTGTGCCCCTCTATATGGTATATGGCTGCTTCAATGACAACCCGGGAGAATGGACTCCGTAGGCTGTAGGGGTGTCCTGCTCATGCAGAGGCACCCTCTCACTTAGAACCAAGCACCCTGCCTTCAGGATTGCAAAGGCCTGATATAGGGGTGACCTATAGGTTTTAAGTGCAGCGACCCTAGATATAGGAAACCCATATCTTTAGTGAGTGGTGCTAGCACCAGCTTACACAGGCCGCGATGGCAGGCCTGTAGTTCCAGTTTGAATGGTCTCCCATAGGTGACATAATGCATGCTTCAGCCCGTGGGGGACCTCTGGGATACCTATGCCCTGGGTACCTTAGTACCATATACTTGGAACTTATGAGGGTACCCCAGTATCCAATCTGGGATGTACCAAAGCACTGACCATAACAATTTAGGGAGAAAGCAGATAGACTGGGGTCCTCCACAGAAGCAGATCCTACTTTCCTACACCGTGGTACAAATAAAAATATTTCCTCACATTTCTGTGACGGAAAGTCCTGGGATCTGGAGGGAATGGCAAATGTCCGACAGCTCCCCTGAAAAAAAACAACCCCATAAATGTGGGTGTGCCAGTCGGGGAACAGCCATTACAACGCGGTTATTACCACGCTGTGCAGTTACATCGCATGCGTTACAACGCATGCGATGTTACAACGCTATGCCATTAGAACGCAAGTCTGTACATCGACTTGCGCTAGATGGCATGCTAACATTACAAATAGTGTAGTTTACTATCCCAACACCTTCCCTACTGTTAAGTGGACTGGAGTTGGAATAGTAAATTACACTTTTTTAATGTCAGCACGCCATCTAGCGCAAGTCGATGTAAAGACTTGCGTTCTAATGGCATAGCGTTGTAACATCGCATGCGTTGTAACGCATGCGATGTAACTGCAAGCGTGGTAAAAACCCGCGTTGTAATATCATACATCCGTGCCAGTCATCTGTTACAGGAAAGTACCCAAAACACGAATAAGAGAAGATCTTGAAAATCTTTTCAAATACTATTTTTTGGGATCTCAGTAGCTGCTGTATCCGGGTTTGGTCCAGCTGGTATCCAGGGACGTCTACCAATCCTAGACATTTTTGAGAACTAGTGGAGTTCTGGGTTGGATGGTTTGTGCTACTTTTTCTTGCCCTAATTTCCTTCTTTTTTTTTTTTTTTTTTTTTTTTATATTTATTTTTATTGAGCAAAATACATACAACCTAATATATCATAAAATATGAAAAACAATAGTAAGTCTGATAAAGAAAATCATACAAATGGTTTACCTAAATATAAAACCCAGCAGGGACACTTAAATTAGGTTAATTATACAAAAAAAAAGGAAAAGAAAAAGAGAAAAGGAGAAAGAAAACAAGACGAAAATACATCATTCAGTGCTGGGGAGATATGTCATTAAACCTATGATTTAAATACCATTTGGAGATGGGAGCCCAAATCTGAGCCCCAAGAAGCCTAGTTCTTTTACCTCTGGAGCTATATATTAAAAGCTCCTGTTTATAGGTTGCCAAGAGACGGCTAAGCCACATCTGGAAAGTGGGTAATTCAGGATCCTTCCACCTCGCAGCTAAAATAATACGAAAAATAGCAGTGCCCAAAAAAAGTATCCTTTGTTCTTCAATACTATGACCAAGAGAGTCATCATGTCCCATTAAATAAAGAGTTACTGAGTCTTGAATATCGTGACCAAATACCTGAGCCCAGAATCCCATAATAGTAGCCTTTAAGAAACCTAATTTGGGACACTCCGCGAACATATGGATTAAATTCGCTTGGGGTTGGCTACATCTCGGACAGCTATCATCAGCCCGTAAGCCCCAGGAAAATAACTTTGCAGGCGTGAAATAAAGGTTATAGAGAACTCTGTAGTATTGGGCTTTAAGATTCGAAGCAATAAAAAGTTCAGATGAGAGGGCCAAGCATAGATCAATATCAACATTTGGATTAGTTAACCTTGTGGACCAGGCCTGGTCAACCCGCTCTATGTCATCTGGAATGTTTTGGATCAACAATTGATAAAGAGTGCCGATTCTAGTAGAACGTTTTCCAATAATAGAAAACAGCTTGATATTATCCAATTTAATTCTAGGGATACAGTTACGAATGCTTGTAAACACCTGGAGATATTTCAGAAAATCAGTGGCTGGAATAGTAAATTTCTGCTGCAGCCATCCAAATGACGAAGTAATATCCTGGCCGAGAAAGTCGCCCACTGTGTTAATACCTAAGGATTCCCACCTGCGGGCGGTAGAGTCATTAAGACTAATAGAAATAATAGAGCTACGCCATAAGGGGGTATATTTTGTGAATTTTGGAATTCCTAGATGTTTGGATACATATTTCCATACCTTCCAAGCATCTGTGACTACCTTTATCTTAATTTTTTTATAGTATAATGGTTCAACCTGCCTTAAAAATAGGCCTTGACATTTAGTCCCAAGACTCAGCTCATAAATGGAAGGGATAAAAGGTTCCATAATAAGCGAGGCGGTTGATTTATGACTAAGTAATGGGGCTATATGTTGAAGAAGTGTTGCCCATAGGTATAAAGTTAAACTTGGACATGGAGGAATCAATGATCTTAATAAAACTACCTCCAGGCAAGATCGGAATTGCTCGAAACAAGTAGAGTATCCTTGGAAAGATATTCATTTTTAAATAATTAGCCCTGCCAATTATAGAGAGATGTAAATTATCTACTCTCCTGAGGTCAGTCTTTATTTTGTTAATCAGGGGAGTATAATTAAGATGGTCAATTTCCCTCACATCCGAAGAGAGGCAAACACCTAAGTAGGTGGCTTGCTTCACTTTAAGGGGGCTATCAAAAACCGTATTATTTGTACAGAGAACCATTGTTTTATCCCTGTTAAGGGAATAACCTGAAAAGGTGCCAAAGGCCTGGGTAATTAGTTCGATTTCCTGAACTGCGTCAGCAGGATTTGTTGTTAAAACGGCCACGTCGTCGGCATACGCCAAGACTTTCGTTGAAAACACACCAATATCAACAGGCCGAATACTGGGTGAAGAAAGCAATTTTACAATTAGGGGGTTAATATAAAGAGCAAATAGTAATAATAACCCTGCCTCGTTCCCCTCTGTATCTCAATACACTCCGACTCAAGACCACAAATGGAGACTTTTGCCTTAGGATCTATATATAAGGTCTTTATAGCTCTAATAAACTTATTCCCGAAGTTATTTGATTCCAGGACGCTCCACAGAAAGCTCCATGAAACACGATCAAATGCCTTCTCGGCGTCGAGAAGGATCATCGACATCTCCCCCCCCGTGCTGCCCATGATGTCAAATAAGGTGATGGCTCTCCGTGTGTGATCCGTAGTACCCCTACCGGGGATAAAGCCATGCTGCCACGGGGAGACAAGACGCTCGACGATCCCACTCAACCGATTAGCTAGGATCTTGGCATAAAGTTTTGAGTCGGAGTTTATTAGAGATATGGGTCTATAAGAAGATGGGAGATGCGGGGGTTTACCTTTTTTCAAAAACATGGCTATATTGGTGTGTTTCCAGGATTCAGGTGGGAATGAATGATACTGAACCCCCAAAAAGAGGTCCAATAAATAGGGGAGTATTTGTTTACCTAACACCTTATACAGATCGAGCGGAATTTTGTCCGGGCCTGCTGCTTTGCCATTTGCAAGATCAGAGAGTGCAATCTCCAGCTCCGAAATTGAAATTTCTCTTTCGAGATCTTCTTTGACTAATTCGTCAACCGAGGGATTAAGATCTTGGTCCGATAGCCAGTGATCAAGAAAAGATTTGATGGCGCCATCAGGATATGAATTATCGCTGTGATATAACTTTTGATAGTATTTTCGGAATACCTCCACAATATCATGTGAGGAGGAATATTCCTGGCCTTCATACTCAATCCGCTTGATCTTATTTTGGGATTGTTTTTGTCGTGTTCGAAGGGCTAGATATCTGCCTACATTCTCTCCAGATTCATATAATTTACTTTTATTGGCTTCATATGTTTCTACAGCTTTTCGGGTTAAAGTGCTGTTAATTTCGGCTTTTAATACAAGTATTTTTTGAAGAGTATCAAGGGTTGGAACACCCTGTTGTATCTGGGCAGCATGATAAGTCTCGAGATTTGACAATTCACGCATTAGGTTCATATTAATGTTATCCTCTATCTTTTTGCGCTTGGCCACAAACGCAATAGTCTCCCCCCTTAATGCTGCTTTAAAACAGTCCCAAACAATCAGTCTAGAAGCACTAAACTGATTGCAATCGAAAAATCCCTGGGCCCATGATGTTATATGGGCTATATATTGGTGGTTAACGAGTAGCTTTCTATCAAAGGACCATTGCACTTTCGACCTCTCACAGCTTGGCAAATCAAAAATAAGGGTAAGTGCGTTGTGGTCTGAAATCGTTTTTGGAGATTTAATTATATCAAGCAAGAGCGAGTCCTCTAGTGATGACATAATATAATCAATTCGGACATACTTGTTGTGGGGATATGAGAAATAAGTAAATCCATCATCATTTTTCTTCCTTAATCCCCAGACATCCAGTAGATTATGACTGTCCATCAATTGGCATAAGGCCCTGTATACCCTAGGCTTACGTCCTTTATAGTTTGCGGATGATTGAATATCAAAACACCTCCCTACAGCAATGTTAAAGTCTCCGCATAGAATAAGAGGGCCAGGCCAAGAGGCCAGTTCTAGCTCTAAATCTCTAAAAAGTAGGGGATCATCCTGATTAGACCCGTAAGCTGCGCAGATTACAAGACCGGATTTCAGTTGAGCTATAGCCCATCTGCCATGTTTATCGGCCAATGTACGACTAGGGTCGCCAATTGTAGACTTTACAAGAATAGCAACCCCTCGTATTTTAGATGTTTGTGAGGTGGCTATAATAACATTATACCCTGGAATATTTAGCAATTCTTTATCACAATCTGCAATGTGCGTCTCCTGTAAGCATAGGATGTCAACAGGGTCCTGCCGTAAAAGTTGAAATAATTGTGCCCTTTTATTTTTGCCATTAAGACCCGCGATATTCCAGCTACAGAGTTTTACTCTCCCCATCTAAAAAAACAAAGAAAATTCCCCAACCTGAACGTCAGAAAACAGAAAACTATATAAGAAGCAAAACACAGTTCATAATCTGGTTCCCTCTTATTACTACAATATATTATATATTCCATATACAAAAAACGTAACATTAACTTATTTGCACGAAATTGCTCATTTTTATGCTTTTCCCTCCCTCCCCTCCCCCCTGTCCCCCCCTCCCCGGACACCAACCACCAGGGCATTTAAACTCCGGAGGAGTCTGTGATGATGGAGATATTCCCTGACCAGTACCAATAAAAATAAACAAAAAAAAAGTGTAAACCGGTAAGGCCGAGTAGGTGCAAACATAGTGTTTTTTTGTATTTTTTACTACAAGTCCCTATGGTTCGAAAGCTTACAGTGTCCAGGACTGATCCCCTAAGAAGACGCATAACAAATATCGTACTCCAATGGGCAAAGAAGCAGAAGAGCAAAAAGGATAAGGAAGAGAAAAAGAAAAGCATCCTAACCCATTCTTTACTCCTAAACTCAGCATTTACTAATATATAATTATTCAATTACTAGCAAAAAAAAGAGAAAAGAAAAGAAAAAGCTTAAAGCTTCAGGACAGGCTATCTAGAAACTCCTTCGCTTCAATTTCTGAAGAGAAAAATTTAGCCTGACCATTATAGATGACTTTAAGCTTAGCAGGGTTGTTGAGATACACCTGAGCTTTTTTTTCCTGGAAAGGTTTGATCAATTGGCGGAGACGCCATCTCCTCTCCACAGTGGTGTGGCAGAAATCAGGCCTCACAAAGTAAGAGATAGCGCCTCTACTGCGCCGAGCTTCAGGCCTTGCTTTCTCAGCAATAGCCTGACGGAGTAGAAAATTTCCAAAAAAAAACAAAACTGCACGAGGGTATCCCCCTTGTGATGAGGTCTTTAAAGTAAATGGGATTCTGTGAGCGCGTTGAACTTCCAAGTCCCAGTTCCAGGAAGCAAGCTCGGGGAGTGTGTCCTTGAACAGCTGAATTATGAAGGAGCGTATATCATCCCCCTCGATTTTTTCCGGAATTCCGAGTACGCGGAGATTGTTGCGACGAAGGCGATTTTCCATTTCCTCCAACTTCCACCTAACGTCTTTCAACTCAGCTTCGTGAGCTTCCACTTTCTCCTGAGTCACCGTGGCTTCGGCTTCATTCGTCACTATTGGATCTTCGATCTCCGTCAA